>NC_067400.1:143937274-145209774 GCF_016432865.1 Antechinus flavipes
CATTCACAACTCCACCAACAATGCATCAGTGTCCCAGTTTTCCCGCATCCCCTCCAACATTCATCATTATTTTTTCCTGTCATCTTTTATGCTGAAAATTTAACAATCTGTTAGTAAGCCAGAATGAACCAGCTGCAGAAGACATTCTCTTCTCCCCTCTCTCTCCACACCCAATCTTTTACTAAACACTCCTATAATTATCAAGGAAACTAGCTTTCTTTCAGTCATGCAGGATCCTAACCTCATTGTCATTGTTGACTCCTTATTCTTACTCATCCCATGTGCCCAATCTATTTCAAGTCTTGTAAGGTGCCTTCACAAGCTCTCATATATTTAGACAGATCTAGAATTCAGGTCTCACTACTTTTTAGCTAAACTTATTGGAATAACCTTCCAATTCCATGCTTAGATCTCTCCTTTCACTGGTTCATCCTCAACCCAACTGCCAAAATGATTTTTCTAAAACCTGTATGATCATGTCATCCCTCTTATTCACTAAGTTGTATTTCTTTTGGATCAAATATTTGGATCAAATATACTTTATAAAGCAGCTTTTTCTGCCCTGGTTCCTTCCTACCTTTCCAGTCTTCCTATGTTCACTCCTCTCTGTGTGCTCTGTGATACAGCTATACTGGTCTTCTTTCTCATACATGACGATCCAGTTCCCAAATCTAGGTATTCTCATTGACCTCCACAGACTGATCTTCCAAAGTTGCTTTCTTACTAGGAAGCGCCTATGGTGATGTTGATTTTAAAATTTATGTGCATGAGGCTTGTAGAGTTGCTGAAGAATGTGTCAGTATTTATTATGAGACCATGGATGAAAGAAAGGTAATAAGAACTGACTAGATTGTATCTCAAAAAGATGACTTTGATTTGAAACAGAAATACTATATTTGGACAAAATGTTTTGAATGAATTGCCAGAGATTCTCTCCCTCCTCACGTCTACCTTATAGTTTTCCTGTTTTGCTTTAAGATTCTGATCCAATTCTGTCTTAGTCATAAGATCTGCTGCTGATTTTCCCCTTGAGATTATATTCATATATTCTGTATATAACTTACTTTTAGTTATTTATATGTTGTCTTTATTTTAATATAAACTTCACAAGGACAGGGACTTTTTTGACTTTTCTTTAGAGCCTCAGTGATCAGCACAATGCCTGATACATGGTGCTTGAAAAATTTCGGGTTTGTTTGATTGGTTTGAAGAGAGTAATATGAACTTGTTAATTGGTATTTTCTTTCTTTAAGTGATATTTTAATTTTCCCAGTTACATGTAAAATATATATTTTAAACATTTAGGTGTTTTTTTTTTAAACTTTGAACTTCAAATTCTCTTTCTTCCTCCCTCCATGCTCCCACACATTGAGAAGGTATGTGTGAAGTTAAGCAAAGTCATGTTGTGCTGGGGCATTCATACATTATTGGTGAAGTTGTAAATGGATCCAGCCATTCTAGAAAGTTATTTGAACTATGCCCAAGGCATTGTCAAATTGTGCAATACCCTCTTATCCAGCAATTTCTCTACTGGATCTGCATCCCAAAGAGATCATAAAAGAGGGAAAAGAATGTTTTGTATTGACAAGGAACTGGAAACTGAGTAGATGCTCATCAGTTGGGAAATGACTGAATAAGTTATGATATGGGAATGTAATGAAATACTATTGTTCCATAAGGAATGATCAGCAGGGTGATTTCAGAAATGCCTGGAGGAGCTTGCATGAACTAATACAAAGTGAAGTGAGTAGAACCAATAGAACATGGTACACAGCAGCAACAAGATTATGTGATGATCGATTGTGATGGACTTGACTCTTTTTAATAGTGAGATGATTCAGGACAATCTCAATAGACTTGCAATGGAGAGAGCCATCTGCATCCAGAGAGAGGACTATAAGGACTTAATATAAATCACAACATAGTATTTTCACCTTTTTATTGCTTCTTGTTTGCTTGTTTTTTTTTTTCTTTCACTTTTTTTTTCCTTTTTGATCTGATTTTTATTGTGCAGAATGATGAAATTGGAAATATGTTTAGAAGAACTTGCACTATATTGGATTACTTATTGTCTAGGGGAGGGCATAGTTAGGAAGGGAGAGAGAAAAATTTGTAACACAAGGTTTGATAAGGGTGAATGTTGGAATTGCAGGTATTTTGAAAAAGAAAAGGCTATTATAAAAATAAATAAAGTCATGTTATGAAAGAAAACATAAATATTCCCCTTGCCTCCAGTAAAAACCCTTATGAAGAATAAAGTTTAATAAAGTATGCCACAATATGTATTCCACCAATAGTACATTAACATCTCATTCTCTCCACATTCCCTCTCACATTTGTCATTTTTCCTCTCTGGCCCAATAAATTAATCTAATAGATATGAAGTGGTATCTCAGAATTGTCTTAATTTGCATTTCTCCAGTTAATAATAAGTTAGATCATTTTTAATATGGCCATAAATAACTTGATTAATTCATTTGAAAATTGTTCATATCTTCTGACCATTTATTAATTGGAGAATGGCTCTTATTTTTTACTTTATTAATTTAATATTTTCCCCAGTTACATTTCAAATTTTTACATTTGTTTTTAAAACTTTTGAGTTCCAGATTCTTTTGCTTATCCCTACCATCCTCCTCCCTATTAAGAAACTACATGTGAAGTTACTCAAAGCATTTCCATAAATGTCATGTTGTAAAAGAAAACATAAATCTCCCACTCTAATTTTTAAAAAAACCCTCAAGAAAAACAAAGGCAAAGAGAGAGAGGGGAACAAAGAGGCAGTAGAGAGGAAGAGACTGAATGTGTAAGGGAGGGAAAGGAGAGAGGGCGAGAGAGGAAGACAGACATACACAGACACAGAGAGAGTATGGATGCTTCAATCTGTATTCAGATACAATCCATTTCTTTTTGTGGTAGGCATAGGATTGTTCATCATAAGTACTTCAGAGTAGTTATGGATCATTGTACTGCTGAGAATAGCAAAGTCATTTACAAACTAGTCATCCCAGAACATTGTTATTACTTTGTATACACTACATTTCATTTTGCTTCAGTTCACAGAGGACTTTCCAGGTTTTTCTATCCTTTTTTTTTTTTTTTTCTTCTGAGGACATCCTGCTCATCATTTCCAATAAGATAAAAATATTCCTTGACAATCACGTACCACAGTTTATTCAGCCATTCTCCAATTGATAGGGATTCCCACAATTTTTAATTTTTTGCTTTAAGAAAGAGTTGCTACAATTATTTTTCTACATATAGGTCCTTTTCCTTTTTTTTTTTTTTTAAGTATTTTTAGGTCAAAGAATATGTATGAATTTGTAGCCCTTTGGGAATAGATCATATCTTCTGATCACTTACCAACTAGAGCATGGTTCTTATTTTTTTGTTATAAATTCGACTCAGTTCTGTGTTTGAGAAATAAGACCTTATCAGAGGAAACTTGCTTCAAAATTCTTTTTTACAATTATTATTGCTAATTGTATTTCCCTCTTCTTTGCTATTCTCTCTGTCCTTTTATTCTGTCCATCCTCAAAAGTGTTTTGCTACTGACCACTCTTCCAATATGTCTTCTCTTATAACATCTACCTCCTTCCCATATTCCATTCTCCTCATATTTCCTGCAGAGTAAGATTTCAAGATAAAGCTTATTAAATTCCTTTTGATATCACTTTCCTGATTACCTCCTTATGCTTCTCCTGAGTCCTGTATTTTAAAATCAAATTTTCCATTCAACTCTGCTCTTCCATCACACACAGCTAGGAAGTGTTTAGTGTCTGTTAAGCATCTAAGAGTTAAATCTAACACTCTATTAAGTGTCAAAGTTAAACTCAGGTCCTTTTCCTCAACGCTGGTTTTCTATCCACTCTGCCACCTAGCTGCCCCTTGATAATTTCTTGAAAAATGATGATCAGACTCTTTGATCATGACTTTCAAGTAGACCAATAATTTTTAAATTATGTCCCCTGGATCTATTTTCCAGATCAGTTGGTTTTCCAGTGAGATATTTCACATTGTTTTCTACTTTTTTATTTTTTTTTGGGGGGGTTGCTTTACTGTATTTCCATTTCTCATGAAGTCATTAGGTTCAAATTATAATTTTAAACAAATTATTTTCCTCAGTAAATCTTTGTACCCCTTTACTTATTTAGCCAATTTTGCTTGTTATGACATTCTTCCTATTGGCTTTTTGTATTTCCTTTTGTACCACTCTCAATTCTTTTTCTCATTTTCCCTCCCTCCCTCTCCCTGATTGTGAAGGGATTTTCACAATCCCCTTTAAGCTCTTCCATGGCCTTAGCCCAATTATTATTTTCTTTCTTTCTTTTTTTTTTTTTTTTTTTCCCCCCCTGAGGTAATTGAGGTTAAGTGACTTGCCCAGAGTCACACAGCTAGGAAGTATTAAGTATCTGAGATAGGATTTGAACTCAGGTCCTCTTGACTTCAGGGCTGGTGCTCTATTCATTGCACCACCTAGCTGCCTCCTAATTCTTATTTTTCTTGGAGGTTTTGGATATAGGAGTTTTGTCTTTTATTATCTTTTGGAGAGTGTGTTTTGATCTTCTTTATCACTACATTAACTTTCTATGGTCAGAAATGTTTTTTGTTGCCTCCTCATTTTCTTAGCCTGTTATACAACTTTTAACTTTTTGTTAAAGCAGGGCTCTATTTCCCGGACAGAAGGTGCAATATCCTGAGCTTCAGGGGTTTTGTACAGTTGTTTTCAGAAATCCTTCTAGGAACTGGTAAGTTTTCAGTTCTTCCAAGGTGATGTGATTCAAGGAAAAATGAGTTTACAACTTTTCTGATCTATGTTCTGGCATATCAGTGACCACAAGAACTCCTCTCTATCCTGAAACTGTGAGGAAAGTCCCTGATTCACTGATTTCAATTTTAGTGTGCTAGTGCTCTTCCTCATCCCTGGAACGGTGACTCGGGACTCTGTTTCTACATTTGAGTGTAGGAAAAGCAACAGACTATCCTCAGTGCTAGTAAAGGCGATTCAGTGCTTTCTAAGGCCTACTCCTGGTTAGCTGGTTTCCCAAGGCTTTTTCAGCCTAGTGAGACCTGCAGGCTTTCCAAGTTGTATTTGGTATCTGGAAACTGTCAGTATTCCTATTGATTCAGAGGCCCAAGGCCTGCTTCTGGTTTGCTGGAACTGAGGTTCTTCTGGCAAGGTCTACACCAGGACTGTACTGCTCTCCTAGTCTGGTACAACAGACCTTTCCTGCTGACCTTCTAAGTTGTCTTTGGCTGGAAAATTATTTTCCTTTGTCTTTTTGTGTATACCGATACTCTAAAATTTGTTTAGAGTCATTATTTAAAGGTATTTGGAGGGGGTTGAGAGAGAACTCAGGTGAATCCCTGCTTTTACTCTGTTATTTTGGCTCCATCCCACTTTTTGTGGAATATGAGGCCAGGTCTTCAATTGAGATGATAGAGAGACAAAGTGTAGAAAGGATATTCTAATTTTTTTTCAATGGAGAAACATTAAAAATGATACTAGTTTACATTATGCAGCTCTTTATGCTTTATAAAGGATTTAAAGCTACTTTGTGAGGTAGCATTATGACCATTATACAGACGAGGGAACTACCTTTGTTCTACTACATTGCTAGTTGGTTATCAGACATGAGTCTTCAATTTGATTCTCTTGATTGTAAGTCCAATATTCTTTCCCATTGCCATTTCTTGCTGAGTAATTCTGTATTTTTTTTTTTTTAACAACTGCGGATTAGATTAGCAACAGCAAAATGAGACACATAACTTCTTATTTAGAATTATTGCATAATTTCAAGTAGATTCAGTTTTAGGTTGTAATCCCTAAATTATTTAGAGTATAATAACCCTGACTGTGTCTCTCTCAAGGGACAGCCCTCTTTTCAATGATTAGACCTTCAGGTTTGATATACTGACAAACAAATGTGACAGTGTACACGAATACGTATCATTTCTCTACAGCATGTTTAATACATAAGCTGTTTACAGATTCTGTGCACACCTTAAACTCTTTAGGTACATTTTTTTCTGTGTTACCTCTCTACTCTTAAATTCTCCTTTTCTTTTTAATCTTCACTTCCCCAGGCCAGTGTTCTCACACAGTGACTATGATTATGATGCCTACTAAGACAAAATTTATTTAAATAAAGTAAGCTTGAATTATATGCTTGTTTGTGGGGAAATATTTCCTTTAATCCTTTCTGTAGTATTTTAGATTAAACTTGTCATTCTCTAAGTATATTTGGGAAGATGTGCTAACAATATTACAGGAATAGAAGAGGGATTTAGAAGAGAATAGGAATATGAATTATATTATCTGGAGAATACTGAAATTTTCAAGAAAATTATTTCTTTTTTTGCCAGACTGTGTAGACTGTACAGCAAACTGGGGCCAGACACAAATAATTTGCATACAGAGCAGTGGATTAGCTTTGTCTCTATTATAGAAAGAGAAATCCCTTGTAGTATACGGAAGTGTGTACTTGTAGTAATTATTCATAATTACATTTGTATATTATGCATATGAGAAAGTATATTGTTCGGAGGAGTGTACAGTTTTATTAGGCCTTATATTAAGTCCTTCAGAATGACTATCTATTTTTGCTGTTTGAAAAAGACCAGGATTTTTACTATGTACTCCAGCACTCTTGAAAATTATGTTTGTTGGCTCTTTAATCACATTTTACACAATGCTAATAATTCCAAGTATGTTAGCTTTAACTTTTTTGCTCCAAAATCAATGGGAAAATGTATTTAAAAAGCAAAGTTATTTTTCTTGTTGGTGCATTGATGAAAGCATTAGAAATAACCCTGACAGAAATTGGAAACTGAGTGGATGCCCATCAATTGGAAAATGGTTGAATAAATTGTGGTTTATGAATATTATGGAATATTATTGTTATGTAAGAAATAACCAACAGGATGATTTCAGAAAGGCCTGGAGAGACTTACACGAACTGATGCTGAGTGAAATGAGCAGGACAAGGAGATCATTATGTACTTCAACAACAATATTATATAATGATCAATTCTGATGGATGTGGCCCTCTTCAACAATGAAATGAACCAAATCAGTTCCACTAGAGCAGTAATGAACTGAACTAGCTACACCCAGCGAAAGAACTCTGGGAGATGACTATGAATCACTACATAGAATCCCCAATCCCTCTATTTTTTTCCGCCTGCATTTTTGATTTCCTTCACAGGCTAATTGTATACTATTTCAAAGTCTGATTCTTTTTACATAAATATATATTGTATAAATATAATATATGTATACATGTCCAAACAGCAAAATATCTGTTTGGACATGTATACATATATTGTATTTAACTTATACTTCAACATATTTAACATGTATTGGTCAACCTGCCATCTCGGGGAAGGGGTGAGGGGAAGGAGGGGAAAAATTGGAACAAAAGGTTTTGCAGTTGTCAGTGCTGAAAAAATACCCATGCATATATATCTTGTAAATAAAAAGCTATAATAAAAAAAAAAGAAAGAAATAGCCCTGAATTTAGATTGAGGGAGACCTGGATTCAAATCCCATCTTATTTTCTTTAATACTCAGTCCAGGTATTATATTACTTCCTGACACCTATCCGTACCTCCAGTTGCTAGTATTTTTCATCTCCAAATAATTTGCATTTATTTTGTATCATGTATGTGGCGGGGGGGGGGGGAAGAGGGGGAGAGATGGTGGGTGGTGGTGGTGATAATTAGTCTACGGCTGGCTAAGGAGGGTAAAGATACCCTCTCCCAGTAAGAAATCTAATTCTAGGCTCATATTCTGATTGGGATACATTTCAGAAAGAAATTTGTCATCTAGAACTGGAGATCATTATTGATCACAAAGTAAATAATTTTGATTATATTAAGTTAAAATTTTTTTGTACAAACAAAACTAATACAGATAAGGTTAGAAGGGAAGCAATAAACTTGAAAAATATTATTATATTCAAAGGTTCTGATAAAGGCCTCATTTCCAAAATATATAGAAAATTGACTCAAATTTATAAGAATTCAAGCCATTCTCCAATTGATAAACTGTGGAAGAATATTGTAAAGGGCAGGAACTCTGGATAAATATACTTAAGGCTCAGTAAGATTATTTAATCCTACAACAAGGTCTTAACTCAGTGGAATTGATAAGACAATGATTATGCATGTGAGTTCTCTAGTTCAGTATGATTGATTTAATCTTACAACAAATAATGGTTCCCTACTTATATAATGATTGGTTTATATTCAGTATATTGTTATGATGTAATTGTAATAGAATATATAAACTAGGGACAAACTCAGCCAGAAACAGAGAAGACTTGAGCAGCCTCCTGGTGGCTTTCCTGCCTCCTGCATTTCTCCACTGAAACCAAAACCCATTCTGGAGGGCCTCCAGAAAGCTAGCTGGGCCCCAGGTGAAGGAAACAGACTGAAGGAGAAAATAAAGATTTTAGACTTTATCCCTGACTATTCTCGTGGTGATTATTCTGCTGAAACAAAGACTGGTCCCAAGACCTCCAGAAAGCTAACCAGGACATTACAGAATATGAACGGACAATTTTCAGAAGAAAATTGAAATTGAAACTATTCCTAGTCATATTAAAAGATGCTCCAAATCACTTTTGATCAGATAAATGCAAATTAAGACAACTCAGATACTACTACACACCTCTTAGAATGGCTAAGATGACAGAAAAAGATAATAATGAACATTGGAGGGGACGCAGGAAAACTGGGACATTAACATATTGTGTAACTCTGAATGGATCCAACCATTCTGGAGAGCAATTTGGAACTGTGCTCAAAAGTTGTCAAACTGTGCATACCCTTTGATCCAACAGTGTCACTATTGGGCTTATATCCCAAAGAGATCTTAAAGGATGGAAAAGGACCCACATGTGCAAAAATGTTTGTGGCAGCCCTCTTTGTAGTGGCAAGAAATGAGAAAATGAATGAAGGCCCATGAGTTGGAGAATGGCTGAATAAATTATGGTATATGAATGTTATGGAATATTATTGTTCTGTAAGACATGATCAGCAGGATGATTTCAGAAAGGCCTGGAGAGACTTGCATGAACTGATGCTGAGTGAAGTGAGCAGAACCAGGATATTGTTATATATGGCAACAACAATATAACAGGACAATCAATTCTGATGGACATGGCTTTCTTCAACAGTGAGATGATTCAGACCAGTTCCATTTGTTTAGTAATGAAGAGAGCCATTTACACCCAGAGAGAGGACTGTGGGAACTGAATTTGGTTCACAACATAGCATTTTCACTCTTTTTGCTTTCATTTTATTTTGCTTCTTATCTTTTTTTCTGGTTTGATTTGATTTTTCTTGTGTGGCAAGATAATTATATAAATATGTATGCATATATTGTACATATATTTCTACTATGTTTAACATATATTGGAATACTTTCTATCTAGGGAAGGGAGGGAATTGGAACACAAAGTTTTGCAAGGGCTAATGTTGAATAGTAGTCCGTGCATATGTTTTGAAAAATAAAAAGCTTTAAAAAAGAAAAAAAAAAAGAAATTTGTCTTCTAAAGAGAAGGGGTAGTCCTTTTTCAAAGTTCCAAGTTCTTTATAGCGTTAGGGAAACATATATTTGTCTCATGTGTGGGACTACTCTAAAAGTGAATAGAAAGGCACTTATTGTATAATGTGGATCAGATTCAGGACAGTTATTTACTTTACAAAAAATGTTTTGAAGTACTCATCGATGGACTTGATACTTGATATACTAATGTGTAACTCCTAGTATTGACTCAGAAAACTGATAATTCATCAAAATTGTAGATATTTTTGAGAAATGCTGAATAGTCAATCAATTTCTTGGTAGTTAATGAACCTCCTTCAGGTTAATTATGTTCTGGCAAGATAGGATTTGACACGGACTCAATCACTCATTATCTTTTCAGTAGACGTCTCCTTTTTGGAGAGCAGGTTCAAACTTGAAGCAATTGCTCCAAAGCCTTTGCCTTGCCAGCTTCACTTCCACTGGCATAGCTTGTGGACTAGTTACTCCCTTGCTTGCAAAATAAGGTATCTCAGTTGTTGGACTGATCTGCTGCTGGATGAGAAACTATTGTATTAACTCCAAAAAAAAATTACCCTGAAAGGCAAATGCTATTATTGTTTCCATTTAACACATGAAGTTTAAGGAGGCAGAGGTTAAGTGACTTGTCAAGACAAGGATATAACTGAAGTCGAATTTGAACTCAGGAGGTCTTCCTGATTCAAGGTCCAACAATCTATCTATTGTACCAGTTAAAGGCAAAGTATTTTGCATATGTCACATAAGCAATATGTGTCATAAATGGGACATAAGTCTTTCCAACTCTGAGACTGTCTTTCTCAAGTACTCTGTCTCTAGTAGAGGTCAGGATTTTTATTTTATAAATTTTATAAATTATAAATAAAATAGTAATAAAATTATTTTATTTTTCCCATCTTAAAATGTGAGTACCTTGCTCCAATGATCTTTTCAGCATACAGTCCCTGCATAACTGAGGGCTCAAACTACTGGGCATACATGTGCATTTATGTATGTGCACACATGTTAACAGAGTAGAAAGTCAGCCAATAGCCAGCCTGTACAAACTACAAAGCAGTCGTATATTGTGCTGGCAGTGGTTTGCACCAACATGGCTCAAAGTAGTTATTTGTGGTTGGGGTTGTCAGATCTAAAGATCATTTCCCTCGGTAGAAATGTGGTAAAGAAAATGAGAGAGTACAAATTTATTTTAACTACATGAGCCATCAAGCAGCTATAAAAAGTATCCAGTAGGAAAGTTATAAAAATGTGAAGGTAACAAACACAGTTCTCTTAGAAAAGCAGGATCTGAATGCAGGTGCTGCATTGAACTAAGCAGTTAACTTGTTCTAGAAAAGATCTTGGTGTGAGGGCTAAAGGAAGCAATAAGAACTTGTCCTAATTCAGTTCAAATAAACTCAAGGCCTGGGAGTAATTAAGCTAAACCTGAAAGAAAGCAGGGTGGAAAGGAGCAAGAATTTCAATGAGGATTAAACATTGGACCTGCAGGCCTAGACCAACACTTCTTTAGTGTACAGATGGCCACTGCCTTTGTATGTACTCCGTCTGATACTAGAAATGGGGGAACAGGCTATTCACTAAATAGAGTATTTAAAAATAAAACTTGACTTGGCATCCTAAAATGTGTGTTGGGAGAACAGAGCAAGGGAAAAGCTGGCACAGTGTCTGTTAACTATTAGGCACAGGGCTAGCCTGAGAGAATATTGTGAAAGAAGCTAAGGCTGTTTTTCTGAATCCCTCCTCTGCCTTGTTTTTGATGCCATAGAAATCTCAAGCATATAATACATCCTTCTGAATGATGTAGTAGGTGTCTTCTGATCTCTTCTGCCTTTATCTCTATTTCTATATTTTTCCTCCCGTTTTTTGTTCTCCAAACTCATTTCCCCTCCCACCTTTTCTTCTATCCTTTCCCTTAAACCCTATCTATTTCCCTGGGTCCTGATGATTCTGTACCATTGAAAGAGTGATTAATATTCTTGCTGCTTAAAAAAAATGGATCTGTTAGGAGTAATAAGTGAATACTGTTTCTAATTTTTCTATCCTCTAATCTTCCCCTCTTCTCTCCCACCTTGAGTTCTTAAGTCCCTTTGTGCCCTGCAGAAAAGGGATCAAATAAAGATAATTGTTGCAATAGGGTTAGAGAATTAATCTATACTTTTCCAGTGAGGGGAAAGTAAACTTTTAAAAGGGGGACCCTAAAGAGAAATACAGATTCTAATAGGTCCAAGGGGCCATACATATCATCTAATCCAGCCCCTTCACTTTAAAAATGTGGAAGCTGAGGCTCAGAAGGGGAAAGTGATTTATCCAAGATGACTGCTTAGAATAAAGAAATGAGTCACTAATATTGGAATTTCAAGCTTTCAGGGTGAAATATTTTTGGCCAGGAGCTTTCCTGGCTGCCTTCAAACCATATCATGCAAGTGGCTGCCCACTCTGCTGAGGCATAAAGCTAGCCTTGATTAGAGGCTTGGTGTTGCAGTAACATGTGGTCTCTGAAGAATTTTTATTTTAGTCGTCAGAAGGAATTTTGAAGGTATGTTTGGAATCTAGCCACTGGCAATAAGTCCCATTGATATTTGCAAGTGAAGGTGGAGCATATTGCAATTGATTCTGAAACTATTCATATTTTGGAAGGGGAATCATGTTTGGGGGTTTTTATTTTCCTTCTAAAACATCCTAATGTCGCTATATATATATATATATATATATATATATATATATATATATATATATTACAAATCATTCTGAATAACAGGAAACTTGAAAAATTATAAATGACTTCTTACACAAAATCATAACGTATTAAAACTGCTAAGAGAACTTGGAATTAATGTATTCTATCCCACTGACTCTATAGATGAGAAAACTGAGATCCAGAGAGATTAAGTAATTTGTCCAATGTTTAGCCTCTATTGAATTACTTGCTGTCTGGTGGGGGAGCGAGAAAAATTTGGAGCATAAGGTTTGGCAAGGGTGAATATAAAAAAACTTACCTTTGCATGTATTTTGAAAAATAAAAAGCTATAGTTTTTTAAGAATTGTTATTGTCCAAGGTCATATAGTAACTGTTAGGAAAATTGTATAACCCAATTTTGTTTTTTGGCAGTGTTAATACACTAAATGAAACAAAGAAGTAACAAAACCAAAATTACCTAATTAGGATTATAAATCATAGTCTGAAAACATAACCTAATTTTGATCTCCTTTTTTCCCCTAATAACTATATTGTGTTGCTTGTAGTAACTTCTTTGAACCTAGAAACTAATAGCTTGTTTTCTAGCTTCTCCATTTTTCCATTTGATAAATATTGATTTGATTCTGCGTTTTTACTGAAGCTTGAAATTAATATGGCTTTATGTGCTAAAATGACCAATTCTGTTAACATTATACTAGCTACAGGTTTTATTTTTTTTAATTTAACCACTGTTATAGAATTTGGATTGGTAGTTATGAAGAATGACATTGTCCTTTAAGTGCACTTGTTGTTTGTTGTTATTCTTGGTGATCAAAATAGAATCAGATGAGGTAAAATTAGAACCCAAAATTGATATTCCCATTTAATCTATTTCACTACTTCTACTAATATTCTTTCCTGGTTACTTGCTACTGTCTACTAGCTCTGACTTCAGAATTCTACCTTCTAGAATTAATAAGATTTAGAACTATGTGGGATCTCAAAGATTACTTTGATAACGATATAAATACTTAATATCTTCTTGTTTGAGCAGCTAGATGGTGCAGTTGGGTGGAGTGCTAGAGCTAGAGTAAGGAAGATTCCTCTCTATGAGTTGAAGTCTGGTCTCCAATATATAAGAATCATGTGACAAGTCATTTAACTCTCTTTGCCTCAGTTCCTCATTTGTAAAATGAGATGGAGAAGGAAATGGCAAACTATTTCAGTATCTGCCAAGAAAACCCCAGAAGGAATCATGGAGAGTCAAATGTGACTCAACAACAATATGCTTATTTGATTTATATATTGACATTAAGACCTAGGAAGGAACTCATTAAAAATTAAGAGTGCTGAACCATAACAGATCTTTGTTTAAACTTCTTATGCAGTCTCCATTTATGACATTGCTTGTAGTCTAATTTAATGGAATCGCAGAATTTTAAATTAGGAAGAGAAGTTGAACATCATTCAATTTAACTCAACCAGCATTTCTTGAAGTATATTTTGGTGATCACCTAGTGCAATTCACACCACCTAGACCCTTCTCTTTACCATTTCAACCTATTCATTCTGTTCTGTCATTACTAAAAATACAGGGATGCGCCTCACTACTCCCTATAGAGAATCTGATCATCATAGGTCTACATTTATGTTCTAAGTAAGTTGAGATTAAAATACAGGGGCTTCTTCTTTATCCTTGTTTAATCACAAAATCCATTAGAGATTTATTCCTTTGATTTTAAAGCAAGGACATTCTGACCAAATGAAAATGGAGATAGAACTACTAAAATCTTGTTTCACAACTATTGTGAATTAAGTAGCCAGTTTTGAGAAGGGGCAGGACAAAGTGGAATATGAGGAATGGAAAACAGGATAAAAAGTCATAAGGATTGGGGATAGAAAGTGTTTTGAGTGAAGCATTCTATTATGAACTCCAGGGCAAGGAGAGGAAGCAATATGAAGGCTTATTTGGAGAAGGAAGAATTTTCTAGATGGAGTAAGTGAATGTTGAAAAAAATAATGAATGGTGAGGAAGATTAAGTTTTCCTAAATATTATTTTGTTCAGAGTTGTGACAGTTATAACTAATTTCCTCAGGAATGAATGGAGTTCCACATCTAGATAAGGTTATTAGATTTATGTATTCAAATACACAAAGTAAATTGGCTAGCATTAACAAAGTATTTTAGTTTTACAAGACACTACATCTTTTGACACATTTGGTTGTAGATGTTATTATATGTTCTGTTTACAAATTAGGAAAATGAGGTACAGTGACTTACTTAGCATTAGTAAATTTATGATATAGGATTTGAACTTGGGTTTTATATTTTTATGTAATTTTATTATTTACATAAATATAAAAATACAATTTATACATATATTTATATAATTATATATTTATATATTAAATAAACTTAAGTATATCTTAAATTTGTTTTTTTTTAGTACAATAAAAGAGTCCCAGATAGGCATTGCTAATTATATGCTAACATATATTGAATAACATTGAAAAGGAATATGTAATTAGAGTGCTCATAGTGCTTGGTCTTCCAGTGGGGAAGATGAAATTCAGTAGCGAAGGATTAGTTATGTAGCTCTTAGGCGCCATCTGCAGGACATAGCATCATCCCCAGGTCCATCTTTTCATATACTCAGAACTGACTCCGGAGGTATACAGGATGGATCATTCCAATATCTTGGGAAACAGAGTCACATATGTCTCCTGATCAACTTCCTTACTAGATGAGAAACTGGGTCCCCAAAAAGCAAACAGATGAGTCAAGGAATAGGATGATACATTGTCAAAGTTACTGCAAGTTTCTTGGGGGATTAAGAGTAAGGGAGAGAGCTAGGAAGGAGAAAGAAGAAGAGGAGGAAGAAGAGAAAAAAGGAAGAAGAAGAACAACAACAACAACAACAACAACAATAGCAACCACAAGAAAAACAACAATAAAACAACAACAATCCTGAGGTTTGTTAGCTCAGAAGAATAGATTGGAAACTAAAAATGAAATCGATCAGAAGGAATATCTGGAAAGGACTTTTCTTCCACCATTATATTATTCTAAGAAATGTATTTACTTATTTGATATACATTTAGAGAGCTGCTTATATTTGTATATAGTATAAAATAACTTCATTTTCAATTCAGGTGTGGGTTGAATCTGAAAGCTCTTCTTCCTTGCTTCCCCCCAAATGGAATTCCTCTCAGGGTTCCTATTGAAAACAAGGGTCAAAAGGATGGAATCGATTGAGGGTTAAGGCATTTTTTTTTAATGGCAACGAGACAAGTATGAAAACAATAATTATGCTAACAACCTACTTATGTAAATGCTTCAATGTTTCTGAAGTGCTTTGTGTGTTTAGAGAAGCTAGGATATTTTCTATTAGCTTCATTAATCTTTTTCATAAATTTATTCATATAAGAGGCAGTTTTATGGCTTAGTGGATAGAGTACTGAGCCTGAAGTCAGGAAGACTTTAGTTCAAGTTTTACTTTAGACAATTATTAAGTGTATAACTTTATATAAATAACTTAATCTCCTTCAGCCTCGGTTTCATCATCTACTAAATGGGAATAACAAAAGGACTTCTCTCTTAAGCTTATTGTGAAAATCAATGAGATACATATATAAAGCATTCAGCTAAGCTTAATATGCTATGTAAATTCTATTATTATTTTATGAATTTTAATTATATTTTTATTTAGAAGTTAAAAAGAAATGAGATCAAAGGGAAAAATGAACATTTTTATCCAATCTCATCACAAAAGGAATATTCTATTCAAGATCAATCTGGCAAAAATAGGAAGAATCAGTTTTATATTCAGTATGTTCAGTTGTTATATATGGAAGTCAAGCTATTACTTAAAAATCCTAAGCCAAAGGAGGGACCATGAAAATAGCCTGAAAAAAGAAGACAACAATTAAGGGTTTGAATTTCACAAAAAATGTTTTCTAGGATTAAAGGCTAAGATACATAGAGATACACATTTTGAGTTGCTGATAAGGTTATTGGTCTCTTCTCCTCTCTCCCAGCCCTCTCCATATAGTAATATAGATCAGAAGTTTGAACCTGGGACCTAAAGAATCCTAAAGAGGAAAGCTTTTTATTCCTCTAGAGACTGAAAGTAGATTGAAGAAAATCATTCAGTCTTATCCTAGAGAGTGGAGAATAAGAACCATAACAGTGAGAGTTGAAATCTAAAAGAAAAAATTTTGTGGATTAAAAATGTTTGTGATCAAGAGGAGTATTTAGAAGGGATTGTTTTCTTCTTTTAAAACTAAGGTAAGCTAATTGAGTCTAAACCTTTTATTTACTTTAGTTTTATCTAGTATGTATTCTCAGATTTCTTCACATGCTATACATATACATACATACATATAGGCTTACAATGACTTGAACTTGACTATTTGCTAAATTATACAGAGGAAACATCTAACATCAGAGAAAAGAAGAGTTTCATACACAAAGGCATAATCAGATGGAGAAATCACTGTTATGTTTAGCTTTAGTGTAGTGAATAGTGAAAAATTCTGAAAATAATTAAATGAAAAACCAATTTGGAGCAGAGCCTCTGGGTCCAAGTATTTGTGTATTCTTGTCAAAAGTGAACTTTCTTGATTTTTTTATCCTAGTTCTTTTGCTCTTGCCTTAAAGGTTTTATTTTCTCTTCCTCGCTTCTTGAGAGCAGGAACCATCTTTTCCATTTCTTTGTATCCCCAGTCTTCAGCATATAGTTAGCACTTAAATATTTATTGATTACATATTAACTCACTGGCTGAACCTATGGACTATTTCTAAGTTCTTTAGATCTTTCTTAACTACCAGTCTCCAATCGGGTAGCCAAAATCAACTGAAAAAAGATACTACTTATCAGTACTATTTTAGCAGTATTGAATTCCCATGAATATAGTTTTGAATTAGCATTAGACTTCTAAATATGAAGACTCTGAAATTAGATATGTTAATTATTTTATGTTGTTGTTTGTCCTTCATTTTTGAAGAGGATCAATGACATTGCAGATTGATGTCTTGACTTATGTTTAAATTGGATTTAAACAAGGTGGAGTTGCACAAAGTTGACAGCCTTACTCTACCAGAGGCATCAAAGTCCAATGACAGGGCAATGGTTTGGGATGTAGTGTGGCTGACCTTGATATCTTTAGTGGCTTATCTAGCCCTAAACACTCTACAATACCTGTTTCAGATAACTTCATTGCCACAGGACATTGTGTTCTCATCTGCCCATGTTGCCAGGGGAAGTCTTCATATGCTTGGAATAAATATTCCCTTGACTCATCCACAGGTTTGAGGCCTTATACTTCAACCTGGTTCAGTCTATCTATTAAGATGATTTTATTGGAGTGTGGTTGATGCATGTGCCATAGCTTCTTAGAGCCACAGGTGGGAGTTGGATGACAGACACCAAAAGTGGATGAGTAGCCCTGAAAAGAACTCAGTGAGCTCTCTCACCAGAGGTGCTAGGCCTCCTGAAAACCCCAAACACCCCAATTATTTTAACCTAATAAATTAATCAGCAAGCACTTATTAAGGGCATACTATAGGTCAGATACTGTGCTAGGTGCTAAAGAAACAATGATGTACCTACTCTGGACAACTTTATTGACTTGGTAACTTATCAAAAGTAAATTATATTTTGAAAATAGGAAAAAAAAACTATGATTTTGATATCTTATTTTCCTGTTTATTTTAATTATTACATATTATATATGTAATAAAACTTATTTATATATGTTATATTTGGCATACAAATATATCCTACTACTCCCACATCTTGAGCAATAGAAAGCATTTTTGAAGATAAAATTATATTAGGTCCATTGGATAGTACAGGTTCTTTTACAATTCTTCCAACAAGAAAGAGACAAGGATCTGGGCATGCTGCCCAGAACATTCTCACCGGAGCAGAATATTTCAGAAGTAGGACCATTGTAGAGAAAACCAGCATTTTTTTTGGTAACTGAGAGAACCAAGATCCTCATTCATTTATTATGTAAATGTTGTAAAAGAAAAAAAAATTGTTATAAAACAATTCAGATGATATAATTCATGAACTGACAAGTTTTATCTCGTGCTGATATCCCTCTATATAACTGGCTTTAACTTGTTCATGGTATTTACCATAACAGTTAATAATAGCAATAAAGTCCCTGTGCTGCTCTAAATCTATCTGGCAGGATTTAAGAAATGTCTTCCTTGATTCAGCTAGCACATAGCTTTGTGTCTCCATCCCTCAGAATTTTTAAAACCTTTTTGTTATTCATCCTTTTCATTGTAAAAGTTCACTAATAATTGGTGAGATCATATTAGCATGAATAGTAGTTATAAGAACCATAAGTTTATGGTTCTGTAAGGTTGTATTTCTTTGTCCTTTGTCTATAAATCTTCCACATCTTTATATAATTTTCTCTCACTGTCTTTTGATAAGAAATATGATTGAGTCTCATAAAAAGTTTCTGCCTCAAAATAATTCAGAGAATGGGAGAGGGTTTGAATAAAGCATTTATTATTATTATTTACTATGTTCCAGGCTTGTGCAAAAATCTAGGAATACAACTGCAAGTAAAAAGGAAACAAATAATAGTAGCAGCAACAACAAAACAAACAAAATTGTCCTCAAGGTGCTTCATTCTTTTGAGGGAAGACAGCACATAAAAAGAAATTAGAAAGTAGCAATCTTTGGAGCTTACAGATCCAAAAAAGTGCTGTCCTTTTCAAAGTAGTCACTTTGTGAATTTTTATGTGCTATGAAGCATTTGAAACATAATAAGAGGCAATATGGGATAGTGGATAAAGTACTGACTGAATTTGGAGCTAACAAGATCCAGGTTCATATATTGCCTCTGACACTAGATGGATGGTTGTAGGTGAGTCTTTTAACCTCTTATTCTTGTAGTACTAATCTCATAGTAACATTGTTATATTGAGAAACTATTATGCAAAGTGCTTTGTAAACTTTAAAGTACTATATAAAATGTCTAATATTATTGTTCCTATGATGTTATCATTGTTCCATTTTTAGATTTTCCTTTCTGAAATTGCCTTTAGAATTCATGACTTTTCTTTTCCCCCCACCCACCTTTGTGTATCCTTACCTTTGACAACATGTTTAATTTTGGGATATGACCAAGAGTTGTTGAGATCAAGATTGGTGAATATGGTTAATTAGAAATTTGGTATGTGTTTTAAATAATCAAATAGATGTATTATGTGACCTACATACTACTCTGAGAGATGTCCAGAGAAGAATTCCAAAAACTAAAAAAAATCACTGGCAATGTTGTTAGACTAAGTGTACAGCCATCTAAGATAGCTTTTGTCTGCCAATGTCTGCAATAGCAGCTGCAGAGTATCAGAAAGAATGGGGGCAGGGAATGGGCATATGTTGAGCATACCCTTAGATCAAGTATTGCATTAGTCACTCATAAGCTAAATGAAACTTATTTCCTACATCTACTGAACTCAGTGATGATTTCTTTTTTGATCTTGCACTTATCTTCCAATTTTGGTCTATTATTGTAAATCTATTTTAGATCTAGATTTAGCCAAATGTTTGTTGTCTTGTGACCAAACTCTATTCTTAACAAAGTCCTTCTTGGCCCTCTGAAAATTTGTTAACCTGTTGCTTTTGGCCCATGGCTGTATGTACCAACAAAATCTGGCTTTGTGTCTGATACCATTGACACACTCTTTCAAGCTTTCCTCACACTCAGAAATGCACTCCTTTTCATGGAGTAAAGTGCCTGGCAGCCCCAGGACAGCTACTGTGTGTGGAAGATTGGCATCTGGTCAGTCATCAAGCATTTATTACATATTATATTCCAGCCAGTGACGGGTGTTGGGGATGCAAAGAAAGGCACATGTTTGGCTACATCACTTTTGGTATGCTCATATAACAATAAACATTGTTATTTTATACCTATATTTTGCACATCATATCAAATTCCCTTGCAAATATAACAAAATGTAATGAGGTAATCGGATTACTAAGTATCTGTTAGTCCTATTGTCTAAATTCCTGTAAACCCTATGGGCATCAGCTAATTTAGACAGCTGCTCTAAGCCTATTGGACTTTCAGTTATGCTTCATTGAACAAATCCGGGAGAGTCAGTGGCTTCAAGAGTTATGATATAAAATTAGCCTTCTTATCATTCATGCTTTAGGCAAATGAAAACCTGTCAACAGTTTGGTCAACTAATTGCTCACTTAACTGAGAATCTGTCAGCTCCATACTTATCTTTTGTCAATCTTTTTTTTTTATTTGGAGTCAATATAAAAAATTCAATTTCAGGAAGAGTCAGGAAGATGCATTTCCACCAATATTGGACCATAAGCAGCAATGAACATTTGAGAAGACAACAGAATAAAATTAGATCCTTATTCTAGGACTATTTTGAGGAATTCATGCTATGAGTCTTATGGCCTTATGGCTGAGACTGCCTTGTAAGAAGATTTGTTTGATATTTCCCTATCAAGCTACCTTGAAAAAATTCAAGATGGACCCATGCTGTTGTGAATTCCACTTTATAGTGAAGAATGTTATAGCATTATAAAAGTGAAATTTTAAAACATTCACTTTCTCTTACCGTGTTAAAATGTGCAATGGGAAAAATGACTGGCATAAACAATCATGTAAAGATGCAGAGAACTGCTCTTTCTAGGTCTAATAAGCTTTAGGAATTTTTCCAAAATATGAGTTCATTGTATTAACTTGTCCCAAAGCCCATCTCCCTTCATTTTCTTTCTCATTTTCATTTCTCCTTCACTTTTATCATTGTTTTTTTTTTTTTTAACCTTCAGCATCCTTCACTGATCAGTGTCCAAGATACTATGTGATATCCAATGTGTTTTATTAGGTGTTTTATATACTTTCACATCTGGACTATGTATTATGGCGGTTTTTAATTCACCTTTTATTTTAACGCTTTTTTTAGTCACTAGGAAATAAATCTTGAGTGTTTCTGAATATCCATTTTTTTAAAAAACTGAAAACAAAAAGATATAATTTGAAAGGTCATGGAAGAAAACTGCAAGAGCCACTGTATGCGACAAAGAGATTTAAATTAATACTCTACAGCAAGGGGATAATAATGTATAATATAGGTATTCAATGTGAGAAAGACATTTTCAAAGAGACCTGGGGGGCAATATCAAGATTCAAACTGGATATGAATTTTCATCGTGTTAGAGCAGCACAGCTACAGACTGAATTATGGCCTTGATTTCATAAGCTTGGCTTCTTCTTCTTTTTTTTTTTTTTTCCTGGCTTTAGCTCTTGGTGTATAACCTTGGGAATCTCAGGTATTATGTTCAGTTATGGATGTCAGGCTTTAGTAAAGATATTTGCAACCTGGAGCATGTTCAGAAAAAAGGACCAGGAAAGAATGCCTTGAGTACATGCCATGTTACTACTAGTTGAAGGAACTAGACAGGAAACGATAAGATACTGGAAGAAGGAAATGAGGGCAGACTTCAAGTATATTTGAAGCTATCTTGGGGAAAAGACTGAAATTTACTGTGCTTGAACCCAGGGGGCAGAATTTAGAACAATGAGTGAAAGTTGTAAAGTGATAAACTGAGAGTTGTTGTAGAGAAAAACTTCTTTAGAATTAGAGCTATCCTAAAGTGAAATAGGCTGCACCTAGAAATAGTGGATTCCCCTTAACTTGAGAAAAGACTAATTTGATCATATGTTAGAAATGTGAAAGGGGATTCTTAATCAGTTATGAGTTGGACTGGATTTATGATGGGGGATCTCTAAATTCTACATAAAGACTTTTGCAGGTTTCCTAGGAGTTTAGAAAAATCACATGTTGACATAATTTAGCTTTTATTTTAGAACAAGTAGTTGGCCCAGTGGATAGAATACCCAGCTTGGAGTCAGGAAGATATCTTTCATAAATTCAAATCTGACCTAAGAGATCCTGGGGAAATCATTTCGCTTTATATGTGTCAGTTTTCTCATCTATAAGATAAGCTGGAAGAAGGAATTGGAAAAGACTGTAGTGGGAAAACCCCAAATGAGTTCATGAAGAATCAGCTCAAAAATAACTGAACAACAAGATGTTCTATTTTATTTTTACTTATTTTGTTAAAAATTTCACAAATAAATTTTATTCTGGTTGTGTCATATTTGGGAGTGTTGTCATCAAGGGTCAGCATATTTGGGAAACCTGGTATAGATGTTTCAAATAATGAGATTCTGTGATTCTTTATGATTCTGTGGGTATGTATAGCATGCCAGAATTTAGCAGGGAAACAGATAATCTGGGAAGCTAGAAATTATTTAGTGGGGGGAAGTCCTTAAAAAATGAGCAACATGCATGGCAGTAATTGCAGCTACTTTGGGATCTCTAGGCTAGTCCTGCTTAGCTTATTTCATTAAGTCCCTATGTCCTTCCCACTCTTCTTTGGCTTCTCTTTCCCTGAACCAAGACCTTTAAGATCTTGACCATGCATAGTCTATTTACATGATCTGGATTCCTGCTTGTTATTACCTATAGAATCCTTGGAAGTAGACCTCTGGATGTTTGTTCTTATTTTTACTTCTTGCCTTTCATCTAATTTTCATCTATTGTTTCCAATGAATAATTCAAATGGTGGGAGTTGGGGAGAACTACATTAAAATTCCAGTTTTGTGATTTACTGTCTTTAGAATTACAAGTCACTTAATCTCTCTTCGTGCCTCAGTTTTTTCATCTGTAAAATAGATTTTATTTTGTCGGTCAGACAACATCCCTTCTAGCTCCAAATCCTATGAAGCTGAAAAACCAGGCTTCATTCTTAGGCAAATTCAGTTCCCTTGATTTATTTAGAGGAAAGGGCAAAAGTCTTTTCATCAGAGAACAGTCATTTGATTTATTTGTTAATATGGATTGTATTAGGTCATATAACATTGAAATTATTTAAATAACATGTACAATTTGAGATCTCAACATAAAGAAATTTTCATACTCTGTTTCTAGAAGTAGTTAAAATAGTTGAATGAAAAATAAAAAATCTTAACATATTTTTCCCTGTGTTACAAAACATTCATGGGACCTATTCTGTAAACCAAATATATCTGTGATGTAATTTCAATTCATTATTCTAACTTCTTATTACTCTACTTATAAAAATTATAATGGTTGTTGGATTCCTAATTACCAACAGAATACATTTCCCTTAGGAACAAAAAGATAACAATCCTTATATATCCTAAGAATAATTTATTCAGTTTGGATAACATATATTTGAAATATGCATACATACATAAATACATGCACACATATACACATCCTGTTTTAGTGTCAAACTTAAACTAGTTTACAAGAATCCTGATTTGGGAAAGGAACCCCTCTTGTGGTAGGATGTTAGCATTACAGTTTAATTGCATTTGTAGGATTTGATGTTCTTACTTCTTTACATGTAATTTAAATGACAACATTTTCTTAAGATCATAATGAACACATTTTGTATTATATAGTATATAACATAACTTTAATTGAAAAGTAAAGGAATTCAAATACTAGTAATAATTTGTATAACTACTAATAAAAAACAAACCACAAGATGACTCATTTAAAATGCTGATGGAACCAGGATATAGGCTCATATGTGCTAGTGTTATACTGGATTAATCATTTAAAAATGTTTTTTCCATCTTGTAATGGACCTATGAATGTAATTCATTAAATCCCTTAAAGCTGGGACTTGATAATACAAACTTAAAAATAATACTTATGGAAAATAAAGAATAAAGCTTGGAGTATTTGGCAAGTCAGGTACAAACAAAAAGGTAGAAACAGTAATAAATATCATCTTTGATGAGTCATTCAGCAGCTTTTAAAAGAGCATTGTGGACAAGTATCCTATTGTCACTTATGATTGTAGACTAATTGTAGACTATTTTGTCTTTGACTCTTGTATACATGTGTATATTAACAATGTACTATATATATATTCACATGGGTATGTGCATATCATAGTTCATTATTACTTTGCAGATCTCTAGAGCATCTACGAGGGACTTTTGAATCTAATTTTTTCAAATCAATTTTTTGGTTTGTATATTCTCTTAACAATGACTAAAAATGGCATTCACACAAAACATCGTCATGCCAGTGAGGCAGTTTCTCAAAGATAGGTATTTTGATGCTATTTCCAGCATTTCATTCAAGTATTACTTTCTTTTTTCACATCCTCTTTGATAATTTTAGTTCTTAATTGTTCCTGTAATACTTACTGGTTTATAAAAACATTGTCACTTCAGGAAAATAATCTTGTACTTGAAGAAAGATATATTGCTACCATGTTTTATCTATATTTTCTCTTCTTCTAGTTAAATGTTATCATTGCCTTCAACCAACCTCATATTGTGTGGTTTCCCTACTTACTATCCGGTCACCTTTGGATATGATTCAGCTTATCAATATCTTTCCCAAAGTGTGATGCTCTCAATTGAGTATAATGCTTCAGATATGAGTCAAATAAGATCTGAATATTGTGGACCTTTGTTGATATCAGGCCTTTATTACATATAGTTGAATATTGAATTACCTCATTTGACTAATATTCTACAGGTTTTTCCTTAGATTGAGCTTTTCAATTCACTGAAACTTCAAATAATTTTCACACAAACAGTTTATGTAGCTGTCCCTCTTCCATATTCTACTAATGAAATAGGTCTTAGTTTTGTCTCTTTAAGTTTCTTCTTTTTTGTTTGACCTATTGGTCTAGACTTCTGAATAATTTTAGATTCTTATCCTGCTATCCAGTGCTGCAGCTCTCCTTCCTAGCTTTTTGTCATCAGAAACTTTGCTAAGTATGCTATCACTATCTTTATCCAAAGCAGAACTCTTTGGAACAGGCTCAAATGTAGAATATATGCCAGATTTTGCATGGCTTTTCTCTCTTCTGTCATGAATTCAATACTAGCTCATTTTAGGTGATCAGAATTGGGTTTAAAATACTAATTGCTCTTATAGTTTCCATTTTTCCGGGAATAAAAAGAGTATTGTACTTGGTCTTACAAGCATCCTGGGTTCAAATCCCATCTGTTTCCTCTGGCCTGACCACTGACTTCTCCCTTTTCCTTTAAGTTACAACTAAAACTCTAGCTTCTACTGAAAGTCTTCCCTAACCCCTCTTTATTACTGTTTTCCTTCTTTTAATTAATTCCTATTTATCTTGTTTATAGCTCTCTTCATATGCATTTGTTTGCATGTTGTCTCCTTGTTAGATTGCAAATATCCTGAGGGCTGGGACCATCTTTTGTTTTTTAGAGTGCTTAGGATAATGCCTGGCACATAATAAGTGTTTAATAAATGTTTATTGATTAACTGTGCGAACCTATTCAAGTCAAGTTCAAGTTCAGTATTCTTGACCACTCTCTTAAGAATCTAAGTTGCAGAAATGATGTTGATCTTCCTTGTTAGAGTTTCTTAATTGCAGTCATTGTGAATATCTTTTTCAAGTTTGTAAAATGTTTTAAATACATTATATTCATTTTTTGGGGTCTGAGACTTATATTATCTTTCTCTGTTGCTCTTCAGTTTCCCCAGTTTCTTTCACCTTTAATTGGATACAAATTTTCGGAAGCATATAATAACAAAGCAAATTGATATAAAATTGGAGAAGATTTGGTAGGCCAAAGTTTTGTAGAAAACATCTGAAGGTCATAGTGTAACTCAAATTGAATATGAGTTAATAATATAAATCTATTATTATTTTAAAAATCTATTTTGATACTGGGATAAAATTAAATTAACATACCATACTTTGATAAGAACATTTTCTTTCTTTGTCATTTTCTCTACCTGCAGTGCATATTAAAATAGTCTGTGCTATTTGAAAATGAGATGGAAAATATATTCTGTGATGAATTGATTGGTCACCCCTAGACTTCCCTTAATCAGGTTAAATTATCTTAAAGCATGTGAAATATTATTCTAAGGATTGCTCAGATAAGTTATTCTTCTCTACAAAGAACTGAACAATAGAAAATTATCTTAAATTGTAGAAAGACAGAGTTCAACTAAAAATCAGGGTATAACTTATTGACTGTAAGGTTTATTAAACATCAGAACAAGCTATCTAAAGAGGTTTTGAAATTTCTTTCTCTTGATAACATTTAAAAATAAAATCATAAGTCCTGATTAATGAATTCACTTGGCAGGAGTAAAAAACCAGAGCAGATGATTTCTTTAGGGTTCATTCCACTTCTATGATTGTAATATCTTTTTGGTTGTCCAATTTTTTTGGCTCTTTGTATCCTCTGAATGCTGCTAAGCTGTTTTGAAATCACTGTTCATTCATCCTTCCTCCTAGTATTTGGAAATCTCTTTTAGGAAATGAAGCAAAACATTCACAAAGCAAAAACCACAAATCAGAATTTGTTAACACATTATAATTAAATAATGCTTGTTTTTAAACATTTATTTAATTATCATTAAGTAAATCCATTTTAGCAATTTGAGAATCCAAGCAAATTTAAGGTCCCTGATAGTTCCTTTTTATGGTGTACTGGTCTCTAGGGAAATAGAATTGAAAACTTTACCAACCACTGCAACAGAAAAGTGACAGCATCTGTCAACAGGGAGTACTCCAAAGTATTTGTTCATTATCACAGATTTGTCATTTTCCTGGAGACGTCGACATTGAAGTTTATGCCTTCCACATAGCAATTAGAGGTAATGATTTTCGAAAAAGTTTTTATTTATATTGAGAAGTATTTAGAACATGAACAGATAGTAAATCACTGTCACAAACTCAAGTAATCCACCTGTCAGATTGAATTCTCAGGAGTCATTTATATAAATAAGGTGTATATGAGAATATAGTATTAGTTTTCCGGTCAGTCATAGTGTTATAAAAAATTCACCCCAAAGTGTTGTACATTTGAGAATACTATAGATTGAATGCATATATCCAGAAGATGATTTTCAAACTCTAAAAGAAAAAAAACAAAACATGTAAACCTGTTCTACAGCAATGAGAATTTTGAAAACCCTTTTCTCCATAAAGCAATTTATTTCACCATATATGAAAGGAAAAATTAGGACTAATTAATTATATGCATTTTGATGATACCAAAAGTTATAGTAATAATAATAACAACAACAACAATAATAATAGAGGTTCAAATACATCTATGGTTTCAGTGATACCGATATTCTCTTTAATGACAGAGTGTAACAATTTGTCTGATTGTGCATATTCCTAAATTCATAGCCATGGGTCTACTTATAGAATTATAACTCATATGATTTTAACACTTTCAGGTTTGAAAAGTGAAACAATGAAAGCTTATGCAAATTATTGTTCTAATGTCTAAATACAAACAGTCAGCTAGTGTCTGGGACACCTTCTGAATTTGAGTTTAGTACTCTTATTTACGTTGCCACAGTCTATAATTCTTCATACATCGTCTCAGAATAGCTCTCTATTATTTTCACATAAATAAGTCTTGTATTTCCAAATAGATTACTTTCTTGAATGCAAAGACTGTATTTTCTACATATTTTGTTTCCTCTAAGTCACCAATTTAATCGAATCCATATTGTGAGTGCTTAGTAAGTTGTTGAAGAGTTTATGAATAATATTATAGTATGAATAATATCAGAATGATCTGTGTTTAAGCTATTCATTAAATCTCTGAGACAATTTTGTGACAAATGTTAAGTAGCAAGGAAAATCTGATACACTGAAAAATAACAGATAAATCCAAAATAAACGTAGTTTAATGCCTTACATATTTAAAATGAGTTAATTTGTCCACATCCTCTTTTTTCCTTTCTCCACTCTGGCACCATTCTAGCTACTTTGAAGTTTATACTACAGTGATTTCTATATGTGTAAATGTGTATGTTTAAATTTGGAGGATGTATCTTGGTTACATTCATTGGTGAGAGACTTGTTGGTTGATTGAAATGAAGACTACTGGGGGGATGTTTTGTTTAATGGGGCTTCCATCAATCAGTTCAGGGCCTCCTCCTTAATTTGCAAGTTCAGTAAATTCATGTTATCAGTTCACCCAGGCTTGTTTAGTTTGGAGAGAGTTGATTCATGTTAACCAAATTCATAAGGTTAGGCTACTTAATCATAGAATTAGAGCAAAAAAGGTTTCATTTCATTTAATGGATATTTCTGTCCAGTTGTGGTAGTCTGGTGAAATGACCTTTTTTACACTGGAGAAATGGTGAGATTTCTATCTGAATATCTTCGAACAGTTGAGTTCTAATTCAATACTGTTTCCCTTGGATAGTACTAGAGAAATGCTCACAAAATGCTCACAAATTATTTATGATCCAACACTCTTTTCTCCCTCTCTCTTTTTTTTTTTTTGTGATATTCATTCAGTCACCAAAAGCTTCTGTAATTATACTACAGTATAAAGCATTAATTAGATTATATTAGTTACAATATAGAATTATATCTTCCTGATAAAGTTTGAGGGAGGCACTCTTGTCTACTTGATGAGATTTGGGAGATACCTTAGTCTCCTAAGCCACACTTACCCATTATCTCTGGGGAAGAATAGACAGCTTCCTGGGAAGAATACTATAATGGCTAATTTTATTCATGTTATATTGGCTATCATTAATTTCATATTCCTAGTGTTTTATTTTCTGCTCTTGTCACAAATTTCTTTAGGGACTACCTTTAGGGAAGTTCAGTGACTACAAATGAACATCTACATTATTGAAAAGCAGAACTAAAGTTTTTTATAATGTCTTAAGATGTAAAAGAATCTGTACTAATCTACAGGATATAAACATTACACAACCACAATGTTCCTTATCACCAGGAAAATGAATATTATTATTGCATTCTGCTGTCTAAACTGAATCATTTTCAATGATTCAATAATTGATAAAGTAAAAAAGTTAATTAAGACTACCTTATCCTTGGAGCAGAGGCAGAAATTATGGTTTTGGTATATAATATATAATGCTTCTACGGACAATCTATACTTTTTGGTGCTCTTTCCCTTTGTTACTCTGCTCATTCAGTCTTGCCAAATAAAGATCAGGAGACATCAATCAACATTAAGCACTTATAGTATCAGCCACTGTACTAGGCCTTGCAGATACAGACAAAATGAAGCTCTGTTTCTTCAAAGGAATTTAATTTATAGTGAGGAATACAGCAAAAACATATACAAATGTATATAGAAGAAATAGAGAATAAATAGATCTAAATGCAAAATAGTAATGTATAAAATATTTTTGGAGGAAGTGAATATTTGGGAGAATGAATAGAGTTTACATGAAGATATTAGGGCTTGAACTCTTGAAGGAAGAGAAATATTTTCTGTAGTAGAAGTGATAAGGAAATGCTTTCCAATTATATGGAAAGGGCTCTGTAAAAGCATTGAGATGGAGTGTCATATGTGAGGATTGTTCATTAGCTCCAGGAAACATCATTGCTAATTCAGTTGCCTGCTATCCCCAAAGCCTACAGCTAACCTGTCTCATTGTGACTTGTGCTGGACTGCACTACATTCTCATTCAAAAGAGACAGATTTTTCCTGTAAACTTTTTAAGTGTTCTTGGGCTGAAAACTGCTTCACCCTATGTCAGGGTTAAGAATGTGATTGATCAGATCAATAAAGCTTAGAAGGCTTCTACTATAGGTCAAAGAAATAGTCCACATGAACATTTGGGAAGATGTGTCTAAATTTGTACATTTTGAGCTTCTGCAATTCTGCCTTGCTCAGAGAACACAAGTACCTTCTTCGATGTGGGTATACCATGATGATTGGTCCTGTGCCATTATCTCCCATGTTTTTTGGAGAGACCTGAAGAGTATCACTTCTGACTTCTATGTGAGTGTCTGTTTTGTGTGAGTTTTGCAAATATTTTGCAAGGGTTTCATCATACTTTCATCTAAACAACGCTTTGAAATATAGATTGTCCTATGTGTTATTATCCTCATCTAAATAAGGAAACTGAGATTTATTGGAAGCTATGGCATTCATGCAATGACAAAGTTATAAGTATTTGAGATAAGATTCAACCCCAAATCTGTGGATTCCAAGTTTAGTCATCTATCACTACTCATATTATCAGGCCATGACTGGGAGAGGATCCTTCTTTGACTACGTTGTGGTTTCCTCATTTCCTTATTGCATGTTCACAGGAGCAGGACAGTAAAGGTCTCTTGACTCTTGAAGTTGAACCTGCCCATTGTTGAAAAAAACAGTGACACAATCTCAATGGGCAAGGTCATCAATCAGCTGTTTAATGCCAGATTCAATGGCCTTTTCTCAATCCCATTTTCTTATACATTTATGCTACATTGAGGCCATTTATCACTTATCTACTCCTATTTTTTTTTTTTTCCTCTCTTGATTACAAGTATTAGGGGAAATCTCTTCTCTCCTTTCTGACTTGAAAAACGTATCATAAAGTCTCATATAAAGTAAATCTCCATCAAGCCTGTGTCCTCAATCTACTTTTACCAATCTCTCTGTACTCTTTCCTTTAGCAATTTTATCTACTTCTATCACTTCAATTGTAAATTTTGTGCAAATTATTTTAAAATCTATCTCCAGCTCAGGTTTTATTCATATTTACATGTTCTGATTTTTTGGTCTTCTGTCTTTGTTCAAATATTTATTGAGATAGTACTGATTTTTTTTTGAGTTCTTTTTACTCCATTTTTTCAAAGTAATGTTAAAAAAAAAAAAAAAACAACTTGGAGATGTTTTATAACTCTTATTAAAGCATTGAACAATCATGGCCTGAAAAGACTGGTGATGAATTATGTCTCACATCTTTTGGCAAAAAGATGATGAACTAATGATACAGAATGAAACATTCATTTTCATATATTGCTAATGTGTCAACTTACTGTTTGACTACCAATATGTTTACAAAGAAGAGCTCTTCTTTGGGAAGCTGAAGTAAGTTGGTATCGACAGAAATGCAAAAAAATACATCAGAAAAATAAACATCAGTTTTGTAATTTTAAAAATAAGCAATATATATTTAAAAGCAAACCATATGTAAAAGAAATTTACCATTTATAGAATTCACTTTTTTGTTTCATGTATTTTGAAGTGTTTGTGTTTTAATGATTATTTGTAATAAAGAACACAATTTTTAAAAATCCTCTAATTTTATACTTATTTCTTGTTTTATCTTTTTATTTATTTTCTTTTAGTAGAGCTTCTTTCTACTTTTTCCTATACTTCCTGTACCTTATTTTGTTTTCTTCAGAAATTATATGTCTTCTGAATGCACTGATTTCCCACTACTATTAGATATCTCCAACTGAACATTGGACTGGGCTCTCACATACAACATGCCAAAATGAATTAATCATATTCCCTCTAAGACTTGCCCTTAAGAACATTCCTTTTTCTGCTGATAGCATTCCCATTCTCCAAATCACCTAGGTTTGGAATTTATGGGCCATTTTGGCTATTTTTAATACCTCTCCTTCCAAATATAATTTTGTACCAAGACTTGTAGTTTGTACCACCACCCCTTGTGTCCCATCCTTTCCATTCTACCATTCCAGCAGGATTTATGTTTGCTATTTAAGTGGTTTCCCTGGGAATAGTCTCTTCTCAATCCATTCTTCACATTGCTACTCAAGTGACCTTCTTTAATGCCCAAAGAAGATCACTTTTCTTTCTTGCTCTAATAACTTCAGTGTCTCCCCATTGTGTAATAAATAAATCATAAATTCCTTATCTTGACATCAACCATCCCACCCCCACCTAATCTGGCTGCACAATTCTAGTCTTCATAATGTTCTTATAATTTTGACCTACATTCTTCTCTAGTTGAGCTACTTTCCTTACCCTGTACTCTTTTAACAGCGTACTCTTGTTTATATCATCCCCAATGATATAACATTGAACAGAAATACCATCACTATTTACTCTCACTCTTCTACTATTGAAATTGATTCCTCATAATGGCTTTTCTGATATCTCTGCATCATGGTTTAGGGTTTGCTATTGCAATTCATGTGATGCCTATAGTGGCAGGAACTTTCAGGCTGAAAGGAAATCAAAGAAAACAGAACTGTAGGGTAGCAACTTCTAACCTATAATAAATACCCAGCATGTGTCTATAAAACAACTTAGTGTAACAAATTATTATAATTCTTTGATAAGCTTTGATAGTCTAACAGCAGTTTTTAAAATATCCATGAGCCACTAGGGGTTCCTGAGATCATTTTAGGGACACTCTGAGGTCAAAATTATTTTCATAATAGCACAAAGATATTATTTGCCTGTTAAAATCTCTACCTATTCTAACTACATAATATGAGACCAGATTTTTCTTCATATACTTCAATCAAAATAGCATATCACAACTGACTGAATGCAAAAAGAGATTTGCAAATCCAGCTGTCTCTTATTTTGCTAGATATTTAAGAGATTTGTAAAATATGTAAAACAATGCTGTCTTTGGTAAGTAGTTATTAATTGTAAATTTTTCATAAATTTAAAAATATGTTTGTTTTTATTTCTATTTTTCAATATCATAAAATTATAATATAGTAAATAGTGATAGATATATCAACTTAACAAAAGTTCATTGAGGTTCTCTAAAAGTTTTAAGTGTGTAAGATGGTTCTGAGAACAAAATGTTTGATTACTGCTGCTCTAACACAATTTATTTTGTACATAGATATTTTTGTTTGTTTCTAGTGGGTATGAACCTTTTCTTAACCTGGTTGCATTGTCTAGAAAACACTGGCTTAGCCTTTCCCCCCAGAAAGAGGGGATTTCTGATGTGGAAGGGAAGGGTTCAGGCCATGTCCTTTGTTCTCTTTGGTCTGAGGGTGGGGAATTCTGTCAGTAAAATTATAGCTGTCAGGAGCTCTAGTCACAGTCTTGCTTAGCATTCATGAATCTACAGGGGAAAAAAAAGTGTTCCTATCACTGAGGTACTAGATGAGTCTCTCAGTCCTTATGTTGGAGTCCTGAATCATAGTGCCATAGTCATCAGTATTTTAGGACAGGCGTTGTGGTTACTAGTCTCAATCTTAGTCTGCAATTTATGAATCAAGCAGAGTTAAACCAAGAAGTTTCCCAGTTTGTAGTTTATTGAGTTGTAATTATTATCTTGGAGCCATGTTCATCAGGAGATTGGGGTGACTGTCTGTCTGAGTAGACCCTATTCTGGATAACTGTTCATGAGTGTAAGAGTGGAGAGAAATATAATGCTAATAGAAGTCCTTACTTTTGAAGTATACATTTTAGAGACCCACATTCTCTCTGGGAAAAAATAGGGTACATATTAGATGTAGGAATGGGTCTACCTGTCCCCCATCATCTATTCAGATACAGTGATTAGGAAATTTAGAGCTCAGATTAGCATTTTATGAACTAAAGGGAAAAACTTGTGCCTCTTGCTTGACCTATTTATCTGGTTTGTTTGGATTCTGTGAGAAGAGGAGACTCTAGAAGTCAATGCAGGAAGCTTTGTTAGCAGCACATTGGTACCAGAAATTAGTGGGTAGGTTTTCATGATTTCAGAGATGATTGGTATTGTCCTTCCTTTTTCCTCCCTTCCTCCCTCTCTCCTTCCTTCCCTTCCTTCCTTCTTTTCTTCCTCCTCTTTCTTTTTCTTTCTTTCCCTCTCCCTTCCTTCCTTTCTTTCTTCTAATCCTCAAAATATGGTATAGTACTTGGCATATAATAGGTACTTAATAAATGTTTATTTTATTGGTGCATTTTGTGTTGAAGAAAGTATATTTATTCAGATAAGAAATAAAATTGCAACAACAGTAATGCATCTCAATTTAAATGCCATAGAAGAGAAACAAAAAAGAAATTAAATTGAGCTTTAGAAGAATGAGAAACATTCAGTAGAAAGAAATTAGAAAAGCTTTTATAAAGGAAGATAGAATTTGAGATGAACCTTCTTCAAGTGTCAGTACAATTATGACTCATGAGAGAGAATTCCAAATGGGCAGGAGCAAAATAAGTCAAGATCAAAAGATATATGTTTACAAAATAGTTCAGTTTTCCAGTATGGTCCCAGAATATGTTACACATAATGAGTTGAAAGGCATACTACTGAGGCCAGATTGTGGGAGATCTTGAAAGTCAAGCTGAGGAGTTTTTTAGGTTTCAAGATCAGATATAACTATGGAGTTATGTATAGCTTTTCTAGTCAATGGTAATTTTTTCATCTTTTAAATTATCACCAAGTATCACTTATTTATATAGGACAAAACTTATCTATTATGGTGTTGTTGAAATGGGCATTAAAGGGATCATTTCTAGATCATTATCAGGGAATTCTTGCATTGTTGAGACCAAAACTCTCATTTGAAAGAAGAGGAAATTGAGATCCAGGGAAAAAAATGAATTTGTAAGATCACACAAGTTAAAAATGTCAAAAACTGGATTTTGTCTTGGTTTCTTTGCCTAAAGAGCTAATAATGCTCTTATTACTCTACCACTTCATCTGGTTGAGTTAAATATGTGTGTTTTATCATTTTTCACCATTTGAACTTTACATTAGTAAGCTACCTAGAGATGATTAAACTGGTATATCAACCATAGTTGCAGTTTGTAATCCCTAACCTCTGAATTCTCTAAAATGTACATTCTACAGCTTCTAAAATTGATTTTTATCTTTTAAAACTAAGCTGTGATGTCTTTCTACTTTTTAAACAGTCTCACATTCTGCCCACAGCTAATTGGTATTTTGATTGAACCAACATAAGAATAAAAATACTAATGAATCAAAGGAAATTATTCTCATTAAATGGGAAACCAAAAAAGCAGTGGTTTCTAGAACAAATATTATTCAAAAAATATTCTCATTAAAAGAAATTGCCCTCTCTGGTATAATAAAATTCATCTAAAAAGAAGCATCTGGCAAAATCATATAACTTACTGTAGCATAACATTTGGGATGAATTAAGTTACTCTATTGTCAAAGTGCTTTCTTGGCTTCTTGATATTTTCCCTACATTTAACTTATCAGTGTCTCACAGTACTCCAGTGTGCTCATATTTTCCTTATTCCTTTCAGGGCATGGTATTGTGAAGACTACAAAGTGGCAATAGTTCTTTGAAGGTATAAAACTACTTTCAAAAAGAAAGAGTTCAAGGCTATACTCAGTACTCTAGATATTTATTCTTTTTATGACCCACTTGCCCAGTCTGGTGGATGAGTAACCCTACAGACTTGAAGTGTGTAAGTACCAAAGCAAATGGTCTGTGAAGGTGTATGTATTGGGGGAGTTGTATAGGGTAGGTTGGGGGAAAGGGGACAAAGGCGGGAAGCTATTAACCTGGGTTCACATTAGGTTATGCAGATAGATTTTATATCCTCAAGTGCACTGGCTTTTCCCACTAGAGCACAACCAAGCATTTCTTTCCTTTCCTTTTCAATAGCTCTGTACTATGGGGTATCTATAAAATATTACTAAACTTAAGTTTAGCTAAGAATTCAGGTGTTAATCTTATTCTGTATCCATTAAATAAGTAGAATAGATTGTTTCTGAATGAAATATTCAGACAAGGGATCATTCTTAAAGTATTCTGAATTATTTTTTTCTTTCAAAATATGGCTATTTCTTTTTTCTTTTTGCTCATGTTTTGGTTCAAACCTGCGTTTTCATTGGTATAGGGAATTCCTGATGAGAATGCTTTCTTTACCAGTTCAGATCAATAATTCTTCTGCAATTTATAGTCTTGGATAGTTGACTGGGTCATTAAGAGGTTAAACAGTTTTCCTAGGGTCATATAGACAGTATGTATCAGCAAGAAAAACTTGTTCTTGAGTCAGAGTTTACCTATCTCTAATGTTTACCTTTATATTCGTTTTATAGTTACAAAGTGCTGTCACATACATTAGCTTTCTTAAGCCCTGCAACAATCTGTGAACTATCTGGACAGTTATTTTGATTCTCATTTTATAGATAAGAAAACTAAGGCTCAGAGGTGAAATTGTTTGCTCCAAATTTCCAGTTGGTAAATGGCTCAACTAGAGTGTATACCTACATTTTCTGAGAGTGTTATGACCTACTCCAGGAAGTTGTCAGTGATCTATTTAATCAATAATGACCTTTCTGGCTCAAGACTCAAATAGCACCCTTCTTAAGCTATGGTCCCAAAGTTTTTCTTACACCTTTATTAATGTACTATTTTAATTATGTATTATTTTGAATGAAATTTTTGTAGTATGAGTCCTATCCATTTACTATGCTAAAATTTCTATAATGGCTCATTTAAATTTTGATATCTCCACAAATGCCTATTGCACAGAGTAGGCACTTAATAATAAATGCTAAGTAATTAAATTGAATTTTGAATTCCCATGTCCTTTCTATTATGTCCTTCTGCCTCAGGCTGATTGCCTTTGAAGTGGTTATGAGATGAACAGAAGTGTTAAGAACTAGGTAAAATTGAATTTCTTGGACAGTTTTAGAGCTGGAATCTGTATATTTGATAGATTTTCCTTAGAATAGTCTCTTGGGTTAACCTTAAAAACCTGGGAAAAGGTCAACTGCCATTCTGGGGAACCACACAGCCAATATAAGTCACTACTTCCTACATTAATTTTTTTAATTCCTCCAGATATTACTATTGTTTCCTTTTCGAAACCATGTTGCATAGCTTTCTGTACATTTTGAATTTATATGTATGTGTTTTTGTTGCTGCCCCTTGCCCCCAATCTTCCACAGGAATATATGCTTCTTGAGGGCAAGGACTCCTTAATTTTTGCTTCTTTTTCCTGAGTGTCTTGCATGTAATAATCACTAACTTTAGTTAGGTAAGATGATAACTGTTTATTAATATCTACTATGTGCCAAGCATACATTACTGAGGCCTTTACAAATACTCATTTGATCCTCACAAGGATCCTGTGAGGGAGGTACTATTATTATTCTCATTTTATAGTTAAGGAAACTGAAGTGGTTAAGTGACTTGCATAAGTTCACACAGCTAGTAAATGTCTGAGGGTAGATTTAAACTTAGATTTTAAATTCTATTCAATATAGAACTGCCTGTGTAAGTATTACATTTTGTATTTATAACAACTTTTTTGAATTACATGCTATTACTATCACCATTTTACAGATGCAGAAATCAAGAGTAAGAGCCATTAAGTGACTTATTTCCAGTCTCATAGCTATTTCAGTTTCTTAGACTACATTTCAGCTCAGGTTTTCCTGATTGCAAGTCTAGCACTCTATCAGGATCCTTTTCCTTGTATATATTTAGTAAATATTTGTTGAATTGAATTGGAAGAAGAAATAAAAGCATAGAAATCTTAATGATTTGCCCCAATCACACAGCCACTTAGATCCTGGCTTATCTCACCTGTCCATTTAATACCACTGCTACCTGAAAGAGAAATAGTGCCTTCAGGAATTAAGGTGAAATGTGGAAGCTACAGAGAGGAAAATTGTCTTGTTTTAAGAGAAAGGATGCTAAAAATTAAATAATATCTTTCTATAGCTTGATTTTTTTGGTGAAATTGAATTTTCTCCTTTGCTAAATATAAAACCTTATAGGAGGGAATGAGAAGAGCTTTCTTTATATTTTTTGTAAAGTATTATTTAGTCAGGAACTTAAAAAATATTTTTAAATATGTTGTCTGAGAAAATGAATTTTACTTTATATAAAGGATTTTTTCTTTTTCCATGCTTGCCTCATATATGCATTTCATTTCCTAAAATGATGATAAGGATTTTTGAGGTGGGGAGGATAACTTGCATCTTCTCACTGTATTATAGAAGCACAGCTAAATATAACCTAATGGACAGATTATGTGGTAGGGTTTCTAAAACACCATTATCATAGGCACAGAATACAAACCTCGACATCTAACAACCACATCAAGAAATAATCATTTTCTGTGTATTACAAAGGACTAAAAGTTTCCAGTGGTTCATTGTAGAGATCCTGTATACAACATTTTAAGATACCTGAAAAACAAATGTATTATTTTTCCATTTAAAATTTCTTCTGTGGAGTAGCAAAGAAAAAAAACTTCAATGTCTTTTTGATGATATTCTATGCTGTTTCACCTGTGGCCTTTTAGGAAACTGATGGACACTAATGACTAGAAGAAGTTCTGTCTCTTTTGTTGTGAATTTTTTAGATAATACACTGAGTTTTTGCTTGGTTTCATCCACATAATTCACAAATTAGGAACAATGGCTAAAGAAACCTGGGATATTGGATAATATTTAATAATAATAAAAATAATTATCATTTTATATAAAACCTACTATGTGCCAGGCACTTTAAGTATTATTTCAGTTGATCCTCACAACAGCAAATTAGTATAAGCATCAAAAATAATAATTTGAGTTTTATCAATAATTCAATATCTAGGTTTTTAAAAAAATAGTCTGGAATATATATTTTATGAAGAGTTATTGCTGCAGCATAACCTCTGCATATATTCTCCTAACCACAATTGTACTGGCAGCTTGGGTCACCAAAATGTCAATTTACTACTCTGAAATTTTTAGGATTAATTCCAAGAAACTGGTTCATTCTATTGATATTACTTAAAAGTTCTTGTCAAATTCAATTAACTGATTAATATCTCACTCATATCAATTATCTATTTGATTTCAATTAGCTTTTATAAAATATTTATTGAGAAAATAAATTAAGTTAAAAAAAACTCTACAAGTGAGAAGGTATGTCTTTTCCTCTGTACACTGTTGCTGGGAAAAGTGGGCTCAAACTTAGTGTTTAGTACAAACCATTACATATCTCTTGTTCTGGGGATACACACTTATTCCTACAGAGACATATTATTTCTCTCTCTCTCTCTCTCTCTCTCTCTCTCTCTCTCTCTCTCTCTCTTTCTGCAGCTCTCTCTTTCCCTCTTTCTTTCTTTCTCTCTCTATTTCTCTTTCTTTTTTTCTCTATATATCTTTCTTTCTTTCTCATTGTATCTTCTTTCCTTCTCATTGTATCTTCTTTCCTTCCTTCCTTCCTTCCTTCCTTCCTTCCTTCCTTCCTTCCTTCCTTCCTTCCTTCCTTCCTTCCTTCCTTCCTTCCTTCTTTCCTTTCTTTGTCTCTCTGTCTCTCTCTGTCTCTCTTTGTCTCTCTCCTCTCCTTCCCTCTCCCTTCAGTCTTAGGGAAGAATGAATTCAAACTTGGTCAATATATGGGACTCAAAGGAGCCTCTATATTCCTGGTCCCAGGAGTAATTTTTTTTTCTCTCATCACAGTTACCACCAAGTTTACGTTAATGAGCTTCCCCATTCAGTGGCTCCTTCCAAGATGTGATGTCTCAGCTGATGGGGGTAATCTACTTCTGGTCTGGGTCCAACTTCTCACTTACCTACTACAATGACTCCTCTGCAGACTCAGCATTATGACTATCACAATCTCTGCCACCCATTCCAGTTGCTGTAACTCTAATGGCTCCTTCCAACTTTTTCAAGCTCATAAAGTTGCAATCTGTTCATTTCCATCTCCAAACACTCATTAAGCTATGATTGGGAAAGAATAAACATAGGTAATGAAAGAAACAGGTGTCATGCGTTTATAAATGCATGATTGTCAGGTAAAAGAACCTTCCCCAAACATAATGTCATAGTAAGTAGTACTTCTTACTTGAACGTTGCTGGAAGTCAGGTAGGGAGACAAGTTTTAGGAAAGGTAGATGGATACAAGAGATATGAAAGACAAAGAGAGATCATTTGCCCAAACCTTTTGTATCCTGAATTCTAGCTCTCTCTTTACTGATCATTTAGTTTTTTTCTTCTCAATAAACTGGAAGATGTTTTTATTAATATGCAGAACAGACTCTTTGTAAATCCATGTGCTTGTGGATTTGTGGCAGCATGTCAGAGAAAGTGGACATACTCTGTATAACCCATCAGGAAGGATAATTACTCACATGCTCTAAGGAATGGTTTCTCCTTGGCCAGGCCCCCATTACACTATATTAATAAATTAGTGCTTTCAAAGGATATCCCATATATAAAAATCCAACCAGTATATGTGTTCTGTGAAATCGGTCTTTCCTAGATTATGAAAGTATGAAAAATTAAACAATGCCACTATCATTGGATAAATAAGTTCATAGAAGGTAGATACATAATGATTGTATTCTAATGTGCTACCGTAATTTTGTATCTTGTCATTTTCATGAAATCATAGTATTTGAGAGCTTGAAAGCATTTTAGTGGTTAATTTTTCTAAAAATCTTATTTTGTAAATGAGGGAATGGAGGCACAAAGAGTTTAAATGGAAGGAGTATGATGTAAGAGTACCTTGAGTTAGAATCAAATGATCAGCATTTAGATATCACATGATATCAGTTCTGTCACATGATATCTGTAAAACTTTTGGTGAGTCACAACTTTTCATGGCAACAGTTTTCTCATCTTTAAAATGAGAGAGTTTGACTAAGTGACCTCTGAGGTCACTTATAGTTCTACATCTATGGTTTTTTGACTTATCCAAGCTTATATACCTATATAATCGTATAGCTAGGACCATAACTCATATTTCCTAGCTTTTTAAAAATGTTGTGACTTTTAATATTAGTTAATATTAGTTCACATTTTTGAGATGGTTATGTTATATGTTATTTTAAACCTAATCTCTGTTAATTTGCTCTATGGCTTTCCTAGAAATAGAGTTCTTTCTCAATAAATTTTTCTTCTTGGGTTTATCCAACATGGAGTTATTGAGTTTAATTGTTTCTGATTCTTCCTTATCTATTCTGTTTTATTGAACCACTTTTTTTTTTAAATTCACATCAAATAATTTTGATGGTTATTCTTTATAATATAATTTAAAATCTGTAAGTGCTATTTCTGCTTCATTTTTGCTTTTTAAATGAAATCATCTGGAAAACTTTAACCTATGGACCTGTAGTCTATAAGTAAAATATTTGGGCTTATGCCACAATAATATAGGCAGCTTAGATTCATTCAAAAGTTAAAAAAAAAAAAGTCAGTTCCCATAGTATGTTCAAGGCAAGCAGATGGAAGCAAGTCATATGGAAGTATAGTTTCTGTACTACTTAAATCAATTTCCAAACTTGTGAGTTGATCATATCTTAAACCCAAATCACCCTGATTCTCATTGATTGGCTAATAATAGGTCCCAGGCCAATCTCCCTTCATTGTTTGAGTTCTGATTGGCTCAGAGGGAATTTAAATAACAAATTAACATACAATCTCTCTCTCCTCCTGTCCCTTGTTCTTTTTCTAGCTTTTTAAGTTGCCTGTCCAGTTCATTTATCTTAACATAACTATTATTTAGAGAGATAAAATTTTCATTTGGATCTACTTAGGCTGCATCTCATAGGATGGAACCTGAAAATTCAAGAGGATTGAAGAGGGAGAGAAAATTTCCAGAGTTGAATGAAACTCTAGAGAGAAGTTGTAAGTGAAGGAAAATTTGTTGTGAATCGTAAATATAAGATGATCAGAAGATATGTATTTGCTTGTCACAGAATAGAGGAAGTACTAGTAATCAAGAAAAAAAATTATTAAATGCCTGCCATTCTTTTTGTATTTGAGAAACTGAATACATTTTCGTGAACAGCCAAATCAAAATTAAGGTAATATTTTGTCTTCTGGACATACATTTTCCTAAATGTTTTATGAAGCATAACTCATGGTTACTCTTGACTTTGATCAAAATTATACAACTATGGAACATCAGGAAAAACTACTAGAATATATACATCTTAGGACAGAGTCTGATTTGAGTCTTTTAATTGTTATAATATTTTTAATATGGAATATACTAAGCTTTATTTTTGCTATGACAAAAAACACTGAATACAGCTTAAATGTCATTTTAAATCCTGTCTCTGGTAGCCATTATTTATATAACAGAGTATATCACTTAACTGTTCAGAGAATGAGTCTCCTCATTTGTAAAATTATAAAGTTGAACTAGATCAAGGATTTCTAGTCAAAGCTTTGTAAATTTTTCTTTTCAAATAATTGATAACTACTTTAATATAATCGATTTCCATAGCATATTGGGTCTTTTATTTTATGCATTTAAAAACTTTTTCTGAGAAGGGGTCTATGGATTTGACTAGACTAACAAAGGGATCCATGACACACAAAAAAGTTAAGAATTCCTGATTTAGAAGGAATATAAAGTCCTTAAAGATCCAGGTTAAATATTCTAGTATTTTTATAAGTTCTATTACATTGCTGGCTGTAGAATGTTTGAAAGGTGGACAAAAACAATATGATAGAACTCTAGTTTCTTTGGGACTTCATCCCAAGCTAAGACTTTTGATCTTCAAATTATTTCTTAACAAAGAGGCCAAGAGAACTTGATTATCTGAAAAGTGACTGCAGATGAAATAATGAAATGTTGATATAAATAAGAATGAGAACTCTGGAAATCCTATGATGTTGAAGCTTACTTAGGTGCCTCAAAATAGTTTATTAAATCTGACAATAAGCCTGTTTGGCTGAGATGTCTCTGGATCTTTCTTTTTGACTCATGGTATCTAATCGATATATTGGAAACATTTACTCTTAGAAATTTTTTTTTTCTATTTAACAGTTCACAGGTTTTTTTTTTTTTTAATTTTTGTTTTCTCCCTCCCCTCCCCCTCTTTCTGATCTTCCTCTTTTCTCTCTCCCTGCCCCTTCCCCTGCCCTTCTCCCTCTTCCCCCTCTCACATTCTCCCCCTACTTCTCCCTATCCCTTTCCTTCCCTTCTCTCCCCCTCTTCCCCTCTCCTCCATGTCCTCCTCCTTTCTATCCTTCTCTCTCCCTTCCTCTGTTTCTCCCTCATTTTCTCTTTCCCTTTCCCCCCTTTCCTTTTCCTCCCTCTCCCCTGTCTTTGGAGAGAAACTATTTTATTTTGTCTTTGTATCTCCATCATCAAATACAGTATCTAGCACATAGAATGTTTATTGATTTGAAGGAATTGTGTGGAACACTCATGAATGTAGAAAGATGACTATACATAATGTCTGAAATCAGAAAATTTACATATTGTTGGGAAGATTATACATGTATATAATTAACTATACAGACAGTTTTTCCATTATTCAGCAAACATGTTCCTACAATCACATTGCCATATAAATTTGCACAATGAAAATCAGAAGGCTTAAGGGAAAAAGTGGGGTTAGGGTACAACACTTAAAATTTTAACTATACCATGTTAGAAAAAAAATAACATCATAAAAAACAGGAATTCATGTATATGTTACAATAAACTCTGGTATCTACTAGCTCTAAACATGGCGGTGACAGGGAAATGAAGTAGAGCAGACATGAGTACAATCCCTTCCCCACACATCCTGATACCACAAACAATGTGCAATAAATCTGGCAATTTACCTTGAAAAAGAACTGTTTTGATTGTGGAAGTGAATTTTGGAATTAGTGAGAAGGGATGTAATTTTGTTTGATCTCACTATTTTTTTATAGCTGAAATCATGCATGGGCAAGAGTAGTTCTTCTTAGATTGTTCCCTAACATATTAATCTTATTGGAACAAATTCAAATTTTCAAAACAAGTGTTCAGGAGAATTTATTGTAATTTAAGGTAGCATGTGACACTGCCATAAAAGAGTTTCTTTCAGTTTGTTGTCAGTTCAGATTATTACAGAAAAAATACATTTTTTTTTCCTGGGGGGTTAAGTGATTAGAGATCTTTTTGTTAAAAAGATTGCATTTACACTGGGACTTAAGTGATGGTTTAGAAATTGCATAGACAAGGTTCTGGGGATAATAACAGTGTTCAAGTGATAAAAGGCTCATTATTCTTCTATAAACTTTTATCTGAATCTCCTTTTAAGATTATTGTAGATAAAACATTTATTAAAATTTACTGTATGTTGGGCATTGTGCTAAGTATTAGGAATATGAATAGGAGTTTTTTAAAAAAGTAGTTTTTGCCTTCAAAGAGCTTATATATTTTAAAATTTATTTTAATAGTATTTTATTTTTCCACATACATGCAAAAATAGTCTTCAACACTAACTTTTACAAAAGTTTGTTTTTCTGATTTTTTCCACTCTCTCCCTCCCCTTTCCAAGGGACAGCAAACAATCTGATCTAGTTTAAATGTGCAATTCTTTCATACGAATTTCCATATTTATCATACTGCACAAAGACAAATATGAATAAAAAGGAAAAAACAACATGAGAAAAGAAAAAACAAAACAAAATAAGCAAACCATCACCACCAATAACAAAAGGTGGAATATACTATGCTCTGAACTATATTCAGTCTCCTTAGTTCTCTCTGTGGATTTAGATGGCATTTTCCTTCACAAATCTATTGGAACTGAAAGACCTTACATTTTTAATGGGGGTAGACAACACATAGACAACACTTAAAAGAGAAATCCAGTAAGGGCCAAGGAAAAAAGGCAAGGTAGGAAGTCTAGAAAACCAGGAGCTAAGCCTGCTTTGAAATGAGGATGATTAGGAGGATATGTAGTTCCTCAAATGCAGGTTCTAGAAAAAACTTCTTCATGAGAAGAGAACAATAGTTATTTTCCTTCACAAATAGGAGGGAAAGATGGCAACTTAATGGTCAGTAGGCAACTGAAATTGACATATTTGTCCTCTTTTAGTAATTCTCTCACTGGACTTTTTTGTTATCTCACTTATTCTTAACTATTTACCTTCATTCATACCCCATCCCTTCTTTTCAGCAAGATTCTTCTCAACTTTTACAGTGATTGCTACAAAAGTAATTGCTAAATTATATTTACTAATATATATTATATTCAAGAGAAAGGGAACTAGATTTAAAGACAAAGGCCCTGAATTCAAAACCTGACTCTGAGGCTCCTACTATCTAAAACTTGGAGTAGTCAATTAATCTTTCTGAACTTCACTTTATTCATTAGTAAAATAGGATTTGGATTACGTGGTAACTGAAGTTCCTTTCTGATGTAGATTTAAGATATGGGCAAATATTTATAATTACTCATAGAGATGAATGGGATTTGTCACAATGGCCACATACAGTTTTCCAGTATTTGAAATAATGCATTTTTCTGAGCTTAGATGTTGACTGCTCCCTCTTTTTTAGTTGAGATCACTTCAATCTACTATTCTTTACCCCACTTCAACTGAAAACTTTTCAGATGCATATTTTGTGCTTCCTGTTAAAATCAAAATAAAAATTTATTCCAAGTATAACAGGAACAATCCCTTTATCACATCTTGCTGTATATCCATCTCCTGTAATATTCTCTCTAGTAATACATTTTCTACTTTAAAAGTATAAAATGTCACATCCTCTTTAATAAACATAATATGTGATTTAATTCAACCAACCTATTAATTCACACTAAATGGGAATCATTACACCTGTTGTTTGTCCTTTGGGACAGTATTGACCATAAAAAGAGAGACTCTCAGAGTAAAAACCAAAAAGGAGTTTATTATGATCTCTTGACAAAGGGAATCTCCCATCTGACAAGATGTTTGTCAGTAAAGAAGTGCACAGTATAAACTGCAAAGCACCAGAATAAAAAGCCTGAACACAGAAGCCCCCACCCCTTTTTCTCCCATTGTTTGGGGGAGTCTGGGCTTACATTCTAATTGTGGAAATTTAACCCAGAAACAAAAGAATAAAAGTAAATAATAAATTTAAATTAAATTTCACTAGAGAACTGCTACACAAGCAGATATCCCTAGAAAAGAGATTTCAAAGTCATCATCACCTTTAAAAGAAATACTTAAATGCTAACTAAGAGGTGGTGGGAAACAGTAGGGGACAAACACCTACAACTTTTAGCTACATATCTATTTGTTATTATAAAGTTTCAAGTTACAATTAAGGCTCTACTTCAAAGCTGTATTCCCATAAGAATGTCTTCACTCAGTTAATTCCATACATCCTTTATTCTTGAAGAGGACCATAAATAACATCAGGAGATGATGCCATGGAATGCAAGTGAATTGAATTTAAGTGAGAGTGGACTATGGCTTACTTTTTCCTCCAGAGCCATCTTGGTGCAGTGGCAAGATATAAATCAGGACACTGGAGAGAACTCTAGATTAGATATAGTGCAACACCTTGTCTTTTTTAAGGTAATATCTTTAACAGGGCTCACTTTGAGGGAAAAAATGTGTCTTGCTTTCCAGTGTTTCCATGCTGGGGTGTTGTGTGCTTTTGAGAGCACCCATGCCAAGGTGGTTAAAATATATTCTATTATTGGAGGAGTGATGAGATGAGATTCCCAAAGATAGTTATAATATGGAGTCCATTTATTCCAAATTATCTCCCACTTATATACCCTTATATAACCAAAACACTGGGCATGCACTGAGTATATACTGCACCTGTGGGACCACATGAAAAAAATTGTATGTAGATTACTACCTGGTATCACTCGTTGCCACTTGGTATCATTCTGCTTCAATTACAACACAGGTTGTCACTATCCACTGACTTCTCAGGAAGGCAGAGAGCCCTTAGGGAAAATGGGGAGCCAAACCAGACATTGTTAGCAGATTCCCTCTGAGCTGGAGGGTTTTATAACTCACCCAGAGTTCTCCCACTATCTGTGGCCCTCTATATCTCACCCTTTCTTTTGTTTTAATTAAAGCAGGTATATATCAGTGGTTAAATCCGTCAGTATGGGAGGAATCACACAGACAAGTTGTAATATCATATAATCAAGTAGTAATATAACAACATGAATAAACAAAATGCTATAAAGAATTTCCATGAGTCCCAGAAGAAAGGTGTAAAAAATAACTATCAATTCACAACTATACATACACCTCCTTCAGCAGCCAAGAGGTAGTCCAAAGCCAATCTATTGTCCATCACTTCATATGTCAGGGAATCCAATGATTCCTGCAGGTTGTGAAGTCCTGCATCAGTTTTATCATATTTCAGAGAATCCAATGATTCCTACAGATTGTGAAGTCCCAAATCAATCTCATTGACAATTGTTTTTGATGTTTATGAATCAATTGCCATGCACATAGGATTAACTGCCATGCTCTTTCAGTGATGGGCACAGTCAGTGATGGAATCACCCAATGTTTCTTGGGTCTTCTCTTTTGTTTTGAGGGTCTTCTCTTTTTCTGTTTCTCTCTAATGGACAAGGCAGATACTGCTCATTGGCACCCATCAGATTCCTTCTCCATTTGTAGAGATACATGTAAACCCTCTTCCCTAAGCAGTTAACTTATCTGGTCCCTTCCACTCACCACTTTCCAGATCTCTCCACATCATCTGGCAATTATCTAAAGATATTGGAGCTGCTTGCACTGGATACTGCCCTTCCATTGGGTTATGAAACCTGTCTGCTAGAGCATGTGCATTTCCATCAAAATATATATATATAGTTAAGTTTAGAAGTTCTGTAGGGTTACCTGTGGCTCCCCCTTTCTTTTGTTTTTGGAGGAGCATCTTGATGTCTATTTCTCCTCTCCACTATTGCCTGTCCTTGAAAATTGAAGGGTATGCCAGTGGTGTATAAAATCTGATACTGTGCATAAAAGTGTGGAAACTGTTTAGAAGTAGTGCAGGTCCATTATCTGTTTTTATTGCTTGTGGCATACCCATAATTGTAAAAGGTTATATAAGGAATTCAGTGACCACTCAGATTGTCTCTTTTGCTGCTAGTATTGCAAAAGTAAATCCTAAAAATATGTCCATTACAACATGGATTTTCCAGATATATGTCCTTTGTCAAGTTGCTCTTGTACTATATCTAATAAGGCCTGAATTTTTCACTAGTTAAGGGCTACTGCTCTACCCATACTGGTGTATCAGTTTTCCATTGAATGGGAATAGGTGAGTGCTAACAGGCTGCCTAAAAATTCGCAAGTACTTAATTTGTAATCCTAAGTAAGATGTTTCTTCCCCATAAATTGATGGGAATTTTTTTTTTTTACAAAAGAAGTAAAAACACTCGTTTTATTTTAAAATTTCCATCTCAAAGGGGTAGCACAAAATTCAGCTGCTATTGATCCTCTTATGCCAGACTTATGGGTGTTTGCCATAATCTTTGGTCACTGACTGGGAAATTAACTACACATTCTCCAGCTTTCCATATCAGTGTATAGATAGACACTGTTTTATAAGCATTCTCAGGAGGTGAAATGGTCAAGCCAATTGTGTGTGGAGGTAAGGGATCTATAGACTGCACAAGCACTGGGTTTCAGTTCTCAGTAGTCCCAGAAACATACAGCTCTATTCTTCTTAATTGCAATCCCCTTCCCCCACCAGCTTGCTTAAAGACTCTCTGGGTATAATAGCAGTTGCCATTATGCCCAAAGTGGTTTTTTTTTTTTTTTTTGCCTGGGGCCCTGGAGCCAAGCCTCACCTCTCATAATGAGGACAGAGATGGTGGGCAAAACTGCTTCATGTGCAGTGCTGATGGTATCATTGCCCCTTCCACTCCTCCTCCTGCCAACAAAGGTAGAGTTGAGGGAGGAGGGTCAGAAGATAGGGAATACCCTAAGGGCACATGCTCAAGTGAAGGCAAAATTGAAAACAAGCTTCTAAGGTGAAAAGCAAACTTATCAGCAAGGTACACTTAATTCCTTTTCTGCCCAGCAGGCCATGGTACTTAAGATACTTAACTATTTCCTGGGGCTATATACAAGCTATATAAATCAGTTTTAAAAAAAAAAAGTTTTCTTAGCTCTGTCCCATGTGCTGTACCCTTCATGGCTACAGGCATCCAACTCTCTGCTTGTTTTTCTCCTCATACTTCCTGGTTTGACCACCCAAGTTAAAATCTTTCCTTGTTTTCCTTAAAACCAATTTTACTCCATTGTATTCAGTTAGTTGTTCTCCCACTAATTCCACATCTCTGTCTCCAAATTCTCCTTCTTACAAAGCCACAGAGACCTGCACTCTAGAGCATCTGAGAACCCAGTGATCTGCTTCTCTGTTAGCCTAACTAAGCATGCTTCATACTTCCCTTGGCAGGCTTACAGACTAAATGGAGGCTGGTGCTCTATCCACTGTATCACCTACCATCCCCTAAAAGTTTTTTGGAAGATAGGGTGAGGGGCAGTATAAACAAAGAAATAAACATGAAGCCAGCACTAACATAGGAAGGCTTTATGGCAGAGGAGGGAGCTGTTATGTATTTTCCCATAGGGAAGGGTCTTAAGAAGAGTACTGAGTAGAGAATACATGATGCACAAGGCAGAGGTGATGGACAGTCAAATAGAAAGAAAAGCTGATTCTAGTGGCTGTCTAGAGTGAAAGATGTTGAAGTGACTGCAAAGGTACATGGAAACCAGATGTTGAAATCTTCATGCCATTTTTCACACTGCTAACCAATTTCAGTCTTCCTCAAACCCAAATTTAGTTATGTTACTACACTGCTCCAAATTCTTCACAATGACTTTCTATTGCTTGATACTCAGGACTTCATTCTCTTGGCCTGCATTTAAAGCTCTCTGCAATGTGGTATCACTTTGTATTTTCAGTTTCATATTTCTGCTTTATGTTCCAGACAATTTAGCCTAGTGCCCTGGTTCATTTCCTATACCTACAGTTTCCTAGAAACTACCTCTATCAGTGAAATCCTGGTTATTCCTTTAAAGCCCAATCAAATGTCACTTTTTAAGAAAATCTTTCTGGATTTTTTTAGTCGAGATATAATGGGAGAGGAAAGGGCAGGACAGTTGAAATCAGTCACTCCACATGTGGAGTGAGCTGAGTTCAGTTTCCACTACTATTAAGGAAGGAGAATGGATGTTCTTTGCTTTCTAACCCTCCAGTCAGAGGGGAGAGGAAGCTGAGGCAGATGACTTGACTTAGCAGCATGATGGTAAGTTTAGAAGTGATAAATTTATCCTTGTAGGGCATTTCATGTAGTTGAAACCCAAAAGAGCAACAGATGAATTTAAGTTTTAAAGGCTGGATGTGAATTCAAAAAAGCAAAGATGGGGAGGAGAGACACAGGGTATGCTAAAAGAATCAGTTGAGCTAGAATATATAGTTTGTTGTAGAGAAGAGTAAGAAATGAGATTGCAAAAGGTAGATTGGTGCCAGGTTTTGGAGGACCTTAAATGCCATCAGAGGAGTTTATATTGTATTCAGTAGACCAAAAGAAGCCACTGAAAACTTTTGAGATTAAAAACTAACATGGAATGATATTATGGCAGTATAATAATGCAGGTTACCAATCTGCTCCTGGATAGCCATTTTTAGACCTTATAGAAAAACTTGAATATAAGAAAAACTTCAGATGCTTTGACTTTGATTTAAAAATTCCAGTGTAAGAAATAAAATGAGAAATATATATCACAGAATTTAAACATTGCTGTGGACCACTGTAAATATATGGTATAATTGCTTTGCCATTTTTCGAAAGGAAAAGCAAACAATCTACTTAAAAATGTGAAAGTCTGGCAGGGCCATATAGCATACATTGATTAACTACTGTTCTACACCATTGGCTTTATAAACCTCAGCAGTGTAATATTTCTAAATGACAGTGGTTAAACAAACAATGGAGCATTATTAGTTGATGAGTAGAAGTCTCACTCCTGCATGATAATTGCAAATGCTTGAGGGAGTCCTGCCAGCTGCACTTGCAATGCAAAGCAGGACAGATCTGGAAGCTGGGGCTGCTTATCAGCATTAGACTTTTCAATGCAGTGTGCAGAGGAAGATTGAGTTGTGAACATGAGATAATCTGACAGCTTACTTGATGTCATATTTTGTTCACGTAGGTAGAAATGGACTGATCATGATAATATACAAGAAGACCGAACACAAATGTTTTAGTTAATTTGGTGAAGTTTTTACAAGATGAATGTTTTCATATCTGAGCTATGTATGTGGGAGGAATGAATCTTCATTTATTAATCAAATTCTTTGGAATCTATAGATGTGTAGCCTGAGTTTTCTTTTTTATTACATTATTAATTGAAACCTTTATCTTAGTAGTATCTCTGACTACTTTCACATCTTTCCCTGAATTATGAGCATGGATTTATGCATATTGAAAACAATACCACTTCTACGTTATTATTATTTGCCACTGTTTAAAGATATTAAGACTTGAATTCATTGGTCCTTAGAATACTGTTGTGGAGTGAAACATTGGTATTTAGTATTGTGAATATTTCCAGTTAGCAGAATGATTACTAAGTGATTCATAGACATTCAGAATCAATAAAAAAATTTAAGTTTAGTGTTAGAAATTTCTGGACTGCTAAAATTTTTCTGTTCTCTGAATGGAAGTCATTATCGATCAACTCTTATTAACTAATGCTAAATGTATATGATGTTCCTATTTCTCATATAGGAATGCTTTAGTGACTAAGAACTTCTTCAAGTCATTCTAGTAGCACCAAATAAAATGTGTAGGAAGAACACTTACTGTTTTTGTGATCCTGGACAAGTCACTTAAGTCAATTTGCCTCAGTTCCTCTTCTATAAAATCAGCTAGAGAAGGAAATGCCAAACTACTTCAATATGTTAGCTCACCCAAATGGGGTCATGAAGAGTCAGATGTGACTACAATGACTGACTAACAACAAAAAATGTGTCAGGAATTGTTGTAAGCATTAGAGATAAAAAGGAAAGCAAAACAACAGTTTCTGCCCTCAATATCCAGGCTATGAAATGTCATGATTTTGGTTTTGGATTAACCTTTCTTGAAAGGAAACAAAATTGTTTAGATATTAGTGTCAGAGTTCCTCTTGAGTTGAAGTCAATAGGAACTCAGTTTCACCTATGCCATCTACAAGTTGATCTTTGGGGCAGTGTCCTGTCACTTTTTTTGGTGTATAATGCATGGGTTTATTGGTGTGTGTGTGTGTGTGTGTGTGTGTGTAAGATTGCCAAATTTGTGAGAAGTTTTTTTGTTTTGGTAATCTTTAAACCCCAAATAGGGGTTAATCTCTTTAAAATCAGATTTGGAGTATGGGGAGAATAATGATGTCAGTGACATAAATGAACAAATTGAGATGTCCTAATTTTTGGGAAAAGATGAATGCCAAATAATAACTGACTTTCTCTAATAAAGAATTGATGTGTAAACATTAGAAACTATTGAACTTGCAGTATCTCTAGCTGCTTTATAGCTTCTTTTGTTGTCAGTAACTTTTTTTTGTCAGTAATAATTTTTTTTTCTGTTAGAGATTTCCAACAATCAGTAATTTTGAGTGTGTAGGTATCACATTTTTATCAGCTCTCAGGGTGATGCCAAGTTGATAGCATGTGTTTCACAGTGAAATGTGAAATACCTCAATGCCTCTTCTAAAGTCCCTAGAGAATCAAAGACCGTAGGATGATTATCTATCTTGGTAGTGTTAACAGTTCTCAGAAATGAAATGGCTACATTTAACATTGTTTGAACATCTTTACTATTGTGTTGAAATTGATAGTTTCCTTTCCAGTGCCCCAAGCCTGAAGACAGAAAAAATGAAGTAAGATAATCTTAAGAATAGCCTACATTTATATAATTTATTGTTTCTTTTTCTTTCATATTTTCATTGGTAAACAAAGAAATCCTAGCCCTAATCATTGAGGCAAATTAGAATTATCTTGGGCATCCTTAATGATCTTTAAATGTGATATGTGACACAATTATTAAATTTTAGCTCAAGTTGACATATCCAATATTCAGTAATTAAATTGATTAGGCTTATCAATATTTATTTTGATTTATGGCAAAGCCAAGGGAATTATTTAATATTTTAAAGCTTATTTCTCATTCATTGTGGCATCTCCCACGTACAAAGTTCAGATGAGTCTTAGAAATAGAATTGTCAAGATCCATAATTCAGTGGAAATTATCACCAAATAATATCCTTTAAGTGCTTGTGACTATGAATAGAGCTATGTAAAAATTTATTTGAAGAATAAATAGACTATGCCTTTTCCTCAAATACAAAGGAAAGATTTGGCAAGATTCAGTTTAATTTCATCAGTACAGAGAGACAAGTTTGTTATTCAGGCCAAGAAAACAAACATATTTTGTGACTATGTGACCTGTTTTTCTATACTGACCAAATAAACCATGCAATTCTCACTATCATTTAATTGGACACCCTCTCACTTTTATCACCACTGCAGAAGAATTTGCTAATCATATATGATTGAACCAGAGGACTGTGCCCTTACAATTTTGAGATTGTAGGTTATTATGATTCAGTCAGATGTACTATATAGACTTATGAACGGGTGAATTACTAGCAGTTTAATCATGATAGTAAGATTTGAAAATTGCTAAAGATATTTGAAAATATCTTACCTCAAAAAACTCAACCACTTAGAACTGCAAAGTGCCTTTAATGCCACCATTAGGACATTTGTGTTATTATTATTATTTATTTATTTGTTTATTTATTTTGCTGAGACAATTGGGGTTAAATGACTTGGCCAGGGACACATAACTAGAAAGTATTAAGTGTCTGAGGACAGATTTGAACTCAGTTCCTCCTAATTTCAGGGCTGGTGGTCTATCCATAGTGCCACCTAGTTGCCCCTTGTGTTATCTTTTTTTAATGATCATTTGGTCTCTAAGAATGATGTATTAAAATATCAGTGATCATGATTAATCCCTTAAACTTCATTACTTAATACCTTACAGGAGCAGCTGTAACAAGGGAGCAAGATTGGAAAGATAGATGCTACAGTTGGAAAAACAAAGCAGGATGATTTCAAAGACAAAGTTTGAAAAATATAGAGAATAACTTATCTATCTAAATAGCTCTTCCTTCTAAATATATTTAGGAAGATAAAATTTTGTGTGTAGCTCTCTCTGAGTGTGTGTGTGTGTGTGTGTGTGTGTGTGTGTGTAAAGTAGTGTAATGTATTGTTAGTTCAAAGAACTTACTATGTTATAGATCAAGCGTGGGGAATGTCCAATGTGTGACCCATGTAAGACCTGCAAAATCATTTTCTAAGGCAACTGTATGCAATGATGAGCTGAAAGCTAGGTACAGCAATCTTTCACTCTTTCAGTTCTATAATTTGATCCTTTTGTATGGTATTAATCTCCAAATGGCTCTTGGCAGAAAAAAAAAGTTTCACTACCCCTGTTCTAGACACTAGGCTATGATAGGGTATCTTTATGATTTTATTGGTAAAGCAATCTCTGAGTGAAACAACACTTAATAATAATGCAGGTTGAATTCTCTCCTGAAACTTGTAGGTTCAAAGAGGTTTCTGGAGCATTGAGAGGTGAAATGAGATGGAACTAGAATTTAAGGTTTCCTGGTTCTATGGCTTGCTCTATACAGTTTATCATGTGGGTAGACATGAATATTTTAATGAATAATAATAGTTGACATACATGTCATACATTCCAAAATACTTTATATCTATCATTAAATAATCTCTTTTAATCCTTACAAAATCTTCACAAGTTAGGGAATAGGGATGATTTTGCCAACAAACCCTTGTAGTAGCCTATATCTATGTAAGTATGCAAGTGACTGAAAAGTGCAAAGAATGTGTGATCCCACTGAATTTACTGTTTATTTATCATTAAAATAGCACTTGACTAAAATGGGGAAAACCGTGACCTTAAGAGATAACTTTGACCCAATATGCTTTCATCTTTGTTAAGATCATATAAGATCCCTAGAGAAATGTAACTACAGAGATGACTATGCAAATTCTTTTTTGATTATTAATTACATCAACGGGGGGGGGAATCTATGGGGAAATAATATTATGCTTGACATTGCAAAGACAGATGCCTTGTATCAGGTTAAGATGGAAAATAAATTTACATACATAGCCATGGTTTCCATATGCTCCTATTTGTGGATGATATTGTACTGATTACACCCAGCCCCAAGACATGAAATGACTTCTCAAGGGAAAGTTTAACAATTTATATAAGAAAAACTATAAAATAAAAAGATGTAAAATATCTAACATTCAGATTATGACATGTAAATGAATGTTCAATTCACTAAGTTAATCCGTATTTAGATGAAAGTCAAAGTAGATGTACAATCAATTGACTCTAGAATTGTATAGGACAAAACTAACAGAATGGATTGCATTGAGAGTTTTCTCAGCACTATTAATAATTCTCAGTTTTTCTATAATCCAAAAACTTATCTTTTACACACAATTATTCTCCTAGCAATGGTGTGTTACAATTTCCTAAGCTTCTCTTTATTAGGTTATTTGTACTCTCACAGTCTTCCTTCTGGCCACCCTCTATCCTCACCCCAATCTTTGTCTTCCTTTGATTAGAAATTGGATACATATGCCTTCACTTTATCTAGTGCAGAATACATTTGCATTCTATTTCACAGACATTTCCATACCTCCCATATTCCAATGCTTCCATTTTGTAATTTCTATTATATATGTGACATTTAGGACAGTCCACTCATCTGCCAATAGGATCTTCCTAAATTGCAGATCACTCTGAAGGGATTCTAGTGGCAGTAAGAGAGTTGTGGAAATCCCCTTTTGATTGAAGGTACAGGTTCTTCATGAAAGAATTCATGAACCCAAAGAGTTTTAGGTGGTGAAAATTGAAGTTTATTGTTGGATGAGAAGTTAGCTTTGCTAAGAGACTGACTTCATAATGGCAAAGTCCTATTAGGGAAATGGATGCTGGCACTGAGAAGAGAATGTCTTCTCAGCAGGCAGAGTCCTGACAGGCAGCTATACCAAGAGACAAGGCATAGTCCTGCTTTGGACATTCTGAAAAGATAGACTGGTTCCAAAATCTCTGACTTCCATTTGACTCCTGGGAATTTCTGAGTATCAACTTTGCTAAATCAGTATGATCCTGATCCATGACCAGAGAATTTCAATTCTGTTCCCTGACAGGACCAGATCCCTGTTTATTAAGTATTTAAGATTTTTCTTAGCAAATTTAAACCATTGACTTTGTTAGTTTCATTCTGTCTCAAGAAGAATTAACATTTCCAGCCTAGTCTTCAAATGGCCCTGCTGCTTTGTTGGAGGGTTTCAAGTCTATCACCAGCAGTACAAGACCTATGGGAATCAGGTTCTAGACTTATATATCTGATTTCCTTACCCATACCAATGTCAAGTTTGTCTTGGGTTATCCTTACTCTGATCCTATGTCTTTTTGCAGTCAATACCAGAAGTTTCTTAATCTGTTTAGACCTCTACTTGTCTGATGCAGCCAGAAATTGTGCTGCCTTCATATGCAGTGTTAGAAGACAGTAAGTTTCCTTGATATTTTATTTGATTTTGTTTGAATAACACACACACATAGACACACACACACACACACACACACACACACACACCCTTTTGTCTCTCTACTTCATCAATGCTGGATTATTTTATAAGGGAAACTTTCAAGTTACCAGTTTTCTTTATGGTTTCTACCTTTTCAAATGGATCTGGATAATATTATTTTATGAACTCTCAGACTCAATGGATTTTCTCTTTATTTTTGTCTACATAGGATCCTAAAGCTCTCATATATTGAAAGGCAACTTTGTCAGGGAATCTGATTCTTTCTTCTCTGTGCTACATCCTGATTATCAAGATCTTATTACTTCCTTGACTAAAAACTTCATTCTTAATCAGCTTGAACACAATATAGTAGGATATTAAACTTAAAATAAAAAACACTATAGTTCAAATCCATCTGCACTAGATGTGTGACCATGGAAAATTATTTAACCTTCCTAAACCTGTTTTCTTATTATAAAATGGAGATAAAATACCTGCATTAACTATATTTTGTGAGATATAAATGTAGCAATAATTATAAAATGCCTTGCAAACTTTAAAGTACTTAATGACAGTTTTATTATTTGGTCTACTTATTTAGTTGCATTACACTGAAAGTTAAGGTCATTGTATTACTGGTGTCTAATAACCTTGGTTAATTTTGGAATCCATTGACCCCCAAATGCTTGTATTTGGGACATTAATGTTCAGCTATTTTTACAAGGCCAAAATATTCTTTTATCTTGTGATCAGATACTTTGTTGTTTTTTGTTATTGTTGTTTAGTCATTTAGTCATTTTAAAAATCTTGTATGACACTTAGTAACCACTTCTGGAGTTTTCTTAGAAAAAATACTATAGTGGTTTGTTACTTTGTTGATACTTTGTTTTTTTTTTTTATTGTTTAGTTATTTTTTAGTCTTGTCTGACTCTTTGTAACTACTTTTGGATTTTCTTTGAAAAGTTACAGCAGTGTTTGCCATTTCCCACTCTAGCTCATTTTATAGATGAGGAAACTGAGGCAAGCAGGGTGAAGTGACCATTGTAGAGATCTATAGCTAGTAAGTATCTGAGGCTAAATTTGAATTCAGGAAAAGCAATCTTTCTGACTCCAGAGTTGGCAGTCTATCCCCTGCAGCATCACCTACTTCAATCACAGAACTTGGTACTAGGATCTATTATTTGGTCAGATCTACAAGAATTAAATGACACACTAAATGATCTTTTAATTCCTCATCTAAACCCTTGCCAAATAGCTCAGCCACCACTGCCTCTTTCCAATGTGAACTATCTCATAACTGTCAAAATTCATTAATGTAAACTATTAGCAACCATCCTCTTGGTTGGGTGTCTGACATAGAGGTTACTGTGTCATTGTTCTGATTTGATAAGAATTTTTCTAGAACAACTGTAATTTCCAAACTGCAGTCTCCCTTACTTATGTGGAGAAATATTTAGTCATGAGCAACTACTCCTAATTTTCCTGTTTCACAAATTAAAAAAATCTAATATATTGAAAAAATAAGCTAAATAATAAATACCACTTCATTTTTGTTAAAAAAGGTTTTGGTCAATAGAAAGAAGGGGAAAGAGTGTAGGGAGAAAGACAAATTTGGGGCAGTATAGAGGAACTGATTTTGTTTTCCCCCTCCCATTTAATGTAAGGCAGCTCCTTACTTTCTTGGATAAAAAGAAATCAACTTTGCAAGTATAAAATAGGAAATGTATAGATAGATAGCTGTTATTCTGGAAAACATTGGGAAGGGAATCTGTTTCACTGTAGTGAATGCTCAACATGACCCAACAATGTGATATGGCAGATTGAAGATCTAATGAAGTTTTGGATTTCTTTATGAGGCACATAACTCCTAGTAAAAGAGAGTTTAAGTATCATTAGCCTCTGGCCTTTCACAAACTCATATGGAACAGAAGTATCAAACACAGCCTATAGGCCTCTGAAACTAGCTGAAAATATCCAGAATATTGACAGGGGAGGATAAATAAGATGATGAAGACCCTTAGTGCAATTAAAGCAACTAGGTATGTATAGCTTGGAGAAAGGAAAGAAAGGAAAAACTGGGGAAGATATAATAGCTGCTCATGTTCATATATTGAGAGCCCATTATGAAGGAGTTAGTAGACATAATAGATATGTTCTGTTTGATTCCATTTGTTAGAACCATAAAGTATGGAAGGCAGTGGGAAAGATGCCAATTTGGACTTGATGTTGGGAAAATCCTTCCTGATAATTTGAGTCATCTAAAAGTAGAATGTCACGTTTTGTGATGTGGTGGTTTTCCCTTCCTTTGAAGTGCTTAAGCAGAGAACCAGATGAATGTGTGTATACTATGTACAAATAAGAAAGCTGGAATGGCATTGGTGTTGCTGCTTCCTTTTTCTTTATCTTTGACTCCTCATTGCATTTCTGAGCTTACTTTATTTAGTTTTAATACACATTGCTTTATGATCATGTTGGGAGAGAAAAATCAGAGCCAAAGTGAAAAAATTATGGGAGAGATAAAAGAGCAGAAAAAAATAAGTGAACATAGCACAAGTTCATTTATATTCAGTCTCCTTAGCTCTTTTTCTGGATGCAGATGGAATTTTTGGTCCAAAGTCTATTGAGATTGCTTTGGATCACTAAACTACTAAGAAGAACCAAGACTTTCATAGTTGATCGTGTACATTCTTGTGTCATTGGATGCTCAGCATCAGTTCATGAAAATCTTTCCAGGTATGTCTATAATCAGCTTGTTTATCATTTTTAAAATAGAACAATAATTTTCCATTACCTTCATGTACCCCAGCTTGTTCAGCCATTTCCCAGTTGATGGGCATCCATTCCGTGTCTAATTTTTTGCTATCACAGAAAGAACTACTACAAACATTTTTGCACATGTAGGTCTTTCCCCCTCTTTTATGATTTCCTTGAGATACAGACCCAGAAATGGCACTGCTGAGTTAAAGGGTATGCACAATTTTATAACCCTCTGGGCACAATTCCAAATTGCTCTCTAGAATGGTTGGGTCATTTCACAATTCCACCATCAATATAGTAATGTCCCAGTTTCCCCACATCTCCTCCAATATTTATCATTATCTTTTTCTGTCAGTTTAGCCAATCTGAGAAGTAACAGGTGGTACCTCAGAGTTGTTTTAATTTGGATTTCTATAATTAATAGTGATTTAGAGCATTTTTTTTCATATAACAACAAATGGCTTTAATTTCATCATTTGAAAATTGTCTGTTCAGGTCCTTTGACCATTTTTCAATTGGAGAATGACTTGTGTACTCTTATAAATTTGAAACAGTTCTTTATATATTTTAGAAATGAGACCTTTATCAGAAACACTGGCTGTAAATAATTTTTCCCAGCTTTATTTTTGCTTTTAATCTTGTTTTTGTTGGTTTTGTTTGTGCAAAACCTTTTTAATTTAATGTAATCAAAGTTGTTCATTTTGATTTTCATAAAGTTCTCTAGGTTTTTGGTCATAAATTCCTCCCTTCTTCAAAGATATAATTATTTGTTGTTCTCTTAATTTTTTTATGGTGTCATCCTTTATGTCCAAAACATGTATCTATTTTGACCTTATTTTAGTATGGGATATGAGATGTAGGTCTTTGCTGAGTTTCTAACATATTATTTTCCAGTTTTTCCAGCAATTTATGTCAAGTAATGACAAAAGCTTACTCCAGAAGCTGGAGTTTGGGAAGTTATCAAATACTAGATTACTATAGGCCTGTATCATTGTGTCATGTGTATCTAATCTATTCCACTGTTCCACCACTCTGTTTCTTAGCCAGTATATTGATTACTGCTGCTTTATATCTGACCTCACTTTTTTGAAACTGCTCTCTCCAAAGTTACCAATGATTTTATTGTCAACTCTAATGGCCTTTTCTCAGTCCTTGATCTTTAACATCACTCATCACTTCTTTTGGACACCTTCTTCTCTCTAGGCTTTTGTTACAATGCTGCTCTCTCTGTTTTATTTTTCCTACCTGTCTGGACACTACTTCCCGGTATCCTTTTTTTGGATCTTCATCCAGTTGATAATTTATTAATTCTGGGTATCTCCCAAGGATCTGTCTTGGGATCTCATTTCTGGGTTTTTTTTTTTTTTTGAGGCAATCAGAGTTAAGGGACTTGCCCAGTGTTATACAGCTACGAAGCATTTGAGATCCTTTTTGAACTTAGGTCCTTCTGAATTCAGGGCTGGTACTCTATTCGCTGCATCTTCTAGCTGCCCCCTCACCTCAGGATCTCTTTTCTTTCTCTATACTATCATGCCTTCAGCTCCTGTGGATCAAATAATCATCTCTATAATGATGATTCTCATATCTATTTATCTAATCCAAGTCTTTTCTCCAATCTTCAGCTTCACATCACAAATTACCTTTTAGACATTTGAACTCAACCCCCCAGAAATATCTTAAACATTTCCAAATAGATTTAATCTTTTCTTTTCAAACCCATGATAGATTTCAAATAGATCGATTACTTGAGTAGCCACTGCAATTCTACCAGCTTCCCAAATTTGTAACCATCTTATCAAGGCAACTTGGTGGATATCTAATGGATAGATCCCTGAACCTGGAGTCAGGCTAGTCTCAGATGCTTCCTAGCTATGTGACTCTAGTCAAATTACTTAAGCTCTCTCTGCCTTATTTTCTTCTACTATGTGTTGATGAGGATGATAATAATAATAATAATACCCACTTCCAAGATTTGTTGTGAGAAATACAGTGCCTGTAATATATTAAGTACTTAATATAAGCATATTTTCTTCCTTCCTTCTTTATCCATAATTCCTTACTCATACTGAATCCATATCTGTGATTGCCTTCTATTCCTTTATGACATCTTATGACATATCTTTCTCAACAATCACATACAACCACCATCTGCAATAAGCCTCATCACATCATGTCTGCGCTATTGCAACAGCATTTTCTTTGCTCTCCTTACTTTATGTCATTTTCAAGTCAAGCCCATGATACATTTTATTTCCATTTTGATCATCCTAAAACACAGGTCTGACCTATGTATTATTTCTAGTGTTGTCTGAGCATCCTGTCTAACTGGTGAACTTTATCTTCCTATCATCCAGGATCAAATATAAAATGTGTTAAAACTTTAAGGCCCTTCACAACCCTGCTGATCCTGCCTTTTTAGATGTCTTACACACTAGGTAGCCCAGTAGCCAGAGCACTGCGCCTGGAGTCAAGAAGGTCAAATCTGGCCTGAATATGTCACTTACTCTCTATTTGCTTTAGTTTCTTTATCAGTAAAATATAGATAATACTAGCACCTGTCTTTCAATCAAATAAGTTATATTTATATAATGCTTAGTACAAAGTGTCTGGCACATATTATAAATGTTAAGTGACCCTGCTATCTTGCAATATTGGCCTTCTTTCTGTTCCTTGTTGGGTCAGTCATCTACTGACTCTGTTCTTTGCTCCTCTTGCTGCTGACATATTCTTCTTCTTCATCTCTGCCTCCTAGCGCTTCCCCAGTATTTTCTGAAATTACTTCTCAATTATCCCTTATGTATATAATTAGTTGCATTATTAGTTTTCCCATTAGAATGTGAGGTTCTTGAGGGCAGGGACTATGTTTTTGCCTTTCTTTGTATATTTGGCACTTCGCACAATGTCTTCTGACACATAGTATGAACTGAACAACTTTTTTTTTACTACCTGTATTACAGAGTACTGTCATGTTTTCAAATTCGATAATTCTGTAATTTTTGCTGATCATTTATATCTTTTAGAGGGAGTAATATTTCTAAGAATAAGACTATGTAGGGTCCCTCCTCCTCCTCAAACTCAAAAGAGTTGTGTGTGTACGAGTGTGTGTGTGTGTGTGTGTGTGTGTGTGTGTGTATGTGTGTGTGTGGTGTGTGTGTGTGTGTGTGTGTGTGGTGTGTACTTTTTTTGATGTAATAAACCGTAGTAAACTAGGAAATATTTAACTCTTACAACCATTGATAGCATGCTTCTAAACAGTTTCTGACCATGCAATTTGCTAATCAGAAATGAAGGAAGAACTACTAGACATGTCTAAGACTAACTTAGAGTGAGGCCTCTGATAGAGAGCTTGCTTTTAATCATGAGAAATAAGAAATTCCAATGGATTGTATACTCAAAGCACAAGTTAACTAAGGTATTTTCTCTTTCAAAGGGGTTGCCACTTATAATAAGAAATCTCTTCTAAGACCACAAAAACTTAAATCCAAGACTTGAAAGAAAACACAGACATTTCCCACTCCCCTTACCTCCATTCCTGATTTGTGAGAGAAACTATTCTTTTAGTTTGTTCTTTAAAAAAAAGTTTTAAAAAGAGGCATTTGTGCTTAAAACTCAAAGACCAATGAATGGCCTACTCCTCTGCCTTTGAAAAAAGGACACACACACACACACACACACACACACACATCAGCTGAAGATCTAGCTAAAGTTAGAATTTATGAAAAAAGAAAAGAGCTTTAGCAAATTTACATCTGGATGCAAATAATGGAGCAACATTAATCCACAATCACCCATTCAGTAGTAGCAAGGAGCAGTGATCAACAGGAACTGAATATTTAGCAGAAACTATAAGTTAAGGCTTCTTAAACATTTTTCATTAATGACTCCTTTATGCCCAAGAAATTTTTATGTGACCCTGGGTATATAAGTACATAAAATAAGTATACAAGTTAAATATGTTTTGATAATAAGCTATAAGAGGAAAGATTCTGGGAAGATAGTGGAGTATATTGGTAAATTTCAAGCTCTCCAGGTTTCCCCACAAATAGAACAAATTTGCACATGAAGGCAAACATAGACTGGTGAAAAATCAAGAAGACTTGGGCAGAACAAGGGTCCTCCTGATATAATCCAAGATCTTCCAAAAGATCTCAGGCCAGGATTAATCTATGTGAAGTACACACACTTCCTGACTATCTCTGCATCCTAACTCAGGCTAGCTGGATATGGCTGAAGCCTCAGCAGGAACTACAAAGATTTTTACCTCCTGGACTGTTTGTGGAGTTGGGGTTTGAGTCCAGGAAGACTAAGTGAACATCGAGTGATTGGGAACCCAGACCCAGCTGAGGTGCTGAGACATGGCCCTGGGTGAGAAAAAATCAGCACCCAATGCGTACAGAAGCAGTGGGAGAGGGAAGCTACTAGGCTGTGGACACATGCAGGAGAGGAGAGCTTTTGGTTTGGGGTTCCTGGTCAGAGTGGAGAGCTGAAGGGAGAAGCTTGAGACACCATCCCCTTACCCCATGACTAAAGATGCTTACCCTAATGCCTCTTATTTAAAAAAAAAAAAAAAAGAATTGAAACAGAAGAATCCATCCTACCATTGAAACATATTATGGGAATAGTGAAGATTAAGGTTCATCTTCAGAGGAGAACCCCTTTAGTAAAATAAACATCTACCCTAAAGGGTAACATGAAATGGTTCCCTGCCCAGAGAGAATTTATAGAACTCAAAAAAGAACTTAAAATTCAAATGAGATACATTGAGGAAAAAGCAAAAAAGAAAGATGAAACCAACTAAAAAAAAAACAAACAAGATTATGGGGGGGAAAGCTGTAAAAAAGGAGGTACAGCATCTTTAAGATGAAATAATTCTTAGAAAATTAGAAAGAGGAAGACAGTAAAGCTATGAGAGACCAAGAAATAACAAAACAGACTATAAAGAATGAGAAAATAGAATAGAATGTGAAACATAAGAAAATAACAGATCTGGAGAATAGATAAAGAAGAAACAATATAAGAATAATTGGACTGCCAGAAAATTGTGACCAAAAAGCGAACTTTGGCACAATAATGCAGGAAATAATCCAAGAAAATTGTTGTGGTGTGATAGAACATGAGGGAAAAGTAGAAATAGAAAAAACCCACTGATCACCACTTCAAAGAGATCCTTTGTAGGAAACACACGGGAATATTATTGTCAAATTTCAAAACCCCTGAATCAAAGTGAAAAATTTTAAAGAAACAAGGAAAAAAAAAACAATTCAGATATGCTGGAGCTATAATTGGAATTGTACAAGCAATTGTATAAGCAGCTACAATAAAAGACCACAGGTCCTGGATTCATAACTACTGACTGTTGAAAGATAAAGGTCTGTGGCCAAAAATATCACATCCAGCAAAATTACTTATAATTTTGAATGAGAAAAAATGGGCAATCAATGAACTTTCAGATTTTCAGGACTATCTATCAACCAACCAGAACTTCACAAAAAAATTAACATATAAGAGCCAATAAGAAAGGTCAATTTTAAGGAACTTAACATAGACAAATTATTTATACATGGACAAATTATTTATGGTTTTATATATGTATATATGTCTACTTTATGTTTAAGATTCATATCAACAATAGAGTGGTTCAAAAGAAAAATTGACAGAGTTAAAGTAAAAATAGTAATCATGTTATACAAATAAGGTGCAGAGGAAGATTAGACACAGAGGCATTAGAGGGGGAAAAGGGCATAAAAATATTCTCACATTGGGAAAGGGTTCAATAGGCAACACTACATATTAAAGGGTATAGCACCCTCCAAAATCTATAAAGAAATAAAGAGGGAGAGGTGGCAGATAGGGAAGCAAATGGTGAGGGAAGAAGACAAGGGAGAAATCCTTGAGTAGGGGAAGATTAAGTAATAGCAAGTTATGAAACAGAATTTATAATTAAATTAAATTATTGTTTATTATATTATATATATTATATTATATTATATTATATTTGTATTTATTATATACAAAGAGGCAGCAAGGATAGGAAAGATGTGTGTGTATGTATGTGTGTATACATAAATAAATATTTTCTTAACTGTAGCTTGCTGGTGGTGGTAGAGGGATGAAAGAGAGGGGGGAAAAGGATAAAGTAAATAAAGTATGCAGCAAAAAAATCAAAGAATAGTTCATAAGGAAGTAAAAAAAAATGGACATTCATGAATATAATTTCTTCTACTAATATATATTTTCTTGATATGGTAATTTGTTGTTATATATTTTGAATTCTCTTTGATGTTCTGCTGGGCACATGATAATGTTCTTTATTGTTTTGCTTTATTTTGTTTTGTATTTATTATCTGTTTTTCTTTTTTTTGTATTGTTTTTTCAAATAAAATAAATTTAAAAAGAGAAAAAGAAATATTAATAAAAATCTGAAAAAAGATAAATCATAATATCATAATTTCCACATTCAGTCACATGACCCCATATGGGATGACTCACAATTTGAGAAGTTTTGCCATATGGCAATAGAGGAAAACAAGCATGGTGGAAACACTAGATTGGAACCACCAAGATTGGCAGTATTTCTGTAGTAGTAGAGACCTTCTATATACATACATTGGCTACCCGAGTGTGCCTTTCCCCACCTATGAAACATGATCATTCATATTCTCTAAATTTATATTATTAAATATATTTGGCCACATATGTCCCTGTATGTGCACTCCATGTTCCTTACATGTGTCCCCTCTATTCAAAGATGCAGTTTTCTGCATCTGCAAATAGAGGGAAATATTTTATTGCTACCTTTTGTTATGCTTTTCATTAAGTAGTTTTGTTTGGAAAATATAGTGTCCTCTGTCTCACTAATTAAAAGAAATACATTGTAGGCTTTCATGAGCTATGGATTTGAGTGGATGTAGTACACAGACTACCTTTATCTAGAGCAGTCTCATGAGCACTCACTGTATAATATAAGGGGTGATTTTAAGTGCTAGCAAGTACTTTTTTTGGAATTGATTTTAAAAAATAACATTACAAAATGAATATTATAAACATCAGATGTAATTTAAAATATGGCAGTGATGAGAGTGACCCTATAACCAAATGAGTCTAAGAAATTATAGCTGAGATAACACTGTCATTTCCTCATCACGCCAGACAGAAATAGAAGCCATCATTCCCATGGTAACTAAGAGTCCTTCACATGAATGATCCAATTGCTTTCTGAACAACAGAATAAAATCCATTCATTTACCAGACAGGTGCATCTGACTAATATTTCTCCTCATTCACCATAACCCCAAACCAAACAGGCATTCATTAAAGGAGACATTTGATGAGTAACTATCTTTGTAGTGCTTAGATTTGGATATTTTAGTAGTTCTGTGCTTTTACTGAAGTGGATACTTATTTTGGTTATTCTCCAACCAAGTGAATCGTGACACCAAATGAATTTCATCATTCCCCCCCCTCCCCATACACACACAGAAAGGATCAGAATTTTTAGATCACTAGGGGCAAGGGACATATCTTTTTCTACAACTTCTTCTTCCTCTTCTCCTTTCTCCTCCACCACACTAGCTCCTTCTTCTTTTCAATCCCTAGTAGAGTCATTTATTTGTACATAGTTTATAACACATAAATATTAACTTATATTTATATATTGTTTTATGATAAAATACTTCTCTCACATATATAGATAGTCTTAGAAAATTGTGAGAGGCATTTTGAGTAAGTGACCATGGTTACAGAGCTAGCATGTCTGAGGATGGATTCAAAGGCAAATATTTCTTGTTTCAAGACTGATATACTACTTATTATGCCCCAGTACCTCTCAAAAGTTTGAATGTATAGGAAATATAGCAGAGTAGTTTTGTTTCCTAGCATAAGTATCTTGGACTAGGGTTCTTAACTTTTTCTGTATCATCAGTCTCTGTGGAAATCTGATGAATCCTTCTCAGAGTAATGATTTCAAATTCATAAAACAAAATGTACATATTATGAAACATATTAAAATAAAATTATTAAAATATATTTTAAATGTTCATCTACCTCATATTAAGAACCCCTAGTACAGTGGTAGAGGCAGAAATTTTACAGTATATGAGGTAGTATTGAATAGAGGCAGATATCATCCTTGATAAACAAATAGCCACTTACACTCAGGTATTCAGGAATATTCATCAGTCCAGGTACTGATGACTCTCCATTCCATTGATGCTCTATAGCAAAACTTCTTAAACTTTTTCCATTCACTACCCATTTTCTACCTGAGAAATTTTATGTTGCTCTGAATATATGGATATGTAAAATAATTATACATTTACTGATAATTCATAATTTTGTAATCCCCACATTCAGTTACATGACCCATATGGAGTCACGACCCACAGTTTAAGAAACTTTTCTCTACTGAATAGTACTATAGGATGGACTTTGAGATCACTTTTTTCTTTACTAGAATTTGCATCTTTTGGGCATAGGCTTTTTCTGTCATTTTATTCTACTTTCCATCTATGAGATTACTTTATAAAGCCATAAAAACACTTCCCATGAAGCAATATAATAAAATTTTATTCCATAGATTTTATATTTAAATCTCTAAAGAATAATTTTACTAGCTCTATACTTTTATTTTAATTCTTAAAATAAATATGATTTATCTGTATGAGATGAAGAAGAAAAACTGTTAATAGGTGATACTGGGGGTAAAAACAAAAAAGGAAGAAACTTCATGCTTTCTCTTTTTACCTTTGTATCTATTTACAAGACAATTGGAGTGGGACCAGGGCCAGATAGCAGAGGTTGGGAAATCAGATCAGAGTAAGACAAACCAGTGATTGTTTCTCAAAGCTAAAATGATTCATACTATTTTTGTCTTCAAGGAATTTATATTCTTTGATTAGATCTCATTAAATCAATAAGCATTAAATATAATGTGTTCTAAGCACAGGGAATATGATGAAAGACAAATAATGGAGTCTGTGCTCTCAAGAAGCTGCCATTCTAATGAAGTGGATAACATGTAAACAATACCATACATGCAAGATATGTACAGTTATTCCATCCACACCTTGAATTGTCCCCATTACAGTTTTGCTACATCTTGGGTCAGCATAAGAAATCAGATGAAATTTTTGAGGAATTTGGCAGAAATCACAGATCCCAGCAGACAACACAGAAAAAATTTAGAAATTCAGAGATGCCTATAATATATGTAGAGTACTGTATAATACCAACTAAAATTTACAATAAGGTACTGTAAACTCTCCATGAAAGAAATAGAAAAAAAAATCAGTCTTCTCTTAGATGAAAGGAAGGCCAAAGAATTTTATATGGAAGTCCATGGGGGTACTGTGTCTCTAATTTTTGTGATAAGGAAGGGACAGTTGTACAATTCAAATAGAGGGTATCTCCATGGAAACAAGGGAGTCAAGAAAGATATCTTGGCAGAAGGAAGGATTTGAGTGTTATCTTGAAGGAATGGAGGAGGTTGAGGGCAGGAAGGAGAGCAATCCAGCTAGCGACTTGTAAATAACAAATCAAATTATAGTAGGAATAGGAAAAAGACATTAGCCAAAATACTTCAAGGTACAATCATGGATATGGGAAATAGTATTATATAAAGTCTATATGGGACTCCCCCATCCCATGTGTATCTGTGTATGTATTACATATATAAATGTGTATATATTTATGTGTGTATATATATATATATACACACACACACACACACACACACACACACACACACACACACACATAAATATACCTGAATGATAAAAAAGCAACTAGTTGATTTGTTTTAGTTTTAGTTTTTTAAATCCCCACAATTGCATATAAAAACAACATTTTTTTGGGGGGGGTTATACATGTACATTCTTTTTTTAAAAAACTTATTTCCTTATGAATTATGTTGGGAGAGAAAAATTAAAACAAACCAAAAAAAAAAAATACAAGGGGGAAAACAGAAGAAAAATGAAAAGGGAAAAAAGTGAACATAGTCTATATTTATTTACATTCAATCTCCATAGTTCTCTCTCTGGAAGTGAATGACATTTTTCAGCCAAAGTTTATTGGGATTACCTTGGGTCACTGAACTGCTGAAAAGGATCAAGTCTGTAATAGGTGCACAATCTTGCTGTTGCTGTGTAGAATGCTTTCCTAGTTCTACTGGCTTTATTCAGCATCCGTTCATGTAAATTTTTCCAGACCTTTCTAAAACTAGTCTGTTCATTTTTATAGAAAAATGATATTCCATTACTTTCATATGTCATAACTTATTCAACCATTCCCCAACAAAGTTCAGTTTTGGAGTTTTTTAGTTTAGAGTTTAGTTCAGTTTCTCAACAGTTCAGAATTTAGAGTTTATGAAGGTGAATAGTCTGCAAGAAAACTGAAAAGGGTGGTTGGAGACTGATTCAGTAGCTAACAAGTTAATTTTTTTCTCCAATAAGCAATAAGGAGCCATTAAAATTTTTTGAATAAGGGGAAAGATAGTTATGTGGCTCAAATACTGGAGATCAGATATCTGGTCATAGCCTTAGAACATCTAGGCCAACTTTTTTATTTTGTAGAAAAGGAAATTAGACTATGGAATGTTATGTGATTTTACTAAAGTCATGCAGACAGCAAAATGAGGGTAAGATTTGAATTCAGGTACTCTGAGTCCAGAGTTATAGGGAAAACCAAATATTCCTACTGAATTCTTTGTAATAAGCAATTACTGCTGAATGACACTACATTTCAGAGATTCAAACCTAGATTTTATTACGCTTAAGCACAAGTTCAGAACTTAGAAAAATCACCATGAACCTAAATTATGGTTCTAGCAAAGCTTATATTGTTTTCAATTATGTCAGAGAGATCATTTTTGATCATACAGAAATCTTGTCCATCCTCGTAGGTGTTAGAAATTAAACAGACTCATAATCTCATATATACTTTAAGGAACAGACTTAGCAAAATTGATTTAGTTTTACAGTTTATATATATCGCAGCTAAGTTTGCAAGCTTTAGAGTTTACAGTGGGTGAGAGTGAGGAATTTATATATCCAAAAACAAGGTTGGAGCTGATTAGGATCCTTCTATGAATTAATTTAAGTTACTTGGGGAAGTTTGGGTTTCTTACATCATACATATCTCAGATCTTCATTTGATATTAATATCCTATTAGGAGGCTTCAGACAACCAAATAACTAATCAGGAGAAAAAGCTCTGTACCTCAAATAATAAAGATTAATAAAAAAAAATTTTCTTACGACAAGAGTCAATTCCCCCAAACTGTGCCAGGTAATACATGTAAACAAGTTAATTTTTATGTTATTATAAAGGCAAGACTGGAAAGAGGGACAATGAAGGAGAAAAAAGAATCATACATAATTCTGAATTTTTGAGTCCAGAAGAGTGTCTCATTGGATAATTTATTTAGAATTGTTAGGAGCTGAAGGAGATATAAAAATCAGATAAGATGTAGTGCTTGTCCTCCTGGATCTTGCAATCTGATAAAAACAAACAAACAAACAAACAACTTTCCATATAGTTAAGCCTACACCATCCTATCCCAGAAAAGACTAGGATACCTTTCACTCTCAATTGTAAAGATTGTAAAGACTATGGATGTGTTGAACTGCTGAACTTGACTTTCATCTGTGCCAACATGATGCAACTTCTACATGCAACTTCTAATCATCTACCTCCTGCCAATATGGAAAATCTCCAGTGAAAAGAGGAGCAATATTCCTTCCCACCTTGGAAGCTACTTCTGTTCCCTGAGGGAAGAGAAGAAAGAAAATCAATGGAGTGCAGGACTTCCATTTTCTGCAATGCAATCTCTTACATGATCTCTACTCTCCTTTGGGAAGAGGAATTATGTCTTCAACTCAGTGATGAACATATACACTTCTTATCATACTCAATATATTTCACTGATTTTGAACCCTAGAGATCATCATCCAAATCCATTTCCAGATCCATTACTACCCAATTTCTTACCTCCATTCTCTTTAACTTTCCCTTCCTCCAAATCTAGCCAAATACTCCCTAATCTTTCTCCTGTGGATTCTGAAACATTTTTATCATGGACAAAAATCTTCATTTCCTCTCTCACTAGTTGTGTCTTCTAGCTATTACTGAAATCTAGTTCTCCCTTGATATTTTTTTTCTCTCCAGATTTTTGGGACACTGCACTCTCCTGGTTCTCTTCCTACTTTCAGACCTCTCCTCAGTCTTCTTTGTTGGATCTTATCCAGGTCATACCCACTATCAACAGGTATCCCTCAGGATTCTATTCTGAGATATCTTCTGTCCTCCCTCTAAACTACTTCATTTGAGGATATCAGCAGCTCCTATAGATTTAATTATCATTTCTATATTGATTCTCAAATTGCCTATTCTGTTCTTGCTTCTTTGCTGACCTTCAGTCTCACATCTCCAATTGCCTTTTAGATATCTCAGAATGGTGGGAAAGAAGACATCTTAAATACAACATGTCCCAAACTGAACTCAATACCCTTTTCTCATCCAAATTTCTCTATTTATTTTGAGGGCACCACCATCTTCCAGTCTTATGATCTATATGCAATCTTTGATTCCTCACTATCTCTTACTTTCTATATTCAATCTGTTGTCAAGGCCTATCAATTTCACTTTTGTAACATCTTTCATATATATATATTCCATTATTTCCTCTAATAATGTTACTGTGTTAGTTAAGGCCATCAACACCTTATGCTTATGCTATTGTGATAATCTACTAGTTGATCTGCCAGCCTCCAATTTTTTTCTCACTTCTATCCGTGGTCTAGCTACCAAAAATGATTTTCCTAAACACCAGGTCAGATTACTTGGCCTTATACTCCCATGTAAAATCACTTCCATTTCTCTCTGAAGCATGCAGTAGTTTTTGGGAAAGGCATTTGGAAATACTACAATACTTTAAAAATGTTTACAATTCTGGGGTTTAGATGAAGCCATTTAACATTATAGAATTATAAAGTTATTCTTCCATTAATAATCAGTGTTGACTAGAATCTTACTAATGTGATCCAGGTTTAAATAACTAGAAAATATATAAAAGTCTCTCATATGCTATAATTAGTGTATAAGAAGAAATAGGGTGCAAACTTCTGTACACACGCCTTAAAAATTATATATAATGGCCATGTGGCTGTCTTCAACAATGAGATGATTCAAATGAAGTTACAATTGTTCAGTGATGAAAAAAGCCATCTACATCCAGAGAGAGGATTGTGGGCACTAAATATGGTTCACAACATAGAATTTTCACTCTTTTTGTTGTTTCTTGCATTTTATAATGCTGCTGCTTCTTTTTTTACTGATTTGATTTGATTTGATCTTTCTTGTGCAACACAGTAATTATATAAATATGTATGCATATATTGGGTTTAACATATATTTCTCCCATGTTTAACATACATTGGACTACTTGCCATCTGGGGAGGGCATGGAGGAAGGGATAGAAAATTGGAACACATGGTTTTGCAAGGGTTAATGTTAAAAAATTGCCCATGCATATGTTTTGAAAAATAAAAATTTTTAATAAAAAAGATATCATCAATTTGAAAAAGCATTTATTAAGTGTCTATTATGTGCTAAATACTGTGCTAAGCTTTTGGTATGTAACAAATATTCAAAAATCAATCCAGTTCCTGCCTTCAGACCTCACAATTTAACAGACGAGATAATATTCAAATAACTATGTACAGAAAGATACATGTGTGTGTATCTATTATATTTATGATGTTTTCTAACCATTATTAAACTTTGGAAATAGTTATTGATAAATATTATAGAAACTCCTCTGCAGATTTTTCAAAATGGAAGTCAGTCTCATCTTTCTTAGAGAGATTTTTTTTTTCTAACTGAATAAAGAGAATAGACTAGATGACCTTTCAAATTTTCTTCCAGTTCTGACATGTTGACATGCCAAGGCCCTTATTCTTGGGCTACTAAATTCTAATGATAAGCTCCTATATTCAATATAAAAAAAAAACCTTCAAGCAAAGGACAATAAGTCTTTTTTCTCCCTTTCTTTTGGAGATAAACACACATTCATAAAGAAAAGCCAGATTATTCCTAAATTTGGGTCTCTATACTGTCTTCAGAAGCACTTTGCATTTACCAAAGAGAACATACTAAACAAGAAAATCACATTTCTACACTTTTCTAAATAAATTCTGTAAGAATTTCAACAATGTTAGTTCCTGGTTCCTGAATCCAGTAGCTAGATGTTATGTTTTGTAATTTTCACAAGTAATTGTTACAGACTGTTCATTCTCTTTGTAACTATATCAGCGTCAAAACATTTCCTGATAACATCCATGAAAGGTGGAATGACTATTGGAATAAAACTGTATTTTCTTGGTGTGATTGATTTTATACTTTATAGCCCATTTCTGTAATCAGATTTTTCACTGAAGGTATTGTGATTTTTCTTTCCTGCTATTTGGAAAGAACACAATGATCTAAATTACTGCCTAACATCTAAGAGTTCCTCTCTTGTCAGGTTAGAAACAAAATGTTTGTTAAACTGTCTGTAACTTCAGAATGAATCTTTACATTTCATTTTGTGGTCTGTAACTTCCCAAAATACTCAAATATAAGAAAGGCTGTATCCCTTCTGTCATGAAAACATCATCTACTTTTCCTAGTGCTTGTCCATTTTGCCGTAGGACAAATAGTGAAGACAGAGATTCTGGCTGTCATTATACATCAGACAGTTAAAAAATATAAGCATCAGTACCACAGGGAAGATGGATCCCAAAGGCCATGTCCACAAAAGCTAGTAGTTTTATTATGAGAAATTCCTTCTACCATTCTGTAGCTGTGAGGAAATGAATCTGAAAAATATCGATGGATCCTTCTGGAAGATTTCCATGAAACTGAGCTCTTTGAAATTATGGAAACTTTCTTTCTTTTCTTTGTATTCCTAGAATTTATAACAGTAACTGGCACACAGTATTTGCTTAAAAATTTTTTTGTTGATTTGATGACTAGAGTGGGGGAACGAAAGTGGTGTATATACGATTTAACCATCTAGAAAATGATGGCAAATACAACTGGTTTAGGTTAAAAGGAGAAGTGTTGATTTAGTCTATGTCAAATCTTTTTAAAACTGTGGATGTGACCCCCATATGGGGTTGCATAATTGAATATGGGAGTCACAAAAATTTGACACAGTAAAAGGTTTCTGAATGCTCTATATCCTGCAATATCAAATATTATGACAAGATTTAATTCTTCACATAAAAAATTAACAAGCACATATCAGCATACAAATTTGCTTTCATTTTAAATAAATTGTAAAATTGTATGTCTATAAGATAATTGTTTTAAAATAAATTTCTTTGTGATTTATTATTATTAAATTTTTTGAATATCTATTTTATATACCTAGGGTTGTGCAAATGTTTCATGAGAGGGAAAAGTTTAAGAAGCCCTGATCTAAACAATATACATATACTGTAGATATATACATATACATATATACAAATATATATTATGTGTGTATATGTTAGAGGAATAAATGATAATAAATCTGTGTATCATTTTCAACTTTAAAAATTGTCCATGTGAATTAGCCTGAGTTTCTCCCCTCTCCCAGTTTTTACATCCCTAGACAAGAGAATGCCCAGCAGCAGGTAGCAGGATATAATTCCATGATCCATTCTAACAAGACCTAGCCCGGGGAAAGATTATGAGATAGGTTAAATAGTTTTAGGACCTCCTAATTTCCCTATTCAGTAAGATTCTAATTCTTTTAATTGCCTTTTGGCTTCTCAGGCTGCCAGCCAATGCCTAATATGATACCTCAGCTGTACCTTTCTTTCCTAAACTGAAAGCTCCAGGTGCCATTTGATTTTGTTTCACATTTCTGAAACACAAGATGAACCAGAATTTGGAAGCCAATCTTGGAGGTTGTGATCCACTGGAATAATTCTATAAGGATTTCCTTAGTTTGGGCACAAAGGCATCATCATTGAGCAAATAGCTCTTCTATAGGAATGGCTAGAAGTCTTTCTGCTATCTAACTTCAGTCTATACCTAAATGAGATCATCCAAGGTATTTTAAACCTAGTGCAGTTCTCCTGGGCACTCCCCTTTTCAGCCCTATAATCTGTAAGTTGAAGAGGCCCAGAGAGAATCAGAGTGGGATGGAACTATAGAATTTGTATTTCTTATTTTAAATCTGCTATTGATTTCCACAAGTGTTGAATTGCTCAAATGTGACTGAGCATGAAATATGAGTTAAAGAATTTTCAGTCTGTGTCCAATTGGAATATTTATTCATCATTAAAGAGGCAATAGAGACAAGCAAATTAGCCTTCATATTATAATACCATTTGGCAGCCAAATATGCCAGAAATCATGAGACTAGGGGGATATTATGAGACTCATTCTATAAATCACTAATTCTAAATAAAGCAAAAACAAACAAAAAACCTCCCCCAGAAAATGACAATTAAAAAATGAAATTAACAATAATAAGAATGATCAACAGTCTAGAGGGATATAGGGTCAGGAGAAAACCTAAAAGAATTGAATACAATGACAAAGGAAAATAACATACCTACAATTAATGAGAGTATATAAATATATGAAAAGGAAATTTTTAGATCATTGGTAATTTTTATACTTAAAACCAGTAGAAATAGTTTATACAGTATATAACTAGTAGAAGTAGTATGAAATGGGGAAGAGGGAGGGTGAATATTTGTTAATTGCTTACTATAGGGAATAGGAAAAAATTAAGAAAATTAATAGAGGCAAGAATTTCAGGACTGCTTTACACTTCTAAGAATTCACATTTATTTAGTTTTTTTTTTTAATTTGCTCTCATTGTAGTTTTATTCAAGGTATGAAAATGGCTGTGAATTTTTGAAGGCTACATTGACAAAGTATAAGCTCTGTGAGGTCCTATTCAGGTGGAAAGGCTATGATTGTCTTAAAATAAGTAAAGCTGATGTATGGAGAGGCTTACCACCAGCTTGGCTGAAGGTTGTGTATCCCTCAGAGACAATCTCAAAGGTAATGCACTCTTTGAATTTGCTCTGGACTCTGCCGTATGAGAATTTTTATCAGTTCTATATATTTGTTTTCTGAGTTTCATACTATCATTCATACCACTGTCCAAAAATGAGATGATCTTCATTTGTATTTCTGTCTTCTATCCTATTCATCTTTTAGTACTCAGTGCAGATGTCAATGTCATCACTTTTATGAAGCTTTCCTCAATCTTAACAAGTAGAATTGAGCTTTTCTTCTTCAGGAATTGTATTATTTTTTGTATTAATCAAATTTGCATGTGTGCCATTTATCCCTTACTAAATCACAAATTCCTTGAGGAAATGTATGCTTTCTACCTTTGTATCATCCTTTGTACTTAACAGAATGATCACTATACATTCTGAACATTTAATGTATGTTCATTATTAAATTAAATTGAAATTATGCAATGACAAATAGGGACATAGATTTATTGCTTCATAAAACACCTTTTCTATGAAGAGGGGCAGATAGAATTTTAAGCATAACCTGTCCAGAAAAAATGAAAGAATAAAAAATCATTTGCTTAAATATCATTTAGTCCAAAATGCTTCTTTTTGAAAACTGAAGAAATTGGAGCAGCTAAGATGGTGTAGTGGATAGAGCACCAGCTCTGGGATCAGGTAAAATTCAAATTCAAATTTGAGTTCCAATTTGGCCTACATACTTCACACTTCCCAGTTATGTGACCCTGGGCAAGTCATTTAACCCCAAATGTCTTCTCCCTCAAAATGAAGAAACTAATACTCGCAGAAATCAAGAGATTTGCCCAAAATTATAAAGCTTTTAAGGAGCAGAATAGTGAGATTTCTATCTTCTGATTTAAAACTTGTCATTCTTTTTAGTGATAAAATATAGATTTTTATAAGTTAAGATAATGTGTTCGGGAGCAAAAAAGATACCAATTGAAACAAGGCACTGGAATAATGAGGAAGGAGACATATTTGCAAAATGTTTGATAGATAAAATTAAAACATAAGGATAATGAAAGAAAAAGTGGATTGTGCATTTAAAAAGTCATCTACACCATTCATTAGTGAAGTGGCCTTGAATTAATCATTTAATTCTCTGAATTTTATTTTCCTAATCTATAAAAATTAGAATAATAAATTTTATAGGATTGTTGGAAAAATAAGATAATGGGTATAAAGAGTTCATCAACTTAATGCTCAATTTAAAAAATGCTCAATTTTAAGCTTTATGAAGTCAGAAATCATCTCTTAACTTTATATCTCCACAGTGCCTAGAACATTAAAACTCAGGACACAGTACATCTTAGTAAGTAGTTTTTAGATTGGATTAGGCAAAGAAAGAACAGTTCTTTAGAATTACTCAATTATTCATTTTTCTTTAATAAATTTTGTAATTGTTAATCTTGGGAACATAAGGAAAATTCCTTTTTTAAATAGTATTATCTTACTCTAAGTCATGAAGGCAGTTAGCAAAGCTTGCTGTTAATACTTATTGTTTGATCTATAGACATTTGTGGGGTAGGGCTGATTTTTGCCACAATAGTTAAAGAAACGATCTTAATGATTTTCTGAGGCTCTAAAATTACCAAAAGTTACTATCATTAAATGGATGAATCCAAAAGGGAACTTGAGTACATATATGGGGGACCAAACCAGGCCTTCCCCACACATGCCATACATGAAAAATTATTTCATCCCATAATGGTATCCTGGCAGATTATCAGGAGCTATCATTGCTATATTAATGATCACTATGTTATAGAGTTGACTTATAGATTAATGCCTCTACCCCATTTATTTTGCATAGATGACTCATTCCTGAAGAGTAAGATTATAAATTGTACAGTGTAGTCTTTAAAAAGATGGAGAGAAAAGTTACTTCATACTTTGTCTGCAAGTGTCATTCTGTTAGCAGGGAGACTGGAACAAGGTAGGGTATGATTATGAAAGCATTTACACATGATTATGAAAACATTTTCATATTGTTAATAAAGCATTTACACATTCTATGGTGTCTACTCAGGGCCAATGTTGCTCACATGACAGACACCTAAAATGGAAACTCTAATAATTTGAATCTTAACAGTTTTGGAGAAGCTCAGTGAAAATATGGCTTGCAACTGGTTATAAGGATGCCTCGTGTTTTATTAAAATGATTCAGGAATCATTCCTTGATTTGGAACAATAGTAGAGAATATTATTACATTTTTTTTCATTTAAACATTTAACTCTAATTCTAAAAAGAAGAAAACATAGTAAATAATTAATTTAACAAAACAAACAAACAAACAAACAAAAAAAAAAAAAACAAAGCTTTTCCATGCAGAGGGGGAAATTGAGTTCTTGTTATAAACTGTCTACAAAAGGACAAGGGAGTAATAAATCATTTGTTGACATTCTTTGTTGAATGCCCTGTGGATTTGCAGGGCACTGACATGTTAATTCAACCTGGAAAACTTCTCTTCAGTTGAGAAGTACTTTGTACAGTCTATTGATTATCTCCATTCTTTGTGATTTATTTTTTTACTTGTATATCATCTTCCCTTTAATATAGTGAACCCTTGAATTGTAACAGACATTTTGAATCTTATAGTTTTCATCTATCAGAAAGCAACAATAAAAAACGAAAAGTCATAAAATTCCTTTTCATGTAATGCTTAAATGGTCACTACAATATTTTTTCACAGACATTTTCTATTGACATCTCTTTTACCTTTAAAATGATGGCAAGATCCCCATGAGGATGAAAGTTCTTTTGCTCTAAAAGAGCTAGAAGGAGCCTCAGTTGATTTTGCAGTTTATTAAATTTCACAGTGGAAGTAGGCATCATTTTTTATTATTTTTATAATAATTATTATAAATTTTATTTAAATTTAAGACTTTGATTTCAGGGTAAGTTCGGGTATTCAGAGGGAAAATAAGGTGCCCCTAAATAGGTGCATTGGGAAGTGAAGATGAGTTGGAGTGTAAATTGTTCCCCAAGTTCTGCATACTTCATTTTATATCAATTCAAAAAGTCTTCCTAGGTTTTTCTGAAATCATACCCTTCATCATTTCTTATAGCACAATAGTGTTCCATCACATTTATGTACTATAATTTGTTCAACTATTCCCCAATTGAGGGGCATCCTTTCAATTTTTTGCCATCACAGAAAGAATTACTTTAAATATTTTTGTCCAGGGAGTTTCCCAGCATTAGAAATGTTTTATACAGAATCTGGTTATCAAATTTTTGACAATATTGTTCCCATTACATTTGTATGAGTCAAGAGTTTAGAGTAGTGATCTCTAGTGTCCCTTCCAACAATTCTCACATACCATAACAGAAAAAACAGAGATTTGAATAAGTTTGCACAAGTAGGACCCAGATTTTTGGCTCTATTCACAGAGCTTTTAACTTTCTCAACAATATCTCATACCATTTTGACTTTACACATATGATCAGTACATATGTATACACATATGATCATACACAGAGCAGTATGCTAGCTAGTCATATTTCAAATCTGTACATGTTCTTAGAATGTAAAAAAGAATCCTGCAAAGTCATAGACTTATTGATTTAAGGGGGGAAAGGACTTTAGAGGTCATCTGGTTTATATCATAATTTTTTAGATGAGGACATTAAAATGCTGAGAGATTACATGCCTTACCCATGGCATACAGTTAGTAAAAGCCAAGCTTCAAATACTAGCCCTCTGATTTCATATTTGTCCTTTTGAATAGTTATTACAAAGTTAAATATTTTCTCCAACTTCTAACTTGTATCCTTGAATCTAGGATGGGCCTTCAATTTAGGCCAAACTTCATCATGACGGGTAAGCATCATCTTGGTCTGTTCAATAGCAAAAATATTTCTGAAAGAAAAATTTCTTTGATTTTATTAAATTATTTTTAAAATATAAAAGTATTATTTTCTCCCCATTGAAACTTCCCAGCCAGAAAAAGAAAATTCTCTAACAAATATTCGTAGTCAAGCAAAACACATCCACTGTGTCTAAAGCCATTGATGTCATTTTACATCTTCAGTTTTTTATCTCTTTGTTAGGATACAGATAGCAAAATGTACAATATTTGCTTTTTGCCCCAATTTTCTCCCACTTTCTTAGCTTCCTTTTAATCTGACATTATGATCTATGTGTATACATGTATGTATGAAGTTTATTTACTTCCATTTAGAAATGTTCATAAAATGCCTTATTTCTCAGAGCCTATCTATCATTGTCCTTTGGGTACCTCACCATTGCTTATGTGTTACTCAAAGGGTAAAGGAGAAATGAAGAGTGGAAGGGAGTAGACAGCAATATATTACTACCCAAGAACCTTACACAAGAAACAGTATAACATATATCACCAAGAAAAATATAGCCAGAAAAGAAGGTGAGTTGGTTGTGTAAAAGAGAAAATAACATTGGATAAGTTCTGGATTGCACCGATAAATAAGTAATGTAAAAAAAGTGAAATGTGCCCCAGAGGATAACAGAAGGTCCCACAAAACAGATACAACACTTCAATTTAGGTAGATTCATTTTGGTGTTTAATAAAAAATTTGAGTTTTACTTTGACTATTCATTTACTAAGCATCTAATTTACAATGAAAAAATAAAAAAAAAAGTTACTTCCTTGTAAAAATAAACAATCAAGCAAACAGAAACAACAAAAATAACAAAAACTAGAAGAAGGAACGGTACATTGAGTAGCTCCCTTGTAGAAGATTTCTCTAGGATACAGATATAACTGGAATAAGGTCAGGTGTTGATAGGTTTTCTGTACAAGTGGAGGAAATACTAATTGGTGAATTTATAGCTCCTTTGGAATACTGAAGTATATTAGCTTATGTTTCTTTCAAATATCTTTCATTTTAAAGGGTATGTTCTGTATTTGGGAGAGTAGCCCATATTTGAATGATTAAATTTCTTTTGCTTGATATTTTTTAGAGTGAGAAAAAACATTTTGTACCACCCTGATTACTAAAATGATGAATTAAGTTCCAAATAGTGATAATTTTCAGAAGTTGTAATCATTGAAACACACATACACACATACTTGTATACACACACACACACACACACACACACACACACACACACAATAAATCTGATAGTTTCAGACTTCCAAACAGTTTTTAGGAAGGTCTTTTCTTTATTCAAGTGTTCACAAGAGGCTGTTGAACCACTGAGTGTGACTGAGTGGATAATTATGAACATAATCTTTAAAATAATTCTAATCTTCTCAAACAATGTTTTGACAGATAATGCCTATCTTTTATTTTAAGGTAGTGATTACCATGCCACATTTGAAGTTTGTGGCATTAACTCTGCATGCAATTTAGAAGACCTAGAATCCTCAAATCTGCCAAAAGCAGAGATTTTTTTTAACCTTTTTAGTGTGTCATAGAAACTTATGGTAGGCTGATGAAGGCTATGGATCATCCCTAAGGGGGAAAAAGCTTTTTAAAAGTCATGATTGAAGGCAATATTCCATTTCAGTTAGAGTTTAGAAAAATCGAATATTATATTTTCTTCAATTATCAGTTAATATGTAAATGGTAGTACTGTATACTTTTAGGGAAAAGAGTTACTTATATTACTTCATATCTTCTTACTTAGCTGTAGGAAAAGGAACTGTTTAAAGTATTCATTAATAGAGGAAGCACAGTCATAACTAGCACAGAAAGGTTCTCAGGTTATTAATATTCAGAAAAGCAAGAATTCTTCATCCTTATACTGTTCATATTTCCAGCATTTAATCTTGTCATCACCTTACCTCCATCAGCACTGTTGTGACAGAATTGTCCCTGGGAAAGCACCTCCAGAGTCTTATAATAATAGCTGTCTCTCACAGAGATCTATTCTGCTATTTCCTCACCTCACCTCCAAAATCAGGTCGTCTTCTATGGCACCACTTCCCAGCCTCACAAATATTTTTGTCTGGATAAAAAAGTACAGTTCTTACATTGGCTAAAATAAAAAGAAGAAAGAAGAATGAAGTAAATACAATACCTTGCAAATTAACAGACATTTGGAAAAAAAGAAAAAATAAGTTCACTTCTTTTAATATTTGTGTGGAGGATTATTATGTTATGCTTAACACGTTCTTTATTTTTATTACTATATGTTACTATATAATAGTTGTACATAGATAATCCTGCTACTTTTCATTATGAAAGGACTCAGTTAAATAATAAAACAGTCATTTATGTGAAAGATTTAATGCCACCTTTAGTCATCTCCTATACATAATGGATTTCATGATAGGAAATTAAATGATTGGTCATATTTCATCTTTAATTAATGGGGTTGTGAAATAACTGCTGAACTAATGAGAGGATAGAAGTACATTACATATAATTCCAATTTCCAGCTTATTTTGATAGATATCAGAAGTTGGTGGGGGCAAATGCAGTTATTTTATATTGTTGATCATATGTATCCTATATAACATATCTTTCTATATTTATATAAGTATATATATCTAATTTTTAAAGAAATAATCACTGAAATCTAAATTGATACCTCATAATAGCAGAAGGTAATGATTCACTTATTAGTTTAGGTAGATTAATTGTCTGTGAAATTTCTTCACTGTCTTGATCAAAATGACAATTTAGTGTTTTAAACTTTAATGTTCCAATACAAGGTAAGCTTCTTGAAGGTAGGTATTGTCTTACTTTCATATATGTGTTCTCAGTTCCATACATGATACTGAACATGTTTAGAGCATGTAAGGTAATTAATAAATATTTTATTAATTGATTGATTAATGATTTGGCTAAATATTCAGATGTCTTATCTCTACTTTCCCTTCTTGTTACAGAGACCTTTGAAACTCTCATCAAGCAAGCAGAAAATTATACAAGCACTTTATTCTGCAACACTTATAGGAACATGGCTTTAGAGGCTGCTGCCTCAGTTCAGGAGCTCTTCACAGATGTAGGGCTCTTTGTGTTTGGTTCTGACATCAGTCCAGATGAATTTGTTAACAGATTCTTTGACACTCTATTTCCTCTAGTCTACAATCATCTCATTAACCCTGGTGTGACTGATATTTCCTTGGAATACTCAGAATGCATTCGAATGGCAAGGCGGGATATTAATCCCTTTGGAAATGTTCCCAAAATTGTAATGGGACAGATGGGGAGATCATTGTTACCCAGCCGAACTTTTCTGCAAGCTCTTAATTTAGGCATTGAAGTCATCAATACCACTGATCATCTGCAGTTTTCAAAAGAGTGCAGCAAAGCACTCCTGAAGATGCAATACTGTCCCCATTGCCAGGCTCTGACTTTAAGTAAGCCATGTATGGGGTACTGCCTTAATGTTGTAAGAGGCTGTTTGGCTAATGTGGCAGAAATTGACCCCCATTGGCGGGGATATATTCGCTCATTGGAAGAACTTTCTGATACTATACATGGGACATATGACATTGAACATGTGCTTCTGAACTTCCACTTACTTGTTAATGATGCTGTTATGCAGGCTCACATCAATGGAAAAAAATTATCCGAGCAGGTAAGAAGCTGCTTCTACTTTTTTATTCTCTATGCTAATTTATTCTACCTCTACTTACTACTGGCTCCTCAAGAAATAACAATAATAACCACAAAACCAAAAACAAACAAAAAACCTACAGTAATTGAGAAACTAGACATTTAGGTTTGTTGCATATTAGTTTTGAAATGATCATCTTAAACTTTTCTTGATATTTGAATAAAGGCCTCAAATCATTAAATCCTAGTTACTGATTAAATATTATGTGTTTCTTTACTTTAAAAATAAAATCAAATGGTTTTGTTATAATGGTTTTCAATTTAAAAATATGCTGGAGATGGGAAATGCATTTGCTAAAGGTATTCACATTTGATCCACACCAATATATTTGTAATCTTTTTTCTTTTTTCTTCCCACTGTTCATGTTCAAGACTTCTTTTTATGGATCTAAACACTTCTGTATACATGTAAGACAAATAGCTATATGAATGAACTTCGATAGAAAAAAATAGAATAATTATTCATGAAAAAATAATTTATTAGGATAGAATGGTTTAAGGAAGAGACATTTAAGTAATACACTAGTAACTTAATAGCTTGCTTTATGTTATTAAATTGATCTGAAATTAATTTCAAAGATATTAAGTCTAAAAAAACCAGAAAATGTGTTTCTATGATGATTCTATTAAATTATCTCAGGATATTTTATGAATTATCAGATGCGTTTGTCGTAATAGCTTCAAAATGTGTCATTGTGGTAATATTTGTGATTCTGTTGGCCTGAAGATTATGCAAAGTCTCAAAATCTTTCTTTAAAAGACTACTTGAAGACTCCTTTGATACAGAATCATAAAACTATAAGGTTTGCTAATTTATTTAGCTCACCTTCCCTATTTTGGGCAAGACTATTTTCTTAAACATTTCCAATAAAAGCAGCTGCTTCTTTTTTTGTTTATATGTCTCATGTCCTTTAACACGAAGAAGATTATACTGATGGTTAGCTTAAACCTTTCTTTCAAGAACCCCAAGCCTATTGTCCTTTTCTCTGTGTATTTCCAATAACTACTTAGTCATACTGACACAGTAATAGAATACATCTGACATTGAATTATCACTCACTGTCTCTTAAATAATTAGATGAATCTAGTTCCCTTTATTTTTTTCTCCCTTATATAGATCATTTAAAATTTCATTTTAAATCTTAATAATAGTAAAATCGCATTTTTTAATATATTTGTGGATCTGAGAGCTCATAACTATGAGTATTATCACCAGTGATAAATATTTTAACCTAGATATACTTTCCCATCTTATATGACTCTTGTTTATGTCTTCTCATAAACCCTGCCATATATATAGGAGTTAATCCTACAAATCTATTGATATTGGGTGAATATTGCTAGAGCATGTTTTATCCATCTCCTATCTGCATTCTTGCTGTATACTAGGTCGATTTACTTTTGTTGTCATACATCTCTATAATTCATTTAATACTCATTTTGCTATCCTATTTTAAATTGGTATTTTGCCACAATCTATTTGCCACCACTTTGTCTTTTTATATTGTGATATCATCTTTGAAGTAAAAAGTTTTTTTATAGAAATGTCAACATTTTTTCTTCATTTTGGTCTGCTGTCTTTCTAGTTTTATTCTCAAGTGATTTAGAATGTTCTCTTCTACTTAAATTTCTCACTAAAGTTTCTCTGGATTATTTCTTTTCTGTTCACTGATTTTGTCCACTTTCCATATGCCAGTTGTGAAATTATTAATTGCATGCCATATTTCCTCATTTTTAATTTTCTCTATCTTTAAAAAGCCAGTTATTTTGAGTATACATAAACAGTTAATTCAGAAAGAACTAGTGAAGTTCATGTAAATTCTGGGCATTATTATCTAAATTCCCCATCTGATAAAGTCAAGTATCTGACCAATGCTACTCATCTACAGGATTCAATTCACAGGATTCTGGAGGTACCTCTGTCAGATGGGTGTGTATTTCCCTAATGTTGTAAGATTCAGCATTCCTATGTATTTTCCCCAATATCAATAGTAAATGAATAATATCCCAATATCACTTAATAAACCAAAATCAATTAAATTTCACAAAGAGATGTTTTCTGAGAAGAGATAACAAAACCTGAAGCTATAAATATTTTCCCCTAATACCTAGGACACATTCTCAGTATCTGGGGGAGAACAGATTGGAATTTAAAGTAATTTTTAGAATGCACTTGCTCCCATCATATTTATTTCAAAATTTGATATAGATGGTGTTACAGCTCAATCAATAAAGCTCCTTTTGGTTGTCATTAATCCATAATGGGTCCTTATCATGTTGGCAAGCTACAAAATTTCGTGCATGGCTCTTGAATTTCAATCTGTCAAAGTTGTAGAAGGTTGTAGGAGTCTCTAATACATCTTTCATCTAAAAGAGTGTAAGAATAAACCCAAACAGGGACATAACAGAGGCCCATATTCATGGACCACGTGTTAGACTTTATGAGGATAGTTCAAGACTTCTCCTTATTTGTAGACTTAAAACTTTTCAAATAGGATGTTTGTCAAACAGGAAAGACAAAGGTTCTTGTTTTGAGCAGTTAGCTACCTTTGATTGTGCTCTATTTCTGGCACTGAAGCCAATCAGAAGTTTGTCCACCACAGAGTTAGCAGACTTAAACTAGCTACAGAATGTTTGCACATGCTCCAAAAATCTATTTTGTGATTGAATTAGTTGCACACACTATTTTGTACATAAAAGAACTGCAACTTTACTTCTACCAGTTACATCAGTTTAAATATTGCAGTCAATTGAGGCAATCAATAAAACTAACCTATTCTACTTGAATTAACAGTTACAAAAGTATGTCCTGACACCTTTGTGGGGGAAAATTTTGAATCAATCAATCAGATGTATGAAGTGGATATAAACAAGGCCTGGGAATATCCATTCAATCAAGGCATTAAAATTGGATGTGACAGGAAGTCTGTTTAAATTGGTTGAGGGATTTGGTTATGCCCTATGGGGTTTTCATAAAACCAGGATGCAAGTTCACAATCAAAGAATACAGCATTTTGCAACTTAGTGGTTAAAAAAACCCTCTAGGAATTGAATAAAGGATGGGTTAAGAAAGGAGAAAGGTTAGTTTTGTTCTATTCCTCAAAACCCTTTCTAAGCTTAGCCAGATTATAACTCCATGAGCTTTAGAGGAATGGGAAATTTGGACATTTTCCTTTTCTCTCCTGGTAAGCAATAGAAATTGGCCATAAACACAGCCATATACATCAAGAATTGAGAACAAAGTAGACATATTGAAGAAGAAAAATTCAAGACTCAACATTACCCCCTGCTTAAAGGGAACACTTGAGAACTCCAATATAACAATTTCTAGTTACCCCAGTTACCACAATTGTACTTCAATGTGATGATATGAGTAATCTATTGAAGACTATAAGAGTAAAGATATATTTAAAAAACAAATGTAGAAAAGAATAATCAAAAGGTAAATAATAATGTTAACTATACTCAAGTATCTCAAGGCCCACTGTATGGAAAAAGGATTTAACTTGTTCTTTTTTGGTCACAGAAATTGGAAGTCCCAAAGGCACTAGGAAGGCTCTCTTTATCAGCCTCTGTTGTCTATCCCTTCAGCTCTAAGATTGCCTAGTTTAAACAACTTTTGAGGTCATGATGAACATATCTTTAGAAAAGTCTGGTACTTGGTCAGCCAGGTAGATTCATTTTTCTCCTCCTTAATTCCTCCCTCTGAGCCACCAAATTCCTTTCTACTCCCCGTTCCTGTCTCATATCCCCTGAATTCTAAAAGATTGAACTCCTCTGTTTTCTCTGAACTGAACTTTTCTCTGAAAGACTATATTTCCCCAAACCAAATTGTTCATTCATTTGTAACTTTGAAATTGAAGGTATTTTCACATAATTAAAGTAGTATCCCTTTGTAACCTGTGATAGATACCTGTCTTGATTTCTTCAGATCAATTGAACTATAACCAAATATTTCACTATTTTTATAATATTTTTTTCAATTATTACTCTCCTTAATAAATTATATATTACCACTACTGGTGCTGATTTTACCACATCAGAAATAACATTAGACTTGGAAATAGGGTCTGAATCCTATCTTTGTTACTACACCATGCAAGGAAAGATAAACATTTTATCTTGTGGAATCATAAATTTAGAACTGGAAGGAGTCTTCAAATCATCTATTCCAATACCTTTATTTTATAGAGGAGGGAATTGAGATCCAGAATTTAGTAACTAGCCCAAAGTCATTTAGCTATTAAGTGGCAGGGCAAAGATTTGAATTCTGGTTATTTAAATCCAGAACTTGGGCAAATTTATCCAGACATCCATTTTCTTATTGCACAGAATGAAAAAAATAAATGATAGTATTTCTTAATTATTTTCTCTGGATCTAATATTTTATGATTGTATTCTGAGGAGAGAAAGAAATGAATTTGAAGACCATCCCAATGTTTCTAAAATCAATCTAAGCAGCTGGCTATGTATTTTTCCTTCTCATGAGATGAAGCATGTTCAATTCAACAGATTGAACACTCCATTTGCTATGTCCCTCAAGGTTAAAGTTTCCTTTTTATGACTAGGTTTACAAACATGATTTTTTTTTTTTACTTAAGCTCTTCATTCTGTGATAGTTTTTAAGAGGAAATGTTCTTTGCTCCAAGGAGTCTTTCTTCTTGAGTACAGTTTGAGTAATGTAATATATAGTTTTAAGACTATCTTGAGGAAAAAAAAGTATTATAGCCAATAAATTGTACATTCTTTCTTATGAAATAATGAAGGCCTTCCACCATGAGGATAGGAGTAGGAAGAAACAGTTCTGAATTCCCTGTAAATTGACTCATTAATATTTATTTCTGCCAGTCTTGAGTGATTTATAAAGTGATTATCAAGCTTTGATAAGCAGTTTACACATCAATGAATTTAGAAAAGGCAAAATAAATGATGAGTGTCAGCAAATAATGACTTTTTCCACACACTCAAAGCAATCTTTTCAGGTCTAGGACTACCAAGTCTTTTCCATTTTGGATGTGTGTGTATGTATGTGCATACATATGCATATTTATAGGTATATATATGTACATATATATATATGAAAGTGTATAAATATATATAGGTATATATACTTTCAAAAATTCATAGAGAATTTAGATTTAGGACAACCAAGTGTTTTTTGTTGTGTGAGTATGTACACACACACACACACACACACACACACATATGGATACACACATTTTCAAAAATTTGTAAAGGAAACTAGAAGCTCTAGGATGTGAAGAGCTGAAACTTCCGGAGTTGATGCACTGAAGTCAAACAACCAAGCACTTAAGGCTAATTACCAATTGGACAATACTCTATTAACATATGCTTGGAAAATGGCCCTTCCCACTATTCTGTGCTGGCTTGATAATTAGTGTATACAGAGAATTGTAGGAGGGACTAGGGGGTGGAGTAAGACTAGCCAGGGTCACTTTTTGGGCGGGAGATGAAGAGGAGAGGTCGTGGAGATCCTGTGTCCATCCAATTCACTTCTACCCCTAAAGACCAAGAATAAAGACTAAGGACTTTTGCTTATCCTGACTCCAGCTGATTCTAAGGCGTCCAGGCTGCTAACTTGGTCTTCACACTAGATAGAGAGATTTGCATATCTCTGACTAGGACAAAAAAGATCTGAGGGGTATAATTCAACAAATATCACTCCTGAAAAGAATCATAAAAAACACCTTCACTAATGTCAAATTTATTTAATTTATTTAAAATTAATCATCACTTTCATGTTGACTCTGTCATTTGATTATATGATTATGTTGATATTTGGACTTGCTTTATTTCTTATTCAAGCAGAGCCTAGACCATAGGATTTAATTCTAGAAGGGGCTTTACAGGTTCTGTCCATTTACAGACAAAGATATTGAGGCCCTAAGAGTCAAATTGAATTGCCTAAAGACATATGAGATAGGACAAATTTGTGTTTTCAAAATAAATTTTATGCCAGAACTGATTGTACTGCTGTTTAAATTATGCTTCCTTAGATTTACTGAGCATCTATCATTTAATAATGAAAAAGTCAACAATAATAGAAATATATAATGATATTAGAAAAATAATTATACCTTTTTCTTCATAAAATGTGTTTAAAGTACAGAGATAATTCAATACAATTTAATATGCAACCCTTTTCTGGAGAAAAAATAAATATGGACTTTGGCGAGATTGTTGAATGTTATATTGTGGTGATATTGAACAATTTGGGGTTGAAAAGTCTGTATTTGAATTAGAGTCTAATATTTATTGGCTATTTACCAATTTTAAACTCTCTGAGCACTAGCATTTTCATCTATAAAATTGAAATGACAAAAACACCTAACTCAGGCTCAAATATATATATATATATATATATATATATATATATATTTATACACACATACATGTATATATCTACATATAAGTAATAATAATGATTAGAATTTATATAGTGCATTAAATTTTACAAACAACTTGTGTGTATGTGTGTGTATGAGTGTGTTTTATTGGTTTTCACCAAAAACTCTATAAGATAAGTTCTGTTATAATTCCCATTTTACAAATGAGGAATCTGACTCTCAGAGAGGTTAAAGGATTTGAACAAGGTCACACAGCTAGTCAATGTTTGAGGCAGTGTTTGAACTAAGATCTTTCTAACTCCAGGCCCATGTCTACCCTGCCAGTAGACATGCCAAATATTTATAAATCAAATTATTTCTTTTCCAAATTAATATGTGATTATGTCTTATGTTATAAGAAGAAGGTTGACTCTTCTGTGACTGTTTTTTAAAGCATAATAGCTTAATCCTTTCTAGGATTGTTAGCAAAGGCATAGGCAATAACAGCTTTGCTAATCCTAGTGCTTTAAGCGAAAAATGTTCCTCTCTCAGTCTCACTATATAATGTCAGAGGTGAGATTTGAAGTCTTTTTAAGAAAGCTGAGTTTAACACTGTTTCTCTGGAATTTATCAAAAGTTTTCTCTGAGAAATTAAAAACTTTGGAAAATGTTAATAGCAGCAAGAGCACAATTTCCACTGTAAGTAGTCACAGTTAATTTGTCCCATGAACATTTTGGTGTAGATGCATACCATTTTTCTAACCTCTATTCAGTGTGTGGCATCTAAATTGCTTTGGAAATGCTGTGTAATCTAATTTATAAAACCTCCTGAAGTTGAGCATAAAAGCTGAATACCACAGATTGTTGTACCCTAATGGCACTAAAGAGACTAATATCTGATCAAATCCCCTACACACACATATCCACATGTGAAGAGCAGAGAGATGGTATGCTAAATTATTATCAGTTCCCAGGAGTCTTTAGTTCTACCTACAGAAATTGAAATATAACACGAGAGCAATTACATGGTAAAATCAAGTCTCACATTTACCTGAATATGTAATGTGAGAGTTCTTGAATGGCAGTGATTTTTGCTTAAATTATCTAGATAATTGCCTCAATTCTCTGCTTTCCATTGTATTGATGCCTATTTCAATGCATTTTGAAATTTTCTTTTTTTAAAATGAATTTCAGTGATCGTTACTATATGTTCAATTCCAGCCACTTACTACCTTAATTCCATATTACCATAAGATAGTCTGACTGGTTTGACTACATTTCCTTTTTCTCAGATCAAAGTTCAAAGCTTGGGTACCTGATGGCTGTCACATGAAAATAAGCAAAATGCATGAATGTTATAAGACATAATCCCCCTAAAAATAATTGTTTATATTTTTAAGATTAGATAGTAAAATAAATCTAAAATTCCTCCTCTTTTATATTGTCAGAGAAGACTGTCTTGCAAATGTGTGAATGTAAAAGATAGCTATGCAAATAAAATGGCACCATGGTAATATGAATATAGAAGGGGCTTTGAAGATAAGAAGACTTGGATTCAAGTCTTGATTCTGATATAAACTGACTCTCTGTGACCTTGGGCAAAACACTTAATTCCTAAATGTTCTAAACCCAAATTGCCAAACACATGGCACCACAGATAGCACTCTGTAGTTTAACTTGAAGCAGATTAAAATATAATTGAAGATTATTTAACAAAATGAAAAACAATATAATAAAACATTGCCTTTTAAATCTGTTGATATGTAATCCAGAGAAAACCTGATGTGTAATACAGTTACCTTCATTTCTATTTGAGTTGGACACCAGTACTCTAGGCAATTATTTAAAAGTATAAACTACAGAGGTGGAGCATATTTGTACTGGTAGTTTTCTCACTTAGAAGTTCCCTTTAGTAGTAAAATCAGGAGCCTTGTCCCCATGTAAATATAGTAATTCTATAGTTAATGACTGAAAATTGGTCATTAAACTCTATTGTATTATTATTTTTTATTAAGAACATTACCAAAAAATCTCAAGCTGTCCTCAATTATTTATTGGGTGCAAAGTTTTATGAATTTTGTTTTCCATGATTCAGCTTGTGAGAGTTGAAAGAGTTCTGTTAGATCTGTTATGTCAACATAATACTAGTAATTAACCATTGTATTTACAAATTAGATTGTAGAGAAATATCCTTTAATATTCATTTGCTAAAGGCTGAGAATCTCCCTCATGATCATATTAACCAAGAAAAATATCTGAAAATATTTTCATGAGTTTGCTTGAAATTAATTAAATGCACTAATAACTCTAGGCTTGCCTGTACAACTTCCTTAGAGCCGTAGGGTGCAGGGCTACTGAATCAAACATTTTAAGAAGCATTCATCCGCACTAACCTTTATGTGACCCTGAAAATGCTTTATTGTTATTGATGTTGATGTCTGTAGATGAGTGCCAAAAAAAAAAAAAAAAAAAAGACTTTGAGCAAAGATTTAAATATGTGGCTTAAAAGGCAGTCAGTCAGTTTAACTTCATTAAAGAAACAAAGTCTGTTTTTATCTCTGTCTAACCTTTGTTTAACTAATTTTTCATTACTTTTGTAAGAACTCAGATTATATAATCTCATTCATTTGGAAATGGACTGCGAATTATATAATTCTCCAAATCTCATTTCCCTCCCCTTTCCTTTCCCCTCTCCCTTCTTCTTTTGCACTTGCTTCTCTCCCTAATTCCCTCCTTCCTCTCTTTTTCTCTGTCTCTCCTCCCTCCTTCCCTCCTTCCCTCCCTCCTTCTCTCCCTTTCTCTTTCTCTCCCTTCCTCCCTCCCTGTCTTCTTTTCCCTCCTTTTCCCTCTCCCTCTGTCCCTGCTTCTGTCTCTTCCCTTTGTTGTTGTTGTGGATATTGAATTTGAATCCTTTAAAGGAGAAGGTTTTTAAAGTGAAGTCCATGAGCTTGTATTTTTTATATATTTTGATGACTGTGTTTAATTATAGTAGATTTCCTTTGTAATCTTATGTATTTTTTCCATAAAAAATGATAAAATTTCATCATATCTTCAAAAGGATTCATCCATCACACACACAGAAAGAGAGTGAAGAGGGGAGGAGGGAAGAGGAAGAGGAATAAGGAAAAGGAGAGAGAGGGAGAAGAGAGAAAAAGAGAGAGAAAGAGAGAAAAAGAAAGAGAGAGAGCACATTGTATAGAGATAAAGACAGAGAAAGAGAAATACAAAGAGAGAGAGATACAGAGAGAGAGAGAAAGAGAGAGAGAAAAAAAAGAGAGAGAGAGAGAGGAAGAGAGAGAGAGAAAAGAGAGAGGAGAGAGAAGAGACAGACAAGATAGATGTACTCTTAACTTTTTGACTGCTAAAAATAAGATGTAGTTAACAGATTTTTAAAGTTTATGTAGCCTGTAAATAGGAAGATTAACAAAATAGATATTTTGAAATTTAATTTTTTCACAATTTAAAGTAAGTGACTATGTAAATACTTTTAAAATTTTTATGTCACTTTTTAAAAACTTGCTTTTAATTGAATATTTTTTTTGGTTGGAAACAACATCTCACATTTATATAGGACTTTCAGATTTTTTTTCAGTCATTTCATTTTCGTAATAAACACCATGAGATATTATCATCTCCATTTTACAGGGGAAGAAGCTAAGTTTCTTCAGTGAAATGACTTACCCAAGTTGTATGAGGCATGATTTGAACTCAGATTATCCTAAATCCCCCTGTGCTATCTTCACTGTACCACCAATCAATAAGTATGTCTCATAGGAAGGCACAACTGATTATGTTGGATGAAACAGTTTGATGAAATAGAAAGAAAAAACAGTAATAATCTCTGTTCAGCTACTTACCACTTATGTGGTCCTTGGCAAGTCAGAGCACCTCTCTAACACTTAAATTCTTTTCAATAACCAATAAATTGGTTATAATTAGATGACTTTTAATTTTCAGATTTAAAGCTTTCATCTTATCATTTTCTGGGAGAATTTTGTCGGTGGTTTTTTTGACATGAATTTTAATGTTCTTGAGCTATCTTGACACTATGTTAACTACATTGATGTTACCAGTCACTTGATTGCAGCCTAGGTGAGACACAATACAAAGCTATGGGAAAAATGAATAGTGAACAGCTATAACACATTTAGGTTTTGCCCTGAGATATTTGAATTGACTGAATTATGATTTAATATATACTTATATTCAGTCTAGTTTCCTTTAGATCATTTTTCTTTATATAAGAGTAGGAAAACTGGCATGTTAACCAGGAGAATTTGTCAACATTTGTAAATCTACTTTAATATTCTATAAGGATTTAAATCTAACTAGTTTAGATATGCTTTTATTTTCCACTTAAAAGCTATCAATTTTTGAAAATAGAAAATATGGTTTTTACTTCAGTCCAAGGAATTAATATAATTTCATTATCCAGTAATATGCATTGGACCTCACCCACACTTTCTCTTTCAGGGTGATCTTTGTTCATGTTCTGTTAAAAAAAAATAACACAAAAAAAATCCACTACTCAACATCTTAAGATGCTTTAAAACTTTTAACATTATATGGATATCAGCACTCATTATTAATTTTCATTTGCTCATGTGTGACTGACTTCTTTTCTGAAGATCTTAAACCACTTCTTACATTTAAAGCATATTGCTTTCAAGCTGTCACCCATTTAATATCATGTGTCTCTCCTTTGCCATATGATTCTTCTGAGTTTGTGGTGTTCTATGACTTGGGAATAAATAGTAGTAGTACTAATAGAATTTTCATATATAAAAAGATGGACTTTTGATTAGCTTATTATCATTCCAATCCTGCTCTCTTTTTCTAGGTCATTGTCAATTTCAGTGCTTGTCCAAGATACATGCATGGTGGGGCCAGTTATGTGTTGAGCATCTTGTGTTGAACATGTTGATCTGAACAACAAGAATTCATCTTTTTTGTTTTTCCTATGTGGATTGCTAGTATTCTTGGCTTGATGCCTTCAGTATGTCATCCATTCATAGGAGCTTCTGGAGGACCTAACCATCATTAGAGAGACCTGTGAATTGTATGCAGCAGAAAGGACCCAATTCTAGATTTAGAATTGCAATGGAGTCAGATTCAAATAGAAGTAGATCCATAAAGATCCCTTCTGGTTACATATAGAATTAGTTTTAAAGCATACTATTATTTATGATTTATTGGATTTTTATTTATTTTGCCAGATATTTCATAATTACGTTTTAATCTGGTATGGGATTCTTGGGTGTTATAGATAGCCAAGTTTGACAACTTTACAGAGTCCTTAAAGATCATCTAATTTTAAAGATAAAAACACATTTTATAGATGAGGAAACTAAGCCTCAAAGAAGAGTTATTTCCCCAAGATGACACAGGCAGAAAGTGACAGAGTAAGACTGTGAACTCATGTTTTCTCATTATACATTTTCCACTATTGTGTATTGTCTTTCAGTAGTTAATATCTTCGATGAGCATATTTATGATATTATATTTTGAGTCTGCTTTAGGTTGATAATCAGAGGATTATTGAGCAAAATTATTTCTGTGATTGCATCTATTAAATTGTGCTTAAGGAGCTTTTAGTTGGAAATAAATCTATTTCCAACTCCAATTACAATTCCAAAAAGTATGTTTTGCTTGACTTTTTCAGAAATTTGTTTTCTTTTTGTCATAATACACACATTAGTATCTTATCTTATCTATAGCTTTCAGCAGTTGTGAAAGTATATCATCTATAAGTGGGAATTTATGGGTATGAGATATTTTATACACACACATACATGCACATACAAACATGCTCGAACACAATTTATAGATAGCTTTGTTCAATAATTTTAACTCTTTATGACAAAGAATGGCTTGATAGGTGAGAGGGATAAATTCAGAGATAAAGGCAATTTTCAAAACAAAAGACATCAATACATTTTAGAAGGAAAAATCATATAAAATATGCTTATTCCTTTCTCATGCTTCATCAGAGATAGTTATGGTTCAACACCATAAACATTTAATAATTGATGAAATAATAAGTATATATTATTAGATTTCTATCTATGTACATGAATGATATATAGGATAGATGGAAGCACTAGAGAGAAAGCACTAAAATCAAAGGGAACTGGGAAAGGCTTCTTACAGAAGATAGGTTTTAGCTGAGACTTGAGGGAAGATGGGAAACCAGAAGGCAGAGAAAAAGAGAGAAAGCATTGTAAGAATGAGGAACAGTTGCCAAGGAAAATGTATAAAATCAGATGGAGTATCTTCTGAAAGGAACAACAAAGATGCTGGTATCATTGGATAAGAGAATATGGAAGGAAGGGAATAAAGTGCCAGAGGACTGGAAATATTGTCTATGTTATAAAAGGATTGACTTTTGTGTTTTATTTTTAATGTTATACATAATTTTCCTGCAGTTTATTTGGTGTTTTCTGGTTCAGATATCTAAAAAAATGGATGCTTTAATGATTTCAAAATTGTTGTCCCTTTGCCCCATATGAATTCTTTAGGGTATCCAAGTTCATCTTTAAATTTGTTCCTGATTTCATTTTTTGAAATGCTAATTCTATTTATTCATGTAAGATTTTTTCCCCCTGAGTGGTCTTTTTTTAAAACATCTAGTGAATTATTTCAGCAACTGTGACTCTTCTATTTGAGGAGCTACTGATGATTAATTTCATCCTATAGAATAAAACTAAATGATTAATCCACGCAGGATTATTCTCATTATTGTTATTATTATTTATACACTGAAAACTCAAAGGCAACTCCATTTTGGGGTTCTACTTTTCTAATTAGAAGAAACCAAGTAATGTGTAATTATGATGTATTTTTTTTTCTTCTTGCAAGAAAAGTCAATGATATTTATTCTAGCTGCTTGACTCTTCATCTGTTTGTCAAAGATTCAACAGATTTACTTTCTTCTTTTATGGTAACTTTTGCACAATACCATATCTCTTATTCTTTTCCTCCCTTCTTGAATTCCTTTTAACCCCTGCCCACTCGCTAAAATAACAGTAGTTTCAGTCAAGATTATTCTAAGGATATTTATTGGCATTCAAGTTGATTCTGAGATAATTGACATCTCCTGAGGTTATTCATTATATTTCCTATCTAGGTTAATTATGAGAACCAATCTGTTGTAGACTTTACTCCTATTTCTATCAAAGTCCACTAAGTTTCTTGAATATGTACAAAGCTGCATGGCTTCAGACATTAATCAGTGTAGAAAAATTGTGTAAGGATTATGTAAAAGCTAGGCACTTGTACCCTAGCCAATTAGCATTCAGGCACTGTGAAAGCCAGGTCACATGGCACTCTTCTTCAAGAATATTAGAAGATACCAGCACCTTACAAATAAGGATTGATGTTTCAGAAATAGAATATTTTTCCCCCTTTGGATAAGTAAGAACAATTGAGTCTTAGATTATGTTACTATAGAAAACCTCATCTTTTGAGTTTACTACTACTTGTGTCGCTGTGGAGAGATTGGCGAAATAAAAATAAAATTTACATAGGCCCAGAGTGCAGGTCCCTCAAATTCAAAACCCTCAAAATAAAAAAAAAAAATTTAATAAAGTATATAGGAAATTGAGCCTGTTTTAAGTTAGTAGTGAATAAACAAGTAGGTTATCCTTGACTAGGAAAAGGTTCATTGCATTATCAGAGACTGCAGTAAAAGAAAGTAGAATGGAAGCATGTTTTAAGAAGGTTTGTGATAAAGAAGAGGGGGAAAGAGGAAGTTCTTGATGAGTGATTTCAATGACCATATCAATCTAAGAAAAGTGGGGTTTCATATATTACAATAGAAATGTTGTGCTTCTACTTTCATTAATGATGAAAATATATTGCTATCAAATTGAGAGCAAATCTGATAATTTTCCTATATATTTATTTTGTCTATAAATTCTCTCTGGATGATCTGGCTTATGTAAATTTCAAACCAAACTTCTTTCACATTGTTTTACCTTTCTGCAGCATTAAACTGTTTTGTGAGATAGCATTGCTTACCATCTGCCATCCTCTCTTGGAATGTTTTACCAATAAGTTTGCACTCTAAGCCAATGTTGCTTTTATTTTACATAATCAAATCATCCTTATAAGAAATCATTAGGGCAAAGGTGTAGGAGATGGATTGTAATAGAGAGATGTTTGATGCAGGAAAACCAATTATGAGGTCACTATAATAATTTAAACAAGAAAGGATGAAGGCATGGATTAAGATAATGGCTGTGTCAATAGAGACCAGAGATTAGACATAAGCAGTGGTTTGCTGAAGCCAGTTGTGAGACTTTAATTTTAAATTTGCAGTAGAGTATTTACATCTTTAGTTCTTGGCAAATGCTGTATAGTAGAACTTTGTTTATTGTTTTATTGATTGTCTAGATTTAAGAAAATGATAGAGAAAATGTTATTAAAGTACACTATACAAATGTGTTATATATGAATTTTCTTCCAAGAGAGATGACTTAAAACACTCAGCACATCCCTGGATAAAAGAGATGTTATGGAGGTAGAAATGGCAGACAACCGATTGGAGAGGTAGGATAAAGAAAAAAGAACACAGAGAACACAGAAATTCTGAATCTAGGGGATTGGAGAAATAGTGTTGCCCATGAGAAAATGAAGAAAACCAGTGGAGGGAAAGAAGGCCTTAGAGAAACGTAAATGAGTTCTCTTTTGAACAGGTGGATAATAAAAGAACTTTGGAACATTTAGTTTGAAATGTCTAGGAGGCAGCTGTTGATATGGAACTAGAGCTCAAGGGAATATCTTGATATGTAGATCTGGCTGTAATCTGCCACAGAAATGATAATTATACGCATAGAAGCTGATGAGGTCACTAACAAAGTAAATGAAAAGAAAAGAGAGGAAGGCCTGAACAGAGCCTTTTTGAGAAATCTACAGTTAGGGGTCACAATAAAGTCATAAATACAATAAAAACAACAAAATTGGAGTGATCATACAAATAGGAGAAAAACAAATAAAGATTTTTTTGAGTGCCATGAAAACTTAGGTGGAGAAAGTATCTAGGAAGTGAAAGTGATCAATATTAATGGAAAAGACCATAATATTTCTCAATTATAGAATCGTGGGTAAGTTTGGAGAGAATTATTCCCCTTGAGTAATAAAGTTGGAAATGGGATTGCAAAAATTAGATAAATAAGAGATGATATATAACTTTTTTTCCTCGATTTTGATTGAAAAAGAGAAATGAGAAGTATAGGGTAATAGCTTTTTGGGATAATAAATGTAGTGAATTTTTTTTAAGAGGTGGAGGATTTGATTTTGTTTGAATACAATAGAGAATAAACTTTTAGAGGAAGAAATTGAAGATAGAAATAGCAATAGGATTAATCTGCTGAAGAAGATGGGAGGGGATGGAAACAATAGTAAATATGTTTTTCTTTACAAGGACCAGGGTCACTCCATTATCAGAGTCTGGGAGGAAAGGAAGGCACAGTGAGACAATATGTTAAGAGATTTTATGATAAAAAGAGAGGGGGGAAAAGGAGAACTCATGAGTGCCCTCATTTTTCTTGATGAAAGTAAGGCAATGTTCTCATCTGAGAACATAAAAAGAAGAAAATGTCTCAAAGGCTTGAAAATGACAGAAATGTTTGGAAAAAGTTTTAACAAAAAACTGTAAAGAAAATCAATTAGGGAGGAGGAAAAGGATTGCCAAACTGGAGTTAGGATTTAGTTGAACTTAAATAGCAAAAGTTGTAACTCAAAGATGATATAGCAAAGCTGTCAATACAGATTTGTTTTAGTTCTTCAAGAAGACTACCAATTGATTAGTCATTTGACAAAGGTGTCATTTTTAGAGTAATCTGTAAATGATATAACTATTCCACAACACTACTGCAGAACTGGAATAGGGCCATTTTGTTTCTTTGCGTTGTTTACATTTCCAGATCCAAGAATTCATTGCTCTGTAGCCCACATATTGATGAGCATCTCTGAACTTAGTCATTTCTTAGACCATAAACATATGGTATATTATTGGGCACATATTTAGAACCTTTCTTGTTTAGTCTATTTCCCAGAAATTGTGCTTTACTACCAAAATGTTCAGGAAATCTCTTCCTCAAAGCAAAGGATGAGAGTGATCCTTATCCTCCTTTAATAATTTTCAGCATCTCTTCAAATCATGATGAGCCATCAGAATAGTAGTTATGTAGATCATATTTCTATTGGAGGCAGTGTGGGATAATAAGCAGAGAGTTAACTTCAGTGTCAGCAAGACCAGGCTTCATCACGTGCTTCTAGCATACACTGTTTATATGACCTTGAACAAGTAATTTATGTTCTCAATGCTTTAATCAGTTCCTGTGACTATCACTTGCAGGTGAGATGCTAGTCTTCATTTATGGAGAGCCACACAGAGCTCCTTATACCAATGAAGGTATAGTTTTGACTCTTCTCATCTACTACACTCTCCAGTTGATCTAGCAATTTGACATTAACAATTGAAAGTGAAACAGATTTGGACTCTGCTTTGGTTTTCATCATTGTCATTTTATTAGTCTTGTTACTAATTATATAATTTCCCTCCTTCACAAATTGGTAACTGATAGTATTGTGATGGTATCAGATTGAGAAAATACATGTGCTCTAACTATACACTCATTTTGATGAATTAGATAAAGAATCTATAATCTTCCTCTTTCAGTTGTGATGATAGCATATTTGTCTTCTATTATTTGAGAGAATAGAGCTATCACATTCCATACTACATCCTACATGTGAATTATAGGGCCATCTAGAATGTCAGATTAATAATAATAATAATGATAAGTGACATTTAAATAATGCTTACTTTTTTCCCCTTGTCAAAAATGAAAATTCCATGAGTTTTTGAGCAATTAATAATTCCAAATATTCACAATAATTAAAAGTTCCAAGTAATCAATAATCAATTTATTAATGATTAGCTAGCAATCAGTAAATTGATGGCCAATGGTTTCTCTTGACTGCAAGGGAGATCCCTTAAAGACCTTTTAAAAAGGAAGTTCCCAGACAAATGAAAATCAACTTTGATTGGTGGATATTTAATGAGGAGGTAGGTTAAAAGTCTTCAGCTTGGGGCAGCTAGGTGGTGCAATGGATAGAGCACCAACCCTGAAGTCAGGAGGACCTGAGTTTAAATCTGGCCTCAGATACTTAATACTGACTAGCTGTGTGACCTTGGGCAGTCACTTACCCCAATTGCCTCAGCAAAAAAAAAAAAAAGTCTTCAGCTCTTCCTGCTGAGAATGTACCTTGATCATGAAGGTCTCTAGCAATCTGGACAGGGAAACCCATTTTCCTCTAGACCTCTGGTTGGTTTTTCTTTCAAGAGTTGGGTTACCTTAAAGTCTAATGGAAGGAGACTCATAACAAGGGGTCTTTCCCTCAGGGTAAGGGCTTGTCCAGAGTGAATTTTGTTTATACTCTAAACAGAATTTAAGTCTCCCAGTTTGGTGGGATTCTGCCCAAAAATAAGGGGCGTGTTCCTTAAGGACTAGGAGCCATCTCATCAATCAACCATGCCATTCAGAGACTGAATGACTGAGCTTAACAAGAATTGGGCCTTTACAGAAAACAAAAGGTGGGGGAGGAAGGTGGATCACAATTAATTACTTATTAATATAATAGTATAATATTAATTCTCTCATACTGTGCTAAACACTTTACAATTATTGCCTCATTCAATCCTTATAGAACCCCAGGAAATTGTTATTATTATCCTCATTTAACAAATGAAGAAAATAAGGTAAACAGGTTAAGCGATTTGCCCAGAGTGCTAATAAGTTCCTGAGAATGAATATAAATTCAAATTGTTCTGACTTCAGGCCTAGTGTACTATGGACTTGCCACCTAGCTAGCCAACAAAATGTCAATAAAATAAAATAACTCAGAAAATTAAAATGTAGAAATGAGGTTTTTTAAAAGGGATAATTATGTCCCTTGTACTATAATATTTGATTGTCTTACTCTTTGTTTTACATATTTAGACACTTTGGTAACTTCAGATGGGACTATTGAACCACTATGTACTTTATAAGGTTCCCATTGACTTAATTTTTTTTAACAGTTTCATTTTTTTGATGGCTATGAAAGAACATAGTGCTTTACCTATAAGAGATAATAAATGTTGAGTTGAGTCACTCTTGAAATGTTTCTGAGAATTCAATCCTCCACAAAAAGTTGTAAAAAATTACACTAAACATTTTTAGTACAGAATTTTAAATTTGAGTTGTGTGTGTGTACATGTGATTGCATGCTTATCTTACTGGGCCTAAAATACTTCATTTATTTAATGAATTTATTTCAGATACAGATTAAAATGAGCAAATGAGAAACTTGATTTTATTTTGAATTAGCTTGGTTTAAAAAGTCATGTGTTCCATGTGTAAAACAGAAAATGAGGCATTAAAAAATTTTTAGTCTAATTTTTGTCTCCAATACAAAGAATGAGAAATAAACAAAATCATTTAAAGAGAACAAGTTATCAGAGGGTTCTTGGCTTAAAGCAGTATTTATGATACTTTCATTACCATTTTTTAGTATGATACTTTTCATTTGCAATTTAAATATTTTGCTTTTTTTGCATTAAAAAAAATATTCTGAGCATATTTCTTTTCAGACTTTTCTCAAATCCCAATGCCATGACACAAAAATGGCTAAGAAATCTTGGTTAAAAATATACATTTTTAGTAGTACCAATTACTATTTGAATATTTCTTAGGGCCTGAATGTACTCTAGCTCCCCCACCATTGATTATACCAATATAGCCATTGATTAACTTCTATTTGGAAAAGAAATCTAATGAAATTGGAAAGGAGGAGATAGCCTAATATATCTGATTTACACTAGGGACTGAATTCAATTACTGTAATTTGAGGAGACATAAAAGTATCCAATTGATGATATGTGGAGGGGTGGGGAAGCCTCTAGATAACAGAAACATTAGCTTTTAAGACCCTCCTGAACTTGGCACAGTTTAGAGAACATACAGTAGTTAACTTACAGAGATAAATGGGATTGAACTACTCACCAAATAATAGTGAATATAATTTAATTAAATGTGTCAGTCTGACAAGAAGACTCACATCTAGAAGCAGTACTGTGATCACCCGATGCTTCAAAAAGGAAATTAAAAGCATAAAACTGGTTAGAAATCTCTTAAAGGGAAAAATAAAGGAGCAGTCATCCAAAGGCTCCACATGGAAACTGCCAAATGGTATCTCATTAGAGTCATAAAAAGCATATATACCTCATAACAACCCAACAGGGAATAAAAAAAAGTCTAAAAAATTTAATAGTCATAGGATTTATTTGCTATAAAAAGATACCTTTCAAATTGTATATACAGGCCTAATGATGTGATGCTATTTCATCATATTACTCATATGAATTTCTAGAGAGTTAAGAATGCTTTTAAAGCATGTTTTTTTTTTTTCTTTGTGTAACTTATTTTAATAGAGTAAGTACAGCTTTCAAAGAAGCAGGTGTATGTTTTTAAGCGGCTGAATACTTGAAGCAGAGGCATGAGTTTTTATATAATGGATCACGGCAACTATATTTACCCTGAATACTATAATCATATATATATATATATATATATATATACACACACACATAATTTTTATGTTTAAGAATGTTTTTTTTCCTTTTGTAGATTAATCCTTTTTAATAATCCTATTTCAATAAAACCTAAAGAAGTTGTCACTATTTCTAGGAACCAAAGTTACTAAAAACAGCATAGATATATTTGCAATGGCAATGAAAAGGAGTAGCAATCATAAGCAGAGAAGACGATAGTGGGGGTTGAGAAGGAATTACAAAAGGAAAGTAACAATGGGATTTTTAATTATTGTGTGATGAGCTAGAGCTGGCAGTTCATGTTCTGATTATTCTTGTAATTTTGAATGTTCGGATACTTAAAGGATGTAAAATTTTGTAGTTGTGGGCACTCCCTCTATGGGTACAAACTGCTTTGATTTATGTGATCTTCAGGTGGTTGATTTTATTTAAAATTTCATCATTTGATACAAAAATGATGATGATCCAATCCAAAGCTGATTCTTGGACACATGACATTCTATCATTGGGCCTAGATTTGAATTATTTCCCTCAATATAATTGGGACTTTCAGAGTTTGGACTCTACTGGCATAGTGTTTGAAATGCCAGTATTCCAACAGTGACATAGTAAGCTTTTTGGAGTATACTTGTACAGAGTAACTAAGGTGATGAGATTATAGCTGAGTGGGTTTTTGGCCCCTATAATGGTTATTAAGTATGCTGAAAAAGAATCACAGAATCAGAGGTAGAGTGAGTTGACGAAGAATTCTTCTTAATATTATCTAACATTTTTTTATCCCATCTATTCCTTACAGACATATATCAAGAGGAACTCACTGTCTCTAAGGCCGTACATTCCATTTGGGGATTGTATGTCCAACCTAAATGTTTTTTTTTTTTTTTCCTCTTTCACTTATGGCACCTAGTTCTGCTAACTGTGGCTAAACAGAATAAATCTAATTACTCTTCCATTTTGAATACCTTCAAATGTTTAAAGGACAACTTTCATATCCTCTATTCCCTTTTTCCCAGATAAATATCCCCAATCCATTCAACCAATTATACAGCAGGATTTCAAAGCCTATCACCATTTTGGCTACACTCCTCTAGATACTCTGTTTTATTCTTATTAGTATCACTAGAACTGAACACAGTTCCGTGTTATCTTACTCGGGTATTGTGCATTGGATGTATTATTTTCCCAGTTCTGGACTTAGAGAAACTCTCTTACTATCTATTCAAAGATCACATTAGCTTCCTTTGCTTTCATCATCATATTATTGACTCATATTGACTTTAACTTTTCCTAACATCTCCATATCTTTTTTTCCAGTTGAACTAAAGTTTAATACTACTTCTCCTATTTCCTACTTAAAACATTGATGTTTTGAAACCAAGAATAAGACATTTGTAATAATAAATTGTTCCTTTTTAGAGCTCCTTGAATACTCAAGTCTATCAAGATCTTTTTGTATCCTGATGCTGTTAGCAAATATATTACTTATTCATTCAAGATTTATGTTATTTGCAAATTTGATAAGCATGTTTTCAGTATTGTAAATGATTTCATTGATAAAATATTAGACAGCACAGAACCAAGCAGAGATCACTGTGGAATTCATTTGGAAATTGCCTTCCAAATTGACAGTGAACTATCAATGAGTACTATTGGGTCTTAAGATTTTTCCAGTTCTCAATTCATTTTTCTTTCTAGCTAGCCTGCAACTTTTTTTCTTCTCTATAAAAGCAAATGTCAAATGCTTGCTAAAAATCTTGGCATATTATATAACAACTTTATCTCAATCTCCCATTTTTCATAACCTCATCATAAAAAGGAAATTATTTTTGTAGGACTTGACATGTATTTGTTGAAACAAATATGAATCTCCCACTTCTTTTTCTATACTTTCATTAAATATTCTTCTTATAATACCCTCCAAAATTTCCTTAGAAGTTGAAAGAATGTTCACTGGCTTATGAATCTTTAAGCTATAGTCTCTTCCCTTTTTGAGAAAATTCCTATTACACATGGTCATCTTCATTCCCATGAAAGCTCTTGAATTCTTTTTAATCTTTCAAAAATTATCCTAAGAATCATATTTACTATATCTAAAGCACTTCATGAGTAATGATGAAAAAAACCTTGAAACCTTAAGGTGCTGTATAAATATGAGTCATCATCATTGTTCACAGTATTATTGAGAAACTGCATAAATTATAAAAGAGAATAAATAGGAAAGGAAACATAGAAGGCACCAATCCACCACACATCCAGGAAAGAAATCTCTTATATATAATCAAAAAGAACCCCAGAACTCAACTAATCCAACCAGAATCTGATCAAGTATAATTTCCTTTTAAATCCTAACAAATAAATGTTCATCCAGACTTTTCCTTACATTTGATTTGGGGGATTCTAATACATCTTAAGCAGCAAACATCCTGTGGCAAAGACACAGGTGTCACATATAATCCTTGTGGAAATGGGAATTAACTACTTTAGCAAGTGCTTTGAAAAATGCTCCCTCCTGTTCTTTGTCCCCTATCCCAAGCCCTCTTTAGCAACCACAATAATTAAAAACTTGGAAGGGAAATCTCTTGCCATCAAGCCAATGACAGACTTAGCATTGTCATAAGGTTCAACATCAGAAAAAAGACATCATTTTGTTAGTGAGAATGACACTAAAATGATGTTATCATCTTTTTTGCCTCAGCTCCTTAAGGACTACTGGACTTTTGCATCTAATAAATAGTTTAAACTATCTCTTTTTTGCATTATTTCTCCTCTTCCTATTTGAGTTTCTTGAGAGTAGGAACTACCTTGATTCTCTATTTGTATGCCTCACACTTGATGCAATGTTTAGCACATCATATATAATTAGCACATTCTTTTTCATGTACTCCCAAGCAGTTCTTGTCTTTTCCATTGTTCTACAATATCATCTGTGAATTTCCCTCATGATTAGTCCGTTTCATGCCTAAGACCACTTTGTTACATTATTGGACCATTTCAAGTATTAGAAATTTGATTATTTTGATGTAAATGTTGTCAATCAGTTCAAATATCTCTTTAGAAAATTCAGGAAATGATTATAAAAGTGAATTATCAGGATGAGACACAAGTAGGCTATATTGAAGTCCCCCTGGCAAAATTGTGAGGATAGAAATAATTTGCATATATACTAAAACTTTTTCTGTTTAATTTTCTGCTTTATCCAACCTGGATTCTACATTTGGGGTGGAGATATGTTGAGAAGTAGAGCAATATTTCCTGACCTAAAATGCTATATTCATAAGAAATTATTTTTAGCAAGAATTTCCCTATTTCCTTTCAACAGGAATCAGCTTTACATTCTCTTTAATGTCTTCCTTTCACATTCTTTTCACTTATTCCTTTTATAGTCAACAGTAGCTCCATGTTAAAGATGGAACTGAGGGAAATACATAAACAAAATCTTCTTCGCTCTATTTCATCACCATGACCAAATGTAAAGTTTTGCCATTTCTTTTATTCAAGAAAAGAAGCTGGATTGTTTGGTGCTGAGGGAATAGAATAAGTTTGAATTGCTAGAGAAGTTGTAGAAGAGCTGAACAGGCTTGAGGCTTTGCAATAGGTTTTATCGCTTGGTTGAGTAGGATTAGAATATTTAGAACAGGAGCAAAATGTAGAATTTTACCATCCTCATTTTAAAGATGGGGAAATTGATGTCCAGAGATTTGAAGTGAATAGCCTAATGTGCCTAATTTTTTTGCTAGTTGCTTGTGCAGAGCGTAGTTTACTAATAGAAATGATTTGCTCTTATGAGTTTGTCTGGTATGTCTAAACATTTGTTCGTGAGAAATCTGAGAAGTAGAAAGAATTGCACACAAATTTGTGAGAACTGAGTGTTAGATCTCAGCTAAGATCCCAAATCCCATTTATCATCTATTTTAATATTTAGAGAATTGTCTTATTTTTAGAAATGGAAGTTGCTTCTCTCCTATAGCTTTTCTCTGTGATTAGATGGCTCCTTTGTATTAGGAGGGTGCTTGAGATAGCCATGATGCTTCATTACTCTATAGTCTGCACGGTAGATTTCTTCTGACATATTTCTATGCAAAGGAGCTTTATTGCTCTAGTCTGCTCATTTTTAGCTTCTATTTATCTGTTGTCTTCTCTCATTAGAATTCAAGCTCTTTGAGGGTGAGGGTTATCTTTCTTTCTAGGTGTATTTGTCCCAATACCTAGCACAGTCCCAGAAACACAACACTTAATAAATTGTTGACTTGTTGATGACTTAGAAACATCTCACACGCACAATTCAAGGATGTTCCTCACAAAGAGTTCCTTTTATCTTGTACAGGTTCAGGATTCCTGAAAAATAATGCCTTCCTAGCTCAGAAAACCAAATCAGGCTGCTAAGGAAAAAGAAATAATTGGAAGTAAAAAGCAATCAGCTTAATTTCACATCAGCCACACTCTTGACTAGTCAAAAAACACTTTAGATAACATCTGACCTCAGTGTATATACAGGAGTGGAACTGTGTCCCCAGGTAACTGCATGGCTGTGTATTAACATATGTGCCTTATTATGTGTCTCTGTGTGCCTGCCTGTGAGTGTTTGTGTAGAATAAAGGGGAAAAATTATAGTTTATATGTCAGGTATTATAAAAGTTAGGTTTTTGAGGAGGTCTTGAAAAATCATTGTAGGGAGAAAGGAGCAAAAATGTTTAACAGGTGTGAAGAAACAAGTAGAAAATCAAAAGGGTGAAATAATAGCAAAAATAATGTATCTTTAGTCTTCTGATTCTTGTACTGTTATTTATTCTGTGTCCTTGGAACCTTGACAAATTGGACCTGAAGCTAGAGAGTAAGTGAGGGCTAGACATGCTGATCTGCAGAAAGACCTGGTTTTGAAAACTACTTCTGCTGCTGAGTAGCTGTATGATGATGGGTGAATCCCTTGTACTCTTATAGCCTGTCTTCCTATTTATAAATGTGTTATCTATCTCAGAGTACTGTTGCTTTGAAAAAATTAAATTATGTGTATAAAGGGCATTGCAAGATTTGAAATGCTATATACATTTATAATTTTATTACTAATCTATTTATAAATACTATTAATTTTTTCCTGGAAAATGCAAATTCTTTAACTACAGTTCTCAGAGCCTTAATCTGTGTAGATTGAAGGGATTTCTATATTGCCTTCTAGGTGGCATTCTACCTCTGCCAGTTTCATTCATTAACCACTTCTATGGCAGGTTTTCATAGTACTATAGCTCTGGAAAGCAATTAATGGCCTCATCCTTTCTATCATGGGGTACTATCTGTAGGCTACTTAATGAGAAATGAATAGCAAGAAGTGAGTTGTTGTAGTGTGTATGTAACCAGTTGAATTGTCTGTACCTTGTAGAGAGGTACCTGTGAAGACACAATAACAGAGAGATCAAGGGAAGTTTTCATAAAAAAAATCTTCCTATGAATTGTTGTTGTTCAATCATTTATGACTCTTCATGACCCCATTTGGGGTTCTTGGCAAAGATATTAGAGTAGTTTGCCTTTTTCTTTTTCATCTTGTTTTACAGGTGAGAAAACTGAAGCAAATAAGGTTAAATAAATTGCCAAGTCACACAGCTAATAAATGTCTGAGGCGAGATTTGAACTCAGAAAAACGAATCATTTAGAATTCAAGCCTAGCACTCTATCCACTACATCCATTTACCTGTTCTAACAATTAGAACACCACAAAAGTAGAGTAGACTTAATCTGGAAGTATGAATGAATAAATACAAAAAGCATTTATTGAGCATTTATTATGTACAAAGCACTATATTAACTGCTGAACAATAACAAAAATAAATTTAAGGCTGGTCTTCTAGGGGAGGTAATTCTAATAGGAGAGATAACATATGTGTAATGTCTTCAATTGCATTTCCTATAGAAAGGTCTCATGATCCTTTGGGGTACAGTAGCAAGACAGATAATAATTCTTTTTTTATTCATTCTCATTTCCATTCTCATTAGGTGTCTTTAAGCAAAGAAATAGGTTTTGGAGGAGATAATTTTCAGTCGGTTTAAAGGTTTTCTTCAGTTCTGAGATTTGGCTACCTTCATGTAGTATGGACTCAAAAGCCTGGGCTCTTAGTCTTATTTCTTATGTTTCATTTGTCTACTGATTACACTTTTTTGGAAGTGTCAGAGAAGTTGTGGTAACTGTATTCCTGTATTCCTGTGTGAGGGTTTCTATGTCTCTACTATCTGATGACTGGAAGCTAGTATTAATGAATGAATATGTAAGTATATTCTTTGTACCAAGAACTGTGCTAAGTATTAGGGATGCAAATATATAAATGAAACTAGTTGTTGCCCTCAAGAAACTTACCTTTTAATTCTTGTTTGTCCTTGGTTCTCAAAGAGGACCATTGTTGGAATCTTTACAAACTGCTAACTAATTAGAGTTGATCTAATCTTACAAGAAGATGTTTTAGGCAGAACCTGAAACAAGGTACTAAGTAGAACTAATTAATACAAGGCTTGTGTTCACACCTTTACTCATTGGAGTTCACAAGTATGCCAGATTCACAAAGTAAACTTTCTAACTTCAAGGGAGTTCACACCTCCCTTAAAGCTCTTTGGGCCAGAGAGCACTATGGGAGAAAACCCATAATCCCATTCTCTCAGAAGATTCACATATAAGGAGAGAGAGCTATTCCAGAATATATATTTTCCACTTGGTTGGCTGGTCGCAGAGGAGAGTTCAGCTGGACTGGAGAGGAGCGACTCTGGTGTAGACAGAGAGCACTTTGCGGAATTACGCCAGAAGCCCTCTCTCCGAGGCAAGGCAGAATATATTCCACTTGGCTGGCTGGTGGCAGACGAAGAGTTTTCAACGGATAAAGCTACGAGTGGAGAGTTCAGTGGACAACCAGATTCATCTTCATCTCACACCACTGTTGTTGGTAGCTGGGCTCCTGCACGCCCCCCACTGAGACCAAGCTGGTCTGAAAGACTCACCAGAAAGCTAGCCGAGCTCCAAGAGAAGGAAACAAGAGATTCATTCCATCTCTGTGCTGGTTGGAGGCTGAAGAAAGCAGAGGCAGAGGCTAACGGACAGAACCTTTGGATTTGGAGATATTCGGAGGGCTCTAAACCTCTAAGCCCTGTGTTTTGAGAAGAACAAGAACTCCAACATTTGAACTCATAACAGACCATGACATCAGGGAAAGGTGTGCAAGGAGATATATGTAGAAAATACAGGGAAGGTAGGGAGAGCTCAAGAGCAATAGATTAACACATCCTACAAATACAAAAATGGTTTGTGATGTAAAGATGTGTTCAGGACCTACAGGAGCTGTAATCATTCTGTCTGAACCTACTTCTCTGTCCTTAGGATTCCTTATTCCAGACCCATGCCCCACCACCTGATAAAACTCCCTAACTGCAAATGCCTTATACTATATGCTTTTAAAAATGTTGGTATCAAATCTTGCTTCACTCTTAGATATTCTTCCAGTTGATAATAAGTCCCTAGAATGTGATGAACTTGGTATTAAGGATGGAAGAAATCTAATAATGGTAACCCACAAAAGAGCATCCTGGGGCCTAAACAATTGGTGCCTAACTAGGAATGCCTATTTTAAGTTCAAAGAATGACCCTTTGACAAGTGTGTATTCCAAGCATAAGCACACATGGGCTGGGTTCACTGGCACTTTTTGAGAGAAAGTATTCTTCTTGGCTATTAATGGGGTGGGAAGGGAAAGGAGTGAAAGTTATGCTTGTGAACACATCTGTCCCGTTTTTTTAATTTAAGTTTTTACTTCCAGGAACTTATCAGCATTTAGATATATAATTTTCCTTTATTATTCTTCCTTCCCTTTCCCCTTCTATCCATTGAATATAACACCCAACTTCCAGAAAGATTTATGAAGTAGTAGAAATAAGTTATAAGCTACTCTCTAAGAATTTCCTTAGAAAGTGAAAAAAGCATGGGGAATTATTTATCTCTTCTTGATGCCTGCAGGGCCAGTGCTTCATTTGATTACTCTCCACAGGCTAATTTTCATCTGTGGGGAACGGTCTCCAAAGCCAGCCTCCCTTACACAAATGCCACACCATGGAAGCTGAGTTAACAAACACTACCTCATTACCATATCAAATATGACCAAAACTGGTCTTTGACATTAGCTTGTTCTTTTTTCCTGACACAGTCATTAAAAAGCAAAACCTAAAAACTTCTCCCTTTTCTATAATGTAACTGAACTTTTTTTTTTAGATTGAATAATATCTCCAGGAAAAGGCATTATTTCCCTCCATTTCCTCCCACTTTGCTTGCTACCTCACATGTAGAAGCAAAAAAACCCAAACCAAACAAAACAAACAAACAAACAAAACAAAACAAAAACTATACTGAAGGGAATAATATAAAAAGAACATCTTTTTTTTTTTTTTTCATTTTCCCCCTAAGGTATCCCTAGTCTTTAATGCTAGGAAATGGTTATATCTTTTGGTTGCAGGGGAAGATGACTCAAGATCCCTGAATTTATTTTGTGATATACCAGTATAAATTATATTATATAAAATATAACTAGGCTTCATGGTATAATGGGAAAAATGTTGGACTTGGTATCATGAAGACCTGGATTTAAATGTTATTTTTTTTCTCTTATTAATGGTGTGATTATGGCCAAGCCATTTAATCTCTCAGAGTTTTGGTTTTCTTATTTGTCAAATGGAAATAAGAGACAACTAGGTAATGTAGTTAGACCTTGAGTCAGGGACACCTGAATTTATTACCCCAGCTATTTATTAGCTAGTAATGACCCTGAGTAAGTCATTTAATTTCAGTTCCCTAATGTATAAAATGGTGATCACCGACTTTCTAGGGTTTTTGTAAGAATCAAATGTAATAATAGACACAAATTGATTTACAAAGTTTTAAAGCACTATATAAATATCAATTAGTATTATTAATTCACATGAGAAGCTTCTTTAATTCTCTCCTAGAGATAAGGAAGGACAGAAATACAGAACAGAAGCCAAAGAATCTTTAATTGCATGAGAAGAATGTTCTAATAATTGTGAACTGATGGAATGAGAGTTGATTTTTAAAAAATTAAATTTTTAGTAAATTTTAAATTACTTATCTCTCATAACCTATATGATGCAACATGAAGGTAGCTGTGATAATCTATGATAATTTTAATATCTGTAAAAAATCAATCCATGCAATACCACTATTGACATTATCCTAGTATTATTTACACTACATATACATTTATGTTAAATACAGCCAAGGATCTTATTTATCCAACAATATGGTAGCAGCAAATTAAAGGAGAGAAATTATAGATCTTTTAGAAATGAATGAAATTAATACAATCTCAATCAATGGGGATTAAGAGAAAAGGTCTTCCTCGTCTATATTTCTATACCATGTTTACCACTAGCACAAATATGCCACAGACTTTTTAAATTCTTGATCATACTCCAGTCAAACTTTCACTTCATCTATTGTATTTGTCTTAGAACTAACACTGGTTGACATGGCAAATGAGTATAACTAGGACAACAAGAGTGGTAGGACATTAATTGTAATCTAGACCCCTTTAAAATCTTTGTTCACTCAGTCCATTACTTGACTAATTTTTTTTTTTTTTTTTTTGTCTAGGGATCTCCACTAAATAGTTAAATCTGTGAGAAAGTCCAAGACCAACAAGACTAAATTGAATCTTGAGTACTGAGTATAGTCTTAAACTGGATTAAAGCTATGGTCCATCCTTATCTTTACTTCTGGGGGGAAAAAAACCCAAAAAAACCGTTATCTTGGAATGGTTTGGCCCTGAAAATAAAAGGATAAGAAGGATTTACTGTTCCAGTGGATTTAATTGGCTTTCAGGTTGGGATATGAGCAACATTAGTTTTGATAAATTAGACCTCTATTACTACACAGCTGAAGCTTGCTAGAAACTCATGAGAAGCATTCTTTTTCAAAGGCAAAAAAGGGAGCCAGGCCTTGTTGTTACATGATAACCTTGCTTGACTACTTGTTTCTCTGGCTTTGTCTTTGCCCTGACTCAGATCCTTCCATTTATAAATCATGAATTACGATGTTCAAAAGTGACACAGAGGATTTTTCAGTTAATAGTATATTCATATAGCAAGATGAAATATATTTTCATAATTGCTTATTGCCATATTAAAATGATAATTAGAATAGGATGATGTCCTTGATTACTTTTTAATGGACATGTAGAAGTGTTATAAAAATTTTATGGGCCAAAAGTATTTAGTAAAAATTGGAATATTGGTAGTGTATTGGACATAAATTGGTCAACTAATAGTATATAGTATAGAATGAAATAAATAAGATATGATAATTAAATAAGATGTAAATAAGTAAGCCCTCTTCTCTAAGAATAGCTCATCATTTTAAACTGGTAATGTTTGCATTTCACATATGTAAAGATCACAATATAGTTTTATTTTGTGATTATTCTCTACTCTCTTCTATATATTTCCAAGAGATGCCAAAATATGGAGAAAATAGAATAATAAAATATGTTATGAAAACATTATGTGCTTTTTTTTTGCATTGACTTCCTTTTTTATTTCCTAATCTATTACTTTTGTGTCTCTGAATCTGCCTGTCTGTTCATATATATATATATATATATATATATATATTTTTTTTTTTTTCCATAAGTATATGCCAGAGCTAGTTAACCTAAATTACAGTCTTAGCATACACATACTCAAGCCATTTGGGGCCTACAAATGAAGAGGTTTTTTGTTTATCTCATAAATAGCACTCTAAGGATGTGTGCATGTGGGGACAAATAGAGATAGAGATACTAATTAATAAACACACACATATACACATATATGTATATATTCCATTTAGCGGTATGATCTTATGATTCTACTCATTATACCATGGTCCTGCCATATATATCCATATATACACATACATATATAATAGATTCATTCATGTATACACAAATATATATATGTTTTCTATTTATACATATATACATATATATCTTTATACATCTATACATATATATTTATACATATACCTATATCTATACATATATATTTACCTATATTTATATATATATACATATACCTACATTTATACATATATATGTATACACATATTTGTGTACATTACACACAATGGTATAATGAAAAGAAAATTAGATTATAGTCCTAAATAGAGCTGAAATGAACCTAGAATCATTTAATCAAATGCCCAATTTTACAAATGAGGAAGTTGAGACTTGTGGACATAAACAGACTTGCACAGCTTTAGATAGATAGTAAATCACAGAAAGTGATCTGAGTTCTAGCCCTACCTTTAACACTTACTAGTCGTTTAACCATAGGCAAATTTTAGAAACTCTTTAAGCCTTAGTATCCTGTTTTCTAAAACAGGAATGATGATAACTAAAGAACTTATTTCATGGAGTTATTTATTGTCAGAATCAGATGAGATAATATACGTAAAGTGCTTTGCAAATCTCAAAATATTGTAGTGAGATATTAGAATTATTGAGATACAGATCCAGTTATCACAAGAGGTTTCAGTTCTTTGGATGTAACAACTGCTATTTAAGTAGATCTTTCCTCCTTAGCATCTCATCCTTCCTTCACTTAGTTCTGTGGGAGTGGATTGTGAAGGCTAGGATGTAGTGTGTGTGTATGTGTGTGTGTGTGTGTGTGTGTGTGTGTGTGTGTGTGTATGTGTGTGTGTGTGTGTGTGTTGGGTAAGTATAATAAGATTTATTATCATACTAAAGCAGCATATAAGTCAGGAGTTCAAGTACTGGTACCTTGCACAGTTAGGATCAGAGGGTCTCAAATAATAAAAGATTTAGAGCTTTATGGGGCATTAGCCATTTTGTGTTTTCAGATGAGGAAACTGAGATCCAAAGAAGTATAATTTTTCTGATATCAAATTAATAAGAAGTGATAAAGATAGTCATCTGACTCTAGATCTAGTAATCTCTCCACCCTGCCATAAGTTATCCTTTTTCTTCTAATTATTTCTAAATTATATCATTTGCAGAAATTCTATAAGCATTTATTATAATTTTGAATGGATTCAGAGCTTTATACAAATCAGACTAAGACTGAGGCAAAATTAAATTAATTAGATTAAGTTGTACTTATTTTATATAAGCAAATATATTCACTAAAATTAATTATATTTAGAAGCAGGGCTACATATAAAGTTACATTTATCCACAAAATAATATTTATTTAAAAGTAGTTATATTACCAAATTTATATTTGTCTTTACTGTTCTAGATTTAAATATGATCAATTATATATTATTTTCTCCATCCCCTCCCCCATCAGCATTGCCCCATCCTATAGTTTTCTCTTCATCCTGCTTGCAAAATAAAACTAAATAGCCCATTTACCACCAAAGAATGTGCTGTTTTTGTTTCTATTGCTGTTTAATGATCTAGTGAACCTTTAGCTCCTCCAATTGATTTTCTTAAATAATGAATACTACAGCCTTTTCAAGAAGGTTTGTGTTAAGAATCACTGGTTCAAAATCTTGTTTTTTTCTACAATCCAGTAGTGTCCGTAACAGTTATATTTCCAAACAAAAGGGGGAAAAAATTCCCTTCTGAAATATGTAATCTCTCATCCATTTAACCTTTGTTTAGAGGGAGGCAGCCAAAATGAGGAAAAACTTGAAGCCATATTACATAATAATATAATTACTGGTGAAGGAATTGGTACATATTGTTATGGAGAAATAAAGTCTTGGGAGTAGGGGGGCAGTGGGTAGGAGAGTAAGAAGAGAAGTGTCCTGTAACCAACTCCAATTAGATTGTGAGAATAACAATTAAAATTTCATTGTGAACATTTACATCTTAGAAATCATCATACGCTCCAAATAAGGGCTTTATTTATTGATTTGTTGTTTGTCTAGACTTTACAAGGTGATGGAGAAAATATTAACAATTTTGAATAAAATTAAAAGTGTGTCATATGTTCTTTTCTTTTCAAAAACCAGTAATTAGACATTTTCCAGTATGCCCTTAGTAAGGGAACACATGATCACTGTCTTCAATGTCTGAAGCACTCTCTTGCAGATGAAGGATTAGTTGTCTTTTTTTTTTTTTTTTTTAAACATCCTGCTAGAGGGCAAAACTAGGAATAGTAGAAGTTTCAGGAGAGGCAAATTGAGGCTTGGTGTAAAGAAAAGAAAGCTTCTTAGTAAGTGCAGCTGTCTAAAATTTTAATGATCTAAATGTAGAGGCTGGATAACCCCTCATTTGTAATATTCTAAAAAATATTTTCTCTTTGGTTATAGGTAAATGGTATTTATTGAATGATTTCCAAGAACTCCCTTCAGATACTACAAAATTCCTCATCTAGTAATGGACAACCAAAAATACTCTATAGTAAACAGAAAAAAGAAAACAGGATCATTTTGCAATTTAATTAGATTTAAAATTTATTATATTATGTGATTGCAGTTTCTTCAACAACAACATAATAATAGTTAATATTAGTGAGTCACAGTGTTGTTAGGGGTTTAGCAAGCATCATAAATGGAAATAATCTTGGATAAGTTACAGAGTTGAAGTAATTAGGTATATGCCTTATTCTTGGATATATGACTTTGAAGGATATAAAGCCTATAATATTTCCTTTCTCCTTTGGGGGAAAAATAAATCTGACTGTATATTTGTAACTTAAATATTTGTACAATTTATATTTGTACAGTTTCCTGTTATCTAGCAAAATTGTGGGATTATTGGCAATGAAGGACTTTGTTATTCTCAGCAATACAAACATCCAAGACTACTCTGAAGGAATTATGATAAAAATATGATAAAAAATAAAAATATGAGAAAAATAAAAAATTTTTAAAAACAGAAGTTATAACATCTGAATACAGACTGAAACATACTTTTTATAACTTTTTTTGTGTGTGTGTGTGTATATGTGTGTATGTGTTTGTGTGTGTTTGTATATGTGTGCTGGGCTTTCTTTTGCCACATGACTTTAGTGAAAATGTTTTGCTCAACTTCACATGAGCCTTCACAATGTGGGGAGGGGTAAAGAAGGAGGGGAGAATCTGGAGTTCAAAAATTTAAAAACAAAAGTAAAAAATATACATATAACTGGGGAAAATAAAGATATTTAAAAGAAAAAAAGAAGAGAAAAAGCTTCCTGTTACCATCTCCTCCACAATCATTGTGAAGTCATTTAAAAGTGATATTAATTTATTAGCTTAAAAGTAAATGATCATAATATTTTTTCTTCTTGGAATTTTTGTGGTAGAATCTGATTATGTTACTATTTAATGATCTTTTTTTAAAAAGAAGTCTTAATATAAGCTTTAAATAATAACAAACTTGGTATTTGGTAACAGTCTTCTACTGGTATTTTCAAAGTATTATGGCTAACTTATGACAATGCTGTCCTCAGGTTATGAAGACTTAAAATAGTATCCACTAAGAAAAATGATTTTAGAATGCATAAACGTTTTCACTGAACACTTGATTATGTGATCTGCAGCTCTTAGTTTTCCCATCTCAAGAAGGGCTATGATAATATACTTATATGACCATAATAAGAGTAAAAGTGATTTAGATTTTTATGACAAGATATGTTGCAGAAAGACATTTAAAAAAAAAGAAAATTGTGAATAAGTAGGTTCTCTTTTTAAGGTAGTTTTCTCCAGGGGAACAAATAAAGTTAAATATTTTCTCTCCTTAGCTCATTTAGAAGGATTTGTACAGATTTGCAGCTAGAAGAGAATTTCAAGATTAAATCCAGTCATCTCATTTTTACAGTGAAACAACTAAGACCTGTGAAGTGACCTGACTTTCCCTAGAGTCACACAGATAGTAAGCAGTAGAGCTAGGATTTACTCAGATCCTCTGACCCTGCATCCAAATTTCTTTCCATCAGAGCATGCTCCCTCACCTCTGGTGTCATGCAGTTAATAATCTGTTTCTGATACAAGTTTGAAGCTTTGGATTTAAGACAAATCATTTAAGTGAAACTTAATTGAAGTTAGGCAAAACAGATTTGAGACTGGAATAAAATGAGATGTATACATTTCACGGTTAATAAAAGGAGATTTACTTGTCCATTGAATGGAAAGAATGCTCATCAAAGATATAAGACTTGGTACAGGTAAACATGGCTACCTGTCTCTAGAACTGAATCTGGTTGGCAGATCAGGATGTGGTAACTCTCAAAGCAGAAGAACACAAGTTAAGATTAAAGAGTGTTGACTCTTTGTGGATTGATGCTTTTAAACAAACCTTTATGGAAATCTGAAGTGTTCACGTCCTAGGACCAATTCAAAAAGACAGTTTCTTTGCCTTTTAGGGAAAGAACTAGCTTAATCTTGTAGATATTGCAGCTATCACACAGGTAGGCTCAAGGGTCACCTGTAATATGACCATGTTGACTGGATCTAATTCAGCTTTAGATAATTTGTGGTCAAAGGAAGAGAGGGATTACATCTGTACTCTACAGGTAATAATAAAGTGATAGGTGTACTCTATAGCATCAGTGGATGCTGCCTTAATCCAAGATTGTTTCCTTCAGAAAATCCATGCTTTCAACTCAATATAGGAACTTCAGTGATTCAGGATTAAATTGAACCTGGAACTATTGCTCCACAAGTTTGCAGGCTACTATAGTATCTTCATAAACACCTTTGTGTACCCACTTTGTTAGAGTTAAAAAGATCTGAGTTCAAATCCTATATGGAATGCCTCCGAAAACTCCCCAAGATTTATCTACTAGGTCATACACTATTGTCAGTTTTCCTTGGTGAGAGAAGTTTCCAAGATGATGAAAACATAGGTCCTTTTTGTATTCCAGTGCTATGTATACAACATTGAGCTAAATATTGTGAGAATACAAACATTAAAATTCTCTTCTCTCTAGCAGTTTCTATTATAGTGTACTCTAATCTCTTCTCTAGAGAGATGACATGTGCAAAAATAAATAAGAGATGGCAGAATGTGTTGTGCCAAAAAGAGGTATTAAAAGTGAAAGACTACTTTCAACTGTGGGGATTTATGGAGAACCAGGAATGGCTTATAAGCAGGGGAAACACATGGATTTAGTCCAGCAACAATACAGGGTTGGAGTTGGATATGGAAAGACCAAGTAGAAGGCTTTTGCAATAGACTGAGCAAGTGAAATTAAAGACATGAAGTATGATGAAGACAATGGGAATGGAAATGAACAGTTAGATGCAAGACATTTCAGAAGCAAAATTGTCAGTGCCTGTTCCATTATTTATGAATGAATAAACTTTATGTGGACTTTTTTTTTTCTCACTTTCACTTTTAAATATGTGAAGGAAGTAATTGCCATACTGACATGTTGATTCCTTCTCCTGAATTCTACAATCCATTGTTTTTATTCTTCCTTCTACTTTCCCCCTCTTCTTTACCTAGTTTTGTAGTTTTTATTCATTTATTTGAAATAGATGCCTTATTCATCCTTATAAAATCATCAATTTAAAGTATTGTAAGACATTCAGATTTCTTGGATTCTGAAATAAATTCTCACTGGAAAAAAAACCCTCAGAGATACAAATGATGCATATACCTAAAGATTTAGAGTGCTTCAAAGTGTATAAATTTTATTAGACAAAAGGTATTCATTTCTTCTACAGTGCCTCTGTTATTAAGAAATACTATAGAAACAGCAAATCTGTTGTTTATTCTCAAACAAACTTACTGATTGTGCACTGCATATTCTTTTGAAATGTTGATTTCTTGGATTAAGCATGCTAGTATTAAGAAGAAATTTATAGAGAGGATCCCGGGAAGATGGCAGAGTTTATCAGAAAATCCCAAATTCTCTAAATTTCCCCCACAAATAAAATAAAATTGCTTCTCAGGGTGAACATAGGTGAAAAACAAGTTAAGATGGGCAAATAAAATATCTTCCTGGAACAACTTGAGAAAACTGGAAAAATGACCCCAGGAAAAAGGTTTAATATGTGGGAAGCATATAAACCTCTAAGGCTAGCTCTACAGAAACAGCTAGTGAGGAATTCTAGGGCTAGATAGGTTTGGCTGAAGCCTGAACTCAAACAATAGGAACTTTCATCTACCAGAAAAAGTGTGTAATCTAGGATCTGAGTTCTGGAAGCCTGAAGGAATCTTGGCTCATTAGGATTGTGCTGGAGAGATACCCCCTTTGTGGAGAAAGAACCAGCACACTCGTGAGTGAGAGGCAATGGGGCTAGGACATTGCTAGTTCTTGGTGATTGGCGGGGAAAAGACAGAAGGGAGTTTTTAGTTTAGGGTTCCAGATCAAAGAGGAGAGGTAAAGTGAAGCCAGAGGAACCATCCTACCTCCCCACCCAGGATTAGAGGTGCTTACACTAGTAAATTCTCAATAAGAAAAAAATAATAATGAGCAGGAACAGGAGAAAGAATCCAACCATAAAAACTTACCTTGGGAATAGGGAAGACCAGGGTTCATCTTCAAAGGAGGACATTGAAGTAAAAAAAGAAAAAGGCCCTCATTCCTCAAAGAATAATGTTAAATGGCTACCTAAAGGCTTTAAAAACCAAGTGCTAGGGAAAACAACCCTCAAATAAGGAAACAAACAAATAAATAAGAACCATTCAAGAAAAACAAGAAGATTATGAAAGGCAAGTCAACTAACTAGAAAAGGAGATCTAAAAGGAAGAGTCTTAAAGAAGAAAACAATTCTTTGAAAATTAGAATTGGGAAAGAGGAAGCTAGGAAAGGAATAAGAGACTAAATATAACAAAATAAACTATAAAGAATGAACAAAAATAGATGAGAATTTGAAACATCTCATAACAACAAATCTGGAGGACAGATCAAGAAGAGAAAACATAAAAATAATTGCACTATCTGAATGTTATAACAGCAAAAAAGAATCTTGATAAAATAATACAAGAAATAATCTAAGAAAAATGTCCTGAAGTGACAGAACAAGAGAAAGTAGAAATAGGAAAAAACCCTACCTATCACCACCTCAAAAAGATCCTATAAGGAAAATAAATACAAATATTATTAATAAATTTTGAAATTCCCAGATAAAAGAGAAAAATTTATAGGAAACAATCCCCCCAAACCACCAACAATTCAAATATGCTGAAACTACAATTATAATTATACAGGATTTATCAGCAACTAGAATAAAAGACTGCGGTACCTGAAATATATATATATATACACATACATACATACACACACACATAGAGAGAGACAGACAGACATATATATCGACAATCAAAAGATCTAGGATCGCAGCCACAAATATTATAATCAGCAAAATTCAGCATAATATTGAATAAAAATTCAATTGAACTCACAGATTTTAAGAATTTTGTCTCAACCAAACCTGAACTCAATAGAAAATTTAATATATCAAAGCCAACATCAAAAACTAATTTCAAAGGACTCAATAATGACTCAAAAACTGCTTATATTTTATACATGGAAATGTAAATCATTTGTCTAAGATTGACACTAGTAATTGGGTAATCCAAAAGAAAAAATGGGGCAAAGATGTATGATCTGACTCTAAAAATCAAAACTGTCTAGGAAAAGGTAAAAATAATGAAGCTCTATGAATGAGGTACAGAGGAAGAACCTACCCAGTTGCATTAGATGAGAAAGGAGGGCTGGTAGTTCTAAAAAGAGCCAAGTTCATAACAGTGGATCATCACATAATCTTGTTATTTCTTTGTACAATGTTCTCATGATTCTGTTCATTTCACTTAGCATCATTTCATGTAAGTCTTTTTAGGTTTTTCTGAAATCAATCTGTTGATTGTTTTTTATAGAAGAATAATATTCCAATTAGAGTCATATGGCATAACTTATTCAGCCAATCCCTAATTTATGGATATCTACTTAGTTTCCAATTCCTCGCCACTACAAAATGGGTTGCTACAAACACTTTTGCACATTTGGGTCCTTTTCCCTTTTTCATGATCTCTTTGGGATAAAGACCCAGTAGAGACACTGCTGGATCAAAGAATATCCCAAATTGTTTCCATTTGTTTTGGTTTTATTCATGATTATGGTATTTCCCACAGTTATGTATAGCAGAAAATAAGAACAATGAGAATTTACAATATAAAATTGTGATGGAAACAGGGAATTCATATTTGGCATTTCAGAATCTTTTTGATAGACACAAATGGAATAAAGAAGGAATAAGTTATAGTATATCACATTAATTAGACTATGCAATTAAAATAGATGAAAAGGCACTAGAAATGAAGAGGAGGTATATGCAAAAAAATTTTCTTGAAAAGAAAATTACCAAGGAATTAAGAAGATGGAAAGGAGGGAAGATTTGAATCACATATCTTACTGAACAGAGAAAGAAAAAGAACTAAGAGAAGGGAAGAAATAAATAAACAGAAAGAAAAAGAAATGAATTATTTAAGCAAATTCAAGAATATTTAAAATTTAAATAAATTCAAGGAGATTGACAGAGGGCAAATGTGCAGGAATTTTGGGAAAAGCCTATTTTCAATAGTCTATTTCATAAACCAGTATTACATGCTATAAGCAAATCTAATAGTAGGACAAAAGTATAGACTTAAAAGAAAAAAGGATAAAAATTAATACAAAATAAATGAATTGAAGAACAAATTGAACTACCACGAACTGCCATAGCCTTAAATGTGAATTTACTAAATTTCTGAATTCACTAAAATGAAAGATAATGGCAAAATGGTTGAGATAATGGCAAAAGTGGTTTTCTGAATACAAGAAATACATCTTTAACAATAAGATACACCTAGAATGAAAATAAAAGGTTCAAAAATTATTTTCCTAAAAATGATTCTAAAAAATATAACTTGCAATTATGTTAGACAAAAAAAGTAAAAATTCATTATACCAAGAGAGAGAAAAAAGAAACTACCTTTTGTTTGAGTTAATATGGTGAAAATAATGCTAATATTAAATGTATATATTCAAATTATTATCTTCTAAATATATAATTTGAAAAATGTTACAGATAAAATATAAATATTAAATTGAAGAAATTGCTGGAGATTTAGAATTGAAAGACTCACTGCCTTCTTAACTGGAACATTAAAGAATATTCATATTTCTCAGGAATGTATGGTTCATAAATTGGAGCATATGTTAGGGCCCAGAGTATTTATAAATACATATAAAAAAGAGATACTAATGTATTTTTACAGACCACAATGTAATTAAACTAATTAACATTCATTAACAAGTAGTTAACAAGACATATAGGCTTAAATGGAACTTAATAATGATATCATGAATGTGCGTCAAAAAGTAAATCATAAAAAAAGTCATAAAAAAAAGAAAGATAATGACATCACCATTTCTGGGATGTACCTAAGACATTCTAAAGGAAATAGTTATATCTATAAAAACATACTAACAAAGATTGATTAAGAGAAGATTTAAAAACCTAGAAAATTGTAAATCCAAAATAAGCACAAAATTAAGAAACTTTGGAAACTAAAGTAGAAAAATAAAAAGAAAACAAATTTATAAAATCATAAAATTAAATCTCAGTTTTAAAAAATGATTAAAATGGATAAATCTTTGGGTAATCTAATCACAAAAAAGACATTTTAATTATTGACAAATTTGTCACAAAAGATCAGCTTTTATTGATGTTAAATAGGAAATCAGAGCTCTTTGCTGATTTTTCTAGAGGAAAAAATGGCATGGGTATTTGAGAGACCAGCATTACTTCTGTCATTGACCTTATTCCAGGATGTTATAGCACAGGTTAATATCTCTAGTTCTCTTAGGTATATTTGTCTAAATTACTTTTTTTTAGTATTACGCAGATTCTAGAAAATTTCCTTATGAGGCACAAAAATAAGACAGTAGAAGGAACAAGGGTGCTAGCTTCTAACTTCAGTTTGCTTTGATTATTTTACTTTTCTCTTTTCACCTTCATTTTCCTTTGCCTCTGATATCTATTTTCTGCATCTAAATGCTCAATATAGTTCAGGATGCACACTGGGTAAATGTTTTGACTAAATACTAATGTTCTTGCAAGAGCCAAAATGCCTATCATGTTTATATCATTTACATGATTAAGAGTTTATTGTGGGAGCATGGCATAAAGTATAGATCTAGTCTTTTATTTCTCCATAATTATTTTTTTTCTAACAGCTTTTTGCAACATCCCCTCAAGAGCTCACTTGCCCAACTTACACTGCCCCTAGTTATTTAAATGTCCAAAGGGTGGTCATTATTATGCCCAGAGTTTTAGCAATCCTCCTAAATGCTAGCTTGTGAGTCCCCATTGCTTTGTTTCCCCTATAATCATCTAGTAAAGTAAGTTAACTTGTGTATCAAAAGCATTTATTGAAATAGCATAACAAGGACAGTAAAAACAAAGCTTTTTCCTTAAACATCAGAAACAGTCTCATGCAAAAATGCCCAAAAGAAGGAAAATAGCAATGATAGTGAGCCACCTGTGGAAAGGGGATGATGTGAACAAGGCAACTTATACCCTCCAAACTGCAGGACTTCGTGCCCTTCTCTCTGAAAGTCCTTAAGAATTTTACTGCAAGTCTCTCCACAGTTTAATCAGACTGACTCTTGGAATGTCTTTTTTCAGGACACATGTTATAGTAGTGACTCAACTGTACTTGCTCCTTCTAGAGTGTTGTATCTCAGCAGGATAGTCCAATTTGCTGTAAGATTGGGTCATACAAGTCACTCAATGGACATTCTGATTCTGACTATTCTCTGCTGACTGGATCAGTCCGCTTTATCTGCTTTTCTCCTGAGGTTGCTCAGTTTGGGGACTCTTTTCCCCCACTTTCAGCCACTAGCTATGCAGAGGAGGAGGCTGGTACAACATGTTAAGTTGGAGAATTAATGAGCTCTTTTTGCTAGAGCAATGAGCTTTAATGGTAAAATCTTTCTTTCTAAATTTCCTTCGTTCAATAAATCTATTCTATGTAGTTTTAGGATTATTAGTTTTAGGCATGTTTACCTATCATTCCTCTTTGGGAACTTTTTTAGATCTGTTGTTTCAGACAACCATGTGAATTCATTCTGTGATCTGGAGGTGCATTTATTCTCTTGCTGGCTTTTTCATGTTCAATTAAGGATATTCATGGTTTGCCATATCATTTGCTATCCCAGTTTTTGCAATTCTTTCTTAAGTATACTATGAATTTATGAATACTTAAGTAATCATGAAGCCTGTCCCCTGTTTTTTCTTAAGCTTCAATCACTTCTTATATCTTCCTGAGTAGCTTAATCTCAAGTAAGTTTGTTTTTAAAAATGTTTTTATTTGTGCAAAATTATGCAAACTGTTGGGAAGATTTTATCTTTGTTAAATTATATATATGTTCTATAATAGATAACTCCATGTAGCATTCTGTACAGTCTAGGGAAATGTGTGCAATAGACACTGATGGTAAACTTGAAATCTAAAAATAAAAACGAGAGAACTATGGACATAAAGATAAAAATATTTTGAAAACTAAAGACTTTTGTAAGTAGGGACAGCTAAGTGACTTAGAAAATAGAGCAATGGATCTGCAGTCAGGAAAAGCTGAGTTTAAATTGAACCTCTGATACTTATTAATTGAATTATTCTGGGCAAATTACTTGAATTATGTCTCAAATTTCCTCATATGTAAAATGAGAATAATAATAAGAGCTACCTTCCAGGGTTGTTGTAAGACTCAAATGAGATAATAATTGCAAAGAACTTAGAGAGCTCCTGGCACAGTACATGCTATTAAAATATTAGCTATTATTATTACTAGTAATAGTAGGAGGAATACGATAGGGGGAAAGAGGAGCTCTTTATAGCATCCATCTCTGACACATTAGGAAGGGACCCAAACTTATTTGTGAAAGTTGGGAATTGCCTTTAATAAGTTATGAATAGCAATCTGAGATAGGAGATAGGTTAGGCGGGCTTAGAGAATCGATAAATAGCAAAGAAAATACCGTAACATAAATGAATAAGATCATGGACATATCAAGAATAGAGAAAAAAAAAATAAGAAAAGAGCCTGGCAGAAATAAAAACATAGACATTTGATGAAAATGTGAGAATTGAGGTTGCCTGGAAGCAACTCAAAAAGAGTTTTCAAGACAATAAAACTTGAAAATCTAAGTAGAAGGCAGTGGGAAGCAAGTAGTAGGCCTTTATGAATAGCTAAGTGTTAGGCAGAAAAGCAATTTTTTTTCTAAGACACTTCTGACTGATTGTAGAAAAGAAAGGTAAAAATGAGGGACAAGAGAAAGGAGGAAATTACAGAATAAGTCTAAGATGAAAAATGGTTATAACATGCTTGAGAGTTTTTTCAATAGGGAAGAGGAAATAAATTTATTAGAAAGAATATGTGATTTATTCAACTCACATCTCTAGAGCTAAGATAGATAGGTATCTTATAGACTTTTCTTCTGAGCTTTGTTCAAAGTCTGTGTTAATGTCCCATTTATTGTTTTTCGTGAGTTCATAAGGAATTGAAGTAAAATTCTCCTAGAATCTATTAATACACTTAAATTTTGTAAGAAATCTTATGAGAATTAATGTTTTTTTTGTTTGTTTTATATGTAGTATATGAGCAAAAGGGAAGCTAGGTGGCTTAGTGGATAGAGTACTGTCTGGAGTTAGGAAGATTCATCTTCCTGAGTTAAAATCTTAGCTTAGACACATACTAGGTGTGTGACTGTGGGCAAATGACTTAACCCTATTTGCCTCATTTTCTTCATCTTTAAAATGAAGTAGAGAAGGGAATGGCAAACCATTCAGCATCTTTACCAAGAAAACTTCATGAGTTGGATACAACTGAAAATGTCTGTACAACAAATTTGAGGAAAGATTGCCAAATGATTAGTAGGGTTCAAGAATGTTGGATTTGGGGTAGAATCTCATTTGATATTAAAATAATATAGATCATATGATCTAATTAAATGTAGTTTATGTAATAGATATATAATATGATATGTGTAATAGATTAAAACATAGATTATGTAATATATACATCCTAGAAACAGTGCAGTGTTGGGAAATGACTAAGCAAGTTTTTTCCAAATCATACTAAAATAGATTGTTACCTAAATGATTTGAGAAGTTTGAATAGGTCTCTCTTTCACTATGTTTTCTCCAGTTTTTTACTATTGGAACTGCAATTAAACTGTTAAAGAATTCTTTTATTACTTTAAGGAATGATGTCGTTTAAGGTGAAAATACTCTTCTTAAAGGTGAATAGATTAAGCTATTGATCACTTCTACCTTAGCATTCCTGATTATCTTATCTCATGGAGGAATACTTTGGAAATCTAAGTTTCAATGGAAAAAGAAAGAGTGAATATTAGTAGCAAGGTGTCCTTATCCTGGGGACCATGCATTTGCTTTAAAAATGCTGATAATTATAATTCAGTATAATTGCTTTCCTTTACAATTCTTTGATTAAATGCATTTTAATATTCTATTCTGCCTCTAAAGGAGTCCTTCACAGGAAAAAAGGTTAAGAACTTTTGTTGTAATGTGGGGAACTTCTTATTATCAATAGATCTAAGATGACAGTTCAGGTACTATAATGAAGACTCTGGTCCCTAGAATACTGTTGATTGTGAATAACAGGAAGAAGAACATAGAAAGAATAAAGTGTACTTTATTAGATTGCTGAATGTTACTGCCATAAAAATATTGAAAATTTGAAGCATCCAGAGATACATTTTAGAATAATATTGAGTAAATATTTTATTAATCTTGTTGAACCAAAGTTCTACTTTAAACATTACTATAACAAGGAAAAAGGTTATGCCAGTTGCAGTAGAAATTATGATAGGTTCTATTATCTTTTAATACAATAGTGCTAACAATTGTTTATTTCTGCTTTCAAAAGCTTTCTACCTAAGTCTAGGGCTCACAACTAGTATGGTGGTGACTTAGAAAAGAATTCTTTATCACAGCATGAAACAAAGAAAGATACAAAACAGTCCCTAGTACTATATAGCTCTTTCCACCTCCACAAGTCACAGTAGAAAACTGTAGAAAAGAAGGCAGAAGGTGCTAAGGATCATAAAGTTTTTTTATAATTCTATAGTACAGTCTTAACTGTTGATAACACTAAATGTGAGACTAGCAAATAAAATGAACTAGATCATCAGTCTTGACATTGTCACTCTAAATGAAAACAGAAGGAAGATGGAGTAAAGTGAAAACATGGCTTATAGATTATTAATGCAAAGGCAAAAAAATAATTGGCAGAAGTAAGGACAAGGGGAGAGAAACAAGCCTTTAGTAAATGCCTCTTGTATGCCAGAAACTGAGCTTATTGTTCAGGCATTTTCAGTAATACATGACTTTGTGAGCCCATTTGGGGTTTACTTGACAGAGACACTGGAGGGGTTTATAATTTCCTTCTGCACTTCATTTTACAAATGAGGAAACTGAGGGAAACAGAGTTAAGTGATTACTCAGCTAGTAAGTGTCTGAGGTCCTGATGTGAACTCATAAAGATGAATCTTCCTAACTCCAAAACTGAAGCTCTACTGCTCACCTAAATGCTTTTAAAATATTATCTCATTTTATCCTCACAGAAACCCTATTAGTTGCTTTTAGATAACCAAAGGCACAAGAAACATAACAATAAAAATCTAACTCATTTTTACTAGTTCATTGTAGTAATGATTGAATTGCCAAACAGTGTACACACACACACACACACACATATATATATATATATACACTGATATATATATATATGTGTGTGTATATATACATGCACACAGACATATATATATACTTATGTGTATATATTATATATATATATATATATATATATATATATATATAATAAATGAGAAAATTTGTATTGTCAGGGAGCACATACGCTCATTGGGAAAATGCAAAAGGAAAGGCACAAAATCTCAAAGATTTAGTGGCAGACAGATTACAAAAGACCCAGGATTAACTATACTATTAGCAGACTAGTGGGCAGTATGTGAAAATTGAAGGTTGTATCAATAGAACATTAGTAAGACTTGGTGGCTCCCTATCTGACCAAAAACATTCTAAGTGGTAAGAGCAGCTATATTACTTACCAGAAGCCCCAGTGGAATATTGGTGGCTTGTGATTCAGAAGAAGGGAAGGCAAAGGGGAATAGTATCTCCACTGTCATTGTCACTTACTAGTAGTATGATCTTGGGAAAGTAATTTAACCCTGTTTGCCTCAGTTTCCCCACCTCTAAAAGGAACTGGAGAAAGCAATGGTAAAGCACTTCATTATCTTTGGCAAGAAAACACCAAATGGGCTCACAGAGAGCAAATATTTCTGAAAAATGACTGAACACTAAGCTTGGTACCTGGCATACAGGAGATATTTAAGGCTTGTTCTTTTCCTCTTGTCCTTCCCTCTGCCTTCTTGCTGCTACTGTGAATAAAAATATACTAGAGGATCTAAATTCTGGACATTGCCGATTCTCTAGCCTATTTCCAAAGAGAGTTTATGCCATCTCTTCTTTCCTTTAGTCTCATCTCCAACAAGTTTCCTTCCAAAATAATTTTCCTTCCACTAATCTTTGATATCTCCCTATTTATTAATTCCTTCACTGTTGTCTACAAATTAGTCATGCACTTATTCATGTCTATTGTGTTCTGGGATGATAGCATGCACACGCCCATCTCTATCCTTCAAAATTTTTGCTATGTCAAACCCTCAGATCATCATTCTAAATTGTTTCACAGCTTTCAAACTCATAGAAATTGCTATTTATATATATTCATTGTGTCCTTTTTAATCTTTCAACTAACTTCTAGTCATTTTTCATTCTGGTTTCCAACTTTATCATTCTTTTGGAAATATTTTCTTCAATGTTACTGATATTCTTTTATCCACCAAATCTAGCCTTTTCTCAGTCTTTATCCTTCATTATCTATCTACTGTATTAAAAAATGTTGAACATTCTCTCCCAAGTACTCCTTTTGTTTGTTTGTTTGTGGACATGTGTATGTATGTGTGTGATACTCCATTCTCTTGGTTCTCCCTCCTTCTCTGACCTGTGTTGATTGCCTGTGATGAATCATGATTTGTGCCCATTAATTATAAATATTCTTCATGGCTTTGTCCTTGCCTTTATTCTTGTGTCTCTACAATATCTTCTTTACCCAATGATTTTAAATATCATCTCATCATCTTTGCAAACATATGTATTCAGGCTAATCTCCATCTTGCTTGACAACCTGCCTGTTAGACATTTCAAATGGGATGCCATATACGCACTTCAGATGTTTCCTTCAAATGTATCCCTTTTCTAAAAATTTTCCTTTCTTTTTTTTGATTGCTTGTTTATGTCTTTCTTCCTTGTCAAAATTGCCACTATTCTTCCATCTATCTATATTTAAAATCTTAGTATTATTCTCAATACCTCACTTTATTAAAATAACACCTCCCAGAGTCAATTTCCTAGTTTTGTCATAGTGACCTCCATAACAGCTTTCACATTTATCCCTTTCTCCCTATGTGCATAGTGACTACTCTCAGATTATCATTATTTTCTGCCAGAAATACTGAAATGCCTGGTTGGTATCACTGCTTCAAAATCTCTGACTATTCTACACTTCATACAGCTGCCAAAAATACAAATTTGATAATGTCTCTCAGCTACTCAATAAACTCTAATGCTTCTCTATTGTTTCTTGAATAAAATATGAATTTTTCTATTTGATGTTTAAAGCTCTTCATAATTTGGTCTCAGCCCACCTCTTCAGCTTTATTGAACATTACTATCTTCCACCCATGTTATAGTTCAGACACAGACAAACTGGTCTTTCTGTTTCTCATAGGGGTCTTCTACCCCTATCCCCTTCCATTGAATATCTTCCTGAATTGTAATATATTTTCTCCTTACCCTCCATGTTTTAGGATTCTGTTCCTTTAAAATTGAACTCAAGCACCATCATTAAATGAAGCCTTTTTGGATTTCTCTAATTGCTAGAGTCATTCCTTCATAATTACTTTGTATTGCTTTTGTTTGTTTTTGAGTGCTTATATGTACACATGTTTTCTTCAAAATAGATACAAACTTTTTTTAAGGAAGGGATTATTTCATTTTTCGTTTTGTACCTCCAGCCCAGTTCAACACCTGTCAGAGGTAAGCATTAATAAATACTTGTTAATTCATTGAAACTTAATGGTATGGGTCACTTGTTCATCACACATTATAATAAGAAATGCTGATGATAAGCACTTTTTATTTTCAAAACATTTGCATAGTTTTCAACATTCCCTCTTGCAAAATTTTGTTACCAATTTTTTTCTCCCTTATTATTATCATTTCCTATCATCTTAGCCAATCTCAGAAGTGTGTAGTGGAACCTCAGAGTTGTCTTAATTTGCATTTCTCTGATCAATAGTGATTTAGAATATTTTTTCATATGACTATAAATGGCCTTAATTTCTTCATCTGAAAATTGACTTTATATCCTTTATCTGATAATAAGCACTTTAAAGAAAATCATTATGAAGAATATTACATCTCATGAACATGAAAATAGGTTGTAGGAAGTAAGGACATAAAGAAATTTTATAAAGAAATTGATAAAATCCTCCAAATGAAATCAGTCCATATTTTAATATTCAGTGACTCCAATGCCACAGCAGATGTAGGAAAGGATGGGAAAAATGTATACTGTATAACATGGCACTCAGAAAGTAATGAATAAGAAAATCTAGAGCTTATAGAATATACCAATCTCGCATGCTCAAAGATCATAAATCTTTTCTTCAAGAAGAAAATAAATATTGTCAAATGACTATGATGTGTACTTGATTTCATCATAAAAAGAAACTTTTAAAAAACTCATTGAAGTTATGAAGTACCAATGTGAGAATCATATGTGAACTGTCTTTGTGCAATGAAATCTTAGTTTTTTTATAGCAATGTTTAAAATCAGTATCAAGTAAGAAAAAAATAATTAGCAGAAGTTCCACATGTCCTATTTATTTGACTTATTCTTGATATGGAAATAATTATAAATCTGTGAAAGAGTAAAGCTTGGCATATATGACTACCATTTCCTATGAAATTTAAATGATATAAAATATGTGACCTAATTGGTAATCTAAAGACTCCCAATACTATTATCAACAATAATATTTTAGATACTATTTTTTAGATAATGAGAAATGGCATCCAAAAGCAACATCATTTTATGACAAAAGCTTGTTACTTAACTGTGCATATATACCCTTTGACTGGTTAGATCATTAGTATCACTGAAGATAGAACAAAGAAAAAGAAAGAACCACAAATATGAAATATTTAGTATAGTATTTTTTCATAGCAAAGAAATAGGAACAAAGAATATGCCTCTTGATTGAGAATAAATAATTGTTTATCCATGTAAGTTAAGGATAAATATAGACTTGTGTGTTGGATCTGTGATTTTAGTGATAAAGAATATCACATTTTTCTTTTTGATTTGTTATCTGAGAGTTTTTTGAGAATATTTATTAAAAAATTAAGTGATAGATTCAAATGGCTAAAAGTGTCAGAAGGAAGGCTTAAACCATTGTGCTGTAAAAAGCAACAAAATAAATGCATTTAAGGAAATCTATTAAGATTAGTATGAAATGATACAGAATAAACTGAACAGAAGTAGGAGACTAATTTTTAAAATGCTTAAAGCTTTGGAGACACTTAAAAATAACTTTTAAGGACTTAAGGATCCTGATCAATGTATTAATCAACTATAGTCCCAAAGGATCAATAGTGAAGCTTGATAATCTTCTACTGACAATGCAGAATAAGATATACATTTAAAATTATAGTCAATGCATAGTCAATGTGTGGAGTAGTTTTGCTTATCTATTTTGTTACAAAGGAAAGTGTTTGTTGTTTGTTAAAGGCCCTTCAAGAGGAGAATTGAGGGACAGAGGACTAGTGATAATTAAGCTTTAACTCTCCATGCTGTCCCTCCTCCTAATGGATAAAGCAGTCATATTACATTTGTGAGTACAAGGAACAACCAAAGTGTTCTAATTTTTAAAATTGATACTTATACAATCTGAAGAGATCAAGGGAGGTCACATAATCTCTCATCTTGTGTAGAATGTAGAAAATTATGGAGTTTTTGGGAAGTTATAGGTTAAATAATAGGTTAAATCATAGGTTAAAATAGCACAAAATGAGAAGGAACTCATATATTACAAAATGCTGTTGTGTTCAGTAATACCCAAGATTATAGATCCATTGTTGTAGTGGAATTTAAAAAAAAAAAAAAAAAGGTGAATCTTATACTAAATAAACAAAGAAAAGGAAGCTTTGGCAATATTTACTTGTAAAACCTTCAATTTCTCTGATAAATCCTTTTGACTTTTTAGAAGATGTTTGAATAATTTGTATAAGGAACTTTATTTAGGTAATGAATCTAAAATAGACTTCTGTTATTGATTTGTAGATGAAGCCTAAGCTTCACATCATAATGATTCCAAAAATCAATTAATCAAGCAAAGTAGAGTGGTAGCAATAGCTTGATTCATGCTTTCTCCCCTTACTTTCTCAGAATAGTTAATAGAAAGAGACATTAAGTTTTGTCTTTGTGCTTTAATTAGAGAATGTCAATAGATTCCACTTCAGTTTAATTTTCTTTTTAAAAATTAATATTTTATTTATCCCCCATTACAAGTTACTTTTTACATTTGTTTTATTTTTACTTTTGAATTCTGATCTGTATCTCTTTTTTCCTCCCTCCCTCTTCTTATGACAATCCCCAGTCCTTCAGATGATAAGCAATTCATTATAAATTATACATGTGCAATCATGTATTTCCATTTCCATACCAATCATTTTGTACAAGAAGACTAAAACAAAATGAAAAAGAAACGGACAAAGAAAGAGTAAAAAACAGTATGCTTCAGTATATATTCAGATAATATTTGTTCTTTCTCTGCAGGCTGATAAAATGTTTCATCATGAGTTCTCCGAGATTTTTTTTTGATCATCGTATTGCTGAGAATAGCTAAGTTAATTACAGTACTTCATTGTACAATACTGTTCTTACTGTATACAGTATTTTCTAGTTTCTGCTCCCTTCTCTTTATATCAGTTCATATCTTTCCAGGTTTTTCTGAAATTATTTGGCTTCTCATTTCTTAAAGAATAGTAATATTCCATCAAAATTGCATAGTTTGCTTTTTTAATTACTCCCCAATTTATAGGCATTCCCTCAAGTTCCAGTTCCTAGACACCTCAGAAAAACTGATATAAATATTTTTCTGCAAATAGGTCTTCCCCCTCCCTTTTTTGATATTTTTGAGAAATAAATCTAGCAGTAGTATTGCTGGACCAAAGGATATGCACATTTTTATAGCCCTTTAGGTATAATTTCAAATGGTTCTCTAGAATGATTGAATCAGTTCACAACTCCATCAACAATGTATTAGTGTCCCAGCTTTCCCATATCTAGTCTAACATCCATCATTTTATTTCTTTTTTTTTTGTCATATTAGTCAATCTGATAGATGTTATCATAGAGTTGTTAAATTTGCATTTCTCTAATCACTGTTGATTTAGAGCATTTTTTCATATGACAAGATATATATCTTCCATTTCTTTTTTTGAAAATTGCCTGTTCATTTACTTTGACCAGTTATCAACTGGGGATGACTTATATTCTTATAAATTTGATTCCAAACTGTTTACTTTTCAAACACAATTTACTTATCTATACAAACCCAGGTAAAAAATAAGGATTTCCTTTTCCCAAATGGCCTTCCTTTTAGAACCGAGTCTATTTGATGTATGTTTTTCTCTTTTAAAATTTTACTTTCCCTCACTGATTTTTTAAGCTACTTAATTATACAATGATCTTGTATGAATTATAACATCACACATATACATATAGATTTTGTGTACATTATACATTTTTCCTAAAGTACCACTGTAATACCTCATTGTGGCATGGAAATAATTCTTGGTTTTTAAAGGCTAAGCCAGCCAAGTATTCTATCAAGCAAGAAAGAATTTCAATCCAGATTTCAATCCAAATCCAGGGACAAACTGTATGTCATTTGAAAACCAAAGCAAATATGTCTTGAGAGCTTACACTATCAGAAAATGGATTTGTTTTTAAATTTACTTGTTTGTTTCTTCCTACAATACTGTGTGAATACTACACAGTACAGTAGGGAAGAATTCCCATCTGTATCCCATTAGTACTCAGGTACTGTCCATATTGATGAAATTCTATACCTTTGAATTATATAGGCAATGTGATAAAGTGGCAGAGCCAACTTTGAAGTCAGGAAATTGAGAATTCAGGTGCTGATATATCCTAATTGTTTAAACTTGGCAAGTTATTTAACATTTCAATTAAATTGCTTAGAGAGATAACACTTGAAGATTATTAGAAGAGGTAACTCTTGAAGATTATAAATTGCAAACTTGCATTGGTAGAGGAGGTTTCCTTATCAGGTATTTTTTGTGTCATTGATTCTAAATTAATTCCCTAAACCTTTATTAATATCAAACATATTTTATACATATATTATGTGGTAGAAAGTAATCCTAATCATATCTACCATTTCATTTTTTCATTACTTGACTTATAGAACCATTACATAAGCTAATCATCTTTATTTTTAAATTTGTTATCTAAAGAATTTCCCTTCTACATATAACCCCAACATAATCCAAAACTCTTATTTAATCCTTTTATATGACCTCTGTTAAGCACTGTGGAAAAAACACATAAAATATGAATTTGTTACTTTTGCCATTTATCAATGAAACACAATTAGTTGGCTTTGAAAATGTTGAAAACAATTCCTGTGTTTGAAGCCTAATATGTATAAAGACCTAATAATATAGGTAGCTCTATGCTTTTATACTTGAGTGAATAATTTGAGAAGGTAGTACAAATGTGGTTGAAAATCCTTTAAAGGTCCTATTACTAACTCTTATTTCTTTCTTTTAAAAAGGTGAACAAGATCTGTGGTCCCCCTGTCAGAACACCTACACAAACCCCTGGTTGTTCTCTTGATCAAAGCAAAGATAAGCAAGGAATGAAGATCTCTTCAAGAGATGGTGAAGAATCCCTTGCCAGCAGAAGAAAGTAAGACATTAGTTTTACAACCAGAAAGAAGGAAGAAAGTAAGCCATTAATTTTACCACAGAATGGACCATATTCAATTAAAAAAAAAAAAAAAAACCTGAAATGCATCAGGAGAGAAAGAAGAGAATAACATTAGTTCAGGCTTAAAAGCCAGCAAAAACAATTCCCTTAGTTAGGCAGGGACTTTTTGCAAAGGCTAGGTTTCACATTGGGAGATAACATATATTATTTCACTTCAACTTGAAGCATTGGAATCTGAAAAACATATTTTGTTAAGTGAAAATTAAGTCATCAGTGTTAGTACAAGGATAAATGAAGCTCATGACTAGTCATGGTATAAGGTGATACCTCAGAGTTATTTTAATTTGCATTTCTTTAATCAGTAGTGATTTAAACTACTTTGTTTTATTTATTCATAATGTATGAATCTATGTATTCATAATGAACAAATTAGAATAAAATATGATGGAATAGCAACAAATACCATGGGGACAAGTGAGGAAATCCAAGAGGGTTGGGAGTGGGAGCAAAGCACATCAATAGACAAAGAAATGAGAGTGTTACTGTAATTGGAATTTACTAAAGACTACCTAGTCAGAAAGCAAAAATAATTATGTATCCAGTGGAGGAAATTATAATAATTCTGTCTCCAAAAAGCATGATATACTGTGGAGTATATGTGAAGGGGTGAAGAAGTGGTGGTAACTTCATATAGTAGAGTTCTTTCTCTTTGTCTCTGTCTCTGTCTTATAATAGTAGAGAATGTGAACAAAATACTGAGTTGGTTTGATGAAAATTTCATTCCTAAAAGTATGGAAAACTACAAGGGAAAATATCATTCAAGGCCTGATTTTGACAATAATATACCATTTTTGTCAATACAATTGAAAAGAAAGAACTAGTGAGTGACAACTACATCTTACTATCCATGAAGGATATTGGATAGGGTAAGAATAGACAATACAATCTGACACACATCCAGATTTTGAAAGTAGTTTTCAAAGAGTCCAGGCCAAAGCTCAGGCCACGCTTCCATGACAAGAGATAATATGGAAGAAATGAATGTGGGATGTGGGAATGCTTCCATTAATGAAGTACCTCACAGGAACAAAGCTTACAGTGAATAAGAAAACTTTGAAGAAAACAAGATGAATAGACCAATGATATGGACATTGGCTAATATTATTTTTTAAAATATACTTATAGAAGATGAAGCAATGGAAATATTCTGTAAGAAAAAAAAAATCAGAGATTCTAAATCTGAATATGAAATAAATCAGGCAAAGAAAACCAAAGATGTCAAAATAGGTATTTAAAGTTCTGTTTATAAAGTAAAGAAAAGCTGAAAGATTAGGATTTCTGCTCAGAGCCAAGAGGACAGTGATATTGGACTTTTGTATGATTTTTGCTTTCTTTACATTATGGAATAGTCTTCTAACTGGATAAGCAAATGATGACTGGATTTAAATGCATGATTTTTGAAGAGAGGGTATGGCAATATCCAGCCCCACTAACTACTTTTTAATTTTCAGGCCAAAATTTAAAAAAAAGTAAAGAGTAATCAAATAAATTAAAGTATATGTTTCAATGATGACTCCTATCTTCTCTTGGTTATTCAAAGCTGTAATAGCTTCTAGAAGAAATCTAGAGTGCATTTAAAAAACATAACAGCTTTTTATTTTCAAAATACATGCAAAGGATGTAAGGCCTACAGTTCCAGGGGAGGAGCCAAGATGGTGGAGTAAAGCTAGGAAGCTGCTGAAGGTCTTCCAGTTTCCCTTGAAACCAGAAGAAACCAAGCCTTTGAACAGAGTCTGATGGAATGAAACCATTCTCTAGCTCAAGATAGACTGGGAAAACTTCAAGAAAGGTCAGTCTCACTGGAGGGAAGAGGGTGTTCAGCCTAGCTCAGACAGACTCTGAAAGAGCTGGTGAGAGGGTTTTAATCACAGCAAATCAGCTGTGACTCTCATGTCCTGGATCAGTAGAAGAGTAAATCAGTAGGGCAGCTTCCAGTCACAGCTCACAAGGCAAACTCTAAGAAATCAGGTTTTTTCCTGAAAAGAGCAAGCAAATCTGTCCCTGCAAACAAAAGGGGGCCACCCCTATGATCAAAGCCAAGGGTCAGAACTACATAGCTAGCTTGGGATAGCATCTTCTTTACCCCAGGAGGAGAGTTCAAGCATAAAAGTAAAAAATAAAAAAGATGAAATACCAAAAAGAGAGAAAATGAGCAAGAAACTAAAATGAACTTTCACTATAGAAAGCTACTATGGTGACAGGACAGACAAAAACACAAATTCAGATAAGAACAGAAAAATCTCAAAGACTGATATAAATTGATCTCCAGCCCAAAGAGGCTTCTTAGAAATGCTCATAAACAACTTTAAAAGAAAAATACAGAAGAAGAAAAATGAGAAAGAAAATGAGAAAGGAAATTAGAGAGAGTCAACACTTTGTAATAGGCATGAAAAAGTTGACTGAAGAAAACAGCTTCTTAAAAACAGTAGAATAAACCAAATGGAAAGAGTTATAAAAGCTAACTGAAGAAAATCACACATTAAAAACTATATTGGAACAAATGGAAGCTAATGATTTTGTGACACAGCAAGAATCAGTCAAATAAACAAAAAAGAATGAAAAAAATAGAAGGAAAGGTGAAATACCTCACTGGAAAAATGGCCAACCTGGAAAATTGATCCAGAAGAGACAATTTAAAAATTATTGGCCTACATGAAAGCTATGACCAAAACAAACAAACAAACAAAAAGCAAAACAAATAACAAACAAACAACAAAACAGCCTGAATAACATTCATTGAGATAATTAAGGAAAACTGCCCCAATGTTTTAGAATTAGAGGGGGAAATGCTCATTGAAAGACTCTTATCAATCATCTTCAGAGATTCCACAAGGAAAACTTTAAGGAATGCTGTTGCAAAACTCCTACAATCTCAAGGAAAAAATACGGCAAGCTTTCAGAAAAAAAAAAAAAAATCAAATATCAAGGAACAATAGTCAGGATTACCCAGGATCTGACAGTTTCTACAATAAAGCTTGGAATATCATATTCCAGAAGGCAAAGGATCTAGGGTTACAAATAAAAATGAACTACCCAGCAAGACTCAGCATCATCTTTCAGGGGAGAAAATGGAGCTTCAATGAAGTAAGAGACTTTCAATCATTTCTATTGAAAAAAATCAGAACTAAATAGAAAATTTAATCTCCAAACACAAGGACTCAAGGGAACCATATAAGAGTAAACAGGGGAAAATATTTATGTGTGTGTGTGTGTGTGTGTGTATACACATACACACAATACACATATATGTATAGACATATATGTGTGTATATGTATATATACATATATATGTACACACACACACACACATATATAAATTAAAGGTTACAGTGTTTACATACCTAGATGAGAAAATGATATCTGTAACATTTAAGAACTATATCTGTCACTGGGGCAGAGGAGGGCATCACATGGACTGAGGGTATGGTTGGGAATGGACTCCAATGTGATAATAACATCAAAAAATGACATTAAGGGATGGAAAAAGTTTGTACTTGAAAAAGAGGAAAGAGAAAATATAATGGAAGAATTAGTTCACATGAAGAGGCACAAGAGACCTATTACAATTGAGGAAAAGAAGGGAGAGGGATAAGCATTGTTTGAAGCTTTATCTCATAAGTTTTGACAATAAGAGGGAATAACTTAATCATTCAGTTAGGTATAGAAATTTATTTAACCAAATTAATTTAACCAATTAATTAATTCATTTTAAGCCAATCACAGGAAGAAACAGATAGCAAAATTCTACTTAGGAGACCTTAACCTTCCCCTCTCAAAATCAGAAAATTCTAAACACAAAAAAACAAGAAAGAAACTAGAAAGGCTAATTAAGAATCCTTGATATGACAAAGTCCTAGAGAAAAATTTCTATAGGAATAGAAAGGAATATGCCCTTTTTTGGCAGTCCTTGGCACCTACTCAAAAATTGACCCTGTATTAGGTCATTAAAAAGCTCACAATCAAATGAAGAAAGGCAGAAATAGTAAATAGTTCTTTTTCAGATCACAATGCAATAAAAATTATATTCAATAAAGAGGCAGAGGAAATAGACTAAAAATCCAATTGGAAATTAAACAATCTAATTCTAAGAAATGAGAGGGTAAAATTACAGAAACAATCCATAATTTCATCCAAGACAATGACAATAATGAGACAATATACCAAAAATATGGGACATAGTCAAAGCAGTTCTTAGGGGAAATTTTATTACTCTAAAGTGCTACATGAATAAAATAACGGGGAAATCAATGAGTTGTTCATGCAACTAAAAAAGCTAAAAAAAAAAAAGGAACAAATTAAAAATCCCAAATTAAATACCTAATTATAAATTCTGAAACTCAAAGGAGAGAATAATAAAATTGAACCTAAGAAAACTATTGAGGGATAGGTAGGTGGCATAGTAGATAGAGCACTAGCCCTGAACTCAGGAGGACCTAAGTTCAAATATGATCTCAGAAACTTAACACTTCCTGGCTGTGTGACCCTGGGCAAATTACTTAACCTCAATTACCTCACAAAATAAGAAAACTAATTAAAAAAGAGAACTAATTAATAAAACTAAGAGATGGTTTTATGAAAGAAAAAAACAGCAAAATAGATAAACCCTTTGGTTAATTTGATTAGAAAAAGCAAAGGAAAAAAAAAAACCCAATCATCTGCATCAAAAATGAAAACAGTGAACTTAGTACCAAGGACGAAGAAATTAAACAATAATTAGGAACTATTTTGCCCAACTGCATGGCAACAAGTATGACAATCTAGCCAAAATGGTTTAATATTTACAAAAATATAAATTGCCCAGATTAACAGAAGAAGAAATCAATTATTTAAATAGTCCCATTTAAAAAAAATGAACATACCATCAATAAACTCCCTAAGAGAAAATCTTCAGGGCCAGATGGATTTACAAGTGATTTCTATGAAACATTTAAAGAACACTTAATTCCAATATTATGTAAATTATTTAAAAAATAAATAAAGAGTACTGCCAAATCCTTCTATGCCATAAATATGGTACTGATTCCTAAACCAGGAAGAGCCATAAGAAAGAAACAACATGATAGACCAAACTCTCTAAGGAATATTGATGCAAAATTTTAAAATAGAACATTAGCAATCAGATTATAAGAAGGATGGATTCCCAATAATATCAGGGTTGAAATAAGAATATTATTATTATCATTCAACATTGAATCCAAAATGTTAGCTTTATCAGTAAGAAAAAAGAATTAAAGGAATTAGAATAAGCAATGAGGAAATAAAACTATTACTCTTTGCAGATATGAAGATATACTTAAATAATCCTAAAAATCATCCATAAATGTACTGGCAATAGTTCACAGCTTTAGCAAAGTTTCAGTATATAAAATCAACCCACACAAATCATAAGCCTTTCTATATATTTCTGACAAAGGCCATCAGTGAGACATAGAAAGAGAAATTCCATTTAAAAATTACTAAAGACAAAGTGAAATGCTTGGGTCTACCTGCCAAGACAAACCCAAGAACTATTTGAACACAATTACAAAATTCTTCTTACACAAATAAAGTTAGACCTAAATAGTTTGAAACATATCAATTGGTCATGGTGGGCTGAGCTAATATAATAAAAATGACAATTCTGCATAAATTGATCTACTTTTTCTATGTCATTCCAATTAAAATGCCCAAAATTATTTTTAGAACTAGAAAAAATAACAAAACACATGTTGAAGAACAAAAGGTCAAGAATATCAAGGGAATTAATAAAAAAAATTCAAAGGATCATAGTTTAACAGGCTGAGATCAAAGGATTAAACCTAAAACTATGTAATAAAGCAGCAGTCATCAAAACCATTTGGTTCTGGCTAAGAAATAGAGTAATGGATCAGTGGAATTTAGATATACATAACTGAATAATCAAGGCCTATAGTAATATGGTATTTGATAATCCCCCAAATTCCAACTTCTGGAATAAGAGTTTACTACTTGATAAACATTGCTGGGAAAACTGGAAAATAATATGTCAGAAACTCATCATTGATCTACATCTCATACCCCATACCAAAATATGGTTAAAATGGGTATGTGATTTCAGCATAAAGAATAATACCATGGGGGCAGCTAGGTGGTACAGTAGATAGGGCACTAGCCCTGAACTAAGGAGGATGTACGTTCAAATCCAGCCTCAGACACTTAACACTTCCTAGCTGTGTGACCCTGGGCAAGTCACTTAGGGGGAAAAAAAGAATTATACCATAAACAAATTAGGAGAACAAGGAATAATTTACCTATCAGATCTTTGAAGAAGGATTTATAAATAAAAAAGAACTAGAGAATATTATGAAAATAAAATTGACGACTTTGCTTACATTAAATGTAAAAGGTTTTCCACAAATTAAACCAACAGAAACAAGATTAAAAGGGAAGTACAAACCTGGGGAAGAAATCTTTACTGCTCGTTTTTCTGATAAAAATCTCATTTCTAAAATATAAAGAACTGCATCAGATTTATAAGAATGCAAGTCATTCCCCAATTGATAAATGGTCAGAGGTTATGAACAGTTGACAAAATTAAAGCAACCTATAATTATATGAAAGAATGCTCTAAATCACTATTGATTAAAGACATGCAAATTAAGACAATTCTCAAGTACCAACTCACATCTTTCCGATTAGCTAAAATGATAGTAAAAGATAATGATAGATCTTAGAGGAGATGTGGGAAAACTAGGACACTAATGCATTGTTTCTGGAGTTGTGAAATGATCTAACTATTCTGGAGGAGAATTTGAAACTATGCCCACAGGGCTATAAAACAGTGCATAACCTTTGCCCTAGCAGTGCCATTACTTTATTATTTAGAAATCATAAAGGAGGGGAAAGGACCCATCATGTATAAAAATGTTGGTAGCAGCTGGTAGTAAAGAATTGGAAAACAAGTAGAAACTCATCAATTGGGAAATAGCTGCATAATTGTGTTATATGAAGATAATGGAAATATTATTCTGTAAAAATGAACAACCTGATTTTAGAAAGCCTTTTAATGATTTACAATAACTTATTCTGAGTGAAACAAACAAAATCACAAATACGTTTTACATAATAACAGCAAGAATGTGTAATAATCAACTATGAAAACTTGGATCTTCTAAGTGTTCAGTGATACAATGCAATCCCACTAAATTTTGGACAGAGAATGACATCTGTATCCCCCAGAAAAAGAATCAAGGAGACCAAATGTGAATCAACACATGCAATGTTGACTTTGTTTGTTTGTTTTTTTGTTTTTTTAAATCACTTCCATGATTTTTCCTTTTTTGCTCTGATTTTTCTCTTCCAACATGATTCATTAAGCAATGTGTATTAAAAATAAATAAATTTTGGGGCAGCTAGGCAGCGCAGGGATGGAGCACCAGCCCTGAAGTCATGAGAATCTGAGTTCAAATATGACCTCAGACACTTAATACTTCTTAACTGTGTGACCCTGAGCAAGTCACATAACCCCAATTGCCTCAGCAAAAACAAAACAAACAACAACCAAAAAATACATTTCTTAGAATAAAATACATGTAAATATAATTTTCAACATTCACCCCTGCCCAATCATTCCTAGTTTTTTCCCTCCCTTACTTCCATCTTTTCCCTGAGCAAGCAATCCAATACATATTAAACATGTGAACTTCTATACATATTTTCAGGTTTATCATGGTTGCATGAAAAAAAAATCATATCAAAGAGGAAAAAATGAAAAAGAACAAAAGAAAAGCAAGCAAATGACAACAAAAATGGTGAAAATACTATTTTGTGAACTTCAGTTTCTATAGTTCTCTCTCTGGATGCATATGGCTCAAAATCCAAAAACTAACCAACAATAAAATCCCCAGGTGTGCCTAGCAAAGAGTATCAATAGCAAGTAAGATGAGCTAGATGTTTTAACACAATAATGCATATTTGATCTTTTACTCTGATGCTTACTGGGAACAGGATTCATGACTGGGATATGATTCTGGTAAGCTAAATTTTATAAAAAGTAGGGAATGAAGGAGTATTTGAATATGAATAAAATATGCTTGGAAGAAACTTGGAAATGAGTTTAAAAAATTCAGAGTAAATTTAGGAAAAGACAGTAGAAGCAGAAATGGAAACAATATTGTTACCCTAGTATACTACAGACCACTTGGACAGGAAAAAAATGGATAAAGGTATTTTTGTTGTCATTGTTGTTTTTGTTGCGTTGTGTGTATGTGTGTGTGTTAGATTTTTAAATTTTAAATTTTAAAATTGATCACATTTGGTTTAGAAGCATGATAAAGTAATAGTGATAGAATTCATTTATCTAGCCACTGTCTGTAGCAACCAGAGAAGCCAATAATATTTTTGCTTGAATTAATTATAACATAATCCTTCAAAAGGTAGAGAGGCCAGTAAGGAAAACTGCTATTCTAGCTGGGTAAATTGTGGTATATGAATGTTATGTAATATTATTGTTCTGCAAGAAATGATCAGCAGGATGACTACAGAGAAACTTGGAGAGACTTACACAAACTGATACTAAATTAAATAAGCAGAACCAGGAGATCATTATACACTTCAACAATAATACTATATTAAGATCAATTCTGATGGAAGTGGCTATCTTCAACAATGAGGGGATCCAAATCAGTTCCAATTGATTAATAATGAATAAAACCAGGTACACCCAGTGAAAAAACACTGGGAAATGAAGGTGGACGACAACGTAGCCTTTATACTCTGTTATAGTTTGCTTTCATTTTTGTTTTTTTTCCCAGGTTGTTTTTATCTTCTTTCTAAATATGATTTTTCTTGTGTAGCAAGACAAATGTATTAATATATATATACATATATTGTATTTAACATATGCTTTAACATATTTAACCTGTATGGGGCTACCTGCCATCTAGGGGAGGAGGTGGAGGGAAGAAGGAGAAAAGTTGGAACAGAAGTTTTTGCAGGGTCAATGTTGAAAAATTATCTATGCATATGCTTTGTCTATAAAAAGCTATAATAAAAAAGAAGAAATTTTAAAAAAAAGAAAAACTGCTATTCTACAGCTAATTTTCAACAAAAAGAAAAAAAAAGTTGAAGATGAAGTTTAAATGAAGGGTTTTTGCAGTGACACGAGGGGAGGAAGAATAACTATTTCATTATGGCAGAGGAGAAGAAATAGATCTTTAGATTTTGAATACTAGGCTGGAAAATCTTATTTCAGTAGGTTCAGAAAAAAAAATGAGTAGAATTTGCTGACATCATAAGACAGGCTAGAAATAATGGGTCATTTAAAAAATGAAATTCTAAAGTCTAATAGAGCAACAATTCTTATGAATGATTGAAAATGAAAGGACATATAAACCTAGGGAATTGATTTGGCCACTTTTAATTATAAAAAGACATATATAGAAAAGGAAGCAAGGTCAAGTAATGGAATGGGAAAGCAAAAGCATGATGTAGTTCAACAAAAATAGTATCTGGAAAACTATAATTCAAAATGAACTGAAACTAATGAAACATAATAAAGATTAAAAACAATAATTTTATTAGGGGAAATATGGAAATTAAAGAAGGAAGAGACAAACATGGAGAGATAAGATAATGAAAGATTGGGAGAAGACAAAATTACTTTTATTTCGCTGTTTTTTTCTGCCTAGAAGAATAATCTTTTAATTGGAAAAAACAAGTAACAAAAATCATAGAGAGATGAAATCTAAGATAAATCAGAGATAGTAAAATAGCTTAGTTTAGTTTAACTATTCTCAATGGGTTTTAAAAACTTATTGGTAGTATATTGAAAAAAGTACATATGCTATCATTTATATTGTTAATGACAGGGAAAATGAGAGTGTAGGAGAAAGAGAAAATCGAGTTTGTCAGTAGGATATTCAGGATCAGATATCCAATGGACAGCTGAAATTATGGGTCTAGATATGAAAAAAAAAGAATGGAAACAGAAAAGGTAATAAAGTAGTAGAAAATACTACTTTGGAAATAAAGTAGTAGAAAGAATCCAGAATTCTAGGGGATTGTTCAGAGTTTAAAATGTACAAAAAGGTCAAGAAAGGTGAAAGATAGAAATAGTCTTGGGAAATTAAGAAGTAATTAACCTGTGAGCTTTTTTTATAGTAGATCACATGTGGCTTTTATAAATGAGTTAGTGAGAAGTAATTATTACTGGGAAAGTAGAGACAGAAAGCGGAAGTTACTTACTCTTTCTAGAAAATTTGCAGTGAAGTAGGAAAAAAAAAAAGTAAAATCATTACTTGAAGGAATTGCAGGATCAATGAAAGGTTGTTTTTGGATGAGGGAGAACTTAGCAAGTTTTTAGTCACTGAGGAAAAAGCCAATAATGAGGGAGTGATGAAAGATGATAAAGACAGAAGTAATAAATGGACTTAACTTTCCAGAGCAAAGTTGAGAGGATGAGATCAAGGATAAATGGAGGGCTTAACTTTTCTAGGAAAGAAAGTTATTTCATCTTCTGACAGTAGGGCAAAGGAAAAGGCCTTGAGTTGGTTAATTAGTTGATTTTCTAACTAATTGTGATTTTCTAAGTCAATATGGACCTTCCGGGATTTGTTTTTGTTTAATTTTGATACCATTGGTTTATAGTACTTAGCTCCTAAGATTGCTGTGTGGATAGGATAGGGACAAAGACTTGGGGACCAATAGCAGAAAAAGAAGAGATTTTTCAGATAGTCATTTATGGAATAAAATTGAAATGTTGTTGAGAGGATAAGATGGTAATTGTAGAAGACTGAAGACTAATAACATAATAATACTTTTCACGTGTATAAAATTTTATGCTTTTCAAAGCACATACCATATATGAAATCTGATCTTCAGAGTGACTTTGTGAATCCAAGACAGCAGGAATTGTAATGTGCATTTCGCATATAATATAATGAAGGCACAGAGATTTTCACTAATTTGTCCCCAGGCCCAAAGTTAGTAGGTAGTGGAGTTATAATTAGATCCTCAAAACCATAAATTTTCTGATCTCTCCTTATATATGCTTGGGACAGATGTAGTTTTTTTATTATTCATTTAATTTTAAGATTATTAAATTTAAATTAATTTGAATTAACTGAAAAGAATTAAATTTGAGATAATTAAGAAATAAAATATTTCCACAACTTAGTAGAATAGAAAGATTGTTCTACATGAAACTGCAAACATATTCTGTATAATTTGCACTTCTTTTTGAATATATAATAAAGTTATTATGTAACTTACTTTTTCCCTTTTTTTCTTCCATCTTTACCTCCCCTGTCCACTTTCACCCTAGTAATGACTGCCACCATGCACAAATATGTATGTATATGTTGTGTACACACATATGTAAAATCATTCTATAGAACTATTTATCCATTCTTTCTCTGAATGCAGATGACTTTTGTAATTTATAGGGATGTTTATGATAGTCAAAATGAGTTATTCACTCAAAGTTCTTAAAACAATATTGATACTCCTATATGGACTGTTCTCTCTGCTCTTTTTACTCCTTGTTATTTCATATAATTCTGTGTATGTTTTTTTTCTGAGGTCATTGAGCTCAACATTTCTTATAGCATAATAGTATTCTATCATAACCATATACCATAGTTTGTTCAGTTATTCCCTAGTTCATGAACATCCCCACAATTTCCAGTTTTTTGCCACCACAAAAAAGAGCTACTATAAATATTTTAGAACATATAGGTTCTTTTCATTTTTTTCTTAATCAACTTGGAAAACAGATCTCATCATGGTATTTCTGAGTAAAAGCAGTTTAATGACTGTTTGGGCATAATACCAGATTGCTCTCCAAAGTGGTTGGATCAATTCACAGTTCCACAGTGAATCAGTGTCCCAATTTTTCCACATCTCCATAGTATTTTTTGTTTCTGCTTCAATCATTTTAGCCTATCTGATAGGTGTAAAATGATGTTTCAAGGTTGTTTTAATTTGCATTTCTCTATTCCCTAATGATTTAGAGCATTTTTATATGGCTATCAATTGTTTTGATTTCTTCATTGGAAAACTGCCGGTTCATATCCTTTAACCTTTTATCAATTGAAGAATGACTCATAGTCTTACAGATTTGACAAAGTTATTTATTTATTTGACATGTGAGACCTTTATTTGAGAATCTATAAAAATTTCCCCCTCAATTTCTTCCTTCCTTCTGATCTTGGGATACATTTATTTTATTTGTATAAAAGCTTTTTAATGTAAAAAAATTACATTTTATACCTCATACAGCTCTCTATCTCAAAAATTGTTCACCTATCCACAAATCTGACAGATATATTCCATTTTCTTTACATTTTCTCATAACTACTCATAAAAAATATACATATATATGTATATATATCCATTTTTGAACATATATCCATTTTGATCTTATTTGTTGAATGGATTTTCTTTTCCTTTAAAAAAGAATCCTGTATCTTCATCCTTGTTTTGGAAAAATGTGGCTTAGAGAGAACTGAATGTTATCCAATTCTTGCTTTGGAAGAATGATACATCATCTTGAATCACTATTTCTCATTTCCCAAAACTTAGCAGTTAGTTGTTCATTATCCCACTTTCTCAGATCAGTATGACCCTTGAGAGCAAAATGTACTCTCTCCTCCTGTTCCCTATACACTAGCGTCATCATCATATTCTTCCAGTTAGGAAGCCAAACTGAGTGGTCCAAGAAATGATTTTGACCAAAACCATTCTTATTATGTTTATAGCATATGTTCATATATCTTCCTCTCCCAATCGGTCATTTCACCATAGCACACTTCCATTCCCACCCACCCCCACATACCCACACTCAACTTTTTTGCCAAAAATTTAAAACAAAATAAAATTAAAATAAAGCGTGGATTATAATATGGTCAAAAGTTTCATTCATTAATAAGAAACTAGAGGTTATTATTTCTGTTGGACTTAGTTCAAAATGTTCTTACTATTACTGAAGGTTTTAATAAAGAACTGAATTTGTGGGAGCTAAAAACTTGAAGTACACTGGAATCAAAGCATGGCCTGAATATAAATAATTTCCAAAGTGGACATTCTAGGAATTTATTCTATCTTTGAGCAGAAACCTTTTCTTTTGTAATTCAAAGTTATTTATTAATACTCTTTATCAACTCTTTGGCTACTTCCCTTTCTTACTTATCCTTTCTCATCTCTCAGTTTAATTCTTCTGTTGAGCTTTATGTTCTTTCATGTCCCCTTGTTTTCTTTGCTTTCTCTTCTCCATTGCTTCTAACACTAGGAGAAGTGCAATCATCTATTAAAACCTTTGCTTGGCACTAACTGCTGTACTGGGCATATTCATTAACTAGGCCAGGTTCCCTGCAACTTAGAAGCTGGAAAACTTTTCCTTCCCAGCAATTGAACTGAATTCTTTAACACTGCACCTTGGGGATGTAATTGAATTTATTCCATCTCCCCTAATTTATCCTTTCCATACAACATGCTAATGATGAGCTAATTGAAAAGCTGAGTTATTGATCCTAGTCCTTTAACTAAGGCACCAGGCCAGTTCAAGTTTGATCAGCCATTGGACAAGGAGGGAAAGAAAGAAGCAATATTATTTTAACCAGTACAAGTGAGACTAACTTTTGTTTTACAGACAGAAACCAAGTTAGTACAGCTGTAAACTGTATTGCACTGATGTAGCTGTCTAACCAGCCCAGGCAGAATGATTTCCCCATGGCAGATCCCTTTCCCTGCTTGATTCCTTGAATTTAGTTGGTAAGAAGCAAGCTATTAGCAGGCTTAAATGGGTGATAATTAGCTGTACATTATTATTTCAAAGTGGTGTGGCTGTGCCAATTAAGTGGGTAATTAGGAAAACCCCAGGACAATAAATTAAGACAGAGTCTCAACACCAATGCCCCATCTGTTCTCCAGCAAGCATTCCAATTAGCCAAGCATCCTATTTAAGCATGTGCCAATTAAGGAGATTTGAATGTATGCATGAGTGGGTGAATGTGTAATAGAGAATGTCACAAGTTTTAGGGAAAATAATTTAAAATGTTAGAGAGCTTTATGAGATTGAGAAAAAGGTAGAAAAATGTAGAAATATGATTTTTTCTATGTCAAAAATGCTATGCAATTTAAATCTTTTGAAGTTTTTTTTTTCTTCTAATGAAGAATAAATGTAAAAAGCATATCTTAACTGCATTTCCATTTTGTGGGAACCGTATCATGATTATCTTGTCTCCACTCCCCTTCTAACAGTAGATTATCAGATATTGTTGGGAAAACCACAATTTGCCAAACATTTGGTGGGAGTTGGAATTTAGCAGCATAGATAAAATTGCATGGTTTAAAGAGATGAGTGCAGTAGAGCAGAAATCTAAGTGTTTTATGAAGTTATCCTCTATTATAGCAAATGAATTTATTATACACTACATTGGATAGGATGGTGGTAAACTCAAAATATCAAGAATTAACTATACAGATGACAAATACTCTGAAATTAATGCATTCAAAATAGGGGAAATATTTGAAAGATGTCAAGATTGCTCATCATCACTTGAGTTTACTAAAACTATCAAACAAAATACTATATACACATATATAAATAAAATATAAACATATACATAGACACACACACACATATATATGTATATACACACACACACACACACACACATATATATATATATATATATATATATATATATATATATATATATATATATATATATATATATGCCAAATGCTATATATATGGCATTTGGTATGCACATATGTATGTGTGTATATATTTTGTGTTAGTTACTGATGAAACAAATAGACTATTTTGTTGACTATGTAATCAATGTAATCAAATGATTATCTAATCAGTCTTTACTATGTAATCAACCCTCTGCAGCATACCACAGAAAAAGAATACTCACTCTTAAGTATAGTGAAGCAGATGTAGTGTTCCACTTGGAATGTGAAAAGATTTGGAGTTAAAATCTTCCTACTTAGTATCGATATTACTATAATAAAATTATTAAATTTCTCAAATCAGCGATTGCCTGTTTTTTTTTTTTCTGTATCAAAATTTGCTTTTGTCTCTATAAGAAATTATTAGTGAGGAAATTTCTCCATCAATATCTATCAGCAAAAACTGAAATTTGCAGTCTTTCAGTATTGTCTGGGGAGCTAATATTGTAAAAAGTTGAGCTTGAACCCAGATCTACCAGACCTGCAGGCCACTATACTTGTCTGTTTCATTTATGAAATAGGAAAAATACCTGTAAGATCTACCTCACACTGTTTCTATGAATCTCAAAGAGATTATGCAAGACTCTTAATGAAATATTATATAATTTTCACTTATTGTGACTATTATCTCTAAAAGCAAAAAAATAATTCTTTCAAATCCAGATATGCCTAAATAAATTCATTTATATATTATATGTACAGTTAACATATAAATTGTCATTGACTCATTGAATTTAAAATTAGCTGAAAAAAACTCACTTTCTGAAATATTATTCCTTTTAAAGAAGTAAAACAAGTGTACCATTTATAGGCCCAGACGAGCTAATATGAAAGCAGTTTTCTAAAAACAGAACAAAACAAAATCAACCTCAACAAACAAAGCTCAGTACTTTGCAGATGTCATTATTATTTATTATCTATGAATTAATCCTACTGAAATGAATGTCATATTCACTACAACAAAAAATATTCCATTTGGGACTAATACCTGGCTTGGACTGATAATAATAGGATAATACTATTACAATTTGAATATTATTTTAAGATCAAAAGAAAGTAGTTGGTCAGGAGTTGATATTAGGTGAGGTGAGAGATAGGAATTTCACAATAAAGCACATAGACCAGAATAAAAACTTCCAGAAATAAGAAAGATCAGAACAAGCCTTGGGCCAAAAACCAAGTAGAGAATCAGGACCAGAAAAAAAAAATATCAGAGGGCAAAGCAAGGTGTTTTGAATCTATAGATAGCAAAATGACAGAGCAACATGGGTGGTCAAAAATCCAAAAAACCACTTAGGGATTGGGAGATCTGGAATGAAAAAAGGTAAAGCCAGCAGGAGAACAGATGTGAAGTACCAATTATAAGACTGCTTTGATGACTTGATAATGAGGCATCAGTCCAGCAGTTTTTATGTGCTTCTTGGGAAGTCAGAAATCAATTCCCAAGTGTGGCTAACATGGACTTTGCTGGTGGAGATAGATGAAATGCCCAGCTGGGATAGGGAGAAAAGATGAGAAAGAAAGGTATGTCCTGATAGTAGTAAAATGCAACACAGCTAAACAAAAAGTAATGTCTCTCCCCTTGTATATCCCTTCTCCCTTTTGTTTTACCTTTCAAAAGAAAATAAGAATATTCATTTGATGTAATAGAGGATAACTTGACAAAACAGTAAGACTTCTATTGTACCTTTCTCTTTAACCCATGCAATTTCACTGCTAATTTCCAACTCCCGTCAAACATTTAGCAAATTGAGGTATTCCCAGCAATATCTGATAATCTACTCTACTATTTAGAAAAGGAGTTGAGACAATAAACTAATAATATTCATTAGCATTCCAATAACAAATTAATCCCATAGCAGATATGTTGTTCTTTAGCACAAAGACTATACTTTTCATTGTTTCATATTACATTTGCCTGATTGTTGCCTGATTGAAATTAGAGAAGTAGTCTCATATTATTGTTTAAAACATCATAATAATTCATGCTTATATAGTACTTTATATAGTAGTTGTAAAAGACTTATAAAAGAAATTATTAAAGACAGGATTCTATATTGAAAATCCATGGAATGACATGGACAGGAATCGTTCATTACAGGAAGACATGGAGAATTTGATTTATTTAACAGTGTAAAGAGCACCTGTGGTACTCTTCACAGATCCATTAAAGTACTAAAATATTTAATTTACAAAATGTTTATTATAATTACTATGATAAGAAAGTAGCTCATTGTGATTCTCATTTAACTTATAAGGAAACAAAAGCATAGAATAATTGAACAGCCTATAGTCAAAAAATACTTGGAACTTGGATCCAAGGCTAGTAGTACTACTATATAAACCTAAATGCATGTTTTTTGTATCTCTAGTTCCTATAAAGTTCCTAAAACAAAACAGAAACTTAATAAATTTTTGTTTATGAAATGTTATTATGTTTTGTGATAATAAACAAGCAACCTATTACTAGAGAAATAATCAGTTCTCCTACTAGAAATATCTAGGCCCAATCTGGCTTTCTCCCACCAACCAAGAGTCTTGTATCAGCCTGTTAATTGTGTAGGGAATATAATACCATTTTAATATTAATCTTAAAAAGCCCAAAGGAAAATAAATACTATAAAACCACAAAATATACTGCAAAAGTCAAAGTAAATGATTCTTTTAAAATTTCTTGATACATTAATTTTACATTATTAATGCTGTCTCTGGTACTCTCTCTCTCCTCTCTAGAACTAATGCTTATACAAATATATGGATACCTATATATAATTAAAAATAAAACAACTGAAAAACAGGATCTTGAATATATCCTCCCCAAAATGGTGGCTGTTACATATGTATGCTAGATAGCACAAGATGCAGTGCATCATGAATAGCTTTTATTCATTTTATTTGTAATTAGTTTTTTGTGCCTTCAGAGCAGCAATTCCCAGACTAATTTGGCCACTTAACACTTTAGGGCTTGAAATCTATTTTAAAAATTCATGAAAATGGGCAAAGGAATTATTAAATATTCCCAAGATAATTAAGAATATAGGAAATTTTAGAGAAAAACAGAGGAAATTATCTAAATTCATTGTCCTTTCCCCAAATACAAGTATTAAATACTTTGATGCTTAGGAGAGTTTATATTGAATCTTTTTAAGGGCAATTTAAGTTTTCTTTCAAAAATCCTATGTCACATGGAATGTAAGGATTTCTCAATATAAATCTCAAAGTAAAAAAAAAAATACTTTAGATCCTCTGTACTGATATGCCACAGGGTGATTCTGTGATGGGATTTTGGATAGAATGGCTTCTTGAATAACAGTCTTACTGTATGCTTGCTTATCTCTCAATTATTACTTTCAATGCCACACTTATCTGGGGATGAAGATGGAATATGATTAAAGCTGAGAAACTACAGTTAATATAATGATGATGATAATGGTGGTGGTGGTGGTGAAAGGGAAAGTAAAAAAATTTATAAATACTTTGTTCCCTTACCTTGATTATATAGTGCCTGTTCCATGTAAGGATGATGCTAAGGCTCTTTGTAAGTATTATCTCATTTTATTTTCACAGCAACTTTGAGAAGTAAGTATGGTTATTATCATCTTTTTATAGTTGAGGAAACTGAGATTAAATACATGTTAAAGTGACTTGCCTAAGTGACAGCTAAAAAGTATCTAAGGAGAGATTTGAATTCAGATCTTCCTGACTTTAGACTTGTTGTTTTATTTATTGCACCAACTGGCTGCCTCTGCCTGGATCTAGAACCTGACCAGATATTTTGGGATATAATGATGCTCAACAATCTATTTTTTTTTTAATTCCTATGTAGCGTGACCGTGTTTCTATTTGAACCTAAAAAGATACAGAGCTCTCAAGAAAATGATATGATAATACAGTTTGTGGGGATGAAAAATGTCATAATTATATTCCTCAGCTCCACTTGTTAGCCTAAGACAAAGGATGAAATTGGAAATTATTGGAAGTTTATGTCTCATTAATACCATCAGTCACCATTTTAGGATTTCATTTTTGCAATTGGAATTTTACTCAAAATTCTGCATATAATACTGTTTTAGGGCATGCCTCATGAGATTTTGTTGATAGGACAGCTGGGAGATATATTTGATAATATGTTGAGGAATCTCATATGTGGACTTTTCAATGAGGCTTTGAAACAAATTACAATTGACATTTATAATGGCCTAAGATAAACGCCATGTAGACAACACTTACATATTACTTCACTGTATGCTACATAATTTAAAAGGGCTATTCTTAATATCCATTTTGTACAAAATACAAGGCAGAGCTTTGCCCATAGATCAGTAAACTATAGGAATACACACACACACACACACACATACACACACACACATATATAATATTTTTGGTGTTCTATATAGTTATGTTGAATACATATACATACATATGCTATAGTGTCTGTAGATCAATTCAGCTGTAGCAATTACTATTTAAGGTATTGAATACTAGAACTATGATTGGTCTACATTCAAGAAAATTAAGTATAGAATCTGAAAAAGAAACACTGCCTTGCCCCATCTATTCACATCTCGCCATCCCACCCTGTGAATATTACTAGGAAGTCAAGAAGTAAAAAAGGTCCTATTTGCACCAAAATGTTTATAGCAATACATTTTATAGGAACAAAGAATTGGCAGCAAATTAAGTGCCTACTTAATTAAGAAATGACTGATCAAAATTTAGCACATTGTAATATTGTGCCATAAGAAATAATGAAGATGAAGAATTCAGGGAAACATAGGAAAACTCATAAAATCTAATACAGAACAAAAGAAACAGAAATGAAAACCCCACCCTCTACATCCCTACCGAGCATAGTGCCTGGTAAATGATAGCTATTAAATGTATGGGGATTTATTGACTGGTAATTATAACAAAGAATCTTAATAAGAAATTATCTCTCCATTTATTAGAATATGGGTCAAGAAATATGTAGGTGGACCATTTCACATATTGTCAAAGATGGACAATATGTTGATGGTTTTGCTGAACTGCTTTTCTTTTACATCTTTTTTGTTTCTGATTATAAAGAATGGCTTTCTGCATAGAGGAAAAGTGATGGAGACATTCAGAAATGAGGATGATATAAAAACAAAATATATCAATATATTTTTTAAAAAAACCTATAATGCCAATGTGCCAGATCATGCCATTCAAAATCTATTAGAAGAAAGCAGAAAGAGTATGAGAACAATAGTCAAGCATAAGGCTACCATGACTATTCACAAGAATGTAAATCTCTGGAATAGCACATTAACAGTTACTCAATAGTATGTCAGTATTTGTAATAGTCCTTATTTATGCTTTTAGTTGAATGGAAATTTACTCTAATTGTGATGTATCCATCATTAAAAATACTTTCCACATTATTTTCCCTCAGAGCTCCAGGTCAAAGTTGTTTCAATCCAAGTCATTGTTCAAGATTTTAACATATATCAAGTTTATATTATTTGAAGATGTATTGTGGATTTGCTCTTTCAAAAGGTAGCTTCTTCTCAGTATCATAGGATTGCCTGCAAATGTATGTTTATATGTATGTTTGTGTGTGCATGTTATACATACACAGACACACATATATATACATACACACACATATATATCTATATATATATTTATTTATATCTATATACATACATATACATTTATATACATACACTCATATATATCTATATTATATGTATTTATACCTATATACATACATACATACACACATATATGTAAAGAAAGAATGCTAGATTTCACATTAGAGGAGCTGGGTCTGAATTTGATTCTTCCACATACTATATGGATAATTAACTCTATAAAATTACTTAAACTTTCTGATTCTCAGTTACCTCAATTATAAAATGAAGGGCAATGAAGTAGAGAATTACTAAGGTACCTTTCAGTGCCAAATCAATAATCTATAAAGGATCTTTTAGGAAACAATTAGTTCAAAATATTAGAGATAATTGTCCAAGGAATTCATACTGTTAGAATATACTGACTACAGGAAGTTAACAAATTCCCCAGGTTCTCTGAGGAAATGGAAGGTTATAGGGTGAACCCAGTGTCATTATAGTTGGACATAGCTATTGTCCCAATTCACATGAAAGTCAGAAATGTGCTTAAACCTCTAAGGGAGAAAAATGAATTCTCCAGTAAACAAGTTCACCCTGGAAGCTGACCAGGCCATACTTATATGCTTTACATCTGGAAATTATTCCCATGAAAGCACTATAGAAACTATAGTGGGTGGCCTGGAACTAATTCTGAAATTGTAAAGGCTATAAGAGTGTAACACATGCCAGACGACAGCCTGACTCAATAAGGCATTTATTTTTTTGTGGGAAGTAAGGAAGAATGTGTAGCCTCTGATTTTGTAGATCTTTCTAGGTGTGATATTTCTGGATTATGCTAGATGTCTTTTTCTACTTTTCTTGAAATTCTCTTGGCTCCATCTTAACTCATTTGTAGAAACAATTCTGCCCATTAATTGCAACACATGCCCAAGCACTGTTGTTTTGCTCAAGGTTATATATTTATTCATTTATTTCATATATATTTATTTAAGAAATTTGGACATAGAGAGTTTATCTTAATTTTCACCATTGTACTTTATAACTCTCAAATGAAAGGCCAGTTGAAATGATGATAGCCATGATTAAGAGTGGAGCAGATTAAAGACATGCTAACAAAAATTTCAAAAAAAATGTTTTTTGTTTTGCTACTGGCTATGTCATTGCATCTTTGACAACAGTAATTAATTCTGTTAAATTCCCCTAATGGGTAATACCTTAAAGATGTATTCATCCAAACTTTATCGAGAATGCATTATACCAATGAGAAAGAATTTTCAATGTTGCTGTGCAACAATTCTATATGTATTTATTTAATTACTTATACCACAAGAGGTGTGTGTATGTGTATGTGTGTTTGATAGGAATGAATAGGAATGGAATAAATTCCAAGCAAAAAGTTTTTGCTATTTGTCTTAATATAGTTCAAATGAGATTCTAGATTCCAGAATAGGGGCTCAGGAAACTCCTGGGAAATTGACTTCAGTTGATATTCAATCCCCTGTGGAGTTTAGTCTAATACTGTAGGACTTACCAAAACAGGGTGATTGGGGATTTGAGCCTCTCTGGAGGCCTCTCCCTTTTAAAAAGCAGGAAGATTAGTCAGGTTCTTACACAATTGTATTTGAGATAATAGTGCTTACATTATTTAAGGGCCAGATTTCAAATAGACCTGTGTAGCATCATTATATTAATCCACTGATTTAAAAAAATGCATAACAGTAATTTGACAACAGAAGAACTGGTTAAAACTTTTCTGCTTGAGTCATCTAGCATTGATTTTTTTGGGGTTCTACCTCCTGAGGATTCTCCAGTGGTTTAAAAAAAAATTAGTAAAACTGTAAAGTAGGGGCTTAGACTAAATGTTCTCTTATTTCCCCTTCCAGTTCTCACATTGTTTGAATCTGAGTCATCTTGACCCCATCCAAATTGCTGAGATGGATTTACTTGTTAGTTAAGATTTAATCTCAAATGGGGCCTGGTTCCTCTAAACTGGATAAAAGATTATCAGGTAATTGTTAAGTATATGTGATGGAAGTATTGTAGTAGAAGTTTGAGTCGATTTTTTGTTCCTTTTACCACTTAATAATTTGTTCCTTTAGAGTTTCTGTAGTTGTGTGGTTCATATTAGTTTTATAGTAACATAGAATATTTCTCTGGTTCAATATTAGTACAGGCTTGCTGGTCTCTTGACTGCTACTGCTTGATGGTTGACACAATAGCATTGAATCTGGAATCAGGAAGATTCCTTGTCCTGAACTCAAATTTGAGTGATCCTGTGTGATCCTGAACAAGTCACTAAACCCTGTTTGCTTCAGTTTCCTCATCTATCAAATGAACTGGAAAAGGAAATAGCAAAGGACTCTTGTATCTTTGCTAAGAAAACCCAATAAAGGGGTCATGGAGAGTTGAACATGACTGAAAAACCATACAACATCTTCTCTTGATGACTTCTCTTGACTATTATTTAGACCAAGGCAACAGCAGCTATCAGTATTATAGACACACAAAAACACTTCTTGAAAGGATGAATAATGGGACTCCTTGGCTTATATTCATTCCGTATAACTTATCAGCATTACTTTGGCTTTATTTCACTTCCCTCACTAGTATTCTGCCCACAATTTTCTTTTCATAAATTGATAGAACATTCCACTAGGCTAATAGAACTGAGACTAAGGGGCATGAATTCTTATGAAAATCAACCAAAAAGTCATAAGAAGAAGAGGCAGAGTTTATGAAGTTTCTTCCAAACCTAATGCCTCATTTTCTTTATTGACCACACCAATTTCACTTAGTCCTTGCTCTCTTGGTACAGAGCTTATTGTTATGACTGCAAAAAAGTTTGTGGTTAAAGCCCTTATTTATGAGAGATTATAAACAAGGCTTTTAGAGGTATATTTTTCAAGATTGTTCCATCAGTTCTGAGCAGAGCTGTTTTGGAAAGAGAGATTTAGATGACCCTTTTTAAAGTGATGATACTTTGAGTAGGAATGCTTCTTCATGATGCTTTTAGCTGTATTGGGGGTGTAGGGTCACTGAAACCTGGGAATCAGAGACACACATATGCTTTAACAGAACTAACTACAATCTGGCAGCACAGGAGCAAACCGTAAATTACCCTGCCAGAGAGATAAGCACATGGCCTGAGTGCTATTCAGCAAAACAGGCCACACCAGGGGGCACTGGGACAATGGAAGCAGATTTGTACAGGTCTTTTCCGCTTTCTCCCCAACACTACTCCTTCCCTTCTTCCTATACCCCTGGCACATTAATGGGAAAGCAAAGCAAATCCCTTAATGAGGGGGAAAACATGTCATGTGAATGTGCCCTCAGAGGACTTCCTGTGGGGAGTACAAAACCTGGAGTCACTTATCCACGAAAAGCCTTCCTGAGGAGCTCAGCATTGATACTTGTTCCTAAGTACCATAATGAGTTCTGAGTTTAGAGTGGGTTCAGACAGCAGGGTTTTTGTTTTACTAATATGGGTCAAAGAATTCATTTCCATTTGCAATCAGACGTAAAAATTATCCAAATTCTAGAAAATGCAAAAGTAGACTTATTATTATTATTTTTTAATATAACAATCTTGATTGGGTACCCTTCTGCATCACTGGTAAGCACAGTATCCCGTCTCATTTTCTAGTACAGAGAAACAATGTCCCATGGGCTAAAGATAAACTTTCTCTTTTTCTCTCCCTCTTCCCTTTTTTTTTTTCCCCTTCTTCCTCTTCCTTTCTCTTTTCTTTCATTCTTAGAGAACTCTAACCCCAAATATTTACTAATATTCAAGGATACCTTAATGATAAAAGTTACTGACCTGGGAATGCAAATTATGCATTGGGAATAAATCCCATGTTTTTCAGCTCAGAAGAATCACCTTTACTTTTTTTTTTTTCCTCTCCTTTTCGGTCAAAATGAATACTTTTATTGGAGAAAAAAATGAAAAGATTAAATATCGTTACATAATAATTATAAAAGACATTGTTCCTTTATAGCTGTATGTAGTTATGTATTTCCTCTTCTGGAAAAGAGACTGACATTTTAAATGTCTTATGTTTGACAGCTGTGGTCAGACATCTCAACAGGCTTGAGCTTGCTCATTAGTGCCACATTAACCTTAACTTTGCCTCAGGCCATTAACTAGCAAACTACACAATTTGACCTTTGTTCTTCTGAGTTTGTCAAGCAGAGTACTAGGCACTGCATTTAATTTGGGTTCTATATTGTGCGTATACTTTCTGGTTTGGAGTGGGAGGAGATGAATCAATACCAATCATTAAACAAAAGAAATGTGTTGTCTAAAACCTACAGATATCCCTTTCATGCACTAGGTTTGGAGGAAGAGAAGATTGTTCTTATGAATTTCCAGGAAACTGACTTTGATTAAATTAGAGATATTCTTCACAAAATCATCTCTGTGAAGATTGACAAATGTTTTGAACTTTGCAACATTATCCTAAAACCTAAGATGAGAATATTTAGAATTTATCTACATGCTCAGCCAGATAAAATTCAGTAGTGATTATACTTTAATCAACAGTCTGTAAATGTTTATTAAGCACCTACTGGGTGTCAGGCGCTGTGCTAAGTACTGGAAATACAAATATTGTATGGCAGTGAGGTCTTCTTGAGTGATAAATTCTCTTTCAGGGTGCCCTATCCCTCATTTAGTCACCAGGCATTTATTAAGCATATGTTATGCAGATCAGGCAAGGTCTGCTGGTGATGGATTAGTTCCTCTTTCCCATCTCTGGAAGTATTGTCTATGGGTCCAACACTACAGAAGAATTTTCAATATGTATCTGTGAAGGGAATGTCCACATTAATGACATCACAAGTACTTTGTTCTCTCCAAATCCCACTCCATACCAACAAGATCAAATGAATGAAAGAATAAACATTTGAGTTCAAATCTAGCCTTGGAAACTGTGTTATTTAATTCAGATCTGCCTCAGTTAATTGAACAATAAAAATGGGGATAAATAATAGCGCCTATTGGGATTGTTGTGAAAATAAAATGATATAATGTTTGTAATGCTTCTGTCTCCTACTATGTGCCAGAAGCATTACAAACATTATATCATTTTATCACATTTTTCACATTTATCACATATCATATTATTATATCACATAGTAGTAACTATATAAATGCAGTATTACTGCTTGCTGAGAGAAATAAAACAAAATGAATTTATATTGTCTTTCAGCCCTTTTCCGCTTTGCTATTTTTAACAGATTATCTTCTTCTGTGGCAGGCAGAACTAGAAATGCATATTGAGAAGTGAGTCTTCTTATTTGGTTATCACACATTTTCAGCAGTGGACAATTCTTTTTTGTTCTGCCTACCTTATGTACTGTAGAAATGATGAAGTGATCACTATGCTGGTCCACGTATCTCCTTTGCTTTCAGTGAGCTCCAGGGAAACAAGGACTGACAACCTGTGCATGAGCAGTTTTGCTGCTGTCTACTTCTTCCATACTCTTCATACACAGAATCTAGAAGTGTTATAACTAGGGATACATATGCATAGCATACACACATTACTTTCCTGATATATACTGTCTGAAATGGTAGACACAGAACTAGAATTGGATTTAGAGGAACCTAAAAGTTAGCTCATGATAGGAAAAACCACTATCTGTAAGTTGTTTATCATAAAACCAATCATTCTACTAAATTTGAGAACTGACTTAATTATTTTATATTTTTAGTTATTTATTATTTTATATTCAAATATCATGAAATCTCAATTTGGATTCAAACTATCTGTGACCTTAAGCAAGCTATTTAGCTTTTGTATGTAGATTTTCTTAGTTATAAAATGAGACTAATAATCCCTATTCATATAAGGTAGCTGAAAGTCAATTAATAAGCATTTGTTAAGTGAATACTATGTGCCAAGAATTGTGCTATCATAGAGAATATGTTTTTAAAAAGAAAATATATAAAAAGCTAACTATATACAAGGAGGTCAGTAGTGGGAACAAAGGAGGAAGAATGTGTGAGACATGGGAGCAGCCAAAGAAAATGCCCGGAGACCAGAGGTGGATTGTCCTGTTCATGGAGCAATCAGGAAGTTGGAATCACTGAATCAGAGAGTGAGTATGGGGAATAAAATGCAAGAAGACAGAAAAAGTAGGAGACTAGTTTATGGAAGGCTTTGAATACTAAAGAGAGCTCTTTGAGGCAATAGGTATTCATTGGCGTTTACTAAGTGTGTGTGTGTGTGTGTGTGTGTGTGTGTGTGTGTGTGTACGTGTGCAACAAGATTGGACCTGAACTTTAGGAAATCACTTTAGAAGCTGAAGGGATTCTATATTGGAGTGAAAAAAGACTTGAGTCAGGCATCCATCTCCACCATAAGACTATTACAACAATCAAGGCATAAAATGAGAGCTTGCACCAGAATGGTGTCAGTGAAGGGAAGAAGACAAATTCAAGAAATGTTGCAAAAATGAAACCCAAAAATTGTGGCAATAGTTCAGATACTGTGGAATCCATGATGAATCCAGTTTGAGATATCTGAAGAGCAGCTGAAAAGACAAGATAGATCAACAGAAAGACTAAGGCAGGAGAGAGAGATTTGAGAATCATCATCATAAAGATAGTAATTAAATACATGGGAGCTGATGAAGTTGCCAGGTAGAAAGAAAGAAAGAAAGTAGAAAGAAAGTTAAGAAAGAAGAGTAAATGGCCCAGGGCAGGACCTTAGAGACATCTGTTATTAGATGGAATGATCTAGAGGAGAATCCTACAAAGGAGGCAAATAAAAGAATGGTCAGAGGGATAGGAGAAAAACCAAAAGAGTGGTATCCCAAAATTCTAGAGAGAAGATCAGAAGAGATATAGGACCATAACCATTAAGGATGGAAGGAATAAATGTAGGTTTTTTTTCTAAGTACAGAAAACATGAGCATGAAGCAAGCAATAGGAAATGGACTGAGAGTGAATATAAATACACACATATAAATTCATAAGACTCTATGTAAATATATAATGTCATTCTGTGTGCCTTTGTTTCCTCAACTTATAAGAGAATTGGAATAATGTATTGGAAGGCATTATGACACCATGATATTTAGAATCTAGATTTAGAGTCTAAAATAACTGGGTACAAATCTTATTTCTTCTATGTAGTATCTTTATGACCTAAGTGAGTATTAATCTAACATTTAATTTCTACAGAGTTCAGTTTCCTTTTCTATCAAAGAATTACTACTTTGAGCTCTGAATCTGAGATCCTATAATATTATGATCAAGAGGAATCTTTCCTGATGTAACTCTATGACAAATCAGTGATATTATACATGAAATGTTAATTGTGATCATTTTCCATGTTTGCAGATGGTACTAAAAAGTTAATGTATAATGGGACATTAGGCAACTGATGGTACAGTAGATAGAGTGCTGGGCCTGGAGTCAGAGAGATTTGAATTCAAATCCATCCTCGAATCACAATCTTTATTTGCCTCAGTTTCCTCATCTATAAAATGGTATCTCTAATAATAGTATATCTACTCTTCTGGGTTGTTGTGAGGATCAAATGAGTTAATAATTACAAAAAACTTAGCATAATGTCTGGCACAAATTGGTATGTAATTTAAGCTATGAATATTTTGTTATTACTTTCAAGGCTAGCTGATTTCTTTTAGTTTGCAACTATAATACCTATTTCCTTGGACTCCTGACAAATATGCTTCCTCTTAGGATAATTGGTAATTCTGTACATAACTCCCATCTCTGCTACACCACAGATAGGAATATACAATTATAGTTTTCTAATTATCAAAGCAATGGTTGTATTTCAACATGGTTTGTTATTTTGAATTATCGTTCATATTGATTTTGCCACAGTAAATGGAACTTGAATATACTTCTGCTTGTGAGTTTTGAGTAAATGTTAGTTTTTGAGTAAATAGTTTTCATATCTCTAGTTGATATGTCTTCTCTTTGTCTCATTTTGAATTAAGTTCCATGTCTGAACACATCCTCAACTTCTTACTCTTAGTAACTTTAGCTTTCTTTAAAATTCAAGATACAGTATCCTAAACAATTTTTTTTTAGTCTTATACATTGTCAAATAATATCTAATTGTTCCATTAGCTTGTCCAGTCATAGATATAGACCTATTCACTTCTGAATTGTCATCAGAGAGCAATTAACCAGGTTTATCATTGTAAAAAAGTATTTATTAATAAGCAGCTGATTGTACCCAGAAATATGCTAATAACTGTACTGATGTAATTTTGATAATCCAGTCAGTCATTTAGAGTTTAGATATTTATATGACAAATAATATTTTAAATTTTACTGAATCATTGTCTGCATACTCAAACAAATTAGTCCATTTTGCTGGCCTGTTAATGGGCCTATCATTTGAATTGATCTATTAATGAAAGATTTTTTAAACTTCTTTTCAGCCTAACATTCAGCTAGTAATCAGGTAGTAGTATCAGTTAATTAATTTAGTCAGGAAAGAAAATTGGCTTGTGTTTGTTGACAGTCTAATTATTATTTTTATTCTTTAGGAAGGTTCTTCTTAGGTTCATATTACATAAAGAAAAATTGGTTGTGTGTGTCTCAAGAGAGAGCTCAGTTAAGAATGCTTATGTATCCCTACGTGTCTGAACAGTGATAGTCTCTTCTTTATGGAAAGTCTGGGACATCAGCATTTCTCCTGATAGCAACAATAGATGAAAGACATTTTGACAAAAACCTAATGAAATTTAAGAAGCCAAATGGTCCCTAAAGAAATGTTATTTAGGTCTAGAGAAATTTAAAGGCTTTCTTTACATAGTGAAAAAGTTCATTGTGCTGAAATATAAGAATGAATTTAAACTTACAGCACTGAAGGGGAAAAAAGAAGCAGGATTGCTACATTTACTGAGAAAGAATATTGAAATCCTGTTCAATGAGCACAAACATGATTAGAGGAATCCACAATAAAGCTAAATTCTAGGTATTGTATATAACAATATGCGGCATTTTTATGGGCCATTATTATAGATTTTTGGTGTTAATTGTTTTCTTTGTTTCTCTGTTCAGAGAATTTATCAACAGCCTGCGTCTATACAAGACTTTTTATGGTGGCCTGGCTGATCAACTTTGTGTTAATGAATTAGCTGCTGCTGATGGACTACCCTGTTGGAATGGAGGAGATGTAGTCAAAAGGTAGTTTATCTTTTTTTGTTGTTGTTGTTCTGTTTAATGCTAATAGACATTTATTTTCCTTCTGTTCTTTTTTTCCCCTGGTTTCTAGTTGTGTGTGTACATTGTGTATGTGTGTATGTGTGTATGTGTGTGTGTGTGTGTGTGTGTGTGTGTATTTGTATGTGTGTGTGAGAGAGAGAGAAAGAGAGGGAGAGGGAAAAGGAGAGGGAGATGGAGACAAAGGGAGAAGAGAAAGAGCTTCTTTTCTGATGTGAATTGGGTAGTATATTATGTTTTTAAAAGTAACATTTTTATAAGTAAATCAGGAAGCTATTTTTTAAGTGTCTATAATGTTGTAGGTTCTACACAAAGAAAGGAGAAACATAATGAGAAAGCATACAACTATGTACAAAATTTGTCTCTGTACATGTATGTGTATATACACATACTACATATGTATGTATTTATATATATATATGTACAAGATGCCTACATTTGTATATACATGCATATGTGTGTATATGAACAATTTAATCACATAATATAATGTATAATTAGATTTGGGATAGTCACAAATATATTTTTATATGATTAGAATAGGAGTAATCTCAGAAAAGGCAGAATAGAGGAGATTGATAAAAGTCTTCTTATAGACGATAGGATTTTTAGCTGAGATTTGAAGAAAGTCAGAGAAGAAGTAGAAATGAAGAGCAAGGTAGCTCTAAGTATGAAGGACAGTCAATGAAAACACTTAAGAGACAGACTATTGTGTGTGTGGAATATCAAGGATACTAGTCTAACTGGGTGCAGAGAATTTAATGGGCAATAAAAAGTATGAAAACTGGAAAGTTAGGAGGAACCAGGTTAAGAAATTCTGAAAAACTAAATAGAGGATTTTATATTTGCTATCTGAACATAATATTTATTGACTATTTTGATGAAATACTCTGAACTGTATTGTAGCTAGTTCAATTTGACATCTGGGTGGAGGATGGATTGGAATAGAGAGGGAAAAGTCTTTGCACATTAATTAAGCTAGCTTGTCCTCTTTACTAACCATGCTTTTTCTAGTCCACTCTTCTTACTAAGTCTCATCCAACTTTTGAATCCACTAATTTCTGTATCCTCTTAATATTTTAAGACTATGTGTTTGAATGAATGAAAAAATGAAAACAATATCTATTAAGTGCTTTGCATGTCATAAACTGCTTTTGGAATATCATATTTGTATATAGACATGACAATGTAAACTTGTGAATATATTATAGTTATAGGGAAGGCCAGATTTGTGTTAATAAATGTGTGTAACCTTAAACAATTTGCTTCCGCTCTCAGTTTTTTTATAAGTAACATTAGGGAGAGGAGGAAGGAGGAAGGGAAGGAAGAAAAAAAACATGTATTTATTAATAGTATCTCATTTGATCCTCACAAACAACTTGATAAGGTAGGTTCTATTGTTACCCATCTGGCATTTGAAGTCACTGTCAAAAGCCAGATTAATATCTGAGTTAATACTCAGGTCTTCCAAACTTCCAGTCTAGAACTCTATTTACTTACAACCTAGCTGACCTTTCAAATCTTTTCCTCTTAGAAAACTATGATCCTGTATCCTCCCAATGCTTTTTCCAGTGCTCTTTTTATTACCCAATAGTGACTCTCCAAGGAGCAAAATTCACCTATAATGTTTTTATAGTATCATAGAATAAAGTATAATAAAATTATAATATAGCAATAATAATTAAGTTATCAATAATAATAATAACAATATCTTATGTGATATTTTTAACCACATTATGGCTTCTCTCTGAAAATATAAATTGAATAGTACTTTCCTACCAAAGGGACTTTTTTCATTGAAATTTCCTTATACCAGAGATATCACAAGTCTCAACAAATAGAAACATTTTTCCATAACACTTTCATATACAATATTATTTTATTACTTTTCCAATAATCATTTTGTCATTCATATTCAAAATATTTATAGAGGTCTGATGACATTTTTTAAAATGCCAATAAGGAAACTGAGATTTGGAAAATTTGTCGCTGTTTTCAGTGAATAAAATGTAATATAAAACAACACAATAGTATAACATACCATAATGTAATGTCATAACATAACATTCCTATTCCTAGAACCCACTACCACCACCACAAGAACAAACCACCACTTTATTTATTTATTTTTGCAAAACAGTGGAGGTTAAATGACTTGTCCAAAACCCCACAGCTAAATGTTAAGTGTCTGAGTTCACTTTGGAACTCAGGTCCTCCTGACTTAATGGCCAGTGCTCTATCCATTGCACAATTTAGTTGTACTCAAACTAATACTTTAAAAGTAGTTTATATGACTTTAGGATCAGCATTATCTCCTGGGGAGCTTCTACTAGGTAAATGGTTGCACAAAAATATTTGATCCATTGTATCTCCCAGTATTTGTCTGCTTTATGTGATTCTTGTTCATATGTCCCCTTCTTGTATCTATTTAATTTGTTCTTATGAGATTTTATTTCCTTTTGCATTCTGAACATCCCTTGTACAATGTTATAAAAGTTCTCTAGTCTGTCATCTGCATTTTTTATTCTGCCATCTGGGCATTTGGTAAGAATTTTAAATAATATTGTTGGACTTATTCTTGTGGTAGTCTATCAAATATATCTCCTTGTGTTGAATACAAATTATAGATAATTACCTTTGTGGGTGACCTTTTATAGGCATTTCAATGCTGAGTATTAGTGTTGTATTTGAAACTTTCTTCATATAGTCACATGTCCTTATTGTTATTTTCAAAACCAAACCAATTTTCATTGAAATATAAATGCATACTATATAATACATGCAGGAGGTCAATATATCATTCAATTGATTATTTGGAAGGAAAGAAAAGAATAAGGATTTATTAGTTAAAATTGTGCTAAGCACAAATATGATTTCTTTTAATCCTCAGAGCAACCTGAGAGCTAGGTTTTTTTTTTTTTAGTATCCTCATTTGTATGGTTCTTGCTTTTCTTTCTTTCTTTTTCCTCCCACTACTCCTCCTCTTCCTTCTCCTTTTCCTTTTACTCTTCCTCCTCTTCCTTTTTTTTTTCTTTTTACAACATTGCTTTTTGTTAATGGGAATATTCTTAAGTGCAAAATGAAAAGCCTTACTGAAATCCAGATAAATTGCACATATTTGGGTCTTCTCTTCTGTCCAGTTTATCACATTATCATAGAGTAAAACAATTCTTTTAGAAACAAATGAATTGCTGCTGATTGTTGATTTGCCCTCCTGTCCTCCCAGATATTAAACCTAAACTAACAGTTTTTTTTTTTTAAACCAGGACTTCTTCTTTTCCTAATTTGTTTCAGGTGGCAGATCTATTTTTGGTGTCACTTTCTAAGGATTTTTGTCCTTTTTGAATTCTCAAAATCTGGCCAGTAGTATATAAGTACCTAGTTGTCATGTTGCTAAATCTCAAAAATTGGAAGACATCAATTCATCGTCTTTTCTTATTCTTGTTTGTTTTTCCTTTTTCTTCTAACAGATGACACTTTTCAGTTATCTACTCATCTCTTAATTATTTTAAAATGAGGATAGACATGAAAAAGACATCAAAGTACCTTTAATTTTGTCATCTCCCTTATGTTTTCCTCTCCTATCAGGTAGATGGCATTTTCTTGTTCATTTTCTTTTTAATTGCATAATTTGATGTACTTTTTTCTTTATTACCTATTCTCTACCTTGTAAGCTACATTTTCTTTCAAACTGTTCCTTTAGTTTTCTTGGCCCCTTACACCTGGTACTACTTTTTGTATTCTTTAGAAGCCTCGCTTAATTTCCTTTCAAGTCTTGGTTTGGTTCTGAGTTTAGTTAACTTGGCAGTCAGTTCCCTTCCCTTCCCTTCTGATGTGTTGAGTTAATTTAATCTTGTGGCCACAGACTAGTCATTTAACTGGCAGTCACCTTTCTGATGTTTCTATATCTCTTAAATCATACTTCTCTATACTCTTAGATTGTTGAAAGCTACTTTCTTGAAATCCTTTTTCTTTATCATGATCACATACATATTCACAAGGACAGTCATTGCTACTAAGTATGATTGATAGATAATCTTATGGATTTTTTTTTTTTGCCTTTTAATATCTCTTAGTCTATTGTGATGTCAGAAAATTTCCACCTTTAGCCCATTCTTGAAATTAGGATATTATTTGCAGAAGGCAATTCAAAATTATGTTTGCCTATCAGATTTAAACAGTAATATATTCTGCATGTTGCAGAGATTAGTTTATTAGCTAAGCACTTGAATGAAGAAGAGGTGGACAAGAAAGGTTTGGAATATGGAGGCCAGACATGCTGTGGTACAAGGTGAGATTCTTCAGGTCTGGAGATGGGGGAGGAGTGCTAGGAAGAAAAAAAAAAAAACTTTCATATTTTTGTTGTTTTAAAAAATGTAGATTTCTTCTCTTCTTGGTATTAGGACCATAAGTGTTATCATGTTTACCAAAGATTTGGCTACACTGTGAAATGCTCATCTAATTTCTTCTCTCATAGATGAAATCAAAACCAGCCCTACTTGATTTTGCCATCAAAATTTATAATTTTTTCCTAATATCTTATTAAGTGGGTTTTACACAGTAATATTTTGAGATGGCACATATTTGACTAGTTCATATCTATCATCATTACCATTTCAGGACCAAGAGAAACTTTGAATTGATTAAAGAAATTCTAATTTGTTCTCTTAATGCTTCTTAGGATGTTAATGATAATGATGATAATGTTACTACAACAACAATAGGAACTACTGATGCTGCTACTATTGGTACTACTTCCACTTATCCCTGTCATTTATACATCCCTTTAAGGTTTGTAAATTGCTTTACACATATATATACAGTCCTAACAATAACCTTGTGAAATATGAGCTATAATTTCCACATTTTATAAACGAAGAAACTGAAGCACAGAAAGGTTAAGTGACTTCTCCAGGATTACATAGATAATGTGTCTGAATCAGAATTTTAAATTCCATGATCTAATTGTAGTTTTATAATACGTATTGCTCTATTTTTTTCCCTTCCCGCCTCCACCTTAACCCTGACATAACATATTTCAAAACTGTCTCATTTCAAAACTAAAACTAAACAAAACATGCTCTGGATGGATCATTGGATATGGTGGTCAAAGATTCTGATTTGAATTCTGAATTTTTTAGTTATCACCAAAAGATCTGAGATAAATCACTTCATCTCTTTATAAAATGAAGCCCAATGGGATCATCATGAGTGTAGAATTTGTACTTAATTCAAATTCCGTACTTAGCTAATTAAGATCTGCATGACTTCAGGCAAATCTTTGAGGCTCAGTTTCCCTAAGTGTAAAATAAGATAATTGAATTAAATGACTCTAAAGGGTCAAATCCAAATCTAGAATTACAATCCCTTTATCTTGAATATCTCTCCAAACTTTGAGTTATGCAATGCCTTGGTTATTTTTTTTTCCTTTTATGTGCTGAATAAGATGTACCTGCCACTCTACCATCCAAGTCTTGTGTATTTCTTCCCCGCTTCATACTTCAGGTTTTCTTTCCCCCTCAGAAAATCATAACTTTGTTTCTGAGTAAAAATCATCTTATTTTTGGCTTTCATATATACTTTATGTTTTTATATGAATAATTCACATAATAGAGTCCTCTTCTTCACCACACTCTCCCACTTCAGCCTAATAAAAAACTTTCCACTTTTACTTTGAATTGGTTCTTTCCTCATTCACTCAGTAATTTGTTGACCTTGGGACTTTGTCAGTTCATCTGCACTGTACTTCACTTAAAGGTTAGTCACCCACTCTACCCCCTTCTGGATGAGCCAGAATCTTCATTTCCAAATGAAGGAGTATGTAAAGGTTAAGAGCTGCTGAGAGTTGCAAGTAGTTGGGAGGTTGTAGCTTCAGATTTTGATGGCTCATGTTACTATAGTTACTATTCTGAATGTTGCTTTTCTTTAAGCTTTATATAAGAACAAAATAAAATGTTCCTAGTCAATGCATCAAACCATTTCCTTTGATTATGAAGAATGATAATATGCCTCATACCTATTACATATCTTCAGGTTCTCCAGGGAGTGATAAAAGTAAAGATACAAAGACAAAATGATATAAAGGTAAACCAAATACTTTTTTTATATAACCAGTCACTTGGGACTCATCATTCCTCAGTTCAGTCACATAGTCCATCCTAATGAACTACCAGGCAACTGAAAATAAATCTTTGAAATGATTATAAATCTCACCATAGCACACACAATATATTGTTTTGGATGACAAGAAGGTTTAAGTCTTAAAAAGTTTGCCATTTTCTTCTTTTCTTTGAATTCCCAAAACTTATAACTTATGTTATAAGTTAGAATGTCCAAAAGAAAATTAGATTGAAGTATCAGTAATCACTTTATGACAGTTAGTCTCCCTAGGTTTTTCTTGGTACAGTGACACTAAACTAAACTCTTCCATGTTTTACTTGCTTTCCTCCAAATATTGTATGTTTGCTTGGGTGGAGTATGAAAAAATGGGAACCCTTAATTATCTTCTATATTTTTTGTCAGAAAAAAGAAAAAATAATTTTTTAGTACATTTGATTAGAGAGCATCAATGTATACTGAATAGATCAAATATCTGAATAAAGGTGTGTCACATACCAAAAAACATACTCATCTTAAAACCTACAATGTTATTCAATCCAGGTCAACGTGTATTAGATCCTGAATATTTTTATTCTAGAATTTTTCTAATGCGTGAATGTTTTTAGAAAATTCTGCTATGTGCAAATGCAAAAAAGCATTTGTTAAGACACTTCTCCACTTTCCAATAATTCTGTTTTAGTATATTACCTTTTGCCATGATATAGACTTCAGGTCTGTGGTTCATTAAAGACCACCTATTTATTTAGGTTTTATCATCATTTCCTATTTCAACACGAAAAGCTTTCCTAATAGTGATTTTTTAGTTGATTAATACAGGAAGTACAGGAAAAAATATGGCAAAAATGCTCAGAATGTCTAAGCCTTCAAATATTCATGATAAAAACATCACTTTGACTTAACTGGTATCACTAAATTTCCCTCCCTTACCACAAAGTCTCTTTGTTGACTGACACATTTTGCAAAGCAGATAAAAATTAAATTATGGCTTTGAATTGAAATGACTTTGGTAAATACTTATTTGAAATTTACCTTGTAAAATATAACATTTTCCATCAAGAACTCCTGTCATATAAGAATGGAGTTTTCAACACTAAACTACCAACCTCTTCAGTAAAATACCAAAGTTGATGTGGGACATAGGTCTAGATGACTTATCTTGTCAACATGAATGCTTCTCATTGAATCTTTGCCAGAATGTTGAACTCTGTTATTTGGCATACTTTCAAGGTTGAGCACTAATAGCCACTAGGGTCTCTGTGTTGAGGTAGAATTGGCTATTACTATATACACATATGTGACTCTCTTTCTTTGGTGACAGGAGTTTTTGATGGGGTAGAGGAAGGAAGAAAAAGACAAAAAATTCCAGGGAAGTATATAAATACAATTTATTCTTATCTTTCAAAGTTTATTCACTAATCTCAGTTAAGCAAATACTTATGAAGTGCCTCATTTTTAGAGCAGACTGCTAAGTTGTAAAGAAAGTATAATCAAAATAGATCTTGGAAAGTGGTATGCTGCTAAGTGCTAAACAACTGAAAAACTTAAACTATTACATATTTTCAGGTTTAATTTGTATTAACACTTCCTTCCACCATTTTCTTAAATCTAGACAATCAGCAAAACAAAACTCCCATCATGGTTTAGTAGTATTTGCTGATTTCTAAACTATAAATACTCATAATGACCATTTAACAATCTACTTGAGAGCTGGTACAAGGTTCCTCCAGCATCCCACTGGCCTTGGTTGTCAAGGACATTGAAATCTATTAGGAGACTGTAGTGTATTAAAAGTTAAATGGAATGCAAAATTATGCAAAATAACTGCATGAGAAGTGCACATGTAGTAAGTACGTGGGTATCTATGTTGGAGAAAGCCCAATGTGCAGACCTAGGAATAATCATGAAAAACTTCCTTTGATTTGGATTTAAAAGAAATAATAAGGATTCAACAGGTACATGTGGGTAAAGAAGACAATTCAGTTTATGTATTATGTTTTACAATATTTACTTCGTTCTGTGATAATGTGAGCCTGTTTTTTGTTGTTTATGACACCATTTAGGGTGTCATTTCCTTCTCTTGATGTTATAAATAATCAAATGACCCTTGGCAGAAAAATAGTTTCTCACTCCTGCTGTAATGGAAGCTGTTTCTATACAAATGCACAAAAAAGCAAAATAAATATGCATATATATAAATATATGCATGCATGGGTGCATGTTTATATATACTTGTAAGTAGTATATAGCATAATGCTATATGCTACATGCATTTTATGAATATATTATATATACATATATATCTACACATACAGTAATGCTGTTAAAAAATGTATTGATTTTAGGACACATTCAAGTTTTATAAAAGTCCGATTTCAAAATTGTATCAGTAAGCGAGAGGAAAAAGGAAAACTTGTATCTGAATTCACCTAGTATAAATGTTTATTTTCATAAAGTTCAAGAAATTTAGCTGAGACCTGTCAGAGAACCAGGGTCTAGAACTGGACAACTGTTTTCCAAATGTGGGAAATGAATGTATATATAAACCTCCAACTCCATGAATTATTTGCTTTAGAAAATCTCTGAAGCCAGCCACCTACAGAAATAAGTTGTCAGAGCTCAGCATGCCCAGTACTTAGAGGTAGGCTTGGTACAATAGATCAAAATCTACTATAACTTCACCCCTTTATCGTATTTTGCTTGTCTAAGTGAGAACATTCAACAATATCTACAAACTTATCAGTGGGAACAATCAAATGGATACATTAGAAGTGTCTGTTTATTTAGTGAATAGACCAGTACAAACAAAACATTTTCCCTGCAACGGGTTATCTTCTCTAGCCATTTTTCCCCCATTTTTTATATTATTGCTTAAAGAAAATAAAGTAAATAAGGCCACTGTCAAAAATCTGTCTTGTCCTGGTAAAGGCAGAGAGATCTTCATCGTCCACTTTTGTATGACATTACTTATTAATTATCAGTATTTCACAGTCACTTGTAATTTTGCTTCACACTTCCATTTAAAGCACAAAGATCATTTTTAGCATATGGAAAAAGCTACAGATTTAGGTTTGCAATTCAATCTGTTGGACTCCTAGTTGATTTTGAGAATAGAGAAAATATTATAGAAAAAAAGAAGATGAAATAATGATTAAATCACATAATAAGGCATGATTTGTTATGATAATATCCTGGTATATTATTGCTGCAGTCACTAAATGATGTTTCCTTTAGGCAAATAGCATTTTCTGGAAATCTGGAACCTCAGAGCTTTTAAATATAATTTCAGATTTCTTAAGGGGCAACTGAATGGGAGACATAAGACTGGACATTCTGTATAGTCAAATGCATTAGGACACTTAGGAAGAATTATTATGCATGCTTATGATTTGTTACAGTGTCTCTGGTTAAAATGCAATTTTGTTCTTCTTATATGTAAAAATCAAAGAGTTTTTAACTTTGTGTCTACATTGTTAAAAAGCAAGAATATTTATTTCTTTTTAGCTGGAAAGTTATAGAAGCATATGATGTGGTAAGTTTTGAAGATTGTCCCCTTTTCATTTGTTAAATGTGGAAATTGAGTTGGTTAGGAACATTGATTCCCGGTTCAAGTTTTGTCTTTTCCCTATTTGTGAGATCTTGGTATGACACTTTTTAGGTATTATCTTCTTCTCTAAAATAAATGTATAGCATTAGCTACTCCAGCCCTTACTGCCTGAAGACGAGGTTGGTTACATTTCACTTCTACCCATAGTTCTCTGGCACTCTTAAATGGACTAAGGTGTCTCTGCTTTCTGCCATTACTTTAGCCTCTCCCAGCGGTGTTCTTTCAATTGCAGGAGTGGGTCCCCTCTCTTCCAGTTCCATATAACAATTAACAGATTTATTTTTACAAAGAAATGTTTACTTAAAATAAATTATTATAAATATAGACATTCACTTCTTTCTATACTTCAGTTTATAACTGTCTCTGCAACTCTGTCTTTTTCTCTCCTTACTCTTCTTTTTTTTCTCTCTCCTCCCCCTTCTCCTTATCAGTCTCTTTCTCTGTTTCTCTACTACACAACTCTTGAGAACTTTCCCTATATGCCATTGACAGTACAATTGAACCTTATATGAAACTTATACAATTTTCACAAAGTTTAATACTCTGGTAACTTTAGGCAGCCCTATTACATAAGGGCACTCCAGTCGCCACTTATTTTCTGTACCTTGTTCCTGTATTTAGAAAGTTGTTGGAAACAGAAGAAATCAAAATGGTAAAGTGGACAATATTTGGTTAAGTCTCTTAAATTGAGTTCAGCTGGGTGAATGCTGCATTGCCTTGTGCTGAGTGATTCTTATTGGAGCGCTGCCAACAAATGGGTCAAGGAAACAGTGACAGTCAAGTCAACCATTCCAATTTGCTTTCCATCTATGCACATAATAGTTATATTTGATGCTTGCTTTCCCAGGAATCTGATCATTATTTATTGTTACTTCTTCAATAAACTATTGTAGTATTTCAAGCATGTGTGATATAATCAATGTGGATGATATGCCTCCACTGAATCAAATTGCAACTTGTTTTCTACAATTTTGTCTATAGTTTTCAACAATTGGTTTGTATTCTTCTATATCCTTTCTCAATTTAGTTTGGTCCTCAGCTATCACACATACTGTTTGCTTCTGACCTGTACTTGAAGCTTTTCTAAGTAGGGGAACATCTGCTAGAATTTAACATTCTCTTTCCTTCCCCATCCATAGACTTTCAAAATTCAATCAACTCCATGTCAAAATGAGAAGGAGAAGGAGTTTAATTGTAGTTCACTATTGCAAAAAAAAGACACAGAAGAATCCGAAGATAGTCATCAGAAGATGATTTTTTGCTATTCTCAACTTCCTGGTATTATTCATATTTCTCTCTTGCTTTTTTGATCTTTCTCTCTAGGACTTAGAATCTGCTATGCTGCCAAAGGTAATTTTTAAACTTATTGGGTTATTAGTGTTCTATACCATCCAGGCTAATATACCTCTTCATTAGCTTAGATCTTAAAGATCTTAGTAAGTCATTGTCACCAGGATAATACACTATGACCAAGTAGGATTTATACCAGGAATGCAGGGCTGGTTCAATATTAGGAAAACTATTAGCATAATTGACTATATCAATAACCAAACAAACAAAAACCACATGATCATCTCAATAGATGCAGAAAAAGCATTTGATAAAATCCAACATCCATTCCTAATAAAAACACTTGAGAGCATAGGAATAAATGGACTTTTCCTTAAAATAGTCAGGAGCATATATTTAAAACCATCAGTAAGCATCATATGCAATGGGGAAAAACTGGAACCTTTCCCAGTAAGATCTGGAGTGAAGCAAGGTTGCCCACTATCACCATTATTATTTAATATCGTATTAGAAACACTAGCCTCGGCAATAAGAGTCGAGAAAGATATAAAAGGAATTAGAGTAGGCAATGAGGAAACCAAACTATCACTCTTTGCAGATGATATGATGGTATACCTAGAGAACCCCAGAGATTCTACCAAAAAGCTATTGGAAATAATTCATAATTTTAGCAAAGTAGCAGGCTACAAAATAAATCCCCATAAATCCTCAGCATTTTTATACATCACCAACAAAACCCAACAGCAAGAGATACAAAGAGAAATTCCATTCAAAATAACTGTTGATACCATAAAATATTTGGGAATCTATCTACCAAAGGAAAGTCAGGAATTATATGAGCAAAATTATAAAAAAGTCTCCACACAAATAAAGTCAGACTTAAATAATTGGAAAAATATTAAGTGCTCTTGGATCGGCCGAGCGAACATAATAAAGATGACAATACTCCCTAAACTAATCTATTTATTTAGTGCTATACCAATCAGACTTCCAAGAAAATATTTTATTGATCTAGAAAAAATAACAACAAAATTCATATGGAACAATAAAAAGTCGAGAATCTCAAGGGAATTAATGAAAAAAAAATCAAATGAAGGTGGCCTAGCTGTACCTGATCTAAAATTATATTATAAAGCAGCAGTCACCAGAACCATTTGGTATTGGCTAAGAAATAGATTAGTGGATCAGTGGAAAAGGCTAGGCTCACAAGACAGAATAGTCAATTATAACAATCTAGTGTTTGACAAACCCAAAGCCCCTAACTTCTGGGAAAAGAATTCATTATTTGATAAAAACTGCTGGGATAATTGGAAATTAGTATGGCAGAAATTAGGCATGGACCCACACTTAACACCATATACCAAGATAAGATCAAAATGGGTCTATGACCTAGGCATAAAGAACGAGATTATAAATAAATTAGAGGAACATAGAATAGTTTATCTCTCAGACTTGTGGAGGAGAAAGAAATTTGTGACCAAAGATGAACTAGAGACCATTACTGATCACAGAATAGAAAATTTCGATTACATCAAATTAAAAAGCCTTTGTACAAATAAAACTAATGCAAACAAGATTAGAAGGGAAGCAACAAACTGGGAAAACATTTTCACAGTTAAAGGTTCTGATAAAGGCCTCATTTCCAAAATATATAGAGAACTGACTCAAATTTATAAGAAATCAAGCCATTCTCCAATTGATAAATGGTCAAAGGATATGAACAGACAATTTTCAGAGGATGAGATTGAAACTATTACCACTCATATGAAAGAGTGTTCCAGATCATTATTGATCAGAGAAATGCAAATTAAGACAACTCTGAGATACCACTACACACCTGTCAGATTGGCTAAGATGACAGGAAAAAATAATGATGAATGTTGGAGGGGATGTGGGAAAACTGGGACACTAATGCATTGTTGGTGGAGTTGTGAACGAATCCAACCATTCTGGAGAGCAATCTGGAATTATGCCCAAAAAATTATCAAAATGTGCATATCCTTTGATCCAGCAGTGTTTCTATTGGGCTTATATCCCAAAGAAATACTAAAGAAGGGAAAGGGACCTGTATGTGCCAAAATGTTTGTAGCAGCCCTGTTTGTAGTGGCTAGAAACTGGAAAATGAATGGATGCCCATCAATTGGAGAATGGCTGGGTAAATTGTGGTATATGAATGTTATGGAATATTATTGTTCTATAAGAAATGACCAGCAGGATGAATACAGAGAGGCTTGGAGAGACCTACATGAACTGATGCTAAGTGAAATGAGCAGAACCAGGAGATCATTATACACTTCGACAACGATATTGTATGAGGACATATTTTGATGGAAGTGGATTTCTTTGACAAAGAGACCTGAGTTTCAATTGATAAATGACGGACAAAAGCAGCTACACCCAAAGAAAGAACACTGGGAAACGAATGTGAACTATCTGCATTTTTGTTTTTCTTCCCGGATTATTTATACCTTCCGAATCCAATTCTCCCTACGCAACAAGAGAACTGTTCGGTTCTGCAAACATATATTGTATCTAGGATATACTGCAACATATCCAACATATAAAGGACTGCTTGCCATCTAGGGGAGGGGGTGGAGGGAGGGAGGGGAAAAAAATCGGAACAGAAATGAGTGTCAATATAATGTAATTATTAAATAAAAAAAAATTTAAAAAAAAAAAAAAGATCTTAGTAAGTCACCACATTATTCTAGCACTTAGCATGATGCCTGGCACATAGTAGGCACTTAATGATTGTTTGATTAATTCATCCCACTTTGTCAGAACTTAATTCTGATATTATTAGACTACATGATTCAAAAGGCAATTTTCTCATTTATTACCATATAACATTTTTTTCTAGTGATATATCACGTAAAAATATAAATTCCAACCTTATATTTGATGCAGATGACTCAAAGTAATGAAATAAAAGGTATTGTATCACATTTCTACCTTAGTATTTTTTAGAATATGTGTTAACCTTTTTTCCCCTATATCCACACTTCATGTCCTTCAGAATCCCCAAACTCCCAGCACAGTAGCCCAAAATTATCTTGCACAAAGAAACTATTTTAGAAACCATGGATAGTTTGACTTGACTTTGCCCTCTAGTGGATTGTTCAGGGATCTAGCTGTGAGCCCTCTGGGAAAGAAAACCAGAAAAGTAGTTTTTAGGACTTCAATAGAGAATTTTTTAATTCAAGGAACCACACTTTTTAAATGTCTTGGTAATTGCTTGTTATTGGAATAATTTGTGTGTATATATTTATATTTATATATGTATTTCTCCAGAGCAGTTTTGATATTTTTCTTTTTAATAAAGAGCTGAATAAATATACACAGGGAAAGTCTACTAGTAAATGACAGTCCAAAGACACATGTTAAAATGCTTGATAATTGTGTGACTGTATACAATGAAAGCTTGAGTTGTATTTTATTGAGGCTTACTGTATTGGTCGGGATAAGGTCCTAAAGAGAGAGTGACATGCATCTCTGCATAAATACATTTCTAATCTCTATATAGATATATGCATATATGTATACATTTTCTTAGCAAAGACACTGGAGTGATTACCATTTTCTTCTCCAGCTCATTTTACAGATAAGGAAACTGAGGCAACAGGGTTAAATGACTTGACCAGGGTTACACAAACTAATAAATGCCTGAGGTCAAGTTTGAATGCCAAAAGGTATGTCTTCCTGACTCTAGGCCCAGTGCACTCTCTACTGTACTGCTTAGCTTCTCCAATAATAATTGTGTACTCTTCAATATGGAAAAATAGCTTTAATATGGGTTTATTTGTATTATTTTGGGAACATACTCAGGAAAGCAATTTATCTTTTGTCATCATCAGCAATAATAGAATTTTAAAGAAATAAGTTAAGAATGGAAATTAACATTGATATTAAAATGTCTTTTCAACTTCAGACTTGAGAGGAACATTCTTTGATAAAGTCTCTCAAATTCATCTGATTCTACAATTACTAAGCCCTATTCTATAAAAGATTTCTTGTCTACTAGTTTGATTAAGAGCAAGCTATTTGTTGAGTAGAGAAATAACAGGACAAACAGCTAATTAGAAATTTATTCATGCAGAGATGCAAGTCACTCTCTCTATAGGACCCGATCCCAGCCAACACAGTAAGCCTCAAGAAACATACACCCATACACAATTCAAGCTTTCATTGTATACATTCACACAATTTATCAGGCATTTTAACATGTGTCTTTGGATAGCCATTCACTAGTAGACTTTCTCTGTGTGTATTTATTTAGCTCTTTATTAAAAAGAAAAACTTCAAAGCTGCTCTGGGGAAACACATTGTTGTTCAGGGATTCCTAATTAGCAGTTTCCTCTTCATTTTACTTGCAAATGTACTGCTTTCTTTTCTGGTAGTTTTGTCACAGCCCAGATGACAAATTGCTCTGCTTTATAAAGCATTTACCAACTAACCAGACTGTTTAGCTTTTGATTTGGAAGTGACTGAAAACCAGTTATGGGTGGTACAAAGATGAATCACAACTTCAGCAAACCATACTTTAACATATATGTATACAAAGTTGAATCACAACTTCAGCAAACCATCCTTTAACATACACATATATGTGTATATATATATACATATATGTATATATACACAGATAGATTAATCACATCTATCTTTTTCATTTTAATAAGTTGAATGATTTCAAAATATAGAAAGTAAAGTTTATCAAAAAATGACATCTTTACCATTTTGAGGTATTTTATAAAGGCAATTCTTCTCCCAAGGACTTCTAATTACAATGACATAATACAGCACATAATAGGCACAATTATATAGCACCTGTATCATAATATTATATCGATAGTTAACAATTATGTAGTACCTATTATGTGACAGACACTGTGCTAAGCACTTTATGATTATTGCCCCTTCAATCCTCACAAAAACCTGGGAGAGATATGCTATTCTCATTTAACATTTGTGGAAACTGAGGGCAAACAAGTTAAATGACATGTCTAAGGTTGTATTTGACTTCAGGTCTTCCTCACTCCAGACTGTTTACTTTGCCATCTAGTTGCCCAGTCAGGGGTTTGGGATTTGGGATTCAATATTCTCATACAGTTACAAATACTTAGTGGAGGTACAATATAAGAAGTAATACATTAATCATCAGAAAATTTAAGTTTCAATCCTGCCTCTTTATTTTTTTTCTTAGTGTGATCATCAACAAGTAACTTAGACTTCTTGAACATTACTAATTTTTTCTTCAGTAAAACTGGCAGATCAGATTGAGATGACCTCTGGTGTTCCTTTCAGCTTGAAATCTAAGATCCTATGAAATCATACATTATTTTTTATCCCTTGTTCTAAAAAAAAATGGAAAGCCTAATCTGAAACTATTAAAAGAAATCTGTGTATCATTCTATGAGAACTGATGGCAATTAATTAGAGAAAGAAGTGGAGGAGGTGAGGAAATATAATTCGTGACTAATGAACATGTGGTTGAAGGTCTCTATCATCATGGCTGGAATGTTATTATTGATTTAAGGGAAAAAACAATTGAATTTTCTTAAAAACAAACTGGATTTGAGTACGTTAGTTAGTCTGAACCCAACTATGCTAGATTAGTATCTGGAATTTCTAAATTAACTTTTATTCAGTTATATGGCTACCCTTTCTCCTCCTTAGTGGCCCTCAGCATAACCTTGTCAGTCTTAGTCAAATCTGAAAACACTCCCCCAAAAACCCATCTTTTTTTAAATTTTAGCACAGCTCCAAATATTAGTCATGCCTCTTTTTGAAAAATAATGTTTTGCATCTGTCTTCAACCTACCTGAATGGATCTTTTAAGGTACTATATTGCTTATTTCTCAAAGATGGACAGGAAATCTTTCCTTAGTGTGTAAGTAACACAGTGTACATATTTGCTGTTACAAAATGTGATTGGTGTTCTTCCACTCTGAACATACTGAACATAGCTGTTTGTATATTTACTTTTGCACTCTCTAGTGTCACCTCTCCTCCCCCTTCAGAAAGGTGTCAGGGCCAATGTTGAGGGGAAGGTCTTTTCTAGGAAAGACTATTAGCTCATACAGACTCTTTGACCCTATTCAGTGTTTCTAATACCTTGTTAAAGTTCATTAAGTTGGAAAATGACAGAAATTAAAAGGTCAAATTAAAAAAGTGTGGATTTGAATATTCTTCTCAAGGCTAGATATTGAGAATGAATAGGCATCTTGACTATCTCCTGAACTGGGGAAAATGCGACAGAAATTAATTTGCTGAACTCAACTGGGGCCTTCCATTGAGAGTTGTTAGAGACTGTTCACCAGTATTCACCAGCCAGGGTATAGCTGCAATGTAGAAGGCAATGGTAGATACTTCCTTGAAGCTACAATGTAGATAGAAATTTACCAATTAACTTCAAAAGCCAAGAGCAGTGACAAAGAGAGAAGCTTTAGAAGATGACAAGTAAGGGAAGAGGAAAACAATACCCAAAAGAGATCTGCAGCCTGAAGAACCTGATACTGTTAACAATGGAGCAAAACCAGTTGTTGGGAGAGAGCTGGGAAATTTCATGCAAGAGATCTTTTCCCACTATGATACAAGACAGACTCCATGGATGCTGAAACCCTTCTATACAACAGGACAAATGTTTTCTAACCATATTCCTTTCTCATGGTCATGTAGCTCCAAGAGAAATTGTATAAGTTTATATAGCAGAACTGATAATGATGCTATTGAACATTCTTCTTATTTGCTGTTTTTTCTAGTTAAAGACTTTGCTGTTTGATTTATTGCTTGTGTTCAGTCAATTGGTACCTTAGGCACCAGATAGAAGCTTTTTAACCTTGTTTCTCTTTGACACTGAACCCAAGTGACATATGATTTCAGAGAGGAATCAACAAAGGGATGAAAAACTAATAAATCATTGCTATGTGCCAGGCACTATGTTAAGCATTAAAAATACAAATACAAGTGAAGCCCTGCCCATAAGGATCTTATATCCAAATAGGCAGAGACAACCCATAAAGGATATATCCTCATTCCACAACATACTTTAGAAATGGCCAAGAAGAGGTACAGTAATTTAGTTTGGGTAGAAGGTGAAAAGCTCAACCTAAAATCTAGAACACAGATTGAAAAGGAAATAAGATCAACAACTAACATTTCTATAGTACATATTCTGTTACAGGTATTTTACAATTATTATCTAATTTTATCTTCACAACAACTCTGGGAGATAGACACTATTATTATTTACAGATAAGAAAACTGAATCAAACAGCAGTTAAGGGACATGCCTAGGATCTTACAACTAATGACTGTCAGGTTAAATTTGAACTTAAGGTTTCCTGAATCCAAACCTATCTCTCTCTTCACTGAACTGCCTCTAATAATTATGATGATCTGTTTCTTCTGTACCTTATAATTATAAAACACTTCATTTAAATTATCTTCATGTTCACAAAAACTCTATAAAATGTATAAAATAATGTGTTTTTTTCTTTTTACATATGAGGAATCTAAAACTAATGAAAGAAGCTAAGAAGATTGAAGATTTAAACTAAAACTTTCTGTCTCCAATTTTGTCTCTCTTTCCCTGAAACCATGCTGCCTATATCTGTTGGCAAAAGAAAAATGGAAACATATTCACACATATGAATATACTTCAAGTGGACAAAATTCAATATTCTACAAATTTTTATTTGAATAGTAAGGTCTTTTAGGCCACTGATTAATTTAGAAGAATAAAAGAAAATTAAATAAACCAGAATCCCAATACGGCAGACCCAATACTTTAAATTGTGGTTGTCTTATTCTTAATATAGCCAAAGAGGTGAAACTTATCCTTTCAGAGCTTTAATAGGATGCTGAATGATGGTGAAGAGTTTCCCCATGCTCATTTAGAGATACACTTAGTGTTTGGATTAATCTGTCATTGGTATAAAGAGCTATTTATAATTCAGTGTTATTGTTTTTCAAGGTCAGTGCTGTTGATTGCATGAATGTTGTTGAAATACTTTCTGGAGTATGTGTGCTAGAAATATGAATGCTGTTGATTATATTGCACCTCTAGTATACTCAGCCAGTGATTTATTCTACTACTACAATTCCAGTAGTATGAATAGTGAGATGGATGCAGAGTTGAAAGTGAGAGGAAGGAGATTGACTCTGAATTCTATTTCTGTATGTGACCTTGGGCAGCTGTGTATCTCTAAGAATTCATTTTCTTGTGAATGATGGATTTGAACAAGATGCTCTCTCTAAAGTTCCTCTGATTCTTTATCTTCTGATCACATGATTTAAACATATTTATCGGCTGGTAAAGAATAGGTAAGAGGTAAAGATAAGAAAGTTGGTTGGAAGGATAATTAACAAAGATGTTGACTAACATCTTGAAATTTAAAATTAGGTAGAGCAAAAGTGCTGCCCAAAGCCTAAAAATTCCAAGAAGAGTTGTTTGCATGTGAATAAGTATTAGTTATTTCTGTAAATAAGATTGCTAGATAAAATGCTGCTTGGGCTTCAGCTGGTGGTGCACCCTTAGTAAAGAATGATCTTTGAACAATAAGCCTATTTAAAACTGCATGACATTCAGAGATCTTTATTTAATGCCTCTTGTCAAGGGACTGGAATATTTCTGAGAGAGTTGCCCAGGATGAGAAAACTTTTTAATATAAAAATAATTTCTGTCTTGTTTTTCTTTCAGTTCATTTTCTCAATATATATTTTCTTTCTCAGAAGACCATCTCTTATAAATTAGAATTTAAAAGGAAAAAAACAAAAGAAAGACAATACATTAAACAAGTCTAATATTCCATTCCTCAGATTCTTTCACATCTGACAACATATTAAACAGGTCTAATATTCCATATCTCTGGTTCCTTCACATCAGAAAAGAAAGGAAGAAGATATATTCACATATGTCTACTTTGGGGCCAAGTTTGACAATTATCATTTAAAACATTCAGTTTTTTTTTCTATTTCATTATTGTAGTTATTGCATATACTGAATATTTCCTTATTTCATTTTATATCAATTTATATAACTCTTCATATATTCATGAATTTTTATGGTATAACAAGATACATCAACTGCAATTTGTTTAGCCATTCCCCAGTTGACAAGCACCTCTTCTTTTTGTTCCATGGCTAGAAATAAATGGAGACTCCTAGATTTTTAAAATCACTGACATTTTTGAGGTGTATGCTTTTGAGTCTCTGAGTCAGTATGGATAGTTTCTCAGCATAATCTCATTATTTATAGAATGATTGGACCAATACACAGCTCCACCAAGTGTGTAACAGGTTGCATTGTAAATATTGAAGGCTTACAATGAATGACTATTGGCATCTCTTTTGGGGAACTATTCTATTTAGAAACCAGGCACTACTTCTCCTTTGGTGGGTGTATATATCTCTCTGTGTATGTATTTCAGTGTCATTTTTCCTTACAGATAATCACATCTTATTTGTGTTCCCAGAGAGAAAATTGCTTTCATCTGTTTGTTTCCATGTCTCTTTGTGAGGAACTGAGCCAAATAAGAATCAATTTAGGAGCCAGTCCAGGTACTAACAGTGCTGTGAACTGGTTGCTTTTTTAGTCTCTTTTTCAACCTAAGGGTAAGTTTCTGAATGTTAAAGCTATGCTTCTCTTCTTTGATAGAGCCTTCAATCAAGTGGAGAAAGGAGAATTTATCACAGATGGTATTTCTCCAGTTTTGTTTTATTTTATTGCACAAAATGCATTTCTCATTTAACAAATATGTCTGTGACCAATATGTTCAGTTGGCCACATCATGGTACTAATAAAGCCAGAACAGCAGTTTTGATCCCAACATATTATGGGTAACTTTGCCTTGTTCCTTGGCTATCAATGCATCATTAACCCTGGTCAATTGCATAAGTTCATATCTAATAAATGCTTGCTAATTTATTGAATGTTGGTGATATTTTATATGGGGGTGGAGTGGAGGTGGGAGATGGCAGATCAAATGATTCAGTTGGATTAGTACAAAGATCTCCACTATTGGTACCATATTTATTCAGTTTTTCAGTTTGAATTTCCTAAACAGTGCTCAGGAGATTATTTATTTCCTTGTAAATACTTGCTTCTTCCACAGTTAGGATAAACAACCATCAAATTGTCATAGTCCAAAAGCCAGTATTCCCAAAGAAAAGATTGAAAAAGGGAGTTTGGGATTATAGAATCATAAAAGAGCTTTGAGTGACAAATGTGTCCATATGACAAATTGTACATTATAATATATATTTTACAAATATTCATTTTATAGACTTGCTTTAATTTATATATTTAGTAAATGTCAAAGTTAGGACCATATTTCAATGCTAGTATCCTAGGTGGGCTCAGAAGCATTCATTCAAGAGCTAATGAACAGTTACACAAAACTATGTGAAAACTATTAAAACACATCCCTACCTATGAATACTTATCCTTAGTTTACCACCAACATATTGCTTCTCTGGTATTTTTAACTCACTCACTCTCTCTCTCTCTCTCTCTCTCTCTCTCTCTATATATATATATATATATATATATATATATATATATGTGTGTATATATATATATATATAGTATATAAAGAAGTGGTTTAAGCTGTGCTCAAAGAAACTTTATGAGATAGGTAGAATAAATGTTATTTTTTAAAATTTTATAGACAAGGAGATTGATGCTCAGAAAAATTGAATAATTTGTCCATTGTTGTCCAACTATTATAATGTGGGATCTAAACTATTTTAACTTTTTTTTAAAAAAATTAATAGCTTTTTATTCACAAGTTATATGTATGGGTAATTTTTACAGCATTGACAATTGTCAGATGACCAGTAGATGTTAAATATATTAAAATATAAATTAGATACACAATAAGTATATATGACCAAACTATTATTTTGCTGTACAAAAAGAATCGGACTCTGAACTATTGTATAATTAGCCTGTGAAGGAAATCCAAAATGTAGGCAGGTGAAAATATAGGGATTGGGAATTCAATGTAATGGTTCTTAATCATCTCCCACAGTTCTTTCACTGGGCGTAGCTGGTTCAGTTCATTACTGCTCCATTGGAACTGATTTGGTTCATCTCATTGCTGAGGATGGCTGGGTCCATCAGAATTGGTCATCATATAGTTTTGTTGTTGAAGTATATAATGATCTTCTGGCCCTGCTCATTTCACTCAGCATCAGTTCATGTCTCTCCAAGCCTTTCTGAAATCATCCTGTTGGTCATTTCTTACTGAACAATAATATTCCATAATATTCATATACCACAATTTATTCAGCCATTCTCCAATTGATGGGCATCTACTCTGTTTCCAGTTTCTGGCCACTACAAACAGGGCTGCCACAAACATTCATGCACACACAGGTCCCTTTCTCTTCTTTATGATCTCTTTGGGATATAAGCCCAGTAGTAACACTGCTGGGTCAAAGGGTATGCACAGTTTGATGACTTTTTGAGCATAGTTCTGAATTGCTCTCCAGAATGGCTGGATGTGTTCACAATTACACCAACAATGTATTAATGTCCCTGTTTTCCCATATCCCCTCCAACATTCCACATTATCTTTCCCTGTCATTCTAGCCAGTCTGACAGGTTTGTAGTGGTATTTCAGAGTTGTCTTAATTTGCATTTCTCTGATTAATAATGACTTGGAGCATCTTTTCATATGGCTAGAAATACAAACTATTCTAACTTAAAGATCAGTTATACTTTCCATTACTACAGGTTGCCTACCTAATTGAGTAATTTCCAGCTTTTGACTCCAGATGTTCTCCTTTTGTCTTTATGGAATTCTGTACCCTCTTTCCTTCCCTTCTGTGTCTGCCTAGTTCAAGGTTTCTTGCAAATTCTTTGTGGAATTACAGTTCTGCTTTTCCAATCTGCTTAGTAGCCCAAACTATTTTTTACTAATGTTTCAGATCTCCATCAGCTTCTTCTCAGTTTTAGGTACAGTACTAGAGTGTTGAATTTTGAAACAGGAAAACCTGAATTCAAACTCAGCTTTAGAAACTTATTAGTTCTGTGTGTTAAGAGCAAATCATTTATTTCATTATGATTTCTTTCACCTATAAAATGAGAGTAAACATAACATTCATCTTCTAGGTTTATTGTGAGAGTAAAGTGAGACAACATAAGTAAAGTGCTCTGCCAATCTTGATTTGCCCTAAAGATATGTGGTATAATACTAATAATGCTAAGTATGATTATTTTTCAGTTGGTCCTAGGGGTTTTACTCGTTTTGAGAAAGGCACATATTTCTGGCTTTTTCTACCCAGAACCTTTGTTAACACTTTAGTCAAAAATTCATCATAGGTAAAGCTATAAATATTTATTTTCTGATTTGAGGTCAGAAAATCTAGGGGGAAAAATCAATACACATTATAGTGATGTTAATTAATATAATATGTGAAGCACTTTACAAACCTTGAAGTGAGATGTTGATTTTAATAATGATAATAGGGAAGGAATAAACAGATCAAATAAGGCTGGCCTCTGTGTACTTGATAGCACATTGTTCTCATTTATTAGTCTAATATAACTTTGGTTTTTTATTAGTACAGTAACATTTATGAATACACAAATGAAAGAAAATGTGATATGCTCCTCATTTGACTAGTAACAAATTTGATCATATTCTGAAATATTTATGCTTTTAAAAAGCATTTCAGAAGATAAATTATATCTTTTTGTAACAATGATTTCAATTCTACCTTAGAGTTTTTCTCCATTATAAGAAGAGAAATTAGCTAATTATTATCATAGTTAAGCAAAGACTCATTAAGGAGAATTCATTACTATCTACATATTTTCACATATATAATATATATATATGTATACATATATAAACATACATATCCATACATATATGTGGACTTCTGGCTAATTTATATAATTCTATTAATAAAGACAAAAATTAAGTTCTTGAACTTTCTTCCCTTCACCCAAACTGATTTGATCCTACTGGTTTGAATGTCTTAAGCATTCTTCACTTTCATAGGTGAATCTTCTATTTGCTTGTTTTATATGTCTTAATCATTATTAAGAAAGTTGTATTCATTCAAACTTTGAACACTGTTGGTTTGTTACGATTCACAGAATTGTCTCTTGTGTTACTGTATCTTTTGTTGCCATCCAGTGGTTATAATCATATAATTCAGTTGTTAAACCAGAAGACAGAAAAAAATGGAACCTTCACTTAGCAGACTGTTTTAATGCAAAATAGAGTTGGTAAATAAGATTCTGAAAACAACGTAATAGTTTTGAACTTTTAAGACGTGACATATAGTTGAGATTGTTAGAATATGAAATAAATAATAATATGGAAGGGAGAACAAGGTGTGAAATGAATGAATTTTATTGAAAGAAATGATAGTCATATCCAGATGCATCTTAAAACTCAGAAATGAAGAAATCTTTATCTCACTGACTAGAGAGGATTAAGATGTGAACTCGGGCTTTGAAACACATTAGCTGTTTGATTACTGGAAAAGTCACTTAGTTTTTCAAATCATCTGTTGACTGTTGGGTAAAATGGACATTCCAATATACTTGAGGTGATATTGAGGAAGAAAATACTTGTAAATCTATAGAACTGTAGAAATGGAAGCTATGATAATAGCAAAAAAATAAAAATTTCTCCATTTAATAACAAAAATTTTACTCATTACTTCTTTCTCAACTATAAAATTAACCATCACCACAAAATTTAAAAGCTGTAATTTATAATTTATACCTATATATTATAAATTATGTATAGGTAATTGCCACTAGGAGAATTCATAGGAAAGAATTATAGTAGATAATAGTCTACAAGAAACATTTAAGCAACTCCATGTTTATAGTGTAGTGATGAAGAAGCATATTTTTGCCTGTAAAGGAGAATAGGATTTATTTAAACCTTAATTAGGAGGGAAGTAGGCTGAATAAGCCTTACTTTAATTTAATTTAGAAGTACAATATTAGCAGGTTTGAAACATTCTTAGACCATGTTTTTTGGCACTTTTATTCATTAATTTAAAGTGTGATCAGTCAAAACTATCTTGAAAAATGACATTGTTGGTTGGGATGAGGGTGCGATGGAGGAGATTGGGACTTGTTCTTCTGAATGAAGAACCCATAGAATCATAAGATGATAGATTTACAAAGTGAAGATCTTCTTTCTCTTAGTGAAGAGTTCACATAATTATGAACATAAAGTTAGATATATAGCTGGAGAAGATCTAAAATATCACCTAGTACAATCCTCTCATTATGCAGAGGCTAGTGAGAGGTTACTGGACATGCCCAGGATCATACAAAGTAGGTGACAGAACTGGAATTGGAGCCCAAGTCCTCTGATTTCAAATCTAGCCTTCATTTCAATCTTTGTTTCTCATGGAAGTCTTCATTTTTTTAATTCTTAGAATGCCCATGAAATCTGATGAAGGGATAAGAAAGTGGTGATGACTTTTCATAAGGCAACTATAAGTTAATTGAAAAAATGCATTGATTAAGCTAGAAAGATTATAATTTAATTTTTAGAAGCCAGTCTTTTAAAAATGATTTAAAAGTCATTTATAATTCAAGGAATACACTATAATTTTAAAAAGCATTGAAAGACTAATGAGTACTCTTGTTGAACAATTTGATTTTAAATAACAAAAATGATGAAAATCAACTATTCTAAGAAGGATTATAAATTTTTCATTGTGAAAACTTCCATTTGCCTATGGATGTTGTTGACAACTCCAAGTATGAAGAATGGTGTTTTCCACCTGGTAGAGACATAAAGATACTTTTCACACTTGGCAAATGGGTTTGGGGAAATAGTTATTTGTAATGACTGTTACAATTTCCTCCTCTATTGCCTCTTTTCAACACCTCATCATGACTTAGGAATGGATAAGATAAGTATAAACTAAAGCAAGTCTGAAGAAGCCACCAGAGCTTTGATCATATCCTAGCAATAAAAAGTGTAGCTTTTAAATGAGCACAAGCACATTGTGGCTTGTCATCTGGGTAGACACAATATTGTTCAAAAAGTAAATGTCCTAGCAGAGAGGTAGGGATTCCAAGCAGGTTAGTCTCATAAATTCATTTTCAGCCTGAAATGCTCAGAATATAAAATATTCAGAAATAAGTGTTCTTGTTTTATTTTGGTGAACTATTTTGCTTTGTCTGTCACAAGCCCCAAGTTAACTGACAACATGAATGTGTTTAGTGTAGCCTCCAATTAAGTAGTCCAGATAATTCTGATTTCAAAATGTTGCTTTTGGTCTCCATACCAAATACAATTGTGGCTTGGAACTGCCATTTGACCATCAATTAGGGGATTATATTCAAACCCACACTAAAAGCACAGCCTGAACTGGCATCCATAGGGACCCTCGTTTAAAAGAAAACATATATTTCTTTCTTCTGCTAGAGATCATTTGGAGCCTACACACATTGGAAACATATGACTAGGGCACCTACATGAATGTACTTACATTTAAAGAAACCATATCATGCAGGTGAATATATAGAGGGAGTGACTTAAAGCTAGAATCCTGCCTTTTTTTTTTTTTTTTCTATTTCTCAGGAGAGGTCCAAGAGAGAATTATGAACTCCAAAGCCATATACTAAAAAGAAAAGAAGAGAGTGAGAACAGAAGTTGTCTCTTTACAGTTTAAATGGAAAGCATTTACTTTTAGGAGTCACTTTTCTTTGATATTCCTTTCCTTATTTAATGTAAAGGTGAAGAGTGGGAGTTGAGGGATGATACATATGAAGCAATCAGAAACCTCTGATTTCAAATACTGTTTAGCAAGAGACCTATATGTCAAAAGGTACAGAATATGTGCTTAGCTTGAGGGCATATATTGTCTCCATAATGCTTCCGTGGCCCCTCTCAGTGGAATCTTAAAATAAACATATTTCATTCCTAATTCATTATTTGTGTCTTATACCTCAAATCTTCTTACATTATTATTTTTATTTGTAATGGCATAATTTATCTAGGTTCTCTTATAGAAATGTTGGTGCTAACTATTCCTTATCCTTACAATCAAATGATTTCTATCTCCAGTCCCTTGCTCTGTATTCCCATTGTCAGAGTCTTAGTGTAAGCCTTACTTATCATTTGTCTGCACAATAGCAAAAAAACATTTTTTTCTTTTCTTTATTTTATTCTGAACTTAAGAAATAAAACAAGCTTCTCCATAATACAGTAGATAGGAAAAAGAGATGATTATACGTGAAATTACAAATCTATTATGTACAACTTGCAAATCTTTTAAAATATATAATAGTTATAGTCTTTTTTCTTCCCTCTATGCTCCTTAACCTACCATTAGACTAAAATATGTGTGTATGTGTAATGCAATTCTATACATCTTTTTATTTATCAGTTCTGTCTCTGAATGCAGACAATATCTTTTTTCATATAAGAGACTTTAGGCTGCTCTTATGATTTCCAATAACTTTTTTCATGCAGATGAATATAAGCTCTGTGAGGACAAAAACATTATTCTTATATTTGAACCCCAGTACATAGTATCTGATATGTCATAGGAATTTGTAAAATTCCTACTGAATGAATGAATAAATATATAGATCAAGATATGTCATTCTTGGATTAAAACTCTTCAGTGTAGCCTGGAGAATAGAGTTTAAATTAATTTGGCACATATTTATGGTATTAGAAATATGATATTGCTTTTCTAAATTTATTCTATTCTACATAAATTACTTCATTTCCAACCAAAATAGTTTACTTGATATCCTCACTGTCCTCATCCTATTATTTTCTTCTTATATGCTTTGGCCCAGAATTAGAGCCAATATTTTATTTATTTATTTATTTATTTAATTGTAGCTTTTTATTTACAAGATATATGCATGGGTAATTTTTCAGTATTGATCCTTGCAAAACTTTCTGTTCCAAATTTTCCCCTCCTTCCCCCACCCCCTCCCCTAGATGGCAGGTAAACCAATACATGTTAAATATGTTAAAGTATATGTTAAATACAATATATGTATAACATCTATAGAGTTATTTTGCTGCACAAGAAAAATTGGACTTAGAAATAAGATAAAAATAACCTGAGAAGGAAATCAAAAATGCAAACTGACAAAAACAGAGGGAGTGGAAATGCTATGTTGTGGTTCATACTCATTTCCCATAATTCTTTTGCTGGGTGTAGCTGGTTCTCTTCATTATTGAAGAAATGGAACTGATTTGATTCATCTCATTGTTGAAGAGAGCCACGTCCATCAGAAATGATCATCATATACTATTGTTGTTGAAGGGTATAATGATTTCCTGGTTCTGCTTATTTCACTCAGCATCAGTTCATGTAAGTCTCTCTGAAATCATCCTGCTGATCATTTCTTACAGAACAATAATATTCCATAATATTAATATACCACAACTTATTCAGCCATTCTCCAACTGATGAGCATCCATTCAATTTCCAGTTTCTAGCCTCTATAAAAAGAGCTGCCACAAATATTTTTGCACATATAGATCCCTTTCCCTTCTTTAAGATCTCTTTGGGATATAGGTCCAGTAGTAACACTGTTGGATCAAAGGGTATGTACAGTTTGATAACTTTTTGTGCATAGTTCCAAATGGCTCTCCAAAATGGTTGTATGCATTCACAATTCCATCAACAATTATCAGTGTCCCTGTTTTCCCACATCCCCTCCAATATTCAGCATTATCTTTTCCTGTCATCCTAGCCAATCTGACAGGTGTGTAGTGGTATCTCAGAGTTGTCTTAATTTGCATTTTTCCAATCAATACTGATTTGGAGCATCTTTTCATATGACTAGAAATAGTTTCTGTCTGTTCACATCGTTTGACCATTTAACAATTAGAGAATGGCATGTTTTTTTTTATATAAATTGAAGTTAATTCTCTATATATTTTGGAAATGAGGCTTTTATCAGAACTTTTGATTGTAAAAATGTTTTCCAAGTTTATTGCTTCCCTTCTAATCTTGTCTGCTGCACTAGTTTTGTTTGTACAAAAACTTTTCAATTTGATATAATCAAAAATTTCTATCTTTTGATCAATAATGATCTCTAGTTCTTTTTTGGTCACAAATTCTTTCCTTCTCCACAAGTCTGAGAGGTAAACTATCCTATGTTCTTCTAATTTATTTATAATCTTATTCTTTATGCCTAGATCATGAACCCATTTTGACCTTATCTTGGTATAAGGTGTTAAGTGTGGGTCAATGCCTAGTTTCTGCCATACTAATTTCCAATTTTCCCGGCAACTTTTGTCAAACAGTGAATTCTTATCCCAAAAGCTGGGGTCTTTAGGTTTGTCAAACACTGGATTATTAAAGTTATTGACTATTGTCCTGGGAACCTAACCTAATCACTGATCAACTAATCTATTTCTTAGCCAATATCAAATGGTTTTGGTGATTGCTGCTTCATAATGTAGTTTTAGATCAGGTACAGCTAGGCCACCTTCATTTGATTTTTTTTTTTTTTTTTGTCATTAGTTCCCTTGGAAGTCTTGACCTTTTGTTCTTCCAGATTAATTTTGTTTTTATTTTTTCTAGGTCATTAAAATAGTTTTTTGGGAGTCTGATTCATATAGCACTAAATAAAAATATTAGTTTAGGTAGCATTGTCATCTTTATTATATTCACTTGATCTATCCAAGAGCACTTAATACTTTTCCAGTTGATTAGGTCTGTATTTCTTTGTGTGGAAAGTGTTTTGTAGTTTTGCCCATATAGTTCCTGAATTTCCCTTGGCAGATAGATTCCCAAATATTTTATTCTATCAGCAGTTACTTTAAATGGAATTTCTCTTTGTATCTCTAACTGTTGGATTTTGTTAGTGATATATAAGAATGCTGATGATTTATGTGGGTTTATTTTGCATCATGCAATTTTGCTAATGTGGATTATTTCTAATAGCTTTTTAGTAGAATCTCTGGGGTTCTCTAAGTATACCATCATATCATCTGCAAAGAGTGATAATTAGGTTTCTTCATTACCTACTCTAATTCCTTTAATCTCTTTCTCAACTCTTATTGCCAAAGCTAGCATTTCTAATACAATATTGAATGGTAATGGTTGAAATGGGCCACCTTATTGGGAATGGTTCCAGTTTGTCCCCATTACATATGATGCTTACTGATGGTTTTAAATAGATGCCACTGATTATTTTAAGAAAAAGTCAATTTATTCCCATACTATCAAGTGTTTTTTAATAGGAATGGATATTGGATTTTATCAAATGCTTTTTCTGTATCTATTGAGATGATCATGTGGTTTTTGTTAATTTGGTTATTGATATAGTCAATTATGCTAATAGTTTTCCTAATATTGAACCAGCCCTGCATTCCTGGTATAAATCCTACTTGGTCATAGTGTATTATTCTGGGGATGATTTTCTGTAATCTTTTTGCTAATATTTTATTTAATATGTTTGCCTCAATATTCATTAGGGAGATTGGTCTATAATTTTCTTTCTCTGTTTTTAACCTACTTGGTTTAGGTATCAGTATCATGTCTGTATCATAAAAGGAATTTGGTAGGAGTTCTTCATTCCCTGTTTTTTCAAATAGTTTATATAACATTGCAGTTAATTGTTCTTTAAATGTTTGGTAGAATTCATTTGTAAATCTGGTTCTGGGGATTTTTTGTTGGGGAGTTGATTAATAGCTTGTTCTATATCTTTTTCTAAAATGGGACTATTTAAGCCCCATTTTACTTTCTCCTCTGTTAATCTGGGAAACCTATAGTTTTAGAGGTAGTCATCCATTTTACTTAGGTTATCAAATTTATTGGCATAAAGTTGGGCAAAGTAACTCCTAATTATTGCTCTAATTTCCTCTTTATTGATAGAAAGTTCTCCCTTTTCATTTTTAAGACTAACAATTTGATTTTCCTCTGTCTTTTTTTCTAATCAAATTTACCAAAGGTTTATCTATTTTGTTTTTTCATAAAACCAACTCTTAGTTTTATTTATTAATTCAATATTTGTTTACTTTCAATTTTATTAATTTATTCTTTTAATTTTAGAATTTCAAGTTTAGTATTTGATTGGGGATTTTTAATTTGCTCTTTTTCTAGCTTTTTAAGTTGCAAGACCAATTCACTGATCTTCTCTTTCTCTATTTTATGCAAGTAGGCCTCTAGAGATATAAAATTTCCCCTTATTACTACTTTGGCTGCATCCCACACATTTTGATATGATGTCTCATTGTTGTCATTCACATTTCATGTGAAATTATTGTGTCTATGATTTGCTGTTTCACCCATTCATTTTTTAGAATGAGATTATTTAGTTTCCAATTAATTTTTGGTCTATTTACCCATAGGTTTTTGTTGAATGTAGTTTTTATTGCATCGTGAAATGAAAAAAAATACATTTATTATTTTTGCCTTTCTGCATTTAATTTTGAGGTCTTTATATCTTAATATATGGTTAATTTTTATATAGGTTCCATGAACTGCTGAGAAGAAAGTATATTCTTTTCTGTCTCCATTCAGTTTTCTCCAAAGATCTATCATACCTAACTTTTCTAATATTCTATTTACCTCTTTAACCTCTTTCTTATTGTTTTATTGTTGTAATAACAATGTAATGTAAACATTGTTTATGTGTTTTGTTGTTTTATTTGTCTAATCCTGAGAGTGCAAGGTTGACATCTCCCACTATTATAGTTTTGTTGTCTATTTCTTCTTCCAACTCTCTTAACTTCTCCTTTAGGAATTTAAATGCTATACCATTTGGTGCATATATGTTTAGTACTAATATTGCTTCATTGTCTATACTACCCTTTAGCAAGATATAGTTTCCTTCCTTATCTCTTTTAATTAGGTCAGTTTTTGGTTTTGCTTGATCTGAGATAAGGATGGCTACCCATGCTTTTTTTTTTTTTTTTTTTTTTTTTTTTTTTTTTTACTTCACCTGAAGCATAATAGATTCTGCGGCCTTTTACTTTCACTCTCTATGTATCACTCTGCTTTAAATGTGTTTTCTGTAAACAACATATTGTAGGATTCTGGCTTTTGATCCAGTCTGCTATCTGCCTCTGCTTTATGGGAGAGTTCATCCCATTCACATTTATGGTTATGAAAACTACTACTTCTGTATTTCCTGCCATCTTATTATCCCCAGATTATACTTCTTCCCCCCCCCACCCCCCCCCCCCCCCCGCCTTTTCCCCCTGTCCAGTATTGTACTTATGGGCACCACTTGCCTCCTGCAGTAGAGCCAATATTTTAGATAGAGTTTGATCAGGACAGATCATAAGTTAGAAATTACCTTGCCTTTGTAGTTAATGATTTTCAAATGCCTATATTTGTTGATGGCTTTAAAATTTATGATATTTTTGAAAATAGCATTTAGCCAGATGTTGGGGTCAAGATCTTTGACTTGTTGTTTGAAAAATCTACTTTTTACCTTCCAAAATTCAGTTTATTTTTCTATCTTCATGCCATTTCCTTCCTTCTTGCTTCTTGGCAAAAATGTGCATTAGTATGGAATCCATCATGACCAGATGACTCAAACTCTACAAAATCTATCAAGTGCTCTTTGACATCTCTTACCTTATCTTGGATTTGATTGTTTGCCTTTTTTCTTATATTTTCTTATATTCTCCTATTCTGGTGATAATTTTATTACTATAAAAACTAATAAAATAGAAGTTGTTTTACTCTCTGAGATAGTGATCTCCTTTCACATTTGTTCTCTTGCTCTCAAACTAGTGAATTATTTCCGTTTTATTGTTCTTGACATTTTTCTTGAGCTCATTCTGGACTTTGATCTCCCCAACTCTATTATTATTGATCTGTGCCTATCTTTTCTATTTGTCCTCAATTACCTGCTCTCACTTTTCATCTTTTGTACTTGTTTTAATGCCTGACCTTGCCAATAAGTTCTTAGTGCAGTCAGTGTGGAAGAAGAGGAGAGATTCAGTCAGTAGAATGAAGTGAATGAGGATAAAAGCCATGGATCTGTCTGAGAAGAATTATATCCTGAAAGTGGATAAATAGGCAAGAGTCTCTTTCCTAATGATCAAAAGGCACAGAAAGTATCCAGAGAATACAAGGAAGATAGAAAGCAGACCTTAAGAGTGAAGTAAGCCAATAAGGCTGTCCTGAGGGTCTTGGAAAATTGACTTAGAGAAAAAAGGAGCAAGAAGAAAAGGCAATGATACGTCAGTCAAAGAATCCAAAATCTGTCAGTTAATGACGGAAGATAATAGAAACATTATAAACAAGATAGAAAGAAAGCTTTCCTTCATAAAATATTGAGATATTCACCCGGACAATTCACAGAATATTAACTCATTTAAATCCATAATTTATGAGCACACACACATATATATGTGTGCGTATGTATATATGTAAAGTTGTTGAATCACCAGCTTAATTGCCTCAGTTCTTCACTTTACATGTGGCAATTATATCCCAGAATATTAGAAATGCATAACGGTAGCCACCAGTGCCATTGTATTGAGTCATTTTTTCTCATAAAGTTGCAAAAAATATAATGTTCAAAAAGGAATTTCTGTTCATATTTTTCTTTAAGCATTCATTAATTTCTAGATGCCCTTCAATAATCTACTGGATCCAAATATTTATTCTGTCATTCATAGTTTGGAATTGACCTTTTGTCTTGTAATACTATTTCTTGACTGATTAATAAAAAGAAGAACATTAATAATAATACTAGATGACATTTATCAAGTGTTTTAAGGTCTACAATACTCTTTGTAAGCACGATCTTATTTGATTGAAATGGTGATGCATGAGGATATAGTTTTCTAGGTATTTATTACTACCTTCTCCAAATATTTGCTATCATCAGACTTGACTGAATGACAGGACCTTACAATTATCTATTCCATTTTTTTTTATTTTTCACATAAGCAAATTCAGTCAAATTACTTTAGATAATATGCCCAAGGTCAGATATTTGACATAGAACAAAGCCAGAATTAGCAGCCAAATATCTTTTTACTAACCCATTTTGTTTCATAATCCCATGCAGTCATCTCCATTTATGCCAATCTATAATGAAATGTTCTCATCCTTCCCCATCTTTATGAAGCTCTGTGTCAGCCATGGCACCTGCCACTTATGAATTATACCTCCTCCCTGGGACTTTCTAGTTTTCCTCTAGATTCTTTTTTTCTGTTTTTCCTCCCTCCCTCCTTCTTCTTGATCCCTCCCTCCTTTCCTCCTTTCTTCCCACTCTCCTTTCTTTCCTCCCTCCCTCCTTCCCTTTCTTCCTTCCTTCTTTCTTTCCTCCCTCCCTCCTTCCCTTTCTTCCTTCCTTCCTCCCTGCCTTCCTTTCTCTCTTCTTTCCTTCCTTCCTCCCTTCTTCCCTCCATCTCTCCCTTCCTCCCTCTATCCCCCTCTTCCTTTCTTCCTTCCTTTGCTTTTTTTTGTTTGTTTCTTTGATCTTCAGTACTTTTCAAAATGTTTGTCATGTAGTAGAGAATTAATAGATATTTATTGACTGACAGAAAAAAGAGAAGAAAGGAAAAAGGAAAAGATTAGAAGAAAGCCATGTCTATGTCTGATTCAAATAAATTGAATAAAGAAATATAAAAGTTGAAATTTACTTTAAAAAAAAACTTGCAAATTACCCTGGCATGGATTTTGTCAATATAAAGTTATTATAAAATAAAATAAAATATAATACAGTCAATGAGAAAAAAAAAACTTGCTTATCTACTTTATTTTTTTAAGAAAATAAGATGTGTTTTGCTATTAAATAAAATCAATTCATAAACTCAAACCTGTAAAAGGAAATATGAATTGATAAATTTTGAAATAAAACTGAAAATCCAGTAGCAAAATATTGGCAAGATCTATCTAATATCCTTTTCAAGAAAACAAGCATTGGCATGACCACTGTGTGTCTCTGCAGCACAAGGACTGTGTGGTTTGGAGTATTATACAAGATTTTTAAAAAGGTAATGCTGAATTTGGATACCATTCATTGGGCAAGAAATTTTGCTTTTTAATTAAAATGACTTAATGTTTTATGTTTATGGGTTTTGTCAACATCTGCCACAGATTGGTATAATTACTAGAAACACACTACTCTCCTATATATACTTAATTTAATGTTGTGAAAGATTTATGGCAAACTGTTGGAATACAAAGGGGGAATAGAATTTATGAAACTACATTGCTTTTTTCTGTTAAACTCTGTAAGGGTTGGATAATTAAAAACAATTTTAAAAAATGAATTTAAATTCAAAGGAAAGGTGTGAGTAGAATTCCCAGAAAGAACATCAGCTAGGGAGTTCCATTATTCCATTTCATTGCTTTTGTTAATATTGCTGTACTCCTTTTGGTAATCATTTTTCTTTTATCACCAATTATATTCCTAAGTCATTTAGACACATTATTAGTTACATATTTACATACTTATCTAAAAATAAAATAACTGACAATTGTGCTTAGATGCCATCACTCAAGTTTTCAGAAGTATTTGAAATGTTGTGAATTGTACTTTAAGAATTTGTTTTGGCTATCTCTAGTGTTTATTTCTGTGCCTGGCACTTAATAAGTGCTTACTGCTTGGCTATTGCTAGATACTGTGCTTACCATATGGATATAGGGGATGAATTTTATTATGCACTAATATGTATAAACAACCATGTATGATTTAGTAGGTGGTGCTTATTCCTTATTATGGCAGAAAAAATAACTTTTCAACCTGAACTCTTCATGATGAGTACTCCTTCATACTCAGAGTTATTGTAGGTTGTTTGGACCTTCCAGAGTTTCCAGTGTCCCAAAATTTAATGGTCACCTTCACAATAAGATGAGGCATCAGAGTGAATGAACAATGCGATCAACTAAATAAGAATGCTACAAAATGTTTCTCATTGATTTTTTTTTTCACTTTTTGAGATACCTCAGAAAAAGAACTATTCTAGCTTTATTTTCTTCAATGACAGAAATATAAAAATCAAATGAATACATGGCAACTATGTATCTATTTTTTGTATGTCTGCCTACCTTTTCATCTCTCTGTCTTTCTCTCTTTCCATGAATTCTGTTTCAATTTAAATCAAGGCTTCTTAAACTTGTTTGTGTAATAGTTCTTTTTGAAAATATGTAGAAACCCATATATCTCTTAATTAAAAAAAGGCATTAACTAAAGGAAAGGTTAGATATCAATATTTTAGGTTAGTTAAAATAAAGTTATATTTTTTATCATTCAAGTTCATGGACTCCCCAAAATCTGTCCATTGACTCCAGGATAAGAACCTCTTGTCTACATTAAATACTACTAATAACATTAACATAATTTTTGACAAGAGAAAGAATTTCTAGCTATTCGTATTGGGTTTCTGGGGTTATGTGTACTTTTTCGAAAATTGTCTTATTCAGGCTTTTTGATTCGAAGTTTCTTTAATACTATTAAATTCAGTTAATGGCTCATGGCCTAGCAATTTGGCCCTCAGTTTACTCATCTGTGAAAATGAAGGAATTGAATTTACAAAAAATTCTAGATGACTGTCACAGTAGGCCACATCAGACTAAACTCATTTACTTTTTTAAACAGAGTTATTAAATGAGTAGCTCAGGGGAATATTGACCATATAGTTAGCAAAACTTGAAAAAATCTCTTATATTGTTCTCATGGAAAATATAGTTTAATAGATTTGGAACTTGCTGAATGAATAGATCCCAAGAATAGTCATTATATTTGATTTTAATTTAGAAGAAGATTTCTAGTACAATGAACCAGGAATTTATGTTATCTCTGTGCTATGTTTTATTCTGTATATTAATCTCTAAGTATTTATTAAGCATTTTTATGTGCCAGTTGTAGTGTGGTCATTTCAGTCATGTCCCATTCTATATAATTTCATTTGGAGTTTCCTTGGCAAAAATACTGGAGTGGTTTGCCGTTTTCTTCTCCAGCTCATTTTATAGATGAAGAAACAAATTGGGTTAAGTGACTTGCCCGAGGTCATACAACTAATAAATGTCTGAGGCCAGATTTGAAATCAGCAAGATGAGTCTTCCTGACTTCAAGCCTGGCATTCAATCCACTGTGCCACCTAGCTTCCCACTGTATTAATGGATGAAAATACAAAAAAGGGGGGGAAATCCAGTTTTCTATTTCTTCTGCATCTGAACCACCCAAGGTCACTTTGCAGCTTTTATGCTTTATACATAATCCTAAAGGTGGTTAAAATCTAATGGTGGAGATAATATATAAATAATAAAAGATATATTTAAAGTAGAAAGAAGATAACCTTAGGTTTAAGTTGTATAGGACAGGTGCTAGACCCCTTTTCCCAAATTAACTAATCAGAGACATCTTCAGGTACAAAGAGAAAACATTTATTTAATCCCTGCAGGGAAAGGCCCAGGCACACCTAGGCCCAACTACCACAGGTCATTTCAATTCCTGCAATGTCCTCTCACCTCCTGCAACCCAGGACCTAACCCTCTAAAGATCATGTGACCCCCTTAGGGTCCCTCCCAGAGCCCAAAGCCCAATTTTCAGCTCTGGAAACAGGGATCATATGACTCAATACTGAGAAATACTTCATCCAATCAGTCCCATTCATGGCAGTAATGGTGACTAGAAAGGGCATTCTGTAGACTTATTAAGTTTTGAAGCAAGTCAGAGATGTCAAGAGGTAGAGGTGGGGAAGGAGAGCACTCTAGGCATGGGGAAACAGATGGTACAAAGGCAAAAAGACAATGTTGTGTGTAAGGAATAGCAAATAGGCCTCTATAGCTGGATTGTTTAATGCAGAAAGAGGAAGTATAAAAAGACTGAATAAGCACATGGGGCCCATTGAGGAAGCCCCTAGGTTTGGGGAGAATGGAGTTGATATGGTCAAACCATTTTAGGGGAGTCATTATGGAATCCACATTAAAAATAGAATGGATTGGACAAAGACTTAAGATAGGAAAACCAAATAGAAGGCTCTTTCAAGATATCAGGGCTATAGGTGATTAGGATCTAAATGTTAATGAGAAATATAGCTAACATAGGGCAGCTAAGTAGTGCAGTGGATAGAGTGCCAGGCCTGGAGTCAGAAAGATTTATTTTCTTGAATTCAAATCTGGCCTCAGACACTAGTTATATGACCTTGGGCAAGACAGTTATTGCTATATGCCTCAGTTTTCTCAACTGTAAAATAAGCTGGAGATGGACATGGCAAATCATTTAAATATCTTTGGCAAGAAAATCCCAAATGGGGTCACAAAAAGCAGCATACAGTTAAAGACTGATGACATAGATTTGCAGAAATAGCTAATACATTTTAGAAAAAAGGTTTCTAAAAAAAGAGGGCCTTGAATTCATTCTATATGTGGATTATTTTAAAGAACTTGGAGAAAAGGACATGAAGAAAAGAAGTTTTGGTGGGAGGTGGAGGGTATGATAGAGGTTTTCAAATATTTGAAAGGCTTTCATGGAAAAAGCAAATTGTACTCTTGTCTCCATAAGCTAAAATTAGAAACAATAACCTTAATACAAAGAACAAAAATCCAAAAGATTAAAATAATTAAAAGGTGAAAAATTTAGTTCGATGGGAGGCAATGTTTACCCTGAAGAGTTTTTCAAATAAGATTAGATGAGCAATAATCAGAAATTGTATGATAAGATTAATTTTTAGATTTATTTTTGGGATTGGTTATTCATGAAGTCCATTCCAACTCTGAGATTGTTTGAATCTTTGCACTAACTAATCTCTAGCATTTAGATCTATGATAAGTCATTATCTACAGACTATCATTTTTGAGGATTCCAGGATTTGTGTCATAATCAGTTTTATTTCATCTTATTGCAAAAATATCCTTTGGTTTTTTTGTTTTATTCATTCTTATAACTTATTTATACCTATTATTTCTGAGACTTGTTATGAGTTTTTATGAAGCAATAGAACTAGCCTCTTACTGAATTTATCCTAAAAACACATGTCTTTTAAAATTTCACTCTTTAAGAGAATTAGATGACACTTCCCAAAGATTCATTGTATCGATGACAGGACACAGATACAAATGAAATAAACATGTAAGTTAATAACAAATAGAAGATAAGTGTGCTTAGTATAAACACTGAGTAAATGGGAAATTGAATGGCAGGAACAATTAACTCTATTATTCCAATTCATTGAGAACAGACTCACTGAGAAAAACAAGTTTTAAAATGATTAAATTGTATAATGGAAAAATAAATTCTGCGATGTAGTATTAGATATGTGTTGTGAATGTTTCACATTAGAATGATCTGATCAAGAAAGAATTGGTAAAATTTACCAAGGAAGAATGGAAAACATGGATTAATCTCACCAGATCATACACTTTTCAAAAATTTTATCTTTTGTATATTTAATTTTTTTGGAGTTGCATCACATAATACTCTTTTGATACTTGTCACATATTGTCATGTTGAATGTATTATATAATTTTTAATTCTAGATTTTAAACTCATTTAGGACAGAGATTGTGTCTTCTCTATTGTATTACTGAAAAGCCTTGCATAAAGTCAGCTGCATACCAAGTGATGAATAAATGTTTCCTTCATCAATGAATGAGAATTGCCTATTCACATGTACAGGAGAGTAGTAGAATAAAATGATGGTAATAAATAATAAACACATATTTGTCTCTTTTTTTCCCATCCTGGAGTAATGTTTCACTTCTAGGTGGAAAATAAACATGACCAACATTGCTAAGAAAGGGCTCTGACATCTCTGAGGAAACACTTAAGGATTTATCTTTACCTTGTCTGAAGAAGAAAAACGTGGGGGGAAATCTGGGGTTTGATATGAGCTACACAATTTTTCACATGTGAGACAAATTAAAGCAGTAATTCCAGCTTTCTATTTCTTTTGCATCTGAACCATCCAAGGTCACTTTGCAGCTTCTATGCTTTATACATAATACAACAAGGATGCCAGGTTTATGGCAGTCTGTGCATAGATGCTTTGCTATTTTAATTTTCAATTTATCTAGGCACAATCCTACCAACCCAATGATTTTGATGATGATGAAAGACTACTTTTTGAGGAGTACATTTTTCTGCTTTCCCCTCTTAGCCCTTTTTCTGGAAAAAAATGAAGATATAATGACTCTTTTATTTATCTGCCTGAAATAAATCAATACTAGATTTTTGGACTGTTCATCTGGCCAATCATGGGCAGGATAATTTAAGCTGTCTTTTGCCTTCACCTTTCCTAATATCTCCTTATACATGTGTGGCATTATTGCATGTTATTTTTTGAAGGTCATAGATCATGTTTAAGAAATCTAAATGGAAGACATATGTCCTATATATCCCACGATACATTTAGTGGAGTGTAGCAGTCAAATTCTACACTAATCCTTTTATCACTTTTCTCATTATCCAGTGTTCCAATTAAATAATGTTTTTTTACACCTTGAAACACCTTTCTTATTAGGACTTTGTAAGCCTTAAAGTATTGAAGAAATTCTATTTTAGAATCTTGCTTTAGAAATGGAAAGGATGTCAGAGCTAACTACATTGGAGTCTTCATTTTATAGATGAGGAAATTGATTTATAGGGAGGTTAAATAAAGTATTCAAAGTCACATATATGGTAAAATCCAGAGGCAGCATTTGAAACCAATTCCTTTAAGTCTAAAGGATGTTTTCCATTGTACAATGATGAAAAGCCATTTCTCTAATGTTGATTTGACATTCTCACTTCATTGGAAAGCAAAATAAGGACAAGTTGATGTGTGGGATTTTAAGGAAAACATAAAGAACTTCCTGACAGTAAAGATCATCAATTCTTTTTTTCCTGTTATATGTAAAATTTTAAGATTCATAGTTTCATAGATCACTATTTTTCTGGAGGTAAATGGCATTTTCCTTCATAAGTCCTTTTTAGTTGATTTTAATATTCATATAACTCAAAATAGCTTAGTCATTCACATTTACTCTTCTAATAGTATATTCTAACTGTATCACTGTACATAATATTTTTTTAGTTCTGATCATTTTGCCCTTCATTTTTTCATGCAAATCTTTGTGTTTCCTTTATTTTATTGTAATAGTATTTTGCATTTCCAAATGCATGCAAAGATAGTTTTAAACATTCACTTTTGCAAAACCTTGTGATCCAGAATTTCCCCCCTCTCTTTCCTCCTACCCCATTCTCAAGATAGCAAGCAATGTGATATAGATTAAACATACACTTCTTCTTACTATACTTTCAAATTCATCATGCAGTTAAAAAAATCAGATCAAAAATATGAGAAAGGAAAAAAAATATAGCAAGAAAGCAAACAAACAACAACTACAAAAATAGAGTGAAAATACTATTCGTTGATCCATGTTCAGTCTCCCTAGATCTCTCTCTGGATGTCAATGGCACTTTCTATCAGAAGTCTATTGGAACTGCCTAAAGAATTCTCTGTTGAAAAAAGCCAAGCCCATCACAGTTGATTATCACATAATCTTGTTATTGTGTACATTGTGCTCTTGATTCTGCTTAGTTGACCTAGCATAAGTCTTTCTGGGCTTTTCTGAAAACACCCTGCTCATCATTTCTTATAGAACAATGATATTCCATAATATCTATCTATCTATATCTATATCTATATACATCTCATAACTTATTCAGCCATTCCCCAATTGATGGGCAGCACTCAGTTTCTAGTTCCTTACCACTACAAAAAAGAGCTGGTACAAATATTTTTGCACATGTGGGTCCTTTCTCCTTTTTATGATTTCTTTGGGAAACAAGTCCAGTAGCAACAGTACTGGATCAAAGGGTATGAAACATTTAATAGCCCTTTGGACATGGTTGCAAATTGCTCTTATGAATGATTGAATCAATTCACAACTTCACCATCAATGTATTAATGTCCCAGGTTTTTCCACATCTCCTCCAACATTTATGGTCATCTTTTCTTCTCATCTTAGCCATTCTAATAGGTTGTCAAAGTTATCTTCCTATGCATTTTTCTAATCAATAGTGATATAAATCAGTTTTTTAAATGGCTAGAAATGGTTTTAATTTATTCATCTGAAAATTGTCTGTTTATATCCTTTGATCATTTATCAAATGGAGAATGGTTTGTATACTTATAAATTTGAGTCAACTCTATATATTTTAGACATAAGGCCTTTATCATAACTCTTGGATTTAAATTTTTTTCTACTTTTCTACTTCTAATCTTAGCTGCATTGGTTTTGTTTGTACAAAACCTTTTTACTTTAAAGGATAATCAAAATTATCCATTTTGCATTTCATAATGTCCCCCAATTCTTCTTTGGCAATCAATTCCTTCCTTCTCCACAGATCTAAGAGGTAAACTGGGATAAACATTTAATCTTTAAAATTGGTTTATTTTTTCCATTTAACTTTTTATGCTTCTCTTGAGTCATATTTGATTAGCTAATTTTCATTCAATTTTGCTATTTTTATCAGAAATCATTGAAAATACCCTATTTTATTGAATGTCCACTTTTCCCCTTAAAGAAAATGCTTCATTTTGCTGGGTAATTGATTCATGCTTGTAGGCCAAGGTTCCTGGCTTTTTAGAATATTACATTCCAGGCCCTCTGAACCTTTAATGTGGAAACTGATAGGTCTTTGTATATGATTGTGGCTCCTTGATATTTGAGTATTTTTTTTTCCTGGCTCTTGCAGAATTTTCTCTTTGATTTAATAGAATTTAGCTACTATATTCCTTGAAGTTTTCATTTTAGGGTCTCTTTTGGGAGGGGATTTGTGGATTCTTTCAATGATATCAAGTGTATCAGGACAGTTTTCCTTGATAATTTCTTGAAAGATTTGTCCACGCTCTTTTTTCATTGTGGCTTTCAAGTAGTCCAATAATTCTTAGTTTTTCTCTCCTGCATCTATTTTCTGGGTCAGTTGTTTTTCTATTTTTTCCATTTTTTTTCTATTTTTTTTTCTTTTGGAATTGTTTGATTCTTGATGTCTCAATGAGTTACTCATTGTCCATCTAGCTGCCCTTGTCAATTGTACTTGTAAATGAGTTGTTTTGTTCTTTAGTCTTTTTTTTTTTTCCATTTTGCTGATTCTTTTTAAAGGAGTTGTTTTCTTTTCCCATTTCTTCAAATTTATTTTTTAAGAAGTTTTTTTCAGTATATTTTGTCCATCTTGCCAAATTTATTTTTTAAGCAGTTGTTTTCTTCAATTTCTGTGCTTCTTTTCCTCAAAAAACTTTCATAAATCTCCTACCTAGTTCTCATTTCTTTTCCTCATTTTTCTTTTATCACTCTTCTAAAATACTTTTTTGAATTCTTCCAAGAGAGCCTTTTGAGTTAGAGACAATTCACATCCCACTTTGTGGCTTCACATGAAGACATTTTGCCTTTACTGTTCTCTTCTGGGTTTGTGTTCTGATATTCCCTGTTTCCATAGTAGTTCTGAGATCTATTCCTAGGACACAGAGGAGATTGTTCTGCAGGTTGACAGAGCCTTCTTACTGACTGCACTGGGGCCAGTAATGCTGCAGGCTTCTGCACTGAACTGAGTGAGCCTGGCTAAGTCCTGCCTATTAGGTTATGAATTAAGGGCTCACAATTTTCCTTCTGTAGTTGTATTGGAAGTCTCACAACTGATTCACTGACCTTCTGAACAAGGATAGAATAGCCAACAAATGGGTGCTTCCTTTGATATGTAGCTGGAAAGAGATAACTCTGGAACTCCTTACAATTATGTTAGTGAATGAAATGTTAATGAAATGAAAGAGGCAATATGAGGATTCTACTTTAAGCCAGGACCTCATCTCTCTGGAATAACTTAAATGTGATCCTTAGAATAATTATCTAATATCTGAAAAATAATTCATCCCACTTTCCTCAAGCAGTTTATATTCTAAAGGGAAAACCCTATGCAAATAAATAGATATGCATACACACATATATGTATATACATACATAAATATATACATTCAGGAGAAATGCATTGAGAGTAAAATGAAAGTAATCTTGAAAAGGAAGATCCCTGTTTAACAGTAGGTTGGATATGGCTTCCTTAATAGAAGGTAGAAACTGGACTTTTTGAATTCCTTTCACTCTGCATAGTCTGTTCTGCCTAATTCAACTCTATAGGATAAAATAGCTCTATACTGGACACCTATTGGTTTCCCCCTTGCCCTTTCCCTAGAATTTAGCTTAGTGCCTAGCACCACAAAGTAGGTATTTAATAAACATTTTTGGATTAGATAAGTGTTATGGGTCAGAACTCTGAAACAAGGATTCTTACAATGTGTTAATTCAGTAGAATTGATGAGACAATGGTTATCTGGTTTAGCATGGTGCTTAATAGTTCTCTAAGTTGAGTATGATTGATTTAATCTTACAACAGATAAGGGTTTCCTCGTGATATGATTGATTTATAATCAGTGTAGAGCATATAAGCTGGGAGCCTTAGCCAGAGTTAGGATAGAGAAGACAAAGGACTGGAGGTAGGAGCTCAAGCTCTCCAAGCCAAGGAGAGTGATTCATTCTATGTTTGTTCAGGCTCCTGGTGGCTCTCCTGAGGGACTGAGAGACAGATTCATTCATCCCATCTCACACCCTGTAGTGGCATGTCTGTCCTTCTGCATTTTCTCCACTGAAAGCAAGTCCCCTCTGAAGGACACGAGAAAGCTAGCTGAGCACTGGGCGAAGGAAACAATAAAGACTTTAGGACTTTAAGACCTGGATATTCTTTTGGTGATTAATCTGCTGAAACAAAGACTGTCCAGGACCTACAGAAAACCCACCAAGAACATTATAGATAGGATATATTTACTTATTAATTTATCTAGATTTATCTACATTTGAATCTATATTGATATCTCCCCATAATCATCTATCTTCTTTCCTCCCCTTTTTCTTCCTCCATCCCTCCCTTTCTCTATCTCTGTCTCTCCTTCTTTTCTTCTGTCTCTCTTTTGCTTTCTTTTTCACAAACACACACATACGCACACACATACACATCCATCTTATTATGTCCAATGAATTGAATCCAGAACTGGACAGGAGGAGGAAAGTGGGATAAATTATCTTTCAGATATTACATAGTTATTCTAATGATCAAATGAAAAAGAAGGTCTATATTTTAAATGCATTCTTGTAATAATGTCACACAGCTGCAACTCATGGAACACAAGTGTTTGGGAGAATAAAAAAAGCTGTAAGATTCATATATACATATGTAGTATATATAGACTATGTATAGATACTATATAATTTAAAATGGCACATTTAAATAGCACTTTACTCTTCTGGACAGTTTTGAATACATTATACATTATATACATACTTTTATAATTCATTCCATTATTCCCTGATGCCTTCAACACAAGGGCAGCGTTGCTTGTTGCTTGATTTGCATACTGACCTTTGTCTAGTAGCTGATTTTCTCTGCTAACTTCTTTCAGATGCTATTTTTCCCCCTGAATTAAATAGAAATGATGTGCTCAGATTTGCGTATCCCAATAGTTTTGTGAAAAATGTTAATATTGAGACAGTATTTGAACATCCTCTGCTCCAGCTCTTTTTATACTTTTACTCTAGCCAAATAACAATTTTCTCCAGGATAAGATATGATATCTTTTAACATTAATATAAAACTAACTTTATTAGAGTAATATAATTGGAAAAGGCACTAAAAAGCAACTCATCTTTAATTAACTGTAATGGACAATCTAATCCCAGAGGACAGAAAATTTGGAACCATTATGGGGATGGAATATTGAACTCACTGTCAGCCAAGATTTGTTTGTTTGTTTTTTGTTTGAATGAAGCTTCAATCAAGGAAAGTGTATTTATCAAGAAATAACTATTCTTTGAAAACAATAAAACTTGAAAAAATAATGTTTGCAATATGACAGCACACATCCCTTGTAGTTGTAAATAATTAATTGCCTCTCATAACCCTAGGCAGAGTCAAGAGCAATATGTTTGTTTTGGTTTAGTTGAATATAGTCTCACATTACTCCATTCTATGCCTCCTCTTATTCCATTGACATCTGAAAAAAATGTTCAGGTGCTAAGAAGCCCCTTTTTGCTTTTAGAGGTTGTGGTAATACTATCTTATCAACAGCAATGAAATAGGACACCAGCATTTTAATTTTAGAGAAACAAAGTTTGTAGGCATTCTTGGTAAAACAAAACAAAACAACAAAAAACCCAAAACATTTTGTAGCACTTGGTTAGATGAAAGAAATAGAAGTGACTTCAGGAGTAAATCAATGTTTCTGTGGGTGACTGCTTGAGCATATTGCAGCTGTCTTCCTGAGTGTGCTGTTTAGGCAGCTGAGGAGGCTTGTGAGGATAGCCAAGATGCTGAGTATCTAATGAAGCAGATGGCTCTGTAAACATTCAAGTAGCTGGAGATTATACCAGACATGGGAAATGCCAGTTAATCCATGGACCACAGAAATATTATGGACGTGGTAGCATTCCTCTTGATTATGCTTTACCTTAAAAACTTCATTTCTTTCCATTCTAGATATATTAAGCTTGATATACAGTTTTCCCTTCCACAGTTTTGACCACGGTCAGCATACAGACATTAAATAAGAATTTGGGGGGGAGTTAAGGAAAGCTACACAAAGGTAGCAGGTGACACAAAAAAAGTTTAGAAACTCAGAAAACGTATATATGTATAGAATTGCATAATATCAAAGTATTTTATCTTTTCAAACCATAATAATTTAGACTTCTCTGGTATAAAGGGAGAATCAAAATATTTTATGTATATTTTCCAGATACCAGGGATACTATACTCTAACCCTCCCAATGTGGAAAGGATAACTGTACTCTCTTCAGTTCTATCATGTATTTTATAATGCATAGTACTATTTTTAGGCTTCTACTAATATATCAGCCAGATATAATTTATTAATGAACAGAGAATTAATGGATTCTGTTTATGTTGACAGTTTTGATACAAATGCTTTATATATTTGATTGATGTTCCTGTCTTCATTAGTTGCCTTCAAAACAACTAGATAATTGAATGCTTAAAGATGGAAAGGAAAGTTAGATGTCTTATCCAACCTTACCATTTTGTAAATAAATTAAAATGATGTCCAAAAGAAGTGAGGTGAGTTGGTCAGAATATAATTTGTGTTAGTGCTGGAGGGAGAACTTTTCATTCTAAACCCAGTGTTATTTTTATTACACAAGAGTACCTATTTTTGCACATCAAAAAAGTGTTTGTTTAATGTAATATAGCTCAATAATAACTTATCAAGTGGCTATCTCTAGATGCTAAGGATTTAATGACAGATGTCACTTGCCAATGACAAATGAAAAAGTGACAAGTATCTCTGCCCTCAACTGTCTTATATTCTCATAGAGAAAAGGCATGTACAAAGAAAAGTAATTGTTAATTATATATGTGCTTCTCTATCTTATTTTATCTTAAATACCACATATTTTTAAAGGGGAAAACATTAAGAACAAGTCAGATCAAGAAAGGCCTCATGTAAGAAATGACATTGAAGCTAAATCTTAAAGGGAGCTGAATTCTAAGAGGTAGAAGTAAGGGGACAGGTTGTATAAAGTCATGAAAGTAGGAGACTGAAAATCTTATATGGATAACAAATAGATTAGATTTTGTTTGTTTGTTTGTTTGTTTTGTTTTGTTTTGTTTTGTCACTATAGAGTTCATTAAGGAGAAATAATGTGAATTATCTGGATAGACAGGTCCAAGACAGATTGAGAAAAGCTTTAAGTCACAAAGGATCCTACAGAGATGATAGGAAAACCCATTGAATTTTCTGAAACAAGAACATTTTGGGAATGTGTTTAAGAATATTAGTTCAGCAGTTGTATAAAGGATGAACAGGGGAGTAGAAAGTATGGATGTAGAGAAGCTGTTCAGGAGCCTATTAAAATAGTTCAGGAAATAGTGTGATTTATTGTGGTTGTGGGACTAGAGGTAAAGGGCAAAAAGTTTTCCCAAAACAGTTATTGCTTCCTCCATTTCCTCCTTTTCTTTCATCATTTCCACCATTCTCCAAGTTTGGATTCCAAGTGATCCTCACATTTTCATTATTTATCATGTTGGCTATGTTAATACAGCAGAATTAGCAACAATAACCACCAATAATTAACAACAATAACTTCATATTTATTAGATGGCCGAGGAGATAAAAGTGCTGCATTTATTGTCAAGAAGATGGTTCACATAACTCTTCAGATGAGTTTTGTGACCATAGACAAGTCAATTGATCTCAAACAATTTCATGTTCTTTCTGTTCTGTCAAATGAGGATAATAGCAGCAGTTAATTCATAGAGTTCTTGGGAAGACTAAATAAGAGGACTTACATAAAGTATTTCGAAATCCTAAAAGTGCTATATAAATGCTATTTATTATTATTACCATATTAAATCTTTTACTACTGCATTATATTTTTTTATTATTATTATTGATATTACATTTTAGATTTTATATTCTGAGCATATATCTCCTAATACATATGACAGCATATCTCTCTATCAAGAGGGAGAAGAGAAAGCTGTGTGAAAAGCTTTGGGTCAAGGAGAGATGTTTAATAGGGCAGATTTTTAATGCTTTCTGATAGATAAACTGAAACTAAAAAGAGTTTAATATCTCCTACAAGGCCTACCTGATGTTCTATCCTCTTGTAAGAATGATCTCTTAATGGAAAGCTAGATAGAGAAATCTAAAAAGATATCAAATATTTGTGATTTGGAATTTGAAAAGAAATAGAGAGAAAATCTCCTCAAGACACCTTTTAATCCTCTTGCCACACATTTCATATACATACTTAACTAACTGCATTTTGAAACATCTGAAAGAGAAAAATTAAAATTCTAAGCTAAAGCTTAAAGAGCTGTATTGTGCTGCCTTTAAAATACTCTTGGCCATGTTTTATTGGTCCATTAATTCATATTTTGAGTGGCTAAAGAAACATCCTGTAAGCATGTGTCTTGCAACACACCAGAGATGTGTATTAATGAAAGATTCAAACACACCCAAGAGCCCCTTAATGCTATATTAAAACATTTATAAATGGAACTTTAATTTAAAGTCTCACTAAAATGAAAATGAAATGTTATATTGATTCTCTGGCCAGATGCTCTTCAGAAACATGCAGGGTATGCTTTCTTTACTCTCCAAATTATAGTCTTAGTTTTGACCTGAACACTCTTAAAGAGAACTCTCTCATGAACAGATGTCTGCATAAGGAAATTAAAGTGATTACCTGAGATTTTTTAAGACTTTTGGGCACTAGATGGCAGAGGTCTCCATAAATATTGTTCCTGCAATACATCATTTCAACTGCCTTTGCCTTTCTGACAGGAGCTTATCAAAATAAAGATAATTATTAAAAGAATTTTTGCACTCTCTTTTTCCTACAAGGAAGTAAAGGTTTTCTTGATTTCTAGATGTGTAAAAATACCTTTTCATTTTAGAAAAGTCAATTTCATTTATAGCACTAAACACAATCAATTTTCCCCCTCTGGGGTGAATTGTGAGTTTAGGTTTCTTTGGATAAATAGTTTCAGATTTTTTTTTTTTTGCTTTTACTCTATTTTTATACTTTAACTTTTTTCTTTTTGATTTTTTAGTAAAACAAATTTTTATAGAGCAGAATGTGAATCAACAGTAGAGAGTAAGAGATCAATATGAAGCTTAATTTACAGAATGCTATTAGGACTTGGCCATAGCTAGTTCTATTAATTGATTAAAGAGGCTGCTTCAGAGTAGAGCACATCTAAGCAAATAATGTGAATAAGATAGGATTAGGATAAGTTAAAAGCAATAATAATTTTTAACAATGTCAAAAATAACAAACAGATTAGCTTTTACTATGCCATTTTGGAAGAAGGGAAGATCAGAGGTTGCTTAATATGTAGTGCCTCTTGCCCCTTAAATTCCCCCCCACCCTTAAAACAAAATAATTGTTCATGTCCTCATAAATTACATAAAAGACAATCTGAAATATGATATACAATTTTAAATTTCTAAGTACTTATGTTTTATTTGTGGGAGGAATATTTATAATAAAATTTGAATCAACTTTTACCCTTCTAGCATTCAAGGGAAGAGGGAAGAAGTTATTTTTTTAATCTTTGTAGATCATAATTTGCCTGACAGCTATACGAAGAAAGATTATTTAGTCATTAAATATTGATTAGGTGCCTACTATGATCCAGGGACTATGGTGAGTGTTGGAGATACAAAAAGAGGCAAAAGATAGTACCTATTCTCAAAGAGCTTTTTACTATATAATGAGGAGTTCAGTACTTCAGAATTTCTTCTCCATTTTTCCTATTAAACTAATATAAATATTATTAACTAGCTATGTGAACATGAGCTTCTTACTTTACTTCTCTGAGGCTGAGCTTTCTCTTCTGTGAAATAGAGATAATAATAGTACTTATTTCAGAGAACTATTGTGAGGATCAAATAATATCAATGAAATCAGTCATCACTATTACAACACATAATTCATCAACCATATCAGATTTCATGTTGAAAGAAATGATTACTACAACTAAAAAATCTATAAAAAGAACAAATTAAAAATCCCCAATGAAATAACAAATTAGAAACTCTGAAACTCAAAGGAGAGATTAGTAAAAATGAAACTGACTATTGAACTAATACATTAAACTATTTGTTTTTTTTGCTTTTTGAGCTGATTTTTCTTGTGTGCAAGATAATTGTGGAAATATGTATAGAAAAATTGCACATTTTTAACATATTGTATTATTCGATATCTAGGGGAAGAGGTGGAGGGAAAGGAGGGAAAATTTGGAACACAAGGTTTTGCAAGAGTGAATGTTGAAAATTATCTATGGATATATTTAATATAAGCTTTAATAAAAATATATTCTGTAATGAAACCTATATCAATAGACACTAAAGAATCTTACTGATTCCCAACTATGTTGTTTCAGAAATAAACTTCTTACATCTTTTCTTCCTCATGGGCATGTAACTCATACCACAGGGTACAACAGTATCTGAATCAGCCTTCATATTCATTCTACAATTAAATAGTCACATCTACACATTTGGTAGCCTGGTCTTCAAAGTGGCTAAGACTATCTAATGTATTCTGAATGAAAGTAGTTCAGTTGTCAGAGTCAGGTAAAGAATAATGTGTGTTGACTCCATTGGAATTATCTCTTTGTAACTAGACATTTTACCAGAGACTATTACTAACTACTAAGGACATAAAGTCTATAGGCTACAAAGCATTTTTAACTTGCTAAATCAATATCACTGTCCTTGCCTATTTAGAAGAATGGATAAGAGTTATTTTTTTTATAATAACTTTTTATTGACAGAACCCATGCCAGGGTAATTTTTTTTACAACATTGTCCCTTGCACTCACTTCTGTTCCCATTTTTCCCCTCCCTCCACCCCCTTCCCTAAATGGCAAACGGTCCTATATATGTTTAATAGGTGACAGTATATCCTAGATACAAAATATGTTTGCAGAACCAAACAGTTCTCTTTTGCAGAGGGAGAATTGCATTCAGAAGGTAAAAATAACCCGGGAAGAAAAACAAAAATGCAAATAGTTTATATTCATTTCCCAGTGTTCTTTCTTTAGGTGTAGCTGTTCTATCTGCCTCAAGCCTCCATATTATAATCCATTCTCCACTTGATATGACAGGTGATTTTTTTTTTTAAATGGTAGGTCTGACTATGTCACCCTTGTTCCATGAACTTCAGATCACTCTCTATAGAGTAGAAGATTAAATATAAACTCTCTTTTTAACATATAAAACCTGGTATACTTGAATTCATTCTAACTTTCTTGTTTTCTTACTCTTTTCTATACATTGTATATTCCAAATACACTGGCCTACTTACAGTTTCTCAAAAACAACCCTCTACTTTGTATCCTTATGAATTTTTACTATTTTTCATACCTACAATAATCTGTCACCTCACTTTTACTTTTTGCTCTCACTTGTTTACTTCAATAAGTAACTACAGTACTTTCTTTAGCTTCTGTGGATATCCTCAGCCAATAATGCATTCCCCCCCCTTCAGAATACCTTTTATCTGTGCTCTCTTTCTTTCTTCCTCCTTCACCCCCTCTCTCTTGCCTATACCATTAAAATATGTTCCCTGAGGTCAGAGATTTTTTTGTCTTTCTATGTATTCCTAGTGTTTAGTACGATGCCCACCACATAGTAAGTTCCTAAAAAAGGCTTGTTCAAATGACTGAATTACTAACTGATTGATTGGCCATGTCCAGGGGCTAAACATTTGTATTATTTCTATGGTGCCAGGGAACTATATAGTAAAAGACCAAATTCACAAAGAATCTATTATTTTGTCATCCTGATATAGAAATTCTCTGGGAAACAAAAAACAAAAGCCTTTTGACTCACTAACGTCCTAGAAAGTTGCCTTTCTAGAGTTTAGAGTTTAGGTGACTTATTCAGAATCACATACTAAATCAGAAGTGTATTTGAACCTATGTATTTTTGACTTCATGCTTAGAACACATTCTACTATTCACACTAACTCTATTATTAGTGATAATTCTTTAAGAAAAATAGTGAAAAATCATTCTTAAAAAAGAAGACTTTCCCAGAATCAGTAATAACTAAAGAAGGCAAGCTCCAGGTACTGTGGTTTGTTCAGCATGAAACTGTTCACCTTAGATGGTAGCACTAGATTACATAGATTAAGCTATATAAAGAAGAATAGAAATGAGAGTTTCAGGAATGCTAGGTGAGGACCCTTTACATTATCATGACAATTTGCTGCAGATGTTAATCTTCCTGAAGATCCAGTATCTGCCAGGACCACAATTATAATGATGGATGATGCTTTGATCCATAGCCAAGATCTAATGAATTCAGAAAAAGAAGTAGAGGTAAAACTGGTGTTTGTTTAGAATATTTAGTTTTTTATATATATATAATCAGTTCATATGTGTGGAATTCGAACTTGTACTAAACAGAAAAAAATATTGCAAACAACCAGATGGCTACTTGGGTTCTACTATTGATGAGGTTTAGGTTTGGGGGTTCACTTTCAGGGAACTAAATGATGAGGTCTAGATTTAGGGAACTAAAATGAGATTAGAGTTCCTGGTGGTCAGGTAGTTAAATGATAAGATCCAGTGGCAGGTTCGGGGTTCAGGGAACCAAATGGAGAGGTTATGCTTCCCTATACCCTCTTGGGATTTGGTGCAAAGGTAGGGAGTTTTGGGGAACCCCCTTCTGGCAGTACAGAGATTCTTTATAAAGGAATTTACAAACCTCAAAAAGCTAGATTGATAAAAGAGGTTTATTATTGGCATTGGAAGTCAGCCTTTACTATGCAAGAATAGAAAGGCTGAAGTCCTTAGAGGCAAAGTCTGACAGAGAAGTAAAGTTACTAGTAGAGAGATCCTGACAGAGGAGCATAAGTCTCCTTAGGGAAATAGGTGAAGATAAAGAGAAGGTAACACTGGAAGAGAATATTATTCCAGTGGGTAGAGGCTTTCTTGGCATAGCAAGCATGGCATAGTCTGGTATGTCAGGACTTCTGCAAAGAAATGAGGTTAGAATTGGCTCTTTTATAATAGGAGCTTTGGCTACAAGCTGGGTTTCAGCTTGAGCTAAATTTGAATAGAATTGAATGAGTCTCTTCAGTTTAATAGGGTTAGCTCAGGACTGAACCAACCCCACCTAGATAACAGAATGAAGCTGTTTCTCTTGTTTCCTCTGTGGGGCTAGGTCCCACAGACACAGGGTTCAAGGAGAATCTCTCCTTCAAGGAGTTTTAGAGTTTCAGGGTCCCTTCTTCACTATAACCTTACCATTGGGTGAAACTCAGTTTCATTGTATACTTGCTGCCATTTGGTATTGGTTTGGGATTTTTTTCCCTAACTTTCATCAAGACAACTGATATGTCTCCTTATTTCTAAGGAAAACCTACAGACTTTTCAGTTTGGTATTTAAAGTTCTTTGCAAAGTGATACCAAAATTTTACCATTCTCCTTTTCATACTGGCTACTTTCTATTTCCTGAACTCACTATGCCCTCTTCTACCTCAGTGTGGGAGTATATTACCTTTGTCTAAATATATTACTTTATTACATATATATCTTAAATTTCCAGGATCAATAAAGAATCACATCATATGACACCTCTTTTTGGATGCCTTTTCTGAGTATCTGTTTACAGATGATTCTTGCTTTATGTAAGTGGACTATTCTGCAGACTTCTGTGTAAAGTGATTTTTACATAAGGCAATTTTATCTCTTCCCATCTATTTCACTTAGCTATGTAACAAAGGCATATCTTCAAGCAAGTTCTAAACTGAGCTAAAATACAAAATATTAAATGCCCTATGATGATAATAAATAGATTTATGAAATGAATAACATTAAAAATAAACTTTGTACAATATTGTATAATAGATAATGTAGATGTGTAGTATGTTTCTTCTTTCTCTACCCACTATACTCAGTCTTTATCAATGGTGATTGGGCTGCACACATTTTTTTTTTAATAAAGGTATTGTGTGATAGAATGACCATTACCCAAATTAAAATCAGAGACTCTTGAGATAAAACAAAGAAAAAGGATTTATTATGATCTGGAGAGAAAGGGCAACTTTCAACAGATGAAAGATGTCAGTAGAAGATGAAAATGTCAGTAGAGGAATGCAAAGCACAAACTGCAAAATACAAGATTTAATAGGCCAGGAATGCAGAAGCCCCTTCCTCTCCAACCCCCAAACTTTTCTCCCCCATTGTCTGGGGGACAGGGCTAATGCTCTATCCACCTCATCACCTAGCTGCCTGAACCAAAAAAATTTTAACTTAAAATCAAACCAAATACAGATTTAAATTTCTAGTAACAATACTTCAATATTAATGCACACATATTTCTAAAATCTTATACCAGAATAAACAAGTTCACAATTTTAACACATACTAGTTAATAGTAATTACTTCATACAATTTCAAAATCAAAATTCTTAATTGGACACACACATGTCCCCAAATTTAAGGTGGCGGAAAATTGCTCTTTCAAGTTCGTCTACTGGGCTTTAAAAATTGACAGATTTTAGGACCCTCTCCTGAGAAAGGGCAGCTCCCAACAGACAAGATGTCAGTAGAGGAGTGAGTTCTTAATGACATATATATGCAGGTGGCTCAGCTTCAGGGGTAAACCAAGGCAGGGGCAGAGTCAGAGCGCTGAGAGTGGGAAAGGGACTATCAACCCAGTTCTTACGGGGTGGGGGGAGGCACAGGATATTCTGATAAATGGGGATTATAAAATGGGGAGAGGCACCCAATATTCTGATGATGTCTAAGATAGATGGTCTTTCTCCTTATCTGGATCATCATGATTAGGAGGGAGGGACTGCAGATTGAGCAGAACAATTAGGAATTGAGGCAGAACAATTCAGGCAAAATGAGTCAGGACAATCAGGGAAACTGAGTCAGGACAATAAAAGGGAACTGTGGCATTACAGCTTCAAGAGGGCATCCTTTGATAAAATAGGCAGGTTTCAGCTACATTAAGATCTGATCTACTAAATATGGACTTATTTTTTGTAGGAATACTGGGAATTTCTTGCTGCTTCAGTATCTGCATTAGCAGCCTGTCTTGGCACTTGTACTTTAACGACATTCTGCATGATTTTTAAATCTTGCAAATCAACCATTTCTTTCTATAAATATCTATATTTCCTCGAGGTATGTTCCCTTTAAATCTTCAACAAAGTTTTGAAGCTTGGCTTGAATTGTTATCAAACTTAAAGAAATAGTATTCTGAGTTTGGTCTTTCATTGACATAATTAATAATTTATCCATCTCTAGAATACCACTTGGAGAGATAAAATAGGCATGAGGAGTGGCAAATATGAAATAGATTTGGGAGAGCAATTGATTTTAAAAAGATTATATAAAAAGACCATAATGAAGATTCAGTTCATGACATAGAGCATTCATGGAAACGCATCTATCACTGGTTCAAAGGAATGCTATTTATTATATGAATCAACACAGGATTTAGCAAGAAAAAGAGGTTTTTAACAATTAAAAGGAGAAAGACTAATTCCTTAATGGAACTCAAAATTAACCAGAAGGAAGACACCATTTAAGGGAATACACGATCAGATGGGAATATACCACTCACTGGCAGACGAAATTTATAAAGAAATTTATTAGATTAACCCTAAGGGTTGGCAAGGAAAGATATTACACCATTGATTGATTGGTGGACTAGTCCTAAAAGGGATTTAGCATTCTAAAAGATTTAGCTAAAACAAGGAGAAAGACACCATGAGATGATTGGGAGTGAGGGGGTGAGAAGAAATATGCCATGAGGCAGGATCATGAAAAGAATTTAGCAAAGATTTACTTTTTATTGGGTATAATGAACTCCATTATAGATTGGTAACACAGATCACTTCAGAGTGAGAACAAGTACTTTTATGGCTTAAAGTTGGAAGAGACTACAAAAGATATGTGCCACAGTTCTCTTTTAATGTCCTGACCCAGTTTCCCTAATTGTCCTATTCAGTTACTCTGCCTCAGGTTATAACCATTCCCCGCTTAATGTTAGGATAAAGGTCTTATATCTTAGACCTTAGGCTATAGTCATTTCCCCTTAATGTTTGATGGGATAAAGGTCTTTATCCATTTTAGACATCATTAGAATATCAGGAGCCTCTCCAGTACCTCCCATTATGTCATCCTAGTGCCTCCCCCCATCCAGGTCATCCCCATCCAGGTACCTCCTCATTGACCAGGTACCTTTGTCATTGTTCTTGTTACCCTATAAAAGAATCTTGTATCTGATATTCACTGTTGGATTCTTTGAAATGATAGTCTCGTTCAACCCTGGGACCAAACCATGGATCCATTTGGTCCCAGTAAATCTCTCCCTTTTAAATAAATTATTAAATTATTCTCTAATTGCTATCTTGCTCAGTTTCTCCGGCATTATAGCAGTTTTTAAAAAAAATAAAAATTATGTACTACCCTCAGGAAAATAGGCAGGCAAATTACAAAGTACTTTGATAAAAATGTTAACTTTTCACTATCATATTTTGCTTCCAAATTCTTCTGAGATTGTGCATTTTACCTGAAAATGAGAAAATTAAAAACAAAACAAAACACATGTACTGCATGTCATATTAATATTCTTGATTCTTCAAATCTGCTTATTAATTCATATTGAAATTTTACTCTTACCTATCCACCATTCTCCTTCCTCTCATCTCTTGGGACATGTAAACAGAGTTTCAGCAGAAACAAGTGATACTTAAATGATTTAGGAATCAATCCAAAAATCAGAGATTCAGCATAGAATGAAGATAGCAAAGTAAATCCTATCTCTGAATGGATTATTTTTACTAGCTAAAATAGAGACTAAAATGGGGATTGGAGGATTGGATGATTAATACTTGGAGATTTTCCTGATCATTGGATGAATAAACTTCCGAGTGTGTGAATTGGTAACTTTTGTTCTAATTCATACAATGAAGTTTCAAAGTCACAACAGAAAATTCCAAACTCTGGAAAGATTGAAGAAATAAGATAGTAAAAGAACATGCAGTTGTCTTGGTTAGTAAGCAAACTGAAGACCAAGGTAATAGCAAAATTATTAAGTACTTAATGTGTTTCAAGCACTGTTTTAAGCCCCAGATATACAAAGAAAGAAGATCTCACATGGTTCTAAAGAAGGTAGAAACAATATTTAAGTAATTCGAAAAATTGTGGAGTAGAAGTCTGAACACAAAACTAGAAAATATCTTTCTACATTTAATTGCTTACTTCCACCAAAAGTGTACCAAAAACTCTTTTCTGCTTTGTCTGGTAGGGGAAGGAATGTTAGGGTGAAAAGTGATAGTTTTGAATTGAGGATACTTTCAGTAAAATATAGCTGACATTATTTTTATGCAATTACATTGGTGTTTAACAGATAGCAAAATTATGTGAATGTGCTTGGAAAAATTATTCCCACTTCAACTATCCTTTCCCACCCAAGTAAGGACGTGTAGAGAAGAATAATCCCTCTCCACTTCACCTGCAAAAAAATAAAAAAATCCTAGGATGGGCAAATTGTAATTATATAGTTACTGAACAGGAAAATAGGAAGAGTTGTATTCACATAGTCGGGATGGATTTGTCTTTATCTTGCTAAAGATTACTACCAAACTGGAAAGGATTTAGTATGGCCTGGGAATGAACTAATGTCTGTTATGTGAAGATTGGATCTAGACTCAACACTATTGGGCAGTAACTCTCAAAGGCTAGTAAGTTAAAAAAAAAAAAAAGATGATTTTGGTCTGTGATAGAAGATGGAAGATTCACATAGAAAGCATCATAGAACTTTTCTATATTAGTGAAGGAATCTCATGAATCTATATTATCTTATTAAATAGAATAAGATTTGCATATTTAGAACTAGAAAGGATCTTAAAGGCCATCCAGTTCAAGCATTCCATTTTGAAGTTGAGGAAACTGAGAGCCAAACACTTAAGTGACTTTCTAACTTTCACGTAATATTTGATTCAGGGTCAGAACTCAGGTCTTACTGATGTTAAAACCAATTCTCCATCCCCATGACTCCACTGTCTTGCTAGCAGAAATGTTTTAGTTTTATAGATATGTTAACGGATTGTCTAAGATCAACACAGCTAGTTGGTGGCCAAATACATTCAGATCAGATCAACTCTTTTTCTACTGTTTTTAACTTTATACTGTGTCTGATTTGTCTAAATATCAGTTACAACATCATCAAAGATTTTTTTCATATATATCCACATACCTGTCAACTTGATATTGTGTAGACAAAGCTTTCAGAGTTTGACAAAAATTTGATCAATATGTTTTGGCATCAAATGCGTGACAAAACCTATCAGTTCTTTCCTCATCTCTTGAGTATTTCAGAATATATACTATATAATCATTTTTTTTTTTCTGAATCATACAAGGGGAGCAATTTCTGGTAACCTACTAACTTCCCCATGGAGAATAACAAGAGAAAGTAACTATCTTTTAGGAGACACATTTGATCACTAAACTTGACTGCCAATTTATGACATTCCTTTTCAACCTCTAACTGCTGTAATTTTCCAAGTGTTAAGATTGTAAGCAATTTGTTCATTGGCCAGTTTTTAACTTAGTGAAAATAAAGCCGTTTTTGTAAATAAAGCTGTTTTATTTGGAACTTTTCTGGATTATTAATAGCTGTTAGGTATTTTGATGCAACAGAAGATATTTTTAGCTGCATGAATACTTTTTCTTTTATATTGTACTCACTGGAGAAACAATAGATGATATTCATACTTGATGAGTTCTGTTAGAATTTATTTTCAGCAATTGCATATATAATCTTTTCATCCAACTGGCATCTTTTAAAAAATAAATATCTGAACTTAAGGCATATTTCATATTTCTGAATGACATCTTTTAATACATATTGAAAGTATAAATAAGAATGTGGAAATATATTTACCTAACTTTGTGGAATGTAAAAAGACCGTGAGTCACTATAAAATCCTTACAATTTTGTTAAAAATATAAATTAAAAATGACTTTTAAAAGTCATTCTTTATACAGCTGATATATGAAAATAGTTCCTTTGTGTCTCATGAATAGATGCTGTTGAGATTTCAAGAGAGGTGAAGCTGTGTAATTTTTAGGTAAGGCCCAGCATCTCAGATAATACTTTATCCACAGCAGACAATAAATATTTGTTGAATTTTGAATTTAATAATATTATAGAAAAGCTTATTTGTCAGTTGCTATGCAAGTTTGAGCAGATATTTTCTGATGTTCCCTGTAACTGGAAATTTGTGATCTTTGTCCTTGGAGACAAGAAAGAAAGGGGAAACATGAGGTTGGGATTAGGAAAGCAATACCACATGGTAAAATTGACAATAAGTTTGAAATCAGAATAAGGATGATGAAATCTCTGCTGTGTGATATTATGTAAGTCCTTTATTCTTGCCTCCATTTCCTGATCTATATAATTAAACATTTGGAATAGAAAATTTTCCATCTAGGGTCATACTCTTTAAGAGCCCATGGATAGATTTTGAGAAGTTCAGGAACATGATTAGAAAAAAATCATTTTTATTTCATTATGATTTATTTCTTTTTAATCAATACATTTTATTTTATTTGTTTAAAATATCATTTTGAAAAAGTGTTTGTTGGCTTACAAAAAGGTAAAAGATGTCAGTGACACAATAAAATATACAGATCCCTAGACTAGATACTCTCTTCATTCCCTCCCATTTCAGAATTGATGATTATTATTAAAAATAAAGCTGTCAATGTCAAAATCATATATAGCATCCCAGATGTGATTTGGTTAGGGTAAAACACAGAAAAATCACTTGTGTAATTATGTATTTTCTCTCTCCTAGTGGGGAGGCCAGGTCACTATTGACTCATATTGAAATCCATAAAATTCCTAGATCATTTGTGCCTCAGTTCTTAGTTAATCTGCTTCATCCTATAGTTATGAAATTGTTTTTCAAATGCCTTGTCCTTAGTAAACTGCTAGCACAATGTGAGTAAACGGTGTAGTATAATGCTGTGTAGTATATATACATGATAGTATAATGCTGATAGTAAAACAGGTCTATAATATATAAGCTACATAAAGGGAAACTTACATTTAGAATGAGAGAGAGAATAATACTCTGGCTTTTTTGAACAAATGACTTTGGACAGGACATTTCTCTAGATTGCAGAGTCTTCATCACTGACATGAAAGATTGGTCCAGAAAACATCTAATGCCCTTTCTAGTTCTAAATCTATGATCTATGATACAAAAAATGATAGCATAGCTGTCTTCAAATATTTCAAAGGCTGTCATATGGAAGAAGAATTATTTTAGTTCTTGTTTACCTCAGAGAGCAGAAATCGGATAAGTGGGCAGAAGTGGAAGAAGGTCAGATTTAGATATGAAGTCAGCAAAAATTTCTTATCAGAAATGTTCAAAGTGTCTCAGTTGATGTAGTGAGTTCTTTCAGCTTGCAATTTTTCAAGCAGAGGTTATATGATAATTTGTTGGCACCATTATTAAGGGGATTCTTGTGTAGGTAGGAGTTAGACTAAATAACCTCTCAGACCCTTTACAATTCTGAATTTCTGTGATTCTTTGATCTGTTAATAATTATTCTTTGTGACCAGTCATTTAAACAGTGGCTGAGCATTCCTAAGCTTACCATTTTTTAGCCTAGTTCTGTCAAATTCAAAGAAAAATAACATCACTAAATTGTACATAAGGATTCCTAGGTGTACATATTGACTTAGAAAACCACATATTAACATAATCTATGTTCTATTGTATTTTTATTTTGTTACATATTTACCAATTACATATTAGTCTGATGTGGACTACACTCAGAAGCTCATTTTTGATACTTCCATTTAGCTTTCTCCTTTCTATCTTGTCTATAGGTATATCATGACTTATTTTGGCATATGTTTTGCTGAAGTCTCAAGTGTGCTTTATTTAGAGCAATCCTCCAATCTCCTAATTTAGCTGCCTGTTAAAAAAGGCAAATGAGATAGTCTGTTCTTAATTAAAACATGTTGGCTGTTTGGAACACCAATTCCCTTTATAGATATTTACAATTGTCATTTGATAATATTTTCTTTATTTTTTGTTTTGTTTTTTATAATTTTTGTAAATAATGAAAGTGCCTTTGAAAGTTTACAGAATCATCATCTTTAAGTCAACAATTACTCTTCTGTAAACCATAGTACCTTTCCCACTCTCCACATCTTTCCAAGACCATTCCAAAATGTTGACAGAGTACCTCAGGAACATAAAATGTATCAGGCCCTATTGATTTGGACTCATCAAGGATGGTGAAATGGCTCCCTTATATCTTTTTTTTTTTAATAGGTTTTTATTTACAAGTTATATGCATGGGTAATTTTACAGCATTGACAATTGCCGAACCTTTTGTTCCAATTTTTCCCCTCCTTCCTCCCACCTCCTCCCCTAGATGGCAGGTTTTAAATAGATGCTACTGATTATTTTAAGGAAAAGTCCATTTATTCATATACTCTCAAGTGTTTTTTAATAGGAATGGATGTTGGATTTTATCAAATACTTTTTCTGCATCTATTGAGATGATCATATGGTTTTTGTTAATTTGGTTATTAATATGGCCAATTATACTGATAATTTTCCTAATATTAAACCAGCCTTGCCCTGGTATAAATCCTACTTATCATGATGTATTATCCTGGGAATGATTTTCTGTAGTCTTTTTGCTAATATTTTATTTAAGATTTTAGCATCAGTATTCATTAGGGAGATTGGTCTATATTTTTCTTTCTCTGTTTTCAACCTACATGGTTTAGGTATAAGTACCATGTCTGTGTCATAAAAGGAATTTGGTAGGACTCCTTCATTCCCTATTTTTTCAAATACTTTATATAGCATTGGGCTCCCTTATATCTTGACATAAATCCTACAAATGGAATAATAACATAAGTTAGTTACATATAGATAGAATCCAAGACATTTTCTTTTATAGTAATTAAAAACCATTTTATTCATTGTTCTAGTAGTGAGTCAAACACACACGTGTGTGTGTGTGTGTGTGTGTGTGTGTGTGTGTGTGTGTGTGTGAAAAAAGAGCACTTATTAACTTGGAATGAAATAAACAAAATAATCAAACCATTTCAGGAAACAATCAGCTAAAAAAAGTTCCACTGAAATGGTGCAAAAGAGCAAGTACTAAGGCTTGTGGCAAGAAATTGTTCCTCATCTCAGTTATGATACTAACTCTATATGTGACCTTGATCCAGTCTAGGCACCTTCATTATGGACTTTAGTTTCTAATACAAGACATAAAATGGTCAGCCAAGATGATTTCCAAAATCCTGTCTAGTTCTAATATTCAATGATTCTATGAATTTTCCCCTTGAATTTGCTAGTCGATTAAATTAAAATTGTAGATCCAGTAGACTAAAGTTTGCTACATAAAATTTGTTACATGAGTCTTATTCAATATATGACAATTAAGTAAGTAACATAGGGTGAACTCACAAATCTAGAGCTAGAAGGAGTGAGTCTCAAATACCATCGAGTTCATCTTCCATATTTTTAAGCTGGGAAAGTGAGTAACAAGGAAGTCAAAGAGAGAGTAAACATCAAATCAGATTTGAACTATGATTTCAGAAGCACATTCTTTACACTGTGCCAAGCTATTATGCATATGAACAATTTGTTTTAAAGAAATGATTTCAGTGAAAAGCATAGAAAATTTAGTTTAAAAGAAATCATGACAGATCCTAGCAACTCTAATATGCTCAGAAAACAGACAAGACCTGAATCAAAAATATTGCCATACCCAAAATGCTAGAGAATGGCAACATTAAATTTTGGAACCCTTAAAATCATCTTAACGTCTTCCTCATAGTGAAATGACCTGTGTCAGTAATATTGTTAGCTCTCTTGCTAATTGAGCCTAGACTTTGATTATTATTATACCAAAGACATTTTAAATCTTTAAACAACTCAGCTCTTAAATTTTATTTCAGTGCCGAATAGCAAATAAAAATTTAATGAAAAGATGTGTAGCATTTATAACATATACTTGCTGTTTCAATTTTTATATGTATAAAAATGACAGTTATTTTTATTATTCTTGTTGGCTTCCGAAAAATGTGTGAAAATGAATTTTACAGAATTTTATGTGTTTTTGAGATCTTTTCAATCAACCACAAATACCATATGTTACATACTGACTATGGACTGAATCCTTTACAGGGCCTACCCTGGAGATACAAATACAGAAGTTCACTCCCTCAAGGAGCTTCCATTCTCTTAAAAGATACAATATGTTCACAAATAAGTAAATGCAGAATAAATTCAAAGAGAGGTTGTATAAAATTTCAAAATGATACGAAGGAGAGATCACTACCAATTGATGGAATCAGGAAAAGTCTCTTGAAGGAGGTTTTACTAAAACTAAATGTAGAATGGAAGTAGGATATTAAAGAAGTAGAGATGGGGATTGCAGAACATTACATGCAAGAAGAATAATATATGCAAGTGAAAGGAAGTTGTAAATGGAATATAGTGAACAAGCAATTGCAATTAGACAACATGGCTAAAGTATAGAGTTCATAAGGGAAGTAAAATATAACTGGTATAGAAAGGCTTAATTCATCTCCAGCTTGATTCACTACCTTCTAGACATCTTTATCTCCTCCTCTTCTGCACTGACTACTTACAAGTATACTTTCCTGAAAGGGGACCTTTCAACATGTTTTGGCAACGAGAGCAAGATTACTCCCTAGCAAACTCTGTACCAAGACTCTGGATTCCACCTTCCTTTTCCATTTCCCCTTTTTATGTTTTCTTTTTCCATTAGAATATAAGCTTCCTGAATATATGTCTTGTTTATTTGTATTTGTACCTATTAGTATTACCTGCTATATAATAAGTGCTTAATAAATGCTTTTTCTCTATACAAATGAACTGAATCAGAATATGAATAGTTTTGAATGCCAAATATAGGAGTGTGTAGTTTATCCTAAGATTAATAAGGAGCCATTGATGGTTATTGAATATAGGAGTAAGATTTTTTTTTTTTTTTAGCATTTTTTAGCATTTTAATTTGGCACCTGTGTAAAGGGTGATTTGGAAAGGGTAAAAAGATTGAGTTTAGCTAGCTCATTTGGGAAGGAATTATAATAGTCTGAGTAAGAAGTGAGGAAGGCCTGAACTAGGTTGATTAGATAGGATTAGCGAGAAGGAGTCAGAAGTGAGACTTGTGATAGTAGAAGAATCAGCAAGAGTTGGGAATCGATTGGATTTGGTGAATAAATGTGATTGAAGAGTTGTGGATGATTCAAGTTTGAAAATGACTGGAAAAAGTATAGTGACCTTAACACTATAATTATAGAGAATTAGGAGGAAAGATACATTTAGGTAGAAGTATAAACCTTATTTTAGACATTGGAGAAGTGGGGCTGGAACTCAGAAGAAAGATGTTAATTGAATATGTAGATTTGGTAGTCATCTGAATCAAGATGATAATTGTATTGATGGCAAGTACATAGAGAAAATGTATAGAGAAGAAAATGTTCAAGGCAAAGTTCTGGGTAAATCCACAGAGGACTCAGGTCATAGATTGCAAAACACACTAAGAAAGCCCAGCCAAAATAATAGGCAGAGAATCATAGGCATAGTGTCACCAAAACACATGAAAGAGAATATTTCCAGATGAATAGGTGGCCAGTAATATGAATGGTGGAAAGAGGTCAAGAAATATTAGGACTGAAAAATACATATTTTTTTTTCAATAATAGATTGTTAGTTACTTTAATATTTTCTGGTGAATGAGGGAGATGTAAACCAGATTGCAAATGGTTATGAAAAGAGTGAGGGGAGTGAAAATGAGAAAAGTAGAGAAAATGCTTTTAGATAGTTTATTTTAGGAGTTTGGCCATTAAAACGAGGAAATTTGAGGAAATATAAGGAAAATAGCTTGCAAACGTGATATGATCAAAAGAAAGTATTTTTTTTTCTTTTTTTTTTTTTCTTTTAAGAATGCAGAGAGTTGGAGTATATTTGCAGGCAACAGGGAAGGAGCCAATATATAAGAAAAGATTGAAAAATAGGGGGAGAGAAGTGATGATTGAAAGGGTCACTCTACAGTAGGAGAGAGGAAAGGAGTAGATCAAGGGCAGAAAAAGGGGAGTTGGTATTGTCAAGTAGAAATGCTTATTCTTCCTGAGACTGAGCAAGGAGAGGGGAGTGCACGATGTTGCGATGATTTAAAGTATAGTATTGGGGAAGAAAGGGATTTCAGGATGGATGGCTTCAATTTGTTCAGTGAAGTATATTCAGTAAAGTATGAGACAAGTTCCTCTTCTGAAAGGGAGGAGAGAAGTGGAAGTAAGTGCTAAATAGCAACTTTGAAAGAATTATTGTGCAGGGCAGGTTGAGGGTGTCCAGGAATTGTGTCTTTAGAGGAGAGAAAGGTTTCTGTGACTGAAAGAAGATGGAAGGAATATGAAAAGAAAAGGTCTAATATGAAAAGAACTATTTTAAAACAGAACAGGGACTCGAGAGTACAATGGAAAGAGAAGATAAAGTTGTATAGAGATCAGAGAGAAATAAGGTTGACATAGATAGGTATGAGGAAGCAGGAGTTGTGGCCAAAGAAGGTAGTCACAATTTAGCATATGGAAATTCTGACAGAAGCCACCAGACAATAGATTATTTTATGCTTCCCAGGAAAAATTAAAATGTTAATTCATTGAATATTACCTGAAAAGAATCAGATGTGGGAAGAGTGGGAAGGAGCCACCTTCAATATGTTTTCAATATGTTTCAATTTTTTCAAGATATCCATATTGTTTTGGTTCTGCAGTCCTGGTAAGATGGCTAGCTGGATTAAAATTAGGCTGGGGACAGCTAAATATAGAGAGGATTTTGATTCTTTAATATAATAAATGTTACCTGGGTTATTATTGGGATTATTTGGACTCTTCTTTATAACCCACATAGCATTAAAAAGTTTATGGCAGATAGAGAACAGTAAAATATTTTATTTAGTTTCATTTGTTTGTTTTTCTGTAGAAAGTGAAAGAATAAATCATCTCTTTTGAGAATATGAAGACTATAAAATCTCTGAGAAACACAATCTTAAAATCATTATCTGTCCCTTAAATTTAGTTACAGCTAAATAATTTCTATGACTTTACCAATTTTAATAGCCATGTGATACCAACACATCCAAAGTACTTAAAAAAAAACGGTTAAAATTTGTTCCCTTACATACTGAATTTTTATAGTCAAAATTATCTTGAATGAAATGTTTTTGCAAACCTAACAATATTATGATTTCCATGTACTTAGCTCAGTGAAAACAATTCAAAAGGCTGCCCTAAATAGCAACATCCCCAAATAAACACCTTTTAAAAGTTATTTTATCATAATTTTCTGCATAATAACAAAAACATTCCAGTAAAAAATGACTCACACTTTAATAGTATTTTTTTCTCAAAAGATGACAACTGTACATCGCAGCAAAAGTCATAATACACATATCTGCACCCTGATTTTTAAAATGTATTCTCCTCATAACCACAATGTGGAGCTACAACTAAATAAGTCAGAGGCGATGCTTTCTGATGTTTTTCTAAGTCTAGAGAAAGCAATGCAAAGAATTGCTTTGACAGACTGTGTTCCTGGAATAAATAAACCCATGAATAGTTATGGTTGGATATGCTCTGTATCTATGCTATATTGGGGATATACAAGCTCACATAAAGATAATTTGCCTGTGAAGGAATTGCATCTCTGAAGTCACAGTATATTGCAGATAATTAGTACAAGCAACAACCAGCACCTGTTATTGCAAGAACCGTGTATAAAATTTGAACTTTCCTTGGTGTCAAGTTTTCTGTGCCAATTTATTACTTGACAACAACATTTATTGTTATATAACATGGGACAGAGTAGGGAGGTGGGCAAAAAAAATATTCTGGTGTTCAAATGAATCCTAATAGACCTGGGAAATGACAGATTGAAAGGACAGTTCAAGCTGTGATGTATGAGCCAATATGAAAACCCTGACATTAGTTTATCTTTATTCTGTTATTTACTGAGTGGAATAACCTGAACTAGAAGTTTAGTCCCAGGTCCTAACCTTAACTTTGCTACTAACTAGCTGTAGGAAAGCTGAGGTGCCCTTTCTTATATGAGATCTTCCCTGATTCTATAATTTTTATTACTTTTATCTGCTTTGTACTTATCTCTGTACATGGTGTATTCTCTCAGTAGAATAAGAAGATTACTACTTCTTGGTAGTAAAGGTGAGTCTTTTGTTTTTCCTATAATTTCAATATCTACTATATATTTCTGCATATAGTAGGTAGTTTAATATTTGTTGAAATTAAAAAGATTTTGAAGAACAAAGTCAATGCAACATACTTGATTAACTGAAACTAAAAATAATCTTTGTCTTAACTATTTCTCATAAAGGTTTGAAACTCATGATATTTAGGGAACTAAAAACATATATGAAAGGCCAGAAGTCATTTCCAGTGTTAGGTGATCAAAGATATGAAAAAATAATTTTTAAAGAAGAATGAGGAACTATTAAAACCAAATGAAAAATTGTTCCACATTATAAATTATAATTATAAATTATAAAAGACAAATCAAAAGTTGAGCTTTTGTCTCATTCTCAGAAAACTGATGGGAATGATTTATGTCAGATGGATTGTAAAATTATAGGCACACTAATCCGTACATGTAGAATGTATGGATTCTACAATTCATACATTGTAAAAGTGTGAATTCATTAGATCTTTCTAAAAAAAAATTAAATTATACTAAGACACTGAGTAAAATGTCCATGCCCCATCATTCAGAAATCCAATGTTAGGATTATACTTCAAGAGAGTCAAAGGCACATATAAATGTTCCATATACAACAAAGGTGTAATGAATTGAACTAGGATGCACCACTCATTTCACTTGTCTAGACATCAACTTCCTCTTCTGAAAAATAAGGAAATTACTCTAATTGATTTCTAAGATCCCTATGAGCTCTAAAATTCTGTGACTTTTTATCATTCCATCTTTCCCAGTGTTCATGTTCCCAACCTGGTTTTTCATTTTCATAGTGACCTCTGTTCTATTCATCTCTCAGTTATTTTCTAACACATTGACCCTGCACTGACTATATTTTTATCCATTCCCCATCTTGACTTCTGTTCCAACACCTCTCAGTTCTTTTCTAAGGCATTGATTTTGCACTGACTATACTTTTATCCATTCCCCATCTTGACACTATCTTGATTCTTGAATCCCTTCATCCTGTGTCCTTTCACTTTGCCAAACCTCACCTCTAGATTAATCCCTTTTCTTGTATTGACATTCTGCTGACCAGAGCTGGAGAACATTTCAAAATCTTGTTAACTGAGTCCACTACAAATGCATTTTATCTAATTTCAATTGGGCATATACTGCTTCCAGGCAGTTTTACTACTTCTTAATTAATTTGCTATCCCATTTTCTACAGTGACTATTCCAAATTGTTTCATCTCCCTTCAAATCTTACCCCAACCTTGTCAATCAAGGACCTCATTTCATACTTCACTAAATTACTGCTTTTTGCCAAGAGCTCCCCCTTCTTTCCTCCTCCTCACTTTGCATCATTTAAGCATCTCCCTCTATTATCTCCTGCTTCACTTCAGTGCAAGATGTTACCCTTAACCTTGCAAAGGAAATCTTTTAAATAATAATAATCACTATAATGATAATGATCATAGAAGTTAGCTTTCATATAGTATTTTCAGGTTTTTTAAAGCACTTTACAAATATATTAACTTTATAACAATCCTAGATGCCAATTTTATAGATGAAAAAACTGACTTGTAAGTGGATAAGAAACTTGTTCAGGTCAACATGGCTAATAAGTTTCTGAGGCTGGATTTGAACTTCAGGCTTCTATAAAAGTATTATTGATACTATCTCCAAATTTCTCAAGCAAATTATCTCCACTATTATTCTCATTCTCTCCCTTATCTCACAGCTCTTCTTTTTTTGCTGATTTCTTCCCCAGTAATTACAAACATGCTTATGTTAAACCTTCGCCTTAAAAAGCAAAAGAAAACAAAGCCTCTTGTTCTGACTTCTCCCACAAGTTCTAAGACTCCTCTGCAGGGATACTCACCTTTACAAGGCAGTTTATAATCAATGACTTCACTACCTCTTACATTTTCTCCAAAATTGTTTGTAATCGGTTTTTTACTTCTTTATTCAACTGAAATTCAAATTCAACTGGAGAAATTCATTCTCCAAAGTCACTAGTGATTTTTAATTACCAGATCCAATTGCCATTGCTCATTTATTAGTCTTTTTTTTTTACCTCTCTGCAATGTTTGTTACTTTTGAATGCCTTCTATTTCACCTTTTTCCTTCTTTCTCTTCAAATATTCTTAATCTTCTTTGCTCTATTTTCATGTCACTTACTGCTGCTGTTTCCCAAAAATCTCTTCTAAGGCACTTTCTCTTTTCATTCTTTAACATATCATTTGGTGTTCTCATCTGTTCTCATGGGCTCAATTATGTTTATCAAATGTTTTCCACATCTATGTACTGCCATATTCATGCAACAACAACTGTCTCTTGGACATCTCAAATTGGATGTCCTGTAGGCATTGCAGACAGCATTTCCAAAACAGAACTCATTGTCTTTCCTTTCAAATCCTCCTACTCCTGAATTTCCCTATTATTGTTAGGGAAAGAAAAATCCTTCTTTAAATCATTCAGACTTGCAATCTCAATGCCATCCTTGACTCTTCAGTTTCACCCCAAATATATGCAGTCCATTGCCAAAATTTGTCATTTCTATTTTCACATCATTTCTTCTATACATCACTTTTCTTCTTGTGTGGTTACATTCTTCATTCAAGACCCCATCATCTCTTTCATGGACTATTGCATTAGTTTTCTACTTGGTATCCTTGCCTCATATCTCTTTACACTCCAATTCAACTTGCACTCAGCTGCTAATTTGATTTGCCTAAAACATAGATCTATTATGTTAACCTTTCTGTTCAGTGAGGTCCAATGGCTCCTTTATCTCTTCTAGAAAAAAGTAGGATGTCTTTTCTTAGGCTTTTAAAGATCTTCATAATTTGGTCTCAATCTTCTTACTTCTCCAATCTTTTTATGCCTCACTCCTTTTCATACACTCTATAACTCAGCTATTTGGTATTTACTTACTGTTCCTTGACCACATTGTTCCATCTCCCATTGCCATGTATTGTTACCAAGCTAGTAAATTCAACCTATGTTGTTTAATTTGCACCTATGTTTGATTTTCCTTCTTCAAAACTCAGCTAGTTTCACCTTCATTAAAAAAAACAAAACAAAAAAAAACCCAAAAAAAAACTTTCTTGTCCTCTTTTACTGCTAGTGTATTTCCTTCTCAGAATATCTTTTATATAATCTATATATATTTTGAATTGGGGTTTTGGGGATTTTCAGGAAGGATTAGAACTTCTGGTATAAGGACTTGCTAAGCCCTTTACAGGACTATTCATCTGCATTTGATGTCCACTTTCACCCAATTCTCACCTATAGCTCAAAGAATTTATTACATGAGCAGCAGCTATATTCCAATAAACGATTTTAGCAGACATTCTAAACTGGGTTGAGCAGGCCTCAAACATGGGATGTCCATCCCAAGCATGCATAGGCTTTCCTTTTGTACCTTCCTTAAATAAATGATAACAATTTGTTCCAATGACCATGAAAGTAGCTGAAATAGATGTTATGGATAACTCAGAGCTTATTCAGATATTAAGGACTGCAAAATCATCCAGTGCATCTTTTTTTTTTTAAATTTTATTTTATTTAATAATAACTTTGTATTGACAGAATCCATGCCAGGATAATTTTTACACGACATTATCCCTTGCAATCACTTATGTTTCGTTTTTTCCCCTCCCTCCCTCCCCCCCCCCCAGGATGGCAAGCAGTCCTAGATATGTTAAATATGTTGCAGTATATCTAGATACAATACATATTTGCAGAACCGAACAGTTCTCTTGTTGCACAGGGAGAATTGGATTCAGAAGGTAAAAATAACTCGGGAAGAAAATCAAAAATGCAAATAGTTCACATTCATTTCCCAGTATTCCTTCTTTGGGTGTAGCTGTTTCTGTCCATCATTTCTCCAATGAAACTCAGTTAAGTCTCTTTGTCAGAGAAATCCACTTCCATCAGAATACATCCTCACACAATATCGTTGTCGAAGTGTATAATGATCTCCCGGTTCTGCTCATCTCACTCAGCATCAGTCCATGTAGGTCTCTCCAAGCCTCTCTGTATTCATCCTGCTCGTCATTCCTTACAGAGCAATAATATTCCATAACATTCATATACCACAATTTACCCAGCCATTCTCCAATTGATGGGCATCCATTCATTTTCCAGTTTCTAGCCACTACAAACAGGGCTGCTACAAACATTTTGGCACATACAGGTCCCCTTCCCTTTTTTAGTATCTCTTTGGGGTATAAGCCCAATAGAAACACTACTGGATCAAAGGGTATGCACAGTTTGATAACTTTTTGGGCATAATTCCAGATCGCTCTCCAGAATGGCTGGATTCGTTCACAACTCCACCAACAATGCATCAGTGTCCCCGTTTTCCCGCATCCCCTCCAACATTCATCATTATTTTTTCCTCTCATCTTAGCCAATCTGACAGGTGTGTAGTGATATCTCAGAGTTGTCTTAATTTGCATTTCTCTGATCAATAGTGATTTGGAACACTCATGTGAGTGGTAATAGTTTCAATTTCTTCATCTGAAAATTGTCTGTTCATATCTTTTGACCATTTATCAATTGGAGAATGGCTTGATTTTTTATAAATTTGAGTCAGTTCTCTATATATTTTGGAAATGAGGCCTTTATCAGAACCTTTAATTGTAAAGATGTTTTCCCAGTTTGTTACTTCCCTACTAATCTTGTTTGCATTCGTTCTGTTTGTACAAAGGCTTTTTAATTTGATATAATCAAAATTTTCTATTTTGTGATCGGTAATGGTCTCTAGTTCATCTTTGGTCACAAATTTCTTTCTCCTCCACAAGTCTGAGAGATAAACTATCCTATGTTCCTCTAATTTATTTATAATCTCATTCTTTATGCCTAGGTCATGGACCCATTTTGATCTTATCTTGGTATGTGGTGTTAAGTGTGGGTCCTTGCCTAATTTCTGCCATACTAATTTCCAGTTATCCCAGCAGTTTTTATCAAATAATGAAATCTTATCCCAAAATTTAGAATCTTTGGGTTTGTCAAACACTAGATTGCTATATTTGACTATTCTGTCTTGTGAACCTAACCTTTTCCACTGATCAACTAATCTATTTCTAAGCCAATACCAGATGGTTTTGGTGACTGCTGCTTTATAATATAATTTTAGATCAGGTACAGCTAGACCACCTTCATTTGATTTTTTTTTTCATTAATTCCCTTGAGATTCTCGACTTTTTATTGTTCCATATGAATTTTGTTGTTATTTTTTCTAAATCATTAAAATATTTTCTTGGAAGTCTGATTGGTATAGCACTAAATAAATAGATTAGTTTAGGGAGTATTGTCATCTTTATTATATTTGCTCGGCCTATCCAAGAGCACTTAATATTTTTCCAATTATTTAAGTCTGACTTTATTTGTGTGAAAACTTTTTTGTAATTTTGCTCATATAATTCCTGACTTTCCTTTGGTAGGTAGATTCCCAAATATTTTATGCTATCAACAGTTATTTTGAATGGAATTTCTCTTTGTATCTCTTGCTCTTGGATTTTGTTGGTGGTGTATAAGAATGCTGAGGATTTATGGGGATTTATTTTGTATCCTGCTACTTTGCTAAAATTATGAATTATTTCTAATAGCTTTTTAGTAGAATCTCTGGGGTTTTCTAGGTATACCATCATATCATCTGCAAAGAGTGATAGTTTGGTTTCCTCATTGCCTACTCTAATTCCTTTAATCTCTTTCTCGACTCTTATTGCAGAGGCCAGTGTTTCTAATACAATATTGAATAATAATGGTGATAGTGGGCAACCTTGCTTCACTCCAGATCTTACCGGGAAAGGTTCCAGTTTTTCCCCATTGCATATGATGCTTACTGAAGGTTTAAAATATATGCTCCTAACTATTTTAAGGAAAAGTCCTTTTATTCCTATGCTCTCAAGTGTTTTTATTAGGAATGGCTGTTGGATTTTATCAAATGCTTTTTCTGCATCTATTGAGATGATCATATGGTTTTTGTTTGATTGGTTGTTGATATAGTCAATTATGTTAATAGTTTTCCTAATATTGAACCAGCCCTGCATTCCTGGTATAAATCCTACTTGGTCATAGTGTATTATCCTGGGGATGATTTTCTGTAATCTTTTTGCTAATATTTTATTTAAGATTTTAGCATCAATATTCATTAGGGAGATTGGTCTATAATTTTCTTTCTCTGTTTTCAGCCTACCTGGTTTAGGTATCAGTACCATATCTGTGTCATAAAAGGAGTTTGGTAGGACTCCTTCAATCCCTACTTCTTCAAATAGTTTATTTAGCATTGGAGTTAATTGATCTTTAAATGTTTGATAGAATTCAGATGTAAATCCATCTGGTCCTGGGGTTTTTTTCTTAGGGAGTTGATTGATAGTTTGTTCTATTTCTTTTTCTGAGATAGGAGTGTTTAGGATATTTACTTCTTCCTCTGTTAGTTTAGGCAAGCTATATTTTTGGAGGTATTCTTCTATTTCATTTAAGTTGTCGAATTTATTGGCGTAAAGTTGGGCAAAGTAACTCCTAATTATTGCTCTAATTTCCTCTTCGTTAGTGGTGAGTTCTCCCTTTTCATTTTTAAGACTAACAATTTGATTTTCCTCTTTCCTTTTTTTAATCAGATTTACTAAGGGTTTGTCTATTTTGTTGGTTTTTTCATAGAACCAACTCTTAGTTTTATTAATCAATTCAATAGTTTTTTTTACTTTCAATTTTATTGATCTCTCCTTTTATTTTTTGAATTTCAAGTTTAGTGTTTGATTGGGGGTTTTTAATTTGTTCCTTTTCTAGCATTTTTAGTTGCAAGCCCAATTCATTGACCTTCTCTTTCTCTATTTTATACAAATAGGCCTCTAGAGATATGAGATTTCCCCTTATTACCACTTTGGCTGCATCCCATACATTTTGGTATGATGTCTCATTATTATCATTTTCTTGGATGAAGTTATTAATTATGTCTATAATTTGCTGTTTCACTCAATCATTCTTTAGTATGAGATTATTTAGTTTCCAATTATTTTTTGGTCTACTTTCCTGTGGCTTTTTATTGAATGTAATTTTCAATGCATCATGGTCTGAAAAGGATGCATTCACTATTTCTGCCTTACTGCATTTGAGTTTGAGGTTTTTATGTCCTAATATATGATCAATTTTTGTATAAGTTCCATGAACTGCTGAAAAGAAGGTGTACTCCTTTCTGTCCCCATTACATTTTCTCCAGAGATCTATCATATCTAATTTTTCTAGTATTCTATTTATCTCTTTGACTTCTTTCTTATTTATTTTGTGGTTTGATTTATCTAATTCTGAGAGTGCAAGGTTGAGATCTCCCACTATTATAGTTTTACTGTCTATTTCTTCTTGCAGCTCTCTTAATTTCTCTTTTAAGAATTTAGATGCTACACTACTTGGTGCATATATATTTAATATAGATACTTCTTCATTATTCATTCTACCCTTTAGCAAGATATAGTGCCCTTCCTTATCTCTTTTGATTAGATCAATTTTTGCTTTAGCTTGATCTGAGATCAGGATGGCTACCCCTGCTTTTTTGGCTTCACTTGAAGCATAGTAGGTTTTGCTCCAACCTTTTACCTTTAACCTGCATGTATCACCCCGCTTCAGGTGTGTTTCCTGTATACAACATATTGTAGGATTCTGGCTTTTAATCCATTCTGCTAACCGCTTCCTCTTTATAGAGGAGTTTACCCCGTTCACATTTATGGTTAAAATGACCAATTCTGTATTACTTGCCATCTTGTTAACCCCAGTTTATGCTTTTCTCCCTTCTTACTCCCTTATCCCCCTTCCCAGTATTAAGCTTGTGAGCTCCCCTTGCTTCTCACAGCCCTCCCTTTTTCAGTATCCCTCCCTCCCCCTTAGAGTTCCCCGCCCCCAACTTGCCCCTTTCCCTCCCAGTTACCATATTCCCTCCCACTTAGCTTATTCCTTCCTTTTTCACTTTTCCCTTCTCACTTTTCAATGAGGTGGGAGAAGTTTCACCATATATTGAATATGTCTAAAATTCTTCTCTTAATGCCAATTCTGAAAGCAGTAAAATACTCACTATATTCATCCCTCTCCATTCTTTCTCTCAGATATACTAGGTTTTCTTTGCCTCTTCATGAAATGTAGTACCCCCACTTTCCCTTTTTTCTAGTACAATGTCCTTTCCACATCTAGTTTCTAGAACAAGGTATACATGTATTCTTTATACATCTTTACAGCCGAAATATAGTTCCCAAGATTAATCTTTACCTTTTTAGATTTCTCTTGAGTTCTGTGCTTGTAGATCAAATTTTTTGTTAAGTTCTGGCTTTTTCATCAGAAATAGATGAAATTCGCTTATTTCGTTGAATGTCCATCTTCTTCCCTGGAAAAAGATGCTCAATCTCGCTGGGTAAGTTATTTTTGGTTGCATACCAAGTTCCTTAGCCTTTCGGAATATCGTATTCCAGGCCCTTCGATCCTTTAATGTGGATGCTGCCAGATCCTGGGTGATCCTTATTGTGGCTCCTTGATACTTGAATTGGGTTTTTCTAGCCGCTTGCAGTATTTTTTCCTTTGCCTGAGGGTTCTGGCATTTGGCCACTATATTCCTTGGTGTTTTGATTTTAGGATCCCTTTTAGTAGGGGATCGATGAATTCTTTCAATGTCTATTTTACCTTCTGTTTCTATGACTTCTGGGCAGTTCTCTTTGATAATTTCCTGGAAGATAGTGTCCAGGCTCTTTTTTTCATCATACTTTTCTGGAAGTCCGATGATTCTCAGGTTGTCTCTCCTGGATCTGTTTTCCAGGTCTGTTGTCTTCCCCAGAAGGTATTTCACATCCTTTTCCATTGTTTGATTTTTTTGGATTTGCTTGACTGATTCTTCTTGTCTCCTCGAGTCATTCAATTCCAATTGTTCGACCCTGATTTTCAGTGAGGTATTTTCTTCACTCACTTTTTAAAGATCTTTTTCTAGTTGTCCAATTGAGTTCTTTTGTTCTGTGGAATTTTTTTCCATTTCACCAATTTTGTTTTCCAGTTCACCAATCCTATTTTTCAAGGATTTGGTTTCTTTATCCACTCTCTCTTTAACTGACTTCTCCAGGCTCTTTTGCCAAGCCTCCCTCTCCTTTTGCAGAGCTTCCCTCTCCTTTTGCCAAGTCTCCCTCTCCTTTTGCAGAGCTTCCCTCTCCTTTTCCCATTTTTCTTCTAGCTCCCTTGTGAGAGCCTTTTTAATTTCCTCCATGAGATTCATCTGTGCTGAGGGACATATGGTCTCCTCCTTTGGGGAATCACCTGGGGACTGTTTGTTTTTAGTCTCCTCAGGGTTTGGAGTCTGCTCTTTATCTGTATAAAAGCTGTCCAGGGTTAAATTCTTTTTCAGTTTCTTGCTCATTCTGTCTATTTATCAAAGACAAACTATCAAAGAAACAGAAGGAAAAAAACCCCTTGAATGGAGGCTGCTTTCTTTGGGGGAGGTGCAGGGTATTTGTGAGGCACGGGTCCTACTGTGCTATGGCACCTGCGCACTGAGAACCGAGTGCTCTGAGATCCGAGGGGGCTGAGACACTGTGGGGGGAGGAGTGGCCAGGTCCCGAGAGATTCCAGCTGTTTGGGGTTGTATTCTTCACCCCCGGTGTTTTTAGCTTTTTTGCTGGGCTGCTGACTTGCTCCTGTAGCAAAGCTCTCCCTGCAGAGACGGCTGCGATTGCGCCCCACCCCCTCTCCGCTCTACCCGGTTCTGAGCTGCTATCTGTGCTGTTGCTTGCAGCTGCTGCCCGCAGACTGCTTCCAAATACCGTCCCCGCCCTCGCGCAAAAACAGACCTTTCTTGACGAGTCTCAAGGATGGTTTCTCTTGGTAAGTAATTGTATGGTTTTTTTTTCAGTCGAGCATTAATTCAGAGGCATGAAATGAAATGAATAGTGAGAGAAAAACACGGAGGTTACACAGAAGTGTATTTCCTCTCCGCCATCTTGGCCGGAAGTCCATCCAGTGCATCTTAAGCTACTGCTAGGACTTTTGTTCTGCCATTGAACTTTGATGACTCTGGGGAAAAAAAAAGTAAAGCTGACGTCTTTGTGCAAAAAATGACTCACTAAAATTCAATTGACGCGGGAGTCAAAATATCATTGATGATGTCATTGGTCCTCTTCAAAAACAGAGGAATAATATCATGTAACCTGAACAAACACAATTGTCATATGTATTTCCCATTAGAGAATTTGAATCCCCATTATAGGGGCAGGGACTGTTGCTTTTCTTTGTATCCCCTGTGCTCAGTTTAGTATCTGGCACATAAAGTGCTTAATAACTGTTTGTTGACTGACTCTGAGTATATTTCCCAGCTCTACTTCCCTAACCTGTATTCTTTATTTTTTCCTTCCTTTCTTGCCTTTTGTTCATCATTCCTATGTGCTACTATTCTTTATCAGCAGATAGAGGAAGAGTTTGGAGCTAGATGATATTCAGATTATTGCTGATATTACTGATCCTTCTTTATATCTTTAAGGACATTATGGGATGAGAAGGCAGCCACTATCAGGCAGCTCTATGAGAGAGTGACAATAATGGTATATTAAACTTGTTTAAGATCATGTATTTGGACTCTAAAGAATCTTATATGCCCCAACTCTTCATTTTATAGATGGGAAAACTGAGTCTCATAAAAGTTAAGACTTACCCAGAGTCATATTAGTAATGAGTAGGAGAGGAAGGATCTGAATTTAGTTCATTAGGATCTGAATCCATTGTTTTTTTCAGTGTATCATGACTCTCCTTGAGTTTCTATTCATTATAAAAATATATACAATGATATCAAACTTCTTAACATTCAGAACTTTCCTGTTTAAATTATTTTCTTATTTTTTTCCAAATATCCATAAAGATTATTTTCAACATTCATCTTTGCAAAAGCTTGTTTTCCAAATTTTTCTCCCTCTTTCCCTCTTCCCTCCCCCAAACAATAAAAAATTTAATACAGGTTAAACATGTGCAATTCTTCTAAATATGTTTCCATATTTATTATATTGCACAAGAAAAATCAGATCAAAAGGGGGAAAGACTAAGCAAACAAGCAACAAAAGTGATGAAAATACCATACTTTGATCAACATTCAATCTCCAAAATTCTCTCTCTGGAGAGAGAGAGTGGCTCTTACTTTCCATTATGAATCTATTGGAATTGCCTTGAATCACCTTATTGTTGAAAAGCACCAATTCCATCTAGCTGATTATCACATAATCTTGTTTCTGTGTTCAATGTTCTTTTGGTTCTATTCACTTCATTCAGCATCATTTCAGGCAAGTCTTTCCAGGCTTTTCTGAAATTAGCTTGCTCATCATTTCTTATAGAACACAATATTCCATTATATTCATATACCCTTATTCAGTCATTCTCCAACTGATGGGTATTCATTCAATTTCTAGTTCCTTGCCACTACAAAAACTGCTACAAACAGTTTTTGCACATGTGGGTCTTTCCTCCTTTTTTTATGATTTCTTTGGGATACAAACCCAGCAGAGACACTGCTGCATCAAAGGATATGCAGAGTTTGATAGCCCTGTGAGCAAAGTAGAGCTTTCCTTTTAGATATACTGTTAGGAATGTGAACAGAAACAGGACCTATGGTTTCATTGGCACAGGGGATTCCTAGATGAGGACACTTTCATTTCTAAGGTAAACCAGCATTTTTTCTGCAACTTGATAAGCTGACATCACACCTCATAAGCCCCTGGCTGCCAGAGATGGAGTCTGGGTTCCAGTGGCAAAGGGATGAGGGATATGGCCACAATGCACGATGCACGGTGTTGAAATGGTTGGGAATTTGTGTTGTATCCTGGGTCCTGTGCAAGGTAGGGAGATTTTACAATCTTAATGATGTCCTCTGCCCAGGATCATATTGTTTTAGGTATCAGAAGTGAGACTTCAACTTAGTTATTTCTGTCTCTGAGACATATCTTTCTATCCATTATGTATTACAACCTTTCTTGTTATACAAAGTCTTTATACATTGTTATACATAGTATGGCATTGGTGGTATAATACCACCAAGACTTGAAGTCAGGGACATCTAAATTCAAATTCTGTCTCAGAAACTTATTAGCTGTCTGATCCTGAGCAAGTCCTTTAAACTCTTTCAGCCTCATTTCCCTCATTTCTAAAATGAGAATAATAATAGCACCTACTTCCCAGTTATTACGATGTTCAAATGTAATAACATTTGCACATTGCTTTTTAACTTTTATGTTGCAAATGCTGTCTAAAATGAAAAAAAAGCAATTCCTTGTACTCTTCAGAAAAAGAATAAATGGCCCACAAACTTGAAAGTAGTTTACATAGTATGGCACTTCAATTATAATTGTATTTATTTCCTATTTAAAGTTGAGGATTTCTCAGTCTTTACTGTGAAAATCTACCAAATCCTCTTCCTTTGTACTATCAGGAAGTAGAGGTTGCCTTGGATTATCAAACATTATGCTAACAATACAACCACAAGGAGGTCCTACAAAGTTGGCAAGAATTAAACAATTTAATTTTGAACCATACAGTATGTCCATTGCCCTAAAGACCTGATGAGCTAAATTTGACGAAAATAATTATGGGAAAGAAATCTATCAATGACTTTTTTTTTAAATTATGGAAATTGGTAAAGACCATCTCCCAAAGTGCAGACAGGTTGTGATCTAGTTCAGTGATGGAGATATGAATCCTGATGAAATTATGGGCTCTTAATGTATTGAGTAGTTAAGTAGCACAGTGGATAGTGTAAGAACTAGGGCCTGGAAGATTCATCTGCATGAGTTCAAATCCTACCTCAGACACTTACTAGATGTATGACCCTATGTGAGTCCATTAACTCTATTTTGACTCATTTTCCTCATTTTTAAAGTTAGCTGAGAAGGAAGTGTCAATCTATTACAGTAGTTTTGCTCAGAAAATCTCAAATGGGATCAATGAAGAATCCAATATGATTAAAATGACTGAATAACAGTTACAAAGCATTAAAATGATGCAAAAACATGTCTGATATAGTGCTCATGTTTTCATTTTATTAGTTGTCAAATTTGCTTTCAAGAAATTAATCCTTGTTTAGAAAAAAAAAGCAATGAGTTTGAATTTGAGATATCTGAGTTTAAATCTTACTTTAAAATTTAAATGGTCTGTGTAATTAAGCAATTTTTCATTGTAAAATAGTAGGAAGGCTGAACTAGATGGACTCTAAGGTTCTTTCTAAATGTATAATTTATGACCAAATACAAAAATGGCATTTTATTTTTATTCATATAAGCTGGACCACCAGGGTGCTAGCTTTGGTGGTGGCGGTGCCATTTATCCAATTTTTTCTTTTCACCTTTACTTTGATGCACCTGTTATGATCCTGCTTAAAGCCCTGTCATTTTTCTCAGGCTCTGAGAGAAGTTTTGTACCTTTGAAATTTTCATTAGTTTTTGTCTGGCTGCCAAGATTTCTTCTGCTGCTTTCTGGTTTGGAGGCAGCCATGCATTGCACTGCCAAATTTCAGGCTCCTGTTTAGAAAGACAGACAGAACCTCCAAGCCCCACAAGGGTCAGGAGCATTTGCAAAACAGGGAAGCTTTCTCCAGCAGTGATATCTGTGCCAGAGTTCAGTCATTCTTCTAGCAAACTAAGAGCTAAGGGAGTCAACAAGAGAAGCATCCTTTCATACATTTTCCAAGTTAGAAGTGGGGAAATGCAAAGAAATGTCTGGTGAGGTCATGGAGGTGTGAAGTAGATGAATTAAAGAGCATTAACTTGATTTTCCTATGTCTTGACTTGAAACTGCTACCCTAGGAAGTTTGAAATTAGAAACAAACTCTTCTAAAATAATTCATGAAAAATTATAAGAGAATATTTTTCGAGGTTGTCAATTTGCCACTATAAATACTGATAGGGAAATCAGGTCGCCTACATGTTTACATTTTTGACACCTTGCTTAAAAGTTTTAATATGCATTTCCAGAGTCTGTACATATATATCAAAACATTATCATTCACTTAGTACAATTTCTTCCAATATCTACGTTATGATTCTCTCATATTTTGAATAATTTATAAGTCCAAATCTTTGGATTTATAAAGAAATAACCATGTCATTTCCTACTAGACTCATTTTGGTAGAGTTGTAAGAAATAACCTTCCTAGATTATTTATTTAATTTTTTGGCAGTGGGAGAGAGAAAATCATTGATGGCAGAATAAATCCATGTACTTATTCCTAAATGTTGGTCTACTTTTTTTCTGATTATTATTGTATATAAAGATGACAAATATATTTGGGATCTTATGTTCTCTCCATAGTAAATTCTGAAGATTTCTAGAGTGGTTTATATCTTATTTTCATTGTAACATTAATTTAATGATCTTCTTAAAGGTTTTGTTCAGAGATCAGTAATTGCCTAAGGTATAAACTTAAAAGTACTTGCACAGATCAGTGTGCTTGGAGATTGGATGAAAAGGGCATAGCTTTATTAGAGAAAAGGGAACACAGCAGCCCTGAGGAGACTAAGCTTTGGTAAGTTAAGAGAGGAAAAGCAATATGAACTCTCTTTATCAACACTGCCCTCCTTTCCTCTCCTTAAATTTTTCTGCATGTTTTCTAGTGTTGAACTCGAGGACAAATGGATACAGTTTATATAATATATATTGGATTGGTCACAAAACATGCATCAATTTTCTGGGTCAGGGTAATGAAAATTAGACAAGTTGGCTTCTTTATGAGTACAATAAAATCCTTCATCTGACTCCCAAAGGACTTAGTTTTTTTTTCCTGGAGGTTTTACATAGCAATACCATGCTTTTATATGACTCTGTTTCCCATGTAAGTCAAAATGTACAGTATTCCTCTCTGGATCTATGCTTTTTTTTTTTTAACTACCAATCAGTACTATACAACCAGTATAATCAGTTTTCATGTTGTGTTGCTTTATTTCGCCTGTAATTTGATGTCATATGTATATACATACAAAAAAAGATGGGTGGCTTTTGGTCTGGAAGATTAACTCTGTCCCAGAACCCATCTACTCCTCTACTTCCTCAATTATTTATTGAGTATTTTGCTCTGTAGATCATATATTGGGAAGTATCAGGCAAAGAAACATAAGAAATAGGCCTTATCTTCAGGAAGTTTATAATTTCATAGAGGATACAAAGCAATTCCATAAATTCGCGCTTTGTATCCTCTATGAACTAGCCATTTAATTTATCTCAGTCTTGGTTTCTTTAGTATTAAAAAAATGATAACCTCTGTAGCATGTCATAAGAATCGAGAGTTTCTCCATTACACTGTGAGTTGCTGGAGGGCAGACATTGTCTGGGACTTCTTTTTGTTATCTCCAGCCTTTGCACAGTACTTGGAATGTGCTGGACACTTAATAAATGCTAACCACTTGGCCAACAGATGCTGCTGTTCACTCATTGTTGTCCTTTGTATTCTAAAAGGACCAAAATGATATCAAGATATCTTAACTGTGGCTTTAAGACTTGTTGCAAAAATAAAATGAAATGATGTAAGAATATTAATGTGTAAATCTGAAATTGTTAACTAAATGTTAGCTATGCTTATTATCAATAATTTGAGAAGAGGGACAAGGATGTTTTTCATCTTTGAAACCCCATGTTGTTCATAGTCATCTAAAGTTAGAAAGAGCTTATTGAATTAAGTGTAGAGTTAAGTAATTAGAATGGGATCAGATGTTCTGTTTGAATTCAGATGATCTGAGATTAAATTCTACTGTGTCACTTAGTGCCTAAATCACTTTAATTTACTGTCTCTGTGACTGGGCAAAAGCATTTTACATCTGCAGGCTCAGTTTCTTTATTTTAGACAACTGACCTAGTTGATCTTTTAAAAACCTTTTGCTGTTCAAAATTATAATAATTGAATTGACTTGGGTTGGATTGCATTAAATAAGCCTGAATCTTGAATCAGAGCAGAACCTGGATTCAGTCCCTACCTCAGCTACTTACCATGTACTTTGGGAATAACACTTCATTTTCTAGACATCAGTTTCATCAACAGAAAAATAAATGGATACGGTTGATGGGTCACTAAGATCCCTTACACCTATTAAACTTATTTGAATTGAATTATCAGGAATGCAAAAGTAAAGAAAGGTAATAAATTTAGGAGATAAATCATGATTCATATTGATTTTGAGATGCCAACAGGTAGACTAAGTCTAACATGGGTGAGGGACAGGTTACATAGTGGATAATGTTGAACTTTAAGCCAAGAATACCTAGATTTAAATCTTGTTTCAGACACTAAAAATGTTACCTTGTGCAAGTCCCTTAACCTATCTTGTCTCAGTTTTCTTATTGGCAAAAGGGAGATAATAGTAAGAATAGATCATACCTCGTGGGATTCTTTGTAGAATCAAATAAGGCAATGAATCTGGAGTATTTTTCAACCCTTAAAGTGCTACAAAGTTAACTTCATAATAGAGTAGGAATGAGGATAGGGCCTGTGATTTAATGATTGTAGAGAGGAAACTTATTTTCAGATTTATTGTATAGATGCAAAGAAAACTTTAAAAATAGATACAAGATAATTGGAATGGAAGCCAGCAATATTTGACATCAGGAAAAACTTCATAAAAACAAAACAAAACAAACAAAATTTGAACTGAGATTTGAAAGAAACTGAGAATTCTAAGATGCAATAGTGAGAAAGGAGTGAATTTAAGACATTACAGCAAGTACCAAAAGATGGGGAAGGGAAACGGAATGCTATGTAGAAGGAACAGTTAGAAGGCCAACTTGGCTAGAATAGAATATACAGGAAAGATTAAAATATATAATGAAATTTGAAAAGATTGGAACAAAGTTGTGAAAAGCTTTAAAGGTCTAACAGATAGAGTTAATTCTAGAGTTATATGTAACAATGAAGTTTATAGGAAAATGGCATGAAAAACCTATGTTTTAAAGTAAATCACATTGATAGGAATATGGAAGATGGATTGGAATGTCAGGTGATTTTAAGTAGAGAGATTAAATCAGACTATTGAAATAATCTAAGTCCAGACTTCTTACCCTTTTTTTTTTGATGTATATGTCATGAACCTCATAGGCAATCAAACACTATTTTTGTAATGATATTTTAAATGTATAAAATATAATACATAATAATAAAATTATGCTGAGTTAGATAGAAATATATTTATTAAAACAAGCTTATGAACTCAAATAAGACACTGAATAGGTAGAAAGTTATCAGAGACTGAACTGAGGAGATGGCAATTTGAATGGAGAGAAGGAGGTGAATGTAAGAGATAGAGCAAATATAAATTTGGCATTTATTGGATATCTGGAGTGAGTGAAAATGAGGAATATTAGATGACAATGAAGTTTTGAACCTGGTAACTAGAACATGGTAACGCTTTTAATAAAAATAGGAAATGCTGGAGGAAGAAAAGGTTTGAGGTGAAAGAATGAGGTATGTATATTTCAGACATGTTGATCTTGAGATGCAGATGGGACATATCATTCTAAAGGTCTGATAGGCAGTTTGAAATGCTGGACTGGAGTTCAGGACAGTAGACTTGGAAATATATATCTGGGGTTCATTGACATAGCGATAAGAATTAAAACCATATGAACTGATATGGAGACCAAATGAAAGAGTATGTAGAGAATAAAAAAGACAGAGATAGAGTCTTGGAGTATATCCACTGTTTAAGGGATATGTTGTGGATGTTGAATCAGTGAGAAATTGAAGAGTGGGTAGGAAGAAAGTCAAGGTGAAGAGCATTAGAAATGTTCATAGAGAAAAAGATGATTAACACAGTCAAATGCAACAAGTGAGAAAAATGAGCATTGAAAAAGGCCATTTAACTTGGTACTTAAGACATCACTAGTTACTTTTGAGAAAGTAATTTTAGTTGAGTGATGGAATCAGAAGCCAGATGGAAAAAAGTTGAAAAATGAGTGGAAGAATAAGAAATTGAGGCAAAAAAGAGTATAGTTGGCTTTTTTGAGCTCATTTAGTGATGAATTTTTTTTTTTTTTTTTTTTTTTTAAGAATGGAGGAAGCATGGGTATGATTTTGGTCAGCCAGAAAGAAAACAATAGGCAAGAATAGAGAGATAATAGAGATAGTTTTTCATAATCTATTGGAGAAGACAAGTTTAAACATAAATGTAGAGAGGTTAACATGTGTAAGGTAAATGGCTTTCTAGTTATCAGAACTATATAATGAAGAATGGGGGATCATGTCAAAGCATTATAAATTATAAAGAGAAAGAGAAGAAAGACTAGGTAAAGGGAGAGCAAGGTCAGAATATCACTATTGTTATCCCTGAATTGTGTAGATTTTCAAAAAAAGAATTGTAGTATAAGGGTATTTGAATGTCTCTTTCTTGGCGCTCTAATATGAAGGGTAACAACTGGTCAGTTTGGTGTGTCTGTGTTGTGAATCCAGATGCCAATTGTCTGATAGCAATACTTGCAACTACCCCATGTGGAAATTATTTGTTATTCTAAGAAGGAATGAGAATATAATAAGCAGGCTTCTCAGGCACAGCATTATCTACATTTCTCACTTTACATTTCTTCTGAGACTATTTTAAGGGTGTGGATGTAGCAAATGAAAAGTTTTTCTTCTCCATCAACTTCTCTCATTGATGCTAGCTTGACACAATACCAGTGAGAAAGGCAAATTGGTGCATTTCTCTATAAGCTGCTGCTTTTCAAGTCTACAGTCATTTCCTACCTTCTCTGAAGATTGAATCTTATGGAAGCGATTTGGTCATAAACCAGGAGATTAGAATGGTGTGATTAGGTAGTTAGGCAACACAGTTAATAGAATGTTGAATTTAGAGGCCAGAAACCTGAATTCAATATCAAATTCATTCATTAATTATGTTGCCCTGGACAAATCGCTTAAATTCTTTCTGTTTCTGTTTTTTTTTTTTTTTAATCTGTAAAATGGGTATAATATTAGCAACAACTTCGGAGGTTGTTGAGCTAATGTTTGTAAAGCACTTTATAAATCTTAAAGTTCTAAATACAAATGCTAGATGTTATTTTCCTTATTTAACTTGCATTGCAGTCATTATAGAACAAAGTACTTAACTAAACTTAATAAAATTTAACTAAATAAAAGGATTATCCTTTTCTGGATATATTGTGATTTCTTAAATACTTCCAACCAGTATAAAGTAGTTTTCTCTCATGGCAAGATAGGATTGAATAGCTTTTAAAATAATCTAGAAAATGATACAATAGAATATAAACAATATGAAAGGATGTGCTACTTTACTATTAAATGAAAGAGACTCATTATCCTAGGAGATAGTATAGGAAGAAAATAAAATATAGATGTAAAATAGGTTTGCACAAATTAATGAAGGACAGAAATGATTACTAAGAAAAGTAGGAATATACTCAAGCCTATATATCCAGAAATTTGATCCTAATGGGTCCCTAGAATTAGATGTAGAAAGCATGAAAACGTTTGCATAATGTTTATGCTGCTAGAAGAAATGTTCACTTTAAGTTTATGGTTATATAATAGTTAGTCTCCTTCCTAATCTTTCCATTGTGAAAAACAGCAGTTCAATTTTCTCGTAATTATTGAGCTCATTCAAGAGAAGTTATGTACTATCAAGGAGTAACTGACCTAGTATCTTCTCCATTTTTTTCCATTGAGGCTGCCAGATATAAGTAGATCTGTGTTTGCAAGACTGCAGGACACTGACTTGATTTTCAACAGTCAATAGGCTGTTCTTTGTCTTCAGCATATTCTCTTCTGCCTGGAAAAGACATTTTCTTTCTCTAACATTATTTCACCTCCCAGGGAAAGGCTCTCAATTTCACTGGTTGTAATACCAAGGGATCGTTTATCACTGATTTTTCTATTATAAACTCTGGAGAAATTGACTACTATTGTCTACCCCTGTTAGCAATGGCAAAGCTAATAGAAACATGGAGAGGAAGGGATTCACTAAGATATATATCAACTAAAAAAGATGGTGGGGATAAGGGAGCAGACAATATTGAGGTGAAAAAGATGCTAATACCTAAGCAGCCCTGAGATTTATACCACAAATGGGTAACAATTAAATTCATAATATAAATACAAGCTCAAGTCATAAGATATTGTTAGTCAATGAATTAAAAAACAAAAATGCATTTGTTAAGTCCCTTTTCAATAGTGATATAAGCACCAGGCTAAATTCTTATTGTTTGTTCTTCATTCTCAAAGAGGATTATGACTTCAGGGAGGTGATGCTATGATATGCAGGTGAATTGGATTTAAGTGAGCAAAGTCACCAGCCTCATTTTCTCCTCTGGAGCTATCTAGATTCAGTGAGAAGATCAGGATGAGTGGAGATGATTCCTGGATACAATGAGAGACCTTGACCTTTTTAAGCCAAGGTCTTAAACAAGTCTCACTTTTACTGAGGCCACACCCCTTCAGTGATTAAGGGCAGGTAAGAAACGAGATAGAAAATGGCCTCTTTAACCTATCAAAAAAAAAAAAAATCAGTCTGGGAGGAGATGCCCCTCAGGTTGGTAGGTTGGCCAAAATAGAAACAATTGCTATTTACATTCACTCAGAGCCAATCAGGGTCCAAACAATGAGCAATTGGGCTTGATTTAGGATCTATAATTGGGTCATCAAAGAAAGCCAGTGTGATTTGGGTTTAAGGCATGGTCCTACCTCATAAAACCTAAAATGTCTTGGGAAATTTCAGTGATCAAAATTTACATTCTTTGGGCAGAGTACTTGCAGGTAGAGACATGATACCTTATGTCGACAAAAGGAATAGAAGTCAAAGAAAAAATAAAAGAAAGGAAATTTGTTACATATTAGTATTAGATATTGTTACATATCTCTCTATTAGAGAGCCATAGAGCAGTCCACTGTGGAAAAGATGGGTAGCTTTGGAACTTGGGGGTGGGCTATGGGAATGAGAATAAGGGATTGGACACTGAAGGGCAGAGATGGATTTCAATAATAACAGTAAGAATCAAAAATCTGAATGATGAGGACAATATGGACAGGTGGGAGTTTGTTAATCATTGAGCAATAGGTTCAGGTAGGTTTTCAGTCTCAGAGAAGAGTTATTTCAATGCCTTGGACAGCTTAGATGAGGAGGCAAGCACTTGGAACTGAAGGAATGATTTTACTTCCCTCTCTCCAAAATAAGACACCAACACATCTTATCTCTTGTTACTCTGGGGTTGGGATTTTAAGGAGTAAAGATGTATTACAGGACTTGGACCTGGAAAGATGGGTTCAGGTTCTACTTTTGCCATTTTTTGACTGCGTGACCTTGGGAAAATCATTAAACTCCTTCATTGTCCAGTCAGTTTTCTAAGATTCTAAGTTATTCATGAATTATCAACTTGAATAGCTGGAAGAATTTCTCCACACTTTTGAAATCATAGGTTCACTATGTTTTCCTCCTCTATTACCTCCCTAGTGTCAAGCACAGTACAAATAAACCAAAGCAAAGTGGTTTTAAAGTGGATAGATTGACATGACCCTAAATGGAATCACTTCCCTTTTTTACTGGCACATGCAACTTACAACAGGTTTCTATGTGGGGAAAAAAAAAACAGCTGTAAACAGGTACTCTTTAACTACACAAATATGAAAAGTCGTCATTGACCACTAAAGTCATAATAGCGATAATGATTTACTCACTTTGAGATAAATAAGTGTACTTCCATCTGTGGATTTATGACCTCATTATTATTTCATATTCTCTCATAACATAGTACATTAGTCAGAATTTAGTACTCATTTTTTCACTTATTTCATATGTTTTAATTTGACTTTGTTAACTACCATATAAATTCACCAGTGAAATATTGTCACAAACTTTTAATGTATGGCTCCTGCTACCTCAGTTTCTAAATCATATTTTTAGAGCCTATGTTTAGGACGAACAAGGATGTTCAGCCTTGACTTTCTTGGACCCTTACGATGTCATCTTTACTCAAGTCATTTTCTAAAATGCTGCTGTTAATACTGTACCACCTTCCAAGGACTCGTTAGAGTCCTGCAAGAATCTAACATGATCAGCTCTGTATTCTATGAGTCCATACCTTTTCATTCTCTAGCCATTTATGCTCACTATTCCTTTCTACAGTTGACTGCTCTTGTTCCAAGAATTTTAAATAAATCAATACTCCCATTGCCTCCAGATGACTATGTTGATAAACCATCCTATTATCCTATTTACTATTTCTGTGTCTCCTTTGACCAAAGCTTCCATCCCTAGTCACTACTAATCTATATACTTTCTATTAGAATGTAAGATCCTTAATGATAAGAACCATCTCACTTTTGTATTTGTATTCCTACTTTTGGCTCTGTAAGCACTTAATAATTTATTTTTCAATCATCTTTCCATCCAACCATCCATCTACCCATCCATTCATTCATCAATTTATTCATTGCTCCAAAGTGCCTGTAATGGGGTTAGACACTTTAGATATTACATGAATACTTGGTGACTGATTGATATGATATACTGAGCCTCCTGTCCATAGTTCAGAGTATCAGACATAAATTAGAAATGCAGGACATAGCTAGTCTTTTATGAACCAAAACCAAAACCAAAATCAAATGGGATATAATTTATTTCTTATTTCAAAATTAACTGCAATGAGGGGGAAAATCAGATTTTTAAAAGTAATATAAAAATGTATCTTGCCCATTTGGGATATGCTCTATAGGAATCTTACATTATAGAATTTATGGAAAATTTATACTGAGATTTTTTACTTCAGAGCTATCTCTGGAAATATGCAATCATGTCTGTAGATGGCATCATTGCTCCAGATAGAACACAGGGACAATTAAGTATGTGAATAGATCTTATATTCCAACACGACTCATCACTTTAAGGAGCCAGCAAACATTTTCAGTATCTATTATTCCAGGTTGTCATTTTTAATAGCAGAATGAAGCAAAGAAACTGTATTTTACAGGGAAAGTTAAAAAACAAACAACCAAAAAAAGGAGAATCAAAAGCAGAGGTTTATTTCATATTAATTGTACCAACATGGTTTTAGTGAGATTTTAAGACATGTACCTAAGGGAAAGATGTTGTAAGATAATATAGCAGATATCTGAAGCTGATGTATAATCTTTTGGCACATATAATAGTACACAGCACCCTACCTGACCACCTTTACTCCTGCCACCTTCTAATCACTACCCCATTAAAGAAACTACAAAGCCATTGAAAGTCCAGTATTTCTGATGAAATACCAAATATTATGGATAATTTAGTTATTATTTCTTCTTTGTACCTATTTTGATGGTTGGGGATTTATCTTGTCTTTGTTGGGGTATTTAGAATTAGTCTATTTGACTAATTATCTAAGGTGCTGACTTTTCATTGCCCTTTTATGTCTGTTAATTTTCTGAACCATTATGGTAGCTTGTAACTTAAAAAAATTTTTTTTTTGTTTCATGATGGTGAAGATGATGATGACTGCCTTGGATGGCATATATTCAGTCAAAACTAGTTCTTGGTGGTCAGCATTATTTCACAAAAGCTCATAGTTGGAATTTTACATTTTATTTTTCATACTAAGCTGCAGATGGTGAAGATGAATTTGAAAACAAACAAACAAAATATCCTGTCATTTGCTTTTGAGAACAGTAAATACTTTATTTGTTCACTGTAGTATATAAGAATGCCCAGTGGCAGGTACTAAACACCAGCTGTGCAATATAAATTTATAACTAGTCCTATTGGGACAAATATTGCAGTAGTCTTTACTGAAATAAATAACAAAATCCCACATCATATGCTATCTTTATACATATTAAGGCTGGTGATTCAACAAATAAATAGCATAATATATATAGAAGTGATAAAAGGAACAAAATTGAGTGATTAGACTTTTTTTTCAAATTAATTTGAGTATAAATGTTGGTAAATGTCTTTTGGTAAGAGTATAGTCCATGTCTATTCAGGATAATTGGATTTTCTCCAATTATCTTTTTCAGTTCTAGGGGGACAAATCAACATATGTCAATGCTGGAGATTTTGGGCTTCTACAGACCTATGGGAGAGTCCTTAGCAGTTTCTCTGAAATTGATACGTTTCTATACTTTCCCTATTCAGTTTTACCAGTTTTCATGGTAAACAATGAATGAATCTGACTAGATGTAGCATAAAGAAAACTCTGCAAAAAGACCTTGCCTTTCTCATAAAAGTCTTTGTTTTTTCATTATATAAAATGATATAACACCTTTTTGATATGATTTTAAATAATAATTTTGCTTACTGGCTGAATAGTTCAAGAAGAGACTTGAGAAGCTATTACCCTGTGACCTTTGTGGCCATCAACTAATGCAGTTTCCTTTACGAATTGGTAGTTTTGAATAGTTGAACAGTATAACACAGGATTAAAAATGCTTCTCTGTTCCTTGCATAATAAACTAATTTAGGGTTTTTCTCAGAAGGTTTATACTAGATTGACTTCCACCATCCACCAAAGTAAATCAAATATTTAGGCCATTATTCATGAATGTTTAAAGTTATTGATCCAAATAAGAAAGTGAAGTTAGAAGTGGTCCCAAAATGCAGTGGTTCAACTTCACTAAATTGGAGAGATTTAATTTCCTAAAATGCTGCTGGCATTTCTTGCTCAAGAGCTTCCAATAGCTTCTCCACTATACCCCAGATTTAAAGTAGAAAAGGCATTTGAACTATAGTAGGCAATGTCAAAAATATCTTCTGGTCCTAAATTCTATGATCCTAACATAAAATAGAATTGTTAGATTTATGAAAGGAGTGATTGAACTGGATTTTAAAGTATGGGTTGGTAAGGAGAGAGAGAAAAAGTGGTTCTAAACAGATGCATAGCATGAGCAAAGGTGAAAGAATGGTAGGAAATGAATGTCACCTAATTTTGTATATTTGGGAGAATAGTTTAATTGGAATAGAGAGTTCATATAGGGGAATACAGAGAGATAAAATAGGTGAGCCAAAGATAAAGTCTTGAAATTCCTAAATATCAGGCTTAGGGGAGTAACTTTCATCTCATATTCTATAGCCACCCCTTCCTCTTTCCTGCATTGAGCAGTAGGTATCAAGAAAAGATAGAATAACAAGAAATTACATGGGAGGGATCTTGCTCAAGATCAAGGTGGATGGAAAATACCAGGATAACAATGGTGATGAGCATGCTTTCCCTTGCTAGGACTGACCAAAGACTTTAGTCAGCGCTTCTTTGTTTTGTGCTAGATGACCCAGATGGAGGAAAATTCTTTGAGCTGCCAAGATTGACACAGCAACGTGTTTGAAAGACTTTGGATAATACCCTGCTTCTTCTGAGTTGTATTGTCATTTAATTCAATGATCTTTCACTTCTTTTGATTGTCTTCCTTTATTTCCAGAAGCAATACTTTGAAACAACAGTAATAATGCTATCAAATTTAAGATCCCAGAGTGAGTTATAAATATAAAATTGTCAGTTTTTAAAAGTGAAGAAGTGTAGCAATACTGAGTCATCCTCATTTTGTGGTCAGCTCTGAACTAAATTCTTAAGAAGTTAATACAGGCAAAGTCTTGGGTGAAAAAAGAGAAAATGATATGTGCTTAATTCATTTCACAATACTTAGCTGTGCCATATATAATTAGATTTCTAATGAATGTCTTTTGATGATAATAAAGAATGCAGACTTGGATTATCCTGAAAGTGAATGGAAGGGAAGGAGAGGGGAAAAGAAGCAATTCAGTGACAATGAACTAAAAATGTAAGGAACTAGGAAGAAAATCAAAGACACATGATTTAAAATCAGAAAGACTAAGTAAATAGATTGAAGTCCCTAAAAGTGAGGGCAGATTTTAAAATGGAATAGGTATTTCTAAGAGAAAAGGCTTAATCCTCATCTCTAGTTCATGCTAATAATTTCCAATTTTGAGTCTACCTATATTATCAAGGGTCCTGTCTTTCTGTGATGGTGTCTAGTTTGTGAACTATTTGCCATGTTTTCACATCACTCATTCTGACTTTTTCAGAGCAATGTATATTACTGTCTCTAATAGAAAAAAAAATATTTCTCAATGATGATGCTAATGTTATCAAATTTGAAGTTGAATACAATTAGAAATAACTGAAATCAATTGCCTCAGAGAATTTTTTCTATCAAGTTACCATATAAGAAGCCTCAGAATACAAAGTTATTTTTTGTCATCTTCTCAGGAGTTCAAGATTATATTGTGCTAATTAACAAAACAGGCAAAGAGTAAAAGAAATGAACCGAAATTCAATAAGATAGCCTGTTGTAAAAGAATGTGATCTTAAAAAATTATAAAGCTGTTTTCCCAATCTCAGGTGTACCTTTTTCTCTGGAATAGCTTCATATTGCTTTGTTTTTCTCTCAGAACATTAAAAAAAGATCTGTCTTAAGGAAGAAATGATCCACTGCTTCCAATGCTTACTGATCACTATAAATAATGATTATCTTTACATATTGCTTATCAATAAGCCTAAATTAGTAACTAACTAACTAATGACCCCTAATGTTTTAATCAGAAGTTCTTACAAAAGGTGTAGTAGTCTGGAATGAACTGGTATAGCTGTCATATAAGGACTTCCTTCTCAACAAATAACCATTTTTCTACAGTGCTTTAGTTTCTATTTTCCTTCACTTTCATCTTTTTTTTTTTTCCAATTTATAAACTATTTCTATTTGTGAAAAATACCATGAGAAAAAATGCTTGTATTCCTTACATAAAGATATGAATTCTATAATATATATATATATTCCATATATATAGCTATAACTTATCAACATTCTTTAATTATAACAGAACTAAAGAAAATAATTAAATATAAGACCATTGAAAAACATTCTAATATACTATTATACTAATGTAGACTTTCAAACCATGAAATTTTGGATAGTTAATTTAAAAAGAACTCATACTACAGCAAATGTATTAAGTATTATTTAGTGACCTCTATTTCTAATTGAGGAAAACCAAATTCTCTATATTTCTGTGTCTTTTCTCCCATTTTTATGATGATACTGTTTCTCTCTTTTGTACAGAAATATAGTCTTGTGTGAATTAATACAAATAGATTGTTACCTTATCCCCAGATCCACCAGAAAATGGTTCCCTCTTCCTTGTGTGCTCAGTTTCAAGGAAGTTATATTCTATAAGCATATAAAAGAGATATAAACATACATACATACATAAAAATACACAGTTCTTTTAGCTATATCCCCAAATAAAAAATAATAAAACTAGATATTAAGAAAATTGCTGTGGAAGTTGTGTCCCATCACTTTTCTCCGACCCAGACAACTTTTAACAGTAGGCAAATCCCAAATTCAAGAATTCCAAGAAAATAGTTCAGGTACTTGGGTGTAGGCCTTAGCATCAGCTGTTTCTAATGGAAGTTAGCAAGAAAACCAGTGCTGTGAATAGTCTTCTAGAAGGTCAAGATCCATTCAGTGGAGTGAACTAAACATCCTGGACAATTATTTCTCTGCTGGCTGTTTTGTCTAACTCACTACTTTGTACATAATTATTGGTTTATAATCTGTAGTGTATTGATAAATGTTTAATAATAAGCTTTTTGGGAAAAGTGTACCTCCACCACATTTTAAATCTTAGACAGAATTATTAGTATTTTCTTCATCACTTTCTAAAGTGATCTTGAAAATCAATAAAATGTTGTTTCAGAAGTGCAAATGTTAATTGGGAAGACAGCTTTATAATTTTTAAGATCACATTCTTTTACAAAAGGATTTCTTATTGAATTTTGGTTCATTTCTCTTACTTTTTGCTGTTAATTAACATATTATAATCTCAAGTTCCTGAGGAGGTGACAAAAATAACTTTGTACTCTGAGGCTTCTCAAATGGTAACTTAATAAATTGATAAATTCAAAATTAATAATTAGTTTTCAATAGCTAGAATAATCTGGCTCTTCTATTTATTGGTTCCTTTTGTGATTGTTCATTTGTTGAATTATATAGAAAATTATATAAAACTCTGACTCTTTCTCATAGCTTGTTCATTATTAGTGGAATGAATTTAAGAGTGAGCCTCTGTTTGTATAAGGAAAACATTTTATGCTTTCTCATTTCTCCCCTTTTTGCTTTAACTCTTCCCACATTTGCCTAATTGCCATTTTCTACCACATTTTTAACCCCTGGCTAATAGCCTTCCTTTCTTTTGTTTTAGCAACTCATTTCAGAAGCTTTATTAGTGGAATAGTTTAAGATTTTCTCTTTTTTTCTCCTTTGGAGAAAAGCAGATTGAGTAGGATAACTAGACTTACATATTTATTAGAGTTAATAGAGTGAACAAAGAGTCAGTCATAAAGTAAGGAAATCTTGGGTTCAAGTCCTAAACTCAAATACATACTATTTTGCTACTAAGACTTGAACATTCAGTCTTTCAGTAAGACCTAAATAAAATGTAGATTGTGTTTGATAGCTCAGAATTCAATGCCACAGAAAATTCTATAAAGTTATAAAGAGCAGTTTTTACTGCATTGATAAACATAATTTCATTGATGGATAAATATGTGTGCATGCATATATATATACATATATATACATATATGTATATATATATATGTGTGTATATATATATATATATATATATATATATATATATATATATATATATACACACACATGTATGTATATATAAATATATGGTTATTGGTTGTTGCCATTCATTCTTGAAGAAGACCAAAATGACATCACCATATTAGAGTTGAGTTACAGTGTGAACAACTGCAGCTGATCAGACCAATATGAACCCAGAAAGCTCTGCCACAGCAGACATAAATAATCTATATGATCATTGGGGTAGCTTTTCTAATTTTGCATATCTTGCATTTTTTTTGATCAAAATCAATTCCACTTTGCTCATAAAGCATAGCACCTTCTCTGATGAGGATATACCATGCTGGATGGTTTTGTGCCAGTGTCTCCCATGTCATACAACCAATTCTAAAATTCTTAAGAGAGACCTTGAGAGTGTTCTTGTATCACTTGTCACCACTTGTCCTGTGTGAATTCCCCATAAAATTAAATACACATATATACATATATACATGTATGTGTATATGTATATATGTGTATGTGTGTGTATGTATGTATATATACATACATATATATATATAGAGAGAGAGAGAGGGAGAGAGAGAGAGACATCAGAATTCTTACAAGGTGCTAAGTCAGTGGAATTGATAGAGACAATGGTTGCTTAGCAAGGTGCTTAACAATTCTCTAGATGTACTTAATACTTATTAGAGTTCACAGCTTTAAGACAGCATATATAAGCTAGGAGCCTCAACCAGGATGCACTTCGGGATTCAAGTCAGGATTCAGTTGAGGAGATTCACAAGCCAGAGACTGGAATTGGGCAGGGGCAGAACTAAGGAAGACAGAGAAGTGGTGTCAGGTTGTCCTGTGGAGAACACTGAAACCAAGATCCGGAAGGCCTCCAGAAAAGCTGGCTGAATCCCAAGTGAAGGAAAAAAAAAATAAAGGATCTGGACTTTAATTCCTGGATGAATTTGAGGTAATTATTGAACTGAACTGAAACTAAGGCTGCTTCCAGAAGCTCCCCAAGAAACTTGCTCCCAAAGAACATTATATTTTAGAGAAGAATATTACACAGAGAGACAGAGACAGATACAATGTCTAAGTAAGTGTTTTTTTGTACTAAAATAAGACAATTATATTATTAAATTTATATTCAAGTGTATGAATCATTTGTTTTCTATTATAAGCTTTATAATACATGATTTTGCTCAGCTTTTAAAAATTAATAAAGTCAGTGTTTTGTCACATAGTTCTTTGACATTAGCCTTGGTCTCTTTTTTGATTTTCTCACTGATACTATTTTTGGTTGTTTCTGTATTTAGTCTATATTATTTATTCTTATTTTATTCTTTTACATCTCTCTCTGGTAATCCTATTAGATAAATAAGCCCCTCAAAGACTAAATATTTAATATTATATTTCTAGTAGTTATTATTGTACATAAGTAGTACTTGTAGACTTGGCTGTAATTTTTTTTATATTTGATAAGTTTGATATAATAAAGATTTCTATGTCAAAGTAAACACCAGATTACAAAAAATGTTTAAAATAAGGAGACACCAAATTTGATCACAGCAACAAAAATCTAACTTATCTAAACAACTTTTAATCCTGAATAGTAGATATTGTTCAAAAGCAAAGACAATTCCTCTAATTATCATTTCCTAGAAAAAGTTTAATTAGTGCAAATATCTGATACAGTGAAATAGCTAAAAGATTCATTGGAACATTCTCCAATAGATAAATGGTAAAAGGATATGAAAAGACAATTTTCAGATGAAGAAATTAAAGCTATCTCTAGCCATATAAAAAATACTCTAAATCACTATCGATTAGAAAAATGCAAATTAAGACAACGCCAAACTATCACTTCACATTTCTCAGTTTGGCTAAAATGCTCGAAAAATATAATGATAAATATTGGAGGGGATATGGGAAAACTGAAACACTAATACATTGTTGGAATGGTGAACTGATCCAACCATTCTACTTGTGGTCTAGAGGAGGGTAGAAATGGGGAGGAAGGGAGAAAAATTTGGAACACAATGTTATGCAAGAGTGAACATTGAAAAATATCTTTGTATGTATTTAGAAAAATAAAAAGCTATTATTTAAAATGACTAATTGGCATGGTATTTTAAATAAATGGAAGACCATTGTAACACTTGTTTTACCTCATTCTAATGTATTGATGACCTCAGTGATGTGAATATTTCCATCACTGATATGGATCAGAACTCTTTCATACCTTTCCAATTTGGATGATGTTTGTTTATGTTTTTCTGTAAATCTTTCATAAAGGATTATCTAGTGTACTGGAATTTTCCTCATGTTCTTTTCATATTTTATGGATATCAATTAGTTCTTTGACTATATTATCATGATAGTTGTCTCAATGTGGTTGCTATTTTCTTTTCTGGTAATATCTATTTTTACTGATAGATTTTATTACATTCTTACATATTAGTCATCCTCAATGACATACTACAATGTTCTAAAACAACTCATGATTTTTATATTGCCTTCAAATTTTATTCTGAGAATATATGAAAGCAGTGTTCTCATAATTTTACCAGAAAAACATTGAAAAAAAACTGTTGATTGGTGATATTTTTAAAACACCATTTACCTCACAATGTGGTAAAAAGTAAAGAAAAAAATTAGCCTTTAGATTTTGGTGTAAGATCTTGCTGAATGATGTCATATTGAGAGACTGCTTAGATTAAAAAAAAAAATCTGTCTACTGTAGACAGATGTGACATAGATAAAAGCAGCAGATACTTTTATACTGTTGTACTCTCATTGGCAACAAGGACTTTGTGAGGAAGTGTCAATACTTTTAAAGAAGATTCAGTTGCAAAGAATAGCCCAGCATGACCAAACATCTATAGAACAAAATCTGTTGGAAGTAACGAGTATATAAGTCTTTAAGGATTAATTCTCAGAATAACTGAAATACAGACTCTCAAATAACAAAAGGACTATGGATTTATTACTTTTATAGAAAGGAAAATGAGAGAATCCCAAAAAAGATATGGCCCAGTACTGGTTCTAATTTAATAATGTTTCAGAGGCAAATTTCTTTTGATTAAAGCTAATGACATCTGTATTAATACATGTGCAATGTTTAATGCAATGAAAAATACTTGATAAATGTACTGTATGCTGTGTCTAAATGAGCTAATTTATCCATGCCTGTTCTCAGTGCCCTGTATGTCTCCTTCTGCCTTCAACAGACACTTGATTATCTACAAGAATTCTAATTAAACAAGAGTATTAAAACAAAATACCAAATTTACAGGTGATTTTGGATGCCTCTTCCAATGATCAAATGGTTATTTGTAGAGATCTTGTGCTAAATTTGGATAATAAAAGAACCACAATGTATAACTTAATCAGAAACATAGTATGTGATTTTTTTGCCACTTAAAAAGAAAACTCACATCAGTTCTCATTTACATAACATTTTAAGGATAGCAAAATATTTTACTTGCATTATTAATTGATCTTGAAAATAAGTGTTAAAGCAGATGCTATTATCTCTATTTAATAAATGATAAAATAGACTCAGAGAGATTAAAACAATCAAATGAAGGTTACCTAGATAGTGAATTTCTTAAGTAGGACTCAAATCCAGATCTTCTTAATTTCAGGTTCAACAGTCTATCCATTATAGCAAGCTGCTTCATAAAAGAAAAGTATTTTAACTTGAGCTAAGTTTCTAGCAGAGGTTAGGAACTAAGTCTGAAAAAAAGCCAAAGTGTGCTTAAAATGAACCAAGGCAAATTGTATTCATGATAAAACTATTATCCCCCGGTTCATTATTTTCCTTTTTAAAATGCTATATTATTATTAATATCTTTTTTAAAAGTTGAATTTTGAATTCCTCTCCCACATGTATCTCACCCAAGGAGAAGGCAAAAATGTGATATCAGTGATACAAAATTATGGAAAACTTTTTTTTTTCATATTAGTCATGTAGCTTACCAAAAAAACAAGGAAAGTAAAGAAAGTGGAAAAAAATTTATGCTTCAGTCTGCACTCTGAAATTCCAAGAGAGCATTAATAATACTAAGATCAGAAAAGATAATGTTCAGTACTTTCAGGCAACTTTTATTTCTATCTTTTAAATAATTTCATTCTTAACAGGAGCAAAGAATAGATTTAACTTTCATGGATGACATAAGAACATAGGACATTTTAAATGAAATTCTAGAACTGTTTTTGTCTTTTAGCTTTTCCATTCTTATTTAATACACTTTTCCTCAAGTCATATTTTTATGGATAAAAAGCCACCATCATTTGTATTTTTAATTAATTCATTTGATAGTTTTGATCTTTTGTTCTTCCAGATGAATTTTATTATAATTTATTCTAGTTTTATAAAATTATGGTTTAGCAAATTGATTGGTATGGCACTGAAAAAATAGACCAATTAGGTAGAATTGTCATTTTTATTATATTAGCTCAGTCTAGCCATGAACAATTGATATTATTCAGTTGTTGAGATATGATTTTATTTGTGTGAGAAGTATTTTGTAATTGTGTTCATGTACTTCTTGAGTTTGTCTTGGCAGGTCGACCCCCCAAGTACTTGATTTTTTCTGCAATAATTTTAAGTGGAATTTCTCTATCTCTTTCTGCTGGAATTTGTCAGCAATACATAGACATGCTGATGATTTGTGAGAGTTTATTTTATATCTTGCAACTTTGCTAAAGCTGTGAATTGTTTCCAGTAGACTTTTGGATGATTTTCTAGGATTCTCTTAGTTTATCATCATATCATCTGCGAAGAGTGATAGTTTTATTTTCTCATTGCTTATTCTAATTCCTTTAATTTACTTTTCTTTTCTTATTGCTAAAGCCAACATTTCTAGTACAATGTTGAATAATAGTGGTAATAATAATCCTTACTTCACCCCCTGATCTTATTGGGAATATGTCCAGCTTCTTTTCATTACAATTAATGCTTGCTTAGGTTTTAGATAGATACTGTTTATTGTTTTAAGGAAAGCTCCCTTTATCTCTCTGTTTTCTAGTGTTTTTAATAGGAGTAGGTATTTTGTCCAAAGCTTTTTCTGCATCTATTGAAATGATTATATGATTTCTGTTGGTTTTGTTATTGATATGGTTGATGATGACAATAGTATTCCTGACATTGAAGCAGCCCTGCATTTCTGATATAAACCCCACTTGGTCAAAATATCATCCAAATGATAAGTGACTGTAATCTTGTTGCTAATATTTTATTTAAAATTTTTGCATCAATATTTATTAGGGCAATTGGTTTGTAATTTTCTTTTTGTTTTGGCCCTTCCTGAATTATGTATCAGTGCCATATTTGTGTCATAGAAGAATATTCCTTCTTTATCTATTTTTCTAAATAATTTACATTGTATTGGAATTGTTCTTAAATATTTTGGTAGAATTCTCTTGTGAATCCATCTGGCCCTAGAGATTTTTTTCTTAGATAATTCATTAATGACTTGTTCAAATTTTTTTTTAATGGGATTATCAAAGTATTTTATCTCTTCCTCTGTTAACTAGGGTAATTTGTATTTTTGTAAATGTTTATCCATTGTGATTAGATTGTCAGACTTGTTGCCATAGAACTGGGGAAAATAGCTCCTAATTATTACTTTAATTTCTTTTTCATTGAATTTCATTCAAATTTCTTTATCATTTTTGATGCTGAAGATTTGTTTTTTTTTTCTTTTTTCTGATCAAAGTAACCAAAGGTTTATCTATTTTGTCATTTTTTTCATAAAATCAACTCTTAGTTTTGTTTATTAGTTCAATAGTTTTCTTAGTTTCTATTGTATTATTCTCTCCTTTGAGTTTCAAAATTTCTAATTTGATATTTAATTTGTTCTTTTCTAGCTTTTTTAGTTGCATGCTTAATTCATTGATCTCCTCTTAGTCTATTTTATTTACATAGCTATTTAGGGATATAAACTTTCCCCTAAGAAGTGCTTTGGCTGCAATCCATAGGTTTTCATATGTTGTCTCATTATTGTCATTTTCTTGGATGAAATTGTGAATTGTTTCTGAGACTGGTTGTTTGACCCACTTATTCTTTAGAATTAGATTATTTAATCTCCATTTGGATTTTAGTGTATCTTTCCCTAGCCCCTTATTGAATGTAGTTTTTATTGCATTGTGGGTCTGAAAAGGAAATATTTACTATTTCTACCTTTTTGCATTTTATCCTGAGATTTTTATGCCATAATACATGGTCAATTTTTGTGTAGATGCCTTGTACTGTCAAGAAAAAAGGTATATTCCTTTCTGTCCCTATTAGATTTTCCCCACAGGTCTATTATATCTAGGTTTTCTAGGATCCTATTAACCTCCCTAGTATTTTTTTTTTTTCTTATTTATTTTGTGATTTAGTTTGTCTGATTCTGAGAGGGAAGGTTGAGACCCCGGACTAGAATATTTTTTTCTATTTCTTCCTGTACCTGACTTAAAATCTGCTCTAGGCATTTGACTGTTCTACTACTTGCTGCACATACATTTATTATAGTTACTACTTCATTATTTAAGCTATCCTTTATCAAGATGTATTTTCCCTCCTTATATCTTTTAATAGGGTCTATTTTTACTTTTGCATTATCTGAGATCAAAATTGCTATTCCTTCTTTTTTTTTTTTTAACTTCAGCTGAAACACAATAAATTCTGTTTCAGCCTTTTACCTTTACTCTATGTCTCTCTGTGTTAAGTATGTTTCTTGTAAACAATATATTGAAGAATTCTATTCTATATCCACTCTGCTATCTCCACTTCTGTTTTATAGGAGAATTTTTCCCATTCACATTAACAGTTATGATTATCAGCTCCTATTTTCTCCCCTGTATATACTTTTATACTTTTTCTACCCTGTCCTTAGTCTTGTCTTAGTCTTTTGCCCACCCCAGCCACTATCTTATCTCATATCACACTTTCCTTCACTTCTCTTATCTTTTCTCCTAGTGTTTCTGTCCTCCCTTCTATCCTGTTCCTCCCTTTTCTTTTCCTCTTTCTCCTTCTACTCCTTTATAAAGTTTGATAAATTACTATATCCAAGGGAATGATTAAATTATTCCCTCTTAAATACAGAATTGATGAGATGAAGCTTCAGACAATGCTCCTCCACCTCTCTTCTTTCCCTAGATTGTAATGTCTTCATTCTTCATGTGATTGTCCCATTATACCTCTCTTTTTCTCTTTTTTTCAGTCCAGACCTTTTCCCACTCTTTACTGTCTTTTTTCTTTGATGTCATCACATCAGGAACCCTCAGTTATTAGTTTCTATTTGCCCTGTTCTAGTTTTTAATGTGTGATATTCTTCAGTTAGCTTTTATATCTCTTTTTTTCATTTGGTTTATTCTATTGTTTAAGAATTTGTTTTCTTCAGACAACTTTTATTCCTTCCTTTTCGAAACAGTTGACTCATGCATAACTCTCATTTCTTTTCTCTTTTCTTCTTCTATCTCTCTTAATTGCCTTTCAAAATCTTTTATGAGCATTTTAAAGAAGCCTTTTTGGGCTTGAAACCAATTTATCTCACCCTTTGAAATTTCTTCTATAGAAATTCTGTTCTCTTCTGAGTTTGTCTCTTGGTCAGCCCTGTCACCATGGTAACTTTCTATGGTCAAGGTTCTTTTCTGTTTCTTGCTCATTTTCTTTTGGTATTTTCTTCCTTCTCCCCCCCCCCCCCTTTTTTTTTAAAAATTTTTACTTTTAAGGGAGGAGTTCTGCTCTTGGGATAAAGGTGATGTTGTCCCAAGCTTCCTGTGTAGCTCTTAGCTCTTTGAACACAGGGGCCCTTTTTGTTTATAGGGGGTAGCTTTGACTGCTCTGTTCAGAAAAAAAGCCTATTTTCTAGAGTTTGCCTTGTGAGCTGGAACTGGAAGCTGCTCCATTGATTTACTTCTCTAGTGAGCCAGCAATGAGGGTCTCAGTTGCTGATTTGCTGTGATTAAGACCTCTTTCCAGCTTTCCTATATGACTTGGGCTGAACACCCTTTTCACTCCAGTGAGACTGATCTTTCTTTCTTTGTGGTTTCTTTTAATTAGAACATTTTATTTTCAAAATATATGCATAGATGATTTTTGGCATTCATCCCTACAAAAGTGTTTTAATTTTTTCCCTCCCTTTCCTACACCCCTGCCCCCCATTGGCAAATGATACAATTTACATGTTAAGCATATGCAATTTCTCTATACATATGTCCACAAATATCATGCTACATAAGAAAAATCAGATCAAAAAGGAAAGAAAAATGAGAGAGAAAACAAAATGCAAGCAAACAACAATAAAAATAATGAAAATACCATGTTTTGTTCCACATTCAGTTCCTACTGTCCTCTCTCTGGATGCAGATGGCTTTCTTCATTACAAGACCATTGGAACTGATCTGAGTCATCTCATTGTTGACAAGAGCCAGGTCCATTAGGATTTGTTATCATAACAAAAGGTTTTACTGAATCAATCAAAGGTCAATGCTGAAAATTTACCCATGCATATATCTTGTAAATAAAAAGCTATAATAAGGTGGGGGGGGAGATAAGGTCAAAATGGGTTCATGATCTAGGCATAAAGAATGAGATTATAAATAAATGAGAAGAACATAGGATAGTTTACCTCTCAGACCTGTGGAGGAGGAAGGAATTTGTGACCAAAGAAGAACTAGAGATCATTACTGATCACAAAATAGAAAATTTTGATTATATTAAGTTAAAAAGTTTTTGTACAAACAAAACTAATGCAGACAAGATTAGAAGGGAAACAAGAAACTGGGAAAACATTTTTACAGTCATAGGTTCTGATAAAGGCCTCATTTCCAAAAAAAAAAAAAAAAAAAAGAAAGAAAGAAAGAAAAAAAGAAGAAAAAAAGAAACTAAAGTATTTGCCAAGAAAATGGAGCTGATTCTCCAACCAGTGAATTCAAAGGACTACAAAGTGGACCCTAAGTTTCTAGTTTAAAATTGTCTTTTAAGAAAAGCTTAAAATAAAGGGTGAAAAGGTAATTGCTTTTTACAAAACTTCCAACTACTAGGATGATTTAGACACTAGGAAATCATTCCATCGCTCTTAAATTAACTTGGTAAGAAAACTTTCCTCATTCAAATTTAGAGTTTACAGGCCACAAAACTAAAACTATGCTATTTTCATGAATGAAATATTTTCACATCAGTGGAATTTTATTATTTCACCCTTGAAAATGTATATCATTTTATTAAACATTTGTGATTTTAAAATAAAAAAAAAAGAATTGGTCATCATAAAATCTTGCTGTTGCTGTGTATAAAGATCTCTTGGTTCTGTTCATTTCCCTTAGCAACAGTTCATGTAAGTCTCTCCAGGCATCTCTGAAATCATCCTGCTGATCATTCCTTATAGAATAATAATATTACATAACATTTATATACCATAACTTGTTCAGCCATTCTCCAATTGATGGATAGCCACTTAGTTTCCAGTTTCTTGACACTACAAAAAGGGCTGCTACAAACATTTTTGCACATGGGGTTACCTTTCCCTCTTTTATGATCTCTTTAGGATACAATCCCAGTAGAAATATTGCTGGGTCAAAGGGCATGAGCAGTTTGATAGCCCTTTGGGCACAGTTCCAAATTGTTCTCCAGAATGGTTGAATCAGTTCACAACTCTTCCAACAATGTATTAGTGTCCCAGTTTTCACACATCTACTCCAACATTCATCTTTTCCTGTCATTTCCCCCAATCTGAGAGATATGCAGTGGTATCATACAGTGGTACCTCAGAATTATCTTAATTTGCATTTCTCTGATCAATAAGGATTTAGAGCACCTTTTCATATGACTAGAAATGGCTTTAATGTCTTCATCTGAAAATTGCCTATTCATATCATTTGACCATTTTCAATTGGAGAATGGCTTGAATTCTTATACATTTGCGTCAGTTCTCTATACATTTTAGAAATGAGGTCTTTATCAGAATCCTTGAATATAAAAAAAAAAAATCCCAGTTTATTGCTTCCCTTCTAATTTTGTCTCCATTTATTTTGTTTATACAAAACCCTTTTAACTTAATATAATTTAAATTAAATTATCCATTTTTCATTCAATGGTGTACTCAAGTTCTTCTCTGGCCACAAATTCCTTACTTCTCCACAGATCTGAGAGATAAATCATCCTCTGTTCTTCTGATTTGCTTATAAAAGCACTCCTTTTTTTTTTTTTAAATTAAAGCTTTTTATTCACAAAGCATATGCATGGGTAATTTTTCCAACATTGACCCTTGCATAATATTTTATTGAAAAATTTCCCCTTCTTTCCCTCACCCCCTCCACCATCTGGCAGGTTGTCTAGTACATGTTAAATATGTTGAAATGCCTGTTAGATCCAGTATGTATACATATTTATACAGTTTTCTGGTTACACATACACACACACAGAAAAAAAGATCAAAAAGGAAGAAAAAGAAAAACTGAGAAAAAAATGCAAGCAAATAACAACAGAGAAAGTGAGAATGCTATGTTGTGTTCCACCTTCTGTTCCCTTGGTTCTCTCTCTGGGTGTAGATTGTTCTCTTCATCACTGCACAAGTGGAACTGGTTTGAATCATCTCAGTGTTGAAGATAGCCATGTCCCTCAGAATTGGTCATCATATAATCTTCTTGTTGCCATATATAATGATATTCTGGTTCTGCTCATTTCACTTTGCATCAGTTCATGTAGGTCTGTCCAAGTCTCTCTGAAATCATCCTGCTGGTCGTTTCTTATGGAACAATAGTATTCCATAGCATTCATATGCCATACTTTGTTCAGTCCTTCTCCAACTGATGGGCATCCGCTCAGTTTCCAGTTTCCTGCCACTACCAAGAGAGCTACCACAAACATTTTTGCACATGTGGGTCCCTTTCCCTCTTTTAAGATCTTTTTGAGATGTAATCCCAGTAGCCTTCTGAATCAAAGGCTATGCAGTTTGATAACTTTTTGAGCATAGTTCCAAACTGTTCTCCAGAATATTTGGATCCATTCACAGTTCCACCAAAAATGTATCAGTGTCCCAATTTTCCCACATCCCCTCCAACATTCATCTTTATCTTTTCCTGTCATCTTAGCCAATCTGACAGGTGTGTAATGATATCTCAGAGTTGTGTTAATTTGCATTTCTCTAATCAATAGAAAATCATTCTAATCATGTCTAAATCACGAACCCATTTCGATCTTATCTTAGTATAGGATGTTAGGTGAGGGTCAATGACTAGTTTCTGCCATACTAATTTCCAATTTTCCAAGCAGTTTTTTAATCAAATAGTGAGTTTTTATCCCCAAATCTGGGGTCTTTGGGTTTGTCAAACATTAGATTACTAAAGTCATTGACTATTTTATCCTGTGAACCTAACCAATTTCAGTGAATCAGATACTCTATTTTTTAGTCAGTACCCAATGACTTTCATGAAACTGGAAGAGTACAGAGCAGCTTCCTGACTTTACTCTGCCATTTTGACTCCACCTCTGGAACTCTCAGAGTACTTTTCTTATAATATTTTCATTCACCGGCTTTGAAATAGATAGACAAGGCATGTCCATTACTTTGGCTTTTACATATTTCATTTTCTTTCAAGTTTTTTTTTTTTAATTGCTTCTCTTCTTCCTAATTTTCTTGCACTTGCATTTTTTAGCTTCAATTGGTCATTATATTTTTTTGACATTCTACTAGCTGTGAGAAATTTTCCATTGTATTTTTCTAAATTCTCCATTATGTAGTTTAACTTTGTTTTTTCTGCTTTGAGAGATTTGATTTCTGATGAAATTTCTATCCTAATGTCTTCCTTTAAAATATTATTTCTCTTTTAAAATATTCTAATGTTTCTTTGTGTTTTTATGAATTCTAGGGAATTTATATAGAATTTTTCCACCGAATTTTTAAAGTCATTTCCCTTAATAATATAACATTTGTTTTTTGTGATATGACTTGTAAAATCTCCGCCCCCCCATGTTTGTTTGTCATACTGCTGCTCTATCTTCTTGAGAATTATGCTTATACACACTCTTCTCTCTGATTCTTTTATTTTCATTAGTTCTTTTCTCAATTCTTTCCTCTCCTTTTGACTTTTCAGTCTTCTATTATGGAAACATAATTTTTTTCTCCTTCATAGACCTATGGATGCTCTGTATCTGTGGCCTCCTTTCTTAGGAGGTTGTAAGGAGTCCAGCTAGTTCCCTGCCCAAAGTAAATTCAACGAAAACAAAATTGACTGTGGCTAGCTCTATGACCTTGATTATATTACTTAATCTTTCTGGTAGTTATTTCTTTATCTTTAAAACCGGAATGAACTAAAAAGATGGTAAGGGGACTTAGATTATCTCTAAGATTCTTTCTTGCTTTAATAATTCTCTGCATTTTAAGTAGCCTTTTTCAAACCTTTTTTTCTGTATTCTGTCCAGTTAGCATAGTGCCGATATAAAGTACGCACTTAGATAATGCTTGTTGATGTGACTTTCCAAAATAAGTTCAAACTCATTACATAAAGAAAATCTTTTAGAATAAGAGTTGAGAAAGAGATTAAAGGAATAAGAATAGGCAATGAGGAAACCAAATTATCACTCTTTGCTGATGATATGATGGTATACTTAGAGAACCCCAGAGATTCTACTAAAAAGTTATTAGAAACAATCCACACCTTTAGAAAAGTTGCAGGAACAAAATAAACCCACAAAAGTCATCAGCATTCTTATATATCACTAACAAAACCTAACAGTTAGAGTTACAAAGAGAAATTCCATTTAAAGTAACTACTGATTGTATAAAATATTTAGGAATCTATCTGCCAAGGGAAAATCAGAAACTTTATGAGCAAAACTACAAAACACTTTCCACACAAATTAAATCTGATCTAACCAACTGGAAAAATATTAAATGCTCTTAGATTGGGCGAGCAAATATAATAAAGATGACAATACTACCTAAACTAATTTATTTATTTAGCGCTATACCAGACTCCCAAAAAACTATTGATGACCTAGAAAAAATAACAACAAAGTTCATATGGAAAAACAAAAGGTCAAGAATTTCAAGGGAATTAATGAAAAAAAATCAACTGAAGGTGGCCTAGCTGTACCAGATCTAAAATTATATTATAAAGCAGCAGTTACTAAAACCATCTGGTATTGGCTGAGAAATAGACTAGTTGATCAACGGAATAGGTTAGGTTCAAAGGACAAAATAGCCAATAACTTTAATAATCTAGTGTTTGACAAACCCAAAGACCCCAATTTTGGGGATAAGAATTCATTATTTGACAAAAATTGCTGGGAAAATTGGAAATTAGTATGGCAGAAACTAGGCATTGACCCACACTTAACATTGTACATCAAGATAAGGTCAAAATGGGTTCATGACCTAGGCATAAAGAATGAGATTATAAATAAATTAGAAGAGCATAGGATAGTTTACCTCTCAGACCTGTGGAAGAGGAAGGAATTTATGACCAAAGAAGAACTAGAGATCACTATTGACTACAAAATAGAAAATTTTTATTATATCAAATTGAAAAAGTTTTTGTACAAACAAAACAAATGCAGACAAGATTAGAAGGGAAACAATAAACTGGGAAAACATCTTTACAGTCAAAGGTTCTGATAAAGGCCTCATTTCCAAAATATATTGAGAATTGACTCTAATTTATAAGAAATCAAGCCATTCTCCAATTGATAAATGGTCAAAGGATATGAATAGACAATTCTCAGACGAAATAAAAAACTATGTATAGACATATGAAAATATGCTCCAAATCATTATTAATCAGAGAAATGCAAATTAAGACAACTCTGAGATACCACTACACACCTGTCATATTGGCTAGAATGATAGGGAAAGATAATGAGGAATGTTGAGGGGATGTGGGAAAATAGGGATACTGATACATTGTTGGTGGAATTGTGAACACATCCAGTCATTCTGGAGAGCAATTTGGAACTATGCTCAAAAAGTTATCAAACTGTGCATACCCTTTGATCCGGCAGTGTTTCTACTGGGCTTATACCCCAAAGAGATACTAAAGAAGGGAAAGAGACATGCATGTGCCAAAATGTTTGTGGCAGCCCTGTTTGTAGTGGCTAGAAGCTGGAAAATGAATGGATGCCCAACAATTGGAGAATGGTTGAGTAAATTGTGGTATATGAATGTTATGGAATATTATTGTTCTGTAAGAAATGACCAGCAGGATGAATACAGAGAGGATTGGCGAGACTTACATGAACTGGTGCTAAGTGAAGTGAGCAGAACCAAAGATCATTATACATCTCAACAACGATACTGTACGATGATGTATTCTGATGGAAGTGGATTTCTTTGACAAAGAGATCTAACTCAGTTTGAATTGATCAAGGATGGACAGAAGCAACTACACCCAAAGAAAGAACACTAGGAAATGAATGTAAACTGCTTGCATTTTTGTTTTTCTTTCCGGGTTATTTATACCTTCTGAATCCAATTCTCCCTGTGCAACAAGAGAATGGTTCGGTTCTGCACACATATATTGTGTCAAGGATATACTGTGACCTATTTAACATGTATAGGACTGCTTGCCATCTGGGGGAGGGGGTGGAGGGAGGGAGGGGTAAAATCAGAACAGAAGTGAGTGCAGGGGATAATGTTGTAAAAAATTACCCTGCTATATTGTAAAAAATTATCTGTCAATAAAAAGTTCTTTAAAAAATCTTTTAGAATAAAAAATTTGTTCGTATTAGATAATTTTGTTTATAACAATTGTGGTGAGGTACAAAATATGTCTTTAATTGTTCAAACATAATTCTTATGAATTCTCTTGAATAATACTTTTAGAAACATTTCAGAGAAACAGAAAAATGTGATAATAAAATTTGGAATTTATCATTGTCTACTACTCCTGGAATTATGCATTGTTTCTGATTTTTTAAGTATGAAAGCCTGCTTCTCTGCAAGTGATAATTTCTACATAACAATCCATATATAAATTTTGAAAGAGCCTAGAGGGAAGGGTTTTCCCCTATGTAGACAGATGAATTAGGATACTTAGCTGACAGGGTCATCACTACATTTCTTATCAAAAAAATGGATTTCTACTGCAGGGCGAGAAAATATTAAAAAGTCCTGAAGTATGCTATAGCATTCAATGAATCATGTCATAAACTGAATAGTAAGGAAACCTAAGCATGTCTTTCAGAATATGAAGTGGGAAAGGATCCTGCAACATCAGATTTTTTTTTTAATATTGTTTTGGCAAAGAGGACTTTGGACTTCACATAGAAAATTAAATGGCTATATTACAATGAGGACATCCATAATAATTTACATTTAAAAGTTTGTTTCTTTAAACCATATATAATGTTAAATGCTGTATAAATAAAAGGACAACTAGAAAAAACTAGAAATATAGATAGCTATTTCTGATATAACAAAAAATAATGCTTTCCAAGTACTTATTTTTCTTTCACTTATATTTCAGCTCTCGATATAATTTCTATCACTTCAATAAAGTTTTTCTGCTGCTTTTTATCTTTTTTTTTTGCCTCTTAAGGAGATCAAAACCTGTATTTACTTTTGCCACTAATTTTTTTTATCAGTGACTATATGCATTTTGCTTTCATTTATAATCAGCAAAAGATAGAAACTTCTTGAACTGAGAATTTTTTTTTAAAATGAGTTCTTTTTAAAAATATCTCTAAAATTTATAGCATCTCCTATGTTACATTTTACCACCTTCGATTGACTTTGCCATTTCATCAAATTATCATCCTATTTTTCACTTTTGACTGTTAAATTCAATCATTACATTTTTTTTACCAGTTTCCAACTGCTTAAAATATGTAGAGTATGCCCTCTTTCCTTATAATTTTACTAAAATTTCTTGCCAAAGATCTTAAATATTAAACCCAGGGGAAATTCTTTTAGTTCTTATGCATTTGACATTGTTCTTTGCCATCTTTGCAGGTTCATCTTCTCTAGTGCTCCTTTTGTCCTTAGTATGTGGGTATCTTTGAAAGAAGGCTGTGTTTTTTTATTCAATTTTTTATTCAATTTTATTCAATTCTTGAATTATAAATTTGTTATGTATAGATTTGTTATGTGAACACCTATTTATTGACTATGTAGCTCATCCTTTCAAGAAGATATGTAAAGGCTTATTGTATACATAACTTTGTTATGCTTATTGTATAGATAGGGTAACTTCATGTGTTTAGTCTTTAAATATCCTCACCAAGCATAATATCATGCCCATGCCAAAAGATTAAAAAATTGTTTTGAAATAATATGTATATAACAATCCATATATATTCATTTATGTCTATTGGGGGGATATGTGATTTTTTTTTAAAGTTTCCACCGTTTCCCCCTTCAGTTTTACTTTGGGATCAACACAGATCCCGTACAGGAATTTTTCTGCCTTGTATTAAGATACTAGGCATTTCAGTATAGAGAAGGGAAAAAATTCTCCCATGGGATTCATATAGACATAAAAGAATTTTAGAATCATAAGTTGAAGGAGGCATTCAAAGATCATCTAGTATTTCCCTTGACCTTCTTTCAGAGTTCCTGATATTTTTTAACTGAGTTGTCAAGTATGCTCAAAGATGGCCAGAAAAGCACATTTATAACTTTTTATATCATACTATTCCTACATAGTGATTCCGGGTTTTCATTTTTTTTTTGTTACAATGAAAATAAAGTTATTTCACCAAATTTATTACTATGACTAATGATTGTTTATCATTATGGTTTACATGTATGCAGCATTTTTTTAGCTTAAAAAGTCCTTTCCTAACAACTATTCCTTGAGGTAATCTGTTGAAGGTTAACATTTTACTGGAGTCAGCAAGAAGGAGAAGAAAACTATAGCAATAGTCCTAGCAATACCTCCCATAGTTAGAAGAACTAAAATGATAATGAGAATGGTAACCACTTCATAGTGGATATAATCCACTATGATATAATCCACATTATATCCACTTTTTGGTGGATATAATGGAAACAAAAATATAATTAACTAGCAAAGAAGGAATGGAACTTTCAGAGTGCTTTTGATAGCAGTAAAGAAAGTAAATGGAGATTATAGATCTCTACGAAGTATAATGAAGACTTGGTATATCAGAATACAGAGATAGTAGAGGGAAGTCAGTCACCAGAGCTGATTCTAATCATTATCTAATATTATTAAGAATGATAATATTTAAAACATTACATATGAAGAGCAATAAAAAGAAAAAAGCAGAGGAGACAAGTTAAGGGGCTCCTAGGCTTCTAATTGCCTTCTGATAAGATGAACTTGATTAGTCTACACTAGGTAGGAAAAGAGAGTTAACTTCTTTGATCCACAATTCCAGGATTGTTATAAGCACACCTAGGTATGTAAGTAGGAGAAACTCTGAAACTAAGATCATTTATCTTTTAACTTTTCTTCAACTTGGATTCCATGATCTCAGTCTCTTATCTTACTTCAGGTTAAAAAGTCCTCTTTTACTATGCTCATACTCTTTCTTACTAGTTTGTATTTCTTCAAATCATTTTAGGAGCTTACTTAGCAAAAAATTCAAGTCTATCTGGAACTGAGCTTGTTATTTTTTTTTCAATCCATATTATCTCCCTAGTTATGGATATCAGTTTAGAGCAAGATTGAAAAGGCTAGGTGGAAATTGTGGACCTATGAAACTCTGCTATATTTCCTATGTTTTATATTCTTTCCTTTATTATGCACTCATTCCACCAAAAATATCAATGGTTTTCCACATCTCTCCTCTATGGAATGAAAAAGAATGGATGGGAATGAAATAAGCATTTATTATGTACAAGATGTTGTATTTTACAAATATTATCTCATTTGATCCTCACAACACTATGAAGTAGATATTATTCTTCTGTAAAATAGATTCTATTATTTATTTCTAATTGAAATATAATTGATGTTTACGAAGTTAAATGACTTCCTCATAGTCACACAGCTAGTAAACATCAGAGGCAGGATCTTCCTAATTCATAGTTTTTATCTATGTGATTTAACTGCTTATCTATAGTCAGAATAGTTTACAATTCCCAGTGTAAGTGTCTGGATTATTCTAGCTGTGTATCATCATCTCCAAATACTGCAAATAGTGTATATATCTTGAAGCCCTGATAGTTGGTATATTTCACTGGAAAGGGGTAGCCTCTAGATTCAGCCATCTCCACCAGCTAGTTAGAGGTTCTTTTTGGGACAGCATAATTTTGGCTGACTTCCCACATCTTGCAAATGGTATCAATATGCAATTTCATCTTCATCAGAATAACTCTTTAGATTCTTTCCACAAGATTCATTATCTAGTTCTGACAGCACATCACTAACAGGACAATGTGCTCTTCTTTGTGGAGCTCACTTGACAGGCTCTCTATCCCTTTTCTCATCTTGATTACCCAGGTGAGGTTGGAAGAGCTGGTGACCTCCATCTACTTTCATTTTTTTATATTCCAGCCAGGAACAAAATCTCTGTTGTCTTTACAAGTAGAAAACGAATATCTGATCTTATCTGATATATTCACTTCAAATATCAAACCAAACTATTTTCATTTTAATTTTGGAAATACAGGGTTTTGTGCACAAAATCATCTTATTATTTAGCTTTTAGAAAAACCTAAGCCTTTTGATATTATCTACAGTAATTATCTTTGCTTCATCAATAAAGATTTATTACTTTTATAGTTGAGACAAACATGTTATTCTTTTCTTTCTTTTTTTCAGATTTGCTTTTTACTATAATTTTAATTACCATAAGAACATCTATTTTATACTTCATCTCTTTTGTTAGCAGACATTTTTTTCCATTAATACATTTTATTTGCAGGGTTTTTTTTAAATTTCTTTCTTTCTTTCTTTTTTCTTTATTATTATGTTTTTAAATATCTTTTTATTGACAGAATCCATGCCAGGGTAATTTTTTACAACATTATCCCTTGCACTCACTTCTGTTCCGATTTTTCCCCTCCTTCCCTTCACCCCCTCCCCAAGATGGTAAGCAGTCCTATACATCCTAGTATATCCTAGTATAAGTATATCCTAGATACAATATATGTGTGCAGAACCGAACCGTTCTCTTGTTGCACAGGGAGAATTGGATTCAGAAGGTATAAACAACCCAGGAAGAAAAACAAAAAAGCAAGCAGTTTATATTCATTTCCCAGTTTTCTTTCTTTGGGTGTAGCTGCTTCTGTCCATCCTTGATCAATTGAAACTGAATTAGCTCTCTTTATAGAAGAGATGCACTGCCATCAGAATACATCCTCATACAGTATCATTGTTAAGGTATATAATGATCTCTTGGCTCATTTCACTTAGCATCAGTTCATGTAAGTCTCGCCAGTCCTCTCTGTATTCATCCTGCTGGTTATTTCTTACAGAACAATATATTCCATAACATTCATATACCATAATTTACTCAACCATTCTCCAATTGATGGATATCCTTTCATTTTCCAGCTTCTAGCCACTACAAACAGGGCTGCCACAAGCATTTTGGCACATACAGGTCCCTTTCCCTTCTTTAGTATCTCTTTGGGGTATAAGCCCAGTAGAAACACTGCCGGATCAAAGGGTATGCACAGTTTGATAACTTTTTGAGCATAGTTCCAAATTGCTCTCCAGAATGACTGGATGTGTTCACAATTCCACCAACAATGTATCAGTATCCCTATTTTCCCACATCCCCTCCAACATTCCTCATTATCTTTCCCTGTCATTCTAGCCAATCTGACAGGTGTGTAGTGATATATCAGAGTTGTCTTAATTTGCATTTCTCTGATTAATAATGATTTGGAGCATATTTTCATATGTCTATACATAGTTTTAATTTCATCTGAGAATTGTCTATTCATATCCTTTGACCATTTATCAATTGGAGAATGGCTTGATTTCTTATAAAGTAGAATCAATTCTTTATATATTTTGGAAATGAGGCCTTTATCAGAACCTTTGACTGTAAAGATGTTTTCCCAGTTTATTGTTTCCCTTCTAATCTTGTCTGCATTAGTTTTGTTTGTACAAAAACTTTTCAATTTGACATAATGTGGTCAATAGTGATCTCTAGTTCTTCTTTAGTCATAAATTCCTCCCTCTTCCACAGGTCTGAGAGGTAAACTATCCTATGCGTTTCCAATTTATTATAATCTCATTCTTTATGCCTAGGTCATGAACCCATTTTGACCTCATCTTGGTGTACAGTGTTAAGTGTGGGTCAATGCCTAGTTTCTGCCATACTAATTTCCAATTTTCCCAGCAATTTTGTCAAATAGTGCATTCTTATCCCCAAAACTGGGGTGTTTGGGTTTGTCAAACACTAGATTATTAAAGTTATTGGATGTTTTGTCCTTTGAACCTAATCTATTCCAGTGATCAACTAGTCTATTTCTTAGCCAATACCAGATGGTTTTAGTAACTGCTGCTTTATAATATAATTTTAGATCTGGTACAGCTAGGCCACCTTCATTTGTTTTTTTTTTTTTTTTTCATTAATTCCCTTGAAATTCTTGACCTTTTGTTTTTCCATATGAACTTTGTTTTTATTTTTTCTAGGTCATCAAAATAGTTTTTTGGGAGTCTGATTGGTATAGCGCTAAATAAATAGATTAGTTTAGGTAGTATTGTCATCTTTATTATATTTGCTCACCCAATCCAAGAGCATTTAATATTTTTCCAGTTGGTTAGATCAGACTTAATTTGTGTGGAAAGTGTTTTGTAGTTTTGCTCATAAAGTTTCTGATTTTCCCTTGGCAGATAGATTCCTAAATATTTTATACAATCAGTAGTTATTTTAAATGGAATTTCTTTTTGTAACTCTAACTGTTGGGTTTTGTTAGTGATATATAAGAATGCTGATGACTTTTGTGATTTATTTTGTATCCTGCAACTTTTCTAAAGGTGTGGATTATTTCGAATAACTTTTTAGTAGAATCTCTGGAGTTCTCTAAATATACCATCATATCATCAGCAAAGAATGATAATTAGGTTTCCTCGTTGCCTATTCTTATTCCTTTAATCTGTTTCTCAACTCTTATTGCCAAAGGTAGCATTTCTAATACAATATTAAATAGTAATGGGGATAGTGGGCAACCTTGTTTCACTCCTGATCTTATTGGGAATGGTTGCAGTTTGTCCCTGTTACATAGGATGCTTACTGCTGGTTTTAAATAGATGCTACTGATTATTTTAAGAAAAAGTCCATTTATTTCTATATTCTTAAGAGTTTTTAATAGGAATGGATGTTGGATTTTATCAAAAGCTTTTTCTGCATCTATTGAGATGATCATATGGTTTTTGTTAATTTGATTATTAATATGGCCAATTATATGATAGTTTTCCTAATATTGAACCAGCCCTGCATTCCTGATATAAATCCTACTTGATCGTGGTGTATTATCCTGGGGATGATTTTCTGTAGTCTTCTTGCTAATATCTTATTTAAGATTTTAGCATCAATATTCATTAGGGAGATTGGTCTATAATTTTCATTCTGTTTTCAACCTACCTGCTTTAGGTATCAGTACCATGTCTGTGTCATAAAAGGAATTTGGTAGGACTCCTTCATTCCCTATTTTTTCAAATAGTTTATAAAGCATTGGGGCTAATTGTTCTTTGAATGTTTGGTAGAATTTACATGTAAATCCATCTGATCCTGGGGATTTTTTTTTAGGGAGTTGATTAATAGCTTATTCTATTTCTTTTTCTGAAATGGGATGATTTAAGCAATTTACTTCCTCTTCTGATAATCTTGGAAGCCTATAGTTTTGGAGATAGTCAATACATTTCACTTAGGTTATCAAATTTATTGGCATAAAGTTAGGCAAAGTAACCTCTAATTATTTCTTTAATTTCCTCTTCATTGATGGAAAGTTCTCCCTTTTAATTTTTAAGACTACTAATTTGATTTTCCTCTCTCCTTTTTCTAATCAGATTTACCAAAAGTTTATCAATTTTATTGTTTTTTTTCATAAAACCAACTCTTAGTTTTATTTATTAGTTCAATAGTTTTTTTTTTTTACTTTCTATATTATTAATTTCTCCTTTTAATTTTAGAATTTCAAATTTAGTGATTGATTGGGGGTTTTTAATTTGGTCTTTTTCTAGCTTTTTAAGTTGCAGGCTCAATTCATTGATCTTCTCTTTCTCTATTTTATTCAAATAAACCTCTAAGGATATTAAATTTCCCCTTATTACTACTTTGGCTGCATTCCATAAATTTTGGTATGATGTCTCCCATTGTCATTATCTGGAGTGAAATTATTAATTGTGTCTATAATTTTATTTCACCCAATCATTCTTTAAGATGAGATTATTTAATTTTCAATTACTTTTTGGTCTATTTACACCTAACTTTTTGTTGAATGTAGTTTCTATTGCATTGTGATCTGAAAAGAAAGCACTTACAATTTCTGCCTTCCTGCATTTTATTTTGAGATTTTTATGTCCTAATATATGGTCAATTTTTGTGTAGGTTCCATGAACTGCTGAGAAGAAAGTATACTCCTTTCTGTCACCATTCAGTTTTCTCCAGAGATCTATCATACCTAATTTTTCTAATATTCTATTTACCTCTTTAATTTCTTTCTTATTTGTTTTGTGATTTGATTTATCTAAATCTGAGAATGCAAGATTGAGATCTCCCACTATTATAGTTTTGCTGTCTATTTCTTCTCGCAACTCTCTTAACTTCTCCTTTAGGAAGTTAGATGCTATACCACTTGGGTTAGCAGATATTTTTACAAGAAAAGGTGAATTAAGAGAATTAAAGTAAGTAGCATGTCTATTATGCATTTCAAGAAGCTATAGTTCCTTATTAATACAGAACCACAGCATTTCATTTTTGGAAGAAACCTAAGAAGTCAACCAATCCAAACTATAGTTGAATATATTTTACTTCCTTAACCTTTTTGACTAATGACCATATTATATCGTTTAAAGATATATAGGGTATTCTATAGCCATACCACCCTGACTGGGCCGGATCTCATCTTATCTCCGAAGCTAAGCAGGGTTGGTCCTGGTTAGTACTTGGATGAGAGACCGCCTGGGAACACCGGGAGCTATAAGCTTTAAAAAAAAAAAAAAAAAAAAAAAAGAAGAAGATATATAGGGGAACTCACACATTTCCAAGTCAACTCTTGTATTTTGATTTACCTCTAATTGTTAGGAAGTCATACACATGAAGCCAAAGTCTTCCTCTCTGAAATTTCATTGCTACACATCTGCCCTCTGAGTCCAAGAAGAGGAAAACAAATTGCTCTTCTATTTGAAAATGCTTCACATATTTGAAGACCATCTGTGACTTTCCTACTTACTCTCTTCTTTTCTAAACTACGACCTCCTTATTACCAGAAAATCTAGAATATAATACCAAGGATGAAGGACAGAGAAACATAAATCGTCTGATTGAACTCTTCTTTTTTTCTATCTAATCGGCAAAGGCAATAGAGATAAAGAATGAAAATTTTTATTTCAAAGCGAGATTTTAAATTATTTTTGTGTTTTAAGTGGGATTTTAAGTGGGACTTACTTGAAGGAAGTTGGAGTTAGAGGAAAGAGAAAATTCCAATCATGGAATAATAGCCTGTGAAAAGATGCATTAGTATTTATAATTTAGTTAGCATTGACCCAAGTTATATAAATGCAATGAACAATTATCACCGCTGAGCAATCTAATACAGGTTCTTGGTTGCACATTTTAAATAGGCTATATTTATATACTATGTTAAAAGACAAATTGCATTAATTAAGCATGGTCTGTTTTAAATCAGCTGCTGAGATTTATGCACCTGGTTTATTTTTTAAAGATGGAATGAGATATTATCTCAAGGCTTATTTAAGACCCCATGAGTTATGATGAAATCACATTTTTTCTAGCCCTAAACTTTGATGTGGAAAAAAAGAGAACAGAAGTAAGTGATAAAGATTACAATCATTTCTGGATGCATATTTTGGTGATCATATATTAGCAGAAAGGACAAAGAAAACAATGAACATCAAGTTAGTTCAACAAGTATCAGACAGTTTCTATGCATAAGAGAGTATAATAAACACTTTGGGAAGTATTAAAGTGAATAAAAGATGATTTTTTTGAACATATTAGACAATCTGATAGGTGTCAGGTGGTACCTCAGAGTTGTTTTAATTTGCATTTCTTTAATCAAAAGTGATTTAGAATACTCCCTCATATGCCTCTAGATAACTTTTATTTCTGCATTTGAAAACTGCTTGTTCAATTCCTTTGGTCATTTGTCAATTAAGAATGGCTTGTATTCTAATAAATTTGACTTTATTTTTATATATTTGAAAAATAAGGCCTTTACCAGAGATATTTGATATAAAGATTGTTTCTCAGATTTCTGTTTCTCTTCTAATCTTGTTGCATTTATTTTGTTTGTAAAAATTTAAAAAAAAGCTTTTTATTGAAAAGAATTGAAATTATATAGTTTACATTTCATAATGCTCTCTATTTCTTGTTTGGTGATGAATCTCTTTCTTCCTTATAGATTTGACTGGTAGACTATTCTTTCTCATTTGCTTATAGTGCCACTCTATGTCTAAATCATGTACTTTACCTATTTTGATATTTTTAGGATTTAATGTGAAATGTTGGCTCATAATTATTTCATGTATAATTGTTGTCCAGTCTCTCAGCAAACTTTTTTTTGTCAAATAGTGAATACTTATCCCCAAAACTGAGGTCTTTCAGTTTATCAGATCCTAGGTTATTATGGTCACTGACTACTGTGATTTATGTATCTAATGTAGTCCACTGATCCACCACTGTATTTCTTAACCAGTGCCACATAGTTTTGATGACGGCTGCTTTATAACATAGTTTGAGATCTGGTATTGTTAGGTCACTTTTTTTTTTTTTTTTTTTTTTTTTTTTTTAGCATTAATTCCCTTGACCTTTTGTTCTTCCAGATGAATTTTGTTATTTTTCGTAGCGCTATCAGATGTTTTTGATAGATTGGTATGTCACTAAATAAATTAATTTAGGCAAAATTAGCTTATCTAGAGCAATTTATCTATTTTTCAGTTGTTTAGATCTGACTTTATTTGTGTGAAAAGTGTTTTGTTGTTGTATTTATATAGCATCTGGGTTTTTCTTGGCAGGTAACTCCCAAATTTTATATTCTTTGCAGTTATTTTAAGTAGAATTTTTCTGTCTTGCTGCTGGGTTTTGTTGGTCATATAAAAAATGCAGATGATTGATTTAATCCTAACTTTACCTTAATTTACATTTCTCTAACCAATAGTGATTTAGAACATTTTTTCATATAACAAGAAATGGCTTAATTTATTCATCTGAAAATTATTGATAAAATTTGAACATTGGAGAATGACTTGTATTCTTAAAAATATGTCACTTCTTGGAAATCTTGAATATAAAATTTCCCCCCAATCTTCTGATTCTCTTGTAATCTTGGCTGAATTGCTTTTGTTTTCACAAAAAAAAGTAATATAATCAAAATTACTCATTTTTTCATTTCAAAATATTCTGTAGTTCTTCTTTGACAATAAATTTCTTTCTTCACAGATCTGAGAGATAGCCTCTCTTGTTCTCCTAATTTGCTTATAGTTTCACTCCTTATGTCTAAATCTCATGATTCATTTTGACCTTATCTTGGCATAGGATGTTAGGTATTAGTCAGTCTCTAGTTTTTGCCACACTATTTTCCAATTGCTGTGATCTCCTTGTTAATATTTTGTTTGATACTTTATCATCAATATTTATTAGGGAAATTTGTCTATAATTTTATTTCTCTGTTTTGTCACTTCCTGGTTTTGGTATCAGCACACACCTATATTATAAAAAAACATTTGGTAGGTCTCCTTGTTTTCCTATTTTCCCAAATAGTTTGCATAGTATTGGAATTAATTGTTTTTTAAATGTTTGGTAGTAGATACTTGTAAATCCATCTGGCCCTGAAGATTTTCTCTTAGGGAATTCATTAATAGCTTGTTCAAATTCTGTTTCTAAATGCAATTATTTAAGTAATTTATTTCTTACTCTGTTAATCTGGACAATCTATATTTTTGTAAGTATTAATCTACTGCTCTTAGATAATTGGCATACAGTTGGGCAAAATAGCTCCTAATTATTGCATTAATTTCCTCTTCATTGGTGGTAAGTTCACCCTTTTCATTGTTGATACTGTTAATTCTTCTTTCCTTTTTCTAGTTAAATTAACTAAAATTTATCTATTTCATTGATTTTATCATAAAATCAACTCTTAGTTTTTTTATTAGTTCAATAATTTTCTTTCATTTTTATTACTCTCTCCTTTTATTTTCTGAATTTCTAATTTGGTATTTTATTGAGGGTTTTTAACTTGTTCATTTTCTAGCTCTTTTGGTTGTGTGCCCAATACATTGATGTTCTCTTTCTCTATTTTATTTATCTAAGCATCTAGAAATACCCTAAGGATATAACATTTCCCCTAAGAACTGCTTTGGCTGCATCTGATAAATTTTGGTGTGTTGTCTCACTATTGTCATTTTCTTGGATGAAATTATTGTTTCTATGTTTTGTTGTTTCACCCATTCATTCTTTAAGATTAGATTATTTAGTTTCCAAATCATTTTTGGTTTATTTTTCCACAACTTTGTATTATAGGCAATTTTTATTGCATTATGATCTGAAAAGGATATACTTACTATTTTTTTCCTTTCTGTGCTTGATTGTGAGTTTTTTATGTTCTATATATGGTCAATTTTTGTGTAGCTTCCATGTATTCCTGAAGGGGGTGGGACTATATTTCTCTTCCATTCAATTTTCTTCTAGGATCTATCATATCTAACTTTCCTAAAATTCTACTTACCTCCTTATCTTTTTTCATGTTTGTTTTGTGGTTAGATTTATCTAGTTCTCATAGAGAAAATTTGAGATCTCTCACTAGTATAGTTTCGCTACTATTTCTTATAATTCACTTAACTTTTTCTACAAGATTTTGGATGCAATACCCTTTATTATGCTATACCACTTGGTGCATATATGTTTAGTATTGATATTACTTAACTATCTATGATATCCTCTAGCAAGAAGTAATTTCCTTCCTTATTACTTTTAATAAGATTTAATTTTGCTTTTGCAAAATCTGCTTTTAGCTTCATTATCCCTATTTTTTTTTACTTCAGCTGCAACATAATATATTCTACTCTAGCATTTACTTTTACTCTGTATATATCTCTCTGCTTCATATGTGTTTCTTATAAACAACATGTTGTAGGATTCTAGCTTTTAATCCATTCTGCTATCCTCTTCTGTTTTATTGGAGAGTCCATCCCATTCCTATTCACATTTAAAATTACTAACTCTATTTCCTGCCATCCTATTTTTCCCAAGTTAAACTTTTCTCTCTTTTTTCCTCCTTTTCCTCCTTACCAATGTTTTGTTTCCTCCTCAACAGCCCTCCCTCAGTCTGTCCTCTCTTTTTTCAACTCCTTTTTCTATCCTTTCTCCTTTCTCCTTCTGCCCTCCATGTTATTATCCTCTTCCTGTCCTTTCTCCTTTTTCTTCCTATTACCCCATAACATGAAAAGTTTCCACATAAAATTTATTTATTTATTTTAATATCTTTTTATTGATAGAACGCATGCCAGGATAATTTTTTACAGCATTATCCCTTGCATTCATTTCTGTTCCGATTTTTCCCCTCCCTCCCTCCACCCCTTCCCCCAGATGGCAAGCAGTCTTTTACATGTTGAATAGGTTACAGTATATCCTGGATACAATATATGTGTGCAGAACTGAACAGTTTTCTTGTTGCACAGGGAGAATTGAATTCAGAAGGTATAAATAACCCGGGAAGAAAAACAAAAATGCAAGCAGTTTATATTCATTTCCCAGTGTTCATATAAAATTTAGTATGTATGTTATTCTCTCTTTGAGCTATATTTAATGATATTAAAGATTCAAACAATGTACATCTTTTCACTTCCTCAACTGTAATAGGTTATTTTTGCCTCTTCAAAAAAGCAAATTTACCCCATTAACCCCCCATTTATTCCATTTAATTTTTTCTTTCCTTTTCTCTGAGTACAATCTTTTTTCACCCCTCATTTCTTATTTATATCATCACATTAAAGTTATTTTATACCAATACTTTAAGCACACTTCTAAGGTACAGTTCTCAAGAGTTACACATATCATCTTTCCATGTAAAAATGTAAACATTTTCACCTTAAAATATAGTTTTTTTTTCTTCCCTTTTTTACCTTTTTTATGATACTCTTGAGTTCTGTATTTGAAAATCAAATTTTCAGCTCAGCTGTAATCTTTTCATCAAAAAATTTGAAAATCCCCTATTTTTTCTTTTCCCCTGAAAGAATGCTTTATTTTTCTGGGTAGTTGATTCTTGACTGCAGTCCAAGCATTTTTGTCTTCTGGGATATCATATTCCAGACCCTTCAGTACTTTAATGTGGAAGCTAGTAGGTACAGGGTAATGCTGATTGTGGCTCCTCAGTATTTGTATTGTTTCTTTCTGGTAGCTTGCAGTATTTTCTCTTTGTTCTGATAATTCTAGAGTTTAGCTATAACATTCCTTGGAATTTTCATTTTGGCATCTCTTTCAAGGGTGATAGGTGGATTTTCTCAATGGCTATTTGACTTTCTGGTTCTAGAATATCTCAGTAGTTTTTTTTGATGATTTCTTAAGAGATGCTTTCTAGGGTCTTTTATTCATAATTGTTTTTATGTAGTCCAATAATTCTTAGATTGTCTCTCCTGGATCTATTTACTAATAAGGTATTTTACATTTTCTTTTACTTTTTTCATTCTTTTTCTTTTGTTTGACTGATTCTTGACTCATCATTGAGTTTAAGGAGTTGTTTTGTTCATTGGATTTTCCCCCCATTTCACTAATTCTTCTTTTTAAGAAGTTCTTCTCTCTTCCATTTCACTAACCTTATATTTTAAGGAGTTGTTCTCTTTTTTTTCTGTCTCATCAATTTTATTCTTCAACGAGATGTTTCCTTTTTCTCTGTCACCAAATCTATTTTTAAAGAGTTGTTTTCTTTGGCCAATGTCTTTGTTTTCTTTTCCAAATCTCCTCCACAGCTCTCACTTTCTTTCCCCATTTTTATAACTTTCTTTTAAGATCCTTTTTGAATTCTTCAAAGAAAGCCTTTTTGAGGTTGAGACCAGGTCATATCCTCCTTTGAGGCTTTTGGGGCAGTTTGTCTTTAGTGTCCTCAGAGTTTGAAGTCTGTTCTTCCATGTCTTTCTATCTACAGTCAGAGTTCTGTTTGCTGTTTTGCTCATTTCTAAAGGTTGAGGTATGCTCTTAGGATAAAGGGAATATTGTCCCAAGCTTCCTCTTTAGGTGACAGAAGCTTTATACTTCTCTAGGCCAGCATTGTTAACTTTCTTCCCATGTTATTCTGGGGTTCAGAGACTCAATATTTGCCTTTTCTATTTGCATTTCATGTCTCACAGTTAATCTACTGATCCACTGGCTTTTGAACCAGTACATAATAGACAACAATGATGTATTTTGGCTAAAAGCTTCCCAATAGATTCCCCAAAGTCTGGATGCCACACAGGCCTGGGTCCCTATGCTGTGCTTGTACTCAGCTGCCTCTCCCCTCACCCAACCTGATTGAAATACACCTTTTCTGTAGTTTTTCTAAAATATCTTTTGCTGGAAATTTGTTATACTCCAGAAATTTGTGGGTTATGTCACTTTACAACTAGTTCAGAGGCTTGATCTAGTGTTGATCTGAAGACTGCCAGGAAAAATTCAGATAAAGACCTGTCTACTCTCTGTCATCTTGGCTCCACCCCACTATTTTGATTTTTGATACTGAATATTTGTTTTCTTCTTCCTTTGTAATATCATATTAGCCATTGACTTCTATGTTCTTCCCTCCTACCCCCATAAGACCAATTCCTAGATTTATTTATTTCTTTTATAATAGCTTTTGATTTTTCTAAATATATGCAAGGATAGTTTTCAACATTCACCTTTGCAAACATTATGCTCCAAAATTTCCTCCTATCTCTTCTCCAACCCTCTCCCCTATATAACAAGTAATCCAATGTAGATTAAACATAGTTCTTCTAAACATATCTCTTTATTCATCATGCCATGCAACAAAAATCAAATCAAAGGTGGGGTGGGGAAGAAACAAACAAACAAACAAAAAAAACAACTACCAAACAAACTAGCTACCACCAATAAAATGAAAATAACATGATTAGATATCCACATAATCTTTATAATACTTTTTCTTTATGCAGATGGCTCTTTCCATCACAAGTCTATTGGAATTGCTTTGAATCACCTTATTGTTCAAAAGAATGAAGTCCACCACATCTGATCATCATATAATTCTGTTTTAGCTGTGTGCAATTTTTTTTTTTTTTTAGTTCTATTCACTTTGCTTAGCATCAGTTCATGTAAGTCTTTCCAGGTTTTTCTGAAATTAGTCTGCTCATCATTTTATATAGAATAATAATATTCCATTACATTAATATACCATAGATGTATTTATCCATTTCTCAAGTGATGGATATCCACACAGTTTCCAGTCCTCCGCTTTTACAAAAAATATGGCTACAAACATTTTTGTTTATATGGATCATTTTCCCTGTTTTATGATCTCTTCAGAATACAGACACAGTAGCAACTTCTAGATTTATACATTAGCTCAACAGTATTTTTTTTTCCACTTTCAGTCTTATTAATCTCATCCTTTGATTTCAGGATTTGTGTTTTGGAACTCAATTAAAAATTTATAATTTGTGATTTTTTTTCAAAATTTTTAGTTGAATGCTCACTTAATTGATTTGTTCTTTTAAAAAAAAATTGTTAATATAAGTATTAAAAGAAATAAAATTCCTCTAAATTACTGCTTTGGCTATATCCCATAAATTTGGGTATGTTGTCTTTCTCATTAATTAAATTGATGATTATTTGTATGATTTGTTCTTTGAGGTACCTATTCTGTATGATTGGATTATATGTTTTCCATTTAATTTTTAATTTATTTTTCTACTGCACTTTCTTGAAGTGATTTTTGTTGCATTATGATTTGGAAAGAAAACATTTAATGAATATCTGCCTTTCTATATTTGACTTGAGATTTTTATGCACTATAAGTTGACTAATTTTTGTGTAGCTATAATGTCCTGCTGAGAAAAAGTTATATCCCATTTTATTTTCATTTATCTTTCTCCAGAGTTTTGTCCCATCTAACTTTTCTAATATTCTATTTACCTCCATAGTTACTTCCCTGTTTATTTTTGGTTAGAATTATTGAGTTCTGAGAAGGGACAATAGGTCCTCACTAGTATAGTTTTGCTGATTATTTCTTCTTATTTCTGTTCCTCTTAATGTCTCTATTAAGAATATAGATGCTATGCCAATTGGTGCATATGTGTTTAATATTAATTTTGCTTCATTGTCTATAGTATTTTTTAACAATGTTTTTAAAATTAGATCTATTTTTGCTTTTTTGATACTTAATTAGATTTTTTTATTCATTCATTTATTTATTTAGTAACATTTTATTTTAATCTTAAAAATATTTTCTTGCAAGGCAAAGGGATTAAGTGTTTTACCCAGGGCCATAAAGCAAATAAGTGTTAAATATCTGAGATCAGATTTGAACAAAGATCCTCCTACCTCCAAGACCAATACTCTCTTCACCATACTGTCTAGCTTTTGCTTTGTTCAAGATCAGGATTGGTATCCCTGCCTTTTTTTTTTTTTTTCTTTTCTTTTTTACTTCCCCTCAAACATAACAAATTCTGCACCAATCCTTATCTTTAATCTCTGTGTGTCTCTGCTGCAAGTAGGTTTCTTGTAAACAACATATTCTAGGATTATGGTATTTGACCTATTCAATTATCTGCTTCCATTTTATGGGAGAATTTATCCTTTTCACACTCATGGTTATGACTACTATCTGTATATTTCCCTCTTTCTTGTTCTTTCTTCAGCTTTCTTTCTCTCTCCTTTCACCCGTTCCCTACTCATCAGTATTTTGCATCTATGTACCAACACGTTTTAGCTACCCTTCCTTCTGTCTGTGCCTCTCCCCCTTTAACTTAATCTCTCCTTATGCTTTCTTGTTGGCTAAGAGAGTACATTCAAATGATTGCATATATTATGCCTTTTTGAACCAATACTAATAAGAATAAGAACAAGGTTTAAGTGACATCCATCACCCACCCACCCCTCTATTGTAATAAATCTTTCATACTTCTTCATATTAAATAATTTACCTCCTTCTGTCTCTTTCTACCTTCTGCAACTAGTTCATTCCTAATGGGATTCCTTAAAGTTCACCCATTACCTTTACTCCTTTTAAATTTAATATTAATGATACAATTTTAAGAATTATGTAGGGATGTAAACATTTTAGCATTATTGAAGCCCTTATGCTTTCTTTTCCCTTTTTATCTGTTTATGCTTCTCCTGGGTCTTGATATTAGGAATCAAATTTTTGATTTAATTTTGGTGTTATGAAAGCTTGAACTGTTTCTATTTCATTTTCTACCCTGATATATTAGGCCCAATTTTTTTTTTGGGTAATTGATTCTTGCTTATACTCCTAACTCCTTTTCCTTCTGGAATATCATGTTTCATGATCTCCAATCCAATGATGTTGCAGCTGCCAAATGGATGTAATTCTGATTATGGCTCCATGAAACTTGAAGTTTCTTTCTGACCACCTGTATTATTTTTTTCTTTTTCTTTTTTTTTTATTATAGCTTTTTTATTGACAGAACATATGCATGGATAAATTTTGCAACATTGTTACAATTCACTTCTGTTCCAACTTTTTTCTTTCCTCCCTCCACCCCCTTCCCTAGATGACAGGCAGTCTCATATATGTTAAACATGTTAAAGTATATCTTAGATACAATATATGTGTACAGATCTGTACAGTTCTCTTTTTGCACAAGAATAATTGGATTCAGAAAGTAACAATAACCTGGGAAGAAAAACAAAAATGCAAGTAGTCCACATTCATTTTCCAGTTTTCCTTCTTTGGGTGTAGCTGATTCTGTCCATCATTGATCAATTGGAACTGAATTGGATAGTCTCTTTGTTGAAAATATCCACTTCCATCAGAATATATCCTCATACAGTATTGTTATTGAAGTGTATAATGATCTCATCATTCTGCTCATTCATTTCCACAGCAGTTCATGTAAGTCTCTCCAATTATCTTGGTATTCATCCTGCTGGTCATTTCTTACAGAAAGATAATATTCTATAACATTCATATACCACATTTTATCTAGCCATTCTCCAATTGATGGGCATCCATTCAATTTCCAATTTCTAGGCACTACAAAAAGGGATGCCACAAACATTTTGTCACATACAGGTCCCTTTCTCTTCTTTAATATCTCTTTGGGATATAAGGCCAGTAGTAAAACTGCTGGATCAAAGGGTATGCATAGTTTGATAACTTTTTAAGCATAATTCCAAATTGCTCTCCAGAATGGCTGTATCCATTCACAATTTTACCAACCATGCATCGCATTTTTCCCACATTCCCTCCAAATTCATCACTATCTTTTCCTGTCATCTGAGGCAATCTACACGTGTGTATGGTATCTCAGAGTTGTATTAATTTGCATTTCTCTGACCAGTAGTGATTTGGAACACCCTTTCATATGAGTAGAAATAGCTTCAATTTCATCATTTGAAAATTGTCTGTTCATATCCTTTGACCATTTATCAATTGGAGAATGGCATGATTTCTTATAAATTAGAGTCAATTCTTTATATATTTTGGAAATGAGGCCTTTATCAGAACTTTTAAGTGTAAAAATGTTTTCCCAGTTTATTGCTTCCCTTCTAATCTTGTTTGCATTAGTTTTGTTTATACAAAAGCTTTTTAATTTGATATAATCAAAATTGTCTAGTTTGTGATCAATAATGATCTTTTAGTTCTCCTTTGATCATAAATTTCTTCTATCTCCAAAAGTCTTAGAGGTAAATTATCCTATGTTCCTCTAATTTATTTATAATCTTGTTCTTTATGCCTAAATCATGAATCCATTTTGATCTTACCTTGGTGTATGGTGTTAAGTGTGGGTCCATGCCTAGTTTCTGCCATACTAATTTCCAGTTTTCCCAGCAGTTTTTGTCAAATAGTGAATTCTTATTATCTTTGGGTTTCCCAAACACTATTGCTATAGGTTTGACTATTTTGTCCTGTGAACCTAATCTATTCCACTGATCAACTAGTCTATTTCTTAGCCAACAAAATGGTTTTGGTGACTGCTGCTTTATAATATAGTTTTAGATCAGGTACATCTAGGCCACCTTCATTTATTTTTTTTTTCCATTAGTTCCCTTGAAATTCTTGACCTTTTGTTCTTCCAGATGAATTTTGTTGTTATTTTTTCTAGATCATTAAAATGGTTTCTTGGAATCTGATTGGTATAACACTAATAAATAGATTAGTTTAGGTAGTATTGTCATCTTTATTATATTCACTCAGCCTATCCAAGAGTACTTAATATTTTTCCAATTGTTTAAATCTGACTTTATTTGTGTGGAAAGTGTTTTGTATTTTTGTTCATATAATTCCTGATTTTTCTTTGGCAGATAGATTCCCAAATATTTTATGCTATCAGCAGTTATTTTGAATGGAATTTCTCTATCTCTTGCTGTTGGATTGTGTTGGTGATGTATAAAAATGCTGAGGATTTATGTGGATTTATTTTGTATCCTGCAATTTTGCTAAAGTTGTGGATTATTTCTAATAGCTTTTTAGTAGAATCTCTTGGATTCTCTAACTATACCATCATATCATCTGCAAAGAGTGATAATTTGATTGCCTCATTACCTACTCTAATTCCTTCAATCTCTTTCCCAACTCTTATTGCTAAAGCTATCATTTCTAATACAATACTGAATAGTAATGGTGACAGTGGACCACCTTATTGGAAATGGTTTCAGTTTGTCCCCACTATATATGATGCTTGCAGACGGTTTTAAATAGATGCTACTGATTATTTTAACGAAAAGTCCATTTATTCTTATACTCTCAAGTGTTTTTATTAGGAATGGATGCTGGATTTTATCAAATGCTTTTTCTGCATCTATTTTGATGATCATATAGTTTTTGTTAATTTGATTATTGATATAGTCAATTATGCTAATAGTTTTCCTAATATTGAACCAGCCCTGCATTCCTGGTATAAATCCTCCTTTGTCATGGTGTATTATCCTGGGGATGCAGGATTACAGATTTCTGTAATCTTTTTGCTCATATTTTAAGATTTTTGTATCAATGTTCATAAGAGAGATTGGTCTATAATTTTTTCTCTGTTTTCACTCTACCTGGTTTAGATGTCAGTATGCTCTCTGTGCCATAAAAAGAATTTGGTAGGATTCCCTCAATTCCTATGTTTTTGAATAGTTTATATAGCATTTTATGTAGTTAACCTAACTATATTATATTATATTATTATGTATTATATATTATATATAACAAAGTTAATATAACATTTAAATATTTGGTAGAATTCATATGTAAATCCATCTGGTCCTGGGGTTTTTTTCTTAGGAAGTTGATTAATAGTTTGTTCTATTTCTTTTTGTAAAATGGGACTGTTTAATCAATTTACTTCTTCCTCTGTTAATCTGGGCAAGCTATATTTCTGAAGGTATTTTTCCATTTCATTTAAGTTATCAAATTTATTGGCATAAAGTTTGGCAAAGTAACTCCTATGTATTACTCTAATTTCTTCTTCATTAGTGGCAAGTTCTTTTTCATTTTTAAAACTAAGAATGTGATTTTCCCCTTTCCTTTTTTAAATCAAATTTACTAAGGGTTTGTCTATTTTGTTGGTTTTTTCATTGAACCAACTCTTAGTTTTATTTACTAATTCTATGTTTTTTTTTTTTTACTTTCAATTTTATTAATCTCTCCTTTTATTTTTAGAATTTCAAGTTTACTGTTTTACTGGGAGTTTTTAATTTATTCATTTTTTAGCTTTTTTAGTTGCAAGCCCAATTCCTTGACCTTCTCTTTCTCTATGTTATACAAGTAGGCCTTTAGAGATATAAAATTTCCCTTATTACTACTTTAGCTGCATTACACACATTTGGGTATGGCATCTCATTATTGTTATTTTCTTGAATGAAATTAATAATTATGTCGATGATTTGCTTTTTTCCCCAATCATTCTTTAGGATGAAATTATTTAGTTTTCAATTATTTTTGGTCTATTTTCCCCTGGCTTTTTATTGAATATAATTTTCATTGCATCGTGATCTGAAAAGGATGCATTTACTATTACTGCCTTTCTGCATTTGAATTTGAAGTTTTTATGTCCTAATATATGATCAATTTTTGTATAGGTTCCATGAACTGCTGAGAAGAAAATGTACTCCTTTCTGTCTCCATTTAGTTTTCTCCAAAGATCTATCGTACCTATCTTTTCTAGTATTCTATTTATCTCTTTGACTTCTTTCTTATTTATTTTGTGGTTTGATCTAGCTAATAAATCAATAGTTGTTGAGATCTCTCACTATTATAGTTTTGCTGTCTATTTTTTCTTGCAGCTCTCTTAATTTCTCTTTTAAGAATTTAGATGCTACAGCACTTGGTGCATATATGTTTAATACTGATTTTGCTTTATTATCTATGCTACCCTTTAGCAAGATATAGTGCCCTTTCTTATCTCTTTTAATTAGATCAGTTTTTGCTTTTGCTTGATCTGAGATCAGGATGGCTAACCCTGCTTTTTTGACTTCACTTGAAGCATAGTAGATTCTTTTCCAGTCTTTTATCTTTACTCTGTATGTATCGCCCTGCTTCAAGTGTGTTTCCTGTAAACAACATATTGTAGGTTTCTGGCTTTTAATCCAGTCTGCTATCCACTTCTGCTTTATGGGGGAATTTACCCCATTCACATTTATGGTTAAAATTACTAATTCTGTATTTCTTGCCATCTTGTTAACCCCTGTTTGTTTTTCTTTTTTCCTTCTCCATTCTTCCATCACCAATATTAAACTTGTGAGCACCACTTGCCTCTCACAGCCCTCCCTTTTTAGGATCCCTCCCCCCCACCTTAGAGTTCTTCCCCTTTTCTTACACCTTTTGCTCACAATTTCTGTATTCCCTTCTGCTTAGCTTACTCTTTCCCTTTTCACTTTTCCCCTCCCACTTTTCAATGAGGTAGGAAAAGTTTCTCTGTAAATCAAATGTCTAATCTTTTTTTCTTTAAGCCAATTCTGATGAGAATAAGATACACATTGTGTTCATCCTCCTTTCTTCTTTCCCTCAGATATAATAGGTTTCCTTTGCCTCTTCCTGAGATGTAGTACCCCCCACTTTATCCTTTTTTTCTGGTACAATTTCCTTTCCATCTTTAGTTTCTTTTTTATATTATAATTATAAAACCAGATTATACATATGTTCTTTATGTATATTCATGACAGAAATATAGTTCCTAAGGTTTCTTTTTACCTTTTTATATTTCTCTTGAGTCCTATATTTGGAGATCAAACTTTTTGTTTAGTTGTGGTTTTTTCATCAGAAATAGATGAAATTCACCTATTTCATTGAATGTCCATCTTCTGCTCTGGGAAAAAAAAATGCTTATTTTGGCTGGGCAAATTATTCTTTGCTGCATACCAAGTTCCTTAGCCTTTCAGAATATCAGATTCCAGGCCCTTCAATCCTTTAATGTGGCACTGCTAGATCCTGAGTAATCCTTATTGTGGCTCCTCTATATTTGAATTTTTTTTCCTAGCTTCTTGTAATATTTTTTCCTTGGTTTGATAGTTCTGGAATTTAGCCTCAATATTTCTGGGAGTTTTGATTTTGGGGTCTCTTTCAGTAGGTGATTGATGAATTCTTTCAATTTCTGTTTTACCCTCTGTTTCTATAAAGTGTTCTCTTTGATGATTTCCTGGAAAATAGTGTCTAGGCTCTTTCTTTCATCATAATTTTCAGGAAGTCCAATAATTCTCAGATTGTCTCTCCTAGATCTATTTTCCAGGTCTGTTGTTTTCCCAAGAAGGTATTTAACATTTTTTCCCATTGTTTCATTTTTTTGGTTTTGCTTGACTGATTCTTGGTGTCTCCTTGAGTCATTCATTTCCATTTTTCAATTCTGATTTTTAATGAATTATTTTCTTCATTTACTTTTTAAATTTCTTTTTGTAATTGTCCAATTGAGTTTTCAAGTGAGTTGTTTTGTTTTATGGAAATTTTTTCCATTTCACCAATTTTATTTTTTAGAAAGCTATTTTTCTTGGAATTGTCTATCTTTTCCAGTTCACTAATTCTGTTTTTCAGGGATTTGATTTCTTTATCCACTCTCTCTTTAAATGAGTGGAATGACTTATCCTGACCTTCTTGCCAAGCTTCCCTTTTCTTTCCCCATTTTTCTTCCAGCTCTCTTGTAAGAGCCTTTTTAATTTCTTCTATGAGTGTCTTATGTGGTGGGGAGCAGATCATATCCCCTTTTAGGGATTCATCTGGAGACACTATGTTTTTAGTCCCCTCAGGGCTTGAAGTCTGCTCTCTATCCACATAGAAGCTATCTATAGTTAGTTTGCTTTAATTTTTTTTGCTCATTTTGACAAAAAATAATCAAAGAAAACAAACAAACCATCAAAAAAAGCAAATGCAGTCTGCTTTTTAGGCAATATGCTATTATCAAGCTTCCCTTACAGATTATGGGAGGTAGCAATGAAGCAGCAGTGGAGCAGCAATGGCTGTGCTACCTGCACAGTGGCCATTTTCTGAGACTCAAAGCATGCTGAGTCACTCTGGGTGTTGGGTGAGGTCCCGAGAGATCCCAGCATTTTGGGATTGAAGTCTTTACCCCCTGTGTTTATAGCTTCTCTGCTGATCTACTGGCTTGCTGCCAGGGCAAAGAAGTTCACACTGGGCAAAGTTCTTCCTGCAAATTTTTCCTACCACTGTGACTACACCTCACCTCTCTCCAGTCTGATCAGTGTGAGCTGCCTTTCGTGCTTTCACAGCCTGCCTGCACTCTGCGCCTGGTCTAAACGTCCCCACCAGTGAGCAAAAACACACCTTTTCTGGCAAATTTCAAGGATATCTTCTGTTGGTAATGTATTTGTGGGTTTTTTAGTTTAGCAGTAATTCCAAGGCCATATCATGAAAAAAACAAAGTATTCTGAGGGCAAGAAAGAGCTTAGATACATGTATGTGTCCTCTCCTCCATATTGGCCAGAAATATTATTTTTTTCTTCATCTCATAGTTCTGAAATGTGACTATAATATTCCATGGAAAGGAAGGCAAACTGTACAGGCTTTTAATATTCTCCTAGCTTCCTCTCTTGTTATCTCTAATTGCAATCCTAAAGCTTGAGCAGCCTGATGATATTCAGAATGATTGGGCTGACTGAAATAAAGGAGTATTAGCAAACATAGTTAGAAGGCTATCTGCCTTTGAATTACCATCAAAAATTGGACCTGGAAGTCCACTATGAGAGTGGACATGCAAAATATAAATCTTACCTGGATGTTTTCTCATTTGCTCTTGAAGTTACAAATTTTATTTGGGTTGTGGCAATTCTTTGTACCACACATACTGAATAGGCCAAATCAGATATTATATTTATATCTCCTGGATAATAAGTAAGAGCTAGAATGATTGTTTACAATTCATTCTGCTGAATGGACTGAAGTGAACTGAAAAGGAGTTCTGACTACTCTCTTTATAGTTAAATCACGAGAGTATACAGCACAAACATTATGTTTGGATGAATCTGTTAAGATAGTTGGTTCTTTAAGAGGAACTTTAGAAACTTTTTCTTCAAGAATCCATTTCCAATTATGTAATAGTCAGGTTATCTTTAATGGAGACCCATGTGTAAAATTTAAAGCTCTGGACAATACAATTTGCCACTCTGGGATGGTTTTACAGCATACATTAATTTGTGCATTGGTGGAACTTCTGGCCAAGATGGCAGAGAGGAGGCACACTGCTGTGTAACTTCCACGTTTTTCTCTCACTATCCATTCCATTTCATGACTCTGAATTAATGCTCGACTGAAAAAAACCATACAATTAGCTACCAAGAGAAACCATCCTTGAGACTCATCAAGAAAGGTCTGTTTTTGCGCGAGGGCGGGGACGGTTATTAGATCAGAAGCAAGCTGCGGGCAACAGTGGCAGCGAGAGCACGGAAGGCGGCTCAGAGCCAAGAAGAACGGAGGGGGGTGGGGCGTGATCACAGCCGTCTCTGCGGGGAGAGCTTTGCTACAGGATTAGATACTTTGCTCGGGCAGCAAGTCAGCAGCCCATCAGAGAAGCTAAAAACACAGAGGGTGAAGAATACAACCCCAAACAGCTGGAGTCTCTCAGGACCTGGCCACCCCTCTCCCACAGTGTCTCAGCACGCTCTCGGATCTCAGAGAGCAGGCGCAGGACATTAGGACCCGTGCCTCACGGCTACCCTGTCCCTCCCCCAAAGAAAGAAGCTCCATTCAAGGGTTTTTTTCTTCTGTTTCTTTGATAGTTTGTCTTTGATTATTAGACAGAATGAGCAAGAAACTGAAAAAGACTTTAACCCTTGACAGCTTCTATACAGATAGAGAGCAGACTCTAAATCCTGAGGAGAGTATAAACAGACAGTCCCCAGGTGAATCCCCAAAGGAGGAGATCATAAGTTCCTCAGCACAGATGAATTTCATGGAGGAAATTAAAAAGGCTCTCAAAATGGGAAAAGGAGAAGGAGGCTTTGCAAAAGGAGAGGGAGACTTGGCAAAAGAGCCTGGAGAAGTCAGTTAAAGAGAGAGTGGATAAAGAAACCAAATCCTTGAAAAATAGGATTGGTGAACTGGAAAACAAAATTGGCGAAATGGAAAAAAATTCGACAGAACAAAAGAACTCAATTGGACAATTAGAAAAAGATCTTTAAAAAGTGAATGAAGAAAATACTTCACTGAAAATCAGGGTCGAACAATTGGAATTGAATGACTCGAGGAGACAAGAAGAATCAGTCAAGCAAATCCAAAAAAATCAAACAATGGAAAAGAATGTGAAATACCTTCTGGGGAAGACAACAGACCTGGAAAACAGATCCAGGAGAGATAACCTGAGAATCATCAGACTCCCAGAAAAGTATGATGAAAAAAAGAGCCTGGACACTATTTTCCAGGAAATTATCAAAGAGAACTGCCCAGAAGTCATAGGAACAGAGGGTAAAATAGACATTGAAAGAATTCATCGATCCCCTACTGAAAGGGATCCTAAAATCAAAACACCAAGAAATATAGTGGCCAAATGCCAGAACTCTCAGACGAAGGAAAAAATACTGCAAGCAGCTAGAAAAACCCAATTCAAGTATCGAGGAGCCACAATAAGGATCACCCAGGATCTGGCAGCATCCACATTAAAGGATCGAAGGGCCTGGAATATGATATTCCGAAAGGCTAAGGAACTTGGGATGCAACCAAAAATAACTTACCCAGCGAGATTGAGCATCTTTTTCCAGGGAAGAAGATGGACATTCAACGAAGTAAGTGAATTTCACCTATTTTTGATGAAAAAGCCAGAACTTAACAAAAAATTTGATCTACAAGTACAGAACTCAAGAGAAATCTAAAAAGGTAAAGATTAATCTTGAGAACTATATTTCGGCTATAAAAATGTATAAAGAATACAGATATACCTTGTTCTAGAAATTAGATGTGGAAAGGACATTGTACCAGAAAAAGGGGAAAGTGGGGGTACTACATTTCATGAAGAGGCAAAGAAAACCTATTATATCTGAGAGAAAGAATGGAGAGGGATGAATATAGTGAGTATTTTACTGCTTTCAGAATTGGCTTTAAGAGAAAAATTTTAGACATATTCAATCTATGGTGAAACTTCTCCCACCTCATTGAAAAATGAGAAGGGAAAAGTGAAAAGGGAAGGAATAAGCTAAGTGGAAGGGAATATGGTAACTGGGAGGGAAAGGGGTAAGATAGGGGGAGGAACTCTAAGGGGGGATGGGATACTAAAAAAGGGAGGGCTGTGAGAAGCAAGTGGTGCTCACAAGCTTAATACTGGGAAGGGGGGTAAGGGGGTAAGAAGGGAGAAAAGCATAAACTGGGGTTAACAAGATGGCAAGTAATACAGAAATGGTCATTTTAACCATAAATGTGAATGGGGTAAACTCCTCCATAAAGAGGAAGCGGTTAGCAGAATGGATTAAAAGCCAGAATCCTATAATATGTTGTTTACAGGAAACACACCTGAAGAGGGGAGATACATGCAGGTTAAAGGTAAAAGGCTGGAGCAAAATCTACTATGCTTCAGGTGAAGTCAAAAAAGCAGGGGTAGCCATCCTGATCTCAGATCAAGCTAAAGCAAAAATTGATCTAATCAAAAGAGATAAGGAAGGGCACTATATCTTGCTAAAGGGTAGAATGAATAATGAAGTACTATCTATATTAAACATATATGCACCAAGTGGTGTAGCATCTAAATTCTTAAAAGAGAAATTAAGAGAGCTGCAAGAAGAAATAGACAGTAAAACTATAATAGTGGGAGATCTCAACCTTGCACTCTCAGAATTAGATAAATCAAACCACAAAATAAATAAGAAAGAAGTCAAAGAGATAAATAGAATACTAGAAAAATTAGATATGATAGATCTCTGGAGAAAATGTAATGGGGACAGAAATGAATACACTTTCTTTTCAGCAATTCATGGTACAAAAATTGACCATATATTAGGACATAAAAACCTCAAACTCAAATGCAGTAAGGCAGAAATAGTGAATGCATCTTTTTCAGACCACAATGCAATGAAAATTACATTCAATAAAAATCCACGGGAAAGTAGACCAAAAAATAATTGGAAACTAAATAATCTCATACTAAAGAATGATTGGGTGAAACAGCAAATTATAGACATAATTAATAACTTCATCCAAGAAAACGATAATAATGAGACATCATACCAAAATGTATGGGATGCAGTCAAAGCGGTAATAAGGGGAAATCTCATATCTCTAGAGGCCTATTTGTATAAAATAGAGAAAGAGAAGGTCAATGAATTGGGCTTGAAACTAAAAATGCTAGAAAAGGAACAAATTAAAAACCCCCAGTCAAACACTAAACTTGAAATTCTAAAAATAAAAGGAGAGATCAATAAAATTGAAAGTAAAAAAACTATTGAATTAATTAATAAAACTAAGAGTTGGTTCTATGAAAAAACCAACAAAATAGACAAACCCTTAGTAAATCTGATTAAAAAAAGGAAAGAGGAAAATCAAATTGTTAGTCTTAAAAATGAAAAGGGAGAACTCGCCACTAACGAAGAGGAAATTAGAGCAATAATTAGGAGTTACTTTGCCCAACTTTACGCCAATAAATTCGACAACTTAAATGAAATAGAAGAATACCTCCAAAAATATAGCTTGCCTAAACTAACAGAGGAAGAAGTAAATATCCTAAACACTTCCATCTCAGAAAAAGAAATAGAACAAACTATCAATCAACTCCCTAAGAAAAAATCCCCAGGACCAGATGGATTTACATCTGAATTCTATCAAACATTTAAAGATCAATTAACTCCAATGCTAAATAAACTATTTGAAAAAGTAGGGATTGAAGGAGTCCTACCAAACTCCTTTTATGACACAGACATGGTACTGATACCTAAACCAGGTAGGCTGAAAACAGAGAAAGAAAATTATAGACCAATCTCCCTAATGAATATTGATGCTAAAATCTTAAATAAAATATTAGCAAAAAGATTACAGAAAATCATCCCCAGGATAATAGACTATGACCAAGTAGGATTTATACCAGGAATGCAGGGCTGGTTCAATATTAGGAAAACTATTAGCATAATTGACTATATCAATAACCAAACAAACAAAAATCATATGATCATTTCAATAGATGCAGAAAAAGCATTTGATAAAATCCAACATCCATTCCTAATAAAAACACTTGAGAGCATAGGAATAAATGGACTTTTCCTTAAAATAGTCAGGAGCATATATTTAAAACCATCAGTAAGCATCATATGCAATGGGGAAAAACTGGAACCTTTCCCAGTAAGATCTGGAGTGAAGCAAGGTTGCCCACTATCACCATTATTATTTAATATCGTATTAGAAACACTAGCCTCGGCAATAAGAGTCGAGAAAGATATTAAAGGAATTAGAGTAGGCAATGAGGAAACCAAACTATCACTCTTTGCAGATGATATGATGGTATACCTAGAGAACCCCAGAGATTCTACTAAAAAGCTATTGGAAATAATTCATAATTTTAGCAAAGTAGCTGGCTACAAAATAAATCCCCATAAATCCTCAGCATTTTTATACATCACCAACAAAACCCAACAGCAAGAGATACAAAGAGAAATTCCATTCAGAATAACTGTTGATACCATAAAATATTTGGGAATCTATCTACCAAAGGAAAGTCAGGAATTATATGAGCAAAATTATAAAAAAGTCTCCACACAAATAAAGTCAGACTTAAATAATTGGAAAAATATTAAGTGCTCTTGGATCGGCCGAGCGAACATAATAAAGATGACAATACTCCCTAAACTAATCTATTTATTTAGTGCTATACCAATTAGACTTCCAAGAAAATATTTTATTGATCTAGAAAAAATAACAACAAAATTCATATGGAACAATAAAAAGTCGAGAATCTCAAGGGAATTAATGAAAAAAAAAAATCAAATGAAGGTGGCCTAGCTGTACCTGATCTAAAATTATATTATAAAGCAGCAGTCACCAAAACCATTTGGTATTGGCTAAGAAATAGATTAGTGGATCAGTGGAAAAGGCTAGGTTCACAAGACAGAATAGTCAACTATAGCAATCTAGTGTTTGACAAACCCAAAGCCCCTAACTTCTGGGAAAAGAATTCATTATTTGATAAAAACTGCTGGGATAATTGGAAATTAGTATGGCAGAAATTAGGCATGGACCCACACTTAACACCATATACCAAGATAAGATCAAAATGGGTCTATGACCTAGGCATAAAGAACGAGATTATAAATAAATTAGAGGAACATAGAATAGTTTATCTCTCAGACTTGTGGAGGAGAAAGAAATTTGCGACCAAAGATGAACTAGAGACCATTACTGATCACAAAATAGAAAATTTTGATTACATCAAATTAAAAAGCCTTTGTACAAATAAAACTAATGCAAACAAGATTAGAAGGGAAGCAACAAACTGGGAAAACATTTTCACAGTTAAAGGTTCTGATAAAGGCCTCATTTCCAAAATATATAGAGAACTGACTCAAATTTATAAGAAATCAAGCCATTCTCCAATTGATAAATGGTCAAAGGATATGAACAGACAATTTTCAGAGGATGAAATTGAAACTATTACCACTCATATGAAAGAGTGTTCCAAATCATTATTGATCAGAGAAATGCAAATTAAGACAACTCTGAGATACCACTACACACCTGTCAGATTGGCTAAGATGACAGGAAAAAATAATGATGAATGTTGGAGGGGATGCGGGAAAACTGGGACACTAATGCATTGTTGGTGGAGTTGTGAACGAATCCAACCATTCTGGAGAGCAATCTGGAATTATGCCCAAAAAATTATCAAATTGTGCATACCCTTTGATCCAGCAGTGTTTCTATTGGGCTTATATCCCAAAGAAATACTAAAGAAGGGAAAGGGACCTGTATGTGCCAAAATGTTTGTAGCAGCCCTGTTTGTAGTGGCTAGAAACTGGAAAATGAATGGATGCCCATCAATTGGAGAATGGCTGGGTAAATTGTGGTATATGAATGTTATGGAATATTATTGTTCTGTAAGAAATGACCAGCAGGATGAATACAGAGAGGACTGGCGAGACTTACATGAACTGATGCTAAGTGAAATGAGCAGAACCAGGAGATCATTATACACTTCGACAACGATATTGTATGAGGACATATTTTGATGGAAGTGGATTTCTTTGACAAAGAGACCTGAGTTTCAATTGATAAATGACGGACAAAAGCAGCTACACCCAAAGAAAGAACACTGGGAAACGAATGTGAACTATCTGCATTTTTGTTTTTCTTCCCGGGTTATTTATACCTTCTGAATCCAATTCTCCCTGTGCAACAAGAGAACTGTTCAGTTCTGCAAACATATATTGTATCTAGGATATACTGCAACATATCCAACATATAAAGGACTGCTTGCCATCTAGGGGAGGGGGTGGAGGGAGGGAGGGAAAAAAAAATCGGAACAGAAACGAGTGTCAATATAAAGTAATTATTAAATAAAGATTAAAAAAAAAAAGAAATTGAAAAAAAAAAAAAAGAAAGAAAAAGCATTTGATAAAATCCAACAGCCATTCCTAATAAAAACACTTGAGAGCATAGGAATAAAAGGACTTTTCCTTAAAATAGTCAGGAGCATATATTTAAAACCATCAGTAAGCATCATATGCAATGGGGAAAAACTGAAACCTTTCCCAGTAAGATCTGGAGTGAAGCAAGGTTGCCCACTATCACCATTATTATTCAGTATTGTATTAGAAACACTAGCCTCTGCAATAAGAGTCGAGAAAGAGATTAAAGGAATTAGAGTAGGCAATGAGGAAACCAAACTATCACTCTTTGCAGATGATATGATGGTATACCTAGAGAACCCCAGAGATTCTACTAAAAAGCTATTGGAAATAATTCATAATTTTAGCAAAGTAGCAGGATACAAAATAAATCCCCATAAATCCTCAGCATTTTTATACACCACCAACAAAATCCAAGAGCAAGAGATACAAAGAGAAATTCCATTCAAAATAACTGTTGATAGCATAAAATATTTGGGAATCTATCTACCAAAGGAAAGTCAGGAATTATTTGAGTAAAATTACAAAAAAGTTTCCACACAAATAAAGTCAGACTTAAACAATTGGAAAAATATTAAGTGCTCTTGGATAGGCCGAGCAAATATAATAAAGATGACAATACTCCCTAAACTAATCTATTTATTTAGTGCTATACCAATCAGACTTCCAAGAAAATATTTTAATGATTTAGAAAAAATAACAACAAAATTCATATGGAACAATAAAAAGTCGAGAATCTCAAGGGAATTAATGGAAAAAAAATCAAATGAAGGTGGCCTAGCTGTACCTGATCTAAAATTATATTATAAAGCAGCAGTCACCAAAACCATTTGGTATTGGCTAAGAAATAGATTAGTTGATCAGTGGAAAAGGTTAGGTTCACAAGACAGAAGTCAACTATAGCAATCTAGTGTTTGACAAACCCAAAGATTCTAACTTTTGGGATAAGATTTCATTATTTGATAAAAACTGCTGGGATAACTGGAAATTAGTATGGCAGAAATTAGGCAAGGACCCACACTTAACACCATATACCAAGATAAGATCAAAATGGATCCATGATCTAGGCATAAAGAACCAGATTATAAATAAATTAGAGGAACATAGGATAGTTTATCTCTCAGACTTGTGGAGGAGAACGAAATTTGTGACCAAAGATGAACTAGAGAGCATTACTGATCACAAAATAGAAAATTTTGATTACATCAAATTAAAAAGCCTTTGTACAAACAGAACGAATGCAAACAAGATTAGTAGGGAAGCAACAAACTGGGAAAACATCTTTACAATTAAAGGTTCTGATAAAGGCCTCATTTCCAAAATATATAGAGAACTGACTCAAATTTATAAAAAATCAAGCCATTCTCCAATTGATAAATGTTCAAAGGATATGAACAGACAATTTTCAGATGATGAAATTGAAACTATTACCACTCACATGTAAGAGTGTTCCAAATCACTATTGATCAGAGAAATGCAAATTAAGACAACTCTGAGATATCACTACACACCTGTCAGATTGGCTAAGATGAGAGGAAAAAATAATGATGAATGTTGGAGGGGATGCGGGAAAACGGGGACACTGATGCATTGTTGGTGGAGTTGTGAACAAATCCAACCATTCTGGAGAGCAATCTGGAATTATGCCCAAAAAGTTATCAAACTGTGCATACCCTTTGATCCAGCAGTGTTTCTATTGGGCTTATATCCCAAAGAGGTGCTAAAGAAGGGAAAGGGATCTGTATGTTCCAAAATGTTTGTGGCAGCCCTGTTTGTAGTGGCTAAAAACTGGAAAATGAATGGATGCCCATCAATTGGAGAATAGCTGGGTAAATTGTGGTATAAGAATGTTATGGAATATTATTGTTCAGTAAGAAATGACCAGCAGGATGAATACAGAGAGGCTTGGAGAGACCTACATGGACTGATGCTAAGTGAGATGAGCAGAACCAGGAGATCATTATGCACTTCGACAACGATATTGTATGAGGATGTATTCTGATGGAAGTGGATTTCTATGACAAAGAGACCTAACTGAGTTTCTATGGATAAATGATGGACAGAAACAGCTACACCCAAAGAAGGAACACTGGGAAATGAATGTGAACTATTTGCATTTTTGATTTTCTTCCCGAGTTATTTTTACCTTCTGAATCCAATTCTCCCTGTGCAACAGGAGAAGTGTTTGGTTCTGCAAATATGTATTATATCTAGGATATACTGCAACATATTTAACATATATAGGACTGCTTGCCATCTTGGGGGGGGGTGGAGGGAGGGAGGGGTAAAAACGAAACATAAGCGAGTGCAAGGGATAATGTTGTAAAAAATTACCCTGGCATGGATTCTGTCAATACAAAGTTATTATTAAATAAAATAAAATTAAAAAAAATTGTGCATTGGTATAAAAGATGTGTATCTTGTTAGGTCTTTTCCCAGATAACTGTATTGCTTGCTTAATGGCCATTAATAAAATTCTAGCCACAAGCACTGGGAAAGGAGTAAGGCTTTGTTCAGGTTGTGCTGGGAGGTTACCTACTCTGTTACACTGTCTCCTTGATGAAGGATGTAACAAAAACTGATATTTCCATGCATTTTTGAATGACTCTTTCAACTACACTGGATAAAGCCAGTTCAACTCCTTTTAAAGCCTCTTGTGCTTCTTTTGTAAGCTGGTGTGATAAAGCACCGTCTCTCCTTAAAATGTCATATAATGGTTGCAATTGATAGGTAGTCAAGCCTAACGATGGACACATCTATTGGATATCTCCTATCAATTTCTGAATATCATTTAAGGTTTTTAAGCTTCTCTGTTCTTAAGGAAAGTTTTTGTACTGTAAGCACCTTAAAATATACTTCATATTCTAAATATTGAAAAGGAGCATGTCTTTGAATTTTTTCTGGAACTATACGCAATTTGTAGTTCCTTAGTATTTCTATTGTCTTTTGTAGACGTGCTTCTAACATTTGTTCCTCAGGTGCACATCCCAATATATCATCCATGTAATGTAATAACATTATTTTTGGAAATGTTTTTCTTCCTAGAGTAAGAGCAGTAGTAACATACATTTGACACATAGTAGGACTGTTTTTCATTCCTTTTGGCAAAACTGTCCATTCATATCTTTTATAAAGCTTAGCTAAGTTAATGCTGGGCACTGAAAAGGCATTTTTTTTCATATTCTCCTTATCTAGAGGCATAGAATAGAAATAATCTTTACTGTCTATAACGCAACAAGGCCATTCTCTAGGTAATTGAGTAGGAGATGGAAGTCCAGGCTGAAGAGTTGTGATAATTTCCATCTGTTCATTTACTTTTTTTAAATCAGTCAACATCCTCCATTTTCCAGATTTCTTTCTCACAACAAATACAGGGGAATTCCAAGGTCTTAGAGAAGGTTGAAAGAGTCCTTGGTTCACAAGCTGGGCGTCACAATGTGAAGTTCACGCTAGCTCCCTGGAGGCCTCAGGATCAGCCAGAGTCAGGATAAGTAAAAATCCTTGGTTGTTAGGGGGAGAAGTGAAAGAAGCAGGCAAACTGCCATGAGGTTTACCAAAGATCTCTCCTTGATTTTGGAGTCCAGAATCTCCACCTTTTTCCTTCTCATCCTGCCAAGTGACTCTGTCCTCTGTCCCTCCACCCTCTAATCCTTGCCTACGATTATCTTAACACCAAACATTCAGCCAGCAGCATCAACTATGAGAAGAGCCATTTATCCAAACATATGCTAATAGAGTCATTGTCTCATATGGAATTTGGTTGTCTGATTCAAATATACCTATTCAGAGTTTCATCCTTTACACAAAGTCTTATAGAAATCAATATTTAAAACCATCTTGACATATATTTTGAAAAATTAAATACTACTGAGGGAAAAAAAAAAGATGCTGCCCAAGTCCTCCTTTTGATCAAACTTTTCATATAGTCCAAGGATTCTGATATTGTCTCTTCTGGATTTGTTTTACAGATCAGTAATTTTTCCCATGAGGTATTTCATATTTTTCTTCCAGTTTTCATTGTTTTGAATTTCTTTGATTAATTCAAGATGTCTCATAGAGTCATTAATGTCTACTTGCCCAATTCTAACTGTTAAAGTGTGGTTTTTTTCTCGATTAGTTTTTGTACTTTCTTGTCTATTTGTTAAGTTATACTCTTAAGGAGTTGTTTTCTTTTTCTAGGCTATTGACTCTTTTTCATTGTTCTCTTTCATCACTTTCACTTCTTTTCCCAAATTTTCTTATACCTCTCATATTTTTTAAGCTCCTTTTCAAGCATATTATGAATTCTTTCTGTACTTAGTAGTCCCATTTTTAGAAGGTTTTGCTCATAGCATTTTGACATCATTACCTTCTTTAGAGTTTTCTGTCTTGATCTTTTCTGTAATCATAATAACTTTCTATGATTAATTCCTTTTTCTTTCTTTCTTTCTCTCTCCCTCCTTCCACCCCTTTTTCCCTCCCTCCATCCCTCTTTTCTCCCTTCCCTTCCCTTTCCCTTTCCCTTTCCCTTTCCCTTTCCCTTTCCCTTTCCCTTTCCCTTTCCCTTTCCCTTTCCCTTTCCCTTTCCTTTCCCTTTCCCTTTCCCTTTCCCTTTCCCTTTCCCTTTCCCTTTCCCTTCCTTCCCTTTCCCTTCCTTCCTTCCTTTTCTTTTCTTTCTTCACATCTTTTTTGACCTTTTTCCTTTTCTAAAAAAATTGAGCTCTACTTCCAGCATAGAAAGAATGTTATATCAGGCTTCTTATGTCAGTGACTGTAAACCTCTGCTTCCCTAATGCTATACTGATGTTGCCCTGAGGTAACTAGGGAACTTCGGGTCTTGTGCTGTACTGAGTGGGTGGGGAAGGGTGGTGGTGACTGGTACTGCTGAAGACGGTAGAGCTCTGGCAGCTTAACTTGTGCAGAATTGGAGTCCTGGTAGTGCTAAGGCTGGTGGGATGTTTTTGCATTTACCAAGGTCTACATTGAAAGAAGGAGTGGTCTGGCTGATGGTAGCTGCTGCCTTATTGCTTAGGGCTATACTAAAGTACATGTCAAGGGCCAGATGCTGGCAGCTTTCTGTTTGCTTTGGCACCTGTAGAGTTGGTGGTTAAGTGTTTGCCCAAGGCTAAACTGAGTTCTCATAGAATCTGGCTGATGAAACTAGGGGTTTCCTTTGCCTGGGGTTGTACTGGAGCATAATTCTCAGATCTGTAGCCAGTCAGTTCCCCTATCTATGAGATGGAACATCTTGGTCTTGGTATTTGCCTGCTCCACCACAATGAAACACAGGATCCACCCCTGTTTTGCTGAAGTGGTGTTTGCTGGTTTGTTGGGGTGCTTTCTGTTCTTCACTTCACATCCCTTTTACCTGAGGGAAATAGATCTTCCAAGTTTCTTGAACTAAAACATTGTTTTCCCCCTATCTTTTTGCTGATTCTGTGGGTCTAGAATTTGTTTTGGGTTGCCAGTTTATTGTTGTTTGGAGATAAATACAGAAGAGTTATGGTTATATAACTGCTTATTCTGCTGTCTTGACTCCTGAAATTCTAAGAGTAAAATATTTTGAAAGCAAATTGAACACTTTGAGATTCTAGACATCTGATTTTATTTTTTAAATTGTAGACATTTTTAATTGTATTGTATAAAGTATGGTCTATGCTGTTATCACATTATCCCATCTTTGTAAACAGTACTCTACTTTATGTAAAGTTCTTTTTATACCTGGGCTTAATAAAGGCTCTCTCATGTCACCTTCACACAATTGTTCCATGCTCATTTCTGTTTATTAAAAACTCCCCGATAACACACAGCCATGGACAACTTGTTTCTGTTTAGCCATAAAATCCCTCTTTTTTGCACTTCCAAAAACAACAAAAAAGAAAACATTGATTAGTGAACCATATTCAAATGTCATTTTTGTTACTGTTTTATATTAGGTGACTCTAACCAACTGACTTGATCCATCATTTAGACTAGGCTAACATTCTCAGGGAAGAAAAAGAGGACTGGTTTGTTTATTTAGATAATAGTACATTGGTAGCAAAAATCAAGAAATATGCTATTGGAACCATTCCCTTGAGTCTTAAGAAAGGTTTTTGATTGATTCAGAACTGATTTTATATATCCTACAAAGAAAGTAAAAAGATTAATCATAAAAGAAAAAAACAATTAGAAGAAAATTGATATGCAAATATAGACTTTTTCTTACAACTTGATTTTCTGCAATTCCTCTTCAAATACCTCATCAAAGCATGGAGGAGAGCTTAAATCCTTACTTAAAACTGTAAAGATAGATGAGAGTTTAAAGTTTACATAATCCAAAATCCTGCATCTCCAAGAAGAATTGAGGCTGAAAAAGGATAAGTGACTTACCTAAGAACATGAGTTATAGGCACATAATTCAAACTCTGGTTCCCTGACGCCAAGTACTCTTTCTACTGCAATGTACTTTTTTTAGTTATGTGTTGGAAGGGCTCTTTGGATGTTTTCAGTTTTGAATCCATTTGTTTGTATTTACCTACAGTTTTTCCTGACCTCAGAATGAAGGAAAAAATAAGCCCACAACAAAATTAAAACTCAGAGACATAGTACTACCAACTCACATCAGAACAATGTGCCTCTTGCTAGAGTTGGCAGTGCTCTTCTTTTTAAATATACAGAGGAACATTAAGAATAGTACCTAGGAAAAGAAAAAAAGAGGAGTTTACAATGCTATGTCAGATTTTCAGAGGAAAGAAAGATGAGAAAATTTTATTCATTTATTCTACAATTCTGTTAAAAAATAAAAGACAGCAAATATTGTTTGCATAGCATATTATTAAGTTATGAAGAAATAGAAAAAAACATTATAAATTTCAAATGTGTATTATACAAACAGGAAAGATTATAATTATGAAATAATGGTATTTTTATTTATACTTACCATTTTTGGTAAAGAGGTACCACAAATATCAGAAATAGAAAAAGGAGCTCATAATCAATATTAACTGTTATATATATTTTTTGTTGTTGTCACAGAACTGCTGAAATTCCTTTCTATGTAATTTAGAAAGCTTAAGTTCATATTTGAAAATAAAAACTTAATATGAAATGGTATAAATATTAATTATGGTCACTCACTTATAACACACACACACACACACACACACACACACTCGAGTTATACCTTGCAGAAATCCAATAATGTTTTTTTCTTACTTTATTGCTAAGATTTAATTCTATGAATGATATTTCTCCAGCAGGGAGGATAACCATAGTAATTTCATGAAATCATGAAAAAAAAGTTGTTGTGTCAAATTAAGTTATATTATTATTGCTAAAGGCAGAAAAGAAGTACAGTGCAAAAGTGCTTCATGGGGAATCAAGAAGACCTGAGTTTGATTTTAGTCTTATATGCTTACTAGTAGTTAACATTGGGTAAATCAATTAAACCTCCTTTTGCCTCAGTTTTCTCAATTGTAAAGTCAGATAATAGCAGCAGCCAACTCACAGGATTGTGGTAAGGATCAGTTAAAATAAAATGTTATTTATTGAGTGCTTATCACAGTGCCTAGCACATAATAGATGCTTAATAAATGGTTATTCTTATTCTGCAATCAGAGTGGTATCATCTGCATATATGACATCCTTACTAGATTGATAGATCAGAGAAATGTTCTAGATATGATTTGTCTTGGCCTTATAAAATTATTTGAAAAATCTCTTATGCTATTTTTGTGAAAAAGGAGAGACACACTAAATGATACTATAAATGGGTAAATTTGGAACTGAATCAATAGTTTCCTCAAACAGTAGTCTTTAATAGTTTAGCTTTGGCTGGGAAGCAGGTCTGTAGTGTAATACATAAATGGCTCTATGCTTTTTCCTGTAGTGCTTAACATTTCCTATGAAGAATTGGATATAGACAAAGTTTATGATCAGGATCCAAGAATATCTTGATATGCTAAAACTGAGTCAAATCTAAAATTATGAAATTGTATAAAAATAACAAGATAAAGCCCTATAGTTAGATTTTTAAAAAGTTCTGTTTCATAAATATTCAGTGGGGAAGAAGGCAAAAGTTGCATGAAAAATATCTGGTTATTTATTATTGGGGAGCAAGCTTATTTTAGTGAACTGTATGATATAGCAAACAAACATAATTCTATCCTAAGTTGTGTTGAAGGGGACATAGTGATCAGAACTATAAAGGAGATTGTTCTCCAGTTCCCTTATATTCTGCAATTGACAAACTAAATGTGCAATATTTTATTGAGGCATAAGCAACATATTTATGAAGGTCATTTATTCTCTGGGGAATAATCAGTTGGAGAGAACAACATTAAAGATCTAGAGTTAAAACTATATTAAAGATCATTTGGTCATGAATTTACAGTTGGAGGCATCTTAGAAGCCAGAATCATTCAGTGAAACTGAAGATATGATACTCTTCAATTATTTGGAGCACTGTTCTCCTTGGTCCCAAAGGACAATAGAAAAAATGATGGAAATTTGAAAAAGATAGATTTTGGCTCCATATTTAGAAAGAATTGCTAACAGTTAGATCTTCCCCAAAACAATATGGACTCCCTTGTGAAGCAGTATCTTCTCAATAGAAGTCTTCAAGCAAAGATTAATTAATCCCTTCTTGGGTGTATGTGGAATAAATTATTTTTAAACATAAACTTAATTTCATATTTGATATTGTTATTCTGTAAAGCAAATCACAAAAATGTAATGATAATTTTAATGATATCAGTTTAGAAGCCACAGGAAGGATAAAAAAATTAGCATTTATTGATACAAGGTCAGTGGTCCTTCATGACACAGTTTTCAAAAGTTAATGGTGCTCTAACTTCTTCCAAATTTCCCATTACATATCAATCATTTGTGAATTAAAAATGAACCTTTTTGGACCTTGAATAGATTTATACTTTTATCTTCTACTAAAGCAGAATAAGTCCAATCAGTTCCACAAATATTTATTTAGTTTCTAACATGTGCAACATACTGTTAACCATGGTAGGAAATAGTTCATAAATTTAGAGGTAGAAGAAAACCTAGAAGTCATCCAGTCCAACCTGTCCCCTTTCCATACTCCCCCACTCCCATTTTAATGATAAGAAGATTAAGGACCAAGAAAGTTAATTGTAACTTAGTATCATAAAGATATTAACATCAGAAATTGGCTTTAAACTCAAGTCTTCTGATTTCTGGAGCCATTTTCCCCCTACTATACCACAATGATTACTCTTAGATGCATTGCTTTACTTAGATACATGCATTTACATCATTTTTTCCATTTGTGTAATCATTATGTATCTCTAAATATTGAGTGTAATTTAGGATTACATTGTAACTTTTTTTTACATGAAACACAATCAATACAGTTTTATTATTTGCTAAATAACAGCATTATTATTATTATTTTTAAATTCACTTGGGACGTAATAAATACAGTGATACATAATAGATACAGTTTGACTACTACTTGGATGTCTAAGTTTATTAATGATAATATTTAGTTGCCAACATGAGAGCCTAAAACTAAAAGGGGCAGATCATGGACATATTTAAGTCATTTACTAATTTCTTAAGCTATCTTAAGTTTTTCTATTCCCATTTTCTTCCCTCCATTGGTTTGGGATTGTAAAGTTCAGTTAGGGTAAGACCTTCTACTGAAGACAGTTTGTTATTTTCTGTAATGCCAAACATTCTACTTCATTTGGCAGAGATCTTGTACAACATCTTCTACAGAAGGACTATTTTTGAGGGAGCTTTAAAACTGAGGCAGCACACAAAAAATTGACTCTCCTGGTTTGGAACTAAAAATTATTGGCCTCTCAGTATGCAGCAGTTTACCAAGAGTAACCATACTATGTTTTATGCACCTAATGAATTAACAAAGTTGTTAGCAATCTGTATAACAAACATTTGGAATAAATTTAATAGATTTTAAAAGAAAATATTGAAAAGCTCTTGCTATATTATTTTCATCAATGCCATTTTATGAGTTTTGATTAAAATGTTCAACTCTATACTTCAAAAAATAATTCCTTAAAACTACATTTTAAATGTCTTGATTTCAACTTGGTCATGTTAGAATCAAACACATAAAGACAACAGAGGGGTCTATAGTGGAGGTAGCTGTTTTAGGTCATAACATTTTATTGGATACAATCAGAAAAGGTGGTGTGGTTGGCAAACTCTACATTGAGTTTGGAAATTACTGCGCTACCAGTATGTTCCAATCAATGAGAACCTCTCAGCCATGAACTTTTATTGATTTGTATTCTCCAGGGCAACATAAATGGCTTTCCTTAAGTCTTCCAATTTCACTATCGTTACTTTTTTTTCCCTCTGAAAACCCTGCTGATAGAAGAATGACAGGTTTATTTATGTAGTCATTCTGCTGCTATCCAACTGCTTCATGGCTTGTAACAGGAATAGGTGTCACTATTCTGTAGGGAAGGTGACAGGGGTATGACTGACATTTGAGCAAAAACATTTTACCATCCTGAAAATTTTGAAAAACGGTGTTTTGAAGTTTTTTTTTTTTTTTTAAAGGATTCACATCTCAGATAATAATAAAGATAAAAAGGTTTTTCTTTCAGAGCTTTCTAATACTTTTGAGCTAATTCTCTCTCTCTCTCTCTCCTTCTCTCTCTCTCTCTCTCTCTCTCTCTCTCTCTCTCTCTCTCTCTCTCTCTCTCAATTGGGGTTAAGTGACTTGCTCAGGATCACATAGCTAAGAAATGTTAAGTGTCTGAGACCAGATTTGTACTCAGGTTCTCCTGACTTCAGGGCTGGTGCTCTATTCATGAGCTACTTAGCTGCTCCCTTTGACCTAGATTTTAGCCCTGTTCTACAGGTAGGGCAATATTGAGTTATTATTACAAAAAGATGCATTTTTGTAGATATAAATGGTAAGAAATCAGCTTTCAGCTTTGAACACTAAAGATGGTAAACAATGACTCCTGTGTTTCAGAGAGCCCTGGACATTTGACTTAATAGCATAATGTATTCTGTTTTCCACAAAAGAAGACACTTAACTGGACATGATGCTTTTATTCTTTGTGTAAAATCAATAAGCAAATAAATATAGAAAGTAACAAGAAAACTATAATTAATAAAGTTTAATTCACTCAAAATGCATAAAAATGAAGAGCTTTTCTCCCCCTTTCCTCCTTGCTGTTTTAATAAAGATCCATCTAAATTACTGACTTGTTATAGACATTAGTTGAAGTGATAACTCTTAAAAAGTTGAGCAGTGAATTAAAATTGATCATTTAGGAAAACAAGAATGTTGATTATATAACCTTCCTTAAAAGTGTGATATCATATGCTTTTCTAACCAATTTCTAGTAGCCATGGGAGGGAAAATGGATGCAACTTTAAACTTCATTTGCTTTTCAGCTCTTAAAATTCTAACCATTATATCCAAGGAACAAAGCTCTGTTTAATCTACCTTAAAACAGTCTCTAAAATTTGCTCTTTTCTGTCAATTCCCAGAACCATTATAGTAATCTATATTTTGACATGCACACAAAATAAGTCACTTACTACTGTCATAATTTAACAATCAGATTTGGGGGAAGACACCCTTGGTAAAATAAAGGATGTACATGTTAAATCAATCTCTACACCTTAATGACTCCTTCCATACAGTCACTTTGTACTAAAGTGGGAATGTGAAATAAAATCAAAATTGGGAGGCAATCTTAAGAATGTAAAAAATGCCATAATGGCTCATACACATGGTCAATCCAACTCCCAATTCTATTCTGTTAATAGCACTAAATGAAATGTTGTGGAACAATAATACTAGTTCACATCCGTACAGCTCTTTAAGGTTTACAGAGTGCTTTCTTCACAACAGTGAAATACTTTTCTTCAGTGATTTTACTGGTGCAAACACTAGAGTCTCCTTTTCAAAGATGAGAAGCATCATGTAGAGAGATAGAGTGCTTTACCCATGACTCCACAACTGCAAGTTACATAATTATATAATCCCCAACTGTAATGTAGTATAGGGTAAAGAAGTAAAGTAGTACTGGAGCTTTGTCCTGGGGCCTGGGGAATTTAGAGAGTGTGAAATCTATTCCCCATGAATGGAGGTGTGGTTAGGAGCTCATACAATTGATCAGTAGATTCTTTCTATAAAAATCTTTTTATTATAGTCATGGGTCTAGAGAATATGAATCTATATTCATATAGATTCCTATAAGGGTAGAAGGAGTTGTCAATTGACAGTAGTGATAGGAGCACTGTGTTGATAGAACTAAAACTGTTTAATTGTGTAATTCATTATTGTTAATCGTTCTAGAAAGTAGTTAGAACTATGTCCCTGAAACTGAAAAATTGTGTTAATTTTTGATCCAGTAATACCATTACTAGAATTATATTCTAAGGACATCAAAGAAAGGATATCTATATATAAAAATATGTATAGCAGTATTTTTGCTGTATCAAACTACTTAAAACCAAAATGTTCATCAGTTGGAGAATAGCTAAACAAATTATGGTATGTTAATTTAATGTATCATTAGAAATTATGAAAAAATGCAATTTCAAGGAAACATAGGAAGGCTTAAATGAAGTGATAGAGAATGAAGTGATGAGAATAGGTAAACAATTTTATGATAGCCAAAGCCACAGAAATGGAAAAAAGAAGGAGAGAAGGAAAAGCTAGAGACAGACAAATAAACACACAGAGAGATAGACACAGAGAATATAACTGGGGGGGAGACAATACATAAAGGTAAGATGGAAAGGGATAAAGAGGATACCAAACACAAGTCAAGACAATGGGTGATGAGGAACAGGTGAAGAAGTCTAAATAGTTCAATTGTGAATTAAGTGAATTGTGGATGAGACCCTTCCCAAAATTGTTTTGGACAGACAGTTCATCACCTAGGAGAAGGGAGGCTCATGATGATGGCTGCCACAATAGATTTAATAAAAACAACTGAAAGCTTTAAAAATACTAATCAGCACAATCATAACTCAAGAGGAACAATGAAGAGACATCCTTCTGACAGAGTAAAGAGATGTGAGATACAAAAAGCAATAATTTGTTTTCAGATATGGTTAATCATAGTTTTGTTTTCCTTGAATTTGATTTGTTGATATAAAGGAAGACTTTTTAAAAATCATGGGAACTTTATCAATGAGAAAGAATATGTTCTATTGGTGTTTAAGTACAGAAGAATGTAAAATAAAAAAATGATTTAAAAAGCAGGAATTTTTATATCTCTGGATATAATACAGACTTGGATAACTATATATCTGGGGAAAACATCAAGAATGGAAGAATGTAGGATTGCCATATATCAAGTGATTGTCTCTATTATAACTTTAACTTTCTATCCATTCCTCTTTTCTGACTAACTCTTGTCAGCAGGTACCTTTTTCTCTATCCAGTGGGAGAAAGGCCCAAATAGTTAGGAGAAACAGCAATAGTCTTGGAATTACTCAGGGGTGTGACAAGAGGGCATCAGAGGCAATTGCCATAAGTTTGAAATACACCAATATAACTATACTTCCCTACTGTCAAAAATTCTTACATTGCTAAGGTCTTGACCTTTGGAACAGAAGCCATTTACTGTAAATTTCATCTTATTTCTCTCTATTTCAAAACCCTTTGACATGAAACTCCATTCTTTTTTCCTTCCCCTCATACTCTGTTTTGTGATGAAAAGATGACCCTTCTTCTCAAGGCCAAATCCTATACTTTTACCCTCAATACTATTGTCTCTCATTTTCCACCACATATTGTGCCCATAATAATTTTTCATTTTTTGTTATTGTTGAATTTTACATTGATCACCCACATCCAAGGTGTATTAGATTAAGGTAATAATCCTTATAATTTTTTGAATTCTTGGGTTCATACAGATTATGAATATGTATGAATCTGTAATCAAGATTACAGAATTCACTGCCCTCCTTCCTGTGTACTGCTCATGATAGCTTTGACTGTAAGATGTATAGGGTTAAGTTTAGTGTAGGAACACATAAAGTAAGATATAGTCAAATGGCCATTCTTTCATTATTCTGAAAAATCATCTTCTAGTCTTCATAATGAAAATATGACCCAATTAACTTTGAATGTAGTCCTTATCTGGTGATTTGGCATTACTGGTTGCACTGAATACAAGCAAGAAATTCAAATAAACCTGTGAAGTATGGGCTACTTTCTTGGAAGGCCTTGGGATCAGCAAGAGTCAGGGTAAATTAAAGTTCTTGCTTTTTAAGGAGAGAAGTGAAGGAGACAAACTGCCATGAGGCTTGCCAAAGATGTATCTTGGATTCTCAAGTCCAAAGCCACCAGCCTCTCTCCACCTCATCTTGCCACTAAGTCTCTCTCTCTCATCTCCCTCTCTTTGCCCTCCAGTCCTTGCCTTTTATTTTAACATCAAACATTCAGCAAACACCCACAATAAGAAGAGCTATTTATCCAAACATATGCTAATAGAGTCATTGTCTCACATAATGGAATAGGTAATTACTCTTAAGTGCTTGGTTGTTTGATTCAAGCATATCTTTTTATAATTTCAGCCCTCTACATAAACCTTTGTCTAGGACATTCTGTGATGTGAAGAACCCATCTGTTATGACAGTACTAATATGTTTTATAGGAACTGGGTTATCACAATGCTTAAAGAGCATTCAGAATGTTCATGTTAGACATGATTGGTTGTGTAAAAGGTGACTTGTGAGAATATCATTTTAAGAATTGTATTATGTAGTTTCTAACAGTAAAACTTCTAATGTCACCATCATCATCATCATCATGGTATCTAATGCTTATATAATACATTAAAGTTTGCAAATTACTTTTTTATATTTTATGCCATTGGGGGTTGTTTTTAGTAAATATATCTCTTATTCACCAAAGCACAAGGCTTTATGCTTAGAAATGGAAATAATTTTATCGAAAGTTTTTAGACCACCTTTCCAATTGGAAACCCTTCTATATATTTTATTCAATGATACCTCTTTAAAGAAATCCACAGAAAGTCAAAACTGAAATAATGCTAAAATTGATGTCACCTTTGGTTCTAAAATAATGGAAGGAAGTCAATAATTAGTCAGTATATTTTAACTATGATATGTTGACTAGATTTAGATGAGGTCAAGGATATTTGGAGAATTTTGATCTAGTTGGAACTTGTTAACAAAGGTGCCAGAAAGCCTGGCCAAAAAATAGTTGTAATCAATCCTGGAGGAAACCAAAGTCATGAATCAGTATCTTTAAATCTTCAAATAAAAAGTGCTCTTCCTCAAAACTCCTGACTCAGAAAGCTAAAACCTTGGCAATGTTGTAGGGGAATGTAGACCAAAAACATGACCACAAATATTAGTGCCTTGCACAAAAATTGATGAAACTCATAGTCTTTGCTAAATTCAACGGGGCATCATTCTCTAACAATATTATCTACTTAATCATTTATTTTTATGTGTTTGAAGTTTGATTGCAAGTATATATCTGAAGAATATCCTTTCCAAAACAAACAAAAAAATAAGCTTTCTTTTGGTTTAGTTGCTTTTAAATTCCAATGGCATTTATCCCCATAGTAACAAAGATGTGTTTTAAATCAATGAAGTAATGACAGTGGGTATTTTCACTTGGGACTCACTCAGTATTATGAGTTAAATAATTATTAATAGCATAGCAGAGGTCCAACAAACATTTTACAAAATTATAGGACATCACACATAGAATGATATAGATTTTTTGGTTGGATCTTCAGTCCATCTAATTCAATCTAAATTAGAAAAAAGAATTCCCACACAACATGTAGAATAAGGGATCATCTTTCAGCCTCCATGAAGATGGAAGTCCTAATTCAAGAGGCATCCTGTTCTTCTTTGACATAACTCTAATTGTGAAGAATTTTTCCCTTATAGCAAGCCTAAACTGATGTCTTTGCAATCTCCACCCTTTGTTCTTGGTAGGGTCCTCTGAGATTAAATAAACTGCAAATTAGTACATATTTGACTTGTGAAAAATAATTTATCTTCTGAGGATTTCAGTTGTCTTATCTGTAAAATGAAGGGGCTTAGGCAATATGATGTCTTAGGTCTTCTACAACTGAAGATTATATGATAAGTCTAACCTTTCCATATGATAACTTGTTAAATGTTTGAAGATAGCTAATATGCTAAAAATACTCTTGACTAAGGTGACCAATTGTTTGCTCTGTATATGGTAAAAATCAAGACCCTTCAGTATTCTGGTTGACTTGCTATGGATGCTCTCTGGTTTATTAATCTATTTCTTTTGGAAACTGGACATAATAACTGTTGTTTTAAAAAATCACCTCCTTATTTCCTAGACGCTATATCTCTCAAAATTCATTAATCCAATCTCCTTATTTTATGGTAAAGTAAACCAAAGCTCAAGGAGAAAGTGATCCATTTTCATGCAGATTATGTCAGAAGAAAGATTAGAATACAAATCTTCTATTTCTTTGATTCTAGGGTCAGTATTTCCTCCATTGTTTGCTCATTCAGCTGCATTTGCTTTATTTATACTTGAAACTCTATTATGATAAAGTAGGACCTTAGCCCATCTCTCGCCAAAAAACATTGCTTTTTGAAAAAAAAAACTTTACATTCCCTATCAATTTTTTAAAAAATCATCTGCTTGTGTTTACTTTGGGAAAATAAGTAATTTCTTCATTTCAGCTTTTACATAATCCAAACCATTCTTTAAAATGTTTCATCATTGCCACAAAATTGATGTATAAATCAGAGGAAGCCTTTTCTACCTAGTAGTAGATAACAGTTATACTTATTTGGTAAAATTTGGGTATACTGAAGAAGAAAAAATTTGGTCAAAAACTTAAATGAATTTCAATTGTAATAAGTGAATTTTATAATAAAATGGTCATTTCACAGTATTAATTGGGGGGAAGCACTTATTTTTCAGTGGTTACAGAAGTGATGTAATCTAAGTCTAAAATGTTACTAGGTTTTTATTTAAAACATTATACCATGATCATTTGAAGTTTTTAAAGACATATTTGCAACTTACAATTGAATCTTAGTACTTCTACTTACTAAGTCTGTTACACTGGATAATAACAACAATTATAATAATAGTAATAGGTTTGCAAAACACTTTACAAATATTACTTCATTTCATTTTCTCAATAAACTCTTGGTGGCAAGTGCTATTTTACAGATTTTTTTTTTTTATTTTACAGATGAGAGACGTGAAGTAGACAAATTGTACCTAGCAAATATAAAAGGCAGGATTTGTACTCAGCGTTTCTTGATTCCAGCTATATTCCTTTATTCACTGTGCCACCTATCTACCTCTATTAATAATAAAATAGCTGAATTTTTTAAAAGTTGTCTACATAAATTCTCCTTATTTTTATTATTTTCCCAATAGTATTTTTATTTTCCTTAATACATGTAAAGATAATTTTTGTAAGATTTTGTATTCCAAATTTTTCTCCTTCCCTTTACAACATGCTCCTTCCCTAAGACAGGAAACAGTTTGATACAGGTTAGACATATATTGTCCTTTTAAACATATTTCCATCTTTGTCATGTTGTTCAAGAAAAAACACCCCAAAGTGTGTGTGTGGTGAGAATGAAAAAGAAAAAAAAACCAAAAAGATGTGAAAATACTAATCCTCATTCAGACTCCATAGCTCTTTTTCTGGAAGCAGATGGCATTTTCCATCCCAAGCCTGTTGGAATTGTTTTAGATCACTGTATTGCTGAAAAAAGCTAAGTCTAATCATAGTTAATTATTACATAGTTTTATTGTTACTGTGTACAATGTTTTCTTGGGTCTGCTCATGTCATTCAGCATCAGTTCATTTAAATCTGTCCAGGTTTTTCTGAAATCAGCCTGTTCATTTCTTATAGGACAATATGATACCTCTAATTTATGCGTTCTTGTTCTCAAGTTTATCCTTCTTGGCCTCTCCTATTCTTTCAAGTTCTAAATGTTTAATGCTATTAATGTAGGTAGCACTTCTTCCTTCTTTCCCTGTGTTTACCTGCATGGTCAAGTCGCTTGTTATTCTGGGGTTTAGATGCTCACTGTTTGTCTTTTTATTTGTATTGGATGTCTTATATCTAATCTTCTGATTTACTAGCTTCTGAACCAGTGGAGTAGGCAATGTTGCTCTTTTTTGGTTAAAGCCTGCCAGTGAATTCCATGGCACAGGGATGCCACACAGCCCTCAGTACCTGCACTTTACCTGTATTCAGTCAGCTCCCCCAAGCCCAATTAAAACAGATCTTTTCTGAAGTTTTTCCAAAATATTTTCTGCTAGTAACTTGTACATTCCAAATATTTGTGTATTCTGTGACTCCAAAACCAATTCAGAGGCTTGATTTTATTGTTCTGAGGAATGCCAGGAAGATCACAGATAAAGACCTGTCTATTCTCAGCCATATTGGTTCTGCCTTCTGTATGCTTATTTTTTAAGGTTTATTTTGGTTTCAGTCTACTCTGCCTGATGAGAGCATTGATTTAAATTCACTGATGTTTTTGAACCATATTTCAGTCCTGTTAAACTTATTATGAAAATGCAAAATGTTTTCATATTGTTAACTAACTGTAAGCTTATAGAAGATATGGTTTATTTGGAAGTCTGAACTAATTTACTAAAATGAGAAAAAATTAACATAAAACTTTAATTGACATTCCCTCTGCTATATTAATTTTAGTACTTATAACAACTATAAAGTTAAAAGAAATGAGTTATGAAATTGAAAAAATACCTCAGTCTTAGCAAACTGCATGAATAAAATTGTTGATGCATTTTAAAGTTATTTAACATTAAGAATAAAAATGATATTTTCCTTCATAAACTTGTTAAAGTCATATACCTTTTTAATATTTTCATATTTTTCAAAGTTTAAAATATTCAATAAACTAACCTTCAATTAAAGTAATTAACATTCATATTAGTGACTCACATTTTCTTAAAATAGCCTTTCTAAATAATAAAGAAAAGAGCTTGAATTTTTTAGTATGATCTGTTAGGCAGCCATCTGATTTATTCATTCTATTGTAATAAAACCCAGGTTATAAAGCTTTTTGAATTTAAGGTTTATAAGTAGTAAGAATTAGTGTCTTAATTTAAAAAAAAAACATTGAAAAGATCCAGATAATAACAATTTGGCATTTAAATAAAGGTGTAATTTTTCTTTGAGATATCTATAAAGTAGTACTCAGGGAAATGTGGTTGAATAGTAAGATGATTTTCCATTGATGTCCCTTTTATGAAATACATAGTAATCAAAAATCACTTCTCAATTATGTTCCCATTATTTAAAGAATATATATTTTAAACTATATATAACAGCTATTTGATATTTGAATGGGAGGCAATTGCATATAATTTTATTTGTGAAAGGAACCTAGTGAAAAATTGGGCTTGTAGGTAACCCAGGACAAAGAGATCACTTCCCCTTATTGTCACCCCTATCAAGGTCTCTGGCTTTTAACTTAACAAGCTCATTCTGAGAATGTCTAAACCTTGTTCTCTTTAACTGATTGCCTTCAATTCAAAGTAACTGTGGAGGTCTCTAAAATAAACTTACATATGGTGTGCTTAGTATTTCCTTATAGAGACGATAAAAGGGTTTCTCCTAGACAAAGTGCTTAGTATATAATTTGAGTCTGTTTGAATAAATACAGCAAAGGGCCTGGAGTCTGAAAAACCTGAATTTAAATCCAGTTCAGATTATTACTAGTTGCATGATACTGGGCAAAGTATTTAATTTGTATCTGCCTCAGTTTTATCATTTATAAAATGTATCTCATAATAATAATTTCTATCTCCCAGTCTTGCTATTAGGATAAAATGAGATAATATTGTCAAGTACCTTGAAAACTTTGAAGATTATATAAATGCTATTGATAATAATATCATTTTGCTGAAGTTTATTTTCTCAACCACAGAAAATGCTTAAAGCAAAAAAAGACTTTAATAAACATTCGATAAACATAGATATGTAAAATAATGACCCATCATACTCATGATAATCTATTATAACTTCTCTTTGTTTTTTCACTGATACTTGAGTAAGCATTATGCTGACCATTAGAAAAAGTTACTACTAATCATTCTTTGTTAAAATTCATAAAGTTTACTGAAAGAATGAAATACATCTGACAAGATCTAAGGGATATAAACACCTAAGTAAAATCTAGTATAACTTTACTAATGATCATTATTGTTTGCTTTAACTCTGATTTTCATTATTCTGCTTTTAAGAAAATTTCAACTTTTCCTTTCATTTACCTGATACTTGGGTGTTGAAAATGCTAGAATTAATACATAGCACTCTGCCATTTAGAATTTAAAAAGTAGAAACTTGTTTGTAACTGCCTTCTGATAGTCCTCTCTTGAGCCCTGAGCATCTCCTTTTATTAATCCTATCTTTGTCCTGGTGACAAATAAATGAGAAAAAAATATATATATCAACCTTATAGACTTATTGTGGTGTATAATTGCTCAGTTCCAGTCACTTGGACAGTCAGCTTTATCCATTTCCTATTGGAAAGACTTAATGAGCTTAGCTATAGCTCACTAGTGAGATCTGGCCTGTTGTATTTTTGTAGACCCCTGAGTTAATTTTTTTTTCCATTTTAAAATAAAGTTTAATTGTATTTAACATCTGAAAAATCATTTTGGCTCATAGGTTGTATAAAAGATCAATATTAGAAAATCACTAAATTTCCTTTGTCTTCCATTTTTTTAATCTTATTTTTTTTCTTCAATGTAATATATTTGTCCTTCTACTATATACATTTTTCTACATAAGATATCACTTTTATCCCAGAGGGATTTTTATATATATTACTTTTTCTGGTTTTAGATTCATTCTCTCTATCCTTGATTTCATCAGAACACTGATAAAACAATTCCTTCCCAAGAGATGCATATCCACAACTGTCCAGCAACTTGTGGTTTTTGAGACTTGCCTAGGAAGTGAACAATTAAGTGATTTGCTCAGTGTGCCAGTTAGTAGGTATCAAATGAGGTACTTAAAAAAAAACAAAAAAGCATTTGCTGACTTCAAAGCTAGCTCTTTTTCTCTCCACTCCTCTGAGCTTAAACATATCCTACTTGTTATTCCTGGCCAGTCTTAGGTTGGCCTAATCAGACCTGACTCTGCTTAGTTCCCAAGATTAGATTAGGGAAGGTTTATTTAGGGCAGTATGGTTATATACTGGCATTAAAACCTTTTTTAAATAAGGTCATCACTGAGCACTCTGAGTATGAATTTAATATTTGTGAAGTACCTATTAGCATAGTTCCTGGAATCTGTCTGGTAATTAATAAATGCTTGTTCGCTCTCCTTCCATCTAAAATATATATAAAATATATAATAATTGAATGAGAAGAAAATTCAGAGATTATCTAGCTTAATCCCAGTTTACATATTGCAGAAGCTACCTAAAAATTTGTGACTTGTAGTAAGTCACCTAATGTGCTTGTTTTAAGGATTCAGAGATATAACGAGCAAAAATATTTTGAAAACCACAAAACATAGAAAATAAAATAAATATTACTGCAAGCAATCTGAATGCCAGCTTCTGTAGAGAAACACACATACAAATACATCATTAAGGCAAATTAATCTATCATATTAATGATCCCATGAAGGTATCATTTTTTATTTTGACTTTTTTTCATCTGTAGCATACTATCACATCTTGTAGATTTGGAATAATTTCTTTATAGTCCTGTATTTTAGGATTAGAGATTGTTTAGAATGTCTTAGGTCATTATTTGGCTTTTATAAACATGAAGAGATGCTGCTAATCAACTTGTGAAGAACAGTATTGATTAGCACTTTTCTTGTAAGATGCAAAGACCCAGAAAAATACATCATAGCCAATGTGAGACTACTTTCCTAGGATCACTAGGTAACATGAATACTTATTCTCTTATGAATAAATTGTTTTGGTTGGGCAGCAGACATCAAACTCTATTTCAACGCAATCTAAATATTGACATGAGGAGAAGCTAGTTGGAGGGCAAAATCACAAATTTGGTTTTAATTTTCTTTCAGCTTAGTGAGTCACATATTCTAAACAAAATTTGCAATTAGCTAAGATTTTTATCCTATATATCTTAAAATATCTTTAAGAACATATGTACTTAGAATCCTCATAAGGCCAGTACATTTTAGGGTTAATTTTTTGTTGTTGTTGCAGATTAAACAACTTTGGTTTATTCCTCACCGAGTCTTTTGTAGCTAAATATCACATTTATTTTGTATTGTCTGTAATGTAAGTAATGATTTGCATAAGAAACATTTCTTGACTTGTGGAATTTAAATACTGCTTAATATCTCTTGCTCTATAATATTACACTTTGGGTATTTCTATTGTAAGAAAAGCAGAATTCTTGATTTTTCTTATTTGGTTTTCCTTGATAGCTTTTTCTCTCACACATACTATGCCTTGAATTATGGCTCACCTGACACAATAACTTTTACATCTAAAGTTTTTCAAATAGAATTCAAAGTCAGATAGTTCCCAGAGAATAAGAACTTCTATATAGATTCTCTTTTTAGATTGTATATTAACTTTCCAATTTCTAAACTTGCAATGTCTCTCAAAGTCTCCCCTTTATTCCCCTAACAATGTTTAGGGGATTTTGAACTATTCTATTCTATTCTATTATTATTCAGGACTTTAGTTAATAGCATTTTATTAACATCCATACAAATCAGCCATGGAATTTATCCAACAATTTGTCTTGAAATAATTACCAAAGAATAAAATTTGGAGTGAAAATAAATAACATGAAAACTCCCCCCCCCCCTTATTGAACTCTTTCATGGAAGTCTAATATGCATAATATTTATTTGGATGAAAAGTTACTTAAATACTTATCTATTCTTAGTTTTCTATTCTCTTGTAGTTTTCTTTTAATATGAAAGGCAACCATCATCCTATTTTTGTGGAATTCAGATGTTTGTTCTCAGTTTTTTAAGAGAAATTCAGATGTATAGTTCTAATCTTTTTAAAATATATTTTTTATTTTTCCCAGTTACATATGAAACAATTTTTCCCATTAAAAAAAATCAGTTGTTTATTCTTTTCCTTCCTCCCTACAAACCTGCCTGAGGCATTGAGAAGGTCCATGTGAAATTTATTCAAAACATTTCCATAAAAGTTGTGTTGCAAAAGAAAACATAGATGTACCCCCCTCAAAAAACCCTGAAGAAAAAAAAAAGTGTGCTTCAGTGTATATTCAGCTATAATCAGTTCTTTCTCTGAATATAGATAGCATTTTTTTATCATTAAGTCTTTCAGAGTTTTATTGGATCATGGTATTGCTGAGAAGTGCAAAGTCATTCACAGTTGATTATCCCACAACTTTGGTATTACTGTGTATGTTACATATTATATTATACTTTGCTTGAACTCATGGAGGACCTTTCAGGTTTTTCTGATAGCTCATCATTTTTTATAGAATGATAATATTTCTTTATAGTGACATAACACAATTTATTCAGCCATTCCCCAATTCATGAACATACCCTCAATTTCCAATTCTTTGCCCTGAGAAAAAGAGCTATTAGAAATATTTTTACATATGTAGGTTCTTTTCATTTTTAAAAATCTTTTTTGAATTCACATCAAGTAGTAGTAATGTTAGGTCAAAATATATCCATGATTTAATAGCCCTTTAGACATAGATCATATCTTTTGATCATTTACCAATTGGGGAATAGCTCATTTGTTGTTGTGGTGGTGCTAAATTTGACTGTTTCCTACACCTTTGAGAGATGAGGTCTTCATCAGAGAAAATTACTTCAAACTTATTTTTCTAATTACTATTATTATATGGCCTATTTATTCTGATCTCTCATGTGCCTTGTCCTTCTTCAAAAATTGTCACTACTCCTGACTAGGCCCTCCCACAATATGTCTTCTTTGCTATCACCCTTTGCCCTTCTTATTTCTGCTTCCTCTCCTACTTTCCTGCAGGGTAAGAGATTTTTATACCCATCTTGAATGTGTATGTTATTTCCTCTTTGAGCCAATTCTGATGAGGATAAGGTTCCCTTGCTTTCCCTCCCATCTTCTTCCTCCCCTCCACTGTAAAATTTTCTGTTGATTCAGAGGCTCCCCAAGACTGATTCTGGGCTGGGACTCCCCTCACATCATAGGATACCAAGCCTTTCACGCTGTGTTGTCTTTGTTCTCTTTGGGCTGAGAGGTCTGAAGATCACTGCCACTTTGACAGATTCAGAGGTCCTGTTCCTGGTTTTCTGGGATCTTGCTTGTGCTGGCACAGGCTGCAATGTGATTGTGCTCCAGACCCACTTTTGGCTGGAAAATTGTTACACTCCATCTTTTTGTGGATTCTGACATTCTAAAATTTTTTGAAGTCATTATTTAAAAGTATTTCGAGGAGTTTAGGAGAGAACTCTGGCAAGTCCCTACTTTCACTCACTACTTTGGCTCTGCCTGTCTCCCATTTCTAATGTTGGAGACACAGGAGTAAATATCCATTTGTGGCACAATAGATTGATTTAGTCCAGTCTGGGTATTGATTGTTTCATAGTAAAGATTTCCAATTAGTCATCATCAAGACATTTCTAAGTGTTTATTGTAATAGTTGCTGGAAGCATAGAAACAAGAATGATGGGACTTCCAGCCAAGTTGGTGGAGAGGACACACACATCTATCTAGGCTGCTTCTTGTGTCAGAATACTTTTTTTCATTATACAGCCTTGGAATTAGTGCTTGACTGAAAAAACCCACGAGTACATTACCAAACAAAAGATATCCTCGAAATTCACCAGAAAAGGTCTATTTTTGCTCATGGGTGGTAACGCTTAGACCAGGCACAGACTGCAGGTGGGAAAGGAGAGCATGGAAGGCAGCTAACATTGAACAGACTGGAAGGGGTAAGGTATAGTTGCAGCCATCAAAAAATTTGTGGTGAGAACTTTACCCAGTGTGAACTTCTTTGCCCTGGCAGCAAGCCAGTAGATTACCAGAGAAGCTCCAAACACAGGGGGTAAAGACTTCAATCCCAAAACGCTGGGGTCTTGTGGGACCTGACCACACTCACCCAACACCCAGAGTGACTCAGCATGCTCTGAGTCTCAGAGAAGGGCCACTGTGCAGGTAGCGCAGCCATTGCTACTCCACTGCTGCTTCATTGCTACCTCCCGTAGTCTGTAAGGGAAGTTTGGTAATAGCATATTGTCTAAAAAGCAGACCACATTTGCTTTTTTTTTTTGTTGGTTTGTTTGTTTTCTTTCATTCTTTTTTGTCACAATGAGCAAAAAATTAAAGCGAACTAACTATAGATAGCTTCTATATGGATAGACATCAGACTTCAAGCACTGAGGGGACTAAAAACAGAGTGTCTCCAGATGAATCCCCAAAGAGGATATTATCTATTCCCCACCACACAAGACTCTCATAGAAGAAATTAAAAAGGCTCTTATAAGAGAGCTGGAAGAAAAATGGGGAAAGAAAAGGGAAGCTTGGCAAGAGGGTCAGGATAAGTCATCCCACTCATTTAAAGGTAGAGTGGATAAAGAAATCAAATCCTGAAAAACAGAATTAGTGAATTGGAAAAAGAAAATAGCTCTCTAAAATAAAAAAAAAAAAAGGAAAAAATTTCCATAAAACAAAACAACTCACCTGAAAACTCAATTGGAAAATTACAAAAAGAAATTTAAAAAAGTAAATGAAGAAAATAATTCATTAAAAATCAGAATTGAACAAATAGAAATGAATGACTCGAGGAGACACCAAGAATCAGTCAAGCAAAACCAAAAAAATGAAACAATGGAGAAAAAATGTTAAATATCTTCTTGGGAAAACAAAAGACCTGGAAAATAGATCTAGGAGAGACAATATAAGAATTATTGGACTTCCTGAAAATTATGATGAAAAAAAAAGAGCCTAGACACTATTTTTCCAGGAAATCATCAAAGAGAACTTCCCAGATGTTATAGAAACAGAGCTTAAAATAGACATTGAAAGAATTCATCAATCCAAATCAAAACTCCAAGAAATGTTGTGGCTAAATTCCAGAACTATCAGACCAAGGAAAAAATATTACAAGCAACTAGGGAAAAAAAAAAAACAATTCAAATATAGAGGAGCCACAATAAGGATTACTCAGGATCTAGCAGTGTCCACATTAAAGGATTAAAGGGCCTGGAATCTGATATTCTGAAAAACTAAGGGACTTGGTATGCAGCAAAGAATAACTTGCCCAGCCAAAATGAGATTTTTTTTTTCCAGAGAAGGAAGATGGACATTTAATGAAACAGGTGAATTTCATCTAATTCTGATGAAAAAAACTACAATTAAACAAAAAGTTTGATCTCTAAATATAGGACTCAAGAGAAGCATAAAAAGGTAAAAAGAAATCTTAGGAACTATATTTCTGTTATGAATATACATAAAGAACATATGTATAATCTGGTTTTACAGTTATAATATAAAAAAGAAACTAAAGATGGAAAGGAAATTGTACCAGAAAAAGGGTAAAGTGGGGGGTACTACATGTCAGGAAAAGGCAAAGGAAACCTATTATATATCTGAGAAAAAGAAGGGAGGAAAATGAACATAATGTGTATCTTATTCTCATCAGAAGTGGCTTAAAGAGAAAATATAAGACATATTTGATTTACCGAGAAACTTTTCCACCTCATTGAAAAGTGGGAGGGGAAAATTGAAAAGTGAAGGAGTAAGCTAAGGGAATACAGTAATTGTGAGGAAAAGGTGTAAGAAAAGGGGAAGAACTCTAAGGTGGGGGGAGGGATCCTAAAAAGGGAAGACTGTGAGAGGCAAGTGGTGCTCACAAATTTAATACTGGAAGGGAGGAAGGGGGAAAGAAAAGAGAAAAGCATAATCAGGGGTTAACAAGATGGCAAGAAATACAGAATTAGTAATTTTAACCATAAATGTGAATGGGGTAAACTCTTCCATAAAGCAGAAGTAGATAGCAGACTGGATTAAAAGCCCGAATCCTACAATATGTTGTTTACAGGAAATACACTTGAAGCAGGGTGATACAAACAGAGTAAAGGTAAAAGACTGGAACAGAAACTACTATGCTTCAAGTGAAGTCAAAAAAGCCAGGTGTAGCCATCCTGATCTCAGATCAAGGAAAAGCAAAAAATGATCTAGTTAAAAGAGATAAGGAAGGGCACTATATCTTGCTAGGGTAGCCTAGATAATGAAGCAATATCAACATTAAACATATATGCACCAAGTGCTGTAGCATCTAAATTCTTAAAAGAGAAATTAAGCGAATTGCTAGAAAAAATAGACAGCAAAACTATAATAGTGGGAGATCTCAACTTTGCACTCTCATAATTAGATAAATGAAACCACAAAATAAATAAGAAAGAAGTCAAAGAGGTAAATAGAATACTAGAAAAATACAAAGATAAGATCTTTGGAGAAAATTAAATGGAGACAGAAAGGAGTACATTTTCTTCTCAGCAGTTCATAGAACCTATACAAAAATTGACCATATATTAGGACATAAAAATCTCAAATTCAAATGCAAAAAGAGAGAAATAGTAAAAGCATCCTTTTCAGATCATGATGCAATGAAAATTACATTCAATAAAAAGCCAGGGGAAAATAGACCAAAAAATAATTGGAAATTAAATAATCTCATCCTAAAGAATGATTAGGTGAAACAGAAAATCATAGACATAATTAATAGTTTCACTCAAGAAAATGACAATAATGAGATATCATACCAAAACATGTGGGATGCAGCCAAAGCAGTAATAAGGGGACATTTATATCTCTGGGGGCCTACTTGCATAAAATAGAGAAAGAGAAGGTCAATGAATTGGGCTTGCAACTAAAAAAAGCTAGAAAAGGAACAAATTAAAAACACCCAGTCAAATACTAAACTTGAAATACTAAAAATAAAAGGAGAGATCAATAAAATTGAAAGTTTAAAAAAAACTATTGAGTTAATAAATAAAACTGAGTTAGTTTTATGAAAAAAACCAATAAAGTAGATAAATCCTTAGTAAATTTGATTAAAAAAAGGAAAGAGGAAAATCAAATTGTTAGTCTTTAAAATGAAAAGAGAGAACTTGCCACTAATGAAGAGGAAATTAGAGCAATAATTAAGAGTTAATTTGCCTAATTTTATGCCAATAAATTAGATAACTTAAATGAAATGGAAGAATACCTTCAAAAGTACAGCTTGCCCAGATTAACAGAGAAAGAAATAAATTGGTTAAATAGTCTCAAAAAAGAAATAGAACAAACTATTAATCAACTCCCTAAGGAAAAACCCCACAGGACCAGATGGATTTAAATGTGAATTCTACCAAACATTTAAAGAACAATTAACTCCAATGCGATATAAACTATTTGGAAAAAATAGGGATTGAAGGAGTCCTACTAAATCCTTCTATGACATAGACTTGGTACTGATATCTACACCAGGTACTGATACCTAAACCAGGTAGGTTGAAAACAGAGAAAGAAAATTATAGACCAATCTCCCTAATGAATATTGATGCTAAAATCTTAAATAAAATATTAGCAAAAAGATTATAAAAAATCATCCCCAGGAAAATACACTATGACCAAGTATGATTTATACCAGGAATGCAGAAGTGGTTCAATATTAGGAAAACTATTAGCATAACCATATCAATTATAATAATAACCAAATTAACAAAAAATGTATGATCATCCCAATAGATGCAGAAAAAGCATTTGATAAAATCCAACATCCATTCCTAATTAAAAAAAAAAACACTTGGGAGTATAGGAATAAATGGACTTTTCCTTAAAATAGTGAGGAACATCTATTTAAAACCATCAGGAAGTATCATATATAATGGGGATAAACTGGAACCATTCCCAATTATATCAGGAGTGAAACAAGGCTGCCCACTAGCACCATTACTATTAAATATTATTTTAAAACTGCTAACTTTGGCAATAAGAATTGAGAAAGAGATTAAAAGAATAAGAGTGGGTAATGAGGAAACCAAATTATCACTCTTTGCAGATGACATGATGGTATACTTAGAGAACCCCAGAAATTCTCCTAAAAAAAACTATTAGAAATAATCCACAACTTTAGCAAAATTGCAGGATACAAAATAAATCCACATAAATCCTCCACATTTTTATACATCACCAACACAATCCAACAACAAGAGATACAAATAGAAATTCCATTCAAAACAACTGTTGATAGCATAAAATATTTGGTAATCTATTTGCCAAAGGAAAGTCAGGAATGATATGAGCAAAACTACAAAACACTTTCCACACAAATAAAATCAGATTTAAACAATTGGAAAAATATTAAGCACTCTTGGATAGGCCAAATGAATATAAAAAAGATGACAATACTATTTAAACTAATCTATTTATTTAGTGCTATACCAATCAGACTCCCAAGAAACTATTTTAATGACCTAGAAAAAATAACAATAAAATTGAGAACAAAAGATCAAGAATTTCAAGGGAACTAATGAAAAAAAAAATCAAATGAAGGAGGGCTAGCTTTACCTGATGTAAACCTACATTATGAAATAGCAGTCACCAAAACCATTTGGTATTGGCTAAGAAATAGACTAGTTGATCAGTGGAATAGGTTAGGTTCACAGGATAAAATAGTCAATAACTATAGCAATCTAGTATTTGAGAAACCCAAAGATCCCAACTTTTGGGATAAGAATTCACTATTTGATAAAAACAGCTGGGAAAACTGGAAATTAGTATGGCAGAAACTAGACATGGACCCACACAACTCCATACACCAAGATAAGATCAAAATGGGTTCATGATTTAGGCATACAGAATGAGATTATAAATAAATTAGAAGAATATAGGATAGTTTACCTTGTGGAAGAAGATGGAATCTGTGATCAAAGAAGAACTAGAGATCATTATTGATCACAAAATTTAAAAAAAATTTGGTTATATTAAATTAAAAAGCTTTTGTACAAACAAAACTAATGCAAACAAGATTAGAAGAGAAGCTGGGAAAACATTTTTACAGTCAAAGGTTTTGATAAAGTCCTCATTTCCAAAATATATAGAGAATTGACTCTAATTTATAAGAAATTAAGCCATTCTTCAATTGATAAGTAGTCAAAGGATATGAACAGACAATTTTCAGATGATGAAATTGAAACTATTTGTACTCATATGAAAAGATGTTCCAAATCACTATTGATCAGAGAAATGCAAATTAAGACAACTCTGAGATACCACTACACACTTGTCAGATTGGCTAAGATGACAGGAAAGGATAGTGACAAATGTTGGAGGGGCTGCAGGAAAACTGGGACACTGATACATTGTTCCTGGAGTTGTGAACAGATCCAGCCATTCTGGAGAGCAATTTGGAACTATGCTCAAAAGGTTATCAAACTGTGCATACTCTTTGATCCAGCAATGTTACTACTGGCCTTATATCCCAAAGAGATATTAAAGAAGAGAAAGGGACCTGTATGTGCCATGATCTTTGTGGCAGTCCTTTTTGTAGTGACTAGAAACTGGAAATTAAATGGATACATATCAATTGGAGAATGGTTGGGTAAGTTGTGGTATATGAATGTTATGGAATATTATTGTTCTGTTAGAAATGACCAGCAGGATGAATACAGAGAGGCTTGGAGAGACTTTGTCAAATGAGCAGAATCAGGAGATCTTTATACACTTCAACAATAATACTGTATGAGAATGTATTCTGATGGAAGTGGATATCTTCGACAAATAGAAAGTCCAATTCAATTCCAATTGATCAATGATGGACAGAATCAGCCACACCCAGAGAAGGAGCACTGGGAAATGAATGTGGAGTATTTGTATTTTTGTTTTTCTTCCCAGGTTATTTTTACCTTCTGAATCCATTTTTTCTTGTGCAACAAGAGAATGGTACAGATCTGCACACATATATTGTATCTAAGATTTACTTTAATGTGTTTAACATGTATGAGACTGCCTGCCATCCAGGGGAGGGAGTGAAGGGAAGGAAAAGAAAAGTTGGAACAGAAGTGAGTGACAATGTTGTAAAAATTACCCATGCATATGTTCTATCAATAAAAAGCTATAATACTAAAAACAAGAATCACAGAGAAAAAAAAAAAAAACAAGGATCACATTGCCTCTATACTCAAGGAACTTACATTTTTATTGACTATTCCATCAGGGGAGAAAACACAAATTCACACATACAAACAACTCAAACAGGGGAATACAAAATATGTGCAAAGTAAGGTACAATTTTTTTTTAAGGAGGGAAGGCTTAGAAGGAGAAATCAGAAATCACCTCATATAAATGTTATACTTGAAGAAAGTCAGATATTTTAGGAAATGCAGGTAAGTAAAAAGAATATTTTGAGCCAGGGAAACAATATGGATATGAGATGGAAAATCATGTATGATAGTGGCAAGTAGGCCCCTTTGTTTGAATTGTAAAGTAAATAAAACTTGAATAGTGTGTGGCACCTCAGACTTTGAATGTTTAAACATGGCAAATGGAGTTTTTTATTTTTGTTTCACAGCAAGATTATAGGGTGCCATTAGATAAGCCAAAGAGCAATATGATTTTGTTTATGCTTTTTAAGAGACCAAATGAAAGACATTGAGCTCCTGAATGGATGTAGTAGTTATATAAGTAGAGAAGAGAGGGAAATTTTGAGAGCTAGTTTCCAGTTGTTATCTCTATGTAGGAACCAAATATTCCTTGAAAGTTTACCTCATGTCACACCCTACATGAAGCCTTTCTGATCTACTACCTGCAAATGTCTCTCTTTCTCAAATGACTTTATATTATCTATATATATCCATATAGATATATTTCCACATATATAATTGTCTTACATATAGAGATTATGAATACTATATTAACATGGGTAACACACAATAAATAAATGTGTGTGTGTATGCTAGTGTGTGTGTATGCTAGTTTGTGTATATTATTTACATAAGTAATTTCCAGTTAGCATTGTGTTTGATATTTAGAAGATATTTAATAAATTGTTGTTTGATTGATTGAACCAATAATACTGGAAACTAATTGCATAGAAGCATTTAGAATAGAAGATGATTCTGAAATTGTCAAATTGGGTGATTAATAGAGGATTAGAAAGATGGTGTTACCCTTATCAGAAATAGAGAAGTTAGGAAGAAGGCTGGAAGTAAATATTACTATTATCTCTTATATATCTCAAGGGAAACCACTTCCTATACAAGAATGTTTATAATATTACTCAGCATTTGTAAAGAAATGAAAATAAATCAGATGTGTGTTTAACTGGTGAATGAATCAGTTGTCTAATATAAATGTCATAGAACATAGAATACCACAAGAAAAGCTGGAAATGACAAACTCTGAGAAATAAAGAAGAGAATGGTTGAACTGATGCAGTGTGAAATGCAAAGAGTGAGGAGAACAATTTTTGCAATTATGACAACAATAATTTGAAGAAACTAACTTTGAAATACCTCAGAACTCAGATTAAAACTTTAAACATCACTGTCATCTAAAACTGATGACATCACATATCTGCCACTTGTCTACTGAGATTAAAACAAAGTTTCCAAATGAGACATATGTTCTCAGACATAGACATTGTATGGATTTGTTTTTTCTGAATTATAAATATTTCTTATAAAGGAGAGACTCTTCTTGGAGAAAGGGACAGGATAGTGAGTGAGTTGATAGTTTTAGATATAAAAAGTTCAGTAGTAAAATTTTTTTGCTTAAATGCACATAAGAAAACCAAAAAATGAGGAAATAAAAACTAATAAGATGATTTGTTTCTGTGTGGTTTAATTATCTGCATAATAGTAATAAATGTTACTTTAAAAATAAACTATTCCTAATAGAAACTCATAATTATTAATGCCAGCTTTTTTTCATAATAAAAATATTTCAACTTTAAAGTGTAATTAATAATGAAATTAATAATAAATAAGATTGATTAGAGTTTTGATTTATTTCTAAACTTAATAGGGAGTCATTGAAGTTTATTGAATAGGGAATGACTTGATCAGACTTGAATTTGAAAAAAAAAATCAATTTGGCAAGTGTATAGAGGATGGTTTGGAGTGAGCTGAAATGTGAGGCTAATTATCAATTAGAAGGTTATGAAAGTAGCCAAGGAAAGAAGTTATGAAGACCTGTATTAGGGTGGTGACTATATGAGTAAAGAAGGGATCATATCGAGATGTTTTCAGTGTAAAAAAAAAAAGATGGAATTTGGTACATGTGAGAGGAGTAAAATTGAGCATTCAAGAATTATACCTAAATTGAAAATTAGTTTTATTGGAAGAATGTTGGCACCTTTGACAGAAATAAGAGAAACAAAAAGATCAAACAGGTACTAAGATTACTCTAAAACCAACAGTTTACTATTTGTTGACTCTCACAATTTTAATTGATGAATATTCTAAATCTGCTGGCATTTCTAGCACTGCTAGTAGTATTGACATGCCAGTAAAGAGAAATATATTAAATGCTTATTATGTGCTAGTTACTATGCTAGTTTGTTATTTGTCCTTCATTCTGGAAGAGGACCATGACATTAGGGAGGTGATGCTATGACATGCAAAGGAATTGGATTTGAGGGAAGAAGGGCAATGTGAGGCCACTTGCCTGACTTTCCTCTCCAGAGCTTTCTGGGTCCAGTGGCAAGATATTCTGCCTTCAAGGAACCTATATTCTATCAGGGGAATTAAGGTGTGTGTGTGTTGGAATCTTTCCAAATTGTTAAGTCATTAGAGTTAGTAGAGACAATAATTATCTAATTTAGCATGGTTCAGTATCACTGATCTGATCTTACAGGGAGATGTTTTGGGCCAGAACCTGAAACAAGGTACTAAATAGAACTAATTGATACAATGCTTGTGTTCACACTTTTACTCATTGGTGTTCACAAGTATGGAAGAGTCACAAAGCAAACTTTGTAACTTTGTGAATTCACATCTCCCTTAGGTGTACCTCCAGAAGGAGTCAACCTTTGGGATAACAAATATAAAAAGGCTCTTAGCTTCTGGTTAGTTAGTTATTTCCGGTTAGAGAGAGTTACTTCGGAACATTGACTGGAGCCCCAGAAGAGCACTCTGGGAGGAAGCCCACAAGCCCTCTCTCCGGAGGCAAGAGAGATTCATTCCATTTTCCTCTTGTCTGGTTGGAGGCTGAAGAAAGCAGAGGCAGAAAGCAAAGGACAATCTGCAAGAGCTCTTGGAACCAAGCAGAGAGATAGGCCTCAACTAACTGGGCTGTTTTGGAAGGAGAAAATAAACGTTTGCATTTTTACCAGCTGACTGCTGAAACTAAAGCTGCCTCCAGAAAACCTCCCTGAGAAACTTGCTCGCTCCCAGAGAAAACCATTATTTATATTTTAAAGAAGAAAAATATCACATGTGTGTATACACACACATCTCTCTTAAAATATATAGTAAATTTCTTGGGGTAAAGGGCCATAAGGAAAAGCTTTTTAAAAAATGTAGTATTGGATTGAATGGACCATGGAGTATGGATGAGAAACAATGTATATTAAAGAGGAGAAATTTAGTTTGATCTTGAGAGACTTGGGAACTTGAAAATATTAAAGGAAGGCACTCTGAATATCCCAAACTATTCATTATTAATAAGTATTTCTTTCAGCACCTAATTCCCAGGGTTATTGTGAAAAATCAAATAAGAGAATAATTGTAAAGTCCTTGGCATGGTGCCCACAACATAGTAACTCCTGTATAAATGTTAGCTATTATTATCTTTAGCGACCACCAATTTTTTAGTTCTTAGGCACACTGTCCCTTAGATACACACAGTATCTATGGGAAAAATGGTCTCAATCTTAGAGGACAATGAGAGTGAGTCCCATGTGTAAGAATAACTAATGGAAAAGGCAACTCACAACTTCTAGAACTTTGTATTTTGGAATTGATTTCTTTTTTGGCAGAATGATCACAAAGGTCTCCTGAGGTAGAAAGTATCTACTGAGTAGCTTGCTTAGTTGGGATCCCAGGGTCTTCTCTTTTCTCTAGAATAATTCTTGGTTGTTCCTTGAAGCTGCTCCCTCCCTTGATTGCTTGTATCAGCATCCGTGTGTCTGAAATATGCAGCTTTTCTCCCTACTGAACCCTCTATGCTACTTGTTATGTATTTATCCTTCTAAACTACATGGCCTTAGTGAAGTAAGGAAAGAAATCATCTTTTCCCCTCACCTCCCGAACCCCAGCAGAAATCTTCTGCACAAAAGCCTATCTCAGATCTTGAAATGTCACCTAGGCTCTAAATGCTGAATTTTTCAATTTTAGCTCAGCTGTTTAAAACTTCCAGAGAGGTGGCTAATCAGCCAGTCATGTTTATCTCTTTTTGACTCAATCAGAGAGGGTGTAGACACATATTTTATATTTAACTTAACAACTAATTAACACCTTGTGAATGTATTCTGGACCTTCTTTAACTGTATCAATTCAACTTCAGAAGGGTGAATCCTTAGATTCTAAAGATATAGATATGAAAGTTTTCTTGTACATAGGATATAACTAAATTATCTCTCAAACTCAGTTGGGACTATTACTTTAGTTAGCTATTTAGTTTGATATAGCAATAAGCATATGCGGAGAGAGGGATATGCACAAGAGGAGGAGGTGGGAGAGAAAGGGCACCAGAAGGGGGAGGAGGAAAAGAAGTAAAAGAGGGGGAGAAGAAATGGAGAGGGGGAGAAAAAAGGGAGGAAAGGGGAAGAGGGAGGAGGAGGAGGGAGGGAAGGAGAAGTGGAAGAGGGGGGAGGAGAGGTGAGAAAGGGGGGAAGAAGGAGGAGCATGGGGAGAGGGAGGAGGGGAAAGAGAAGAGAGAGACAGACACACACACACACACAGAGAGAGAGAGAGAGAGAGAGAGAGAGAGAGACAGAGAGAGAGAGACAGAGACACAGAGAGAGAGACAGAGAGAGACAGAGACAGAGAGAGATAGAGAGAGAGACAGAGAGAGACAGAGACAAAGAGAGAGGGACAGAGACAGAGAGAGAGAGAGAGAGACAGAGACAGAGAGACAGAGAGACATACACAGAGAGAGGCAGACAGAGACAGACACACAGGCAGACAAAGACAGAGAAGACAGAGTTAGAGAAACAGAGATAGACAGAAACAGAGAGAAACAAGACAGAGAGAGAAGCACAATAACAAGAACAAATTTTTTCCTGCTTTTCTGTCTAGTAGGGAGAAGAGAAACAGAGTTCCTTAGCACTGCTTTACACACCAAACAGGAGCCAAAAATAAATAAGTCGTCAAGACCTTGATTCTTCTAAGCTCTTTCCACTTTTAGTCTAGTTGAGTCACATATAATCATCTATCAAAGACAGACTATCTGTCTGTTTTCTGAGGGTCATCTACTTAAGTACTGAGGCTTGTCAGCATTTTGGCCACATAATGATGAATTGTTTGCCAAAGTATCTCCCAGAGAATATCTGTTTAGTCATAGCAGGCTCGTGATTTATATTGATGGAGGAAGAACCCACATGTATAGAAATTTTTTTTTTTTTCATTTTTTAGCATTAGAGGTTTTTTCTTTTTTTTTTTTCTTTCTTTTCTTTTTTTTTTTTTTTTTTTTTTTTTAAGCATTAGAGAATCATTTTAAATCACATAAAAATGTACCTAACCTAGGGGATAGCTAGATATTTTCTTATTCTGCTCAAGTAGAGAAAAGAACATCAAGGGAGAATATTTTTTCTAATTATAAATTTAGTATAAAAGAGATATTTAAATGAATTACACTTGGTGAATGACAGGAAATTCTATTTTTTTTTCTTTTAATTCCTTTTTCAGAACTGACAGGAACACAAGATTGAAAAAACAGAAATGAAGGAAAGTAAAACAGTAGTAGTAGGGATAAAATAGAAAGATATAGTAGGATTTGTTGTTCAGTTGTGTTTGACTTTTTGAGATCATGGACCATGGAATTTTCTTGGCAAAGATACTAGAGTAATTTGCTGTTTCCTTTTCCAGCTGTTTAAGGCAAATAGAGGTTAACTGATGTGTCAAGGATTACATAGCTAGTAATTGCTCCAGTCCTAATTTGAACTGGATTATGCTAACTCCAGGCCCATTGTTTTATTCACTGAGTCATTTAACTACCAGATAGGAGGGAGAAAAATGAACAAGAAAGAATTCATAATCATTGCCCCTTACCTGAGAAAGGAAAGATGGTTTAAACAGTCTTGAAGGATCTCTAAATTCCTTTGTTAGTTCTAATATTATATGATTCTATAAGGTTTTTTGGTTTGCTTGATTTGGGGGATTTTTTTTTTTTTTTTTTAGCCATAGACCCAAAAGAAAGGGAAGTGGAAGCTAGAGCTGAAAGAAAGTTATATCGGGAATACCAAAAAAAAAAAAAAAAAAAAAAAGGAAAATTGAAATAAGCTTCACTCTCTGTTGCTGACTGAAGCAAAGGTAAATGTTGGCTAGTACACCATTAAAAGAGTAGGAGCAATCAATAGTAACAGCAAAGAATGAGAAATTGATGAATATTCTTAGGGGAAGTTTCAAAGAAGAAGAATTGGATATTTTTTACTTTTGTAAGAATTATATTAGGTGCCAAGAGGTTGAGAAAAGGGAGTTTGCTATTGACAGTTTTTCCCTTTCTCATATAACATTGAATACTGAAAATGCTGTTTTCTTACTCAAATAGTTGTAATTTGGCTATCAAATTGGGAAAAATAAAAAAAATGAATTTAGCATATCTTTTCTACAAATGAAAAAGAAACCCAAACAAACCTATGAATTCTTTTTATTTTTCTATGAATTCTTAACAAAAGAAAAACAGTATTTGGAAGGTACTTTGATCCTGTTTTAGAAAAAGGTTATCAGAATAGAAATGTGCCAAGAAAGCATAAGCAAAGTAAACTGGTTGTTTTATGTAAGAAGGCAGAGATAAGATTTTCACCTCAAAACATATGACAATCTGATGAAATTTATACAAAAAGCAAAAATGCAAGGCACATGGTAATTTTATTCATAAAGTTAGAAGAGATAGCAGGATTTTTTTTATTATAGCTTTTTTTTCTTTCTTTTTTCTTTCTTTTTTTTTTTTTTATGAAACATATGCATGGATAATTTTTTTTTAACATTGACCCTTGAAAAACCTTCTGTTTCAACTTTTGCCTTCCTTCCTCCCACCTCCTCCCCTAGATGGCAGATAGTCCAATACATGTTAAATGGCAACAGGATTTTTAAAGTAAGTAAGACAAAACAATTGAATGTGACTTATTAACTCAGCATACTTTTAGTATTTCATGGTTTACCTTACACTAGAAAAAGCCATCACAGTATCTGCATTTTCTTCTGGAGAGCATTTCATTGTTCACATTAGGGAAGAAAAGTTTACCAAATTCCTTCTTGTCACAGAATTGTTAGAATATTATTTCAAAGATGTCATGAGACAGAGACTTAGCCTTTTTAACCTCACCTGACCTTTATTTGTTTCATGTCCTTCTTATCTTGTGTAGGTAATGATATTCAGACTTATCTGTTTAGTATTCCCACCCAATAGCACAGCTGTCATTTTGTGCTAATTTTCCATAAATTACTTAATGAAAAAAACCACTCAATTACTAGGAAGGAATAGTAAATGTGGCCCTTTGGTTCGTGATTTGTAGAGATATATGACTATAGACAGGTATTCAATATGTCAATATTCTGTCACACACTGATCTCAAAATTGTCCAACAATTGCCAGAATATCTCCTAGGTTCCCAGAAAGTTGAAGTGTTGCTTTGGAAGAAATATAAAATGTCAGAATTATGTCTCTGAATTTTTTTCTCCTAATAAATGTTCGGACTGTCCTAAATAATAACATGTTGACTTTTCCTTCCCCTCCCTCCTCCACTCCTCTCCCCTGGTCCCATTATCTGTTTAAAACAAAAGTCATCTGTCCTTATTTGGAAACCAGACTTCCTTGTTTGTAGCTAATTAGGCCTGACAGTTTCATATCTTCCAGTTGTTTGCATTGTTTTCCCAAGATAATTTCCTTTGTTTTGGTTGATACCCTCAGTACATATTTCTGCCCTTGTTTAGGGTAATTAATGCTTCACAGTTTATTGCACCACTAAATAAAGGTATGGGAAAGTGATTTTGTTTCTTAAAAAAATTCAAGAAGATTGCAGGAAGAATGTGATATTGGTGTGCAAGTTATTCAGATTTACTGTACTTATAACTGCCTGGTGTTTACTTATTTCTGATATAATAAGAACTTATTTTCATCATCATAAGTACATGGTTCAGTTGAGGTACCTAGTTTAAATGAATTATTTTCCTCTGAGCTCAGTTTCTTCTATTTTAGTATAGGAGAATTTGCTATCAACAGAAGACATTTGCTTCTTTAAAAATACTTTGCATAATTTCTTTTATCTTTCCTAAGCTTTATGCAGATGAGGCTATTAAATAGCCTACATAATAAAAAGATGTATGAATAGAAAAATTAGCAACTAGATGGATATAGACAACTAGTTGCCATTATTCAAAAACTAGGATTTTTGTTTGTTGTATAACTTATTTTGTTTCTGTTAACAAAAGTTCCTTTGTCTATAGAAAATATTTGTAAAAATCAAGTTTTTTTTTTTCTTTTTTTCTTGCTTTATGTTACATGTAAATCCTCATCATTTGGATCTTTATACTGCTGATGCCACGAAAAAAAAAATTGTGATAGAGGCAGACATAGTTGACACAAATATTGCACTCATATTTTGAACTCTTGTTAACTTTCTAGGATTCTCTTTATTTGTACTTTTGTATTATATAGACTTCAGCCAAAAGCTATTGATTTCTCATCTTTCTTAGGGGATACTTCTTGCTGTTGACCTATGCTTCCAGTTATTTACTACCTATCCTTATTTTACACTTTTATTACTTAGTGTCTGTCTAGTAATACCCAACTGGTTTTGCTGTCTTTGTCAAGGTCCCAAATTGGGATTTTTCTTTCTCCTCATTTCCATCAGATTTTATCTCTTTTGTGTCTTATTCTGCTCTATTTATTAGTTTCAAACAACCTGATAAACGTATTCATGCAAAGGTGTTAATATCTAACTAGCATCATTTCTTACCTTTTTATAGGAACATATTTCAAAAAAGAACATTTTCTTTGGAATCCAGATAGCTGAATCTGTAATTGTAGAATTTCAGTCACCAGTTATAAGATGGTAGTGATAATATGTTCTCATAAGGAAGAATTGTGTGACTTTTCCTTTTTCTCACTTCTAAAGACATAAGCAATTGCTCATCTGTAAATTTCATAATGATTTTGATGAGGTACAAATGATGAGGCTAATGATAGTGAAGAGATGTGAGAATTGGGGTGAGGAATCGCCTCTGGTGAGCGTAGGTCCAATGTGAAAGAATTCGCAAACTCAAAAAGGCTGTATGGCACAAGGGAATTTTACTGTTCACTAAGAAGCCAGTCTGTTAGGCCAGACTTCTTAGTGGCAAAAAGTCCTATCAGAGAAATAACAAAGATTAACACTGAGAAGAGAATATCTTCAAAGGCAAAAATCCTGGCAGGCAGCCTTGTCAAGCAGAGAGCTTCCTTGGTGAAGCAAATTCCTGTTTCAGACTTCTGCAGAGATTTGGAGTTCAGAGTTGTCTTTTATTAGCAGTCTGAGGCTTGGACTTGCATTCAAAATTGAATGTTGTTAATGCCCAGGGCTTAGATTTCCAGTTGAAAAGAGAGTGTTTATCTTGGAATTTAGGGCTATCAGGCTGAGATTTCCAACTGAATGAGACCATTTAACTTGTGTCTGGAAAAGGTATGTTTTTCCTAGAGAAGCTCCTGAGACCCTGAATCTCCCTTTTTAACAGATTAAAGGGGACACAGTTTCAGGTGTAATGCCAGAGAAACTGAGGCAGGAGATGTTATGCCACAGTTCTTTTTAACTGTCCTGACTTTCCCTGTCTCAGTTTCCTTACCAGTTCTGTCTCAGTCTTTTATAAATTAGCAAGATAAAAGAGTAGATCTCCTGACTCTTTTATGGATTTACAATATTCCTTTAGAATATTCCAAGATAACCCAAGATATCTTTACTTCTTTGTCTCCGGATTTTTTAGGGTTTTATGGCTTCCCCTCCCTGATAAAAACTTTCCCTCCCTTTCTCTTCTTTGGTCTCCAAAAAGGTATTTAAGAAGTTGGGGTTCCTCCATTCATTGCTGGAGAATGGAGTCTGGCAGCTGTATGCTGGATGCTGGATTCTTTGGGTCCTCCAGCCCTGGGACCAATATGGATTCCTTGGTCCCAGTATACTTATCTCTGTCTGACTGGATAATCTGAGACGAGAGTCCTGTCCAGTCAATCTTACTCTCCCATTAATAAAATATTAAAAACTCTCTAATCTCTCTCCTGCCTCAGTTTCTCCGGCATTACAGAGAGAGATTAGAGAGTTTTTAATATTTTATTAATGGGAGAGTAAGATTGACTGGACAGGACTCTGTCTCAAATTATCTAGTCAGACAGAGATAAAGATATACTGGGACCAAGGAATTCATATTGGTCCCAGGTCTGGAGGAGACTATCATCTCAAAGAATCCAGTGTCTAACATCCACCGCCAGCCGCCATTCTCCAGCAATGAATGGAGAATCTCTAACCTTTATATACCTTTTAGCGACAAAGAAGAGGGAAAGAGTAGGAAAGAGTGGGAAAGCCCAACTGGAAAAGGCTATGAATCAAAAAGGAACCCAGAGACAGGATGTCTGAATACCCAGAGATAAAGATGTTAGTGAAATATCTTGGAATATTTTAGAGGGATGTTGTAAATTCTCAAGGACAGAAGATAATCAGGAAGTCTACTCTCTTGTTTATCTTGCTTGGGTTAACAATTTATATCCTTAGACTAATTGGTCCTCAGCCTTCATGGACCAGAGGGAGATTTACAGCTTAGGGGAGTAATTAGGGAGACTGAGACAAGGGAAACTTGTACAAGGAAACTGAGTCAGGACAGTTAAAGAAAACTGGCATAACACAGGGTTCACTTCCATCAATTTTACCTATACTTTGAATCCAAATCACCGATTTAAAATTTTTTAATATAATTGAATCAAGAACACATCATAGGATTACTGATTATAAATATTTGCCTACATTAAGATTCACATCTTAGAGTCCAATTGCTCATTCATTTTTCTGTTGCATTCAATTCTTTGTGACCCCATTTAATTTTTTGTTTTTGCAAAATTGCTGTTTTGGCTTCCATTTTATTTTTTCACCTCATTTTACATATTAGATATTGAAGCAATTCCCTGATTAAGTGACTTGTTTGGGGTCACACAACCTAGAAAGTATGTGACACCAGATGTGAATTTATAAAGATGACTTTTCCTGATTCTAGGCTTAATGTGCTATCTGTTGTGGTATCTAACTGTATTTTTTAAGAATAGCTTTTTAGTTTCAAAATACATGCAAAGTTAGTTTTCAATATTTAACACTTGTGAAACCTTAGGTTCCAAATTTTTCTCTTTTCTTCCCACCTCTCTCTCCTAGACAGAAGGTAATCCAATATTTAATAAACATGTACAATTCTTCTATACATATTTCCACATTTATCATACTGCATAAGAAAAATCATATCCAAAAGGAAAAAAGGAGAAAGAAAAAAAGCAAACAAACAATAAATAGGTCAAAACTTACTATATTGTGATCCATATTGAGTCCTCATAGGCCTCTTTCTGTGTTCAGATAACTCTCTCCTACACAAGTCTATTGGAATTGGCCTGAATCACCTCATTATTCAAAGGAGCCACATCCATTAGAGTTAATTATCATATAACTTGTTGCTGTGTATAATGTTCTCTTGGTTTTACTCACTTCACTTAATATCAGTCATGTAAATATTTCTTGGTCTTTCTGAAATCATCCTACAGATTGTTTTTTTTTTTTTTTAACAGAATAATAATATCCCATAACATATATATGCCATAACTTATTCAATCATTCCTCAACTGATGAGCATTCACTTAGTTTCCAGTTCTTTGCCTTTGTGTGCATTTTTCTCCAAATGTGGTTATCATACTATCTCTTATTACAATATCCTTAAAGATATGAGCTTCAAGCATGCCTCTTTGTGCTAAATATTTCTGCTCATCATCATCAGCCTACAGTGAGAAATTCTTGTATTTATAGCTCACCTATATGACTTGGAATTTCATGATATGACTTCACTTCTCAAGGGAAAGGTGGAAAATGCTAATCAGTAGGAGACCTGCATTTATTACTCAGACCCTAGAAAAACACTATGACAATTTTTTTCTAGTAAATTTGCTTATTTTTAACATATTTTACTTATGTATCATGTTGGGAGAGAAAAATTAGAGGAAAAGGAAGAATGATGGGAGAGTGAACATAACATGTGTTGATTTACATTCCAATCTCCTAAGTTCTTTTTCTTTGGATTTCTTTGGATCAATGAAACGCTGAGAAAAACTGTCTTTTATAGTTCAATACCATATATTCTTGCTATTATTATATAAAATATATTCCTGGTTCTGCTAGTTTCACTCAGCATCAGTTCATTTAAATCATTCCAGGTCCTTCTAAAATTAACTTGTTAATCATTTTTTATAGAACAATAATATTCCATTACCTTCAGATACCACAATTTGTTCAACCATTTCTCAATTGATGGACATCTATCTACTCATTTTCCAATTCTTTGATACCATAAGAAAAAGCTAATAGAAAATTTTACACATATGGGTCCTTGTCCCTCCTTTAAGATTTTCTTGAGAAACAGACCCAATGATGGCACTGCTAGGTCAACGAGTATGCACAATTTAATAGCCCTTTAGGTATAGTTCGAAATTGCTTTCCAGGATGATTGAATTATTTTACAATCTCACCAACAATGCCTTAATGATCCAGTTTTCCCATAACCCCCACAACATTTATATTTTCCTGTCATCTAAGCCAATATGAGAAATGTAAGGTGGTACCTCAGAGTTGTTTGAATTTGCATTTCTCCAATCAATAGGGATTTAGAACATTTTTTCATATAACTATAGATAGCTTTAATTTCATAATCTGAAAATTGTCTGTTTTTATCCTTTGACCATTTATCAACTGGGAAATGACTTGTATTCTTACAAATTTGATACAGTTCTTTATATATTTTAGAACTAAGACCTTCATCAGAAACACTGGCTATAAAGGTTTTTTTTCCCAGGTTTGTATTTCCCTTGTGATCTTGTTTCTTTTGGTTTTGTTTTTGCAAAACCTTTTAAATTTAATGTGATCAAAGTTTTTGCCTTTCATAATGTTCTCTAGTTCTTTTTTGGTCATAAATTCTTTCCTTCTCCAAATATCTGATAGGTAAATTATCTCCCAATTTGTTTATGGTATCATCATTTATGCCCAAATCATGTACCCATTTTGATCTTATTTTGGTATGGGGTGTGAGATGTAGGTCTATGCTAAGTTTCTGACATTATTTTTCAGTTTTCCCAGCAGTTTTTGTCAAATAATGAGTTCTTATTCCAGAAGCTGGAGTTTGGGGGTTTATCAAATACTAGATTACTATAGCTCTTTATTATTGTATCATGTGTATCTAATCTAATCCACTGATCTACCATTCTATTTCTTAGCTAGTACCAAGTAGTTTTGATGACTGATGTTTTATCATATAGTTTTAGGTTTGGTACTGCTAAGCCACCATCCTTTATATATTTTTTCATTAATTCCCTTGATATACTTGATCTTTTATTCTTCCAGATGAATTTTATTATTTTTTAATGTTCTATAAAATATTTTTGGCATTTTTAGTGGTATGGCTTTGAAAAAGTTGACAAAGTTATGAAGAATTCACATTTGTATTATATTAACTTGGCCTACAGATGAGCAAGTAATATTTTTCCAATTGTTTAGATATGATTTTATTTGTGGGAAAAATGTTTTATAACTGTGTTTATATAGTTCTTGGGTTTCTCTTGGCAGGTAGACGCCCAAGTATTTTATTTTTTCTACTGTATTATAAAATTGAATTTCTCGTTCTATCTCTTGCTGAGGGACTTTGTCAGTAATATATAGAAATGTTTATGATTTGTGTGGGCTTATTTTACATCCTGCAACTTTGCTAAAGCTGTGAATTTTTTCTGGTAGGTTTTTGCATGATTTTCTAGGATACTCTAAGTATCATCATATCATTTACAAAGAGTGATAGTTTTATTTCCTCATCGCCTATTTTAATTCTTTAATTTTTCTTTCTTTTTTTTAATTGCTAAAGCCAACATTTCTAATAAAATGTTTAATAACAGTGATGATAATGGACATCATTATTCTGATCCTATTGGGAATATATCCAGCTTCTCTCCATTACAAATAATGTTTGCTGTTTGTTTTAGCTAAGTCTCTTGTGTTTTTTATAGAAATGTGTCTTTTGTCAAAAGCTTTTACTGCATGTGTTGAGATTATGATATAATTTCTGTTGGTTTTGTTATTGATATGGCTGATTATGGGAATAGTTTTCCTGATATATATAACCAGCCCTGCATTATTGGTATAAATCCTACTTGGTCTTAATGTGTTATCCTGTTGATAAGTTGCTGTAATCTCTTTACTAATATTTGGCAGTATTCCTTTATTTTTCCAGATAATTTACATCGTATTGGAATTAATTGTACTTTAAGAATTTCATAGAATGCACTTGTGAATCCATCTACCCCTGGATATTTTTTCTTTGGGTTTTCATTAATGACTTGTTTAATTTCTTTTTGCTAAAGTGGGGCTATTTAAGTAATTTATTTCTTCTTTTATTAATCTGGACAATTTATACCTTTTGCAAAGATTCATCCATTTCAGTTAATTTGCAGACTGGCTGCTATACACTTGGGCAAAATAATTCCTAATTATTGCTTTAATTTCTTTTTTATTGGTATTAATTCACCCTTTTCATTTTTGATCCTGATGGTTTGGTTTTATTTTTTCTTATTTCTAATCAAATTAAGCAGAAATTTATCTATTTTGTTGTTTTTATTCACAAAATCAACTTTTAGTTTTATTTATTCCTTCAGTAGTTTTCTTAGTTTCAATTTTATTAACATCTCCTTTGATTTTTCAGAATTTATAATTTGGTATTTAACTGAATTTTTTTAATTTGTTATTTTTCTAGATTATTTTAGTTGCATGTCCAATTCATTGATTTTCTCTTTCTCTATTCTATTCATTTAGCTATTTAGAGATATATAATTTATCCTAGAATTGTTTTGGTTGTATCCCATAGGTTTTGGTATGTTGTCTCATTATTGTCATTCTCTTGAAAAAACTTATGGATTATTTCTGTTATTTCTTGTTTGACTGACTCATTTTTTAGAAGTAGATAATTTAATTTCCAATTGCTTTTAGTTTATCTTTCCCTGGCCCTTTATTGAATATAATTTTTATTGCATTCTGTTTTGAAAAGAAAGCATTTACTATTTTTGACTTTCTGCATTTGGTTGTGTGTGATGACCGCATTAGCACCCTGGATACCTTAGAATCAGCCAGAGTTAGGATAAGCTAAAGTTCTTGGTTTTTATTCTTGGTCTTTAGATGTAGGATTGAATTGGATGGAAGCAGAATCTTCATGATCTTCCTTCTTTATCTCCTGCCAAGTAACCCTGGCTAGTCTTACTCCACCCCCTAGTCCCTCCTACAATTCTCTGTATACACTAATTATTGAGCTAGCACAGGATAGTGAGAAGGGCCATTTTCCAAGCATATGATTATAGAGTATTAGCCAATTGGTAATTAGCCTTAAGTGCTTGAACCAACCTCAGTCCATCGACTCAAGAATTTCAGCCCTTTACATCTTCCACTTTCTTTTGTTTTAAAACATAGGTGGTCAAGCCATCCCTGACTTCTCAGGGAGGTGAGAACCCCAAAAAGGAGGTGATCACGCCCTCAGTGACTTCTCAGGAAAGGAGGTGAAAACACCGAAAAGGAGGTGATCACTCCCCCCCTGACTTCTCAGGAAGGGAGGTGAAAGCACTAAAAGGAGATGATCATGCCCTCCTTGACATCTCAGGAAGGGAGATAAAAAGCACCAAAGGGACATGGGGATTGCTAGCAGGTTTCTGGACTGAAGGGTCTTATTAGAAACAGGTATGCACAAACCATCAGCATGGGAGGTATTACACAAGCACATAGCAATAACACATAGGCTGTTAGTGGTGACTCTCCCCACAGCCAATGCAGGCTCAATTTGGTGTAACAAATATGAATTATACATGCAAGTAGTGATATAATAAACAATATAAGTCAACATGGTATTGTAAAAGTTTTCCAGAACTCCTATAAGGAGGGTATGTAAACAACAGTCATACATACACCTTCTTCACCAGCCAAGAGATAGTCCAAAACTAATCCATTGTCCATTGCTTTCACGTGTCAGGGAATCCAATGATTCCCACAAGTTTTTGAAGTCCTGCAACAGTCTTATCATTTCTCAGAAAATGCAATGATTCCTGAGGGTTTTATCGCTACCTAAGGGCCACTGTTCTATCCACTCTGGTATATCAGTTTTCCATTGGATAGGAACAGGTGAAAGTGTTGGCAGGCCTTCAATAACAGCCTTGACAAAAAAACTGAAGTACTCATTTTTAATCCTAATTGTTCTAAAATGTCTCTTCTCCAGAGATTGATGGGGATTTTTTCAACTATAAAAAGAGTAAAAACTCCTGTTTCACCTTCAAGTATCCATCTCAAAAGGGTAGCATTAACTTTAGCTGCTATTAATTTTCCTAGGCATGTAGGTATCTGCCTTAATCTTTGGCTAGTGATTGGGCCAACTGGCACCTCTAATGACTGTACAATTTGCACCAGTGTCTACCAATCCTTGTAATGGTATGCCATTTATATAGATAGTGGAGCATAGATCAGTCAGCTGTCACAGCTGCTGTCCAATATATTCCTGGATTTTGTTGCTTGGAGTCAGAATCTGGGCAACTATCACCAGATTGCATATTAGGAATCTCTATTAGTAAACCTGGTGCTACTACTTCTCCTGGTTGATAAGCCACACATTGTCTACCTGCATTAGTAACTGGGATATTATCTACATATTCCCTAGTTTCCCACATCAATGTATGGATGGACACTGTTTTTGTAAGTACTCTCAGGAGATGCAAGAATCCATAGGCTGGAGAGGAACAGATTTCACCTCTCCAGGGGGTATCTCAGTTGTCCCAGCTGCAGACACCTCTATTTTCCCCAATTGTAATTCCTTTCTCCCATTAGGTTGCTTCCTTGCTGGTTATGTCATTCTCTTCTCCCATCAAATTGCTTTCTGGCTGATTGATCATGTCTGAAGACTGAACTTCTAGGCACTCTCTGGGTGTAGCTTTGGCTGCCATCATGCCCCAAGTATTTTTTGCCTTGGGCCCTGGGGCTGCGCCCCTCATCCCATTTCCCTGAATCAGTGTACAGTCTGATGCCCAATGGAAGCCTCTGTTGCATTTTGGACATGGGGTTTGGGGTCTTGTTCTCCCACCCTGTTTTCTCACTCAGTCTCTATGCCAACATTGAGCTTACAGATGCCCTACTTTATCACATTGAAAGCATTGGCGAGTCTCTCTGGAAGTCCCTTGCCAAAAGGGACCCTTTCTTCCCATGTTCGGATCTTGGGAAATCTGCATCATAGCCTGACTATAAAGGGCATTTGTGCCTACTGTGGCACAGCATTTTATGATCTCCTCTAAAGGAGCATCCTTGCGTAGTCCTAGTATAATTCTTCTACAAACCTCAGCATTTTCTTTAGCAAGTTGCTTTATCATAATATCACTTACTGCATTTTCACCATTAGTTCATATGACAGCTGTCTGAAAATGTCCCACAAAATCAGCAAAGGGTTCATTTGGTCCTTGTGTTATTTTTGTGAAGGCTCACTCTTGTCGTTTTTATTGGGGAGTGAAACCCATGCTTTGAAAGCAGCAGCAGCAATTTGCCCATAAGCTGCTAAGGGATTAATCTGTACTGAAATGTCTGCATAAGAACCTACACCTGTTAGTTGGTCACAGGTGATTGGAGGATTAACTCCACGATGACTATTTTGTTGGGCTTGTATCCTACAGAGCTCACTATATTCAGAAAGCCACGACAAGTTTTGTCCAGGTTCTAAGCATGTCCTTGCTATAGATTTCCAGTCATTAGGGATTAAGACTTCATAAGCCAAATTCTGTAATAACATCTTAACATAAGCTGATGTAGCCCCATAAAGAATGCAAGCCTTTTTCAGTCTTTGAGGATTTCTAGATCAAAAGGAGTGTATCTTTTACTTTCCTGACCTGAAGAGTTAAACTGTTGAATCACAGGATACATTTCTAGTTTCAAATCAGCTATATCCTTCCCTTCCTCTGTGGCTTTAAGTACTGCCTTTTGCAATCTAGTCATAGGAGGGGGTGATTGCTGGGGGGAGGTGCTAGTGATATCACTGCCCCTCCCACTTCTCCTTCCTCCATCCCAGAAGGTGGAGTTGATGGGGGCAAGTCAAGAACCAGTTCTGGTTTAGGCGGGGTTGAAGCTGCCTGGTGAGAACAAGAATCATCATGCCCTTCATCCTCACTTAACTCCCCATGCCCTCTGTTGATATTGCCATTAGTGTGTTCATTGTCTTCCTCTTTTTCCTCATACTTCCTCATCTGGCTGTTCTTAGAATTTTTCTTTTTTCTATAACTTGTAGTAATCTTTAAGACCAATTGTATTATGTTGTATGTATAGAATATTTCCTTGGAAATTGAATGAGGACCTTTATCATTGTAGTATTCACATAATTGTTGTCCTACTAACTTCCAATTATCTAGCCCTATCTCTTCTTCCTTTAAGAACCAAGGGAACGTGCCTTCTAATGTACCCAAGAGTCTAGAGATCTGCAACCAAGTTACAATTAAGCCTTGTCCCTTGATCAACTTAAGTATGCTTTCTATAGAGCCCCCTTGGGGTGGGGGGTGGGCATAGGGCTGGGGCTGGGGGAGAATCTTTTCCTAATATCTGTCCCATTTCAGCTAGAAAAGGTTACTAATTTAGCCCTCAACAAAGTAAGTTCCCTGTTTGTTAAAATACTCACCCAATTTCCTGGTCCACAGGGACTTCAGTGAAATTAGGGTCCTTGGTCCACACATTGGGCACCAAATGTGATGACCATATTAGCACCTTGAATACCTTAGAATCAGCCTGAGTCAGGATAAGCAAAAGCCCTTGGTTTTTATTCTTGGTCTTTAGAGGTAGGATTGAATTGGATGGAAGCAGAATCTCTATAACCTTCCTTCTTTGTCTCCCACCCAAGTGACTCTAGCTAGTCTTATTCCACCCCCTAGTCCCTCCTACAATTCTCTGTATACACTAATTATCAAGCCAGCACAGGATAGTGGGAAGGGCCATTTTCCAAGCACATGCTTATAGAGTATTGTCCAATTGGTAATTAGCCTTAAGTGCTCGAACCAGACCTCAGTGCATCGACTCAAGAGTTTCAGCCCTTTATAATTGTGAGGTTTTTATGACCTAATACATGGTCAATTTTTGTGAAAGTGGCATGTACTATTGAGAAAAAAGGGTATTCCTTTCTGTCTTTATTCAATTTTCTCCACAGGACTATCATATCTAGATTTTTAAAGATTCTGTTAACTTCCCTAATTTCTTTCTTGTTTATTTTGTGGTTAGATTTGTCTGATTGTGAGAGGAGGATGTTGAAGTCCCCCACTAGAATAGTTTTGTTGTCTTTTTCTTTATATAACTGTCTTAAAATCTTCTTAGGAATCTGGCTGTTCTACCACTTGTAGTATCATTTAGTATCATTACTACCTCATTATTTACAATACCCTTTATCAAGATGTACTTTTTTTCCCTTAATTTCTTTTCATAAGATCTATTTTTACTTTTGCTTCTTCTGATATCAGAATTGCTACCCCTGCTATTTTTACTTCATCTGAAACATAACAAATTGTGTTGCAGCCTTTTATCTTTCCTGTGTTATGTTTCTCTCTGCATCAAATGTAGGGTTTTGTGTTTTATCCACTCTGCTATTCATTTCTGTTTTATGGGAAAGCTTATCACATTTACGTTCACAATTATGAGTACCAGCTCTGTATTTCCCTCCATCGTATTTTCTCCCCTGTATATACTTTTGTTGTCTCTTTTCATCCTGTCCTTAGTCCTGTTTATTTTACCCATCACACCCACTATTTTATCCCCTATCCCCTCTTCCCCCTTTTCATAATAGTGTTTTTAATCCACCCCCCCATTACCTTATCTTCTATCACACCTTCCGCCCTTCTCTTACCTTTCCCTGGAGTGTTTCTGTCTTCTCTTTTATCCTCCTTCTCTGTTTTCTTTCCTCTTTCTTTTCCTACTTTTTAATATATTATTATATTTCTATTATATAAATTTCTATACCAAACTGAATGATTAAGTTATTTCTTTTTGGAACTAAAACTGATGAGATCAAATTTCATGCAATGCTCATTCTTTCTTCTATTTTCCTTAATTATAATAAGTCTTTTGAGCCTCTTCCTGTGAGCTAATTGTCCTGTTATACTTTCCCCTTCTTCTTTTTCAAGTACAGACCTTTTCCCACTCCTTAATTTCTTTTTCTTTGATGTCATCATATCAGGGTCCATTCAGAACCACACCCTTAGTCCATGTGATGCCTCTCTTTGTCTGTAGCAGTGACAGATACTGTTGTCAAGAGTTATGAGTATCACTTTCCCATCTAGGGATGTAAACAATTTTATCTTGAAAGAATGAATCCTGTATTTGTAGATTAAAATTTTTGTTTAGTTTTTTCAGTAGAAATGATTAAAGTCTCTTACTTCATCGAAGCTCCATCACCTTCCCTGAAAAATGATGCTGAGTCTTACTCACTGGGTAGAATTCTTCGTTGTAACCCTAGGCACTTCAGGATCTCCAATCTTTTATTGTAGAAGCTGCTTTATCCTGGATAATCCTTGATATTTGAATTGTTTTTGTCTGGTAGCTTGCAATATTTTTTTCCTTGAGGTTGTAGTTCTGGAGTTTTTTAAACAATGTTCCTTGGGATTTTTGTTGTGGGATTTTTTCCCAAAGGTGATCAATGGATTCTTTCAATGAGTACTTCCTGTTTCACTTCTAGAATACTGGGAAAGGTTTTTTTTTTTTTTAATGATATCTTGAAGAATGTTAACTAGGCTCTTTTTTTGGTCATGTCCTTCAAGTAGACCAATAATTTTAAAATTATCTTTTCTGGATCTATTTTCCAGGTCAGCTATTTTTTTTTAATGAGGTATTTCACATTTTCTTCCATTTTTTAAATATTTGTTGGCCCTTTTCAAGTTTCCCAGTGTTTGCCTTCTGAACTAGAATTGGAAGCTGCCCCCCTGATTTGCTCTTCTATTGAGTTAGGACTAACTGTCTTAGTTGCTCATTTGCTGTGGTTCAGACTCTCTCACTGGCTTTCCCAGAGTCTATCTGAACTGGGCTATGTACTCTTTTCACCCCAGTGAGACGGACCTTGAAGTTTTTCCAATCTGTCTTGAGCTGGAGAGTGGTTTCATTCCATCAGACTCTGTTCAGAGATTTGGTTTCATGTAATTTTTGAGTGAAACTGGGAGAGCTTGAGCAGCTTTCTGGCTTCATGTTATCATGTTGGCTCCACTTCAGAAGTTCTCTCACTTGCACCTTTATCCTAAATCTCTTTTTCATCTTTCCCAAAATGTGATCACCCAATTGCTATTTAATTATCTCCAGAAATAGAGAACTTAGTATTTTTTTAAAACAGAAAACCATTTTTATGTAACTCTAATTGTTGAATTAAACTGAAATCAGAATTTTCCTTCTGAGACTGAGAAAAATATGTTGAATCTGTCTTCCATAAAACAACCCCTCAAACAATTGAACACAGCTCTTCTCTTTTTTAAACTAAATTTGAATTTCATCAACAATATGACATAATTTTCAGTTTCCTCATTATCTCAGTGATTCTTATTGGATGTACTCAAAAATGATTAAAATCCAGAATGAAATGCAATATTTTTGGAAGGATCTGACATTGACATCATATAGTGAAAAGATCCCAGTACACATTCTTGGATAATGTGTTTTTGTTAAGGTTTGTTAAGTTTCAGTAGGCTTTTTGAAAGTTAAATCCACTGCTGCTTCTTATTGAGCTTTAAATAAATCACTTAAGTACATTTGTCATCTGCTTCTTCATCTGTAAAATGAAGGAGTTGGATGCTTTAAGGGCTGGATTTCTTTTAGATCTCTAAGGTGTTTCTTAGTTTTAAAACTCCAAGATTCTAATTTCATTAAGCATGTGATCAGGTTTCCATTTTTTCCCCAATTTTTTCTCCAATGGGGAAAAACAATCCTATTAGGCCTATTATGCCCTAGGCTAATAAATGAATGCCAAGTGTTATGACTGATATAGGTGCAGTTTTACTTGAAGGAGACGGCTGGATTCAATCAGTTCTCAAAGGGTCTTCCTTTGGTTATAACATTAAAAAAAATACTGCAAAAAACTCAAGGTCCAAATTTAATTCCATTCTCAAGAATCATTCATGAGGAGAGAGAAAGAAGAAAGTTACAAATTTTATCCTTACCTCTGAAGTTTTGTTTATTTTTGTTTTGTTTTGTTTTGTTTTATATGAATTTGGATGATAATTATGCAAACTGGAATAAGTACAGCAGATCCAATCCAGATTAGTCATATTTGAATACTGTCACAACCGTGCCACCAAATTAGTATTAAGTATGATTAAAATTCATTCAGTGTGCCTGTATAGTCCCCATCGAACAAAACATCAACACTTTTGTAATGAGCTATCTTTCTAAAGATTCTGGGAGAGAAGTAAACTTTTAAACAGATTAGATATATGCATGCGTCTCTGTTTCAGATGTAGGTATATCAACTTTTGTGAATTATATTTCATCATTTATCTGTATGAATTAAGAGACATTTTAATAGTATCATTCATTTTTGTTTGGGGAGCAGAATCCCCTAGAAACAGAGGAGATGATGTATATGATATAATGTAACTAGCTAAAGTTGACAGAAATACTTTTCCTGAGGCCAACTCTAACTGAAAACAGACTGAAACATTTGGGAGTTTTTTTTTTTTTCCTTTTTAAAAAAAATGACATTTGTGAAATGTAAAGATTATCTGTGGTAAATTACCTTTCATGTGTAGTAACAAATGAGATAATTTCTTCAATAGAAAGAGATGGTATGTAAAATCTGCTCATTAGTTTACTAAGTATGTGTGGAAACAATTATTTTCACTCAAGCATCTGCCACATGATGGGCTTCAAAATACTCTGTAATTTAAAAGTTCTCCCACTGTGTGTGTATTTATTTTTATTATGCATTGTATTGGTAGGATGTCCTCAAATTGTTTAATTGGAATTCTGTGCTGGAAGTAATAGAATCACTATATTTAATAACTGACTTGAAATATTTCTGATGGAACAGATGGTTTTGTTTTCTGAAGATGAATTTGTATCAATATACCTTTTTTATTCTTTGTTAAAGTGCTGAATCTTTTGGTACCTTATGTGACTTGGGTCCCTTCTAAAATTCATTCAGGTTTGCTCATTAAAATTTGCATTATTAATTGACTTGATTCACAGTTTATTTCAACAAAGTATTTTGTTTTTATTAGTATTTAGATAACATTTGATTTATTAAGTAATAGTAGTAGCCTTTTATATGTCAATATCCAATAATGAAGTAAGGCAGGGAATTTCAGGTGCAGAATAACTGTTATTCCCATCATAAAGACAAATAAGCCAGGGTTAGGATTTATTTCGATAGTGCTAATGTTTGAAATAAAATCACATGATAGATAAAATGGGTCTGTCATAACACTTTGGGGTTATGTTCCATAATGCAAGTGCAGGTTTGAATGCACTTCAAATGTTTGAAACTATTAATTTAAATGGTGAAGATCCTAAGATCTTAAGATTTCTCTATGGAGTAAACCAATAATCTATGAGTATTTTCATTCTATCATTTATTTTCCTATTAATACATTTGGAAACTATTAAGTAATACAAAACTAAGGAGGAAAAATACTATGTTTTCCCTCACAGCATAAACACCATTAGCCAGATAGCTAAGGGACTTATTGAGTACATTTTAATAAAGTGTATTTGCCACACCCTGGGCTAAATGCTGGAGATATCAATACAAGTTTGCAAGCTCTCAAATTATTTCCCTTCAATTATATGTTCTTAACTTATAATAGGAAAAGACTACATATAAAGGAAATCTAGGAAATGGGAAACAAATAGTATTTGAGCTGTGCTCCGTTGTGGAAAATGTTTACCCTTGAGGAAATAAGATTTTTTTTTTCTTCCCAAGAAGATGGGGTTTATGTTCCAGTCATTACTGCTAATGAAGAAGGGAAGCATTCAATCTTGACTCATGATTTAGTGCTTGTTGCACATGTGGAAATATCTTCCTGTGAGAGCATACAGCTGGTCATTTTAGAAACTGTCATAAAGCTGCAGACTTGTGATCACCTGGCTAAATTGGCAGGCATAAAACTCTGCCCTGCCAAATGAGTGGTTGGGATTGAAGACTTATTAAAAATCTGTCACTTAATGAGTTTGTCCATTATAACTCTAAATGTAATTACTTTCTTGGTTTGGTCTGGCAGAAAAGTTGCCATCATTTGCTCAACATTCCAGTTTTTCAATACACGAATTATTATATTATCATATCATCATGTGGATGAAAATGGCCTGATGTTTATCATCATCTATAGCAAATGTTTCCCCAGCATGAACTTAAATAAGACTTAGGCCATTTACTGTTAAAAGAAGAAAAATTTCTTCACAATTTTTTTGTTATTAGAATTTCAATATTTTAAGTCAAGATATATAATGCTTTATTTAAATTATCAGCTATCCAGCATGAGAACATTTGAAGGAGAAATTAATTTAAAAGAATGGTTCTGTTACTGTGCAGATTAACTAAAATAGTTAAACAGCAAAAAAGTTTTGCTGTTTTGAATTGATTCTACAGATATTTCCATTTTCTAAATCCTCCTGTGAACCTCCTACCTACCATAAAATGTTATCCCCATAAAATCTAGCACATAAAATCAATCATATAGGCTTCTTTCTATTCTCAAAGGTCCAAGATTAGAACCTTAAGTATAAGAGAAAAAATGTTCAGAGGCTATGGTTAAGCAGAATATTCTAAAGGTTCAAAATTGTTTGAGGAAACAGTTTTTCAGCCTTTATTTTTGTTTATTGTGTCATAATCCAGAACTCAAAAGCCATTGACATAGTTTGAATGATTTGTTCTTTGTTTCTTATATAAGTATTGCAATGATACGTGCATGATATGGAGGCCTATTCCTGAATATATATAGCGTCCATGAGACTCATATATTTACTTAGACACATTTTAGGAAATTTCTTGTAAAATCATAGGTAAAGAATACTGGAAATATCTCAAGAATATTTATGGTACTCAACCTTCTGTCCATCATCCACCTAAGTTAATGATGTAAGAAAACAATTACAAATTATCAAAATCTAGGTTTAAAAAAAACACCCACTCTCAAATTTTACCTTCTAACAAAGATTGAGTAACTCAATGAACATGAAAGAAAAAGGGCATCCTTTTGGGGGGTTCATCTGGCAACAATTGTGAGTCACTCAAATACTATCCCAGAGTGACTATTCCAAAAGCTTACCTAAATCATCTGAGACAGGTACTGTTTAGCCTATTCCTAATGAATTCCAGTTGCATTGTCAGAGTCCAGATGGATTTTGCTGAAATTGTAGAGGTGCTCTTCAAAATAGCCCACTCTTAGAATAAATTCAAAGCTAAATCCTATTATGTTCAAAGTGAAGTGAAATCAATGTCAGTTCATATGACATGGCCTTATTTTCAAATAGGAAATTTCAAAGGAGTCAAAAGTAACTACTTCCTAGCAATGTTCATAGCTACAGATTTATTAGTGCACCGCATGAATATTCATATTTTGAACACAGAATGAACTGAAATATTGTTAATCATCATTTTAAAACATTTTTATAGAATACAAATATATCAGTGTGTACATTTTTCTGTGTTGATGAAAATGAATAGTACTTTGGGACCAAGTATGCCTATTAAACTGATGTGATACATTACCAGGCCTACATAGAAGAAATGAGCACAGATGGTGAGTCTATTACTTCTCTAACAAGAAATTTATCTTTTTCTCTCATTTTTTTTTCTCTCTCTCATTGAAATCTGAACAGCATTTTCTCAAGTCATGAAACCTCTGTAGGGATCCTTACTGTGTTTTATCCATTACTTGTACATTAGTAGGGGGAAAAAACCCCTAAAGTGATTAATGACTTATTAAAACTTTGTAATGAGACAACTCTCAAACTAAGTGTCTGTTTCATATTTTTTTCCTTCCTTTTGAGAAACATATTTTGCATGTAAATTAAAGTCTATTCATAAAGAGTTTTTGTAGCATGTTAAGATTCCAATTTACTCATTAAGTGCTGACAGTATCATTTAGTTCATGTTAAAAAATATCAATGTGTCTCTGCATAGACATTTGTTAATGATTCAATTGTTTAACATGTAGATGTAAAGAAAAGAGTGTTAAGAAAATCTTTTTAGAAAAAATGAAAATGTAAAAAATTAACAGTGTGTGATATTAGAACGTGGTATTTTATTTTGAGGTTTTTTAATGTTTTTCTCCTCCACTGTATAAAAGAGGGAAGAATTTTTTATTTGATGATTTTTTTGTCTTGTGCCTGGTGATATTAGCTTGTATCAAAATATAGGGTCATAGTAATAGTAATTCTTTTACATGGAATATAGAAAACTGTTCCATAGGTGGCTTAATTAAAATTTTCCTTTTTCTCTCATTAAAAATGAGAATAGGAAAGGTTAAGAGGCCAAGGCTTTGTAATATTAATTATAGATTACTCATGCAAATATGATTATAATAATTTAAATAAAGGATTATTCTGGAACAGAATCCTTGGATGCAATGACTTGTTCCATAAATCCTAGGTAAATCAACATTTCTTCAATTGTTTAATTAATTATGATAATTCAAAATTATAGAATATAAGAGGGAAGTGGTACCCTCTAGTTTCTTATGTTTACAGGTGAGGAAACTGAAGCCAAAAATTAACTGCATAGACCAAAGTCACCTCTAGGGGTAGCATTGGGCTGGAACTTATATACTAAATCTTTCTTGAATATGTCAATACAAGTATTTACATTCATGCCAATTATTGTAGTCTAGAGTACATAAAATATATTATTAAGGTCTTAAAATAAGTATATATTGGACATAGTTAAATACAGTGTTTAATCAAAATTAATAACTTTTCTTTACTACTCCAAATCAGTGATTCCCATGACTTTTAAATAAACCTTAATTTAAGTGGAGTGATAGCCATCTCTTTGATTAACAAGGTGATAATCTGTGTTTAGGCATATTTTCTTATAAAAAAGATATATTTAGTTTTTCTACTGCCTTCATTTTGTATCATATCCTTCCTTCTTCCTCTCCCAGAGAGTTAATCCTTATAGCAATGAAAAAAGAAAGGGGGGAAATGGTTAAATCAAGCTAACCAACACATTAACGACTGTGTTCTGCATCATTGACTGCTTTCTATATCCAAATCTTCTTGTATCTGCAAAAAATGAAAGGATGTATGTTCTAACATTCTCTTTCCTCTTTTTTTTGAGTCAGACTTGGTCAATATAATTTGGCTGCCTTAATTTTCAGTTTCTGGTGGCTATTGTTCACTCACAACAAATTTGTATATTTGGCAATATAATTAGGATTGATAAACATTGATTTATAATCTTGATTTGTCATTTAGCATTTCTCCATATACACACATATACATATACACACACATATATATCCATATAGCCATGTGTATATACATGCATATATATATGCATATATATATATAATATTTGTGTGAACACATTCATAAAATAACTAAAGGCAGAAATTATATCTATACTTCTTTTTCCTCACAATGAGGAACAGTTTCTTATATGTAGTAAGGCCTCTATGAATACTGGGTGGTTTTAGTGTCATGATGATAATGATAAATTCTTGATATTGATTAATTCTTTCTTATTATCAACTGAGCTAAAATTGTTTAGGTAATACATTTTGATCACAGTGGTACCTACATAAGATTTATTTAAACGGCTTTGTATAAATTCCCTCATTTTTAAATTAAAAATTTCCCAAAATATTCAAGACTGAAATGGGGTAGGGAGGATGTTTCCTTTGCATACAAATTTTTGCTTTTTATAGCCAGTCATAAATGCTCATTGATTATACTTTCTTAGATGTTCTAGTCAACTATTTTAGATGTGTATGAATTTGCTTTACATGGTCACGTCATTTTGCTAATCATTTTATGCATGACAGTCAAAATTATTTAGCTTCATCAAGTAATTGACATTATATGACAAAATTTAAAAATTCATATTACTAAATGGACAATATAGATTAAAATATATGCCCAACTAACAAACCTAGAGAAAATTTAATGAACTGCTTATATTACATCAATATAGTATATAAAATAATAATATAATATAAATGTATTATATATTTTCACTTAATAGTACTTTTTCCCCCAATTACATGTACAGATAGTTTTCAGCAGTTATTTTTTGTAACATCTTGAGTTCCTAATTTTTCTCCCACCTTCACTTCTCTCTCCAAGAGAGAAACCAATTTGATAATGTAAACATTTTCTATTATATTGGAAATTTTTATTGTAACAAGTATTCCTGTCAATCAGGACCTTAAAAATAAAATACAATTTGTAGAAAACAAAGAGAATGATAGACCCAAAATCATAGGTTCTTAGAGCTGGGGACTTTAAATATAGTTTGTTCTAATATCTTCTATTTACAAATTGTGTGTGTGTGTGTGTGTGTGTGTGTGTGTGTGTGTATGTATGTCTGTGTGTCTGTGTGTCTGTGTACCTAAGGACTAGTGAACAGAAACATCTTGCCTCGGATTGCATAATAAATGAATAGCCAACCAAGGTGGTTTTGGACTTCGTTACTAATTATATTTCATCCTTAAACTCAGATTGTTTAGTCTACCAAAAATATGAAAACTATGTAATTCTATTGTTTCAGGTGAAAATACAAATAATTGTATAAATTTATCTCAATAAAAAGTTACTTCAGTTTGTCTATTTAAAAAATCATACTCCATTGGTAAAAACTGATCTTCATTTTTAACAAAAAAAATTTCTAGTTTCAAAAATAATACTAAAATATTTTAAAATGGTCTATCTATCATTGTTGCAAATGATGCTTCAAAAAGGAAGATAATTTTAAAATTGTTATTTGAAATTAACTTTTTAAAATAAAACCATCACCTTTCATAAAATATATAAAATAGAATATTATTGAAATGATAGTGAAATATAATACTGCATATGCCAAACAGCAGTCCAAATAACTTCTGTGATCATTATTTTAAGTGACATATTTCTTTCATTTCATTAGTTATACTCATCGTGTGGTTGGAAATGGAATAAAAGCCCAATCTGGAAACCCAGAGGTGAAAGTTAAAGGGACTGATCCTATCATAAACCAAATTATCGATAAACTGAAGCATGTTATTCAGGTAAGTAAACTTTCCTTTGGTGGTAACTAGAAGCTGTTAATAACTTTGCATTAAAATTATCAATAAAGATAATATTAAAATTAGGCTTGATCCATTTAATTAATGTTATAGATTGATGTGTGTTACTCCCTCTTGAAATTATGAAACTGCATGAAATGAGTATGCCTATGTTATTACTAATTATTTAGTTCAGTGCTTTGCATATGGAGTATGAAAGTGAAAAGTTAGCCTAATGCCAGGACCATCTGTACCTGTGAATTTCAAGACAGCTCTTCAGCTTTATAATCAATGATAAGAATCCCATGATAAACCTTCATTCTTAACCAATGAGCTTTAGACATATGACGTCCTATGCTTACTATCATTAACAATTAAGGATAACATATATCAGAAAAAAAAGGAAAGCTGACAAAGTCACCTTCTTTCTAACACACTGAGCCTTTCTATGAAGTTTGCAGCTGCATTTGTAAAAAAAAAATTAAAAAGTAAAAAACTAGTTAAAAAGTTAAAAATAGGAATATACGTATATGTGTATATCTATACACATATTGTATATATGTGTGTGTTCATGTGCATATATGCATACCATGTGTGTGTGTGTATATGTGTATACACACACACACATACACACACACACACACACACATATATATATATATCACTGGAGATACATGTATGCATATCAAATTTATATAAAATAAATTTTAGAAAGTCAGTGATTATTTATGACTAATTCTGCATTATACTAAGAAATGTCAAATCTTCATTTTATGTCAGACTTGCTTTCAACTTACGTTGTTATGAAAGAAAGAAATAAGTAATTTATTCTTATGTATCTTTAGTATTTTAATAGCATCAATGGGTACTAGGTTTGCCAACTTACTATATTTCACTAGCTAAAATCAAATGCTGTTCCTGATTTTAGTGACTGTCTACAATGCTAAATAGAAGACTTGAGTAGGAGAGATTTTCTAATTGGTTATTCACTTTATAACTCAGATTTAAATGTTTTTTCACCTTACTTTTTGATTTGTTTGAGAATCAGAAGATTACATATTCATAACTGAAATCAACCTCAAAGACTACCTACCTATTCCCTCTCCTCTTTTATAAATGAGAATGCTGAGTTCCAGGATAATTAGCTACATCCAAGATTATATAAAGGTATCAGTGAAGTGATTTGAACCCACAGTCTCTGAATTTGAAAGGTTTTGCATCTTATTTGGTTTTGATTTATAGCAAATTGAAAGCAGTGTGGTGGATTGAAAATAGTAGTGTATATAGGAAGGCAGAGGTCCTGGGTTAGAATCCAGTTGCCGTCATTCAATTACTGCATGAACTCAGACAATTATCTTTGCCTTTTTTAAACCTGGCTTTATCTTTTGTAAAATGAAGGGGTGGACTAGAAGGTTTCCACTATCCTTTTTACCAATAAAACCATGTAATTGTGAGAAATCCATATTATCTTTTGCATAATCTTTTCTTATTTTTTACCAGAAAATGTCATTACTTATATTAGTTTTCTAAATTTATTTCATAATCCATGGTAATTCCAAAGCATAATACCTTATAACTGAAGAATTTCCTGAAAACAATCTACTTATAGTTGCCTTTCACCTGGAGTTTCCCTGGGGGAAGATGTTGAATGAGAGGTCTGGCAATTTCACAACTGCTCAAAGAGGCTTTTTAGCTAATGATGTCAATTACTATTAGCATCAGGATTCTGTCGATCTCTAGAAATACCTCTCTTAGTTCATGGCTAACAAATGGTATTGGTGATACAGGGATACAGGTGGATCTCCTAAAAAAAGGAGCTAACAAAACACATGCTTAATGGGATAAATCTACAACAACTAAAGAAATACAAACAAGGGTAGACTTAGTTCCTTTTGCCCTTAAGGAGAAAAAGATAATAATTTTCTGACAATTCAGTCCACCCTCCCTTCTGTTTATGCAAGTTTCAAAATATAAACCTGTGAAAGTATGCAAGAGAGAAAACCACATACATACACACACACACACTACACACTGCATACATACACACACTCATATACATTCACACAAAACCTATATGTTCCTTGTCATGAGGAACCACATTCTTTTCATTCTAAATTAGTTTTCAGTACAATCATATGATTATGTTTTTCTAACTACATAGGCTGTGCACTGTATAAGACTTCATTGTGGTTTAAAATAAATGTTTTTCTGGAGGATTTTCTCTTTTAATTTCTACTAACATGATTAGATTGGAAATATATTCATTTTAGAGGTTAGCAGAAACCAATCTCTTCCTAGTGAGGTAGTGCTAAAACATATGTCCCTTTGGTGCCCTCTAGCAACTCTGCCCAGTTTTGATAGGAATTTGTGGTTGTAAAGGGGCTCTCAATGATGGTAAAATGTGCTCCAAGATTCAGAGCTGTTGGCTGCTGTACTTGCTTGCATTAAAGTATAATAAAAAAAGCGCTCCAAAGTAATGGTGTTCAAAAGATTCACAAAATTTTCTTTCCATTGGTAAGGTGATATTAGGTGTTTACAAGGGTAAGAATCATGGAAGAAGGGGCAATGAAGGCATATATAAGAATATAAACTACAGGTCATTTTTATGTCAATCTCACCCATTTATCATCTGTCAATCACCAATCAAATGCATTTAATCACTCACAAATGTTAGCATTAAATTGTTTCTTTTAATTTGCAAGTGGTGCTGGAATCATTTCTTCCAGGAATGCAATGTAATACTAATACTCAATGCTTATAAAATGAAGAAAACACTTTCTATCTCTTATTGATAAATTTAAATATTTTTGGTAATCATCTATTCTATGTGAATTGCTGGATATATATAAAATTAATAAGACACAGTCTCTATCCCTAAGGAACTTATATTCTAGTATGGAATCTTACAGCAAATACACTCCAAAATTTCAGTTCTCAAGATTATGTCATAACAACAACAACAACAAAACAAACAAAAAGCTCAACTATGTAGCCATGTAGATTATGGATAGTATAATTAGTAGATAGATAAGCTCAAAACTAAGAAGATTCAAGCTGACTGTGTTGCCCTGCAAAATTTACTAAACTTCCGGATGTTCTATGTAACCCTCTGAGATTAGAGATTTCAAAGAAGGTGTCAAATTGCCCTGATAGAGGGAGTTTTCTCTCCCAGGAGTTTCATGTAATGAAATCCTCAATTAAATCTTGATTCTTTTTTCTCTTCCTGTTTCTATTTTCTCTATCCTTACCTATCCATGAAAATAGCAAAATTTATATAAATTAGTAGATTTTTTTTTATAATCCGTGTGATCAAAAATTGAATTACCTTTTGATAATCTGGTGATAATTTTCTCTGAGCTTAAGTAAGACATTTCTTAGACAATATACATATGCAACCATTGGCATTATGATTGATGTTTTTCCAATTTGGTAAAGCCTCCAAGAACTTTCATTTTTCTGGCATAGTTACTGAGATCCCCAATTTACCTCCATGCTATGATAAAGCACTAAATTAGAATTTTAATGGAGGGAAATACATGAATACCTAATATAAATGAAACGAGTATGTTGGAGAAACACCAGAAATCATAGGTAGGTTATCTTTATCTGTTAGGATAAGAGAATTTTTTATGAGGAAGATAAGATCTAAGCTGGGCCCTGAAACATTTTGGGGTTTTTACCAGAGACTTGAGAGGAAATAGGGTGAGCAAATAGAGTATATAAATACCTAAAGATAGAAGCAAGTTCAAAAAATATTTTGTAGTCCAGTTGAGCATTCAGTTATGTGAGATAAAACTTGAAAGCTGGTAGAAATCAGACTGTAGGTGGTCTTAAATCACAGGCTAAAATTTTGGTAGACAGTGTGTGGCATTGAAAGATTTTGAGCAAGATAATGATTCAAAGTCAGGAATTAGGAAGATTACTCTAGCATTGTTGTATCAGATAACAAGGATGAGAGAAGATAGGCAGGGAGACAAGTTAGGAGATTATTATAGCTATCTGGAAGAGAGGTAGTGAAGACATGAATTAGGATGATAGCACTTGAAGAAACATTGGAGAAATTCAATCAATAAAACTTAGAAAGTGATTGGATATGGAGAGGGAGGAGGTAAAGATGACTGATATTTCTAGTTCATGTGGCTGGGAGAATAGTAATGGTATTGGGAGCCATAGGAAACTTCATTTGTTCATTACTTTAACAAGGTTTTATAAAGTGTCTTCTGTGTGCCAGGTATTATGTTATATCTAGCCTTTACTAAGGCTAAAATGAAATTATCTCTGTCCTCAAGAAGCTTGTTTTGCTTTGTTTTGATTTTTAAAACAAAGGGATCACATTTACATAAATAAGTAAATTTAAAATAAATCCAAAGTAGTTCAGGAAAAATGATACTAATAGCTAATGAACTCCTTGGTGTCAAACTTAAAGAGCATTAAGCATTCTAAGAGGTAAAGCTATGCAGGAAGTATGTTTTGGAGATGGGGGAGAGCATTTTAAAGGACATGGAAATAGGAAATCAAATCAAGCACACAGCACACAACGACAGTGGCTGAAAAGTAGATAACATAAAGGGGATTAATGTGCAGTAAGTCTAGATTCAGATTCTGAAGGTTTAAGTATTAAATAGATGAATTTAAAATATGATTTTGGATTGGACGGTTTGAATTTGAAGTACGAATAAGATAGTCAATGAACCTCTCTAGTAGGTAGTTGAATATGAAAAGGAGAGTAGTCAAGGTTAAAGATACAGATTTTATGGATCATCTTGTTAGAAATGATAGATAAAATAATATTTCTTATGGGAAAAAGGCATGAATGGTATAGCCAATGAAAAGAAAAGAAAAAAATTAAGAGAAAAGACATTAGTTAAGAATTAAAGAGAAAAGGATATTTCTTTTGCCAAAGAAACAATGGTAGCCACTGTGGACCTATAAAGCTAGTCTAACTTGTAAGAAAAATATATAGCTACCATCTTCTGCAATTTCAGGATGACACAAAATCAAGGAATACCTCTACCCTCCTATGAACCCCATTTGAAATTCTTAACATTCAAGTTACTAAGGTAATAAAAAGCAACATCCACATTATAGAGAAGAATAGTGAAGATTAGAGAGTAGCATTGCTTTCTGAAGAATACTATGAAAATGTGTCCTTTAATTTATCTCTTGTTATCAAAAAATACAGTTAAATAATTCTGAGTGCCTATGTGTCTACCACTGAGGCAGGCACTGGAAGGAATACCAAAAACTATTATATGTAACATGGTCTCTGATTTCAACCAGACTGTGTAGTTTATTTGTAATAGAAAAAAAGTATATGCTCAAATAACTATGAAAGAACAAATAATAAAACACATTTGAATACCAAAATATGTGACTTGGGGCTAGAAGGAGAAAGATCGCCCTAAGTCAGAGACTGCTTCATTAGGTTATTTAGTTGACATCATACAACACCTTAGGGATCTTGATCTGTGTGAGTGTGTGTGTGTGTGTGTGTGTGTGTGTGTGTGTGTGGTGTATGTACACATGTCCTTCATTAAATGTGGGGATTCCCACATTATATCATATTGGAAATATCAACACTTTTTGCAATTATGTTCAGAATTAAATAAAATCATTAATATACCTGTATTTATATCTTGGTTCAGGTAAGATTTTATGGGTCAAAACTTGGAGGAGGTAAGATTTGAAACATGCCAGTGGGAAGATTTCAGTGTTAGGGAAGTACAAGGAGTACAGGCCAAAGGAAGCAAAGATCCTAAACTGAGATGAATTGGGTCTGGAAAGTATATCTATGCTAATGGGAAAAAGAAAGAATCTAGAGTACAATTAGTCACTGAAAGGTCATGTCATGTACTCTGGGATGTAATGTCAAAGCCAAGATTAACATTTTTGTCCATGAACAATCTTATATTCCTATTCTAAAGAAAGAATGATATTAATGATTATGACATAAGGAGCATCTTGGAGACTTAGAGCTTTCTTCCTCAAAGATATTAAAAGAATAAATAATTGCTCCTGTACAATGGCCCATGAGAATAGGAGGCAGAATGTCCTATTATTCTACTTTCATGCAAAAGGAAGATAGTAACTCTCCAGCAGAAAGAGTGCTGAATTTGGAATCAGAGAACCTGGTTTCAATTCTATACTTTCTACCTCTAAGAACCAAGGGAAAGTCAATTAATTTCTTTTGACTTCAGTTAATTTCTTTTGGCTTTGGTTTATTTCTATGAAAGAAGGAGATTAGTCTAAAGTGACTTCTAAGGTCCCTGTTGACTTAGTATATCTATGTTTATGTGATTTTCTTCCCTTCATAGGTAGTGAGGTTGGGCAATGGATAGCATGTTCAACCTGAAATCAGGAAGACCTGAATTCAAATTCTACCTCAGACATTTCTTAGTTGTATGATTCAGGGTAATTCTTAAATCCCGTCTTCCTCAGTAAAGGAGGATAATCAGCAAAAATGGGGATAAGAAAAGCACCTGCATTTCATAGTTGTTTTGATGCTAAAGAAAAGAATATTTGTAAAATGTCATGTAAACTTTAAATTGAATTGTAAATGCTAGATATTATTATTATTATTACATATCCACACATAGCCAAATCACTGTTTAGTTTTTTTTTTTAAGCAAGTTTATTACATCCTTATCAAGTCCATGCCTGGAGTATTAGATGCCATTTAAATAGCACCTCTAAATAGATCTATTTAGCTGATTAAAATCTATGCGGTAGAGAAAATGATACAGAATTTTTTGTTCAGGTCAGCCATAATTTCTGCCTAAAGGAAAACATTGGTGTTCTTAGATATTTACTTTGAATGGAATCATCCTTTAGTCATCATCACTATCGGATGATGATACTGAACATAACACTTCATGCCTTTTAATGCATCTAACTGTGCAGTACTGTTCTCTAAATTACCCATTTTCATTAAGGTATTCTCCAGACAAACTGATTCTGAAACTTCTCACTGTTCATCTTAATAGAATATGCTTAGGGCTAAGGTGTCAGAAGAAAAGTGCCACTTATTTAGTCATTTGTCTTTAATATTGTATAACAGTGATTCTTTTTCAAGTGAAGCAATGTCAGATGTTAAAATCCTGTTCACTGCTGAGACGCTGTGAGATCCAAATAGTAGAGGAGTTAATGACCCAGGACTTACAATTACTTTACCTGCCTCCATCTGTAGAAAAGTAATATTAGCACCTACCTGAGAGGTTTCATTTTTTAATGTCAAAAAAAGTTTTGATTTTTAGTAAAAGCTATGGCTTTTAAATAGTATTTTCTTTAGTATAGATTCATAGTTTCCTGTGTAAAACTAAAGCATGTTGTGATTTCCTCAAAAAAATCTTTAACTGCTATGGGATTGTGCTATGATGGAGGTGGTGAAGATGGAAGAAGGGAGAGAAAGACTAAGACAGACAGAGGCAAAAATAGATGAATATACAGATACAACAGAGGTTCATTTATATATTTGATAAATGCTTTTTTAAAATTTCAAAGTTTAGAAAAAGTAGTTTGTAGTTTCAACTTGGAAATCATAGGGTTGATGGATCTTTTTGTGTTCCTTATATTTATCCCTCATTGCTTGGTTTAATATTGCAATAGTCCTTGGCATTTTTGGAGAAACCACATCTCTATCTAATTCATTGTTTCCTGGTATTGGAAATATGTGGTAGCCCAATGAATTAACTTAGAATGTGGATGGACTAAGGGCAGATTATATTTTAGTGAGTGAGTTTTCTTAAAGAAATATCAAGAGAAAAATGGATAAATTGCTTATAAAAAGAGCCATTCTATTTGCTTTATATTTCAAACTCTCTTTGAAACTTTAAGTTCTACCTCTAAAACCTTTCACCTTATGCCGTAATAGGGAATATATGCTTTAAAAAAATGTGTATGCATAGATATTTATACATGTGTGTGTAACTTGTAACAGGAAATCCTCAATGGCCAATTCTGAATTTTGACTTAATTAGACTGGGAATAGCTGTCTAAATAGAGTGATGCTATCAGGCTTGTATGCCAAAATCTAGCTCTTTTCTCACTCCTCTCTCAAGTTGTTCCTTTTATTTGTATTCTTCCTCAGAAAATATTCAGGGATTCTTACTTTATAAGCTTAAATTATTAACACTTCATGTGACCATATTTACAGATAAATGAAAAGGCCAATATGTGTGTAGTTATCTTTCAGTACAGAAAGAAAAAAAATATATTGGGAATGCCTTCAATTTCTACCTGTAGTAGTTATCTAATTTAACAATTAGTTTATCTAAATAGATTCATAGGAAGAATGCCTTTGGGGGAATTGTGGGATAACAGATTGATTTCACTATAGATCATTTCACCTTGAATAATCAATTGTCAGCATAAAACTAATCATGCCAATTTATGCATAATCAACTGGAAATGAATATAAGAACTTAGTTTGAAAGTATCCTCAATAATGGGATTTGGACTAAATCTTAGGAAAATGTATTTCTTTTAATGATTGCAGCACTAGTCATTTCACATGGAATAAGACATGGGCTTTTTATTCATATAAAATACTTCTGATCTTCTTATGGAGTATCATTAATCATTAATCCCTGGACTTCCGGTTAAGATGGCGGAGAGGAGGCACACAATTGTGTAGCTCCATGCTTTCTCTTACTATCCATTTCATTACAAGCCTCTGAATTAATGCTTGACTGAAAAAAAAAAAAAAACCCACAAATAGTTACCAAGAGAAGCCATCTTTGAGATTCGCCAAGAAAGGTCTGTCTTTACTGGAGGGCTGGGACGGTTTTAGATTGGGCGCAGGCGGCGGGCAGCGACAGTGAGAGCACGGGAGCAGACTGGAGAGGGGGTGGGGAGTGATTGCAGCCGTCTCTGCGGGGAGAGCTTCGCTACAGGATTAGATACTTTGCTCCGGCAGCAAGTCAGCAGCCCAGCAGAGAAGCTAAAAACACCGGGGGTGAAGAATACAACCCCAAACAGCTAGAGTCTCTCGGGGCCTGGCCGCCTCCCCCTCCCCCCCCACAGTGACTCAGCACTCTCTGGGATCTCAGAGCGCAGGCGCGGCACAATTGGGCTAGTGCCTCTCTGCTGCCCCCCACAGTCTGGAGAGGAAGCTCGGTAACACACCCAGCCCCTCCCCCAAAGAAAGACTCCAGTTTTTTCTGTTTTTCTTTGCTAGTCTGTTTTTGATTATTAGACAGAATGAGCAAGAAACTGAAGAGGACTTTAACCCTTGACAGCTTCTATACAGATAGAGAGCAGACTCTAAATCCTGAGGAGACTAAAAACAGACAGTCTCCAGGTGAATCCCCAAAGGAGGAGATCATCTGTTCCTCAGCACAGATGAACCTCATAGAAGTAATTAAAAAGGCTCTCACAAGGGAGCTAGAAGAAAAATGGGGAAAGGAAAGGGAGGCTTGGCAAAAGGAGAGGGAAGCTTGGCAAAAGAGCCTGGAGAAGTCAGTTAAAGAGAGAGTGGATAAAGAAGTAAAATCCTTGAAAAATAGGATTGGTGAACTGGAAAACAAAATTGGCGAAATGGAAAAAAATTCCACAGAACAAAAGAACGCAATGGGACAATTAGAAAAAGATTTTTAAAAAGTGAGTGAAGAAAATACTTCACTGAAAATCAGAATTGAACAATTGGAATTGAATGACTCGAGGAGACAAGAAGAATCAGTCAAGCAAATCCAAAAAAATCAAACAATGGAAAATAATGTGAAATACCTTCTGGGGAAGACAACAGACCTAGAAAACAGATCCAGGAGAGACAATCTGAGAATCATTGGACTCCCAGAAAAGAATGATGAAAAAAAGAGCCTGGACACTATTTTCCAGGAAATTATCAAAGAGAACTGCCCAGAAGTCATAGGAACAGAGGAAAAAATAGACATTGAAAGGATTCATCGATCACCCACTGAAAGGGATCCTAAAATCAAAACACCAAGGAATATAGTGGGCAAATGCCAGAACCCTCAGATGAAGGAAAAAATATTGCAAGCGGCTAGAAAAACCCAATTCAAGTATCAAGGAGCCACAATAAGGATCACCCAGGATCTGGCAGCATCCACATTAAAAGATCGAAGGGCCTGGAATATGATATTCTGAAAGGCTAAGGAACTTGGTATGCAACCAAAAATAACTTACCCAGCAAGAATGAGCATCTTTTTCCAGGGAAGAAGATGGACATTCAATGAAGTAAGCGAATTTCATCTATTTCTGATGAAAAAGCCAGAACTTAACAAAAAGTTTGATCTACAAATATAGAACTCAAGAGAAATCTAAAAAGGTAAAGATTTATCTTGGGAACTATATTTTGACTATATAGATGTATAAAGAATACATGTATACCTTGTTCTAGAAATTGATGTGGAAAGGACATTGTACCAGAAAAAGGGTAAAGTGGGGGCAGTACATCTCATGAAGAGGCATAGGAAACCTATTATATCTGAGAGAAAGAATGGAGGGGGATGAATATAGTGGGTATCTTACTGCCTTCAAAATTGGCTTTAAGTGAAAAATCTTAAGACATTCAATCTATGGTGAAACTTCTCCCACCTCACTGAAAAGTGAGAAAGGAAAAGTGAAAAGGGAAGGAATAAGCTAAGCGGAAGGGAATACGGAAACTGGGAGGGAAAGGGGTAAGATAGGGGGAGGAACTCTAAGGCGGGGGGGAGGGATACTAAAAAGGGAGAGCTGTGAGAAGCAAGTGGTGCTCACAAGCTTAATACTGGGAAGGGGGGTAAGGGGGTAAGAAGGGAGAAAAGCATAAACCGGGGTTAACAAGATGGCAAGTAATACAGAATTGGTCATTCTAACCATAAATATGAACGGGGTAAACTCCCCCATAAAGAGGAAGCGGTTAGCAGAATGGATTAGAAGCCAGAATCCTACAATATGTTGTTTACAGGAAACACACCTGAAGCGGGGAGATACATGCAGGTTAAAGGTAAAAGGTTGGAGCAAAATCTACTATGCTGCAGGTGAAGTCAAAAAAGCAGGGGTAGCCATCCTGATCTCAGATCAAGCTAAAGCAAAAATTGATCTAATTAAAAGAGATAAGGAAGGGCACTATATCTTGCTAAAGGGTAGCATGGATAATGAAGCACTATCTATATTAAACATATATGCACCAAGTGGTGTAGCATCTAAATTCTTAAAAGAGAAATTAAGAGAGCTGCAAGAAGAAATAGACAGTAAAACTATAATAGTGGGAGATCTTAACCTTGTACTCTCAGAATTAGATAAATCAAACCACAAAATAAATAAGAAAGAAGTCAAAGAGGTAAATAGAATACTAGAAAAGTTAGATATGATAGATCTCTGGAGAAAATGTAATGGAGACAGAAAGGAATACATTTTCTTTTCAGCAGTTCATGGAACCTATACAAAAATTGACCATATATTAGGACATAAAAACCTCAAACTCAAATGCAGTAAGGCAGAAATAGTAAATGCATCCTTTTCAGACCACGATGCAATGAAAATTACATTCAACAAAAAAGCAGGGGGAAGTAGACCAAAAAATAATTGGAAACTAAATAATCTCATACTAAAGAATGATTGGGTGAAACAGCAAATCATAGACATAATTAATAACTTCACCCAAGAAAACGATAATAATGAGACATCATACCAAAATGTATGGGATGCAGCCAAAGCAGTAATAAGGGGAAATTTCATATCTCTAGAGGCCTATTTGTATAAAATAGAGAAAGAGAAGGTCAAAGAATTGGGTTTGCAACTAAAAATGCTAGAAAAGGAACAAATTAAAAACCCCCAGTCAAACACTAAACTTGAAATTCTAAAAATAAAAGGAGAGATCAATAAAATTGAAAGTAAAAAAAAAAAAAAAAAAACTATTGAATTAATTAATAAAACTAAGAGTTGGTTCTATGAAAAAACCAACAAAATAGACAAACCCTTAGTAAATCTGATTAAAAAAAGGAAAGAGGAAAATCAAATTGTTAGTCTTAAAAATGAAAAGGGAGAACTCGCCACTAACGAAGAGGAAATTAGAGCAATAATTAGGAGTTACTTTGCCCAACTTTATGCCAATAAATTCGACAACTTAAATGAAATAGAAGAATACCTCCAAAAATATAGCTTGCCCAAACTAACAGAGGAAGAAGTAAATATCCTAAACAGTCCCATCTCAGAAAAAGAAATAGAACAAACTATCAATCAACTCCCTAAGAAAAAATCCCCAGGACCAGATGGATTTACATGTGAATTCTACCAAACATTTAAAGAACAATTAACTCCAATGCTAAATAAACTATTTGAAAAAGTAGGGATTGAAGGAGTCCTAGCAAACTCCTTTTATGACACAGACATGGTACTGATACCTAAACCAGGTAGGCTGAAAATAGAGAAAGAAAATTATAGACCAATCTCCCTAATGAATATTGATGCTAAAATCTTAAATAAAATATTAGCAAAAAGATTACAAAAAATCGTCACCAGGATAATACACTATGACCAAGTAGGATTTATACCAGGAATGCAGGGCTGGTTCAATATTAGGAAAACTATTAGCATAATTGACTATATCAATAACCAAACAAACAAAAACCATATGATCATCTCAATAGATGCAGAAAAAGCATTTGATAAAATCCAACATCCATTCCTAATAAAAACACTTGAGAGCATAGGGATAAATAGACTTTTCCTTGAAATAGTCAGGAGCATATATTTAAAACCATCAGTAAGCATCATATGCAATGGGGAAAAACTGGAACCTTTCCCAGTAAGATCTGGAGTGAAGCAAGGTTGCCCACTATCACCATTATTATTTAATATTGTATTAGAAACACTAGCCTCGGCAATAAAAGTCGAGAAAGATATTAAAGGAATTAGAGTAGGCATTGAGGAAACCAAACTATCATTCTTTGCAGATGATATGATGGTATACCTAGAGAACCCCAGAGATTCTACTAAAAAGCTATTGGAAATAATTCATAATTTTAGCAAAGTAGCTGGCTACAAAATAAATCCCCACAAATCCTCAGCATTTTTATACATCACCAACAAAACCCAACAGCAAGAGATACAAAGAGAAATTCCATTCAGAATAACTGTTGATACCATAAAATATTTGGGAATCTATCTACCAAAGGAAAGTCAGGAATTATATGAGCAAAATTATAAAAAAGTCTCCACACAAATAAAGTCAGACTTAAATAATTGGAAAAATATTAAGTGCTCTTGGATAGGCCGAGCGAACATAATAAAGATGACAATACTCCCTAAACTAATCTATTTATTTAGTGCTATACCAATCAGACTTCCAAGAAAATATTTTAATGATCTAGAAAAAATAACAACAAAATTCATATGGAACAATAAAAAGTCGAGATTCTCAAGGGAATTAATGAAAAAAAAATCAAATGAAGGTGGTCTAGCTGTACCTGATCTAAAATTATATTATAAAGCAGCAGTCACCAAAACCATTTGGTATTGGCTAAGAAATAGATTAGTGGATCAGTGGAAAAGGTTAGGTTCACAAGACAGAATAGTCAACTATAGCAATCTAGTGTTTGACAAACCAAAGCCCCTAACTTCTGGGAAAAGAATTCATTATTTGATAAAAACTGCTGGGATAATTGGAAATTAGTATGGCAGAAATTAGGCACTTAACACCATATACCAAGATAAGATCAAAATGAGTCCATGACCTAGGCATAAAGAACGAGATTATAAATAAATTAGAGGACCACTCTCCGACTTGTGGAGGAGAAAGAAATTTGCGACCAAAGATGAACTAGAGACCATTACTGATCACAAAATAGAAAATTTTGATTACATCAAATTAAAAAGCCTTTGTACAAACAAAACTAATGCAAACAAGATTAGAAGGGAAGCAACAAACTGGGAAAACATCTTCACAGTTAAAGATTCTGATAAGGCCTCATTTCCAAAATATATAGAGAACTGACTCAAATTTATAAGAAATCAAGCCATTCTCCAATTGATAAATGGTCAAAGGATATGAACAGACAATTTTCAGAGGATGAAATTGAAACTATTACCACTTACATGAAAGAGTGTTCCAAATCACTATTGATCAGAGAAATGCAAATTAAGACAACTCTGAGATACCACTACACACCTGTCAGATTGGCTAAGATGACAGGAAAAAATAATGATGAATTTGGAGGGGATGTGGGAAAACTGGGACACTAATGCATTGTTGGTGGAGTTGTGAACGAATCCAGCCATTCTGGAGAGCAATCTGGAATTATGCCCCAAAAATTATCAAATTGTGCATACCCTTTGAGCCAGCAGTGTTTCTATTGGGTTTATATCCCAAAGAAATACTAAAGAAGGGAAAGGGACCTGTATGTGCCAAAATGTTTGTAGCAGCCCTGTTTGTAGTGGCTAGAAACTGGAAAATGAATGGATGCCCATCAATTGGAGAATGGCTGGGTAAATTGTGGTATATGAATGTTATGGAATATTATTGTTCTGTAAGAAATGACCAGCAGGATGAATACAGAGAGGACTGGCAAGACTTATATGAACTGATGCTGAGTGAAGTGAGCAGAACCAGGAGATCATTATACACTTCGACAACGATATTGTATGAGGACATATTTTGATGGAAGTGGATTTCTTTGACAAAGAGACCTAACTGAGTTTCAATTGATAAATGACGGACAAAAGCAGCTACACCCAAAGAAAGAACACTGGGAAACGAATGTGAACTATCTGCATTTTTGTTTTTCTTCCCGGGTTATTTATACCTTTGAATCCAATTCTCCCTATGCAACGAGAACTGTTCGGTTCTGCAAACATATATTGTATCTAGGATATACTGCAACATATCCAACATATAAAGGACTGCTTGCCATCTAGGGGAGGGGGTGGAGGGAGGGAGGGGAAAAAATTGGAACAGAAACAAGTGCAAAGGATAATGTTGTAAAAAAATAAAAAAATAAAAAAAATAAAAAATAAAAAAAAATCATTAATCCCTGAACTATATACCTTTCAAGATACCAATATATAATGTTTTGATAGGATGCAATATCTGCCACATGGGTTAGTTAATGCTTTATTTTTTTTTCTGACAAAAGATATTGAAATCATCCTCCAGATTTAATTTGCTAAGAAGACTAAAGTTCTCACCATTAAAGTGTCTTAGTGGAACAAGTCTCAAAATCAGGAAGTTGTTCTCAGCTGATTGAATGTTGTATCTTTACTGAATATCCTTTCCAGGCTGTGGTTAAGTAGTCTTCCTTTTGTTTCCTGTTAGTCCTTCTCTCAACTTCTGCTTTTCTTGTAATTCTAATTCTCAATTGCCAGTCTGGTTTAAGCCAGGCCTGTTCTACAATATATATCATAGTAAATTTAAAAATAAAAACATACAAAAGTGTATTCCTTTCTAAAATTAGATTAGAGTCTGTTCCTCAGAGTGGTCATGTTATAGACAAGTTTTGTTATGTCAGTACTTAGCCATGTTCAGAAGATATGACTTGACCCAGGAAGTAATAAATCCTTCTCTTTAAAGGCAAATCCTAAAGGGTTTCTAAAAGAACAATTTTAAACAAGAAAAAGATTATATATACATACATATATATACATATACATATACATATATATATATGCAGAGTATCAAAACCAATTTAATAAATAGTAGACTTACTAATGATCAATTTTTTCTATAACTAAAAAGAACGGACAAGGCAGGTGTCTATTCAGTCCCATTGAAACCTTCTATATATACATCTTCAGAAATATTTTTTCCTAGTGTTTTAATTGTGAGATATACATACACATGTATATTTGAGTTAACACAAGTCATCCATGAGGTAGATATTGTTAGAAAAGGATCCCAAGGGTGTGTAATATATTACATAAATGTGTATTTATTTGTGTGTACATACACAAGCACATATATAAACATGCATATATACACATACATATATGTGTTTGTGTGTTTATGTATGTGTGTATATTCTTCTCTTTCTGTCTTTCTGTCCCTTTCTCTTTATATGTGTATCTCTCTCTGTGTCTCTCTATCTCCATCTCTGTCTCTCTCTCTGTTTCATATATGCATGTTAGGACCCCTGATTCCATTGGTCCAGGGAGCTTTCAATGGTAAACCTTTGAATAAGACCAATTCCTTCTCTGCTCTTTACAATTTTAGAGAGTTGCTTCCAGGCAACTTTAAGAGTGGTTTACTCAGTGTCACCAAGCTAGTATGTATCATATAGAAAACTTAGACTTAGATGTTTCTGGAACCAAAGCTATTATATCATACTTTAACATAGAGAGAAATGGCTTGGTGGTATAAATGGATGGAGCCCTAAACCCCATCAGAAACACCTGAGTTCAAATCTTGCCATAAATACTTACTACTTGTACGATCCTTTTAGTATCTCTTAATCTCTATTACCCTGAATTTCTTCATCTGCAAAATGGAAATATAATAACAGTGACTTCCTATAGTTGTTGTGATGATAAAATGAACTGACATTTGTAAAATGCCTTGCAAATCTTAAGGGGCTTTCCAAGGGTTACTTAGTATTTTTATTTACAGATATGTCCATATAGATAATAGCTATTTTAATATGTATTGATATTTATTTATTATTATGAATAATTAATTTTATATTTATTAAAGTTTGCAAAAAACTTTATATATGTTGTTTCAATTGATACCTGCAAAAATTCTGAGAAATATTATTTTTCTTTTATAGATAAGAAAATAAACAAAGCTGGAAACTTAAGAGGCTTTAAAAGGGCCACACAGCAGTTTGAGGCAAGACTCAAACCCAAGTCTTCCATACTCCAAGTCAAAATTCTATCACCTCACTTATATGAGCATAATATAAATGCTATATATGTATTTCCTATATTTAGAAACAGTAGAGGAACATTGGACTAAGAATCATGAGAAAGGGCTTAAATTCCTGATCTTCTACTTATTAGCTATGTTACCCTAGGCAAATAGCTCTTTGAGACTAAATTTCTTCATCTGTCCTATTAATCTCAAATTTATATCTAACTTTAAAGTTGCAAAGCACTTTCTAAAATGAAGTTACTGAGGCAGCTAAAATGAAGCTATGGAAAGAGGACCAATTCTTTTTCCTGATTGCCTCCAAAAAGTAAATAAAATGAGCATGCTAATATCTGTCAAGTCTACTTCCTAGGTCATTAATGCAGAAACAGTAATAATCACATATTTTGCTCTGAAGAAAAGAAGTGGTATAGATCATGGCAGATTGCTCAATAGCAGATGGTATTTTAAAGATGGTCAGTTTGAGTCCATTCATTAAAGTCATCTTTCTCAAATATTCTACTATAGAATATAGATGACTGGATATTTAAATGATCTTGCTGATGGGACACAATGTCTGGTAGGATCTCTTATGCTAGAAGTCTTTGATTGTGGACCAAGTAATGATTTATTTGTCTGTTATCTGAGAACAAGCCCAGGTTAATTCAGAGAGGCTCATCACTTGAAGGTGGGATTCCTGAAGGTAATTCTTTTGGCCACAGAAATACAGGAAGACTTGTTTGCCCACATGTGGTACCATTCTAGTCCTGACCTACTACTTACTGACTGTGTAAATGTGGATCAGATGCTTAAACTGTGTGAGCCTTAGTATTCCTATTGGAAAAAAAAATAGAAAAATATAATACTAATTCTAATTCACTTAATTGTTTTGAAGATCAAGTGAAATAATGTGTCTGAAATATTTTGTAAACTGCAAGACACTGCAAATGTAAGTTATTTCTGAGAATTATTTTAGAACAGGAAGCATCTGGTGGTATTGTTGGTCAGGTCTTGGACAGTAACTGTAGATCCAGAAAATAATAAGTCAATTTTAATTACACAGTAGAAGGATAATTGGATTTGGCTATTGGGATGATATAAAACTGTCTAATATAAAGGAGTGAAGAGTATATTGAACTTGAGATCCAAGAACATAGATTGGTACGAACTTATTTGTCACTTAATATATCTAGACCTCATCTTCCTCATCTCTGAAGTAACAGGATGGAAACAAATAATTTCTAAGATACTTTATATTTATAAATTTATGATCCTATGATCTCAAATTTTATTTTAAGGCCATAAAGCTGGGGGACATACAGTAATCTGAACATGTGATGATGAAATCAAACAGGTTCATATTGGGAAACCAATTTATTAAGTATCCTTGAGATTTCAGGGGAGTGGTGGGGATTTTTCCAGAGAGGAAAAAATCAGAAACAGATTTCTTCACATAAAGTTAAATCAAAAAAGTTTGAAAGCAGGAAAGTTATAGAAAAAAAAGAAAATTGTAAGGAAATTGTAAAAGGGGAATTTTGTATCTTTTGGGAAGTTGGATTATGGACCACGGTGTATCAATAACATGTTTGACCTGGGGATTAAAAGACAAAGGAAGTTGTTTACATTCTATTGGGGAGATAGTAGATATCTATATCATATATATATACCCATTTACCTATCTATGACTAGCTAGCTAGCTAGCTAGCTAGCTAGTTATGCACACACACACATGTGGTAGAAACTGAAACTGTGATTTTAGGCATAGTAGGAACTCTAATATGAGGAAACTCTTATCGATTTACATAGGTACTATATCTGCAACTTGAAGAATTATCTAGAGCCCAGTTTCTTAAACTATAGTTGATGATCCTATATGGGGTCCAGTAACTGAATGTTAGAGTTATAAAATTATGGTTTGTTATTAGTAAATGTTTGGTTTGACTATGAAAGAAATGATGGCTCTCAACAAAAAGAAGCCATGTGCATAAAATCATTGCCTAAGTTCTTACTAGGCAATAGTATGAGATATATGAAAATTATTAATGTCTTCATTAACACCATATATTGACTTTCGTGTATAGAAATGGACATTTATTGCATTGTGTTTGCAAAATGTCCCTTCTCTAATATCTCATTTGATTTTTACAAGTCTTGTAAGGATAGTGCCATTACTTCCCATGTGACGAAATTGAAGCTCAAAGATGTCATAGACCTGAAACCATGTGGATCAATTTCCTTCTTAGTTCTCTCCCTCTCAGTGTAGGTGATTGTATTTTTCTTTTATTTTGCTTTCTTTATTAATCAACATATGCCTACATGATGGCTTGACTAATAGAATTCAGTGTCATTTCACATTTCTTTATTACTCATTATAATTTTTGCCTTGAGAGTTAGGATTACATTGAATTTCAGTAATATTTAGATTTATCTTGAAGCTCCTCTTGGTCATACTAACTCCATTAAATGTTTTCCATATGTAATTCCAACTCTGTCCAGGAATTGAAACTACATATAATTCACATTTTATTTGACTATATTTTAAGTTGGCTATTGTAATGGAACGTAGAGACTTTTTATCAATAGTTAATGTAATAAAGAAAATAATTTTAAAATATTACTCTACAATTCTGAAAGTAATAAAATGTAATGACCACATATTTAAAATCAGCCAGAGTCAGGAATTCAGGTTAAGGGAAAAATCTTCAATCTTTATTGAAGTGAAGAGGTGAATAAGGATTGCGATAGCAATATGGGCAAGAAAGATTGCAATAGCAATATGGCAGCTGCGACAGGAAGCCACCTAACAGAAGGAGATCTGAGCTGAGAAAGCCGTAGCAATGGCAATGCAAACAGTCTCTCCTTCCCCTTCCTTTTCCACTCCCCTGCCTCCACCCACCAAAATCGTCATTTCCTATACAACACGTCAGAACTTGCACAAAGAGTGGGCGGGGCTATTCTTTCTCCAAGCATATATATATTAATAGAGTATGGTCCAATTACTATTTAACCTCATGTGCTTGGGACCTCAGCGCATCAACTCAAGCCTCAGCCCATTACAATAAAATCTATCTTAAAGTGATTGATCTGTACTGTGGATGACTTTGAACATTGGCAAATCCATTTGAATATTTCTTAGATAGAGTAGAAATAGAAATCCATAAAGATGTCACCTCAGGAGTTAGGAGGACCTGGGTGCAAATTTAGCCTCTGGCACTTACTAGGTGTGTGACCCTGGACTTAACATTTGTTTCAGTTCCTCAATCTGTAAAATGAGCTGAAGGAAATGGGAAACCAGGATTTTTGCCAAGAAAATCCCAAATGGGGTCATGAAGAGTCAGATATTATTAACTTGACATAACAACAAAAGTATTTCTGTTTTCTATCTTATAGTCTAGTAAACACTTGTCAGGAATAAGGTTTTGGCCAAAATTTTACTCTGAAATCTGAGGTCACTTCCAAATCTGGGATTCAGTATTTTAATAAATGAGAAAGAAGCAAATGTTTTCTATCTTATCATCTACATAAAAAATAAAGTGACAGTTATGTGATCCAATTTAAATGTGAATTCTAAATTACCAAATTTGATCTATATTCTGTATTTTAGTATTGTATTAATTATGTATTTTATATACATTCAGTAGTAATTTAATAGGTTGTACTTGACATAGAACAAATCATGAGTTTGATAATAATGATATTGAATAAGCATTTATATGTCTTTGGACAAGGAAAGTCAATTACTAATTTTGGAATGCTCATTTTGAAATTTTATATCTAGAAGTATATTATCAAACAAGGCCTGAAATTATCTTATTAAACAGATGGTTAAAATCTAATTTAACCTTATGTTAATGCATCTTTTCTTTTTTCTTAATTTCAAAAGAAGACAAATTTCTCAGACATTTAATCCTGAGTATCTAATTTAAATTTGTTTAGAGATGCATTACACATATAAAACAGGTAATGATGTAACTGTGTGGTAACAATATGTTTTAAACTTTGTGTTATCATTAATTTAGTTTAATTTAATTTAGTGTTACCTCCTTCCCTCCCTCTGTATATTTATTTAAAGTTTTTATTTCTGAAAGGAGACTGATTTCAATTTGTAGGAATAGACTATTTCTCACAGACACAATAGATCTTATTATGAAGACCCCCATCCCTGAAGAATATTAAATATTTGATTTGTACCTATTTAAAAGTTTATGAAACTTTAATCTCCGTTGAACTTTCCCATGAGATAGAATATATACTCACAATAGCCTGCTTCCCAAATATATGTAAGTCAAAGCATGATATTCATATTTTAAATTTTGATTTAAGCAATGCTGTTAGATTATTTGTCAATAATAAGCTTAAGGGAATAGTATGTTATAAATATCTTATCCAAGGACACAGCATGCCAAAATGGGAATTTAGGACAGTTGACTTATTCGACTGAATCAAATTATTCAACTTTTGATATATTTATCTGATAATTCATAACTATGTCATAGGTTACTTATTTTTTTAAATTTCTTTAATTTTTAGATTAAAATTGTCTTGTTTCACATAACTCAAATACTAGGATAGGAATTTTTTACCTGTAAGTATAAATTTTGAGTGACCTGGAGCAGGTATTCAGAATACCTGGACTCAAACTAAAACACCAAACAAAAACAAAAATTTTACCAACAATAAACAAGTAAGTATTTATACATAATAAAATATAATATTTTTCAATTAATGCTAACTAAGCCAATTTGTGTAGCTTGATATTTTAAAATGACTTGGTGTGTGAGCCAACAGACCTTTTATAAACTTGCCAGCTAAATCATCTGTTTTATTCTCTATTTCTGACCTGAGAGAAACTTTACAACTTGCTTCCATTTCTATCTTGGAGCCAAGTCTATATTAGGCCCCAAATTGGAATGATTGTCTACAAATATATAGTTGCTTAAGGTGTTGTCTATGTCTTCTTGTACCATGTAGCCATACAATGATAAAAGCCTACATTCTTCAAAACTCTGGGAGAATGTTCAAGGTGAATGTGGCAAGAGAGAAATCATCTGGTCCCAGAGAATGGAGAGAGAATTTCCTTTCTCCGATATCAAAGAGTAGAGGGCTTTACTCTGAAATTTTGATACTGCCTCAGAGATTTTGATAGGAGGTGAAACAATTCAGTTATCTACTAGTCTTTAATATTAGACAGCACAGAAATGAAAATGAAATGCAACTATTTCATAATGTGTTATGTTGCAATTAATTAATATCATTGTATTTTAAATTACACGCATGTTTGTAACAGTATGGTACCTTGTTTATGGGTATTAAATATATGGTGAATAAGTATAAAGAAAAATTATAATATGCAAAAATTTAAGTCATATATATCATTTGTTAAGAAAAATGAGGTAAATAATTTATTGTTTAAATTTAATTTTACATAGATATAACAGTGGAAGTGAAATATTGGAAACCTAATTTCCTTTCTTGGCATTTTTCTCTTTTTGCTACTAGAACTAGAACATACAGAAAGTTTGCATCATTTATAATTTTTGGTATGCTATGTTGACAAAATGAAATGAATATTCATATAGCATATGTTGATGTTTGATGTTAAGAATATGTTAATATTTTCATAAATGGTTTGTTTGACAAGTTATTTTGATTTACATACTGATTGATTTTAAGAACTTAAAAAAAAGATCAAAATCCTAGAAAGTGAATTACATTCAGAAGACTGTTTTCATCTACAAATGAAATTGGAATTTTTATATTAAAGGTTTGGCTCCTTAATTATGTGTGTAGCTTTGGTTTATAAGAGTATAATTAGTAACATTATCTTTAGAAAAAGCATCTTGTGCAATAATTAAATCACTTAAATAAGCATTTCTTGAAGTTCTGATACACTGGATTTGTAAGTTCATTAGTGCAGATAAAATTTCCCTATAAATAATTCTAGTTTTAATTATTAGAGGTTTAATTTTCTAGAAATGATAGAAAATTCAGTGTAATTCTGCCTTAATTTGTGAGTATCAGTCAATTGTATTGTGCTCTTGAGATAAAAAGAAAACAGTTTACTTATCTACAGAAAGGGAACATGTTATAAATACATGGCATGAAATGCATGTCTAACTCTTTTGCTCTTTAGCAAATGGCAACAACAAGCATTTTTGCTTTTTAAAACAGTGGATAGTCTTAGAATAATGGATAGTTCCATCTTCAGTCTAGAAGGAACTATCTACTTTCATAATGAGTCTATGTCTATGGGAAACAACTGTTCCCAAACATATTGCATTATTTGTCCAGGAACATTTCTCCCATTCTTTCTGCTTGTTCAGCAAAACAAGATTAGGTTATTAAAGTAAGACTGAAGACAGCAACGGCTTAAGAATCTCAAAGGTAAACTCTGTGTCTTATTACACTTCTACAAAGGCTGCACCTTATACATTGAAAATGCAAGTTGTGATTCAATGTATGGCTCCAGAAAAATACTGTCTGACTTAATTTGAGAATGAAACAGTGTAAACAGAAAACTCTAGGAGGGACCACTGAGTCAATCTAATTAGAGAACCTTTTTATCATTTCCACTGAATAGTGAAGTTATCCACAAACCAAAGTCATTTACCCATTCATTCTCAAGTAGTATTTATTTTGAAGGGTAAGAAGAGGAATGGATTAGCTAAGATTCAACTCCCCCATTTAATTACTTTGTGACATTGGGCAAGTCAAAATTTCTTTGAGGCAGTTTCTTCCTCTATCTTCTATTATCTCTCTATAATTTCTATATGAGGAAAAACCATCAGCTTCCATATGTTTAATTCTCATTTCTGTGTAGATGACTTCCAGATTTATATACCTAGCCCTTATGATAGTTTCTTTTCTGAGCTCCATTTTCATATCACCAGATGCTTATATTGCAAGCTAAATATCCTATAGGCAGACATCTCAAACTCAACATACTCAAACCAAACCTCGTTTTCTCCATAAAATCTATACATCTTATAAAATTTCCATTTCTTTAAAGATCACTGTCCTCCTTCCAATCACCCTAGTTTGCAACTTTGGTGTCATTTTCTGCATCTACCCCTCCATTATTTACCATTCTAATCAATTATCAAGTGTTAGCACTTTAATTTCCACAATATTCCTTTCCTGTACTCATATGGCCACTATTCTACTTCGTGATCTTATCAACTCACTAGAATACTGCAAAAGTCTCTAAATATATGTCCCTGTCTTAGCACTCCCCTGTCCATTCCTTCATCTACACAATAGTCAAAGTTATATTCTTAAGAGTGTAGGTCTTGCCATGTTACTCCTCTGATCAATGATTTCTAATGTTACATTTACAGTAAGCATATCTTTTAATTGATATCAGAAATTCTTCACAACCTTATTCCAACTTACTTTTCCAGTCTTCTTACTTTATTCCCCTTTACAATCTCTTAGGTATAGCCCAATAGACCTTATTATCATTCTTCCTCTCCCTATTTCATTGCTTTTGCACAGGCTCTCCTGAAAGCCTGAAATGCAGTCCCTGATGAATTCCCTAGTTTTATTTAAAGATGAACTCAGAAACTGCTTTCTATATCAAGCACTTTATGATCCTACCAGTTGCTAATAATAATAATAAACAATGGGTAATATTTATATAAGACTTTAAAGCTTATAAAGTACTTTCCATATCTCATTGAGAAAAGCCCTATAAAATGGGTGCCATAATTTTCCCCATTATAAAAATGAAGAAAAGTGAAACCAAAAGGTAAAATGATTTGTCCCAAACCACACAGCTAGGAAGTATGTGAGGCAGAATTTGAATTGGCGTCTTACTGATTCTAAAATCAGTATTCTATCTATTACATGATCTAGTTACCTTTATTAGGTTTCTTACCTTACATTTATTTTCTTCTGCAATTTATATCCATGCTGCTTCATTGAATAGAAAATTAGTTCCTTAAAAGCAAAGGCTTTTTAATATTTTTTGTGTCTCCAGAATCTAACATGATACTGGGAATATTATAAAAACTTAACAAATAATTGTTGATAAATTGTTCTGTAAAGATAAAAGATATAAATTATGTTTTGTACCACTTCCCATATAATATTTCTGTAAGTAATGAAAAAGATAAATTGCAAGATACTATATGTACACAAGCTAATCTGGTAATATATACATGAGTAATCTGGTCCAAACTCTACTGAAGCAATAATTTCTTTTATAATATTTATGAAATGCAGGGCACTCTTTGATAAATTGTCACTAAAAATTAGAACTTGCTAGCTTCCATTGATGTTTCTTTTAACAATCTAAAAACAGACCACTGGAATAGTCTTTCTCTCTACAATTAATTGTACCTCTTGTTTTTTTATTTTTTAAATTTTTTTACCTTAGACAGGAGATATCATCAAGGTGTCATTGTGCTGCATGGTGGTCATGGTTACTGTAGGTATTATCCCTAAAAAAGCAGTCATCCGGGCTCTATTTTAACGTTTCTAATGATGGGCAATTCATTAGTTCTTGTAATATTTCATTCTATTTTGGATAGCTATAATTGTGCTGGAATTTTTCCCCTTGTATCTAGCCCAAATATACTGTCCCTGGAAGACTTTTATTAATTGATGCAGAGTAAAGAAAACACAGCAAGAAGAACAATAATAGCAATAACTACAGTAATATAAATTAAAACAATAATAAAAAAGAATAAGAATTGAGTTTACATATAGTGACCAATCTTAATTCTGGAGGAAAAATAAAGAGATCTAATGATTTCCTCTCCAGAGAAAGATGGGTAGATACTAATGTGCAGAGTTGTGAGTATTTTCAGATATAGTTACATCTGACATGTAATTACATGCTGTTACATCTACAGATTTCTTTAAAGGGAGGTCCTGTTTTGGGACTTTAATTTTAGGGAGTAATGAGGAATGGGAGTATGAGGAAATGATTTTGGTGCTTAAAAAAAAAAAAGACATGCATACAACTTTAAAAATATACTTCTTCAATTTCCACTTGGGACTAGCAGAACAGAATGAGTTCCTCTTTTGTATATTTTATTTTAATTCTTCACATATTTGAAGAGCACAATCACAAGTGCTTCTAATTGTGTTCTTCAAGCTAGCTAACTATTCCTTCATTGGATATTTGAATAGCACAGGCTCAAATCCCATCACTGTTTTGGCCACCCTCATTTGGATGATATCCATACTGCAGTGTTCTTTTTAAAATGTGCTCAGAATTTAAAATGTGTCCTGTCATGGGAAGGTTGAGGTATCACTATCTTATTTTGTATAATGAATACTTTTAGTAATATTGTTTAAGACTGAATTCACTTTTTGCAATTGTTACATTACACTTTTGACTTGTATTAATCTAACAGTATAAAAATATTCCTAGGTCTTTTTCATGTGAACTTGAATCTATGTCCCCCTTCTTGTAGGGCTTTAAAAACTTAATAGCAGAAATTAAGATTTGTCCTAATTAAACTTTATCTTTTTACTATAACATTTTACTGATGCTATATGTTTGCCAATATCTTAGTTTCAGAAAAATAAAGATAGCATTTGACTCAAAGGACAAGAAAGAGATGGTAAACATAAATAGGCTGCAGTATATTACAAATTCAATGATTTTTTCTATAAAGTATCTGGCATAAATTATGTAGAGAATATGTATGACTAGAAAAGGAGATCATGTAGCCAAAAGGAGATGGGCATTGACTTTCTTGTCATGTTAAAAGAAAGAGAGCAAAATCTCCAGCATATGTGATGCTTCCTTTATGGAGGATTTAAAGAAGCAGAGATGAGCCCCTGAAAGCTACCTCAGATCCAGCACATACTTGGTTGCCATCAGACCCAAAACTTATTTCCTCTTCCTCTTATTTCTTTTATAATCCCAAGAGTGTGCTTATTGATGTTCTCTCTAACTGCAGTACTAACTCTTTTTGTTTCCTGCCACAGTGCAAGTGATTTCAAGTTAGTCTATAGTCCTTTAAGCTGATCATCATAGTCACTGATAAGCTATTTTCTCTACTACAATGCCATCTACTGATCTTCCTTGTCATCTGTTAATGTCTCCCTATATTCTCTTCAGATCTTTTATTGATTTTAGCTGCCATCTTCTGGTAGCCACACCTTCAAAAGCTCCTTATGCTTTTTTTGTGAGTCATACCCATAGTTGCACCCCACCTCGCCAGCAAAATAGTTTTATTTTTCTTTTTCAACCTCTGATTTCTAGAACTCAATCTTTTCATTAAGATATTTTAAGAACATCTTTTTTCTTTTTTAATAATCATCAAGTTCCTAGATGTTCCCAGAGTCAGTGTAAATGACTTTGGAAGTCTGACTTAGAGTAACTATATTCAGAATAGAGAGATAAATTTTTTTTTTCTGTTTCAGTTAGTAACAAAATCATTGCTTCTCTTGCATAAGAATAAGCATGTTTCAGGATGAGATAATGTGGAAATTTTTATAGGACAGCTCACTAACGGAATTGGAGAGGTTTGAGTTAAATTCCATATTCCCATAAGATCTAGGAGAAATTGAGTTAACTTTGGTTCTACCCAAGTAGAGTAACCTGAAACTCAGCTATGGTTCCATTGGCAAGAAGGATATAATAACAGTTTTAGGACTTTGGCAGAGATTCCTCTGATGTCTGATGTCTGAGACCCCAAGAACACTTCTTGCCAACTATTTTAGTTTTCTCGATGGCCATTTTAACCTGTTTTTATTGTCCATAACTGTTTTCTTTCCTTTCATTCTCCTTCCTTTCCTCCCTCTAAGTCTTTCTCTCGTTCTTTGTTCTCTCTCTTCTTCCTCCCCATTTCTCTTTCTCTCTTTTTCTCTCTTTGTTCCCACATCCCTCTCTCTCCTTCCTCTTCCCTCCTATCCTCCTTCCATATGAATAATCTTTTACTGAAGATGGTGGTGAGTTTTTATTTTAAGAGTTTGTTTATCTGAACTCTTATACTCTGAATGAATCATTGTACCATACTTGGAATCATGATCAGGATAGAAGCAGTTGGCCATCTTCATTGGTTAGTGAAGAATACATATTCATCATATTCTAAATTATTCAGCCCGATACTCAATTTTGTTATTTTGTTTTGTATTCTTAGCTTTTCCTACTATTAGTTTGTATTCTTTCCTTACTTTGTGTCATTTAAAACAATAAATTCTGCAGCTTCGTCTATCATCGATAAAAATGAAAAATAAAAATAATAGAAGAGGGTTAAATAGAGAGCTCTGTGATCTCCACCAGAGGTCACCATCTAGACTGACATGAAATCGTTAATCAGAACTCTTTGGGTCTCAATAGTCATTCATTTCTATGCCTGACATACTGAACTTTTATCCAATCTCTATATCTTAATCAAATATACAAGGCAATTATGAAAGAATTTATTAAATGTCTTGCAGAAAACCAGTTACATTATTTGCATGACATTCCCCTAATCCATTAGTCTAATAACCCTGCCATAAGAAGGAAATGACTGACTTTTAATGAATACTTGCAGCCTTTTAGCTATCACTTTATCTATTTGTAAGTGCCTTTGTATCATTTTAACAATATGTTTTATCATTGTATCTGACTGTATCCTGTTATCCTGTTGTTTGCCTTTTTCTTTCCCTTTTAAACAATTAAAACAATATTTAATTGCCTTTAATCTTAAGGATAACCAAGCATCAGGGAGTGAATTCTTTCATTTGTTTTGGAGGATATTTTTCTAGGTATGATAACTTGAACTCATTGCAAAAGAAATCTAACTTATTTATGATTTAAACAACATAGTGGACAGCAAGCTGGTCTTGAAATTAAAACCTAAATTTAAATCCTGCCTTAGGCACTTAATGGATAAATTAAGCCTTGTTAAATCATTTAATTTGTCTCAGTTTCTTCATCAGTAGAATGAAGATAATCATAATTCTTACCTTTTAGGGTTTTTGTGAAGATCAAGTGAGATACTCATACAATCCTTTGTAAACCTCAAAGTGATATATGAATTATCATTATTATTTTTAATCTCATTATACTTGCTAGTTACATTTCCCCCTACCCTGAAGATCATTTTTTTTTTTGATAGAGAAAAAACCCAAGTAGGAATTGAGTTGTTCTCTCTTCTCTCATTCATGATTATAACCTTCTTATCTAAGCTAAGTAGAATTGTTGTTCTTTTCTTAGATCTTCTTCTCAAGAAAGCATTTAGAAAGGGCATTTGCATTATATTTAGCATATTTAATAAATCTCATTGAATTGAGGACTTTAGATTCCTGTCATTCCTCTCTTAAGGCTTTATAACTCAGCTCCTTTGACTTCAATTATATTGCCCTCACTTCCAGATGTTGCACATGATCTTTGAAAATATAAATTCAATAATGTGCTCTTTGAGCAGGCACATTTATCTCCTTAGGTACTTCTCTTTTTTATTAGTCATCAGAATTAATTACAGCTATCACCAGTATAAGTTTTAAGTACCCTTCCCTTTGGAGTTAACTTTGTAGATTCACAAATTGTGGGATTCTATTTGTCTCACCTCTTAACTGCATTTTTGACACCCTAATACTTAGAATTGAAGGAATGCATGCACTCCCCCATCCCCCAAACACATATATACACACACACTCCAAAATTTTGAACCAGAGCTCTGATTTAATTCATTTAGATAGGTCCAATCAGGAAACTCCCTCTTCTGTTCATTAATATCAGTATCTATTCTGTAACTTAGAATGTTACAATATTGCTTGGGATACTAAGAGGTTGGAAAATCTCCCTAGAGTCAAATAATCAGTCCATAGTAGAGATTATGCTTGAATTCAGATCTTTTAGGGTTCTGGGCTGGTTCTGTATCCACTATTCCAGTCCCACCCTTTGATTCCTCTTTCTTTCTCTTGCTCTTTCATTCCCTTTCCTCCTCCTTCCCAACCTTCCTCCCCTATTTGTTCTCACCATCCCTTTCTGTTCCCTTCTTTCCTTTCTTTCTTTCTTCCTTCCTCTCTTTCCCTTCATCCCTCCCTCTTGCTCACTCTTTCTCTCTCCCTTCATCTCTTCCCCTTCTCTACTCTCTTTCTCCATGTATATATATGTGAAAGAAATAACACTTTATAATTAAAATTTTGAATTGTAAAAAATACACATTCATAAATATCTGTAATTAGTATTCCTGAACATTACATTCAAAAGTTCCATTCAATTTTTTAAAATATCATATGTATATTAAATACTATGTGCAAATTAGCATCCTAATATTTAGAGATTCAAAAGAATGAAAATGAAATAGTACTTTTCTTCAAGAAATTATATTGGGAGGATATAATAAATATACAGATAAAAAACATAAGAGTAGGGGAGAGAACTAGTGACTAGGTGAGGGAAATAAAGAAAGACTTTACAAATGAATGAGGAAGTGGCATTTCATAATTTTGGAAAGAAAAATTGAAGTGGGAGCACAGGAAAAAAGTTTCTGTGAATGCATGGAGGAGAGAATAAAATGAAAAGATCAGGACACAAGTAGCAATATTATATAGAGAGAATCTGAAACAGAATAATATAAAATACATATGAAAAGGCAAATGGGATCCAGAATGTGGAGGTCATTCAATGTCCAAGTGAAAAGTTTTATTTTATCCTAGAAGTAATAGGGAGTACTAAGTGTTTTTAAGCAGGAGAGTTTCATGGTCAGAACTATGCCTTAGAATATCACTTTGGCAACTGTATAGAATAGAAACAGAAAATATGAAGAAAGCTATTATAGTTATCAAGAGAAAAGATGATGAGAACCTGAATTAGGTTGGTGGCCATATGACTGCTGTTGTTTGTCCTTTGTTTTTGAAGAGAATCAATGAGTTCACTAGCATGTTGTCTTAAATTGTGCATTTGGATTTCAATGAGGCACAGCCACACAAAGTTCTGTCAGCTTCACTCTGTCTGTCCTCCAGTCATTGAAATCAGTGAAGCAAGACAAAAATCAAGACAACTGGTCAAAGCTCAGGATGCCATGGGTGATTGGTATTTTTAAACTAAAGTCTTTCCCAGGGCTCAATTTGTCTAAGAAGGCAATGCCCATTCAGTGATTAAGGTCTATTCACATGATCAATGAGAATGGGAGAGTGGTTATAGATTAGAACTCACAAATTTGGCAGTTGATTGGAATGGATGAGAATAGATGGTCAAAGACAATTATCAAGTTCCCAACTTGAAAAAACATAGTTGGTTGTACCTTTAAGAAATTTAGATGAAAGATAGATTTAGAAAGAAAAGATGATAAATTCTCTTTTATACATATTGAATTTGATATGCTGATAGCACATACCTATAAAGATGTTCAGCACGTTGTTGGCAATATAGAAGTAGAGTTCATAAGAGAAATTGGGATTTCAAAAATAGATTTGGCAGTCATCCACAAAGGTATGGTAACTGATCTCATGAGATTATTAAAAGAAGAAAAGAAGGCCCAGGACAAAGTTTGAATGAATATCCACAATTAATAGTCTAGATGATAATTCATCTAGAGAAATTGAGGAGAGGTCAAACATAGGAAAATTAGGAGAAAAGTGTCTTTTAGAATCCTGGAAATGAGAGACTAGTTTGGCAAAGAGCATAGACAGCAGTATCAAGCTCTAGACCTACAGAAAGGCATTTGAATTTAGCCACTAAGCAGCTTTGGATTACATTTGCAACCTTGTAGAGGGCATTTCAAGTCATGGCATCAGAAGTCAAGTTGTAAAAGATCAAAAAGGGAAAAAAAACATGAAGAAAGGGAAATAGTTTACAATGAAATATAAAATAATGAGAGAAAATATTTTAAACAGTTAATATTTCAGATTATTACAGATTTTTATGTTTGCCACAAATACTATCATAGCCTTATTTTCTTTCTTCTGCGCATTTATTAAAAAAATGCCACTAATTCTTAGCTCATTTTTTTTCTCAGACTAATACTTAGATATGAGGAGGTGTGTGTGTGTGTGTGTGTGTGTGTGTGTGTGTTGGTGTATTTTCAGTTTCAGGATTCAGAGTATACTTCTATGCAATTGCCTTTTAAAACATTTTTTAGATTCCATCACTGATTAATCAGATTCAATTTTTTTTATTATTTTTCCTCTTCATTGAACAGTAACCTCAACTGAGATTTGTAATTTGATTTAATTTAATTTTTAAAATAGTACATATATCTGTTGCTCTGTGTGTCAAGTTTCCATATTACTGTGTTATCACAAAAGTATGACTACAATAGTTTTACATTTCTCTGCTGTTCCTTTTTCTTTTCTTCTTCCGTGTGTGTGTGTGTGTGTGTGTGTGTGTGTGTGTGTGTGTGTGTGTGTTTTCCTTCAAAGGCTTAGTTTGGGGTGTTGTGTCCTAAATTTAGACCCATTTAAAAATCTCTTTTAAAAATAATTTTTCTATTATATCCCCAATATAACAGGGCAATTTTGTGAATTTGTTCACCAATTTACTTACAAGGCCTATGCTCAAAGGATATATTTTCAAAAGTTTCATATTATTCTCTTTAGAAGAATAAGATTTGACACATAACTAAGAAAAATAAAATATTAGTAAAAAAAAGATTTTTAAAAAATATTCTCTCTCTCTTTAAACCATCTTTTCAGTTAGCCACACTATTTTTTTCATAGTTCCTTATGTTTTATTTTTCCAGTGTGATCATTACAAACTAAATCAGTAAGAGGAAAAGATGTAACCTGCCTTTGCTTATCACTCTCTTTTATCCATCTTTGAGAAATGAATCTGGTAGTATCAGATTCTGTGCTCTGATGTTTGTCTTTAGTTTCAGGTACTGAAGGTGATTCTCCACAACACTTGAGAGTTGGAACTATGGTAATCTTGAAACCAAATTACAATTGGGATGGTACATCCAGCCAGGTAGGAAGGGAAAATTTAAGAATCCAGTGTACATAAAACGTAAGCCTAAGGGGGATTTTGAAGTTGAAAATGGACTGTGCCTTATGGGAATCAAGCTAAGCTATGAACCTAATCTTTTCCCTCACTAAAGACTGAGATATGAGAGAGGAATATCATGAATTCCCATGTTTTTGATGACTAAGTTTGCATATATTTTATTATTTCTTGAATAATGTATCTTTGTTAAAGTTCCTATGTTATACATGGATGTCAAAAGAACCCACGGGACATTAATCTTACTTGTATCAGGGATTAGTTTACTTCTTTTTCCAGTCATTAGTTTTTTTAAAAATACAGATTTAATTGAAAGCATCATTAAAGGTCCCTTGCTCTAGGGGTGGATGTCATATCTTACACTGAAGAAGAGAAATTTCAAAATATTTCTATGAAATATATTTGACTATGAACATGTCTACATTATAGATTGATTGCTAGATACTTATTTTGAGAATCAATTATACTGTTAAATATACCTCTAAAAGTCCTTTTAGTCAGTGACTGAATTGTCCAATAAAAGTTCTCTGGGCAGAGAAATTATTACGGTTTTATTTTTTCTAAGAGATTGACTCAGTCTAAAAGTCAAAGTGGATTTAGGAGAGCTAAGTATTTCTGACCCAAATCAAATTAATTTGTAGCTTCGTAATTGCCTCAGATGCCCAGGAACCAATTCTAGCTGGACTACCCAAGGACAAGACTAAATAAACCCATTTTTTAGACAGTATCAAGAGACTGTCCTACCAGGTCACAAAATTCTGGAGAGATTTTCTTTTCCCTTATTTATGACCAATAGACATAGATTCATATCTTTACTATAGAACTAGAGTATTTTAATTTATTATTTTATATTTTCAAAAACAAGACATAACTTATGTTTCACACTGTTAATATAAAGGAGTATATTCATTGTATTCACATAGAAGGGAAAACCTAATGGGAGTGTTGATATTATTTTGTCTGGAATTTTAAACCAATCGTCCCTAGTTTTCCAAAGGTCTTTAGACTTTGAGGATTAGAATCCTATAGAAATCTATTTTCTCTTACTATGCTTATTGTAAAAATAAGCCTTATATTTTTTATTGTTAGTGTATACAGTCATTGTTCATTCAAATGTACTTTTTTATTAACTTAAATGCATCCTTTATAGAAGAGAATCATTAGAAAAGAAGGTTGCTAAAAATCAATGCCTTCAGTTTTTCCTTCTTTCTTAGCTTAATGTTCTGAAAAATGGACTATTTTTATGTGAATTTTATGATCAGTTTTAAATGTGCTCCAACAGAAGAGCAACGTGGAGACAGGAAACTGGGCCAGCAAGTTAAAATCTATGGCTTGATGTTGAAATCCTCCCAGGTAAATGCCTTAATATTGATCTTTTATATGGGCTTGAAGAGCTGTCATGAAGATCTATTGACTTCTGTGGCTTGTGGTGAAAGCTACAGGTATTTTCTTCTAGAATGTATTTCTCCAAGCCATTCTTACAAAAATATAACGGAGCTTCTTTTGAAAAATGCATTAGTCAAGAGCCAACAAGTCTACAGGGACTAGCATTCAGAAAACTAAGTACATTTGATGGGAAAAGTTCTGCACTTGGAGAGATTCAAAGGAATTTAGTTCCATCTTGCCTCTGACACTTATTAGCTATGTATCAGGTAAGTTTCTTGATCTCTCTGAGCCTTGATTTACTCATCTGTAAAATGCACTCATTGTGTTATACTCCTGTGTTGATCTTAGGAACACTTAGAGTTATGCATATGAATTACAAAGGGAGGGGAAGTAGATAAACATTTATGAATTATTTATTGTCAAGCACTGTGCTAAGCCCTTTAAAAATATTATCTCATTTTGCTCTCACAACAGCTTGAGAATTTATATAGTATTATCATTTGTACTTTTACAGAGGAGAGAACCAAGGCAGACAAGAACTTAAATAATTTGATCAGGGTAAAATTGCTAAAAAGTATCTGAGGCAGAATTTGAACTCAGATCTTCCTGATTCAGATCAGACATTACATCCCCTGTGCCACCTGTGCTAACTCTATTAATATTTTTTGATTCATGGTTGATTACTTAGTTTTATTTTTAGTTCTTTAATATAAACAAATCATTAGTAAGAGACAGAATGGAGACATTATTGACTAGTCTTATATTCAAGAAGATGTGGGATTAACAACAAAGACTAATAAAATTCTAATAAAAACAGCTTAGTGATCCTAAGCAGGTCAGTTCTCAGAGACAGGAAACTCTGAGCCTGTCTCAAGAACTGTTTTTCCATCCCAAGAATTTACCTATCCTGACAAAATCATGCCAAGGATGTCCTCAAGCCATTGAAATCACAGGTCTGAATTTCTAGTCTCTGTCTAAGATCTGTTTTCTTTTTTCTTGAAAAAAAAAAGGCATTGATAGATTCAAGATTATAAATAAACTAGAAATTAAATATGAGGATAAAAGATTATCTCTAAGAATACAGAATTATAGAATATTTGATGTGTAGTAGAAGTTGCCTTATCAAGATATTTCCCATACCAAAGCTTCTTAAACTGTATATTGTGACTCTATACTGGGTCTCGTAACTGAATGTGAGAGTTGCAAAATATTGATTTATTATTAATATTTGATTTGTATTTATTTTATATACCTATATACACACAAAAATTTGTCAGGCAAAAAAAATCCAATTAATTAACATGTTATGATATGACTTCTCTCATGTCATAGTCTTCTTCAAACACCAAGGACAAACAACAGCAGCAATCTGATGACAAATGTAGGGATCATAAAATGTTAAATTGTAAAAAATCTTAGAAATCATCAGGTTCACTTTTTTTTTTTTTTGTGCAACAGAAAACTGAGGCAAGGAAAGTTTAAAGGATGTCCACAAAGTGTTAGCTATTAGCAGAACTGAGGCTAGAATCCAATTCTCTATTGTACTTTGTTCATTCCACTACAATTATTTGGCATGCCAAGTTCTTACCATGTATCTGAGCTTCTTGTTCTAGGATGAAAAAATGAGAACAAAATCATTTAGTACTCTTTTATTGCTATTATTAATTTATTTTGTACTTTATTTTCCTCTGTACATGTAAAAACAATTTTTTTTTCTTTTTTTGGAGGGAGGATACATTTTTAAAATGTATTATAAATTAAAATTTAAAAAAGTGAGAAAAGAAAAAAATGTTGTGTACACAGCAGAACATAAGAGAATTCAATATAAACCAATAAATTTCCATTTCAAGAAAACCTCTGTAGTAAAGACTATACATTGTTTTCAAAGCTTTTTTCAAATCTTCTAGGTTTTCTTTTGTTCTCTGCAGTGCATGTCTTACTTTATTTTTTCCTTTTCCTCCGCCGAATCCCCCTTAAAAAGTGTGCATGCGAATGTGTTTGTGTATAAAGACACATACACATATGCACATATATATATATATATTTATATATGTACACATATACATACGCACACACATATATATCTATAGCATACATATATACACATAAATGTAAGATCATACTGTGCTTATTTCCATTTGTCAAATTTTTTCTCAGAAGGCAGATAGTATCTTCCTTCTTAAGTACAAGTCTTTACATATTTCTCTAAATCAACTAGGTCTCTCATTTCTTAGACCACATCAATATTCCATATCCTACCTAAGAGATAGTCTATGAAAAGGTTTTCCCCATCTTCTGCATTTCTTCTATTCTTGGCTGCATAGGGCTTTATTTATACAGGAAAATTTTAACTTACTATAATAAGAACAATCCATTTTTATGCATCAACAATTCTCTCATCTTATAATATACTTTAAGTCTGATACTACTCAATCTGCTTTCTTTACATCTTCTCTCTTACCACAACTTCCCCTTCCCTCCCTTTCCTTTCCCCCACCTCCTCTTTGAATTTCTTGATTTTTTGTTCTTCCAAATGAATGTTGTTACAATTTTTTTCTAATTCAGTAAGGTGAGTTTTTTAGTTGTTTGTTTGTTTTTAGTAATTTCATTAGAGAGCATGAAATAAATAGATTAGGTAAAATAGATTTTTTAAAAAAATTATATAGGCTTAACAATATGTTAACCATGAACAACAAGTATTACTTCAATATTTAGATCTGACTTTATTCATATAAAAAGTGTTTTAGGTTTATAGTCCTCTGTTTTGGCAGGTATACTTTCAGGTATTTTATACTGTCAAATTATTTTAAATTATATAAAACAATGTTGAATTATATTGCCACCACATAGGATAGTTTCCATATTTTTTCTCTTTTGATTAAATTTATTTTAGCTTTAACTTTATATGAGATTATGATCACTACCCCTGCTTTGTTTACATAATAAATTCTGCTCCTGACCTTCATTTTATCTTTGTGCATCTCTCTCATTTATGTAGCATTTATTAAAAGCAACATATTGTTGAATTCAAAATTCTAATCTGCTATCAGTTTTCATTTTATAGGTAAATCCATCTCATTGATATTCTAAGCTATAATTACTAATTTCCTTCCTTCCTATTTTTTCCTCACTATAATTCTTACCCTATTCCTATCCCTCCCCACTCTCTACTTTACTTCTATCTGCTAGTTGCCTTCTCTATTACTTCTACCTGCTACTTACTTTCTCTACTTCTTAATCTACTCATCCCTCAAGGAGTGCCTCCCCTATCTTCTCTTCCTGGCCTAATCCCTTGTTCTCATTTCTTTCTCTATAAGGATATTTTTATACTCATCTAAATATATATGCTATTTCTTCTTTAATCCATTCCTGATGAAGAATGTGGTTCTAGCACTACCTTCCCTCTCCTCTACTGGCTTCTTTATTTTTCCCTTGTATGTTTAATACTCTTTAATCTCTTTCTATGTAGTATATTTTTAGAATCTTTCCATCATATTCAGTTCAGCCTAAGCCTTTTTTTTTCAGAATACCTATATAATGATGAAAGTCATAAAAATATTGAAAATATTCTCACTTATAAGAAGTAAACAATTTGACCTTGAGTCCCTTATAATTGGTTTTAAATGTTTACTTTATATTTCTCCAGGATATTCTATTTCTAATTTTCCCCTATGTTCTACTATTTTCTACCAGTGATGGCTGAAAGTCTTTCAATTTGTTAAATATATATATATATATATATACATATATATTTCTCCTTCAGAATTATACATAATTTTGCTGGGTAAGTTACCCTTAGTCATAGTTCTAGTTCTTTTGTTCTATTAAATACAGTATTCTAAGTCCTATGACCCTTCAACAAAATTGCTAGCTCTCGTGCAATTCTTATTTTAGCTTCATTATATTAATTTTTTTTCTTGTTGCTTCCAATATTTTCTCCTTAGCCCGGGTACTTTATAACTTGACTATGATATTCTTCTAAGTTTTCCTCTTGGAATTTCTTTCAGGTGCTAATGAAGAGGGGACCCCAAAACTCTGAAAATCCTTGAAGGAGAAAATCTCCTTCTATTCTGCCTCATTAAGAGATCCTGGCCCAAGTCTTTTTCCCCTTAAATGAATTTACATTTTAACTGCTTGAGGGGGAAATGAAGCTGGTTGTGTTCCCTTTAAGAAATTATATTTCTTATTGATCTGTGATTCCTTTCAGATTCTCAACCCCTCCTGGCTGAAGCATATCCTCTCCAACTTTCCTGGATGCCAGGGCCTTTGATTCACAAATTCTGGTCAAAAACACCCCTTTGAATTCCAATAGGATATCTGAGCTTGTCCCAGCCCCCACTGGATGTGAGCCAACTTGGGCTTTCCCAGCCCCCACGGGTTTTAATCTGCTCCAGTTGCCCAGCACCCATTCTGACTTGCTTGGGACACACAGCTCAGGTTTCACAACCCCGACCAAGACAAGCAATATAATGAGCTTCCATCAACTAAAATCTTTGCAGATGGACCTCAGTGGCTTGCTCAGCTGCTAGGACTTTCTGTCCACTGAGAACTGTATTCTCAGTGCAAAACTTCATTTTCCATAGATCTACTGGCTGGAATAATATTCTTTTCCAGTGTTATCCTCTCCTTATCCTCATCTATTTCCCTAACCAGACTTTATGCCTCTGTTAGGATTTCTAATCTTATTTCCAACCCCCATAATAAACCAATCTAGGTTTTTGGGTCTGTAAATTCCTTTACAGAGAACCTCTGCACTGCCAGAAGGGAGTCCCCAAAACTCCCTACCTTTTCATCAAATCCCAAGGCATTGCAGGAGAGCCAAACCTCTCCATTTGGTTTACTGAATGCTAAACCTGCCACTAGACCTTTCATTTAACTCCCTGACCACCAGAAACCCTAATTTCATTTTAGTTCCCTAAATCTAAACCTCATCACTAATAAATTAATTTTTTGTCTATTTCTCCTTTGTCAAATTATTTTAGCAGTTCAGGGCAATTTTCCTTGCTAATTTCTTGTAATATTGTAATATTATTTCCAAAGATTCTCTTTTTTAATCACAATTTTCAGATAGCCAACTACTATATATCTTATTTCTCCTTATCTGTTCTCCAGATGAGTTGTTTTTCTGATGAGATATTTCACATTTTCTTCTATTATTTCATTCTTTTAATTTAGTTTTATCATTTCTTGATGTCTTTGAATGGCATTAGCTTCCCTTTGTACAATTCTAGTTTTTAAGGAATTATATTCTTAAGTTTTTAATTCTCTATTTCAAGTTGCTTGACTTTCTTTTCATAATTTTCTTGATTTTGTTAGATTGTTCTTATTATTTTCCCTCCTAGTTTTCCGTCAGTATCTCTGATTTTTAAAGTCTTTTTAAAGTTCTAATAAATGTTTTTGTGGCTTAGGACTATTTGATGCTTCTAATTGAAAAATATTTTTAAGCTTTTCTGAATATGAACCCAGATCTTCTCTATCTCCTTAGAGCAGGGGTACTCAAACTTTTAAATAGGGGGCCAGTTGACTGTCCCTCAGACTATTGAAGGGCCAGACTATAGTAAAAACAAAAACTTTGTTTTGTGGGCCTTTAAATAAAGAAACTTCATAGCTCTAGGTGAAGGGGATAATCGTCCTCAGCTGCTGCATCTGGCCCACAGGCCATAGTTTGAGGACCCCTGCCATAGAGAATCTACAATTGATTTTTATCTTCCTTTGCTTACTTATTGTTATCTTCATTTTAGTTTATTTTTAGCAGTTCTTAGTGTAATTGAGATCTAGTCCCAAAGGTCAGGTATTTTTTTACTATTTTTTTTTAGATCTATCATGAGGCTTAACTTCAGATTCTCCTCTCCACTCTTAAATCACAACAAGGGCACCCAATCACACTATCCCATAAATGAGCATGTTCCCCTGCCTTCCATCAGTTGGCTGCAAGCTACAGCTATCCTCTTTACCCCAATTGAAACAAGGACTTTCCTTCCAGTGCCTACAGCTTTCAGGATCCTACCTCATTGCCACAGCACTCACCATATTGTGACTAGCTCCTTCTTCCCCTGGGGTATATGATCAACACAGCTATGTTTGGTATCACTCCATAATGAAAGGTTCTTCAGTCTTTCCTTACTCAGTCATCAGGAACCCTTGCCATCAACTGTCTGTGAAATGAGTTTCTAAGGCAGAGACTGTCACACTGCCTCCCAACCCCAGATACCCTGGGCTTGTTGTTTGTTGATTCCACAGAAGTGCCCCAATGGAGTTTGCATTTCACTCAGGCTTCCTTAGTCCACAGGGTTTTTTTTTTCCCTGGGAAAAGCTTCCCAAATTGTCTTAAGAGAACAACCCCTTTATCCAGACTTATATTTCCATTGCTCTATGTTCCCTCTAAGGTGATTTTTTTTTTTTTTTGGTGGAGGAAATTTAGAGTTGAAATTTTTCTGACTACCATCTTCCCAGAATCCTATCAAAAACAATATTTAACTTCATTTAAAAATTTTTGAGTTTCAAATTTTCTCCTTCCTTCCTCCCTGCTCTTATTTAGAAGGAAATTTGATATACATTATACAAATGTAATCATGCAAAACATATTTCCATATTAGTCATGTTGTAAAAAGAAAATGGAGGGGGGAAAAACCCAGCAACAACTACTCAAGAAAAGAATAAAAAAAGTATGCTCTGATTTGTGTGCAGACAGCATTAGCTCTTCTTCTGGGGATGGATTTCATTTCATCTAAGTCCTTCGGAGTTGTCTTGGATCATTGTATTGCTACTAATAACTAAGCCATTCACAATATTGTATTACTATGTACAATGTTCTCCTTCGTCTATCTAGGAATTCTTTCAATTTCCCAATTTTACTGCATTAAGAAACTTTTATTAAATTCTCACTTAGGGGACTTCATCATCACTTGCTCTGCAACCTCTTGAATAATATGTATACAATTAATAGCAATGAAAAGCTTGATGTATAAGTCAGCACAGACATCACGAACACTCCTGCCTAACACCCCCCTACTCCCCCACCTTTCCACCCCTTTACCCCCCAGGCCAATTCATCTTCTTGTTGACATCCATCTCCAATAAACACAAAAGCAGAAAATCCACAACCAAACATGATTATAGCTGCCTCCACCTTCCTGACTTTATCTCTCTTTTCCCTAGCAACTATTTGTGTTAGTTAACATTTTAAAATTGTGAACTAAATAATCATATATATAAATATTATAAAAATATGTAACCATAAACTTGTTGCATTGTTTTTTCAAAGTATGTGTGAAAAATTTCCTTGTTTTTGTGCTCTCTTATGAACCTTTTTCACTTCTTCTTTGTATTCTTAATGTTGTATTAGTAATTTTTCTGTTTTATTTTTCATATGTCTGTCATATTTCATTACTTACCCACCAATAATATTTCTTCTTTATAATAAATAAGAATAGTCAAGCAAAACAAAATAACAAATTGGTCAAGTATGAAACTGAATGTTTTATTAAAATGAATGCTCTCCTAGTCTATCACCTTTTTACTAAGAGGCATGCTTCATCATCAGTCTGCTGAAGTCATGATTTGTCACTGTATTACTGAAAGGTGAGTCTCTCAATACTGTTTTATATTATGGTAGTCATTGTTTAAATCAGTGAAGTGAAACTCAAATAGAAATGGTGGTCTTTAAATCATACAAAAGGATTCACGAAGGCCACATATTGAATTAGAAATCCACATATCAACATTGTCTATATTTTATTTTATTTTTAGTTAACTCTCCCCTGATTGCATTTTAATCTGCTCCAGGCTTTGCTGTGTTGTTGAATGGACTATATGATCTGAATTGTTCCCCTTGGTCTATTATTTTATTCCATATCAGTTCTTACAAGTTTTCCCAGTTTGCTCTTAATTCTTCAAATATGGAATTTTCTTGCAAAACAATTATATTCTATTTGTCCATGTACTATAATTTGTTCAGTCATTTTTCCAATTAATAGTCTCCCCTTTGATTTCTTTTCTTTGCCATCACAAAAAAGTACTATTATAACATATTGTTATGTTTTGTTCATATATGAGAAATTTCCTTCTGTCTTTGATGTTCTTATATATCTAAGGCTATACTGTTAATTCAAAGGGTATATACAGTTTAGTTATTTTGGGATATAATTACAAATTGTTTTCCAAAATCACTGGAGCCAATGCAGGGTTCCAACAGCTGAATATTAGTATACCTGTCTTCCCACAGCCTCTCCAACAATAGCCATTTTTTGCCTTTTGTCACTAATCAAACCATTTTCTCAACATCAATAATATAGTCTTTAAATTCACTCAATCCTATCAAATGTCAGTTCCAACAACTACTAAACTTCTAGCATCCTTCCTTTACAGACTCCTTTAATACTTGAGTGAAAATGATGTTAGAATTATATGTTGCTAAATCATCTTTTCTACTAGATCACCTCCCCCCACCCTCACAATCGAGTGGAAGTAATTTTGCAATCTCAGAATGTTGCCAAGGGATTTCAATGACTATTCCAAACTATACTTATGAAAAATACTTGTTCCCATTATACTCTATACCAATATGTCATACAACTTTTCATTCAAATATTATTAAAATAACTCCAATTAGGGGAAACTTATTACTTTAAGAGCTGTCTCATTCCCTTTTAGAAAGATATTATAGAATTCCTCCCCCTAATCTCAAGCATATATTTATTCCTGTGTAACTCTTAACCATTGATATCAGTTTTGCCATTTATGGCTAAACAGAACATTAATCCTTCTTCTATTTAAGAGTCATTCAAATACTAGAGACTAATTATGTTCCCATCATGTTTACCTTTAAGAAATATTCTTTTATGACGTATTTTAGCAAAAGTAGGACAGGGTAAACTCTATGCTTTTCCATAGAAATTATAGCATTTCTATATTTCCTGTTGTGTAATATTCTTCTCTAAAATATGATGTTCTCTGGGAGCAGGTTTCTTGGGGGGCTTCTGGAGGCAGCCTTTGTTTCAGTTCAATAATTACCCCCAAAACTAGCTGTTAAAGTCCAAATCCTTTATTGTTTCCTTCAAAGTCTTGTCCCTTTTCTTGGGACCCTGTTAGCTTTCTTAGAGGCTTGTCTCTCTCCTTGGTTCTGAGAGCTCCTGTCGCTAATCCTTTGCCTCTGCCAGCTTCAGCCTCCAGCCAGCACAAAGGTGGAAGATGAAATGAATCTGTCTCAGCCTCAGAAAGCTTCTAGTGCACTTGTCCTTTCTGGCCCTGACAGCTCCTCTTTATATGTTCCACACTAAGTATACACCAATCATTATATCACTAGGAAACTGTTATTTGTTTTAGGATTAAATCAATGCTAAACTAGATTTAACCACTGTCTCCTCAATTCCACTTACTTAGCACCTTGTAAGAATTCTAACATTCTTGGGCTTTCTTTCCCTTTTTCCTGTTCCCTAATTAGTTTTTACCTATTTATCTACTTATGGTAGATTTATTAGTATCAGAAGTACACAAATGTAGTTTGTGTAGCTATAGATAGGTTATACCAACCTCTTCAATAGGCTGTTAATTCCAATTGTAATGAGCTATTTCTTTTCTGCAATTATTTAGATGGCTATCAAGTATGACATTGGATAAGTCACCTCTACCTCAGCCTTAGTTTCTTTGATGTGTGAAATGAGAATATTGGATTATATCATCTCTGGTTATTTTCTAACTGTGACATTATTTCTGTGCATTATTTCCTTATAATCATTATAATGATAATGGTATTTTAATGAGCAACATGAGAGGCAATATGGATAACAAGTTATCCTAGAGTCAGTGGACATGCATTCAAACTTAGTTTCAGACTCTTGCTGGCTCCATAATCAAGCTTTCTTAGTCTCAGTTTGCTCATTTACAAAATGTAACAGTCTCTTTGTTACAATTTGTGACAAAGTATTTTGCAAACTTTAAAGCATTGTAAAGAATGTAACTTATTAAAATTATTTTGTAAGGATAAACTTTTGAAGAGTAGTTAATATTCACAAATTATTAAGATTTATAAAGCATTTTTCCTCGTATACATAAAGTAGTTATTCTGAAAATTCTTATCTCCATTATACTTTTGGGAAAACTGAATCTCAAAAAAATTAAATATCTTGCTCTGATTCTCTATTACAATAAGGTTTGAAATCAGAATTTGAATTCAGGTCTTTTTATTTCATGAGTATTCTTTCTGCTCAACAAAAAAAAAATCTCCAAATTTAAGTCTTTTTTTAATGAAAAAAATGAAGAAAGTCAGATTATGAGTTAACTAAAAGATTGTTTTGCATGCAACTTTTCAAGAATACCTGTTACAGTAAACAAGGTACACTTGTATTTTTAAAGCATATATTTTGCACTTTTGTGATTTTCATGTATTCTTTCTTCTGAAGGATGATTTATTTCTTTAATTGAGTAAAAGCAGTCCATATCTCTATTCAGAAGTTTGTGAGCTAGAATTTGATCTCTGGGTTTAATTTCAGGAAGGTCTTAATTCTTATAATATGTCCTCACTTTCTGCCTCTCTTAGTTACAGTCATTTAATCATTCAGCTCAATACAAATAGTTCATCAGGTCTTTAACAACAGAACAATGACACAAGAAATGGAAATCCATATTAGGAACAGGCCCTAAATCAGCCTTCTCTGATTAATTCCCCCTTTATTCACAAAGCCTAACTCATCCTGACTGAATCAATCAAAAAGCTATTACTTTCATACTTGCAAGTGTTGCTTTCAAAATCAATAAAAACTCAGTTCATTTTTAATATGCAATATATTACAAAAATAAAAATTCCCATTTACTTGGGTTGGAAATTTATGAAAAAGTAAGGTAGTTGGGGAACTCTTCTTGGCTAATTCTGTACACTTTTACTGTTTTATCATTTTCCAATACAGACTTTGTTTTTTATCACTTATTTAATTTTTGATTGCTGTTAACTTTGTTTATATCTTCATTATTTCACCACAACAATGAATTGCTTTATGATCAATTGGTGCTCCATGCACCTGAAGCATGGCTCTGATCACCTCTCTATTATAAAATTAAAAATGGGTCCCCTTCTCCTACTCAATTTGAATTTATAACTCCATTTTCATGTCCTAAAGAACAATCCCCCTATTTTCACTCTAAGTTGGAACCAGACTTACTTTGATGAATGAAATATCTGAGAAACAATTTCTTGGTAATTAATCATCAATTTATTAATTATGACTAGCAAATAATTAATAGCAAATAAAAAACAAAAACACCCCTGGAAAGCATCCAATATTTAGACAAATTTGTAAAAGAGGTTGTCCCTGACAGGTAAACATCAACTCTAACTGGTTAATAATGAATGAGAAAATGACTATTATAATGAGAGGTGGGGTTAGGCTAATGAGGGGCTGGGAAAACCTGCTATCAAAACTCATTCTGGTATTCTCTCAGTTTCCAGTTCCTTGCCACTACAAAAAGGGCTGCTACAAATATTTTTGCACATGTGGGTCCTTTTCCATTTTTTAAATGATCTCTCAAAGAGATTTTCTTAAAAGAGAAAAGAATTTATTTGTACAAAAATACTTATAGTATATCTTTTTGTGGTGGCTAAGAATTAAACATTGAGAGATTAGTCATCAACTGGGGAATATCTGAATAAGTTGTGATATATAATTGTAACAGAAGATTATTGTGCCATGAGAATCTAGAAAAGTTTATATAAACTACTAGAGAGTAAAATGAGCAGAACTAGGATAATATTGTACCCTATATTGTTTGATGAACTAGTGGGAATGACAATTATTCTCAGCAATACTGACAATCCCAAAGCACTCATGATGAAAAAAGTTATCTCCAAAGAAAGAAGTAATGGCATCTAAATACAGACTGAAGGCTTCTTTTCCTTTCTTTCCTTCCTTCCTTCCTTCCTTCCTTCCTTCCTTCCTTCCTTCCTTCCTTCCTTCCTTCCTTCCTTCCTTCTTTCTTTCTTTCCTTTTTATTCTTTTTTCCTTTCTTCCTTCTACAAAATTACTAAGATAGGAATGTTTTATATGAATGATAATGTATAACCCATATCAGATTGCTTAACATGTGAGGGAAAGTAGAAGGAAGAAATAGGATTTGAAACTCAAAACTTAAAACAAACAAACAGTGTCAGTAAATTGTTTTTGCATGTAATTGTCAAAAATAAAATATTTTAAAAATGAGTTCAAAATTCTCTCCCTCCCTCCTTTTCTTCCCCAATTCCTTGAGAAGGCAAGCAACAGGACATCAATTATATATGTGAAATCATGCACAACAAATTTCCATATTAGGCCCATGTCTTTTTCATCTTTGTATGTACTTTGGCAGCTAGCACAATGCCTAAGTAGTTGCCATAATGAATTTTCATCTGTTGCAATATTATTTGAAGACATCGACATTATATATACTTTGGGCTATCTGGTGTGTGTGTATTTGTGTGTGTGTGCCTTTTTGTTTAATAGATTCAGAAGGCTGTGGGTATTGATTGATTTCATATAGCTTAGTTTAGTCCAAATATATATCAAAATAACTTCATTATTTCTGATTATGTCTTTTGGGGGTTATTATTCTAAAAGATATAAAATAAAAAGTGAATCAGTGTCTATCAGGAATCTGTAATTCAGACTTATCTTTGTATAATAGTTTTAATATTACATCTATACATGGAAAACTATTTTAATCAGCATCTAGAATTCTATTAACACAACTCCCTATTAATCAACATGTTTACAAATCTATAATGCCACAATTGATGTTGAAGCAGTGAAGATGTTGAAGTATCTTATGAATCATCAAGGGGTATTTATGTTCAGTAAAATTTTAATTATTTGAACATTCATAACTTAAATATGATAGGCAAAGTTTTGTGTTAAGCACTTTAGATGATTACTACAATACCCAAAATCTTAGAAAATGTCTATAAAGGAACATTTATAGTATTTAGAATGACAAGTTACTGTCATCTCACAACTATGATCACATGTAGTGGGGATCTAGAATATTATTGAAACATAGTGTATGAATGGTTCATATCTCATAGCATGGACACAGACATGGCAGAAAATTCTTTGGGCCATAAACAAATGAGTATCTTTAAAGGCTAGTTTGCTTAACATAGGATAGAAATGATGTATGCATGTGTATATGTGTATGTGCATATGAATGATGATTTTTTTCTCTTAGTGATGGAAAACAACTCATCCTATTAATGACATTTCATTTATAAACCACTTTTGATATATTTTTAAACTTTATATTTTTTATTTATTTTAAACTTAAATAGAAATTTAAAACATTTGCGATGTAGATAGCATAAGAGAAGATTCAAAATATAAATCAATACATTTCCATTTCAAAAAAGTCTACACATAGTGTTCAGAGCTGTTAATTTCTTCTTAATTCCCCATTGTTTTTGTTTTGTTCTCTGCTGTGCATTTTTTACTTTTTTTCATTTTTTCTCCATTTCTCACTCTCTTCTGCAAGAAGGCTACAATTAAGGGTTGAGATATAAGCTATGGTCTTGTACTCTCTGCTACTTAAGACTCTGGCCGCTGCCTGGGGCTCAAGTCTGTCACAGACCTCTATCTGTGTCCTCCACCACTGCCACTGCCTAGGATCCAAACATTTATGGCTCTCTTCCTGTTGAGCATGACAACTCCATCAAAATTGTTTTCTTACCTAAATGTATTGATCATAGAATTTGATAAGTTTTGAAGTAGATGAATGCCAAGATACCACTGTATATGTGTAAACCTATACATTCATATATACATGCAAATGTATATGTCTGTATTGTGAGTATAGATAAGAAGATATATATATATATATATATATATCACTTACATATACTCACATATATCCATAAAAGTGTGCATCCATATATACATTCCCATTCACATATACATAGATATCTGTAGTCATACACACATGCACAAACACACTCATACTCATTTATGTAAGACTGTTCTATGCTTATTTGTCCTCTCTTGCTTGGAAAAATGTATAATCTCTTCCTTTATATGTTCAAGGCTTTCCATATCTTTCTAATTCCTTGTTTGCTAGACTACAGCAATATCCCATCTTTATATTATCTAGTTATTTTAAATAGTCTAAAACAATATCGGTTAATATAGCTGACATATAATGACATTTCTATATTTTTCTTTTTTTATTATATCTATTTTAGCTTTAATTTTGTCTGAGATCATGATTAATATTCTTATTTTTTTACCTAACAAATTCCATTCCTGATCTTTATTTTATGTTTATATGTATCTCTTATTTCCTATTCCTTCCAAATCCTCCACTTTATGTCAACCTATCTACTTGCCCTCCTATTGCTCAATCTATATCCTCCCACCCCCAGGATTCCTTTTATCCTCTATCTCCCACCCTATCTCTCTTTATCTCATTCCCATTAATGCGCATATCTTCTCTCATTCCCATTAATCTATATATCCTTCCATACCTCCCCATCCTGTTCTCTCACTCTCTTATTCCTTTACAAATTTAAAAGATTTTTATAATCTCTTCTAAATGAATATGTTGTTTTCTTATTAACCCAAATCTGATGTAATTAGGGTTCCCACTAAAAATAACTCCATTATCTCTCCCTCTCCCTTTAACCTCTTTCAGAATTTAGAACACACACACATATACATATACATATACATATATACAGACATACACATATATACATACATACAGATATATAGATTTGTTCCCCCTTTAACCTATGTCTGATGAGAATAAATTTTCTATTAACTATTTATAAGTTATTGCTCTTGTATCTCATTTGTATAAAATAATTCCTTTTGACTTGTTCCTACATGATTTTGCTATTTAGATTCACATCACACTCAATTCTACTACAATTTTTCTTTCAAATTCCCAATTACTAATGATAGTCTTAGACCTATGGTTTACATTTTCACACATAAAACATAAACATTTTGTCTTTAGTGAGTTCTTTGTGATTAGTCTTTGATATTTACTTTATATTCCTCTTAGATCTTGTATGTCAAATTTTCTATTCTGTTCATGTCTTTTTGCAACAACATTATGAAAGTCTGATAATTCAGTAATTGTTCATTTTCATTCAGAATTGTGCTTTTCTTTTCTGATCTTCAATTCTTTTGCTTTTAGATATATAATGTTCAAAGACTTGCAGTCTTTTAATGTAACTGCTGCATGATATTGTGTGATTCTAATAGTGGTTCACCATATTTGAATTTTTTTTAATTGTTTGTAATATACTCTTTTTTGACCTGAAGGGTTTCAAATTTGTCTTTCATAGGCTCTCTTTCTGGTGGTGATTGGTGGATTTTTTTTCTGCTTGTGCTTTCCCCTCTTGTTTTAACACTTAAGGACAATTTTCTTAAATTATTTCTTGTATTATTATATCAAGGTTACTTTTTATTTTAAATCACAGCTTTCAGGTAGTCCAATTATTCTCATGTTTTTCTTCTTGATCTGTTCTACAGGTTAATTGCTTTCCTTATGAGATATTTCACCTTGTCTTCCATTTTTCATTCTTTATATTTTGTCTTATTATTTTTGATCTAAAACTTTATTGACTTCTTGTCCAATTCTACTTTTCATTTTCTTCTTTAAAATTCTTGATTTCATTTTCTAGTTGGTTGACTTTCTTTTCCTAATCTTATTTTTCTTGGATTGTTCTTTAAAAAAATTTTTTTTTCAGTTTCATTTGATTTTGTCTTTTTTTTTTTTTTTTTTTTTTAGTTCTTCTATGAATTCTTTTTAAGCAAGAGACCATTTGACATTACTCTTTGGGAGTTTTTTGTTTTTGTTTTTGTTTTTTGCTTCAGTATCCCTTTCTGAAGACAACTTCCTTGTCCCCCTTCCTTCTCTATTCCTATAGTAACTTCTATAGTAACTATCTATAATTGGGTTCTTTCCCTTTTGCTTTCTCTTTTAAAAAAATATATAGCAAGTTGTTATTGTAATCACTTCCAGTCCTGGATTATAGTGGGCCTTTACCTCCAGGTCCTCCATCAGTTCTCCCCTCTGGGCTGGAATAAAAACTAACAATTCTGCCCTCCTACAAGTGCTCACAGCCAGCAACACCTCAGTCCCACTGCTTCTGCCCTCATCCAGCATGTACTGATTCTTTCTTGCCCAAGGCAGGATTTTGGCAGCATAGCTGGGCCTGTTGTCCTTTATTATCATGGGTTTCCTCAGTCTTTCTTGACTCAAATCAGACTCCCCACATTGTCCACAGTTTTCATATTGATGATGGCGAAAAGTTTTGTTTCTGATGCTGAGGCTATCTCCTAACCCAGCTAGTACTCAGGGAAGGTAACCTAGAAGTGTTTACACTTCACAGGGGCCAAGACTCTTTTCTGCTATCTTTCTTTGGGTCTTCCCTAGTTGTTCCAGGGGTACCACTGTTGTACCACAAGTCTTGTTTATTTTTTTCCACTCTACATTGGCTCAGAGGCACTTTATCTTGTTCATGGAAGAGATCTGGAGAGCTTGGAATTTTGTGGCCTACTCTTTCATCTTTCCAGAGTGCTCTCCCACTTTTGATATTGTTGATGGTTGCTGACTCAATTTGCAGGTCAGTTGTAGTGACTTTGATTCCCAGAGAGGTTCTCTTAATAGAATTGTGTGTTTTTCCCCTTGATGTATATTTTTTAAAAATGGATTACTAGGGGCAGCTAAGTGGCACAGTGGATAGAGCACCAGCCCTGAAGTCAGGGGGGCTTGAGTTCAAATGTGGCCTTAGACACTTAATATTTCCTAGCTGTGTGACCCTGGGCAAATCACTTAACTCCAATTGCTTCTGGGGAAAAAGATGCATGACCTATTGCAGAGGTACCTTTATTACTTGTTTTTTTTTTTTTTTTTTTTTTTTTTAATGTGGAAACTGAAATGGAGAAATAAATTTCTGATAGATGTATCCCAGTGTTCTGAAGAATTTAACATTTCCACATTTATCTAACTTCACACTAGTTTTCACTAGAATAGCTTTTTTTTTTCAAAAGGTAAGCTAGAATTAAATAAGCAAAACAAATTAAATTTTTAAAAAATCCTGAGTATGAAAAAATATCTTCCTCTGCTGGAATGTTTGTGGCTTGCCTCTTCGAAATGGTTGCTTTGTAACAACTCTGTAACACTATTTTAAAAGCAATGACTGAGATTTTTCCTAAATTATCTTAGGGTTTACTCAGTGGCAGTTATGAATAAATAAAAGAACACCTGGGATCCAACACTGTTATCCTTGCCACTAGCAATGCTCTCTACCAGGGGTTGTACGTCTTGATGTAGGATATCCCCATAGAAGGCACTCCAGCAAGATAGCTTAAGAAGGTTATGCATATTGAAAGAATCTTTTCATTTATTATTTCTGACAACAGTGACAAATCAGAATAGAATGCATCATAACAGAGAAACTTTCCACTGTTCAATAAAACAGTCACAGAACATATTCATAATCATAGTTTTTAGGCACTTGTTTCTGAAAATGTTGAGGTTACCAAAACAACTCCACTCCATGGTTACATTAGAGGTCTGTCCAGAGAATGTTTCAGAAAATGAAAATTGTCAGGGAGAGTTGAATAATTTTATTGTTATTCTTGTAGAAATATAAGCCTTCATTTCATGGACAGATGAAGCACTTAATGCTAAGAACTTTTATGCAATTCTAGAAAGCTCTCTTTGATATAAAGGTGCTCAGAGTCTATGCATGATTGAAATTTAAAAAATGGGTAGACATAATGAAAGTAATGAACATATAGCCCCAGATGGAAATGTCTAAATGGATACAGGTTTGGATTAAGCAGGATTGTTCTATACCCCAAATTAAAACTCTGGCCTGGCTTGTGGAAAAATATCTATCTTTACTAAAGATTAAGCACATAAAATTCAATCAACCTAATTCCATATTTAGAAATTTGTGACATCTATTTAACAGGGAAATATTTTTTCAAATTATATGAAGGAATTCAAGAATTCAAAGGTAAGTTTATATATACACATACTTTTTGCTTATATCTATGCATTCAGCCCTACCTCTGAAATCCTGAATTCCCACCAGATCATTTGATTTCTATGTATGTATAACTTTTTTTTCCTCCAAAGCTTGCTCAACTTGGATCGGGGAAACCAACCATTCAAAAGTGACTCAAATAAAAGCTATATTGAAGAGTTTATAAATAGAAAACATCAGCTATATTGAAGAGTTCATAAATAGAAAACATCACTCACACCACTTGTAAGGACTAAGTAGAAGTTATAATATTACATTGCAAATTTGTGATAGAATTTTAAAATATTATTTGACAAATTAACATATTTTCCATTGTATTTTATCCAGTTTAAATGTGATTTTTTTTCCATCCTTAAAAAAAATAGCACCTTAAAAACTGGGTGATGAATCTGCCAAGTAGAGAGCACTTAAAAAGCTTTATTTTTAAACCCCTTACTATTACTTCATTGTGTAAGAGGTTAAATTATATGACCTTCAAAAAAAAAGTTTTATATGCATGCTGTTTCACAACACTGTCTTGGGGGAAATACCATAAGTAGAAATTCTAAGCATATTTATAATATTATGAATTTTACTAGTATGCTTAAAGAATGTAGCCTAAGGGGGCAGCGAGGTGAAAGTTAGGTGGATAGAAAACAAGCCCTGAAGTCAGAAGGACCTGAGGTCAAATATGGCTGCAGACATTTAACACTTCCTAGCTGTGTGACCCTGGGCAAGTCACTTAACCCCAATTGCCTCAGGGGGGAAAAAATGTTGCCTAAGCTTCATGTCATATTGAACATAAATTAATATTTGGATTTTTTTATATTCCTTCAGAAGTTCTGCCATGTAAGTGATCTTGAGACTGCTAAGCAAAACTATAACTAAAAAGTCTGGAAAATTTGATTGTAAGGGAAGCTGTAATAGAACATGTGTGATGGTCCTAATGATTACCAACTATTTACTGTACATGGGTGAGATATACCTGAGACAGAGCTCATGGGATGTGAGGATGAATAGAGAAGAAGACTGAGCTATATCCTGAGCTTATTAGGGAAATTTTAAAATGATCTAGAATTCCATACATGACAGTGACCAACAAGTAAGTAGAGTGAATTTTAAAGGAGGAAAAATTGTTGTAGAGTGATAATGGAAAAAGAGTTTGGCAAGGGGGAGCAAGGAGTTTGTCTCATCATCCCCCTGACTTTCTAAGTTAGATAGTATCAGCAAAGAGTAGCCAGCTTTGGAGAAAGTACCAAAAACTATGATATCTTAAGGAAAAATAAAATACATTTCTGTGAGCGCTAGAAGATAGAAAGAATATGAGAGAAATTGATCCAGATGAGATGATCATATATATTGTGATCTCTCACAAGAGATATGGGTCATCTCTTGCATATCCCTCATTTTTCCAAGTTAAGTAACTAAGGTCCAGTGATGTGAAATCATTGACTAGAAAGTCCATGATTGAATCAAAATTTGAACTCATACCCTCTAATTTGAAATTGTGATCTTTCTATTATGCCACAACAAAGAAGGGTATTCTGAAGTTGCAATAGAAAATAAAGAAGAGGAAGATAATGCTTAACAGAAGGTTAAGGCTAGTTTGGAGTGGGGAGTCAGGGAAAGGGAAGGGAAACTGGTTGCCAATATATTCTTTTATAAGCTGTTTTTCTTGTACTTTTTTCTCTTATACAAATAAATGCAAGGGGAAATTAAGGGTGGTAAAAGCACTACCAGCTAGAAGCTTGTAACAGTAATAATAATAATAAAAGTTTACGATGGTTAACTTTTATGTAAATAAAATAAAAAGTATATATATATATATATATATATATATATCTTACTATATGCTAGGTGTTTTAAAATTATTTTCTTAATATAGAAGATGTCAAACTAATGATGATGCCCAAGAAATATCTCTGTGTCTATCTCCATTAATTTCTTTCTCTCCCTCCCTCCTTCCCTCTCTCCTTTCCTCTTTCCTTCCCCCGCCTCTCTCTTCTCTCTCTCCATTTATTTTTCTACAACATAGTGATGTATTATCACTATGCAGTTGCTCACTTAAGCTAGTCAAATAGCAATAACATACTTAATAGATTTAATTGACTATTTTACATATTTTTCAAGTCATACTCACAGATTTATAAATTGGATTCACTTACTTGGGATCAGGTGGATTCTTTAGAATATATGTTCTTGAGCTATAGCTCACAAGCCCCGACTGGGACATTGATCCTTAAAAGTCAGGCAATTGACTTTATTAGTTCAAAGCAAAGGTATTTCCAATAAGATAAAATAATAAACATTATAGCCATGAGACATTCTTCTTGATAAAGCTGGGGCACAATGCCCCACAAATACAAAGTCATCAGTCTGAATAAAGGACAAATTTAGAGTGTCCTGGAAATAAAGCAAATATTTAGAAGTTATTTGGGGGCAAAGCAACTCCACTGTAATTAAAAGGGACCTCGTGTGTTTTCTCTTCTTAAAAGTGCTGCTACTCTGCTTTCCCTTTCCCTCCTCCACCACTGCAACATCTTTGCTAGCCAAAATTCTGAGCTGAATCTCCCCACAGTATTTCTTCCAGAAGTCAAGACCAGTTTTCTCCTGAATTAATATCTTTCTTTCCTGCTACTAGATCTCACAACTCCAAAGTTTACAATCCTCAAAGCTGTTTACTCCCCTAATTCTGTGTCTATCTTTCAATTAAATGAATTTCTCCAACCTGGTGATTATGTCTAATCCAAGAAAGCCTCTTCCCTCCTTCCCTCTCATCCTAACCCTGCCTTGTAAAAACAAAGGGATCTCATTCCACAAAGCAGTTTTTTGCCTCAACCCAAACTTTGGGTTCTCAAACATCTCTCAAATATGCCTCCTTCTCTCCTCTAATACTACCATCACTCTAATCCTGGCACTTTTCATTATATGTCTGGATTATTGCCAGCAGTTGTATCGGCCTGCCTCAAGATTTCCCCCACTCCAGTCTATTCTCCATCCAGTCTCTAACGTTATTTTCTTAAAATATAGGTCAAATTATGTCATTTTCCTTACCATTGTTAGCTGTAGGATTTATCAACTCATAGAGTAGTTGAACCACAAACAGTGATTTGTGTTCATGAAGAACTTCCCTTCAAATATCATCTGGGATGTGCCCTATTTTATGCAGTCTAGGATTGTATCATTAGATCTACTTTTTTTAACATTCACTATTAGATCTACTGTTTAACATTCAATGCCAGTTAAAATTCAAATATTCCTACAGGAGGAACAGTGGTAGTATTGTATCTTAAACATTTATATGCATATTAAAACCTAGTGTGAATGATGATTGTGAAATAGGAATATTGATATAGGGAATATACTAAGACTACTGTGGATACTTGAAGTATATGTATGTGGAGATGGGGTTGGGGAACAGAGAATTGGATCAGAATAGAAGCTTACTGAGGAGAAGAAATGAGAAAGACAAGTCAGAGAATGAAGCAGATAAATCCTATTTAGATCCTTCTTCTGTATGAAATATTGGAAAAATATTAAACTTGAAATGAAACAACAAAACCACCATGTTCAAGTTTTAGATTCAACACTGAGCTATCAGTTAGACCGTAGCTAACAATTCTGGCCTTCAGTTTGTTTGTTTGTTTGTTTTTTCCTATCAGAGTGGGAATGTTACAATGCTATTTAACATTTACTAGTTCTCCCAAAGCAGGACACGCTTTTAAATTTAATCTGTATCATTAACATATTCTCTTTCATTTTCTTAAGTCTAGACAATGAACAAAATAATAAATCAAGTTCCAATTAGAAGTGTTTGCTGCAAGGCATAAATTTAAGGGACACCTTTCTTGTCATTTTAATGCTTGGTTTACGAGATTTGAACTGCAGCTTATCGGTATAGAAAATATTTTATCTACTATATGTCTCAGTTAACATTATTATTATTTGGCATATTTAATAATCCTATGGAAAATAATTTACATTTTTGTGAATCTTTTATTTGTGAATTTATTGATTTTCAGAATATTGATTATTTTTCTTCCTCAACCGGTTGGCAACCACATATATATACATTATAGACAAATAGCTAATATTAAATTGTACTTCATATACATTATCTTCCTTGAGCACCACAACAGCCTTGTGAGGTAGAAAGCTATTACCCATATGGCAGATGAGAAAACTGAGGCTTAAAATGATTGATTTGTCAATAATCATATAGGAGCACAATTTGACCTCAAGTGACCATGACCCCAAATCCAATATTAGTTGTCAAGAGGATTTATTAGAGAGAAGTATGACCAGGTGACTATCTCCTTGGAGCTAGAAAGAGCAGGGGTCAAGTCGGGTCTTTGACACATAAAAGCTGTGTGACTATGAGAAAGTCATTTAACCTCTTAGTGCCCAGAGCATCCATAAATTATAGAATAGTTGTTTATTTGCTTTAGTAGGGAACAATTGCTTCTTTTCAGGAATTCTACCAATTTACATAAGCAGCTTTCATGTAATTTATAATATTTGGACTCAGGTTGCCTGGAGCATTGATAAGTTATATGACTTGTCCAGAATTCTTAGCCTGAGGTTCATGAACTTTTAAAGAAAAATATTATGATAACTATATTTCAGTATAATTGATTTCCTTTTGTAATCTCATATATTTTATTTTATGCATTTACAAACATCCTGAGAAAAAAATCCATAGACTTTAACAGTGCCAAGGGGATCCAGGACATACAAAAAAAACTAATAAGCCTTGACTAAGTCAATATTTGTCACTGGAAGTGTGAGTGTGAAAATGCCTTCTACTAATGCCAGTGGATACCTCTGCTGCAACTTTTAGTATAAAAGAATTGCCCAGACTCTTTGAGTACTGAAAGATACAGTGACTTGTTCAGAGTCATGATGTTAGTTTATGTTAGAATCTATGAACTTGTTTCCTGGATCTAAGTGGCTATGTGTACATGTTTGTGCAAATAGACATGCAAAAATGTACATGTGCACATTATTAAAAACCTAGTTTCGTGTTAAAAAAAAATGTCTTGAGGTAAAGAATCCACAATCTTTAGGAAGGAGGCTACTCCCATTCTTTCAGGCTATTAAAGACTTTTCCTTTCCACTCCCCTTTATTTCTTTTCCCTCCATCTAAATTATCCATTCTGTAATAACATAAGTCTTGTTCATATCTTCTGTTAGGAAGATTTCCTAAGGCTAGTAAAGTTAGTCTTGGTCTTTGATTAATTTATAGCCTTCTTAATTCTGCCTAAAGAGCAGCAGATGTCACTGTTGAATGAAAAGAGCTAGCTTGCTAATCCCATCCATTCTGATGGAAAGGTATCTATCTCTCTTGGGTCCAAGTTGCAGATAAAGAAAAAACAAACAAGCAAACAGACAAGAGCAACAACAACAACAAAAATCCTGAGTCAGTTTCATAAACCAGGCCTGGCACCTAAGGGCATGGGATGTTAGCCAACTCTGCAATTAACTGAACTCTTTTATTTGAAATGGAAGCATATTTTTTCAGAGTTTGCTCAGCATGGTGGCAACTCACTTGTGATATCAGGATAGTGAATTCCTGTGTGTGGAGTTTTGTTATTACCCCCCCCTCCCCCAATCCATACCTGAAGGTTTCACATTCCATCTGTTCAAACAGTACTCTTTAAATTGGCGTGACTGTGGTGCACATAAAAGCCACTTAGTATTAAGAGGTTGAATTGCAGCAGGGTAAGGTACACTTTAATTCAAGAGATTTACCTCCTGTGATGTTGACCTGACAAAATATCCTGATAAAGGGAGGTAGTGAGGGAAGGGAGAAGTAAGGAAGGGAGGAAGAAAGGAAGGATGGGAAGGAGAGAGGGAAAGGAAGAAAGGAGGGAGAAGGAAGAGCAAGACACATACACACAAACACACAGAGAGAATGAGAGAGAGAGACTAAGACAGAAATAGAGACACATACACAGACATAGGGAGAAACAGAGACAAATAGAAAGACATAGACAGACAGAGAGAAGCGGAAAGACAGACAGACAGCAGATACAGACACAGACACAGACACAGAGAGAGACAAAGTCAGAAACTGATCATATAGAAAGAGACTTAGAGAGGCAGAGATTCAGACAGAAACAGAACCTGAGACACAGAGACAGGAAGCAATAGACAAAGAAAGTGAGGGAGGAAGGTATCTGTGGAACTTAACAGATGGGGAGACAGCAAAATTTTAATGTGTGTGTATCTGTATGTATATACAGACAGACATAGACATAGGGAGAAACAGAGAAACAGAGACAAATAGAGAAAAAGAGACAGAGAGACACAGACAAAGACACAGAGAGAAGCAGAAAGACAGACAGATAGAGACACAGACACACAGAGAGGAAAAAGTCAGAAACTGACACAGACACAGAAAGAGACTCAGAGAGACAGATTCAGATAGAAACAGAACCTGAGACACAGAGACAGAAAGCAACAGACAAAGAAAGTGAGGGAGGAAGGTATCTGTGGAGCTTGACAGATGGGGAGACAGCAAAATTTTAACGTGTGTGTATTTGTGTGTTTAAGTCATGACAATACTTTCAATATGTTGTGGTCCTCTTTAAGAATGAAGACTAAACAAACAAAAATCAGACATGTATATTAGAGTATGTGTGTGAATAATAGTCCTTATTTTTATTAGACTGTTGAATTGTTATTCATTTCAAGATGCATTTAGTTTTAAAATTGTTTGTCTTGTTTTTAGGCAGATTTCCTCCACATGTTCTTCAGACTATCTAGGAGTCTTATCTGTTTCTTATTTCCTTAAATTGCTTAACTTTAACCTATTTTTTGACCTTATGAACACTGCTGGAGTAGGAGCCTTCTCCCAGGCACAGCACCTGAGGTCTAAATTCTCCAGCTGGTATAGTCTCATAACCATTTTCTAATCCATTTCCTATTCCTTGTCCCAGTCTCTTCTCTTTCTCTTTTTCTGGATATGGATCTTGTATCATTCTTTTAAAATATATTTAAAATATCTTTCATTCTTTTAAAATTATTTTGAATTTTGTTGCAAAGTTCCCTAGCATAGGAAAAACTAGTAAAAATAAAATGACATTTTAATCTTAATTTCATTGGAACAAATTGAAAAGCCCATATAGTACTTGCTGCCAATTTTGCTTAGTTATTATAGCTGTGAAGATTGATAAGATGTTATAATTTACAAAGCACTTTCGGTTCTTGAGAATTTTTATAATAAAAATGCTGAGCTCATTTCTATCACTACTTATCTCAAACTCTCTCTGCTTTTGTATACATAGAGGGAAAACTGTCTTCTGTGAACTAAACTAGCGCAGAGATTAAGTGAATCAGTTGTGTAAAAGAAGTGTTGGTTTTGTAGAGGCCAGCAGAATGATTTTTTGACTGGCAACTGAGCCTTCAGATTAATGACATAAAGCTATAAGAAAGAAATTTAAATCCTAGTCTATTTTGATTGAAAGGTGCAGTACCGATTTGCAAACTAGTAAGTATTTTTGAGAGTATATGGAGTTTTAAAAAATCTATCTAAGAACGATAGAAATAAAATTATTATTCCCTCTAAGTAAAATAACTCATTGGAATTAAATTTGATGTAATCCCTTTCCAAAGTTGACATTGATTGTCATCATCGATATTTCAGCGCAACCTTGTATCATAAAAATTTCTCTGTATAAGGGGGCATAATTTAATTCATTAAATCACCAAATCTTTATGTAATAATAGACTATTGCTATTAATTACCAGCTTAATATATCCTTAATCACTGAGCCAGTTGATTATTACAAGGGTACATGGAATTATGCTTCCCATTAAGACCCAAAGTGCTTTGAGAGAATGATGGCCAAATGGTCCAGGATTTAAGTTAAATTCTTGGTCAAAGGAAAACTTGCTATCACACAGAAACATCAGTAGGAGAAGCCTTAGGGTAAAAAGTAGGCAGTCATAAACCAAAGCTAGTATAACTCAAATTTACAAGCTGTGAAATGGCTAGAATTCCCTATAAGTGAGGTGGTCCAAAGGTCCATTGAAAAAGGTCCATAGAAGTCTAATGACCAAGTTAGGACTGAAAACTTACAGAAGAAGGAATGAAAGAATTTAGAAGTGGGCTGTGGAAATAACAAAAAGGTCTCGTATACTCTGTGGGACCCATCCTAGATCCTTTTTGATTTATTTTTTCATTCTCTGGCCAAGCCTTCTGTGCCTACACTGCCTCAAGGCAAGGACACCTGCATTTTTGCAAATAAGTTAAAAGTATTCTGTGTTAGAGTGAATGTCAGATATGTTTTTGTTTTTCATCTTTGGAGTTATTACAATCTAGCAGCAAACATATGGGATGTCAATGGCACAGCTTATTAAGGTATTCAAGGAGGAAATAATAAGAATGTGGAGCAGATGGTCCTTAGCTCTATAAATGCATAGATGAATACCAGGTAATAAGCCACTGTCTTGTCGCCTTGATGTGTATAAATGTATATTATATGAATAAGGCCATGCTTTGCAATGCCAGTGCAATGTCACTGAAAATTTCCTAGAGGTAAATATGATTATTCTTCCAGCTTATAGAGAATAGCAGTCAATGGATGCTCTCCTCCCTCAAACAATTTGGGAAAATACATCAGTTTCTCTTAGGTAAAAAGTCACTTTTATATAATATATCACTTGCCTTATATTCATAGATAGTATGCTAGGTTAATACTTCATTTAAATCCAACATGCATTAAGGGATTGCTGTGTGCTAGCCACTGTGGTACATTCTATGGACTTCAACAAGTCACTGGCCTCAAGGAACTTATATTTCACAAGCTACAAAGAACATGTATACAGAGAAGAAAATATACAATGCATATAATAAATATGCAATGCAATTTAGAAATTGAGGAATATTAATATCTAGGAGAATAAGAAAAAACTTTTCATGGATAGTAACTGTTTTTCTCTTTTCCTTCCTTCCTTCCTTCCATCCTTCCATCCTTCCTTCCCCCCTCCCTCCTTTCTTCCTTTCTTCCTTCCTTTTTTTTTTTTTGAGGTAATAGAATTAAGTGACTAGTCCATGGCATGTAAAGTCAAATTTGAATTCAGATTCTCTTGACTCCTGGACCAGTGCTCTATCTACTGCACCACCTATCTGTCTCTTGATGATAGTCCTTTAAAGGAGTCTTGATTGAAATCATAGTTTTCACGAAGTAGAGATGAGGAAAGAGACTAATTCAGGAGGTGAAGGGGGAGGGAAACCTGTATCAAGGCTTAGGTCAGAAGAAGGAACATTATATAGAAGGATGGGCAAGAAGATTAGTTTGTCTAAAATGAAAACTGTGCTTGTACATGTGTGCATATGTGTGTGTGTGTGTGTGTGTGTGTCTGTGTGTAAAATATATAAGTTGTCTGGAAAGATAGCTAGCTTATGAAAGACATTAAATCAATAAACCGAGGGAGCCATTGTAGCTTCCTGAACAGGAATATGGCACAATCAGACTTGTGCTTTAAGATACTCAATTTGATAACTGTGTAGGAGAGAGAAAAAAAAATGAAATGAATAAGGAAAAGAAAATGAGATTAGTTACCTGGGGTGATAGGGACTAGTGAACTACAGTAGAGACTGAATTTGGGAAGAAAATGAAAATTTGAAGGCAAATAATTTTCAAATGCACACATTGGTTCACATGTATTTCCTGGTCCAGAGAGGAGCAAGAATAATCTATATAATTAAAAAGAATGTAAAAATGTTAAGACTCATAGGATCATATATATTATATATACATACATATATATATATACACACATATATATATATATATATATTTAGCAGATATCATATATATGGGGAGAGAGAGAGAGAGAAAGAGAGAGAAAGAAAGAGAGAGAGAATCACAGGAATATTATAGTTCTTCAAGGAGGATCAAAAATGATGAGTTAATAGAATCTCAGGAAGGAAAAAGAGAAGATAATATATGGTTTGTCAGGCAATGCAATATAAGCAAGAAAAGTTACTTGGAAAAAAATATAAGGTAAAGAAATTGATAAAGTGGATTAGTGATAGGGTAAAATAGAGAAATAATTGTTTGGTTAAAGCTGAGGGAGAGGTAGGTCTGTGAAATTGTTATTGTGATTAAAGAAAATCAAATTGGATTTTCAAATTATTAAGAAGGTGCAAGTAGTAGTAAAATTATGAACTGATACTTAGGATTGAGCTGTAAAACATGCAAAAATAAATTTTAAAATTCCACAGGGCTTATCATCTCAATCAGGATGGAGATGAGGAGAAGTTATTCAATGACTTACATTGTTTGTGGGTATTTATATCTCGATTAGATTATATTTAAAATATTATTTATAAATATTAAAAAACTAAAATCAGAAATTAAAGAGTAAACAGTACTTTCAAGTAACAACCTATGTTGTGACTATGTGACTATGCTATAATAATGAGGGGGTGTTTTCAGAAAAACCTGGGAAGATTTATATGAACTGATAAAAAGTAAAATGAGCAGATACTAGGAAAAATTGTATATGGAAACAAAATTTTAACAATGACCAACTTTCGAAAATTGAAAAATAAAACACAATGATCTAAGACAATTGTGAAGGACCCATAGTTGAAAAAAAAATCCATCTCCAAAGAGAGAATTGATGACCTTTTAGTGAATGTTGAAGGATACTTTTTTTTTCATTTTATTTTTCTTGCTTTTTTCAATATGGCTAATATGGAAAAATACTACACATGACTTCATATCTTATCACACACATTGCTTGGATTCTCAATGGGTGGGGGATGAGCTGAAGGGAGGAACATTTGAAACTCAAAAGGTAAAAAAAAAAAAGTTATGTTAAAATGATATTAAACATTAAGTATAAATATTTTAAAATGTCAAACATTAAAACTACTGTTCATATTTAAATGAATAAATAAAATAGATTGATTTATTAAGCACTTGGTACATACCAGCTACTGTACTGTATACTAGGGAACACAAAAAAAAGCCAAATAATACCTCTCATACAGTCCCTGCTGTCAAGTAATTCACAAATATGTACAAAGAAAATGTATACTGAAAAAACAGAAGACAATTAAGAATTTTTTTGAGTAGAAGATGGGATTTTGATTGGGAGAGAGTGAATCTAAGGAAATCAAAAGATGAAATGAGGAGGGAGAGAATATAGTTAGAATAGTTAGGAAGCTTGTATTACTGAAACACAATATATAGTGGTGGTGGTAGAGGTGGTAAGGTTTAAGTAGAAACTAGCTTATAAAGGTTTATAAAAGTCAAGTAGGTTTGTTTATTTGATCCTGAAGGTAATGGGGAGCCAGCTAATGAAGTTCTATGAATGAGGCTTGATATAGTGAGAGTTGTGTTGTAGAAAGGTCACTTTATTAGCTAAAAGAGGGAGTATATATGGAGTTGGGATAGATTTGAAACAGAGAAAACAATTAGCAGACTATTGCAATAGTTCAGGTATGAGATGATAACCAGGACAGAGTCAAAAGAGTAAAGGAGGCATATATGAGGGTTATTACAAAAGTAGAATTGACAGACATTGGCAACAAATTGGATATCAGTTGGACAAGGATAATGAATTGAGTATGACACATAGGTAGCAAACCTGAAGGTCTGCGAGGATGATGGTATCCATAACAATAATAGGAAAGTTGAAAGAGAGGAAAATTTTAGGGGGAAGATAATGAGTTTAATTTTAGACATATTGAATTTAAAATGTCTATGGGACTATCCAGAGTTAGAGAATTTAAATGACTTTATCAAAGTCATATTGAATCAAGTAAAAACCAACCAACCAACAACTAAATAAATAAGTAAAAAAAAAAATTGCATCAAGTATTAGAAGTTGAATTGAACTCAGATTTTCATTCATCTTTGCACTTCTGCTTTGTCCTGATGTATATAATCATGTGATTGATAAAACAGTTAAAGATTATGATTTAATTTCCTTTTATGCTTAATTTAAGTTGTAGACTTTTTTTTTCCAAAGGGATTTAGAAATTTGGTTAATAAAATAATGTTAAAAGTGATTTTATATACACCGCATACATATACATACCTATATATATATAATTTTATATCTGTATATAGTCTGAAAACTGCATCTAGCCCATTCTTAGATAACTAATGACCTGCTATATTCTCCTACAGAAGTATTTTAAGTTTTTCTCACTTCTCAGCCAGTGTTTTTCAAAATATAGGAATCCCAGTTGTGTTTTAGTCACATAAAACCCAAAATACCATTAGTCAAATGTAGCAATAGCTACAAATGTTGACCTGATTTTTTTTTTTCTATATGGGGGATATTAAAATACCTTTCAGGTATAGATGCTAAAAGCAGAGGTAGGAAAGACTTAGCCACTAATGTGTGTGTGTGTGTATACATACATACACACACACACACACACACACACATATATATATATATATGTATGTATATACATATATATGTACACACACACACACACACACACACACACACACACACCTCATTCCCTGTTTTGGGATTCAGGGACAGCTAATCTTAGCAGCTGAGATTTGGTGTCACTTAAGGTACTACTATAAATACCTCTCTTCCCTGCCCCAATGAAACTAACAAAAGTTTAGAGATAGAGATAATTTTATCTGTAGCTGTATTGTAATCATTTGTTAATTTATTTGTGTGTGTGTGTGTGTGTATCTTGTGCTGCTCCAGTGATTTCAGTGATTTAGTGAATTCCCCAGATCAGCTAAGATCAGCATTTATTCTTCAATTTATAGTCTCAAATGGTTAATTGGGGTACTGAGGGATCAAGTGACTTAACCAGAGTCACACAGACAATACATATTAAAGGGAGAATGTGAATCCAGTGGTCTTATTTTTCACTACATTTTGTTAGTCATTACTTAAACATTATTAAACCTTTGTCTGGAGAGGGAGTGAATTATTTCTAAGACATTAAAGGTAGAATGTATTTGAAGTCAAGAATATTTTTCCACATTATAATTATTGAGGTAAAGCATATGTACCTAAGCATAACTGGTCAGAAGCATGATCTGAATGTTCACAGTGTCCAGAGAATGGCTGTATGAGGTTCTGTTGGTAAACATAAAATTGAGAATATGTCATCACTTAGTTATAACAATTCCAAAATAGAACTCATTATCTTTCCCCCTAAACCCATCCTTGTAGTTATTCATGATTGCAAACTTGTCATTTTGACTCTTTACTTTCACTTCAGAGCTGTGATCAGTTGCCCAATTTCTCTATCTGGCCCCTCTTTTATGCTCCCTACTCTATTCCATGATTCATAGATCTTCCAGAGTGATTTCCCCAGATGCTTTCTTGATCACATCACCTATCCTTCTTTCCCCTTCCACTCATGCCTCCATAACAAACTTACAGTTCTTCCCTGTACCTTCAAGAATCAATTCCAAATGCCTCTGTTTATATTTTAAATTCTTCACAATCTGATCCCTTCCTAAGTTTTTAGTTTTCTTATAAATTATTCCTATCTTTATACTGTGCTGCTCATCCAAAATGATCAACTTACTGGTTCTCACACATAACACTGACTCATCCATTTCCATGTCTCTTCACTGGTTGTCCTTATGCCTGCAATGTTTTGGCTCCTCATCTCTCACTACCTTCTTGTCATCTTATCATCTCTTGTCTTCTTGATCTATAACTTTCCACTGGATCTAGATGACTCCAGAAGAGAGAATGAGGATGGTGACTTTGCATAGTTCTCCCTCACTTAAATCACAGAGCATCCTAAGCTTATATTGGTCTGATCAGCCACAGTTAGACACATTGTAACTTGACTTTACTATAGTAATGCCATTTTGGTCCTCTTTGAGAATGAAGGATGAACAACCAATAATAAGTTTGTGTGTTTGTGAGTGTGAATACACACACACACACACACACACACACACACCCCAGTCGAACATCTTCCCTTCTAAAGTTACTTTGTATCTTTTCAGTATCTATCTTGTAGTTATCTAAAGATATACATGCTATTTACCAATGAGAATGCACACTTTGTAAGAGCAGGAACTGTTTGCTTTTTCTTTGTATCCACAGTGTTTGACAGAGGATTGGCACATAGTAAAGCCTTAATAAATGCTTGTTGATTATTTCATCAATTGATAATAGGAGTAATGAGAATAGGGACCAAAGAAGACCCAGTTCTAGCATTTATCTTGGTAGATTTCACAGTGAATGAATGGATCTATTGTTCCTTATTTCAATTCAACATGTGGGATTTTGGAAGTTATTTTCTGGCTATTTGGGTCTAAAGGAATCATACTGTATGCTAACGAGAAGCCTTCTAATTGCTTACACAACTTCATAAACTAGTTTTGAACTAATCAGTGAATATCAGTGTGTTCTCTGTCTGTCTTACCAGAAAGGACAAATACCCTCTAAGGACTAGACACTTCTTACTTCCCCTCCCTATAACATATACCTTAGTTGGGTTATAAAAAGTGAATGTATTAAAAAGATTTAAAAAATGATATTTAAAGCATTCTTTGATCTAACCAAGGCTTTTAATACTATTAATCATAAGGTCTTATGGAAAATTATGGCAAAATTTGATTGTCCAGAGAAGTTCATCTGCATTGGATGTCAGTTTCATGATAGCATGCTTACATAGGTTCTGGATAATGGACAATGTTCTTGTTCTTTTCTAGTTATCAGTGGAGTGAAGCTTCCTCCCGTGTGTGCTTCCTCCCGTGATTCTTAGTATGATGTTTTCAGTGATGTTGTTAAACACCTTCAACAAGAATGAAAAAAAAAAAAAACACATCAAAATCAACTACCTCATTGACAGAAAAACAAAGGCTACAAAAGGCTCCAATGGGAAAGTTGATCCATAATTTTTTCTTCACAAATGATTGTGTACTCAATGCAGTCTTTGAAGCTGAGATACAAGAGATTATGAATAGAATCTCTGTTTGTGTTAATTTTGGCCTAACTAGTAACACCAAGAAACAGTCTGTCAGCCAGAACCACAGCATCCCTATGTGAAATTACAAATTGAAAAATTTTGAATACTATGGATATGTTAACTTAACTTGGTAGTATACTTTTCAGGGATGTATACATAGATGATAAAGCTGTCACACACATTGCCATAGCTAGTTTAGTGTTTAGGAGACTCCAAAGAAAAGTGTGGAAGACAAAAGATATTAGAATGCCTACCAAAATGAAAATAGATAGAGCCATTATACTGACATTGTTGTATGCCTGTGAAACCAGGACAGTGTCATGCCAGGAAATAGAATCATTTCCATTTGTATCGTCTTAGGAAGATTCTGAAGATTACTTGGCAAAATAAGGTACTGGACACTGAGGTTCTTTCTTGAATGCCAGACATTCAGACTCTACTGCAGTGAGTACAGCTGGCCATGTTGTTCAAAGGCCAAAATTACATTTGCCAAAAAAGCTATTTTACAGAGAACTCACACAAGGCAAATGCTAACATGAAGGACAGAAGAAGCTATATAAGGACATTCTCAAGTTTTTGCAGAAGAATTTGGAACCGATTGTGAAACAGAGAGACATTGACACATGACTATCCAGCATGGCATGGCTACATCAAAGAAGGCACTGTACTCTATAAAGAAAGAATTGCAGTAGCTCAAAAACAGCATGAAATGTGCACAGTTAGAAACATTTCCATTCCAAATGCTTACATGGACTATTGTGCCCAAGTAGGAGTAGAGCCTTCTGAACTCATTGTTCTGATCAGGTCACAGTCAGACACTGTACCTTGATCCCACCATAGTAATGTCATTTTGGTCTCTTCAAGAATGAAGGACAACACACACATATGAATGTATATTCACATGTATATATGTATGTGTATATTATATAAATATTTAGGCAAGTATATAAATATATAGGCAATATACTTTCCAAGGATGTCCACACTGGTAATAATGTTGACACATACATTGCCAGAGATAACTCAGTGTTTGGGAGGATATGAAGGAAAGTGTGGGAGAGAAGGTATTAGACTGATTATAAAACTGAATGTCTATAGAGCTGTTGTGTTGATCTCATTATTGGGAACAGTATGCCAGTGCCATACTAAGAAACTGAATCACTTCCATTTGAATTGTCTTGGAAAGATTCAGAAGATCACCTAAGAGATAAGATATCAGACACTGAGGTCCTTCCTCACACTAAACTGCCAAGTGTTCTAGCTCTATTATAGAGAGTTCAACTCCATTGGTCTGGCCATTTTGTTTGAATGTCAAATATATACTTACCAAAAAGACTGCTTTATGGAGAATTCACACAGGGCAAATATTCATAAAGTCGTCAAAAAAAGCTATACAAAGACACTCTCAAGGTCTCTCTTAAGAACTCTAGAATTGATTGTGTAATATGGGAGACATCGGCACAGGACTGCCCCAGAATGGTGTGACCTCATCAGAGAAAATATTGTGCTCTATGAACAAAGCAAAATTGAATTTGATCAGGAAAGAGGCAAGATGTACAAATTTAGAAAAAGGCCATAGCAGATATTTATGGGGACTTTTTTTTTTTTTTTTTTTTTTTGGTCCAACCTGTTGCAGAGCATCCCAAGCTTATATTGGTCTGATCAGCCACAGTTAGACACATTGTAACTTGACTTTAACATAGTAATGCCATTTTGGTCCTTTATGAGAATGAAGGACAACAACCAATAAGTTTGTGTGTTTGTGAGTGTGAATACACACACACACACACACACACATATACATATGTACTTATAATGCTTTGCTCTCAAAGAATTTATAATTTAATGTTACTTATAATGTAAAATGAGGGATTTAGAATGGAATTTCCTCAAGGCCATTTCTGGGGCTTAGTCCTATGATCTTGAGGAGAAAAGACATAAACATTTACATTACAAATGATTATAATTACAAAGGAGAAGCAAAGATAAAACATCTGTTTGGGGATCTGAGAAGTCTTCATGGAGGAGATTGTCCCAGAATTAATCTTTGTGGGAAATGCAGAATTTCAACAAGTGAGAATAGGGGGGTGGAAATTCCAGATATGGAGATAAGAGAAAAGAGGATAAGAAGAAAAAATAAGATAACTTAGTTAGGTTGGAAGAGAGAGGATATGATGAGTAGTATGAGTTAGGCTAGAATATAGATTCCTCTATCTTTTGCATTACACTTTATGTAGTTCTTTCTCAAATTTATATATGTCCCCAGCTAAAGATGTTCACTTCCTCCTCATTTTTCTTATAATCTCCCCTAACCAACCCTTTTCTGCCCTTATGATTTTATGCCCTATGGGATCTTAATTTGGGGCCATGTCTTAGCAACAATACTAAACTATAAGATCCTTGATAGAAATAATAGTATTTTTCTCTTTTTTTTCTCCAGAATGCTCTGCACCTAGTAGACACTTAATTAGTGTCTATTGAATGGAATTGAAGAATTGATTCATTTGTACTATATCATATTCATTACCATTTATTGATCTCTAGTCATGTCTTATCTGAATTTCAGTCCATATGAACATTGATCTACTGGATATTTCAATTTGGATATCTCATGTTCAAACATCAAACTGCATATTCAAAAGCTACTTTATCACTTTGATCTTCAAACTGATTCTCCCTTTCAACTTGCTTATTTATGTTACTGATAACACCAGTCTCTCACTTAACCTTGCATTTATTTTTGATCAGTTCCTCCTTTTATCATCCTCTTATCAATTGCCAAATTCTCTCAATTTTTGTTTTGAAAATTTTCCTATCTATCTTCCTTTGTATTGATTGTAAGTACCTTTATGACTTTTGTTAGTCAGTCAATAAGCATTTATTATGAACCTGTTATGTGCCAAGGACCAGACATTATCCTGAAAGATTTGGGGCAAATAAAGAAAGGCAAAAGATAGTCAGTCTTTGTCCTTAAGGATCTCACAAACCAATATGTACATAACAAACTTTCTACTGGATAAATAAAAAGTAATTAACAGGGAATACATTAAAAATTTTAAAAATGGGAAAGGCTTCTTGTAAAAAATGAGACTTTATCTGGAACTTGAAGTTATCCAGATTGTCTGTTATCTGTCCTTGGTTCTTGAAGAGGACTATGATTTCAGAGAGGTGATACAATGACAAGCAAATGAATTGGATTTCATATTTCATATCCAATTCATATGAATTGGATTTTCACAGGTGACCTGTGCAAGGTCACCTGTCTCACTTTCTCCTTCAGAGAAATCTGGGTACAGTGGCCAGATATCAGAATAGGACAATTGGCTATGACCCTGGATACAGTGGGAGATTGTGGACTTTTTAAGCTAAGATCTTCAAGAATTTGACTGAGACCACGCTCATTTAGTGATGTAAGCTAAGTAGAAACTGAGACAAACAGTGGCCTCTTTGGCCTAGTCAAAAATAAATCTAAATAAATAAATAAATAAATCTACAAGGGGGACACCCTCAAGGTTTCTGGCCAAGACAGATATATACTATATATATACTATATACTATATACTTTGACTTTGACTCAATCAGAACCCAAACAATGACCATTTGGGATTTGGTCTAGGACCTATTGTTGGCCAATCTAGGAATCCAGGAAACACAAAAGGTAGAAATGAAGATGGAGAGTATTCTGGGGATAAGATTCAGGCAATGAAGATTCCAGAGCCAAGAAGTGGACTCTCTTGTTTGAAGAATAGCCAGGGGGGCAGTGTCCCAAATCATAGTGGAAGTGGTAGGGTATAAGGTGTAAGATGACAGAAAAGATCAGCGAGGACTAGGATATACCATTATTCCTTCCACATCATGGAAATTAGGGGCACAGTACCGCTGTAATGTGGAAAATCCATGTAAAAGTTTTTGGTCCTTTCTTCATACCCAAGGAGTTTGCTTTTTTTTTTTTTTTTTTTTTTTTTTTTCCTATTATAGGGTGTTTTCAGTACCTTCATTTTAAATTTAGTTTAAGCATTTGGTTATAGGCTCTGTGTCATCTGCTGACCTTTATGTGTTATTTGTGACTTCTGTAAAACTCCAAAATTCCCATTTAATTTCTTATGACAGCCAGTGATATAGAAAAACCACATTGGGAAAGTAGTAATGTGGAAGATATAACCATATAGGACTTTGAATAATAGAGGATTTTACATTTGTAATTGTATTTCTTTTCTTTTTAAAAATTACATTCATCAATTTGCACATCACCTTATACATTATAACCACTTAATAAAAGTTTCTTAAATTTTCAATATTACTCCATACTCTATATTGGCTTGATCACCTTTAGACTCACTCTTTTCCTATTTATACAGCTGCCATAATATTCTCACAGAGTATGTCCCTATTATTTCCATTCACTAAAATTTTTAAAAAATGCTTCACTATTTCCTACTTTTTCATTTCATATTTCATTTTTCTTGCTACCCTGAAAGGAGACCATACTTCTTGATCTACTCTGGACAGGTTGAATTTCTCACTTCTTCATAATTATAAGAACATAGTCTCAGAGCTTGAAAGGACTTTTGTAGCTATTGTACAAATGAAAAGGCTGAGTCTTAAAAGGGAAATAAAGTGACTTGATTAAAAAAAAAATAAGAAAGTTCTAAGTGGTAGAATTAGAATTTGAACTTAGGCCTTCTGAATCCAAACCTGGAATTCTTTCCATTGTTTAATACCACCACTTAAACAAAGCTACTTCTTAATCAAGATCTCTGTCTTCTCCTACCTCAGTCTTACTTATCCTTCAAATCTAACCATCTTCACTCAGCTTTCTTTGACTATTCTAGCCCTAATTTACTTTTCTGTGACTTTCCATCACGAGTACAGTATATGCCATGTAATTTAGTATTTAGTAACACATTGTTATCTTTGGTTTTCCTATTTAATTTTAAGATATTCTTGAAATTATACTAAAAGCCACTGTAGCATAAGTATCATTTTTTTTTAAAGTATCTTTATCCTTTATCACAACTATCACTGTCCTGGTACATAGTACATAGTAAGTACTCAATAAATATATTGTTTCATTAATCATTTGAGATCCATACATTTTGTTTTGTTTATTTGTAATTCAGAAGGTTTTTGATCTATTAAAGTATCTTCAGTTTAGCCCACAATCCAGTTTAGTAAGAAAAACTGCTAATAAACAGCAAGATATAGAGATTTGTAAAAAAACAATATCTTTGCCTTGAAGTTCATTATATAACATGAAGAATATTATCTTTTCATATTTATTGTTTATTCCCCAGTAAAGGGATGCATAAGCCTTCGCCATTTGGAAGGAATGAACTTTCACAAGTTGCCTGTGTACTTGTATATAATCTGAGTCAATAAAATGTAAAATTAACTAGGGAATAGGGAAGTGTTATAGATTTGACTTAATGTGGAAGAGTTCATTAATAGAAAAGAAAAGCAGAAAGTAATTTTCACTCGTTGTCATTTTAATTAGTTACCTTTGAGGTGGTAAAGTATAGAAGAAATTTAAAGGAAGAAGAAAATCTTTAGAAACAATTTGTTGAAGGGATGCTTTTTAACAGACAATGACAGTGTTACAGTGTATACTGAATGCTCTGTTTTTTCTCCTAGTAAAATAGTGTTAAGTTTGTGGATAATTATATTGACTTTATATGTCATTGTTCAGATTTTTGTTAACCATTACCATCCTCATTAGCTTTTCTCAAGCAAGAATGAAGCTACATATACAAAACCCACTGGAACAAATGCTGAACATATATGCTCTTAAGTTATATCATATTATGGAGACGCAATATGATGTCTGGAGAGAGGTCTAGAATTAAAGATGGAAAGAATTAGGTTCAAATCATTCCTCTAACATTTCAGGGAACCTCTTTAAATATTGGGCAGCTATCTCTAACAATTATCTGATAGATTTGTGGATGTTACTATACTGGAAATCTCAAATTGCTGTTTTGATAAATATAAGTTATTTAGCACATAGTGAGGCAGAGTAACATAATGAATAGTAAACTGGTTTTTTAATTTTTAAAAATATAATGGTATATTTTTCCTAATTACAAGCAAAGATGGTTTTCAACATTCATTTTTGTAAGATTTTTAGTTTCATTTCTTTTCTTCCTCTAAACCTAAAATCCCTCTGCCCAAAATAAAATGCAAACCAACACAGGCTATATAAGCACAAGCAATTTTTAATATATGTTGAGACATGTTGAGAAAGAACTCAGAAAAAATTGGGAAAAACCACAAGGTAAAACAACAAAGATGCAAATAGTATTCTTCAATCCACATTCTGTCTCCATAATTCTTTCTCTGAATGTGTATAGCATTTTCCATCTCAAGTGTATTGGAATTGTCTTGGATCACTGTATTGGTGAGAAGAGCTAAGTCCATCATAGTTGATCATGGCACAATTTTGCTGTTACTATGTAAAATATTTTCCTGGTCTTCCTCACTTCATTCTGTATCAGTTCATGAAACTTTCCAGGATTTTTTGAAATCAGCCTGTTCATCATTTCTTATGGAATAATAGTGTTTCATTACATTCTTATACCATAACTTATTTAGCCATTCCCCAGCTGACAAACACACAGTCAATTTCCAATTCCTTGCCCCCATAAAAAGAACTGCTAGAAACATTTTTTGCACATAGATCCCTTTCCCTCTTTTATGATCTCTTTGATATATAGACTTAGTAGTGGCACTGTATCAAAGGGTACGCACAGTTTTATAGCTTTGAGGGCATAAGTTCCAAATTACTCTCCACAATGACTGGATAGGTTCTCAACTCCAACAACAATGCATTAGTGTCCCAGTTCTCTCACATCCCCTCCAACATTTATCATTATCTTTTCATGTCATCTAAGCCAGTTTGAGTGGCAGGAGTTGTCAGTTGTTTTAATTTTCCTTTCTCTAATCAATAATGATTTAGTTCTTTTTTTTCCCCAGATGACTATAGATGGCTGTAAATTCTTCATCTGAAAATTGCCTGTTCATGACCCCTTTGGCCATTTCTCAATTGAGGAATGACTTATATTCTCATAAATTTGACTCAGTTCTTTATATATTTTTGGAAATGAAGGTTTTACTAGAAACACTGGCAATAAAAATTCTTTCCCAGCTTTCTACTTCCCTTCTAATCTGACCTACATCTGTTTTGTTTATGCAAAAACCTTTAGATTTAATGTAATCAAAATCTTTCATTTTGCATTTCACAGTGAGAACTAGATTCTAGCATATTCTTATTACATTATCTTGAAAGAAGCATATAACCTATCAGTGTCTCAGGCTACCATTTAATTCTATAAGGTCTAATGAAGGTGCTGGTTTCTATTGGTAAGCCAAGTTCTTTCTCAGAAGCCAATGAATCACAGATTCAGTCCCAATTCCTATCCATATCCATATGATGGGTCCATTCTCTTATTTTGTCTATATCTATAGCACAGGTTCAGATCCACATAAATGAATATGACCCATTCAGGATACTTTTCAATATCCACCCATATACCCACATCCATACCCATGAGAAATTTTAATAGCCACAAAATATATAAAAGGTTAGACTAAGAGGAGAGAGCAAAGGAAGGAATACCTGCAAGGGAAGGAAAATTTAAAATGAAAACTCATTTCCCATTATTCATTTAACTTAAAAGCAAAACATACTTTAATAATAAATTTTATTTCAAAATTGTTTACAAATTTTTTCTTGTAGTGTGGAAATTCATAGGAGGCACTGTTAGTGTTTACATATAACATATCTCTTTGGATACATTGGCAAAAAGAAAGAAAAAAGGAAGGAAGGAAGGAAGGAAAGGAGGGAGGGAGGGAAAAAAGGAAGGAAGAAGGAAGGCAGGGAGGGAGGGAGGAAAGAACGAAGGAAGGAAGGAAAGAAGGATGAAAACCCCACAATTTTGGTTTTGAACATAAGGAATTTTAGCCAAAGTAAATGAATCAGAGTTTTTAATTCACTTGGGTTCAAATTCATTTTGGCCTGTCATATCATACAAAAGAAAATCAACAACCATAAAGGAGCAGTCAGGCATGATATTAAACAGATGAACTTGTCAAAATAATCACTATGTAGTAATGAAATCCCATTCAGTACTTCAGGCTTTGAGCTGTTGTGTTGGGTTGGATTTTCACCCTTTTTTAATAAATTGATCTATTTTTCTTGATATAATCATTAAGAAGTCTTCTCTGCAATACAAGCTTAAACTAATTTGGATGGTCAAATGATAACACTGAAAAAGTCTCAGATTAGAATAATTTAAATATTTAAATGAATATTTTTAAGAAGCTGCCTATATGAGGAAAGTGTTGTACTTGTTATTGGTGCAAGCCAGAAGTGAATATTCTTATTGAGGAACTACTGTTCCCTTCTTAACTGGCATGCATCCAAATACAAATACCTAGACAAATAAAAGGCACAATCTTCACATAGACATATGAAGCCCAGTAGTGAAGCTATATTTTATAAAACTTAGCAGCTATTGCCAGAGGAGTTCATTTTCAGGTCATTCAGCAGACTGACATAAGTGACCTGAATGATTTACTAAATTATTAATAACTAACATCAGATTGGAAAGTTTCCCTTTAAGTTCTAGTGAGAAAGGAAAAAAGGAGGAGGGGGCACAGTGGGAGACTAAAAGTCCAGACTAAAAGCAGACAACTGGTTAGCAAATAGCTTCTTGTTTTTAAAAGAAGGGCTCTTTCACTTTGACTAGTATATGTTCCTATCAATATAGTAGCCAATAGTCTATTTAATTTTTTTTAAAAAGGCAGATTGTGTTTATCAATGGAAGTCTACTAACTAGAATCATTGGGCACATTTAGAGAAACTCTTTAGAAATAGACATTGGGATGTGTCTATTTGTTCACTGTTAAGTAGAATGTTATTTGTGGAGCATAAATTTGCACCCAAATTCCTTCTTGATAGTGCAGATATTTTTATTTTTCAGGGCTTATTCTGGATCTGATTGACAAGACAGCATTTAGATTCAGATTTCCCCCTGAGTCTGGCAGTCACAAAAGTTCAGTCATTCTGAAGCAGATGTTTGCGGTTGATACAGGGCACTAATGCATGGACCATTAGCTGAACTGTTGTGTAAGTCATCAAAGACTTGATGTGTTTAACAAATTGATATCTACACAGAAAACAAAGGTCTGTAATGAGCCCACGGAACAATTCATGGTTTCCTACTGACAGCTGAGATAGCAACAAAACATGATATATCTGATTACATGCAAACAGAATAGCAATGGGACACAACTGATAAAACATTTCACTGAAAAATTTGAAGGAAATAAAAAGTCAATGTTTAAAGGAATCCCTTTCTAGATAAAATAAAAGTATCAGACTTTCATGAGACCACCTTGAAATGAAATGGAACACTTGAAGGAGTTCTCTAGACCCCTTGATCTTTGAGGAAACTGTAGCAAGCACTGGTTCAACTCTCAGTTATGATGGTACCTGTATTTTCTATTACCTTGAGAGAATCCTTTTTCAATTTAATCTCCCCAAGTATTAAATGAACACCTGCTAAATTGATAATTTAAGAAATTATGAAATGAGGGCAGATGCTCAGTTCTTTGGGTACTTGGCAGGAACGATGATGACTACCTGAGGGAAACAGGGCATTAGGGACAGAGGATATGGAGGCCCCAAAAGCACAGAAAGTACAGAGATAAGTGGTGAAAAGGGTACAGAAGCAAACAGCATAGGGATAGGTGATGGGATGGGAAAGGTAGGCTGTTTGAGGAAGCAGATGGGAAGGAGAAGCAGAGAATATTACATAATTATGGATTAGAGTTGGGAGCATTTGGCAGCATTGACTCAGTGGAAATGGATAAGTGCTCAGAGAGCAAGAAATTGAGGACTAGTTTTTAAGGAGGTACAGAATTATACCAAGGCCACATTGGAGTTAGTTCACTAACATATTCAATCATTGCAAAGTTGTCAGTAAAACTTTAACATTAACAACATCCACATCATTTCTGTTGGATACTTAGTGATCTACTGGATTGTGAAAGTCTAGAATTAGTCTGGCATTTACATATTATAGGAACAAAAGGCCCTGAATACCAAGCAAGTCTAAATGGCTTCCTCTGATTCAGCAAGTTACCAGGATGTGATTTTTGGTTAATATATTATTCGGTTTATAAATTATGTTCCTTTTATCTTTGAAGCAGTTTGTATGTGACTTCTAAGTTCTTCTGTAGTCTTAATTCATGCTATTGTTCCTTTATACTGGCTACTTATAAACTTCATTATTATGTTTATTATACTATACTAACCAGAAGGAAGGAAGGATGATTCAGGAAACCAGAACAAAATATAGTTGTTGTTGTTTCTGAATAGTATTTCTGAATAGTATTTTAGTTTTCCAATTATATGTAAAAACAATTATCTTTTTAAAGATTTTTGTAAGATTTTAATTTGTAAGATTTGTAAGATTTTGAATTCCATTTTTTCTCCCTCTCTTCCTTACCTCTCCTTCCCCCACAGAAAGTAATCTGATGTAATTTATACATGTACAATAATTTAAAACATATTTCCATGTTGTCTAAAAATCAAAACAAAAGGGAGAAGACAGAAGAAAGTAAAATCAAACAGGCAAATAGAATGGTGAAAATAGTAAAGCTCAATCCTCATTCAGTCTTCATAGTTCTCTCTCTGAATGTGCATTTCTTTTTCCATCCTACATCTGTTGGAATAGTCTTGGATCAATGTATTGCTGAGAAAAACTAAGTCTGTCATGGTTGATTGTCATATAATCTTGCTGTTTCTTTGTTCTGATTCTGCTCACCTGATTCAGCATCAGTTCATGTAAGTCTTTTGATTCAGCATCAGTTCATATAAGTCTTTTCATTTTTATAAAATCAGCCTGCTTAACAAAGCACACCTTTAAGATACCTGCTATTTTCAAGGTAATGTGCTAGCTCCTTGGCATACAGACAGAATAACAAAACAGATCAAGGAGATTACATTCTATTGGGAGCATACAACATTTACACATATAGAAGATATTTTAAGGAAGAGAATACTGACATACTGAATGGCTTTCCATAGAAGATAACACATGAATTAGGTTTTGAAGGACACTTAGAGATTCTAAGAGAAAGGAATATCCTTTTTTTTTTTTTTTTTTTTAAGTTTTTTTATTTAATAATTACATTATATTGACACTCATTTCTGTTCCGATTTTTTTTCCCCTCCCTCCCTCCACCCCCTCCCCTAGATGGCAAGCAGTCCTTTATATGTTGGATATGTTGCAGTATATCCTAGATACAATATATGTTTGCAGAACCGAACAGTTCTCTTGTTGCGTAGGGAGAATTGGATTCAGAAGGTATAAATAATCCGGGAAGAAAAACAAAAATGCAGATAGTTCACATTCGTTTCCCAGTGTTCTTTCTTTGGGTGTAGCTGCTTTTGTCCGTCATTTATCAATTGAAACTCAGGTCTCTTTGTCAAAGAAATGCACTTCCATCAAAATATGTCCTCATACAATATCGTTGTCGAAGTGTATAATGATCTCCTGGTTCTGCTCATTTCACTTAGCATCAGTTCATGAAGGTCTCTCCAAGCCTCTCTGTATTCATCCTGCTGGTCATTTCTTACAGAACAATAATATTCCATAACATTCATATACCACAATTTACCCAGCCATTCTCCAATTGATGGGCATCCATTCATTTTCCAGTTTCTAGCCACTACAAACAGGGCTGCTACAAACATTTTGGCACATACAGGTCCCTTTCCCTTCTTTAGTATTTCTTTGGGATATAAGCCCAATAGAAACACTGCTGGATCAAAGGATATGCACATTTTGATAATTTTTTGGGCATAATTCCAGATTGCTCTCCAGAATGGTTGGATTCGTTCACAACTCCACCAACAATGCATTAGTGTCCCAGTTTTCCCGCATCCCCTCCAACATTCATCATTATTTTTTCCTGTCATCTTAGCCAATCTGACAGGTGTGTAGTGGTATCTCAGAGTTGTCTTAATTTGCATTTCTCTGATCAATAATGATTTGGAACACTCTTTCATATGAGTGGTAATAGTTTCAATCTCATCCTCTGAAAATTGTCTGTTCATATCCTTTGACCATTTATCAATTGGAGAATGGCTTGATTTCTTATAAATTTGAGTCAGTTCTCTATATATTTTGGAAATGAGGCCTTTATCAGAACCTTTAACTGTGAAAATGTTTTCCCAGTTTGTTGCTTCCCTTCTAATCTTGTTTGCATTAGTTTTATTTGTACAAAGGCTTTTTAATTTGATGTAATCGAAATTTTCTATTCTGTGATCAGTAATGGTCTCTAGTTCATCTTTGGTCACAAATTTCTTTCTCCTCCACAAGTCTGAGAGATAAACTATTCTATGTTCCTCTAATTTATTTATAGTCTCGTTCTTTATGCCTAGGTCATAGACCCATTTTGATCTTATCTTGGTATATGGTGTTAAGTGTGGGTCCATGCCTAATTTCTGCCATACTAATTTCCAATTATCCCAGCAGTTTTTATCAAATATTGAATTCTTTTCCCAGAAGTTAGGGGCTTTGGGTTTGTCAAACACTAGATTGCTATAATTGACTATTCTGTCTTGTGAGCCTAGCCTTTTCCACTGATCCACTAATCTATTTCTTAGCCAATACCAAATGGTTTTGGTGACTGCTGCTTTATAATATAATTTTAGATCAGGTACAGCTAGGCCACCTTCATTTGATTTTTTTTTCATTAGTTCCCTTGAGATTCTCGACTTTTTATTGTTCCATATGAATTTTGTTGTTATTTTTTCTAGATCAATAAAATATTTTCTTGGAAGTCTGATTGGTATAGCACTAAATAAATAGATTAGTTTAGGGAGTATTGTCATCTTTATTATGTTCGCTCGGCCAATCCAAGAGCACTTAATATTTTTCCAATTATTTAAGTCTGACTTTATTTGTGTGGAGACTTTTTTATAATTTTGCTCATATAATTCCTGACTTTCCTTTGGTAGATAGATTCCCAAATATTTTATGGTATCAACAGTTATTCTGAATGGAATTTCTCTTTGTATCTCTTGCTGTTGGGTTTTGTTGGTGATGTATAAAAATGCTGAGGATTTATGGGGATTTATTTTGTAGCCAGCTACTTTGCTAAAATTATGAATTATTTCCAATAGCTTTTTGGTAGAATCTCTGGGGTTCTCTAGGTATACCATCATATCATCTGCAAAGAGTGATAGTTTGGTTTCCTCATTGCCTACTCTAATTCCTTTTATATCTTTCTCGACTCTTATTGCCGAGGCTAGTGTTTCTAATACGATATTAAATAATAATGGTGATAGTGGGCAACCTTGCTTCACTCCAGATCTTACTGGGAAAGGTTCCAGTTTTTCCCCATTGCATATGATGCTTACTGATGGTTTTAAATATATGCTCCTGACTATTTTAAGGAAAAGTCCATTTATTCCTATGCTCTCAAGTGTTTTTATTAGGAATGGATGTTGGATTTTATCAAATGCTTTTTCTGCATCTATTGAGATGATCATGTGGTTTTTGTTTGTTTGGTTATTGATATAGTCAATTATGCTAATAGTTTTCCTAATATTGAACCAGCCCTGCATTCCTGGTATAAATCCTACTTGGTCATAGTGTATTATCCTGGTGACAATTTTCTGTAATCTTTTTGCTAATATTTTATTTAAGATTTTAGCATCAATATTCATTAGGGAGATTGGTCTATAATTTTCTTTCTCTGTTTTCAGCCTACCTGGTTTAGGTATCAGTACCATATCTGTGTCATAAAAGGAGTTTGGTAGGACTCCTTCAATCCCTATTTTTTCAAATAGTTTATATAACATTGGAGTTAATTGTTCTTTAAATGTTTGGTAGAATTCACATGTAAATCCATCTGGTCCTGGGGATTTTTTCTTAGGGAGTTGATTGATAGTTTGTTCTATTTCTTTTTCTGAGATGGGACTGTTTAGGATATTTACTTCTTCCTCTGTTAGTTTGGGCAAGCTGTATTTTTGGAGGTATTTTTCTATTTCATTTAAGTTGTCGAATTTATTGGCATAAAGTTGGGCAAAGTAACTCCTAATTATTGCTCTAATTTCCTCTTCGTTAGTGGTGAGTTCTCCCTTTTCATTTTTAAGACTAACAATTTGATTTTCCTCTTTCCTTTTTTTAATCAGATTTACTAAGGGTTTGTCTATTTTGTTGGTTTTTTCATAGAACCAACTCTTAGTTTTATTAATCAATTCAATAGTTTTTTTACTTTCAATTTTATTGATCTCGCCTTTTACTTTTAGAATTTCAAGTTTAGTGTTTGACTGGGGGTTTTTAATTTGTTCCTTTTCTAGCATTTTTAATTGCAAACCCAATTCATTGACCTTCTCTTTCTCTATTTTATACAAATAGGCCTCTAGAGATATGAAATTTCCCCTTATTACCGCTTTGGCTGCATCCCATACATTTTGGTATGATGTCTCATTATTATCGTTTTCTTGGGTGAAGTTATTAATTATGTCTATGATTTGCTGTTTTACCCAATCATTCTTTAGTATGAGATTATTTAGTTTCCAATTATTTTTTGGTCTACTTCCCCCTGCTTTTTTGTTGAATGTAATTTTCATTGCATCGTGGTCTGAAAAGGATGCATTTACTATTTCTGCCTTACTACATTTGAGTTTGAGGTTTTTATGTCCTAATATATGGTCAATTTTTGTATAGGTTCCATGAACTGCTGAAAAGAAAGTGTATTCCTTTCTGTCTCCATTACATTTTCTCCAGAGATCTATCATATCTAGCTTTTCTAGTATTCTGTTTACCTCTTTAACTTCTTTCTTATTTATTTTCTGGTTTGATTTATCTAATTCTGAGAGTGCAAGGTTAAGATCTCCCACTATTATAGTTTTACTGTCTATTTCTTCTTGCAGCTCTCTTAGTTTCTCTTTTAAGAATTTAGATGCTACCCCACTTGGTGCATATATGTTTAATATAGATAGTGCTTCATTATCCATGCTACCCTTTAGCAAGATATAGTGTCCTTCCTTATCTCTTTTAATTAGGTCAATTTTTGCTTTAGCTTGATCTGAGATCAGGATGGCTACCCCTGCTTTTTTGACTTCACCTGAAGCATAGTAGATTTTGCTCCAACCTTTTACCTTTAACCTGCATGTATCTCCCCGCTTCAGGTGTGTTTCCTGTAAACAACATATTGTAGGATTCTGGCTTTTAATCCATTCTGCTAACCGCTTCCTCTTTATGGGGAGTTTACCCCGTTCACATTTATGGTTAGAATGACCAATTCTGTATTACTTGCCATCTTGTTAACCCCGGTTTATGCTTTCCTCCCTTCTTTCCCCTTTCCCCCCCTTCCAAGTATTAAGCTTGTGAGCACCCCTTGTTTCTCACAGCCCTCCCTTTTTAGTGTCCCTCCCCCCGCCTTAGAGTTCCTCCCCCTATCTTACCCCTTTCCCTCCCAGTTCCCGTATTCCCTTCCGCTTAGCTTATTCCTTCCCTTTCCACTTTTCCCTTCTCACTTTTCAATGAGATGGGAGAAGTTTCACCATAGATTGAATATGTCTTAAGATTTTTCACTTAAAGCCAATTCTGAAGGCAGTAAGATACCCACTATATTCATCCCCCTCCATTCTTTCTCTCAGATATAATAGGTTTCCTATGCCTCTTCATGAGATGTACTACCCCCACTTTACCCTTTTTCTGGTACAATGTCCTTTCCACATCAATTTCTAGAACAAGGTATACATGTATTCTTTATGCATCTATATAGTCAAAATATAGTTCCCAAGATTAATCTTTACCTTTTTAGATTTCTCTTGAGTTCTATATTTGTAGATCAAACTTTTTGTTAAGTTCTGGTTTTTTCATCAGAAATAGATGAAATTCGCTTACTTCGTTGAATGTCCATCTTCTTCCCTGGAAAAAGATGCTCATTCTCGCTGGGTAAGTTATTTTTGGTTGCATACCAAGTTCCTTAGCCTTTCGGAATATCATATTCCAGGCCCTTCGATCTTTTAATGTGGATGCTGCCAGATCCTGGGTGATCCTTATTGTGGCTCCTTGATACTTGAATTGGGTTTTTCTAGCCGCTTGCAATATTTTTTCTTTCATCTGAGGGTTCTGGCATTTGGCCACTATATTCCTTGGTGTTTTGATTTTAGGATCCCTTTCAGTGGGTGATCGATGAATCCTTTCAATGTTTATTTTTTCCTCTGTTCCTATGACTTCTGGGCAGTTCTCTTTGATAATTTCCTGGAAGACAGTGTCCAGGCTCTTTTTTTCATCATGTTTTTCTGGGAGTCCAATGATTCTCAGATTGTCTCTCCTGGATCTGTTTTCCAGGTCTGTTGTCTTCCCCAGAAGGTATTTCACATTTTTCTCCATTGTTTGATTTTTTTGGATTTGCTTGACTGATTCTTCTTGTCTCCTCGAGTCATTCAATTCCACTTGTTCAATTCTGATTTTCAGTGAAGTATTCTCTTCACTCACTTTTTAAAATCTTTCTCTAATTGTCCAATTGAGTTCTTTTGTTCTGTGGAATTTTTTTCCATTTCGCCAATTTTGTTTTCCAGTTCACTAATCCTATTTTTCAAGGATTTTACTTCTTTATCCACTCTCTCTTTAACTGACTTCTCCAGGCTCTTTTGCCAAGCCTCCCTCTCCTTTTCCCAAGCTTCCTTCTCCTTTTGCCAAGCCTCACTCTGCTTTCCCCATTTTTCTTCTAGCTCCCTTGTGAGAGCCTTTTTAATCACTTCTATGAGGTTCATCTGTGCTGAGGAACAGACGACCTCCTCCTTTGGGGAATCACCTGGGGACTGCCTGTTTTTAGTCTCCTCAGGATTTAGAGTCTGCTCTCTATCTGTGTAGAAGCTGTCTAGGGTTAAAGTCCTCTTCAGCTTCTTGCTCATTCTGTCTATTAATCAGAGACAAACTACCAAAGAAAAACAGAAAAAACTGGAGTCTTTCTTTGGGGGGGGGCTGGGTGTGTTATCGAGCTTCCTCTACAGACTGCAGGTGGCAGCAGTGAGGCACTAGCAGGACTGTGCTGCGCCTGCGCTCTGAGATCCCAAAGCGTGCTGAGTCACTGAGGGGGGGAAGGGGGGGGCGGCCAGGTCCTGAGAGACTCCAGCTGTTTGCGGTTGTGTTCTTCAGCCCCGGTGTTTCCAGCTTCTCTGCTGGGCTGTTGACTTGCTGCAGGTTCCAAACCTGCAGCGAAGCTCTCCCCGCAGAGACAGCTGCGATCACTCCCCACCCCCTCTCCAGTCCGCTCCCGTGCTCTCACTGCCGCTGCCCGCCGCCTGCGCCCGATCTAAAACCGCCCCAGCCCTCCAGTAAAGACAGACCTTTCTTGGCGGATCTCAAGGATGGCTTCTCTTGGTAACTATTTGTGGGTTTTTTTCAGTCAAGCATTGATTCAGAGGCTTGTAATGAAGTGGATAGCGAGAGAAAGCGCGGAGCCTATGCAACTGTGAGCCTCCTCTCCGCCATCTTAACCGGAAGTCCGGAATATCCTTTTTAAAAGAATTAAAAAGGGATTCCAATTCTTTCTGGGCCTCAGTTTCCTCATCTATAAAATGAGAAGGTTGAGTTAAATAATCCTTGACTTTTCTTACAGCTCTAAATATATAAACCTGTTCTTTTAAATACTATCACTTACTACTACTTTTTTAAGGTCTTAATTGTTTGTCTTTTTCTAAGTCTTTACTACACCAGATTATTATGCCTAATTTTTCTTTATATTCATTGGATTAAATACTTCAATTATTTTTTACTTTGATAATTTTTTATTTTTTAATTGAGAATAAATATTAATTTACTTCAAGGTTAAAAATGTTGAAGATACAAATAAAAAAAAGTCCTTGCCCTCAGAGAACCTATAATCTAAAGAGTAAAAATGATACAAAAAGAAGGTCAAAAATTGGGGCTATGTGAGAGGGATATCACCTTGTCTGTCAGGAGGCATAATGTTGCAAGTAGAGGAAATCAAGGAGAGTCACTGATAAGAAATAAAAAATGGAGATTTGTCTGGTATATCTCTGAGCCCTCTATAAAAGCTTTGGGAAGTTTATTGCTCCTCCTTATATTTTTTCAATCAGAAAACAAAGGAAACTGAATTAGCTGAGAAAGTATTGAATATTCAAAACTGAGTCCTATCAATGAGTTTCTTATGATAAGCTTTTCCTGGGGTAGAGGTAAGCAGGATATTCTGTAGAGTAAAAACCAATCAGAGCAACAAATTGCAAATGAAAAATAGAATTGAGCTATATCAAATTTCTGGGGGAGACATGAGTTCTTAAGGCTACTAAAGATTAAGATCAAAACTTCTAAAACTTAGAACTGTACTAAGACTATTAAATTTAATTTAATCACCGAGTTTTGTCATCTACAAATATGTCCTATGCCTTTATTGAAGACATAGATAATAATATATAATATAATAATAATAATAGATAATAATTAAAGACATAGATGATAATGTTAAAAAGAACTAGGGCTAGCTCCTGCCACAGTTATACTATACTACTACTATTTATTATTAATTACATGATTTTATAGTGCCTAGTATAGTGCTTGACACATAAAAGAATTTCAGGCATATTTGATGATTTTTTGATTGACTTGCCTCTGAGGCACCCAAATAGATATTGGAAGAACTGTTTAACCAGTGAAGCTGATTGCAATGTGTACTTTTGCTCCTTTTTTGTTAGTACCTTTAGTACTATGTATTTTCCCAATAAATTTTATAGAAACAGATATAAAGAATATGCACCTGGCTTTGTATTGCACAAGATGAAGAATCAGGTTACATTATTTATAAGAAAATAGGTGTTCACAATAGATATGTGCTTTGCTCTAGTCACATAGTGAGTAAATGGCAGAAGAGGATGGAAATCTAGATATTCTAACTTCTTATCTAATTATCTTTATAGCATATCACATCCCACAAATAGAGATTGCAAATAATCTGAACAAGGCAGCTAGGTGGTACAATGGATAGAGTGTGGGGTTTAGAATTAAGAAGATCTGAGTTAAAATTTTGCCTTAGACACAGGCTGTGTGACTTTGTGAAAGTCACTTATAGCCGTTTCCCTCAGTTTCATTATATGTAAAATGATCAGAAGAAAATGATATTTCATTTTATTTTCCAAGAAAACACTAAATGAGTTCACAAAGTCAGATATGACTGAAATTGCTGGTTAAAAAACCCAGCTCTAATCAGAATGAGTGAAATCTAAGAACATGTATATATTTATTTATAAATATAGATATAGTTGTAGATAGAGATATTTGTCTGGCACTTTGCAGTTAAAGACACAACTGCTGAAATTACTCTCATTTTGACGAAAGCATGGCTATGTCTTTTCACACAATGAACATAGAAATACTGCTTATTTGTACCTGTAGTCACTATATAAAAAGGTTCGTGTTCTTTTCACCTACTTGCTCCATAGGATATCCTAATGCAGACTGCCAAACATAAAATTGGTTTTGTGTGTCAAAGTTGTTTTTCAGTCCTCTAAAGATGTGCAACACCATAAAAATTATATTTTCTTTAATGTCTCTAAACCAGTCCTTCAGCACAATCCTTTTACTAACCCATGCAATTTGATCCCTATTTCAACTTCCTTTATAGCTAATATTTTGGAATTCTTTTGTCTTTGATTTGTTGAGCACAAAATTATAGAATTAAAACAGAAAGAGGCTTTAACAATTATTTCATTCAACTTCATCATTTTCTTGGTAAAGTACCTGAGACCCACAAAAAGTAAATGCTTTTTTTTTTTTCCAAAATCATATGGTGATAAAAGATGGTAAAGGAATTTAAACTTAGGTCTTTGAATAAAATTTCAATATTAATATCTCAGTCAGTAAAGTTAATAGAACAGCAAGCTTTATTTCCCCTGAACAATATTGAATTGAGCTGTGTTTTAGTGTTTGCTGACTTCAAATACCTTGCCATTTGTTATTAGTTCTTTTTTGTAGGATAAACACAAAGAAAAAAATATGCATCTGCCCTCAAGAAGTTTATATCCTAGTAAAATAGTTCAAACAAATATTTAAGTTTGAATGATATGAGTGCTTAGGTATAAAATGTCTTAAAAGAAAGAATACAGTTTCATATTCTCTATTCATAATTATCTTCTAAAAGACTAAGTGACTGCAGTCAGTTTTCTTTTTCTTTGCCACCTGCCCTCAAACTTTACAAGATTTCCCAGAGACACTCGTGATGTGCTGCCTTGACCCTTAATCAAAGCTCTGATAATTTCCTGGGGTATAGAAATCACTAGTATGGCTCTCACACTTTTTAATCATATGACCGTGAACAAGTCCTTTAACTTAGGTGAAGATCACTTTTCTCTTTTCTTAAAAATAGGATATTAGATTAATTCAAGGGTTCTTAATCAACTTTTTTGTATATGTATGTGTCATAGACACTTAACACAGTCTGGCAATGCCTATGGACCTCTTCTCAGAATAATATTTGTGGTTCTTTTAATTGAAGAAATACTAAATTTCAGTTAAAGATTACTGAAAATAAATAATAATATGTTTTCCCATTGAAATTCATATAGACATGTATCCTTTGCAACCTCCTATTTGAAAGCTCTTAGAAGACACAAATGGCAAAAATTAAAATTAAGATATGCAAGAACTTTTTAATGTAATTTAAGATCCATAAACAGTCTGCCCCAGCTGTTCTGTATTGGTTACAATCCTTGGTGGTTATAGCAATGGCAAGAAAAGGTAATTTTATAGAGTTTGAGCTGCACAGTGTCATTGGATTTCCTTTCAGAAAATAAGGTGGCTGTGGCTGAATGCTTCAGTAAGTGACTGGGGTTATTGCACTAGGGGCTATACATCAGGAGTTAATTGTCAGCTGCTAAGTAAATGAGATAACAATCAAGTGTGCGCAAAAATTACACTGTCTTAAAAATAAATGTTACCCAGATAGGCATAAATGAACTGATAATTGGACAGGAAAGCACTATGGTAAAGGAATGAGCTCCCTTAAACAACTTTTTGCATCTAACAGAATTTTAATAAGATATTACCCAGGGTCAATACAAATCTACTGAAAAAATAATGGAATCTACAAAGGTGATTACTGCCATTCTGCAACCACCTACAGAGACTCTGTGGGAGGCCCATATATACTTCTTACCTGTCTCTCTCTCTATTTACAAACATAATTAAATGGAAAATGAATATGCTGCTTGACTAAAAGTATATCAGCAAGGGCTAAGATGCAGGATATTCTTAAGTTCATCTGTCAGGGTGACCTTTTCGAATCGCACTCTTACTGATGAAACCTTCTGACAGGACAAAATTTTTCTTCCAGAATAAACCACAAGCCCATCTGCTGGAATGGTATTCCTATTTTAATTTGTTTATTTTTTGGCATTCCCTTCTCATATAAAAGATGTCATCAGAGAAATATATGACTGGAACAAAAGTTGGTCTCACATAGTGAGAATCAGAAACAGTTTGGTATTTCATTGATATCAACACAATATCAAAAGAACAAAAGATCACTAAAACAGTCCTGATCATGTGTTAGAATTCTGTGCTGAATTTATGGAAAGATATAGATGAGAATTTATAGCATGAGTAGGCACAGATTAATTGTTTTCTACATCACTGGAGGGGATATCCACATTAATAAGATCATAGATCAATTGAAATATTGATTATTGAAAGATTATTTCCTCTTAATAGTCATAAAATAATAACAAAAACAAATACTATTGTAGCAACATACATATCACTTTAAGGTTTACTTGGAGTTTTTTTCTCAAAGCAGAGTTGTTAGTATAAATATCATTATCTCATTTCTTTTCAGAATAGGTAATTGAGGCCCAAGGGAATGAAATTACTTTCCCCATGATTATGAAAGCTGTTGGTGCTGGAAATAAGATATAATGATTACATATTAACAGTAATAGAATAAGAAGAGAAAAGAAGAGAGAATGTGATCAATGACTAATTATCTTATTGTCACATGATTCAGTACAAATAATTTCCACTCTTTTATTTGATCTTAATTATTAACCAACAATTATTAAGCACCATCAGAAATTGTGCTAGACAATGGCTATATAAAAATAAAAATCCCTGTATTCTAGAAGTATATACTATACTGAAAGAGACAATACGTAGGTCCTGACAAGTGTAAACAAATACAAAGAAATAGTTGCATTCATATTTCTAGAGGGTTGCTGTAATTTACATTTAATTATGTTTCAAAAAAGCACATTCAAATAATGTGGGTACTTCACTGGACTGGTTGTTTGCAGTAATCTTGATTTAGTTGTATATAAACATATAAAAAATAAATACAAATATACTGACCATCTTTATTAAGATTTTTCGGTTTGTATCATTTTTAGGTTAGAGTTTGGAGAAGAGCATTATTTCTGATAATGCACCTGAAATGCCAGGAGGCCAAAGATTTACTTTATTTCACTGAGACTTTTGTTTCCTAGAACATTTACAAATAAAAGCAAGATTTAGGACATTTTGAATGTCTTTTTTTATTGAAAGCCATTAAGTCAAGAAAAAGGCTTAAAAAGAGAAATTGCCACCTTTGATATGAATTGGTTTACACCCTCAGTTATCTCAAGGTCAGACCTCAACAAACCTCAAACATCTGGAATAAGTATGTAGAAAAGGCCACTAAGCCAAAAAAAAAAAAGAGCTGTCACAAAGCTCAGCTTTGCCTCTTTTGTTCTTCTGAAGAAGCTCTATGATGAACATCATTTAGAACTTAGTGATTCAGTTTGCTTTGTTATAAAAATTTTGTCCTCTCATTTCTCAGCAATTTCTAATGCTTAGAGTATATAGATGTATTCCATTTAAAAAGCTAATATTTCTGAGATTATAAATAAATTGGAAGAGCATAGGATAGCTTACCTCTCAGACCTGTGGAAGAGGGAGGAACTTATGACCAAAGAAGAACTAGAGATCACTATTGTCCACAAAATAGAAAATTTTGATTATATTAAATTGAAAAGTTTTTGTATAAACAAAACAAATGCAGACAAGATTAGAAGGGAAACAATAAACTGGGAAAACATTTTTACAATCGAAGGTTCTGATAAAGGCCTCATTTCCAAAATATATAGAGAATTGACTCTAATTTATAAGAAATCAAACCATTCTCCAATTGATAAATGGTCAAAGGATATGAACAGACAATTCTCAGATGAAGAAATTAAAACTATTTATAGACATATGAAAATATGCTCCAAATCATTATTAATCAGAGAAATGCAAATTAAGACAACTCTGAGATACCATTACACACCTGTCAGATTGGCTAGAGTGATAGGGAAAGATAATGTGGAATGTTGGAGGGGATGTGGGAAAACAGCAACACTGATACATTGTTGGTGGAATTATGAACACATCCAGCCATTCTGGAGAACAATTTGGAACTATGCTCAAAATGTTATCAAACTGTGCATACCCTTTGATCCAGTAGTGTTTCTACTAGGCTTATACCCCAAAGAGATACTAAAGAAAGGAAAGGGACCTGTATGTGCCAAAATGTTTGTGGCAGCCCTGTTTGTAGTGGCTAGAAGCTGGAAAATGAATGGATGCCCATCAATTGGAGAATGGTTGAGTAAATTGTGGTATATGAACGTTATGGAATATTATTGTTCTGTAAGGAATGACCAGCAGGATGAATACAGAGAGGACTGGCGAGACTTACATGAACTGATGCTGAGTGAAATGAGCAGAACCAGGAGATCATTATATACCTCAACTATGATACTGTTTGAGGATGTATTCTGATGGAAGTGGATCTCTTTGATAAAGAGAACTAATTCAGTTTCAATTGATCAAAGATGGACAGAAGCAGCTATATCCAAAGAAAGAACACTGGGAAATGAAGATAAACTGCTTGCATTTTTGTTTTTCTTCCTGGGTTATTTATACCTTCTGAATCCAATCCTCCCTGTGCAACAAGAAAACTGTTCATTTCTGCACACATATATTGTATCTAGGATATACTGTAACCTATTCAACATGTAAAGAACTGCTTGCCATCTAGGGGAGGGGGTGGAGGGAGGGAGGGGAAAAAATCGAAACAGAAGTGAATGCAAGGGATAATGCTGTAAAAAATTACCCTGGTATGGGTTCTATCAATAAAATTTTAGTAAAAAAAAAAAAAAAAAAAGGACAAGGTCAACAATGTGCCACAAACTAGGATATAGGCATGATTGATGAGAATTAAACATAATACAAAAGGTTTAGTGCCTTCCGAAAATATTCACACTTAAAACTGAGCTAAGACATTTGGGACACATTTAATATCTTGTTTTTGCTTTGTCTGTTTATTCAATAAAATTTTAGTAAAAAAAAAAAAAAGCTAGTATTTCATCATAGTCTATCTCTCTCACATTTGTGTATAATATTACATGAGATTATATGGTAAAATGTTCTCCCCTATGTAATGTATTTAGTAAGCAGACTGAACAAAGGATCTTTCTTGGTATAGTTAAGTTGGGGTCTTTTTGTGCTCTTGATTATGTTTAATTCTCATCAATCATGCCTATATACCTATTTTGTTGAGAGCAGCAAATTGTTGATATAAGGAAGCAAGAAACTCCTACTGAGGCAAACCAGCAACTTCTCCACAAATTATATTCTTTTAGAGTTTCATTATTGTTCAGTCATTTCCAGTATGTTTGATTCTTTGTAACCCCATTTGAGGATTTCCTTCTCTAGCTCCTCCATTTTCCAGATGAAGAAACTAAGGTAAACAGAGTTATAATTTTCCCAGGGCACAAGATAATAAGTATCTGAGGCCAAATTTAAATTTAGTAAGATCACTTTTTTCCCCTACAAAATATTTTAGAAATAATGCTGTTATCATTAATATTAATAAATTATTAAAGATAAAAAATAAATAAAATGAATTTAGTAAGATGAGTCTTCTTGACTTTAGATCCACAATGTCACCTAACTTCTAACTTTTAAAAATATGTATTGATTCATTTTGAAACAAAAATTATAAATCATTAGAGAGATTGCATGGCATAGTAGAATGAACTGTGATTTGGAAACAGGAAAGAATCCTGGCTCAGTCACTAGCTTTGTACCTTTAGGCAAATTACTTATCTTTTCTCTTTCTGTTTCTAGAAAATGAGATATTATTATATATACTTTCTACTCTGGAGGTAACTAGGGTCTTGGAGCAGGAAGCCCTGAGTTTAAATCCATTCTCAGATACTTAGTAACTGTGTGACTCTGGATAGATCACTTAATCTCTATTTGCCTTTATTCACTGGAGAAGGAAATGGCAAACTACTCCAGTCTCTGCCATGGACAATATGGTTCATAGTGTCATATCTGAATAACAATAACAATAGTTACCTACTTCACAAGGTTGTACAAGAACTCTGCAGTGGCTAAAGTATAGAAAAATCAATGATCATTACTTCTGGTGTTCTGGTAAATGTATGCCCCTTGGGAATAGGGACTGCCTTATTGTCTTTGTATCTTCAGTGGCTTGTAAATATTAAACCTGTGAGTATAATTGAGTCAAGTTATCATTACATTGTGTTCAAGGAAAGTTCTATGGATTATTACAAGAGGTTTAGTGCCTTCCGAAAATATTCACACTTAAAACTGAGCTAAGACATTTGGGACACATTTAATATCTTGTTTTTGCTTTGTCTGTTTATTCAATATTATCAGATTTCTCTTTATTCCTATGTTAGTGACAATTCCAAGTACTAAAGTGGAAACATATATTGCATTTTTAAAACAAAGATTTATCTTGTCATGAAAGCAATTTCCTGCTATAGTGAGACTAGATACTTGAAGTTTTGTTGATTTAAAGGCTCACAGTATAACAGATTTAGAAATGAAAAAAACTTTTCAGGTTATCTGCGCCAATGTTCTCATTTTATATTGAGGAAACTGAAGCCTATTTTGCTATTAAGACTTAAGGAAATTGCTTATTCTGCCACTATTATGATCTGGGAAATAATGGCACTAGGTGAGAAATTAATTGAACATTTGGTTATGAGAAAGTTGACAAGATTTATATCAGTAGGAAAAGGCAAAATGCAGAAATCATGCCAAAAAAGTGATAAGGTCAAAATTTCTTTCTTTCTTTCTTTTTTTTTTTTTTCTTATCTTATCTTTTTGCCTTTTTCCTTATGTCTATAATAAGTTGCTATATTCTTTGAAGTAATATTGATTATTATACTTTGAGTTTAGAATTCATCTCAGTTTGTACAGATCTATAAGATTCAATCAATTAGATAGCAGAGCCAAGATGGCAGAGAGGTCACACATGTCTATCTGAGCTCTCCTTTTCCCTCAAAGTATTTTTTAAATGAAACTCAAACTTGGCATTAGTGCTTGACTGTCAAAACCCATGGATATTGGGAGAACAACACATTACCAACAGAAAATAATCTCGAAATTCACTAGAAAAGGTCTGTTTTTGCTCAAGGGCAGGAATAGTTAGACCAGGCTCAGTGTCAGGTAAGTTGGCAGTGAGAGCATGGAAGGCAGCTCACACTGAGCAGACGAGAGGTGGGTGGGGGGGCGGTCTTTGCAGGCTGAAAATTTGCGGGAAAAACTTTACCACAATGTTGGCTACTCTGCCCTGGCAACAAGCCAGTAGATCAGTAGAGAAGCTTTAAACATAGTGGATAAAGACTATAACCCCAAAATGCTAGATTCTCGGGACCTGGCCACACTCACCCAGCACCGAGAGGGACTCAGCATGATATCAGCCCACAACTGCTGATCACAGTGCAGATGCTAATCCCAATGCAGACACTGATCCCAACACAACCATTGCTGTCCCACTGCTGCTTCACTGCTATTTCCTGTTGTCTGTTGAGGAAGCTTGGTAACACCACACTACCTCAAAAGCAGACTGCAGTTTTTTTTTTTTTTGTTTGTTTGTTATTGTTTTGTTGTTGTTGTTGTTGTTGTTGTTGTTGTTAAAATGAGTAAAAAGACAAAGCAGGGTCAAAACTATAGCTAATTTCTACACTGAAAGAGAGCAAATTTCTTTTTTTTTTTTTTTTAAATTTTTTATTTAATAATTACATTATATTGACACTCGTTTCTGTTCCCATTTTTTCCCCCTCCCTCTCTCCACCCCCTCCCCTAGATGGCAAGCAGTCCTTTATATGTTGGATATGTTGCAGTATATCCTAGATACAACATATGTTTGCAGAACCGAACAGTTCTCTTGTTGCGTAGGGAGAATTGGATTCAGAAGGTATAAATAATCCGGGAAGAAAAACAAAAATGCAGATAGTTTACATTCGTTTCCCAGTGTTCTTTCTTTGGGTGTAGCTGCTTTTGTCCGTCATTTATCAATTGAAACTCAGGTCTCTTTTTCAAAGAAATCCGCTTCCATCAAAATATGTCCTCATACAATATCGTTGTCGAAGTGTATAATGATCTCCTGGTTCTGCTCATTTCACTTAGCATCAGTTCATGTAAGTCTCGCCAGTCCTCTCTGTATTCATCCTGCTGGTCATTTCTTACAGAACAATAATATTCCATAACATTCATATACCACAATTTACCCAGCCATTCTCCAATTGATGGGCATCCATTCATTTTCCAGTTTTTAGCCACTACAAACAGGGCTGCTACAAACATTTTGGCACATACAGGTCCCTTTCCCTTCTTTAGTATTTCTTTGGATATAAGCCCAATAGAAACACTGCTGGATCAAAGGGTATGCACAATTTGATAATTTTTTGGGCATAATTCCAGATTGCGAAAGAGAGCAAATTTCAAACCCTGAGGACACCAAAAGCAGATTGTCTCCATATGAAGCCTCAAATAGTGATATAACCTGGTCCTCAACACACAAGACTCTCATAGAAGAAATTTAAAAGGCTCTCACAAGAGAGTTAAAAGAAAACTGGGGAAAGGAAAGGGAATCTGTGCAAGAGGGTCTGGATAAGTCAAGTTACTCATTAAAAGATAGAGTGGAGGGACACTGATACATTGTTAGTGGAATTGTGAATACACTCAGTCATTCTGGAGAACAATTTGGAACTATGCTCAAAAAGCTATCAAACTGTGCATAACCTTTGACTCAGCAGTGCTACTACTGGGCTTATATCCCAAAGAGATTTTAAAGAAATCCTGAAGAGACTTACGTGAATTGATGCTGAGTAAAACAAGCAGGGCCAGGATATCATTATATACTTCAACAACAATACCATATGATGATCAATTCTGATGGACCTGGCCCTCTTCAACAATGAAGATGAACCAAATCAGTTCCAATAGAGGAGTAATGAACTGAACCAGCTACACCCAGGGAAAGAACTCTGGGAGATAACTATGAACCACTACATAGAATTCCCAATCCCTCGACTTTTGTTTGGCTGCATTTTTTGATTTCCTTCACAGGCTAATTGTACATATTTCAAAGTCTGACTCTTTTATACAGCAAAATAACTGTTTGGACATGTATACATATATTGTATTTAACTTATACTTTAACTTATTTAACATGTATTGGTCAATCTGCCATCTGGGGGAAGGGGTGGAGAGAAGGAGGGAAAAAGTTGCAACAAAAGGATTTGCAACTGTCAATGCTGAAAATTTACCTATGCATATAGCTTTTAAATAAAAAACTATTAAAAAAAAAAGAAAGCAACTTGGGGAAAAAAAGATAAAGTGGATAAAGAAATCAACTCCCTGAAAAATAGAATTAGTGAACTGGAAAAAGAAAATAGCTCCTTAAAAATTGAAATTGGTGAAATGGAAAAAAATTCCATAGAACAAAACAACTCATTTAAAAATTCAATTGGACAATTACAAAAAGAAATAAAAAAGTAAATGAAAATAATTCAATAAAAATCAGAATTGAACAAATGGAAATGAATAACTCAAAGAGACACCAAGAATCAGTCAAGCATAGTTGAGAAAAATGAAAAAAAAATAGAAAAAAAATGTTAAATACCTACCTGGGAAAAGAACAGACCAGGAAAATAGATCTAGGACAAATAATCTAAGGATTATTGGACTCCCTGAAAAACATGATGAAAAAAAAAGTCTAGACACTATTTTTCAAGAAATCATCAAAGAGAACAGCCCAGATGTTATAGGAACAGAGGGTTAAATAGACATTGAAAGAATTCATCGATCACCTACTAAAAGAGATCCCAAAATCACAACTTCAAGAAATATTGTGGCTAAATTCCAGATCTATCAGACCAAGGAAAAAATTCTACAAGCAGCCAGAAAAAAAAATTCAAATAAAGAGGAGCCACAATAAGTATTACTCAGGATTTAGCAGCATCCACATTAAAGCATTGAATGACCTGGAATTTGATATTCCAAAAGGCTAAGCAACTTGGTATGCAGCCAAGAATAACTTACCCAGCCAAACTGAGTGTTTTCTTCCAGGGAAGAAGATGGACATTCAGTGAAATAGGAAAATTCCATTTATTTCTGACAAAAAAAAAAAAAACAGAACTAAATAAAAAGTTTGATTTTTTAATATAGGACTCAAGAGAAGCATAACAAGGTAAAAAGAAATCTTAAGTACTATATTTCTGTTATGAGTATATATAGAGTACATGTATCATTTGGTTTTACTGTTATAATATAAAAAAGGATCTAGAGGTGGAAAGGAGATTGTACCAGAAAAAGGGAAAAGTGAAGGTACTACATCTCACAAAGATGCAAAGGAAACCTCTTATATCTGAGGGAAAGAAGGGAGGAAGATGAACATAGTGTGAATTAGAATTGGCTCAAAGAGAAACTATTAGACATATTCGATTTACAGAGAAACTTCTCCCACCTCAATGAAAAGTGGGAGGGGGAAAGCAAAAAAGAGAAGGAATAGTCTAAATAGAAGGGAATACAGAAATTGTAAGAGAAAGGGTTAAGAAAAGGAGAAGGACTCTAAAGGAAAAGAGGGATCCTAAAAAGGGAGGGCTGTGAAAAGCAAGTAGTTTAATACTCACAAGTTTAATACTGGGGAGGGAGGAAAGGGGGAAGGAAAGGAGAGAAGCATAATCAGGGGTTAACAAGATGGCAAGAAATACAGAATTAGTAATTTTAACCATAAATGTTAATGGGGTGAACTCCTCCATAAAGCAGAAGTGGATAGCAGACTGGATTAAAAGCCTAAATCTTTTTTTTTTTTTTTTTTTTTTTTTTTTATAGTTCTTGAAGTTTTTCTTTTTTTTTTTTTTAATTTTATTTTATTTAATAATAACTTTGTATTGACAGAATCCATGCCAGGGTAATTTTTTACAACATTATCCCTTGCACTCGCTTATGTTTCATTTTTTTCCCGCCCTCCATCCACCCCCCCCCCCAAGATGGCAAGCAGTCCTATATATGTTAAATATGTTGCAGTATATCCTAGATATAATACATATTTGCAGAATCAAACAGTTCTCCTGTTGCACAGGGAGAATTGGATTCAGAAGGTAAAAATAACTCGGGAAGAAAATCAAAAATGCAAATAGTTCACATTCGTTCCCCAGTGTTCCTTCTTTGGGTGTAGCTGTTTCTGTCCATCATTTATCCATTGAAACTCAGTTAGGTCTCTTTGTCATAGAAATCCACTTCCATCAGAATACATCCTCATACAATATCGTTGTCGAAGTGTACAATGATCTCCTGGTTCTGCTCATCTCACTTAGCATCAGTCCATGTAGGTCTCTCCAAGCCTCTCTGTATTCATCCTGTTGGTCATTTCTTACAGAACAATAATATTCCATCACATTCATATACCACAATTTACCCAGCCATTCTCCAATTGATGGGCATCCATTCATTTTCCAGTTTCTAGCCACTACAAACAGGGCTGCTACAAACATTTTGGCACATACAGGTCCCTTTCCTTTTTTTAGTATCTCTTTGGGGTATAAGCCCAATAGAAACACTGCTGGATCAAAGGGTATGCACAGTTTGATAACTTTTTGGGCATAATTCCAGATTGCTCTCCAGAATGGTTGGATTCGTTCACAACTCCACCAACAATGCATCAGTGTCCCCATTTTCCCGCATCCCCTCCAACATTCATCATTATTTTTTCCTGTCATCTTAGCCAATCTGACAGGTGTGTAGTGATATCTCAGAGTTGTCTTAATTTGCATTTCTCTGATCAATAGTGATTTGGAACACTCTTTCATGTGAGTGGTAATAGTTTCAATTTCATTATCTGAAAATTGTCTGTTCATATCCTTTGACCATTTATCAATTGGAGAATAGCTTGATTTTTTATAAATTTGAGTCAGTTCTCTATATATTTTGGAAATGAGGCCTTTATCAGAACCTTTCATTGTAAAGATGTTTTCCCAGTTCGTTGCTTCCCTACTAATCTTGTTTGCATTCGTTCTGTTTGTACAAAGGCTTTTTAATTTGATATAATCAAAATTTTCTATTTTGTGATCAGTAATGGTCTCTAGTTCATCTTTGGTCACAAATTTCTTTCTCCTCCACAAGTCTGAGAGATAAACTGTCCTATGTTCCTCTAATTTATTTATAATCTGGTTCTTTATGCCTAGATCATGGATCCATTTTGATCTTATCTTGGTATATGGTGTTAAGTGTGGGTCCTTGCCTAATTTCTGCCATACTAATTTCCAGTTATCCCAGCAGTTTTTATCAAATAATGAAATCTTATCCCAAAAGTTAGAATCTTTGGGTTTGTCAAACACTAGATTGCTATAGTTGACTATTCTGTCTTGTGAACCTAACCTTTTCCACTGATCAACTAATCTATTTCTTAACCAATACCAAATGGTTTTGGTGACTGCTGCTTTATAATATAATTTTAGATCAGGTACAGCTAGGCCACCTTCATTTGATTTTTTTTTTCATTAATTCCCTTGAGATTCTCAACTTTTTATTGTTCCATATGAATTTTGTTGTTATTTTTTCTAAATCATTAAAATATTTTCTTGGAAGTCTGATTGGTATAGCACTAAATAAATAGATTAGTTTAGGGAGTATTGTCATCTTTATTATATTTGCTCGGCCGATCCAAGAGCACTTAATATTTTTCCAATTATTTAAGTCTGACTTTATTTGTGTGGAAACTTTTTTGTAATTTTGCTCAAATAATTCCTGACTTTCCTTTGGTAGATAGATTCCCAAGTATTTTATCCTATCAACAGTTATTTTGAATGGAATTTCTCTTTGTATCTCTTGCTCTTGGATTTTGTTGGTGGTGTATAAAAATGCTGAGGATTTATGGGGATTTATTTTGTATCCTGCTACTTTGCTAAAATTATGAATTATTTCTAATAGCTTTTTAGTAGAATCTCTGGGGTTCTCTAGGTATACCATCATATCATCTGCAAAGAGTGATAGTTTGGTTTCCTCATTGCCTACTCTAATTCCTTTAATCTCTTTCTCGACTCTTATTGCAGAGGTTAGTGTAAAAGCCCAAATCTTACAATATGGTAGGATTATTTACAGGAAACACACTTGAAGCAAGGTGATACAGAGTAAAGGTAAAAGTCTGGAGCAGGATCTACTATACTTCAGGTGAAGTCAAAAAAGCAGGGGTAGCCATCCTGATCTCAGATTAAGCAAAAGCAAAAGTTGATCTAATGAAAAGAGATAAGGAAGGGCACTATATCTTGCTAAAGGGTAGCATAGATAATAAAGCAATATCAATATTAAACATATATATATCAAGTGGTATAGCATCTAAATTCCTAAAGGAGAACTTAAGATAACTGCAAGAAGAAATAGACAGCAAAAGTATAACAGTGGGAGAGTTGAACCTTGTACTCTCAGAATTAGATAAATCACAAAATAAATAAGAAAGATGTTAAAGAGGTAAATCAAACAATTATTACAATTAAAAGTTAAAAAAACTATTGAATTAATAAATAAAACTAAGAATTGGTTCTAGTAAAAAAAAAAAACCAACAAAGTAGATAAACCCTTGGTAAGTTTGATTAGAAAAAGGAAAGAGGATAATCAAATTGTTAGTATTAAAAATTGAAAGGGAGAACTTGCTACCAATGAAGATAAAATTAAAGCAATAATTAGGAGTTACTTTGCCCAACTTTATGCCAGTAAATTTGATAAATGAAATGGAAGAATGCCTTAAAAATATAGCTTGCCCAGATTAACAGAGAAAGAAGTAAATTGGTTAAATAGTCTTATTTTAGAAAAAGAAATAGAACAAGCTATTAATCAACACCCTAAGAAAAAAATCTCCAGGATGAGTTGAATTTATACCAAACATTTAAAGAACAATTAACTCCAATGCTATATAAACTATTGGGGAAAAAAGGGATTGAAGGAGTCCTACCAAATTCATGACTTTTATGGACAGGAATGGTACTGATACCTAAACCAGGTAGGTCAAAAACAGAGAAAGAACAATCTCCCTAATGAACATTGATGCAAAAATCTTAAATAAAATACCAGAAAAAAAGATTACAGAAATCTATAATCCTGCATCCCCAGGATAATATACCATGACCAAGTAGGATTTATACCAAGAATGCAGGGCTGGTTCAATATTAGGCAAACTAGTAGTATAATTTACTATATCAATAACCAAATTAACAAAAACCATATGATCATCTCAATAGATGCAGAAAAAAGCATTTGATAAAATCCAATACCCATCCCTAGTAAAAACACTAGAGAGTATGGGAATAAATGGACTTTTCCTTAAAATAGTCAGTAGCATCTATTTAAAACCATCAATAAGCATCATATGTAATGGTGATAAACTGGAACTATTCCCAATAAAATTAGGAGTGAAAGAAGGTTGCCCACTATCACCATTACTATTCAATATTATGTTAGAAATGCTGGCTTTGGCAATAAGAGATGAAAAAAAAATTAAAGGAATCAGAGTAAGTAATGAGGAAATCAAATTATCACTCTTTGCAGATGATATGATGGCATACTTAGAGAACCCCAGAGATTCTACTAAAAAGCTAGTAGAAATAATCCACAACTTTAGCAAAGTTGCAGGATACAAAATAAATCCACATAAATCCTCAGCATTTTTATACATCACTAACAAAATCCAACATATGAGATACAAAGAGAAATTCCATTTAAAAATAACTGTTGATAGTATAAAATATTTGGGAATGTGTCTGTCAAAGAAAAGTCAGGAACTATATGAACAAAACTATAAAACACTTTCCACACAAATAAAGTCAGATCTAAACAACTGGAAAAATATTAAGTGCTCCTGGATAGGTTGAGAGAAAATAATTAAGATGACAATACTACCTAAACTAATCTATTTATTTAGTGCTATTACAATTAGACTCCCCAAAACTATTTTAATGACCTAGAAAAAAATAACAATAAGATTCATCTGGAAGAACAAAAGGCCAATAATTTCAAGGGAAAAATGAAAAAAAAATCAAATGAAGGTGGCCTATCTGTGCCTGATCTAAAATTATATTATAAGGCAGTGGTCACCAAAACCATTTGATATTGGCTAAGAAATAGACTAGTTGATCATATGATCATGGAATAAGTTAGGTTCAAGGGACAAAATAATAACAAAATTCATATAGAAGAACAAAAGGTCAAGAATTTCAAGGGAATTAATGAAAAAATCAAATGAAGGTGGCCTAGCTGTACCTGATCTAAAATTAAAGCAGCAGTCACCAAAAACTTTTGGTATTGGCTAAGAAACAGATTAATTAATCAGTGGAATAGGTTAGGTTCACAAGACAAAATAGTCAAAACTATAGCAATCTAGTGTTTGAGAAACCCAAAGATCCCAACTTTTGGGACAAGAATTCACTATTTGACAGAAACTGGTGGGAAAACTGGAAATAAGTATGGCAGAAACTAGGCATTGACCCACACTTAACACCTTACACCAAGATAAAATCAAAATGGGTTTATGATTTAGGCATAAAGAATGAGATTATAAATAAATTAGAAGAACATAGGATAGTTTACCTCTCAGCCTTGTGGAGGAAGAAGGAATTTGTGACAGAAGAAGAACTAGAGATCATTATTGATCACAAAATAGAAAATTTTGATTACATCAAATTAAAAAGCCTTTGTACAAAAAAACTAATGCAAACAAGATTAGAAGGGAAGCAACAAACTGGGAAAACATTTTCACAGTTAAAGATTCTGATAAAGGTCTCATTTCCAAAATATATAGAGAATTGACTCTAATTTATACGAAACCAAGCCATTCTCTAATTGATAAATGGTCAAAGTATATGAACAGCCAGTTTTCAGATGATGAAATTGAAACAATTTCTACTCATATGAAAAAGTGTTTCAAATCATTATTAATCAGAGAAATGAAAATTAAGGCAACTTGGAGATGCCACTACTTGTCAGATTGGCTAAGATGACCAGAGAAGATAATGACAAATATTGGAGGGAATGTGGGAAAACTAGGACACTGATGCATTGTCCATTCTGGTTCCAACCATTCTGGAGAGGAATTTTTTTTCATAATTATAACTTTTTATTAACAGAACCCATTCCAGGGTAATTTTTTACATTATCCCTTGCACTCACTTCTGTTCTGACTTTTCCCCTCTCTCCCTCCACCCCCTCCCCCAGATGGGAAGCAGTCCTATACATGTTAAATATGTCACAGTATATCCTAGATACAATATATATGTGTAGAACTGGATAGTTCTCTTCTTGCACAGGAAGAATTGTATTCAGAAGGTAAAAATAACCTGGGAAGAAAAACAAAAATGCGAACAGATTACATTTATTTCCCAGTGTTCTTTCTTTGGGTGTAGCTGCTTCTGTCCATCACTGATCAATTGAAACTGAGTTAGATCTCTTTGTCCAAAAAATCCACTTCCATCAGAATATATCCTCATACAGTATTGTTGTTGAAGTGTATAATGATCTCCTGGTTCTGCTCATTTCACTTAGCATCAGTTCACGTAAGTCTCTCCAAGCCTCTCTGTATTCATCCTGCTGGTCATTTCTTACAGAACAATAATATTCCATAACATTCATATACCACAATTTACCCAACCATTCTCCAATTGATGGGCATCCATTCATTTTCCAGTTTCTAGCCACTACAAACAGGACTGCCACTACTGGATCAAAGGATATGCACATTTTGATAACTTTTTGAGCTTAGTTCCAAATTCAATTTGGAAGTATACTCAAAAAGTTATCAAACTGTGAATACACTTTGATCCATAAGTGTTATGACTGGGTTTATATCCCAAAGAGATATTAAAAAAGGGAGAGGGACCAGTATGTGCAAAAATGTTTGTGGCAGCCCTCTTTGTAGTGGCTAGATACTGGAAATTGAATGGATGCCCATCAATTGAGAATAGCTGAGTAAATTATGGTATATGAATATTATAGAATATTAATGTTTTATAAGAAAGGACCAGCAGGATGAAACAGAAAGGATTGGAGACACTTATATGAACTGATGCTAAGTGAAATGAGCATAACCAGGAGATCATTATACACTTCAACAACAATATTTTATGAGGATTAATTCTGTTGGAAGTGGCTATCTTTGGCAATAAGAAAATCCAATTCAGTTCCAATTGATCAGTGATGAACAGAACCAGCTACACCCAGTAAAAGAACACTGCGAAATGAGTGTGGACCCCACTACAGCATTTGCACTGTTTCTGTTGTTGTTTGCTTGCATTCTTGTTTTTCTTCCCAGGTTATTTTTGTCTTTCTGAATCCAATTTCTCTTGTGCAATAAGAGAACTATATAAATATCTACACATATATTTTATTTAACATATACTTTAATATGTTTAACACGTATGGGACTGCCTTCCATCTAGGGAAGGTGGTGGAGGGAAGGAGGGGAAAAGTTGGAATAGAAGTGTTTGCAAGGGTTAGTGTTGAAAAACTACCCATGCATATATTTTGTCAATAAAAAATAACTATAATAATGAAAAATAAAACAAAATAAAAATAAAAAAGAGAGGGTGTTAACTATTTTCACATGGACAGAAAAATCAAATCTTGAAAAAAAAAGATTCAATCAATTAACAGATTTTTTTTTTAAGGGCCTACTGTTAACAAGGCCTTCTACTAAGTACCACAGGTAATGTAAAGATATGTATTATAACCCCTGTATTTTGAAATATAAGCTATCTAACTTTACTATTCACACTCAAAATGTATGAATTTTTTAGTGGAAGTGAAAAACAATTCCAAAGAATTCATGGGTAGAAGAGCATAAATCAACTTCAAATGATTATGATATTTAAATTTCATATTTGCTTCATGTGACCTAATGATTCCCTACAATATACATTACAAAGACCTTCCAAAGGTATAATTAACTTAATTACTCTCTTGTCATTGATAGATACAATAAGGGAAAAGGTAAAATGGGAATTTTTGGGGGGAGAATCATATTTTACATCTAAGATTGTCATGTGACATCCATAATACAGACATGACACTTGTCAAAGTCTTTATTGGTAGATGTTAGAATGAAAGCTAATGAAAATATGTACCTTTGGTCCATGTTAAATGAAGAACTTTTTAAAAATAATTTTCTTAATTGATATACCAAAGCTCTTAGCATTTTTTTTCTTCAGTAACTGGTTTGTTTAATAATTCATAAAATGTTCTTGAATTTTGAATGTTATTTCAATTATAATGGATTTTTAATATTTGTTTCATAAATTTCTTGTTCTTACTCCTACTAAAGATTAAACTATGGCTAAGGAGTTGAGGTAGAAAGGTTAAATTAGATTAGAATTTTTATGTAACTGACTGGTCTGAATTTACCCAAGTTTTCTTAGTTTTTTCATGGAACATTTTTAGAAATGGAAAAATAGATAAATGTGTGTGTATAAATGTATGTGTGTGCACGTATGTTAAAGAAAGATAACAAAGTCAGCTATTTTAGTACTTCTGATTGGTAGACATGCAAAAATAATTCTCGAATCAATCTCTCTATATAGCATTATGTTATATGACTATGCTTTTGGGGAAAGTCAACTGATTTCTTGCTGTTTCAATTTTGCCACAGAATCACATTTTCACTCTTATAATATGATGCATTATAGGGAAACCTATTTTATTTGCTTCCTTTAAAAAGTATCCACAAACATTGGCTTATATACATGATGTGAATTTAAATATGGTGGGTATAATATGAGGTGATACTGTGGCTAATACCTAAAGATACAGCTGTTTGCATCACTGCCAGTTATATGCTTTGCTACCTTACTGTTTAGAAGTGTGAGACTATCTGGAGATTATTCCTAGAAAGAAAAGACAATAGACAAAAATGTCCTGTGAACTCAAAGCTTTGGGATTATGAGAATAATAACTTTCCTACTATACATAAACACATATAGGTTTCCATATATGTATGTATGTGTAGTTGAGTGCTTGGAAAGGGGACTGCTACATGACACAATGGATAGAGTGCTGGGCCTAGAGGCAGGAAGATTCATGTTTCTGAGTTCAAATCTGACTTTAGATATTATCTGTATGAACATGGAAAGGTCACCTAATCTCATTTTGCCTCAATTTCCTCAAGTAGAAAATGAGCTGAAGAAGGAAATAGGAAAACAGTCCAGTATTTTTGCCAAGAAAACTCCAAATGAGCTCACAAAGTGATGGGCATCGACATGATTGAAATGGCTGAACAACAAAATAGTTGGAGAAGGGAGGAAGATTTTAGCAGTCAAATAAAATCTTAGTACTATTTTGACCTTTTTCGATCTTCAAGGGCCCTGAAAGAGTCTCAGGAACTCTCAGTTTTCTTCAAACCATTCTTTGAGAACATCTGGCCTAGCACTAAGAAATTAAGCCATTTGCCCAGGGTCAAACAATTAGTGCATGTCAAACATGGATCTTGAATTGTGGTTTTACTGACACTACTACTATACTATGAAATACTGCCTAAAAAATTAAATGAAAAAAAAGTTTTTTTTTCTATTTCATTTAGTCTTATGGTTTGTGAAATGATGTTTCCTAAGAATGAAAAGCTATCTCTACAACTATATTAAGATCCAATTTCGATTAATCTCATATACTCTTTCCACCTGAATATATTTTAAAGATCTCTCTGGAAGAAATAGGCATCATTAATCACATCTACTTTAAGCAACTAAACACTATATCTTTCATCTGTATATTTGAGAAAATAGAATTGTCTTTGATTTGAAAAAAAAATCTCCATGGAAAAATGAAAAGAACACTGGATGGATTGTTTGAGGACCTAAATTCAATTCCCTACTCTGTCATTTACTTACTTTGTGATCTTGAACTGATCACTTTTCTGAACCTCAAATTCTGTCCTTACAAAGTAAAAGATTTAGGCTTATTAATCTCTGAAGTCTAAACCAGTTTTAACTTTTTTTTTTTTTTGATTCTGTGAACTTTGTATTGACATTTAGTTATAGTTACCTTCAAGGATATTTCTAATCTATTTAAAAGGGTCATTTGTTTCTATCAGATATTTTTTTCAGTTTAGCTTCAAGATATTGAGCTTTATCCTTTTTTGAGCTCACATCTTAAATACTGTAGGCTACTTATCTAAATAATAATAGCTTTCAGCAACGCTAGTATTTTTTTTTTAATATGCTTTAACTTTTTAAAGGTAGCCTTCTTAACATTTGACATCCTCTTGTCAATGGAAGGTCAAAGCTTAAAAATGATATGCTAATTTTAAAAATAAACTTCACATTAGTAGTAAAGACCATAATAATAATTCACTAATTATTTATTTATAAATGTAAAAATTCTAAAATATTTGTATACATTTGAACATTACAATTATATGTACATATATATACATAAGTATATATGTATATGATGTCTAATGTCCCTCTTAGTCTAAGAATCTATGAAAGTGAGATTGATAGGTCTCTGTTTTCAGTATCATTAGAAGACCAAAATTCATTGTGGTGATTTTTCTCGCTTTTTTAGGAAAGTTTGAAACTGAGATTATTTCATGTACTCATATAATAAGATTATTCACTTATCAGGGGCTATCACAATATCTGATCTTGACATTTTCCTCACTATTTTGGCTTTTTAACACTTTCCCATGAATTACTTTTGCATAACAGAGTTTCAGTAAATATTTCCTTTTCTTTTTTTTTTTTTTTTTTTTATTTACTGAGGCATGTGGGGTTAAGTGACTTGCTCAGGGTCGCACAGCTTGAAAATGTTAAGTGTCTGAGGTCAGATTTGAACTCAGGTCCACCTGACTTCAGGGCTGGTGCTTCATCTACTGTACCACCTAGCTGCCTCGCAGTAAATATTTGTTGAAAAAATGACTTAATGAGTGAATGAATTAATGGATGAATACACAGATTCTCATTTTAAAGGGCAGAGATCCTATTTCTTCCTTTTATACATCATTTCAAAAGCATCTCCTGCTGTGTTTGAGATTATCTGTTATAGTTCTGCTCCCATGAGATACAGTCACCTTCGTTCTTAACAATAAGAAAGTGACCAAAATGTCTGTAAAAATAATATATCAAGTGATAGTTGAAATAGTGAAGAATCCGGCAAAAAAATGTGTACCAAAAGCAAACTGATTTTTATAAAAGGGGACAAGGAAATGTAATGAAATCAATCTCCATAGAAATTTTATAACCAGTATGTTATTTCCACAGAAACTAGGGAAAGGTCTATAGGTTGTGGATATTAAGTTCCATCTTATATTAGTATCTATGCCTATGTTTGTGTATGCAACCATATATATGTATATGTATATGTATGCATGTATATTTATATACATTTCTGATCACACATGTTTTGTGTCAATTATCTCTCTCTCTCTCTCTCTCTCTCTCTCTCTCTTTCTATATATATATATATATATATGTATCTATATCATTTATATCTATATCTATATATTTCTGTATTCCCAAGTAATTTTGTTGTGCAGTAACATAGGGGTGAGTGTTTCAGTTTAATGAAAAAGAAAAAAATTAGTAGTAAAATGCAAGAGGTCTTTGAAACTGGTGATATATGAGTCACCAAGTTTAAATGAATATTCATGTTTTCTCATATTCATAAAAAGATAGACCTTTTACAATATGATTTATCATACATGAGCCTAGAATAATGACTCAGATAGTTATAGTTATTTACTTAAATCCATATATTCTTAAATTCCATATAAGAAATTTGGTTTTTAAAGGTAAATAGACTTGTCTACCATCCAAGTTTGAGACTTCTTCCCTATTGCCAACTGTCCCTCCCTCTCCACTGAGAAGAAATACAACTTCCAGAATCTTTTTTGGCCAGTCCACATATTTTGAGGGATATTATATTAGTACCACATATCTCACATGGTTGTTATGAGAAACAGATGAGATGATAAATGTGAAAGTGTCTTGTAATTAAAGCATTTTGTCATTTGTTATTATTGTCTTTTGTGACAGATTCAAATAGTATAACATTTATAAAGCTTTTTTTAAATTTAAAGTATAATATAAATGCTAACTTTAATTATTATTGCTATTGACTTATAGCTGTCTCTGTCTGATTAGGGGTCACTTATTTGGATAGCAAAATATGGAAAACTAAGAAAATCTCAGAAAATAAGTATTTTATTAAAAATATAAGTATTTATTAGAAAAAATGGTATTTACAGGTATTTCTTGCTTTTCTAACAAAAATCAAATAGTATCACATAGATTTCTTGAAGAACCTATGATTTCATTGGCATAGATACTTTCTACCAAGGTACATTACAAACTTTAGTTCATTGTTTTTGTAACTTCATGAAACTAAAAAATAAGCAAATAAAAAAGTCAGTCACTGAACAACTCTGATGATCCTCTCAAAATTAAGATGGTCATTAGAAGGCAGCTTCTACTTGAAGAGCTCTATCAACCTTTTTGAACTCTTTCTGAGCAGTTATAACCTGATGGAACTTAAACTCTTTTAGTGGGGCCTTTAAGAATTCAGGGTTAATAGCTCTAAAATAAGGTATTGAATAAGACTTTAATAGAACAAATAAGATAGGGGCAGGACAAAATTTTTCATTCTAAGAATAAGGATGTATATATTCACAATGTCTTTTACTGTATTTGTAATAGTATTTTATTTTTCTAAGTGCACACAAAGATATTTTTCAACATTCATCTTTCCAAGACCTTGTGTTCCAAATTTTTCTTCTCTTCCGTCCTATCCCCATTTTTTCCCAAGACATCAAGCAATCCTATTTATTAAACATGTGTAATTATTCTAAATATATTTCCATATTAGTCAGCTGTGCAAAAAAGAAAAAGCAGCTCAAAAGGGGGGGAAAAACAAAAGAAAGGAAAAAAAAAACTCAAGCAAACAAATGCTTTCTAGTTCTTTTTCGGCCATAAATTCCTCCATTTTGCACAGAACTGAGAGGTATGTTATCCCTTATTCTCCTAATTTGTTTAAAATATCTCCTTTTTTGTCAAAATGATGAACCCATTTCAACTTAATCTTCATAAAGGTTATTAGATGTTGATAAATGTCTAGTTTCTGCCACATCATTTTTCCAATTTTTCCACTAATTTTTGTCAAAAAAGTGAGTTCTTATTCCAGAATCTGGAGTCTTTGAGTTTATCAAACACTAGATTACTATAGTCATTGACTATTGTGTTTTGTGAATCTAATTTATTCTACTAATCCACTATTCTGTTTCTTAAACAGTACCAAATGGTTTTGATGACTACTGCTTTATAATAGTTTTTTGTCTGGTACAACAAAACATTTGCATTTGTTGCCTATTTTTTCATTAATTTCCTTGAAATTCTTAATGTTTTGCTCTTCCAGCTGAAATTTTTTTCTAGCTCTATAAAGTAATTTCTTGGTAGTTTCATTCATATCATACTGAATAGGTAGATTAATTTAAGTAGAATTGTCATTTTTATTATATGAACTCGGCATACTCATAAGCACTTGATAGTCTTCAAATTGTTTAGATTTAATTTTATTTATGTGAAAAATGTTTTGCAATTGTGTTGATATAACTAAGGCTAAGTGAAGTGAGTAGAATCAAGAAAACATTGTACATAGCAACAAGAAGACTATGTGATGATCAACTCTGATGGACTTGGCCCTTTTCAACAAAGAGTTGATTCAGGCCAATTCCAATAGACTTGTGATGGAGAGAGCCATCTGCATTCAGAAGGAAGACTCTCAAATATTTTATATTATCTACAGTTATTTCAAATGGGATTTCTCTTTCTATCTTTGCTGGTAACATATAGAAATGCTATGCCTTCTACTGCCTTTTCTTAAAGTATTCAATTAATTAGACTTTGATAAACTATAACTACTTATCCATAAAATAATTTCTCTGAATGTGCATTGCATTTGACTACTGTTATGAAAAGCATTGCAAAGAAGCTTCTTAGAGTGTTTGCATTATGAGGAATAGTACAGCATTGGAGCAACAATTTTACTGCTATTAACTAAAATTCCTCCAAAGATGTAATAATTGCCCTTAGTTGCTTACTCCTTTTCTATTAAATATTTGAAATGAAGGGAGTTATGTGTTTATCTTGTTCAATTTGCTCATTGTGCAGATCTGAAAACTGAAATGTAGTGACTGTTTAAAACCCCTTAGGAATTTTTAAGTGGAGCTCCTTAATTCTTATCTTTCTACTAACTCTATAAGTGCTATGTTAAGTTATTATATAACTGAACCAAAAGGAGATAGGAATAGAACTTGAATCCCCATTTTAAAGAGATGAAATTTGAGGCAGGTAGAAGTTAAATGAGTATTTATGAAATGAGTATTTGAGGCTGCATTTGAACTCAAGTCTTCCTGACTCAAAGGCCAACATTGCATTGGTTGGGCCATCTTGCTCCTTAATTGACTTTTTCTACATTTGGATAAATCAATTTTGAGCTCACAGATATTGTTTAGAATTTACATAGTATATAGTCTCATTATTCTATATAAATTTCTGATTTAAATAATTTACATTCATGTTTTTGCTTTTATTATGTATACATATATGATCATTTATCCCTATATACCTTACATAATAAAAATTAAAAATCAAATGCATAATTAATTAAACTCTAATCTTTCTATAATAGAAGAAAATGTGTACAAAATATTTTACATAATTGCTGGGAGAATAGAAATCACAGATAAATATTTGGAACATCTAAGAAACAACTATCTGTACCAATTGCTGAACATTTTTTCAGTAAATATTAGAAATTGAATTGGATCATATTCAAAAGCAAAGTGAGATGGATGACCCAGAACTCTCTTAGGATTTTACTTTGAAAAGAACAAGATTTTATCAAAAATTTGATCTGCTTTAGTGAATCCATCAGAATTGAATTGTTTAAGTAAACTCAGATTTTGAAGGAAGAGATTAAGTGAAAAATTCAAAAATAGATAGAAAGTAAAAAGTGGTGAAAAGCAACCACTAATATATAAATGTTAAAATATTAGCAAGGCGAAAATTATTATTAAAAAACAATGTGTTGGTGAGGTAGAGCCAAGGTGGCTGAGAGAAACCAGGAAGTTGCCTGAGTTTTTCTCAGTTTCCCTTAGAAACAATATTAAATCAAACCACTAAAAAGATCCTGGAATGACAGAACCCACAAACATTTCCAGCTTAATTTAGGACTTCAGAAAAGGTCTCTCTCACTTAGGCTAAAGGAAAAAGTAGCCCAGTGCAGAAGGTATCAGGGCAAGTCAACAGGAAGTTCTTCACAACAAAGATCAGCAACCAATGATTCAGTCTTTGGTCAGCTAATTAGTAGCACAACAGGCCAACCAGGAGCTTTCCAGGTCTGGCACAGAAGATAAATTATCAGCCCTGGAACCCTGGCACAACAGGCAAAACTAGACTAGACCTCCGCAGAACAGTGAGCAAGCCACAAGCACCCAAGGTCCTGGCATGGAAACCAGTGATGAGATCCCCTGACTCTCAGCACAAGAAACCTGGAATGCTCTCCTTTGTGCTCCAGGAGCAGCACACAACTTAAAAAAAAAAAAAAAGAGCCCCAAGCCTTACCATAGAAAGCTACTATGAGACAGAGAATATTAAAAAAACTCAAATTCTAAAGAGAACAATGTCAAAATGCTTACACATGAAGACTCAAGGGGGAATATGAATGGTTCCAAGCCCAAAAAGATCTCATGGAAGAACTCAAAAAGGATTTTAAAAATCAGGAAAGGGCAAAGAAAAAACTAGAAAAGAAATGAGAGCTTTGCATAATTATGGAAAAAAAGACTTGGAAAGCTTGGAAAAGGAAGCACAAAAATTGACCAAATAAAATAAATCTTCAAAAAATAGAATTGGCCAAATGGGGAAAAAAATCAACTTTAGAAATAGAATTAGCCTTTAAAAGTAGAATTGGTCAAATGGAAAAAGAAGCACAAAAGCTAATTGAATAAAATAATTCCTTAAAAATTAGAAGAGGGCAAGTGGAAGCTAATGATTCCATGAGCCATCAAGAATAAGTCAAACAAAATCAAAAGAATGAAAAAATAGAAGACAATATAAAATACCTCACTGGAAAAACAATTGACCTAGAAAATAGATCCAGGAGATAATTTGAAAATTGTTGAACTACTGGGAAAGCCAGGAGGAGGAAGGACTGATAGAATGGAGAGTAGAAGGGAAGGCAGACAAGGGAGGTGATGGTCAGAGCAAAACACTGGTAAAGTGGGACAGGGTGAAAAGAGATTAAAAAATATAAATGGGGAAATAGAATAGAGAGAAATACAGAGTTAATAATTATAACTGAATTTGAAGGGGATGAACTATCCTATAAAACAGCACAGTGGATTAAAAACCAGAATCCTACAATGTGTTGTTTACAAAAGATACATTTGAAGCAGAGATACACACAATGTAAAGATAAAAAAAAATTAAAAGAAGATGCCTATATATGCCAGATCTTAAACTATATATTTAAAGTGGCAATCATCAAAATCATCTGATGATATCTAAGAAATAAAGTGGTGGATTCATGGAATGGATTAGATATATAAGGTATAGTAATAAAGTACTATAATATCTACTATTTGATAAACACAAAGACTTTGGAATAAAAACTTACTATTTGACAGAAACTGCTGGGAAAATTAAATAATACTATGGCAAAAAATAGGCATAGACCAACATTTCACATCCTGTAGATAAATTCAAAATGAATACATAGTTTGAATATAAAGAGTGATATAATAGACAAATTAAGGGAGCAAGAAATAGTTTCCCTATCAGATGTTTGGAAATGGAACTAATTTATGACTAAACAAGACAGAAAACATAATGAAATGCAAAATTGATAATTTTGATTATATGAAATTAAAAGCTTTTGCACAAGCAAAATCAATGCAACTAAGATTAGGAAGAAAGCAGAGAGATGGGAAAATTTTTACAGCTGTTGTTTTTGATAAAGACTTCATTTTTCAAATATGGAGAGGATTGAGTCAAATTTTTAAGAACACAAATCATTTCCCAACTGACCAATGGTCAAAGGAGATGAACAGACAATTTTCAGATGAAAAAAAATCAAACTATTTGTAGTCATATGAAAAAAAATACCCTCTAATTCACTTTTGATTAGAGAAATAAAAATTAAAACAACTTTAAGATAATATCCCAGATCTATAAGATTGCCTAATATGACAGAAAAGGAACATAACATAGAGAAGACAGAAAAGTCAAAATACCATTGAATTGTTGGTGGCATTGTGAAATGATTCAACCCTTCTAAAGAGTAAGTTGGAAGTAAGCCCAAAGGTCTCTAAAACTACATATCTTTTGATCCAGCAAAAGCACTAACAAGTCTAAAGATATCATACAAAAGGGAAAAGTGTCTACATATGCAAAAATATTTATATCAGGGGTGTGTGTGTGTGTGTGTGTGTGTGTGTGTGTGTGAAATGGAAATTGAGGGAATTCCTAGTAACTGGGAAATGGCTAAACACTTTTTGGTATATAAATATAATAGAATACTATTGGTCTATAAGAAATGATGAGCACATGGATTTCAGAAAAATCCTTCTATCTTTTTCTTCTTTTTTCCCCCTTCCTTTCTCCTTTTTTTCTTTCCTTCCTCATTCTTTTTTCCCCTCTCTTCTCCTTTCTATTGCTTTCCTTTTTCTCTGAAAATATATTTTATTCTATCACTTACCTCTACATAGTATTACTGTCCCTTTTCCACAGGACTCACCATGGAATCATAGTTTAGATACACAGAGTAATGTAATAGGCAACTTAGAAGAGCAATAATTTTTTCTTTCTTTTTTCTTCATTCCTTTCTTCCTTTTTTCTCTACTTTCCATTATGTTTTTTTTTAAACCTCAGGATCACTATAGGTATTTGCATTAACCTTGATAAACTAGTAAATACAGAACAATCACTTCTGATACCATGCCTTTAAATCTTTGCTTCTCTATTACATCAGCCACAAAACTTGCCCATATGTTATTAATCTGTGAAACTTTACTTTTCATTCAGATTCTTTGTAAAAATGGATGACAACTACAAAGGAAAAATATTTGTATGGAATATTGCTTTCCTGTTAAGGAAACCTATAAAATTACTTTTCCCCGCTGTTTTATGGATTTTAACTGCTTTGATAGATGTGTCATTTCATTGATATGGCTCCTCCCTCTCCTTACATATATTCAAAGACTTTTTAAAAAAGACTCTAACCTTTTTTCAGTTTTTTTTAATCCTAAGCAATTCTCAAACATTCTATTCCACAAATTCTATAAAAGAGATCTACTTTGTTAGAGCATTCCTCTCTTTATCCCATCTCATAGATCAAATGTATCATTTTCATTGACATTTTATTTTTCATTCTAGTCTTATGGCCCTGAGCTACTTTTCTTTTTGGTCATGAACAGTATATATTCAGAGACACTAAGTGTCTCAAAACACTGGACTTGAAGTCAGAAAGATCTGATTTCCAATTCAGTCTCAGATGCTTACTAGCTATGCAAGTCATTTACACATTACATTTGGATAAATCATTTTAACCTCTCTCTGCTTCAGTAAAATGGAGATAATAATACAAATCTCCCAAGGCTGTTGTGAAGTAAAAATTAGGTTACATTTGTAGAGAATCTTGCAGATCTTAAAGCACTATAAAAATGCTATCAATTATTGTTAGTTATTAATGCCTTTTATACCATTTCTTGCATCTTGGTACAAAGGTACTTGATACAAAGAGTACTTCCTCAGGAATTCAATAGACTTCAAATTTCTTCTCTGATGATGACTAGTTGTATAATTCTGGACAAATCATTTCATCTTTCTAGCCTAAGTTTCTCTTAGTCCTTGAAATACTTTCAGGAAAATAAAGGGAATAGACCAGGCAACCTTTAAAGTCCCTTGCAAAAAAAAAAAAAAAAAGAATATTTGGAAAATATCGACATTAATAAAGAATCTTTCTGTTGGAACTAGTTCTATGACATTGATACCTTGAACTAATGTATGTTTCTGAATTTTATACTTCATTTAAAATTTATCTTCAATGATTTATTAAACACTATTAGCATCATATTTTCTTCCATTGTAGAACTGTGTATAATTTTAGTGTGTATATGGGAGATACCTTGTCTGGGGAGAATTTTCAAAATAACATTTTTTTCTATTCATTCCAATATTTTGAAAATGAGCAGTTAATGGAAACTGAATGGATGCATATCAATTGGAGAATGGCTGAATAAATTATGGTATATGAATGCTATGGAATACTATTGTTCTGTAAAAAATGACCAGCAGGATGATTTCAGAGGCTTGGAGAAATCTACATGAACTGATGCTAAGTGAAATGAACAGAACAACAAGACTATACAATGATCAATTCTGATGGACATGGCTCTCTTCAACAGTGAGCTATTTCAAATCAGTTCCACTTGTTCAGTGATGAAGAGAGATTTACATCCAAAGAGAGGACCGTGGGAGTTGAATGTGGAACACAACATAGCATAAGGGGAAATTTGGAACAAAAGGTTTTGCAAGGGTCAGCATTGGAAAAATTAACCATGCATATGCTTTGTAAATTAAAAGCTTTAATTTTTTTAAAAAAGGAAAAAAAATGAACAGTTAACACAGAGAAATCACATACTCTTAAACCTCAGCAAATTGCCTGATTGTTAAGATGTGGCATGGGAATGTTAAATTGTTTACTTCAAGAGTACTTCAGTTATTAGAAGGTAGAGTCCAAATGTGGTGTTTTCACTTGCTGATATGAAATGGTCACTAAACATTTAGAAATTATGCTTTATTTCTTCTCTGTGTCATAAACAAACACTCTTTTCTCTTGGGATAATCTGCTTAATCTTGTTACAAGTATTCTTTAAAAACTCATTTTCTTCTTTCATTTATCTTTCAGTTTTTTAATATAATGCAGCTTTCAACCTTCATGTTTCCTATTCTACATAGTTTTGCAAATGATATCTTCTAAACTGAGGTTACTCAAATCTCTCTAATAAGGAGATTATTTTGACTGATAGAGTTTATGGGGTGGATTTGTGTGGATTTTGACCAATGGTAAGGTGGTAACTGTATAACAAGTCATTTGGGAGTGGGAGTGGAGAGGAATGCATTCATGATAAACTTTTAAATTTACTCTGCATTATTAACATTTTTCTTCATATTTTTTTCATTTAAAAATCAATAAAACATTAAATCAGTCACTGTTTTTTTAAGATTTGCCAACTTCTGAAGTATAAATACTCACACTGAAAATTTAACAGTTATGAGAAAAGGTTGAGTTGTCTCTAGAATAGACTTTGGTCTCCCTGTCTTTTCAATGTTATTACTACTTTGCTTCTATTAAATTTCTTTAAGAAATGGGAACTCTTATAAGGTCAAAGTCTGAACTTTATCCCCCCCTTTTTTGGTGAAGCAGTTTCATTTAAACAATTTAGATTGGAGCCACAGTTATTAAACACAGTTGTGTGATTTTCTCTTGCATTCTCTTTTCTGATTTCATGTTTACTGTAAACTTTCCTCTTAGTGGGTTAAGTTCTTGGCAGCTAAGGGCTGCTATATCTGCAACTACTTGTTTACTGACTGATATTGTATGACAGTAACTTTTTTCATGGTGCCTGGTATTCACCATGACTACTGCCTTCTTCCTCATTTCTTAAAGTTTTGATGGTGTTTAACTTTTGAATAATTTCCAAATGTTCTTATTCTCATATTTCTTGTTTCAACTATGTTTTTCCAAATACTATTCACCATTCATTAGTATTAAGTTCTTTATTGTTCTGAGTAACTTTGATCTGTATTACCAGATGAAATGTATTTCTTTGATCAGAAGGTATCCCATGATAATTTAAGTCCTCATGTTGATGGATAACCTTTCCCCCTTTACATTTAGGAGAGAAAAGCCCCCATCTCTAATATATATCTATGTCTATCTATATCTATATCTACCTATATATATATACATACGTATATACAGACATTTATATACTTATATATACACATATATCCATAGACACATATACATATACATATAGACATGTGCATATGTGTGTGTGTGTTTATTATGTCTTATCAGTTTCTCCAAATATAGATCTATGTAACAGTGGTCCTAGAATAGTGTTGAAATAATGAACTGAAAGAGATGTGGCAGCTTTACGATTAGAATACTTGACCTTTATTCATTTTGAATGTGTTATATTTGACATGCCTATGAAAGTCATATGGGAATTCCAATAATTACTTCATCATTCAGGAATAGATTATAGGAGAGAAATAAAAAATATCGTGGATAAAAGATTTCAGTACTACCTTGGAAAGATAAATTATCTTAGCATATGAGATTAAGAACAAAAGGGTTAAAGAGAGAAATGAAGAAATCCAAGGAATGATTGATCCTTTGGGGGCACCCATATTGGGTATCAGGAGATTGATGATCAACTAGAAAAAGAAAATTAGAAGGAGCAATCAGATAGCTGAGCAGACCTTCAAGAGAACAATGCCATTGAAACAAAGAAGGTAATACATAGAAAATAGGAGTTAAACAGTATCAGATGTTACAAAAAATCAAAATGGATGGAAAGTGAGGAAAAATTTAGAACTTAAAATAAATGGTAACCTAAAAAAGAATAGTTTAAGTTGGTTGGTAGAATAAGTAGGCAGATATAAGATAAGTAGGGAGGATCTGAGAAGAAAATCGATAGTATGGAAGTAGAAGGAGTAAGTACATACAAGTTAGTCAAAATGTCTAGCAGTGTAATAAAGACAGATAAAAGATAATATCTTAAAGGTATAGGTTAATCAAATGAAATATTTTGATGGCTTGGGTAGTATGAATATATTATAAGTTTCTAAGGAACAAGTAATTAAATTGAGAATGAAGATGAGAAAGAAATGTTGAATGATCAAAGAGCCAAGCTTCTGGAAAAGAAAGAAAAGGATAATAGCAAAAGGGAAGAAATGCTCTTAGAAAAAACACCATTCTCTTTCTCAGAAACATAATTAGGCGATATTAGTAAAAATGCCATGAGTTGTAAGATGGAGTAAGGGAAATTAAAGCCCTCACAATTTAATTAATATGTTTCTCAGTAATGTAGGGCACCTGTTGAAAAAAGGAAGAAGAGGAGAAGAGAAGATTTGGAATATTTATTGAGGAAAGTCATAGAGTCAATAAAGGAAAAATAAAAAAAAATATTACCATCAACAGAGTGGGCTCTTCTTATATTTTTGGGGGGAAGGAAGGGGATTGAGTCAGGGCATGCATGATTATCAATAACAGGCTAGAGGTATAGCAGCAATTAATGGGCTATATCCCACAGCCAAATTGCATGAGATCTCACTTTATTTCTCACCTGTGTTGTCATTTTTCCTCTTCATATAGGCAATTTGGTGAGTTTCCAATAAAGAGGGTTTACCATATTGGACTCAGGTTTAGTGCAGACAATTTCTCAGCTTTTGTCCTACTTTAGCTCAGAACTCCCAAGCTCAAAATATCTATCAGTCTCAAACTCCTGGCTACTAGAAATTAGAGCCCCAGTTGGCACTATGGGAGAAAAAGGAAATTTACTAAAGGAACATGAAATTTTGTAAAGTTGTTTGGAATCTCAAAAATATGAGTTGATGTTAAAACTGATTCAAGGTGATTCATTTTCTTGGTCACCTATACTTACAACCTAGATAGATCCTCAATTTTTAACTCACAAGTCTACCTCATCTTATATCCAGTCAGTTGTGAAAGCCTATTGATTTTACCCTAGTAATATCTCTCACATATTCCCACTTCTTTCCTTTGATTACCACCCCTGTATCCATATTTATTTAGTAGTATCTGTGTTAAAGACTAATGAAATACTTGGAAAAAAGATTGCTTGAGTAATTTAATGGTATGTGGAGAGCATCCTTGATGGTTAGATAGTGTAATGGTTAATAGAGCTCTGCAAGTTAGTGATGTTGTAATAAGTCAATGAAATGCAGGTAAATACAATTAATTGAGATCAGAAGACAGGGAATAACGGCATCAATGGTATTTTATGTTTATGTTTATATAATTTATGTTTATAAATATTATATTGGGGTTCTTCTTAAAGTCATTTCATTGGGGCATGTTTTTTTTTTCCCCCAGTGGTATCTATAGCATTCAGTTTCCATGTTTCTCATAACCCCTTAGCCACACAGTATACATCCAAATAGAGGAAGAATGCATTGATGAAAAAACATATAGTATTAAACAAAATAAAATCATAAACTGACTGAAAAGGATCTTAGAAACCATTAAATGCAGTCTCCTATTTTTGTAAATGAAGAAACTGAGGCCCAGAGAGACTGAAATACATATTTATTAAATGTCTGAGGCAATATTTGAAACTAGATCATCCTGACTTCAACTTCAGTCACCTCTCCATTCTTCCACACTGTCTGTCTGAATTGTTCCAGTTAAGTCCTAGAAAATGATATTTGGAAATATCAGACATTTTAAGAGTTCTTTTATTCAAAAATTTTATTCAACAATATAAAGCAGCATAATATACAAACACTTCATGGAATATACAAAATATATAAAGCTTCATGGAATGTTTAAAGACATTATACCATTTGTAGGTGCCCAGACCTCATGTGAAGTCCCCTTCTGTATATTTTATATCACTTCTGTTGTCACATTAGTGAAAATTTTAGACCCAGACACATAGCATATTGTAGCAAGAAAATAATTTATGCTTTGAGTGTTTTAGCTAGTGTACAAGGCTACAAAATTGACCAACCCATGCCATATCCTAAACATAGATTGCTAATTATTATAATATACTAAGCCCTAAGTAAAACTCAGGAGTAGGCTTAAAGGCTTAAAACCTAATGGATGCTTGAGGAAATTATAACATAAAAATTCCATTTCAATAGATTCTTTTCAGAATGGCAGCCTAGCAGCTACTGCTTTTAATGCTAATTTACTGGGGTCTAGAATGAATACATGTTCTTTAAGCCCTTTAGGGCCTCATACCAAATTTTTCTGTCCACTGTTGTTTAGTATGGTGGAAGAAAAAGAAATTCCAAATAACTGAAATCGGCCATTTCAGTAGCTACTATGTAGCTATGAAAGATTCCTGCTAGTTCAGAAAAAGTTTACTATTACTCATCACTGTAAAAATGTTATTACATTAATTCAGTGCTTCTCAAATTTTATGGTATTCACACCCCTTTTTAAACTATAAAATGATGGAGAACCTTGAACAGCCTTTTCTTATATGTTTTAAATATAGCAAATTTTAAAAATTAAAACTGATCATTACAAATCTGTTTCTTTTTAAGTTCATTGAAAAATAACAATAATAAGCCCATTCCTGTTAACATCGCTTAGTTTTTGGAAAAATAATTATATCTACTGAAATAAAAAAAAAGAATGGCATTATTTTATATATTTTTTCCAAATTTTTCTAATGTTTACCTAAGTAGAAGTCGGTCAGATTCTCATGTCTGCTTCTGAGTTCAATCTGTTGCAATATATTATTTTGATTTAAATAATATAAAGAGAACACAGCACTGGTATGGAGTTGGAAAAAAGAAACCTAATTTAATAGCTTTAATATTATTATGAAAATAATTTGATATAAGGTAACTCCAGCAGTATGCAAATCCCATTTGGAGAACTATTTCTTTAATAATAGGAAATAAATGTTTATAATTTGTTTGGTTCCTCTCTTAAAAATTCAAGTTCCTTCACATTCTGAGGAAATCATGGATCAGCAAGACAGTTCTCAAAGGAATATACTGAAGTTATTAAGTACTTTGAAGAAAATATAAGATTATATACAATGGAGATTCACAATTTCTTTTTTGTATTTGACATTTAGTAGAGCAGTTCAATGGCAGAGTGGATAAAGGGCCTGAAGTCATGAAGTCAAGAAGACCTGAGTTCAAACAGAGGTTCAGACACTTACTCTCTGTGTCATCCCTAGGCAAGTCACTTAACTCTATTTACCTCAGTTTCCTAATCTGTAAACTGAACCAAAGAAGGAAATGACAAACCACTCCAGTATCACCAAGAAAACTTCTATTGGGGAGTGGAATGTGACTGAAAATTACTGTGTTAAGTGCAACTAAACAAAAAACAATTTTTTTACTACTATTTGTCATGTTCAGAACAATAACAATTAAACTAATTTAAAATAATGAAAGATCCTTTAAAGAAAATATTCTTTCCAGTTCTTCTATGTATGTTTAGAATGCTACTATATGAAAATTTCATTTTATTCAAAAACACAAGTCAGGATGTTAATCTTGGTGTTCCTGAAAGCCACATTTTAAGGAAAGAATTTTTGATTTAACTTGGATTATTCAGAAAGGTCAAGTCAGGTCAAAAAGCATTTATTAAGCCCCAAAATTGTGCCAGGTAGTGTGCAGGTGCTTGGAATTGATTTGTTCTTTATTCTAACAAATGACTAGTGTAGCTCAAGACAAGCAATGAAATTTAGGAATGCCAACAACATTGGTAGCAGGTTGTTTGCGGTTTGTTAAGATTAATCATTTTCAATTTTTGATGTTATTTGATGCTCACCATGTCCAGTACAAGCTCTTTTTTCAGTGAAGGTTTTCATAATACACCGTAAAACAGAAACATTAGTAATCTTAAAGGTTTTTGCCTCTTTTTGTTCTTACTATCAGATCATATTTTCAAGTTACTTTTTATCATCTTTCTTCTTGCACATCTTTGTAGTGAAGACACTAAACCTTAAAAAAAAATTTTTGATTCAATTTTGGTCATACATCCAATTTTTCTAATCTCCTAAATTGCCTTTAAAAAAGGTATGAGATTCAGTTACTGCTTATAATTTCAAATTGAATAACATTATCTTGCAAAAACAATAACATGAAAACAAAAATAATTATACCCATTCCCTTTTTATCCTCTCACAAAAGAACCCATCTCCCATCTTTTCATTAAGATGCAATTTGTTGTTTCCTTTTGTACAAAATAATCTCCCCATGAATAAACCTTTCAAAGAGCACTGTTTTCTAGAGGATATAGAGAAAGGGAGTAAAAAGGGGAGAAAAAAAGATAATAAAATCATAGTTCTAGATAAAAAAATGAACAGTGCAAATGGGGACAGGGAAAGGTAAATGGCAATCAAGGATAGAAGATAACTAAAACAAACAATGCTCCCCCTTCCCAAAACAAACAGATGAACAAAACAAACAAACAAACAAACAAACAAACAAACAAACAAAAAAAAACAAGTAGACTCAAAAAAACCACTGGTTCTGGGAGGAGTTATTACTACCAGGGTTCAGTGACCATAAGATCATATAATTAGTGCTGGGAAATTTATCTGGTTCAACATTAACCTCTTTTTACACCATGATTTTACAGATGTGTAAGTTGAGACTCTTAAATGACATATTCAGGATTATATAGAAAGCTTTCTGATTCTAGAGTTTGTGCTTTTCCCTCTGTACAACACTATAAATTTAAAATTCTTTGGCAGACAGAGGCCTTCCTAACCTAGACCCCATCTAGCTTTGCAGTATTCTTATATCTTAGACCTCCTAAACATTTTCTCTAGTCTATTGATTCTAGCCTCCTTATTGTTCTTTAAACAACATAATACATTTCTGGATTCTGGGCAATTTCACTAGCTGTCCTGCATAATCAGAAAGCATTCTCTTCTCATTTATGTCTCTTGATTATCTCGAAATTTCTCCTAAATCTGAACTTTCTTCAAGACTCACTTTCCTGCTTTCTCTATGTTGAATATTTCTAATTTATACTCTGATATATATAATGTTTGTACATAGTTTACATGTAACATCCCCTGTTAGATTATGAGCTCCTCCAAAATACCGACTGTCTTTTGCTTTTCTTTATGTTTCCAGAATGGTTCCTGGCACAGAATAGGTACTTAATAAAATGCTTATTAATAAACTGATTGGCTTACAGTTATGAAGAGTCAATATCCTGGAAATCTTTGAATCTTTATCTTGGAAATCTGAATCTTTAAAAAAAAAAGTCACAATATGTCAGAGACTTAGAGGAAATTAAGAGATGGAAATGAGAAAGGAATGCATTTCAGATGTGCAAAAGTGAAAATGCCCACAGCCCAGAAATAAACTATATTGTTCACAGAACAGCAAGGAGGATAGTATCACTGGATCAGATAGAATGTGTGGCCAGGTGTAGGGTATAAGAACACTGCAAAGCTAGAAATGGGCCTTGGTTATGAAGTCCTCTGATTGCAAAATTATTGTTTTTATTCCTAATAAGAAATATAATACTCTGATATCCTTGAGAAACTGAATCTTAGTAAAAACTCAATTTGGTTTTTTTTTGGGGGGGATCATTTTTAATTCTTCCACTTTAATAATGATTTTGAAGGTCAGAGCCCTTTGTTAGGAATAAACTGAAATGATCAGACAGGGAAAAAAATTCTAAAAGCTCTTGCCAACTCTACAAATCCCATTTCCCTGCAGGGTGCCTTGCACATAGTGGGCACTCAATAAATATTTGTTGATTTGATGCCAGGGCAGGACTTGTTATTGCAGCACAGCTGTAGAATGTTTGGAAAGAACAACAACAAGCTGTTCAGCTAGGACACAGCAATCAGGGGCAGGCTGGTTTATTTGTAGCAAAGGCATCATGAAGGTGAAATTATAACTACTGGGTGTACTTCATGTTCACCTCCACTGGAAGCACTTCACAAAAGCACACAGGTGTGTTAGTTGGAAAGGAAATCCATCTCTGGGAAATGAACCATGGATAGATTTGTATCTCTGAGGGGGTCATATTTTGTTTTATTCCAACAAGTTTTATTATGTACTTTCTAGCTTTCCTCTAATGAATATCTTGTATTGAGAGGTATCTGATGGGCAATGTTGATTTTTCAATATGACATTATTGTTACTATGCCATAACTTTGTTAGTATTTAAACAATTTTTCTTCATCTCATTATTTCTAAATCATCTAATCCCTCTTATAGCCCATTAAACTTTTAGCTGTCATCACACCCCACTTGGTAATGTAAACATAAAAAGGGATTTTGGCTTTAGTAATAGGAGAATTAGATTTAAACCAAAATTTTTAAAATAAAAATGGTGGTCCTGGTAATTTTAATCAAGAAGATTTGAAATGCCTTTTAGTAGCAGAGTTTGATATTGGTAAAAATGAAAGTTTTTTTTTAAGTTATTTTAAGTACTAAATTAATTTAGGTTTAATTATATTTTATATTCATTTATGCCCATAATAAAATATTGCTAATATAGGGGTTTGGTCCATTAAAACAATCAATTTTTATTATAACTATGAAAACAATCTAAATTAAAATTAATTTCTGGGTACAATAGGGATTGAATTCCAGTGCTATAATATTTTTTAGTAGATTATCCTTCTGCCAAGGGCACCTTTATATTGCTAAAAATGTAAAGTCTGTAGCTTGCTTAATAAATACCTGCTGGATCATGCAGTGAAATGCTTTCTGTCTTGTTTTAGTCAAATTGGTTAATGGGACAACCATAGATGTAGACTCAGAATCTGAAACGTATAAGGGACTTAATCAGGTTCATTGTAAATGGGCTAGACAAACAAATATCTATGAAATCAGGGTAAGATTCTTCTGGAAAATCACATGTAAATCCCCTCAAAATTGTTACCATACCTTCTTCCTAGGGTTTCTTCATCCTTCCCTTAGCTGCAGTAAAAAAAAAAAAAAAACACTTTCTATATAAAAACAGTAAATTTTGGCCTAGTATGACTGATTTTAAAGGAGAAATCTCTGTATTTGTGTTTTATTAAGCTTGCTTTGCAAAAAAAAAAGTTTTATTGAGGCTGAAGATCTGAGTTTATAAAACTGATATATATATACACACACACATACACATACATACATGTATACTGGCATGTATACAGATGTATATACACTTTTAAATTTAAAATTAGTGAATTTATTCAGTGAACATTTTTTGAGTCTATTTTTTTCAAAGTCCTCTTCTTCATTTACTTTAAGATAGTTTAATGCCAAATTGATTTCCCTATAATAAAATATTTCTTGAAACATTTTCCTAAATAATACATTTTATATCTAATTTGAATTTTTCTTCTATCCATTCTTTAACATATCATTTATACACTCAGTTTTCACAAAGTTGAGGAAAAGAAAGGACTTTTCAATACAGATTAAGGTAATGAAGATGAGAACAATGCCCTTGGAGGATGATTTAAGGAACTTCAAAGATGATGAAGTGGGGTCTCATTCCTTGTATCTGTATTTGCTTTTGACTCAAGATCATATTTATATACTCTGGGAGTTTCAGAAAATTAGTGTTATAGAACCTAGAAAATGCTTTCCATGATACTCTCATGCTAATATAGAATTTCTGGTTTAGAAGGGAATTTAAAGGTTAGCTCTAAATCATATAATCTTTATGAACTCCAATTTCATCAGTTGTAACATAAATCACAGGGTTGTTGTGAAGCTCAAATGAGCTAATATTTTTAAAGCATTTAGCACAGTGCTTTGCACAGAATAGATGAACAAAATTAATGCAGCCAAAATTAGAATGTTAGCAGGAAAAAGCTAAGATTACAGCAAATTTCTCTGATAAAATCTTCACTTCTCAAATATATAGAAAATGTAGTCAAATTTCTAAAAATACAAGTCATGCCCCAATTGATAAATGACCAAAGAATGTGAACTGGCAGTTTTTAAAAGAAAAAAATCAAAGATTTCAATAATCATATGAAAAAATACTCTATATATTAGAGAAATGCAAAACAACTCTGAGATATTACTTCATCCCTATCACAGATTAGTTAACATGACAGAAAAGGAAAATGATAAACATTGAAGGTGATGTGGGAAAACATCTATATCAACGTTTTCCTTTTTTGGTGAAATTGTGAACTAGTCCAACCATTCTGGATAACAAAATGGAATTATGCTATAAAACTATGCATACTCTTTGAATCATCAGTAACACTACTAGGTCTATATTACAGAAAGATTAAAGAAAAATGATACAGAATCCATCCACACAAAAATATTTATTACAGTTTTTTATAGTGGCAAAGAATTGGAAATTGAGTAGATGCCCATTATTTGGAAAATGCCTAAATAAGTTGTAGTAAATGGTTGTGATGTAATATTCTCAAGTTACGAAAAATGATTATGGGATAATTTCTGAAAAATCTGGAATGAATTATGAACTGATGCAAAGTAAAATAAGTAGAATCAGGAGAAACTTTTACATGAAAATAGCAATATTTGGATGTTGATCAAATGTGAAAAATTAAATATGAAAAAAAAAAAGATCCAAGACAATTCTAAAGGACCTCTGAAGAAAAATGTTATCCACCTCTGGAGCGGAAACTGATGAACTTTGAAAGAAGATTGAAGTATACTATTTTCAGTTTCTTAATGTTTCTCACTTTTTATTTATATTTTGCAACATAGAAAATATGGAAATGTTTTCTATGACTTGAGATGTATAATTGATATCATATTACTTTTCTCCTCATTTGATGTGATGATAGGAAAGAGAGAAAATTTTGAACTCAATTGAAAAGATGAATGTTAAAAGTTAATAAAGGAATAACCATTTTTTTTTAAAGAAGACAAAAATTTCATCTTTTGCTAGAGGTCTTTTCTGATACAATTTTTCCTCTTCTTCCCCTGTCCTATTCCAATTATCTCCTTTTTACATTGAAAATATTTTATTTATACAATTATCTTTATATCATCTTTCAGTCTGAATTGGAGCTTCTTGAGTATAAGAATCATTATTCTGTCTTTCTTTAAATCTCTGTTGCTTAGCACAAAGTCTAGAAGCATCTAGAAAGTGTTTAAAATTTGTCAACTGTCCAGATGACTTCTCCCAACATCAGCCCAAGTCTGCATACATCATCATTTAATTCTCTGTAGGCAAAGGGTATAATCACTTCACAAAACTCTCTGGAAAATTGATTTGATTATGTTATCCCAGAATAAAGACATATTTAGTGAGATTATCCTGCTTTTATTATCTACCCTCTTCACTGTCTTTTCTGCTGCATTTTCTTGTAGTGGTTGGGCTGAGCCCTTTCCTTGCTTAATCCATTCCCTTGAGAACCTAGGATTCACACACAGAACTCCTTAGAGGATCCATGTATAGATTGCAAGGGTATTTTTGAACTTGAATGAGGGAAAATATATATTTTTCAATTTCCATTAACTAAAATGTATCATTTTTAAAATTAACTATATAAACAAATTATCAAACACCAGTGATTGTCAATAGAAGTCACATATGTTTTTATGTTTCCTAAAAGTTAGAATTGATCTGTTCTTCAACAATATAATATATATTTGTCTTCTCAAAGACCTACCTCATTGTTTGTCTTTCTCAAGTTAAGGGACACTTTTGTTAAAAATGCAATTTGCTTTCAACTCACTTATATTTTAAATGTACTATCTTGTCATTTAATATATTAATAAAGAAACATATATCACACATTAGTTTTCATTTTTAATTTCTATTTTAATATAATTAGTTTCATTGGTAATCCTTTGTGTTTTTTGTTTTGTTTTGTTTTGTTTTTGTTTGTTTGTTTTGCATTTAAAAACAGTACCTTGAGAAGGGAGATTATGAGCTTCACCAGACTGCACAAAGGATTTATAAAACAAAAAGGTTAAGAATCCTTTGTGTTGTTATTCAGTTGTGTCTGATTATAAATGACCAGCTTGGGGATTTCTTGCCATTTTTTTGTGCAGCTCATTTTATAGAGGAGAAAACTGAGGCAAAAAAAAAAAAAAAGGCTTCAGTGGCTTGCCCCAAATCACACAACTGCTAAATGTCTGAGGTAAGATTTTAATTTGGAAAAAAATGAGTCTTCTTGATCCCAGGCTCAACACTCTTATCTATTGTGCAATCCATTTGTCCCTATATTTATTCTAGAACATTCTAAAAGTCCTAAAAATCTGCTTGGACTAGAGACATCTTCATCTGTTCATATTCAAGCTATATCACTCCAAAATAACATGTTAAAAATTTTAATAAGTTTGAAATAAACACTAAACTGTTCAAAAACATTTGAACAAAAATGAGAAGATATGAAAACTGCATTCTGCTTAGTGTAGCAATGCTACTGAGCCTGCTCAGGTCATAGGACTTTCACTTATGATTTGGCCTTCTTTAAGTCTATAATACTAATTTATCTCAGGACATAGCATTTATACAGATCATCAAAGCTAAACAGAAAAAAAAGGGTGAGCTAAACAATATTTTTTTCATTTGTTTAATGCAGCACAACATTATCACATATTGGATGAATAAGTTGCAAAATAAATTATAGCTTGTCATTGTAATCTTAAAATTTTCAGAAATGAGGATAATGGTACATCAAAGTCAGAGCTTGATTTGTATATATCTCATAATATCTAGGATGCAATAACTCATTTATTGGGCACTGAAAGAAAGCTGGGCCCAGCTTGCTTGAGGGAGTAAAGAAGAGTATGTAGTGTGCTTTTTTATATTGCTGTTTCAAGCCCGATTTCAAAAATCTTTTTTGTTTTCTGTTCTTTGCACCAAGACAAATCCCTCCTCACCCTAGTTATGGGAAAGACACCAAAAGAAGTAATGATTGTCTTTCACTTTTCACTGAAGAATAAAACAATAAGCTGTGAGCAATCTTGATCCATATTTATACAACATTGCACTAAAGGCTACAGGCAAAACACCCACAGAGCGAGAGAAAATTAAAATCATTAAGTCTGATCTTCCAGAAGATTAAAAACAATACTCTCATAATCTCTCCTTGCTGCCAAAAGTGGATTAAAAAATTAAAAGACTCTCTTAGCCAATCACTAGATGTGGTATGAGTTATAAACTATAAACATATCTAGAATTTTAATAACAGCTGTAGGATAATTTAGTTGAATCTGTTTTTCTTGTACCCAACATCCTTTCTAGGAATCCCTTCATTTGCAATTCGCTATGATTTTGTCTTTCCAAAGCCTTGATTTTATTATGCAGTTATTTATTGTGTCATAGTACATCAAAGATATGTAACAGCATGAAAATATTTTCAGTGCATCTGTATAGTTTATATAGCTTTCCTGATTAATGCTTAGATTACCAAAATAACTTTAGATTGTCACACTTAGATTATCAAAAGCACATACTTTGTGGGTGTTCTAATGGCGTGTATATATATGTATGCGTGTGTGTGTGTGTATACATTATATATATATATATATATATATATATATATATATATATACTCATTATTATACACAAATAGAGGGTTAAAGAGGTAAATAGATTGAAATTAAGGCAAGAAGAACTAAACTATGATAAAGTTTTCCATTAGGTATAATTAGGGCTCCCTCATTGTAATGAAATTTTGTATATCCTCCGCTCTACTATTGAATGAATGCTAATGAATAAAGGTGACCCTTGTTTCTCCCTTATTATATTTGTGAGTTGAAAGCTCTGATAGGTGAAGATGGAAAGGCTTTGAGTAATGGCCCAATAATATCTGTATATTAATTCTCTGAAGATAATTCTAGCTAAATCCTAGCTAAATAATCCTCATTATTAGGTGGACCCCTTGTGATGAATTTTTCAAACAAAGCAGTTCTCAAAGTCCATTTCCTTATTTTTACGTATGTGGTATGTAGTCTACTTTGATCTACCCACACCAATTAAAATACATATCCTTAAAATAGTTAAATATAATAGAATATGATAGCCAATGTTGAACATTAACATTTTGGAGCTTGGTATAGAGCTAATTTGGTTATGGGATGTTAGGATGTGGAAAAATAATGTGCTGGTATTTTTTTTTTAATGAGAAAAAAATATTTAGTATGTGATAAATGCAAATGAAATCCTGTAGTTCAAACCAATTCTTTTTCTCAGGTGGTTATTTAGGTTTGGCTTCCCTTTGGTTCTAAATGCTGAATTTGAAGTCATATGACTTAGAATGTAGTCTTGGTTTTACACACTTACTAGGTGTATAACATTGGGCAAATCATTTAACTTCTCTGGGACTCAGTTTCCTGGTCAATTTGATTTGATGATATTTGAGTTCCCTTATCTTTCCAGAGAAGGGTAATCATCCCTTACCCTTCTCTGGAAAGGTAAAGGAACTCAAATATAAAGTCAAATTGATCTAAGATCTAAGATCCTATGATTTCTAACAATAAAAATTATTTTAAAACATGGATTTAATTCCTTCTAGGAATAGCAGAGTAAATATCATAAACCTCTTTGTGGAAGAACCTTGGTCTTTTGTTGTGGATTTGTACAGGAAAGGCAAAATATGTCTTATTTCAAAGAATATCTAATAATACATAGTGGTGTTGTTGGTCTGCTTTTCTCATCTTCTGCAAGAAGTCTGCCTCAGTTCCCCTTAATGCTAGTACCTTCCCTTTAGGATTAGCTTCAATTTACCTTCTCTCTCTTTCTCTCTCTCTCTCTCTCTCTCTCTCTCTCTCTCTCTCTCTCTATATATATATATATATATATATATATATGTATGTATAAGATAGTTTGCTTGTTCTCTCCCCCACTAGAATGTGAATTCCCTTGTGGGAAGGGATTATTGTTTTTGTTCTTTTTTGTTTTACTTTCCAGCACTTAGTATAATATGGAGCACATATGAAGTATTTAAAAATATTTATATACAGACTTCAGAGTATATAGAAAATTTATTTTATTGATGAACTCAATGAAGTTGTATTCCATAAGTATCTTTGAAAGATTAGGAGAAGCAATTCTTCCCTTAGAAATTGCCTCAAGAGACTTTTTCCTCTACTAAGTGTCAAGGAACCTTGCTCAGAAAAGTAGTGATGATTGGATCAGGGGTGCCTAAGTTAGGTAACATTATCCTTTGTTTCTGATAGAATGGAGATTTCTGATATAATCTTGGTCAAGAAGAGAACATCACAGAAAATGGAAAACCAGGATCATATCAGTACTCTCTCATTGTTAAATTTCATTTCAATTCAGTAAATATCCATTGAGTTGAATGAATAAAGAAAATAAATAAGTGCTCTACTAAGCACTAGGAATGCAAATAAAAAAAGCAAAACAGTCCCTCCTCTTTAAGATCCCAAAATCCAGTGAGGAAAATAACCCATATAGAACGTTTCAGATACACCGTTGATGCATATCCTTATGCACATAAGCAGTTAACATTGTCTGAGGGGAATGGATGTAGTATTTTCAAACACTAAGTAGTTATCGATCTCCTTTTGGCTAAAAAGAGCTTGTGAAATTATAATCTTCAAGCACAAAAGGGGCTTTCCACTTTACTGGGTTCCATTTCATTCCACATTTTGTCTGCTAATGCAAACCAATGCTTAAGCTAAGTTTGTCATATTTATAACAAAGTATTTGCCTACAGTTGCTTCTAAGGTAATTCTCCTTTCCCTGCTACTCTCCCCCCCCAAACTCCTATGATGCTGTCTTTCAGTACAGTGTCTTATTTTCAAAGATTCTATTTTCAACCAGTGTAGCTTTCAATATTTCATGTTATTAGACAAAGGGAGAAGAAAAAGAGGGAGCCACAGTTAATAGAGAAGCATCCATCATTTAATTTATGAGTTTCATAGACTATAGACTGGTGAATAATTAAGACTGCTGAGTTTTCATCAGCTACTGATTTGTTAATTAACTTTTTATCATACAGTATGATATATAATATAATATACATAGTTTGGTTGTAATAAATTGTATTTTATTAAAATGAATTGAATCATATTGCTTAATATAATATTAATAATTGAATTTGTCTTATTAAATACTTTCTTATGAAGGATATAAGTGTGATAGAATGCATTTATATTTATTATGGTGAGTAATTTCATTCCATATATATCTGTTAAACCTAAAAGATTTACTGTTGAATACATCTTACCCATCTTACTATCTATTTTTAAAATCCTCTCTTCACAACAATTCATATTTATGATGGCAAACTTATTTATTTCTGCATTGCTCTTTATCATGTATACATAATAGATATTTTTAGCTTTGTGATTACTATTCATGATTAACAGTATTTTTCACAATGAATTCACAGTTTTTGAGTCATCTTACAATTACTTTTATTTTCCACTAAGGTCTAGATTGATACAGTAGAAACTATAAAAAAGCAACTATATTAAGGCAAATCCTATTTATTTTACTGGTCTATATTTTAAAAGAGAAAAATGAAATGCAACTCATTTTCAAGCAGAGTAGTTTAATGAAAAGGCCACTTTTAAATAGGTAGGAAAACATCTGAAGTTATACATACATACATATGTACATGCATTCACATATGTATGTCTCTCTGTGTATATGTGTATACATACACACATACACATATGTATTTTTACCATTTCTAATTCCATAAACAAGCATTTATTAATCACCTACTATATGCAAGTCATTCTATTAGTGTCATGGGAATATAAAGATAAAAGATGAAATAGGCCTTGTATTCAAGGAGCTTATGGGTAGTTAGTTGCTGAGCCTGGAGTCAGGAGGACCAGAGTTCAAATCTGGCCTTAGACATGTACAAGCAGTGTTATCTTGAGCCAATCATTTAACCCTATTTGCCTTAATTTCCTCATCTATAATATAAGTCAGAGAGAAAATAAAATGGCCCAAATGAGGCCATAAAGACCCTCTAGGCCTTAGGCAAATCATTTAATTTCTCAGAATCTCAGGAGATAATATTTTACATCTCTCACATAGTAGCTCTATAATTCATATAATAGACTGGAAATAAGAAAGACAAATTTAAACCCTATCTTAGATACTTGCTAGCTAAGTGACATCAGTCCTATAATCTCTCTAGTATAAGTTATTCTCTTCCATAAAATGGAAATAATGATAGTACTTATCTCACAGGATAGTTGTGAGAATCAAATGAAATAACATATGGAAAGCACTTTGCAATCTTTGAATACTATATAGATACTAACAAATATTACTACTCCAAACCATAAAATGCGACATAAATACTTGTCACATTATTACCTTCTCCTCAACAACAGTTTGTAAGAGATCTCACAAATAAAAATAAATGATACAATGCATATCTTTTGAAGTTTATAATAAATGTTAATTTGATTGGGCAAAGTATTTTTTTTTAAAAAGGGGGGATCTCACAAGAATCAGAATTTTTGTTATTTTGGAAATTTTTCATAGAAAAGAAGAAATAGGATCATCTCTTTGTAAAATAATTCACCTCTTTTAGAAGCTTGTGTTTTCCTAAGTTTAGTAGAAAAATTTAGGAACTGCCACTTACTGAGAACATGAAGAGCTTATGAACGCCATCCCCATTTTCCCAAGGAGAATTGAACTTTGAAAAGTATTGAGTTTTGATTTACATTTTAAAAGGCAGTGCACCCTCGTTGTCCATTATCAGCCACACTGGTGCCAAATATGCCTCTGGGCACCAATGCTGATGCCAGCTTGGGGACAGTAGGCAATGATATAAGAATGCAGCATGCCCATTAAAGAATGTCAGGGTGTTGAGTTATAAAGTAACTACTGAACTCAATCTTGCATGTACATTCCTTATCTTCATATTTTCAAGGTGAATTAGAAAATACTATACTCTGTGAAAATGAGAAATGAACCATTAATATATAAAGTGCTTGCTCGCAATATGCAGTGAATAAAATATTACAGTACTTACCAACATAAATATTACAGTCTTTAATTAGGCTGATTATTCACTTTTATAAATTGGATGGACTCTGACAAATTCATAATCTACACTACCACAATTAATTACTTGACTGTTCACAAGTAGAGTGCTGGCATTTCTCTGAATTCATAAAAGTCAAGTCTCAAAGAAGAATGCTACCTACTGTCTTTGAATTATTTTCTGCACAGTGGGCAGTATCTTTTCCAACAGGTAGTTTTACTCAGATATCAAATTATAATGGCGTTGTTTTGGTGGAAATATGTGGGAGAGAATAAAAAAATGAAACCATTATTGAAACTGCATAAACTTATAAAAGGCAGATGAGTTCACTTTTTCAAAGTTTTCTATTTTAAAATGATATCCTACCAGTGCAGGAGCTGGTATATTAAATTGATACAGGATCATCAGGTTCCTAGAAAATTGTGAGTGAATAAAATTTGAAAAAATGAACATCCCTTCTGACTCCTCTGCTTTTTTGGTATCTTGTCCTTCTATTACTTAATCTATCCCACTTTTTTTTTTTTTTTTGCTTTAATATTTTCTCCTTGAACTGAGATTTTTGGAATTTTGCTATGATATTCCTTTAGTTTTTTCTTATAGGATCTATTTTAGGTAGTGATTGGGAAATTTTTATTCTATTTCTACTTTCCCCTCTTGTTTTTAACACTTAAGGACATTTTTTTGTTTAAATATTTCTTGCATTATTTTTTCAAGATTCTTTTTTGATCATAGTTTTCAGGTAATCCAATTACTTTTAAATTTTTCTTCTTCATCTTCTTTCCAGATCAGTTGTTTTTCTTATGATATCCCACATTCTCTTCTATTGTTTTCATTTTTTATATTTTGTTTTATTATATCTTGGTCTTACTCATTTTGCTTGCTCCTTTTTGCTCAATTCTATTTTTCTTTTTGTTTGCTTGGTTTTTCTACTTTACTTTTTTGTTCAATTTGTATTTTATTTTTATAACATCTTTTTATTTTTCCAAATATGTGCAAATATAGTTTTCACCATTTGTCTTTACAAAACCTTGTATTGCAGATTTTTCTCCCCTTCTCCCTTCCCCCATCACCTAGACAGCAAGTAGTTCAATATAACTTACCATATAAATTCTTTTAAACATACGTCTATATTTGTCATGTTGTACAAGAAAAATCAGATCAAAAGAGAAAAACAAAACAGGAGAGGAAAAAAAAACATGAAAGAGAAAAAAACAAGCAAACAAATAACAACATTAATAACAGCAATAAAAAAGATGAAAATAGTATGATTTGATCCACATTCAGACTCCTTAATTGTTTCTTTGGATTCAGATGGTTCTTTCCATCACAAGATTGCTAGAATTGCCTTGAATCAACTCATTGGTGAAAAGAACCAAGTTCATTACAGGTGATCATCATATAATCATCTTGTTGTTGTGTGCAGTATTCTCTTGGATCTAGTCACTTTACTTAGCATCAGTTCATCTCAGTCTTTTCAGATTTTTTCTGAAATCAGCCTCTCTTCCCTAAACATCTTCTTAAAAATAATTTTAATTTCGCATGGTTCTATGTTCCCTGTTATAATCTTGATGCCCTACATTGGACACTATATCTTGTCAATGTTTTTCATAACATATTTTCAGTGGCTTCTAAAGTCTCTTTGAACTGTAATTTTTTCTTTTTTTAATTAAAGCTTTTTATTTTTCAAAACATATGCATAGATAATTTTCAGCATTCACCTTTGCAAAACGTTGTGTTCCAATTTATTTCCATCCTCCCCTCCATTCTCTCTCTTAGATGTCAAGTAATCCAATATGAAGTATGTGCAATTCTTCTATATATATTTCCACAATTATAAACCACACACACAAAAAATCAGATCAAAAAAGAAAAAAAAAAGGAAAGAAAACAAAATGCAAACAAACAACAACAAAAAAAGTGAAAATACCATGTTGCGATCCACACTAAGTCCCCACAGTCTTCTCTCTGGGTGGAGTTGGCTCTCCTTATCACAAGATTATTGGAACTGGCCTGAATCAGCTTGCTGTTGAAAAGAGTCATGAGGATCAGAATGGATCATCATATAGTCTTGCTGTTGCTGGCACGATGTTCTTCTGATTAGCATCAGTTCATATGAGTTTGTCTGGGACTCTCTAAAATTATCCTGCAGATCATTTCTTATAGAACAATAATATTCCATAACATTTATATACCATGACTTATTCAGCCATTCCCCAACTAATGGGCATCCACTGAGTTTCCAGTTTCTTGTCTCTACAAAAAGGATTACTACAAACATTTTTGCACATGTGCATCCTTTTCCTTTTTTTATAATCTTTTTGGGATACAACCCCAGTAGAGATACTGATGGATCAAGTGTATGCTCAGTTTGATAGTCCTTTGGGCATACTGAACTAGAAAATTTAAGGAAGAAATTTTTACCATATAAAGTCAAGTTTATTGCATGTTATATATAGTTCCCTGGAACCTATAAAGTGAAAGAATAAAAAAACATGTTTATTTTTTCCATTCCTAAGCCTAGCTATTGAAGCGCAAACTTAAAAATTATTTTTAAAGAAATTCTTCATAACAATAAAATTTAGCTTACATTTGCAAGATACCTCTCATACATTATTTCTTTTGATATTCACAATTTCTGAATGGGCTAGATGATATATTCTCCATTATAAAGATGATAAAACTGAATTTCATAAAATGACTACTAGTGAGTAATACACTTCAAAAGTATCTGGGATTTGACCCTAGAACTTCCTGATTCCAACTTCTATCCCTTATTCACTTGATAATATAGTCTTGCCATGTATAGCACATATTTTTTATCTTTCTTCTTTGGCAGAGAATACTACATATAACTATTTGTCCTAGGAGATTCAAAATAAATCATCTCCTACAACACTTCTTTTTACTTAAATACTCTATGGTATTTTAATTCATGAAGGTAATGAGATTTTTACCAATTTTGTCAGCATTTTACTAGCCCATCTTTGACTTTGTAGATGATACTGGGGAATTAGTTGAAACATATAGAGTGTTCAAATTTCTTGCCCCCAAATACACATAATTAGTAATGTTAAGTGCCCATGAGTGGGATTTAAAGAGAGGCATTTTAACTTGGATTCCCCATTAAATTCATTCTGCTACCCCACAATGCCTATATTTCAATGTCAATTATCTTGGTTCATACCACACATCCAATACTTGAAAATACATTGAAATATTCCTGATGGTTTTGTACAATCTGCTTCTAATCTACTTGTGAGAACTTTAGTTGAAGTCACAAACAACTTTTAATAATCTAGCCTTTACCTTCCTGAAATAAGTTTACTTAACAACTAACAAATTGAGTATGGTGACTATATATCTTGATGTTATGTGGCAATTCCAATTTTTAAACAAGGAGTATATTTAAGAAGGTTTTTGCAAAAGAGAAACTATATTGAAATTTCATTTAGTAAATGTGATCACTTCACCTATAGGGAATCCCTATTTCTTTTGAGGATACTACTGCAAACCTTGTTTACTAGTGACTGTGGATATACCACTTTGACTACCACATATGTTGTGGACACATTGTGAATACCACCTTATGATTATGAAAAGCTTTTCATACTTGAGGATCATAAAGGGACAGGGCTTTTATTGTCATCAGAACATCTCAGACCACTTAATATGAGTTGTGTGTGTGTGTGTGTGTGTGTGTGTATATATATATATATTTATAGTAAGTCTACCTCATTTCTTCAATCCCACATCAGTCCTAATTTTATAAGAAATGCATATTTTTAATGAGGAATTGCATCAGGAATATCATGGGATTCATTTTTTTTCTGAAAAAATAATCACTATAGTAGTATATGCAAGCTTTTCTTTTGTGGTTAGTATGAATTATGCAATTTATTTCATTATTACAATATTTTTGTGGATTTTTAAAAATGTTCCCAGCACTGACCCACTAAGTCACAGAAGATTAATGAGATATGGATATTGTAATTATCAGAAGAAATAACATGTTTAAAGTACTTTGCAACATCTTAAACTCTAGATAAGATTTACCCAGCTACCACTACTAGTACTACTTTACAGTTATAACAAGGGATGTAAGAAATCATCCTTTAGATTGTAAGTGTAACAGGAGAATAGAGTTCAGTGTTCAAACTTAAGAACTTAATAACATGGTGACTCTGAGTAAATCATTTAACCTTTCCATTCCTAAATTTCTTCATCTATAAAATGATGGTCTTGCATCTAATCATTCCCAAGACTCCTTTCAGTTCTAAATTAGTATTCCAATTATTTAGATTAGTCCTTTAGTTTTACATTTGAAGAAATGAAGACAATGAGTTAATTTACTGAAACAAGTAAGGCAAAAACAAGGCTATTGATACTTTGTCCATAATCTTTTTGTGAGCATGAACCTATTGTTCACAGTAATTAAAGTTTTATTTTCTTGCCTAGGTAATTTTAGAATTCCTTGTAAATCAAATTTTTACTGCCATACCCATCTCTCCCTCTCCTCCTGTTCATTCTCATTCTCCCCTTCCCTCTCTATTTGTCTCCCAGTGTCCTTCCATCCCACTTTTCTTTCCCTCCTTCCCTTTCTCCCTGTCTCTGTCTCTCTGTCTCTCTCCCCTCTCTTTCTTCCTATGGTTTCTTGACATGTTATATGAATGACTTTTCTTATTACTCCTGAGAAGAATACTAAGTACAACATTTTTGGTAGCCAAACCTAACTATTAAGCTGAGTTTTAACTATTAAATGTCAATGTTAGATGAAAAATGTTCTAGATCTATTTCTAAAGATTTATTTGCTAGTACGATTAGGCAATTTATTTCATTTGAATGGAGTTTCATGACTAAGAAAACAAATTATAGAACTAGAGCCTTATTTTATTTGTGTGGCATGACAGGAAATAAATACAAGAAATTGCATGAGCACACAGACACAGAGACTCTGAACTTTCTCTTTTCCAGATATAATTTAACTTTGTAGTAAGTAAATAGGATTTTAAAAATGACTCACCAAAGTAGTCAACAATTTCATCTACTTCTAACTTTCATGAGCTAGTGGTAAGACCAAAAAGAATGACAGAAATCTATAGTCATAGAATCATGGAATCTTAGAAGGTACCTTGGGGATCATCAAGAATGAAACTGAAGTAAGAAAAATTTATATTTGATTCAGGTGAAATTATCCTTGAGTTTCATGTAGCCCATATTTGATTCCTTGGAGTAAATGCTTTGTTGGAACTTGAGCTCAAAAATACCCATTCTAGACTTCTGGCCAAGATGGTGGAGAGGATGCACACATCTACCTAAGCTCCACATTTTCTCTCAGAATTTATTTCATGACAAGCCTCGGAATTCATGCTTGACTGAAAACCCTCCCCCACAAATAATTACCAACAGAAAATATCCTTGAAATTCATCAGAAAAGGTCTGTTTTTGCTCGAGGACAGGGATGGTTAGACCCAGCACATGCTGAAGGCAAGCAGCAGCATCAAGAGTATAGCAGGCAGCTCACACTGAGTAGACCTGAGGGGGGTGGGGTGTGATCTCAACTTTCACTGCAGGGAGAGCTGGACAACAGTATTGATTACTTTTCCTTGGCAGCAAGCCACTTGACAAGCAGAAAAGCTAAAAACACAGGAGGTGAATACTATAATCCCAAAAAGATAGGGTCTCTCAGGACCTGGCCACATCCACCCACAGTGTCTCAGCACACTCTCAGAGTCTCAGAGCACAGATGTAGTGCAGCCATTGCTGCCCTGCTAGTGCCTTGCTGCTGTCCCCTTGCAGTCTGTAGAGGAAGCTTGGTAACACTATCCAGCCCCCTCCCTCCCAAACCAAAAAAACAGACTGCATTTGTTTTTTTTTTCTGCTAGTTTGTCTTCTGTGATTCTTCTCTGACAAAATGGGCAAAAATTTTAAACGGACCTTAATCATTGATAGCTTCTATATGGATAGAAAGCAGACTTTAAACCCTGAGGAGAATAAAAACAGACTGTCTCCAGATGAATCCCCAAAAGAGGATGTGATCTGCCCCTCAACACACGAGACTCTCATAGAAGATTAAAAAGGGTCTCACAAGAAAGCTAGAAGGAAAATGGGAAAAGAAAAGGGAAGCTTGGCAAGAGAGGCTGGATAAGTCATCCCAAAAGAAATCAAATCCTTAAAAAATAGAATTAGTGAACTGGAAAAAAGAAAATAGCTCTCTAAAAAACAAAATTGATGAAATGGAAAAAAATTCCGTAGAACAAAACAACTCACTTAAAAATTCAATTGGACAATTAGAAAAAGATATTAAAAAAGTGAGTGAAGAAAATACTTCATTGAAAATCAGAATCAAACAAATGGAATTGAATGACTTGAGGAGACACCAAGAATCAGTCTAGCAAAACCAAAAAAAAAAAAAAAAAATGAAACAATGGAAAAAAAATGTCAAATACCTTCTTGGGAAAACAACAGACCTGAAAAATAGATCTAGGAGAGACAATCTGATGGAATATGATGGAAATATATGATGGAAAAAAGAGCCTGGACACTATTTTCCAGAAAATTATCAAAGAGAACTGCCCAGAAGTTATAGAAACAGAGGGTAAAATAGAAATTGAAAGAATTCATCGATCACCCACTGAAAGGGATCCTAAAATAAAAACACCAAGAAATATAGTAGCCAAATGCCAGAACTATCAGATGAAGGGAAAAATACTGCAAGCTGCTAGAAAAAAATCAATTCAAATTTAGAGAAGTCACAATAAGGATTACTCAGGATCTAGCAGTATCCACATTAAAGGACTGAAGGACCTGGAATATGATATTCTGAAAGTCTAAGGAACTTGGTATGCAGCCAAAAATAACTTATCCAGCCAAAATAAGCATCTTTTTCCAGGGAAGAAGATGAACAGTCAATGAAATAAGTGAATTTCACCTATTTTTGATGAAAAAACCAGAACTAAACAAAAAGTTTGGTCTACAAATATAGAACTCAAGAGAAACCTACAAAAGGTAAAAAGAAATCTTGGGAACTGTATTCCTGCTATAAAGATACATAAAGAACACATGTATACTTTGTTGTAGAAACTAGAGGTGGAAAGGACATTGTATCCAGAAAAGGGTAAAATGGGAGTACTACATCTCCTGAAGAGGCAAAGGAAACTTATTATACCTGAGAGAAAGAATGGAGGGGGATGAACATAATATGTATTGTAGTGCCATCAGAATTGGCTTAAAGAGAAAAATATTAGACATATTCGATTTATGGTGAAACTTCTCCCATCTCATTGAAAAATGGGAGAGGAAAAGTGAAAAGGGAAGGAATAAGCTAAGCAGAAGAGAATACAGAAATTGTGAGAAAAAGGAGTAAGATAGGAGGAGGAACTCTAAAGTTGGGGAAAGGACACTAAAATGGGAGGGCTGTGAGAAGCAAGTGGTGCTCACAAGTTCAATATGGGGGAGAGGGGTAAGAGGGAAGGAAAGGAGAAAAGCATAAGCAGGGGCTAATAAGATGGCAAGTAATTTTAACCATAAATGTGAATGGGGTAAACTCCCCCATAAAGACTTTAGCAAAATTGCAGGATACAAAATAAGTCCACATAAATCCTCAGCTTTTTTATACATCACCAACAAAATCCAGCAGCAAGATATACAAAGAGAAATTCCATTCAAAATAACTGTCGATAGCATAAAATATTTGGGGATCTATCTACCAAAGAAAAGTCAGGAATTATATGAGCAAAATTACAAAACACTTTCCACACAAATAAAATCAGATTTAAATAATTGAAAAAATATTAAGTGCATTTGGATAGGCTGAGCGGATATAATAAAGATGACAATACTCCCTAAACTAATCCATTTATTTAGTGCTATACCAATCAGACTCCCAAGAAACTATTTTAATTACCTAGAAAAAAATAACAACAAAATTCATATAGAAGAACAAAAGGTCAAGAATTTCAAGGGAATTAATGAAAAAAAAATCAAATGAAGGTGGTCTAGCTGTACCTGATCTAAAATTATATTATAAAGCAGCAGTCACCAAAACCTTTTGATATTGACTAAGAAACAGATTAATTGATTAATGAAATAGGTTAGGTTCACAAGACAAAATAGGCAAAACTATAGCAATCTAGTGTTTGACAAACCTAAAGATCCCAACTTTTGGGATAAGAATTCATTATTTGACAAAAACTGCTGGGAAAACTGGAAATTAGTATGGCAGAAATTAGGCATGGACCCACACAACACCATATACCAAGATAAGATCAAAATGGGTCCATGATTTAGGCATAAAGAGTGAGATCATAAATAAATTAGAGGAACATAGAATATTTTGCCTCTCAGATTTGTGAAGGAGGAAGGAATTTGTGACCAAAGAAGAACCAGAGATCATTATTGATGACAAAATAGAAAATTTTGATTAAATCAAATTAAAAAAGCCTTTATACAAACAAAACTAATGCAAATAAGATTAGAAGGGAAGCAACAAACTGGGAAAACATTTTTACAATTAAAGGTTCTGATAAAGGCCTCATTTCCAAAATATATAGAGAACTGACTCTAATTTATAAGATATCAAGCCATTTTCCAATTAATAATGGTCAAAGAATATGAACAGACAATTTTCAGATGATGAAATTGAAACTATTTCCATTCATATGAAAGAATGTTCCAAATCACTATTGATCAGAGAAATGCAAATTAAGACAACTCTGAGATACCACTATACACCTGTCAGATTGGCTAAGATGACAGGAAAAAATAATGATGAATGTTGAAGGGGATGCGGGAAAACTGGGACATTGATGCATTGTTGGTGGAGTTGTGAAGCAATCCAACCATTCTGGAGAGCAATCTGGAATTATGCCCCAAAAGTTATCAAACTGTGCATACCCTTTGATCCAGCAGTTTTACTACAGGGCATATATCACAAAGAAATATTAAAGAAGGGAAAGGGTCCTGTATGTGCCAAAATGTTTGTGGTAGCCCTGTTTATAGTGGCTAGAAACTGGAAAATGAATGGATGCCCATCCATTGGAGAATAGTTGAGTAAATTGTGGTATATGAATGTTATGGAATATTATTGTTCTGTAAGAAATGATGAGCAGGATGAATACAGAGAGGCTTGGAGAGACTTACATGAACTGATGCTAAGTGAAATGAGCAGAACCAGGAGATCATTATATACTTCAACAATGATACTGTATGAGGATGTATTCTGATGGAAGTGGATTTCTGTGACAAAGAGAAAATTCAATTCCGGCCCAGTTGATCAATGATGGACAGAAGCAGCTACACCCAAAGAAAGAACACTGAGAGTGTAAACTTTTTGCATTTTTATTTTTCTTCCCAGGTTATTTTTACCTTCTGAATCTAGTTCTTCCTGTGCAACAAGAGAACTGTTCGGTTCTGCATAAATATATTGTATCTAGGATATACTATAACATATTTAACATTTATAAAACTGCTTGCCATCTAGGGGACGGGGTGAGGGAGGGAAGGGAAAAGTCAAAACAAAAGTGAGTGCAAGGGATAATGTTGTAAAAAATTACCCAGGCATATGTTCTGTCAATAAAAAGTTATAATTTAAAAAAAAGAAATATCCATTTTAGAGCAGTATTTATTTTTTTTCTTTCCATTTCAGTAGTTGGGCTCAGAAGAAAGGGGTATTGGTTCTGGATTTCTGTGTACATTATATCTTACAAATTATTGATTATTATCAGATATTATTTTTAAAAAAACCTAATTGTGGAGGAAGGAGAAAAAGGAAAATACCATATCTTTCTAATTTGGAAAAATAATGGAAAGCTTAGGAAAATGCAGAACTAGTAAGTTTGGTTATTGACATAGCAATCAAATTAACTAATGAATAACAACAACAACAATAATAATAATCGCTAGTATTTGTATCAGGCTTTAAATTTATGCAAATCACTTTACCTATGCTATCTTATTTGATTCACATCACAACCCTGTGAAGTAGGACATATTATTATGCCCATTTACAGATAAAAAAACTGAAGCTGAAAAAATTAATTGATTTTCCCATGGTCACATAGTAAGTAAAAAAATAGAGGCAAAATATGAACTCCAAGTCCAATACTCTATCCTTAACAGCATTTAGCTGTTTTTACTTCAAGGATCTATGACTTTATCTTTCAGTTGATGGAAATTCCACTCCTTCCACACTTTAACAGAAGATCTTTATTAGTTTATGTACCCCAAAGAATTCATCCTCTACTGGCCAACTGCTCAATGATGAGATTCTTTAAACTTACTTACATCTATCTTCATCTATACAGCTTTTTGAGATTTACCAGAACTTGTTAACTATTGCCATTGTCATATCTTTTCATGAATCTGAGGTCACCACCATATTTACAGTAATATTTTAATTTATCAGAGAAAGCTAATAAAGCTTCTAAAATAATTTTCTCTCATGGTGCTTATTTTGTAGTGTTATTTTATTATAAAACTATTATTGATCCTTACAGTTATAAGCTAATATTGTTATGTCATCCTTAAATTTGGTTTCCCTTATCCTATCAGCAAAACACAGGATTTAGCTTTCTAATACTTCACTGTGTTTTCATGCTTTCCCTCACTCTGTCTCTCTTTCTTCCTCCCTCCCTCTACTTCCCTTCCTTCTTCTTTCTTCCTGTCTTTCTTCCTCTGCCCACTCTCTCTGTGTCTCTCTCTCCTATTTCCTTCCTATGTTGCCTTTAAGAACTCTGTTTTCAGTCTAATTTAAATCTCCTGCCAAGACCCTTCCCTTTTTCCCTTGCCCTCCTCCTGGAATTAGCACAAATTCTTATTTAGTTTCTGCTGAACAGTTTTACTACTAAGCACTACAGGGATGCTTACAGAGTCAGAATAAAAAACAAAGGTAGACAACATATTTATAGATTTCTCATTAATCCTGACAGTATTACTGGGAAATAGGCCCAATTCCTTCTTAGGCCTACTTCTCTCTGGTGACTCAGCTCATCTTTAAGATCTTGTTTACAAGGTATTTTCCTCACTAAAAACTAAAAGTCAGAGAGTGTGGGTGTTCTTATTCCCACTGTATTGAAACACCTGTCCATGAGAAACAAACTATTTAGTGTCAGAGACAAGGATGAAACCTTAGTCTTATGATTCTAAGATCAGTGTTTTTCTTTCTATAATATGAAACCATCACTATTCTTATAGAATGAAGAATACAAATCTCCTGCTTATTCTCCACAGTCTATTCTCATTCCCTTCCAAACCCAAAAGGGGACATTAAGTATCTTCTGTACATTCCTCAATGAGGGAGAGTTCATTTAGTACTTACAGGAAATTTCAAACTTGTAGGCTTCTGTCTTAACATGTTTCAGAAAGCAACATTATCTTATGCCATTTCTCCCCATTAGATGATGTTCAAAATTCCTTGAAATAATTTCCTGAAGTCTCAAGGAGTAAAAAATATGTAAATGAAGCAAAATTGTATCAATACTGCATATATGTAGATAAAAGTGAAGTTACATACACACATGTATATATACACACTACAATATACATGTATACATGCATGAAAGATATTGATAGATATCGATGTAAGTATGGATCTAAGTTTTCCCAGTCATTTTTCATAACTCAAAGTGTCATTAATAGTGGTAAGTTGATAATAATCAATAAAGAGCTGAAATGGTATAAAGCATATAGTGCTGGAACTCAAATTCTGCTTCTGATACTTATTTTTTCATGACTATAAGCAAGTCATAACCAGTCTCCTCATCTATAAAATGATGATAGTAATACCTATAATAGAATAATATACCTCACAGAATTGTTTCTGAAAATCAAATATTATAATGTTTATAATGCTTTTTGCAAATTTTCAAGGGAAATCCACATGTTAGCTATTGTAATTTAAGCTTTTCTTTCATGTAATTCTGCTTTTCTTTCATGGATAGGAAGCATCAATGCATGATCCCTCTAGAAACAATGAAAATGCTTTTATGGAGCAATAACTATTGAATAAACTCATGATTCCTTTAATTATCTATGTACTACTTATTTCATATAATTATGCAAATTTAATGCTAACTTTTATTAATGTTTACTTTCTGTCTGCTGTTATTCATCTTCCTTAAGCCACTTTTTTATTCCTAAGGTATAAATTATGATTTTAAAACTAGGCAGCTGGGAATAATGAAAACAGTGCTAGGTTTATAGTTAGAAGACTTGGTTCCGTCAGTTACATACCATTAATGGTGGGTACTTAGTTAAATAATGAATTTGTTATGGTATCCAAAGAAAGAGAGTAGAATTTTCATGAGCTCTTATGTTTTGAGCCCAGTTTGGTAGCATTGATAAGGAATATTATCCACTTTGTAGTATGAAAGACTGAAGAAAAGTGAAATTGATAAATCTGTAATGGGATGAGGTAATATGAGTAAGGGTATCTTTGAGATGTAGAACTGATGTAAAAGTTTATGTAGGTGGTGAGAAAACTCACAGTTCATGGCTGACTATACATTGAAAAAGTAGCCAGAATAACTTGGAACATATCATCAGAATGTTTACAGAATCTTGGAAGATAGATAAAAAATAAACATAATTTATTAAGTGCTTTCTATATGCCAAGCACTGTGAAAACAAATACAAACTAAAAGAAAAGTAGACCCAGTTCTCAAGATGAATAGGACAGAATATATACTAAAAGGAAGCCAGGAACATACACAGGGAAAATGTAGAATTGTTTCAGGAATTTTGAGCTGAGTTTGAAGTAAGTATAAGTGGCATGCATGTTTCCCCAAATAGAAATTCTGGAAAAGAGCTCATTAATCAAAGGAAGAAGTTGTAGGGATAAAGGTGTTGCCAGCTTGAGAAGTCCAAGGGACCAGAAGTCAAAATTTAAGTCATTAAGGAAATCATGAGCTAAGCCAGGTTTGATATGAATATTCTAATTTATTAAAAATTTGTGAGGGAGAAAGATCATCTCTTAAAATAATGAAGTAGTATTGTAAATTTTAAGACCTCCCAATTTCCCCTACAAATAGAATAAAATTATGTGATCACAGAGTGGTGAAAAATCAAGAAGACTTGGGTAGAACTGGGGTTCTCCTGATATATCTGAGAGGATCTGAAGAAAGACAGGATCTAAGAAAGACTAAGCCCATGGATTAGCCTGTGTGAAGTTCAAATACCTCTCATTTATCTCTGTTGAAATACCAAGTGGGGAGACCTGGGATGAGTTTGGGGTGGCTGGATGCTCAGCAGGAACCACAGAAATTTTTACCTCCTGGACTATTTGTGAAGTTGTGGTATAAATCCGGGAAGACTGAGGGGACCTCAGCTGATTAGAAATGCCAGGCCGAATTGTGCTGCAGAGATGTGGTCCTTGGCGAGAAGGATCCAGCACAATCTGTGGATGTAGCAATGCTGCTGGGTGCAGGCACTTGCTGGAAGGAGGACCTCTTCGTTTTGGATTCCTGGTCAGAGGCGAGAGCTGAAATAAGACCAGAGATACTACCCCACCTATTCCAGGACTAGAGGTGTTTGTACCAATACTAGTTATTTTTCAAAAATGAACCAACAAAGAACTCCCCCATGGAAATATATTGTGGGAGTAGGAACACTGAGGTTCATCTTTAGAGGAGGGCATGGAAGGAAAAAAAAAGCTTCTACCCCAAACAGTAATGTAAAATGCTTCCCTGCCCAGAGAGAATTTATAGAACTCTAAAAAGAATTTAAAATCAAATGAGAGATATTGAGGAAAAACTAAAAACAAAATTCAAGAAAAACAGGATTATGAAAAAAATTACCCAATTAGAAAAGGAGAAACAGACTCTCAAAGTTGAAAATAGCTCTTTGAAAATTAAAATTGGACAAGGAGAATCCAGTGGAGCTATGAGAAAACAAGAAATAACAAAACATTATAAATAATAAAAAATAGAACATAATGTAAAACATCTGATAAGAAAAATGACAGGTCTAGGGAGCAGATCAAGAAGAGAAAATAGAAGAACAATTGGACTGCCAGAAAGTTGTGACCAAAAAAAGGACCTTGACACAATAATGCAAGAAATAATCCAAGAAAATTGTCCTAGAGTGATAGAACATGAAGGGAAGGTAGAAATAGAAAAAATCCACATATCAACACTTCAATGAGATCCTTTGTGGAAAATACATAGGAACATTATTGCCAAATTTCTAAACACCCAGATTAAAGAGAAAATTTTGTAAGAAACAAGAAAAAAAATTAAACTATGCTAGAGCTACAATTAGAATTATACAGGATTTATCAGCAGTCACAATAAAAGACCCGGGTCCTAGAATCATATTTATGTACAATCAAAAGAACTAGGCCTGTGGCCAAAAATATCATATTTGGCAAATTATCTATAATATTGTACATGAAAAATGAACACTCAATTAACTTGCAGATTTTCAGGACTTTCTATCATCCAAATCAGAACCTAATAGAAAATTTAACATGTAAGAACTACTATCAAAGATCAGTTTCAAGAAATTCAACGTGGACAGTTTTTTTTTTTTTAAATGGAAAATGTTTGGCATGTATTTAAAATTGACATCAACAATAGAGAAGCTCAAAAGAAAGGTTGGGGCACAGTTGAGGTAAAAAAAACCACTTATAATGTCATACAAATGAGTTGCAGAAGAAGACTAAACCCAGAGGCATTCAACTAGGGAAGAGGCTCATAGTTCTGAAAACCTATTCACATTAGGCATGGGTTGAATAGGTAATACTACATATATACTATGAAGGGTATAGAAATAAGAAATAAGGGGAGAGAAAAGGGCAGATGGGGAAGCCAAGACTGACAGAAGAAGACAAGGGAGGGATCCATGGATGGGAAGAGGTTAAGTAACAGCAAGGCAAGTTAGGAACAATGATAGGAAAGATATGTATGTATGTGTATGTGTGGGGTATGTATGTGTTTGTATATATCTACAAATGTCTATATGAATATATCCTTTCTTATCTATAGCCTACTTGGGGTTGGGGGGAAGAAAGGGGGAGAAAGAATAAAGTGAAAAGTGTGTGTAACAGAGAACAAAAGAACAATTTATAAGGAAGTCAAGAAAAGATAGACACTCATGAATATAATTTCTTCCACTAATATATATATATATATATATATATATATATATATATTACTTCTTGAACTGGGATTGGTTGTTATATATTTTAAATCCTTCCTGATCTTCTTTGGGACACATGACAATGTTCTTTTTTGTTTTATTTCATTTTGTGTTGTATTCCTTTTCCGTTTTTCTTTTTCTTATTGTTTCTTTAAATAAAATAAATTTAAATTTTAAAAGTTGTCATCATAAGCATTATCCCAACTAATTTATTAATTATTATTTTGCTCAGTGCTGCCAACTGAACTGAAACAGACTAAAACAGCAGAAATTGAAATAAAGCTGAAAGCAGGACCTAACATTTAGTTCTGATGTTATGAAATAGACCCATATAATTCCAATTAAAGTTCTGGCATATTTGAAATTTTTGTTTTCTTGTAAAAATTTCCCTTTGATATAGGGGTTTCAGAATTTAGCAATAATATTCTTATGTGTTTTCCTTGTTGGGTCTCTTTGAGTGGTAATTGGTGGATTTTTTTTTCTTTCTATTTTAATTCATTCCACTGATCCACCACTCTAACCTGGTGGTTTTGATAACTGCTGGTTTTAAATATAGTTTTAGGTCTGGTACTGCTAGGCCACCATCCTTTGTGTTTTTAAATTAATTTCCTTTATATTCTTGACTTTTTGTTCTTCCACATGAATTTTGCCATAATTATTTTTTGATCCATAAAATAATTTTTGGCATTTTGATTGATATGACACTGAACAAGTAGATCAATTTAGGTCATTATTAAAATTAGCTCAGCCAATCCATGAAATAATTGATATTTTTCCAGTTGTTTAAATCAAACTTATTTGTGTGAGAAATGTATTGTAATTGTGTCCTGAGTTGCCCTTGGTAGATAGGCACCCGGATATTTTATATTGTCTAGAGTTATTTTAAATGGACTTTTTCTTTCTATCTCTTGCTGATGGGCTTTGTTGGTAATATATAGAAATGCTGATGTTCTGTTTGGGTTTATTTTATATCTTGCAATTTTGCTAAAGTTGTTATTGATGTTTCAAGTAGGTTTTTGGATGATTCCCTAGAATTCTCTATGTATATCATCATATCATCCTTAAAGAATTATAATTTTATCTTCTCATTGCCTATTCTAATTCCTTTAATTTCTTTTTCTTTCCTTAGTGTTAAAGCCAACATTTTATTTATAATATTGAATATTAGTAGTGATGATGAACATCTTTGTTTCATCCTTGATCTTATTGGGAATGTGCCAGTTTCTCTCCATTACAAATAATGCTTGTTGTAAATTTTAGATAGATACTGCTTATTATTTTAAGGAAAGCTCCCTTTATCCATACTCTCTCTCATATTTTTATCAGGAATGGGCTTTGTATTTTGTCAAAAGCTTTTTCTGCATCTATTGAAATTATCCTATGATTTCTGTTAGATGTTATTGACATAGTCAATTATGATAATAGTTTTCTGGACATTGAACCAGCCCTGAATTTCTGATATAAATCCCTCTTGGTCATAGTGTATTATCCTGCTGATAAATTGGTGTCATCTCTTTGCTACATTTACATTTTTGTAATGATTTTGTATAATGTTTTCTTGGCTGTATTTACTTTTCTTCATCATTTCATATATTTTTCTATGTTGTTTTTTATTCATTTGTCATTTTTATAGAACAATAATATTCCATTATATTTATTTATCACAACTTAGTCATTTCCTTTCAGTTTCCCTGTTACCATTGCAAGAAGATGTAAATAGTATCATATCAAGAAATGTCAATGTCCTTCTTTCAAATTTGAATAGATTCACTTAAAATCTATGGGAAATTAGAATTGAACAAATTGCTAGAGAAACTAGAGCTAAAAATTATAAAACACCTTTTCAATAGAACTACTCATGTACATATATATGTATATATACATATGTATATATACATATATGCAGATATATGTACTTATACATATATAATATATAGGTATATTTGAATAAATGCTATGTTACTCTTTGTCTTCTAATGAGGTTAATTTTCATTTGTAAATTTAAATGCATCTATATCATATGTTTAATATTTATATTGTCTTTTTATCTGTTTTTTTATCATAATCTAATTTTCTGTTTTATATTTGTTTTGAAATTTTCTTTCTTTCCCTAATAGTATGATAACTACTTTATGCTTTTCTGAATGTCACTTGATTTGTAATAAATTTTGTTCCAGATTCTTATTTTTCTTTATAGTTTTGCTTTCTTAGTGTGTTTCTTCTAAGTAATAGAATATTGTTATGGTTTTATTTTCTTATCCAATGTATCACTGTTATTCAAGTAGATTTAATGCAGAGATATCAAAGAAATGACTCATAGGCCAGAAACAACACAAAATACTTGCAGATGTGACAGACTAAAATGTAATTAGAAAAGATTTCTAGGGGTGGAGCCAAAATGGTGGAATAAAGTCAGGAAGCTGATCCAGCTCTCCCAGTTTCCTTGAAAATCAAATAAAACCAAGTTTCTGAATAGAGTCTAAAGAAATGAAACCACTCTCCAGCTCAAAATAGACAGAAAAACTTCAAGCAATATCAGTCTCATTGCAGTGAAAGGGGTGTTCAGCTCAGGTCAGATAGACTCTGGGAAAGCTGGGGAGAGGATCTTAAAACAAATCAGTAAAAAAGACCCTTAGTTCTGGATTAGTAGAGGAGCAAATCAGGGAGGCAGCTTTCAGTCCCAACTCAGAAGGGAAACTGAGCAGAGCAAGCAAAGCTAACCCCTAAAATCACAAGGGTCCCTAAGCTCAAACCCAAGGTGCAGAGGAAGCTTGGAATCATGCCCTATTTTACCCTGGGAGCAGAACTCAACCATGAAAGTAAAAAATAAGAAATACCAAAAGAAAAGGAAAGAAAAAGAGCAAGAAACAAAAACGAATCTTGACCCTAGAAAAATACTATAGTGACAGGGCAGACCAAAACACAAACACAAATGAGGACAGAAAGTCCACAGAATAAATCTCAAAGAGTGATATAAATTGGGTGTAAGTCCAGAGAGGTTTCTTGAAATGATCATAAAACAATTCTAAATGCAAAAAAGGAGAAAAAGAAAAAAATGAGAAAAGAAATGGGAGGTATGCTGTAGAGTGTCACAGGCAGTGGGGGAATTCTGAGTGAGGTATAAGACCCTTCAGGCCAGAGGAAACCTGCTGACAATGTCTGGTTTGGCTCCTCATCTCTCCTAAGGGCTCTCAGCCTTCCTGAGAAGTCAGAGGGTAGTGACAACCTGTGTGGAGATTGAGGCAGAGTGATACCAGGTGGCAAATTACACAAAATAGCAAGTTCTTGTGGTCCCATGTGCACAGGATATGCTTAGCACATGCCCAGTGTTGTTTTGGTTAAATAAGGGTATGAGGGTATATAAGGATGAAAGAACTGGAAATAAATGGACTCCATATTTCCCCCATCCTCAGGAGTCCTGCCTCAACACTTCTCTATTAAGATGGTATATTTTGGTCACCCCAACTTGGGGGCTCTAGAAAGCAGGATACAACAGTATGCATGAGTCAACAGCTTAGAAAAGGAAGGGGAAAAATTGTCTGAAGAAACCATCTTAAAAAATAGAATTAACCAAATGGAAAAAGAGATATAAAAGATAACTGAAAAAAAAAAAACCCAACAACAACACACATTAAAAACTATACTGGGCAAATTAAAGCTAATGACTTTGTGAGGCAGCAAGAATCAGTCAAACTAAAATGAACGAAAAATGGAAAAAAAATATGAAATACCTCATTGGAAAAACAGCTGAGCTGAAAGATAGAACCTGAAGAGACAATTTAAAAAATCATTGGCTTACCTGAAGACCATGACCAAAAAATAGAGCCTGAATGTATTCTTCAAGAGGACATTAAGGAAAACTGCCCCAAGATTCTAGAAACAGAAGGGGAAAATACTCATTGAAAGAATCCATCCATCTCCTCTGGAAAATCCCAATGAACATTGTTGCAAAATACCAGAACCACAATCTCAAGTTAAAAATACTGCCGGTTGCCACGCAAAAACAATTCAAATAACAAGGAGCAACAATCAGGATTACCCATGATCTGGCAGCATATACAATAAAGGATTGAAGAGCCTGAATTATATTTGGGAAGGCAAAGGACCTGAGGTTACAACCAAGAATTAACTATTCAGCAAGACTCAACATCATCTTTCAGGGAAGGCAATGGAGCTTTAATGAAGTAAGCAACTTTCAGTCATTTCTATTGAAAAAAAAAACAAACAGAAAAATTAATCTGAAATAATTAATATAAATATATATATATACACATATATATGTTAAACTATTTTCATCTCTATATAGGAAAACAATATCTATAATTCTTTGTAACTGTATCTGTTACTGGGGCAGAAAGAGTGGAGGCATTACATGGACTGAGGATACATTTTTGAATGGTCTCTGACATGATGATATCAAAGAAAAAGACATTAAGGAGTGAAAAAGGTATGTACTAGAAAAAAAAAGAGGAGAGGAGGAGAGGAGAGATATAATGGGAAAATTAGAACACATGAAGAAGTACAAAAGACCTATTATAATGAAGGGAAAGAAGGAAGAAGGATGAGCATTGTCTGAAGCTTGATTTTATCAGTTTTGATTTCAAGAGGGAATAGTTTAATTATTCAGTTGGGTATAGACTCTATAAAGAACGAGGAGGAGAAAGAGGAAAACAAAAGGGAGGGACAGAATAGAAGAGAGAACAGAAACACTAGGAGAAAAGGTAAGAGAAAGGGGCAAAGGTTGCTAGAATATAAGATAGTGGATGAAGTGGGTTAAAAACACTAATAAGAGAAAAGGGAGAGGAGATAGGAGGTAAGATAGTGGGTGAAGTGGTTAAAAAACAAAACTCTGTCCCATTTTAGAAAAAGAAATTGAACAAGCCATTAATGAACTCCCTAAGAAAAAATCCCAGGGCCAGATGGATTCTCAAGTGAATTCTACCAAACATTTAAAGAACAATGACTTCTAATACTATGAAAACTATTTGGAAAAATAGATACTATCAAATTCCTTCTATAACACAAATATGGCATTGATGCCTAAACCAGGAAGAGCCAAAACAGAGAAAGAAAATTACAAACCAATCTATACAAAATATCAATGCAAACATTTTAAATAAATTATTAGAAAAAGATTTCAGTGATTTATCAGTGGAATAGTATACAATGGCAAAGTAGGATTTATACCAGGAATGCAGGGTTAGTTCAATATCAGGAAAACGTTCACTATAATTGACTATATCAATAAGAGAACTAACAGAAATCATATGATAATCTCAATAGATGCAGAAAAAGCTTTGGACAAAATACAGTGCCCATTCCTAATAAAAATATGAGAGCGAGTATGGATAAAGGGAGCTTTTGTTAAAGTTAGAAACATTTTCTATCTAAAACTTACAACAAGCATTATTTGTAATGGAGAGAAACTGGCACATTCCCAGTAAGATCAGGGTTGAAACAAGGATGTCCATTATCACCATTATTATTCAGTGTTCTAAAAGAAATGTACTTTAGCACTAAGAAAAGGAAAAAAAAAAGAAATTAAAGGAATTAAAATAGATAATGAGGAAATAAAAGGACCAATCTTTGCAAATGATATAATATACTTAGGGAATCATCGAAAATCATCCAAAAGCCTACTGGAAACAATTTACAACTTTAGCAAAGTTGCAGGGTATAAAATAAACCCACACAAATCACCAGCATTCCTGTATATTACTGACAAAGACTATCAGCAAGTGATAGAGGAATTCTATTTAAAATTACTGTAGACAAAATAAAATACTTGAACTTTCTACTTTCCAAGACAAACTCAAGGACTATATGAATTACAAAACAATTCTCACACAAATAAAATCAGATTTAAATAATTGGAAAAATATCAATTGTTCATGGCTAGGCTGAGCTAATATATTTAAAGTGACAGTTCTGCCTAAATTGGCTTACTTGTTCAGTGTCATCCAACCAAACTTCCAAAAATTAATTTATGGAAAAAAAAACTGAAAAAAATTAACTGGAAGAAAAAAAAGGTCAAGAACATCAAGGGAATTAATTTTAAAAACATACAAAGGATGGTGGCTTAGCAATACCAAATCTAAAACTATTATAAAGCAACAGTCATCGAAACCATTTGGTACTGACTAAGAAATAGAATGGTGGAGCAATGGGATAGATTAGATACATATGACACAATAATCAAGGCCCATAGTAATCTACTATTTGATAAACCCCCAAACTCCAGCTTTGAAATTAGAACTCATTATTTGACAAAAATTGCTGGGAAAACTGAAAATAATATGTCAGCAACTAAGCATAGACCTTCATCTCACACCCCATACCAAAATAAGGTCAAAATGGATACATGATTTGGGCATAACGAATGATATAATAACAAATTAGGAGAAAGGAATAATTTACCTGTGAGATGTTTTGAGATGGGAGGAATTTATGACCAAAGAAGAAATAGAGGACATTATGAAATGCAAAATGGACAACTTCAATTACATTTAATTATAAAGGTTTTGCACAAACAAAACCAATAAAAACAAGATTGAAAAGGACGTAAAAAGCTGAAAAAAAATATTTACAACCAGTAGCTCTGATAAAGGTCTCATTTTAAAATATATAAAGAACTGTGTCAAATTTGTAAGATTCAAATCATTCCCCAATTGATAAATAGTCAAAGGATATGAATAAACAATTTTCTGATGATGAAATTAAAGCCATATATATGCTTATTAAAATGTTCTAAATCTCTCTTAATTAGAGAAATACAAATTAAAACAACTGTGAGGTAACACCTCACCCCTCTGAGATTGACTAAGATGGAAGAAAAGATAATGGTAAATGTTGGAGGGGATGTGGGAAAACTGGAAAACTAAGGCATTATTAGTGGAGTTGTGAAATGATCCAACCATTCTTGAGAACAATCTGGAACTATATTCAGAGAACTACAAAACTGTGCATATTCTTTAACATAGCAGTGACATTACCGTATCCCTAGAAAATCATAAAGGAGGGAAAAGAACCCACAGGTGCAAAAATGTTTGCAGCAATGCTTTCTGTGGTAGCAGAGAATTGGGAAAGGAGTGATGGTCATCAATTGGGGAATGGCTGAACAAGTTGTGGTATATTAAGGTAATGAATTATTATAATTCTATAAAAATGATAAGCAAGTTGATTATGGAAAACCCTGGAAAGATGTACATGAACCAGACCATATTGGTCATTTCTACACTTGCCTTGTCTATCTGAGCAAAACAAGCAGAACCAGGAATATATTATACACAATAACAGCAAGAATGTGGGATGATCAAGTATGAAAAGCTTGGTTCTTCTCAGTAGTTCAGTGATCAAAGAAATCCCCAAAACTTTGGACAGAAAATACCATCTACATCCCAAAAAAGAACTTAGGAGACTGAATGTAAATCAATGTATGCTATGTTCACTTCTTTTTTCTGTTTTTTTTCTCTCTCCCATATTTTTTCCCTTTTGCCCTGATTTTTCTTTCCCAATGTTGCATAAAGCAATATGTATTAAAAATAAACTTACTATAATAAAAAATTAAATTAAAATATAATTAGAAAATATTTAATGAAATAAATAAAAATACCATAAAACATAGATATTATATTTTATGTGTATTTTTAAAGACATGTGCCTCACAAGACTCCTTTTTTAATAGATTAGTGGCCCTTTTCCTAATTGAGCTTTACACATCTGGTTGAATACATTCATATTTAAAGTTACGAATAATCTTTGTGATATATTCTCTCATGTGTCTTCCTCGTATTGTTTTCCTTCTCAATTAGGATATTTCCCTTTTATTTTAGAGAAACATTTTATTCCTATAATTGTTACTTTAATATAATCCCATTTCCATGGGATATCTTCCTCTTACTTATACTTATTCTATTTGTCATCCTTTTTTCTAGTTTTGAAGTTTTTCTTGATCTTTATTTCCTTTCCCCCTGTTTTCCTTAGTTAAGTCTAATTCTTTCCCCTTTCCTTTTTTCTCTTACATAATTAATATCTTACTTTGTGTTCATTACTTTCATTTCTTTCATTTTCTGGATAATAAAGAAACATCCTTGCATTTTTTCATTAATTCTTTTTTTTTTCCTATCCTAAACTTTGATTCTTAGATGCATGGTCCTTATATTTACCGAATCACTTTAAGTCTCTATATTCTTCATGGAATTAAAGCTTTTAAATTATTTAGTTGAGTTTCCTACTTTAAAAACATTTCACATATTTAACATACTTCATATATGTTGTACCTTGTCCTATTTTATCATGCCCCACTCTTAGAAGTATCAATATATGAAGGAGAGAGGATGCAAGTACTGCCTTAGGAGTAGTATCCATTTTCCTGGATCCCAGATTATATTAGTCATTTCTATACATGCCCTATCTATAATCAATATATTTCCTATTTGCCATGGCTTTGGCTTTTTGTTTTTGTGCTCTGTATTCCTGACAATTGTGCATAAGACCTCTGATTTCCTTTCTCCTGAAGTCAGATGCAATCCATAAAGGCACAGACCTTCAAGCATATTATACTGTCTTGGGAAAGCTGATTTTTAAATTTTTAATGTGATCATTTACACTCTAGAATATACTCAGGAATAATACAAATCAGGATGATTTATTGTTTTGTTGATTATCTGCCTTAGCAAATGATGGAGAAAATATTAATAATGCAGATTAAATTTAAATCTATCTGGATTTTTAGACAGTAGTTAAACATTTACCAACACACCAGCACTGTTTCATACAAAGCTCTTACTCTATGCATCACAGCTTATGGATTACATCCATTTTGGAGTCTTTATTTTCCAATACACAATGTATTTCTGCTATCATGAAAGCACTTTTGAATGGATGCCACTCTCCTATTAAGTGGAATCTCCCTTCTTCTTTCAATCTATTTCAATACTTCCATTTTGTTTTAATCATTTTTTTTAGCCCTTCTTATTGCTGAGAGTACTTATTTGGTATTTCTCTATTTTTTATTATTTGGGTTTTTTACAAGATGAATTACTTACTTTTTATAAATTGTCATTTAGGATTTGAAAAGTGAGCTTCTTTGCTTTATGAAATATGTTATTTAATTTTCTGTTCTGGTTTCCAATAAATGCAGTATAATTCTAATTTTACTTTTGAAATGTTCATTCTGCTGCAATCCCATACTCTCTTGAGTATCTATATAGTTCTGTTTTAGCTGATACTGTTTAAATTTTATTTTTCTTGAAATATTTACTTATATAGTATTTTATTGTTTGGTAAACATCTTTTCTTCTTTTTCAAAATTTTTGCTGTAGATTGTAATGAGTATACATTAGATGTTTAACTGATTTTTCTTCCTCCTGAGATCTTTGATGGTGTTAATCTTTTCCCCACTTATTTTCTCCTATTTTTGCTTTCTCATTCCTTCTTCTCTGATGTCTTCCCCCCTTCCAGGAGGACCTCAAATTTAATAGGCTTGAATGTTGAGATATTCACTTTTCACCTCAGACTTTTCTAAGTGACTTCTGTTGGGAAAAAAAAAATTGTCCTATTGGAATATAACTACGATTTTATTCAGGTCTACTGCAACTGCACATACACAATGAATCCTTTCCTATTCTCTAGCTAGGCACTAATATTCTAGGCAAAGTGTCCTCCTATTTCCCTTTGTCTTTCTCTTTTGGACAAATGGGTGTTGCTGCCAAAGAAATGTGGAATGAGGGTAGGTTCAGTGTCTTTAGAAGAGACTGAAACAGGAACAAGTAAATCGCTATTTGAATCATAGATCACAAACCAGTGAGTCTGCCAGACTATAGAAATTGTCATTGTATGGTTGCTAAGGGATCATATTAAGAATTAGTGTTCTCTGCTGACAACACATAAGGCCTTTACCTTTTTAGCCTTTTTGGTATCTTGACCTGTGAGTCAATTATTATTCTTCCTTTGGGAAAATTTTGAGAGTTAGTGAGCACTGGAACAATGTCTTTTGTTACTTTGGGAAGAATTATTAATCAAACCAAGGATAAAAAAAGACAAAAAAGTATTTTTAAATTATCTGAATTACAAAGCTTTTTCTTAAAAAATGAATCTAGGGTAAAAAAAAATGAATCTAGGGTAAAAAAGAATTAGTAAAATAAAGGAAAAATCTTTTAAATTAAATATCTTTGACCAAAGTCTATATCCAAGATATATAGGAAGTTAATATAAACTTATAAGACAAAACTAATAGATAAGTCATCAAAGAATGCTAACAATTACTTAAGTCACAAACTGTCAACTACTATGTAAAAAATGTGTCCTAAAAGCTAAATTGATGTGCAAAATAAAAGAGTGCCAAGGTTTCATCTTAGGCCCTTTATATTGTCAAAGATAGTAAAAATGTAACTGGTCAATGATGGAAGGACTGTGAGAAGAGAAGCACACTAATATGATTTTGGAAGAGCTATGAATTGGCTAGACTTCCAGAATTGGTTCTGGAAGATACTTTAGAATAACTTGAGAAAAACTAGTTTCTTTAATTCAGAGATCTGACTACTGGTTATACATCCTACAGAAGTCAAAGATAAAAAAAAATAATATAAATACAATGATATTTATAGCAATGCTTTTTGTGGCAGCAAAAAATTGGAATTAAAGTGTGTGCTCATTAAGTGGGAAAAGAGCAAACATTCTTGAATGTACTAGAATAGTACTATACCATAAAAAAGAAGAAAATGAGGAATTTACCCAGAGACTCTACTAAAAAGTTATGAGAAACAATCCACACCTTCAGCAAAGTTGCAGGATACAAAATAAACCCACATAAGTCATCAGCATTCTTATATATCACTAACAAAACCCAACAGTTAGAGTTACAAAAAGAAATTCCATTTAAAGTAACTACTGATTGTATAAAATATTTAGGAATCTATCTGCCAAGGGAAAATCAGAAACTTTATGAGCAAAACTACAAAACACTTTCCACACAAATTAAGTCTAATCTAACCAACTGGAAAAATATTAAATGTTCTTGGATTGGGCAAGCAAATATAATAAAGATGACAATACTACCTAAATTAATCTATTTATTTAGCGCTATACCAATCAGACTCCCAAACCGAGTTTGATAAACTAGAAAAAATAACAACAAACTTCATATGGAAAAACAAAAGGTCAAGAATTTCAAGGGAATTAATGAAAAAAAAATCAAATGAAGGTGGCCTAGCTGTACCAGATCTAAAATTATTTTATAAAGCAGCAATTACTAAAACCATTTGGTATTGGCTAAGAAATAGACTAATTGATCAATGGAATAGGTTAGGTTCAAAGGACAAAACAGCCAATAACTTTAATAATATAGTGTTTGACCAACCCAAAGACCCCAGTTTCTGGGATAAGAGTGCATTAGTTGACAAAAATTGCTAAGAAAATTGGAAATTAGTATGGCAGAAACTAGACATTGACCCACACTTAACACCATACACCATACACCATACAATAAGGTCAAAATGGGTTCATGACCTAGGCATAAAGAATGAGATTATAAATAAATTGGAAGAGCATAGGATAGTTTACCTCTCAGACCTGTGGAAGAGGGAGGAATTTATGACCAAAGAAGAACTTGAGATCACTATTGACCACAAAATAGAAAATTTTGATTATATCAAATTGAAAAGTTTTTGTACAAACAAAACAAATGCAGACAAGATTAGAAGGGAAGCAATAAACTGGGAAAACATTTTTACAATCAAAGGTTCTGATAAAGGCCTCATTTCCAAAATATATAGAGAATTGACTCTAATTTATAAGAAATCAAACCATTCTCCAGTTGATAGATGGTCAAAGGATATGAACAGACAATTATCAGACGAAGAAATTGAAAGTATTTATAGACATATGAAAATATGCTCCAAATAATTATTAATCAGAGAAATGCAAATTAAGACAACTCTGAGATACCACTACACACCTGTCAAATTGGCTAGAGTGACAGGGAAAGATAATATAGAATGTTGGAGGGGATGTGGGAAAACAGGGACACTGATACATTGTTGGTGGAATTGTGAACACATCCAGTCATTCTGAAGAGCAATTTTGAACTATGCTCAAAAAGTTATCAAACTGTACATACCCTTTGATCCAGCAGTGTTTCTACTGGGCTTATACCCCAAAGATACTAAAGAAGGGAAAGGGACCTGTATGTGCCAAAATGCTTGTGGCAGCCCTGTTTGTAGTGGCTAGAAGCTGGAAAATGAATGGATGCCCATCAATTGGAGAATGGTTGAGTAAATTGTGGTATATGAACATTATGGAATATTATTGTTCTGTAAGGAATGACCAGCAGGATGAATTCAGAGAGGACTGGTGAGACTTACGTGAACTGATGCTAAGTGAAATGAGCAGAACTAGGAGATCATTATATACCTCAACAATAATACTGTTTGAGGATGTATTCTGATGGCAGTGGATCTCTTCGATAAAGAGAGCTAATTCAGTTTCAATTGATCAAAGGTGGACAGAAGCAGCTACACCCAAAGAAAGAACACTGGGAAATGAAGATAAACTGCTTGCATTTTTGTTTTTCTTCCCGGGTTATTTATACCTTCTGAATCCAATCCTCCCTGTGCAACAAGAAAACTGTTCGGTTCTGCACACATATAATTGTATCTAGGATATACTGTAACCTATTCAACATGTAAAGGACTGCTTGCCATCTGGGGGAGGGGATGGAGGGAAGGGAAAAATCGGAAGAGAAGTGAATGCAAGGGATAATGCTGTAGAAAATTACCCTGGCATGGATTCTATCAATAAAAAGTTATTTTAAAAAAAAGAAAATGAGGAATTTAAAGAAATATGGGAAACCTTTTATGAACTATTGGAAATTGCCTCCAACAGAGCCAGAAGAGCAATAAACACATTTATTATAATATTATTAAAACAACAAAAGCAACATCAACAACAACAAAAGCAAAATAAACTAAAAAACAAACACAAAGTAGAAGTCAAATTTGGAGTAATTGCAATGATCTTGGAGCTAAATCTTCTCTTTGCATTTAATTTACTGAGGTTCAGTGTCTTTAGAAGTGACTGAAACATTCACACATTTTGCGTGATAATTTAACAATTCACAACATCAGATAAGTTCACTTTTGAGGTAGTGGAAACCTTTGTAAATTAATATAAGAAAAAGCTAACTTTTTAAATGAAAAAATTAGGAAAAAACATTGATATTTAAGTATGAAGACAGTATGTTCAAGGCAAAAATTTTTGAGAATATTAGAAAAAAAAACATTTAATAGAGGAGAAAATGTTAAAAATGTTGGAAAAATATTTGGACTTTATTATTTCCTAAAAAAAGTGACCCAAACCACTGAAAAATGCTTATCCTTTACAAGTGGAATAGAAAGGACAAAGGCATATAGTATTTGAAGTCCTTTATTTGAGATTATAGAGTTGTATAGTAAAACCCATTCTTTCTACAGACGAATAAACTGAAACTAAGAATGATTAAAGTCCTTTCCCAAGAGTACAAGGATTCAGGTTCTCTGATTCTAAAGTCAGAGATCTTTCTATTATATTCTTTGGTCAATTTTTTTTTTAAGATTATTTATTTTCTCGTATTTTGTCTACATGACAACTCACAAACAGTGTGGAACCTATGGGGAACTACACATATAAGTAAAATGACTAATTAGGTGATTTTAAAAGCCTGCTAATTCCACAATTTTTAAAAAGTAATAATATTAATGTTTTATTATAATAGTTTTAAAGGAGTCTGAAATAGCTTTGTCAATTAGTTTATTTTATTTGATTTTTTTTTTTGGACTAGATTGACCAGTTGATTAAATGTCTCTGCCAATTCAAATGCTAATGTTACAAACTTACATCTTTTCAGTGAAATTGATATATAAATATTTGTATTTATATTTACTGCTTAGAAAATATTTAGGAAAAAAGTTTTAATAAATTTCACTATACTCATCCGGTTTCCATAATGTTCTCAGAGAATATGGTTGTGGTACTATTCAAGGGCATGAACTCTTGTCAGAGTTTAAGAAGTATGGAAGAAAAAATAATAATCAAATTTGTTATATGTTTCAAATAAAGATCTTTCATGAATACAACCATTTTCTTGATGATGACAAAGTTCAAGCTAAAGACAATAAAAACAAAAATAACAGTGAAAGCCTCTCCACTTACAGTTTATGCAAAGCAATAATTATTTAATATGATATGCATAATTTAAATCAAATTTGAGTTGACATTATCTGCAAACATTATCATCATTTAATCATAGGGTCATGTCATAAATATTTTGGGTCTTCATAATTGCTTGCTACATTTGAATGTAATGTATATAAATCTAAAATTAAATTATATTTGTGTAGAATTTTTTAAAAATCATATATAATATATTTCTGAAAGTCATTTTTGAATGTCACTAAAATATAATAAGGTCCTTCCCAAAACTACAATTCTTTAAAAATGAAAACAGCTCAATAACAGTTTTAGACATAATTGAAAATATCTAGAGAATAGTTATAGGAAATCAATTTAAAGTTTTGGCAGTTAAATTTATTTTTGCTATTTTTGTTTTCTTTAATTTTTAATAGCAAAATCTTTCAAAATGGATAAATACATTACTAGTTTTAGCAGTTAAAGTTTTGGCAGTTAAATTTAAGTTTGCTATTGTTTTGTCTTTAATTTTTAATAGCAAAATCCTTCAAAATGGATAAATATATAACTACTTTGAAGAGAAAATACATTAGAGGAGTCAAAATAGTATAAATAATGACACATTAAATTACAGCAGAAGCAGTCAGTGAATAATCATTTATTAAGCATTCTCTGTGTCAGGAATATAAAGTAAGAAATCAGCATTCAGAGAATACAACACAGATACTTTGTCATTGGGATTCATAAGTACTATTACTGATAGGATAGATCATTGGATTGACTTTGTATGGATTGTTTAAATGAAGATAGATTGAAGCATTTTAATCCATTGAATGGCAGTTTGTAAATGGACATATAGAATAAATTGGATAGACATGACAATTTTCTCCACTGAAGTCAATCAATAATATATATTTTTCTTTTTTTATTAAAACTTTACTGTGTTTTTTACCCCATTTTGTCTCCATTTTCCTCTCCTTCCAGTATAATCCCCTTTGCACCTCTATTTTCTTTTTTATGTTAACATTACAAAATCAAATCATAATGCATCCTTTAAGTATATTAATAATAGAGATATAGTTCTCAAGAGTTAATCATATAGTGATATAAACTTTATTTTTTATAATTTTTATGTTTTTTATTTTAAAAAATTTGTGTTCTAAATAAAAGTTATTTTTTTTCCTTTTTACCTTTTCATGTTTCTCTTAAGTTCTATATTTGAAAATCAAATTTTCGATTCAGTTCTGATCTTTTATCAGGAATAAATGTAATCCACATGTTTTATTGAATGACCATCTTTTCCCTAAAAGATAATGTTAAATATTGCTGGGTAGTTGATTCTAAGCTGCAAATCCAATTGCCCTTTGAAATATCATGATTCCAAGTGGAAGCTGCTTGCTAGATCCTAGGTAATCCTGATTGTGGCTTCTCAATATTTGAATATTTTCTTTCTGGTTGCTTGAAATATCTTTTCTTCATATGATAATTCTGAAATTTAACTATGATATTCCTTGGAGTTTTCATTGTGGAGTCTCTTTCAAGAAATGATCAGTGAATTCTTTTGATGGAATTTTACCCCCTGCTTTTAAGACAATAAGGCAGTTTTCTTTGATGATTTTCTGAAAAAAAAAAAGATGTTTGCATTCTTTTTTTTTTATCATGGTTTTCAGAAAGCCCATAATTCTTAGGTTAACTTTCTTAGATCTATTTTCCAGACCAGTTGTTTGTCCAATGAGGTATTTTACATTTTCTTCTTTTTTCATTTTTAGTTCTGTTTGACTGTTTGACTGATTGTTGAAGTATCATTGAGTCATTTGCTTCCATTTATTCAATTAATTTTTAGTGAATTATTTTCTTCAGTTAGCTTTTTTATCTTCTTTTGCATTTGCCCAATTAAATTTTTAAAATGAGGTGTTTTGTCCATTGAACTTTTTTCCCATTTCACCATTTGTGTTTTTCAGTGTATTGCTTTCTTTTTATTTTGTAAGGAGTTATTTGCCTTTTCCATTTCATCAAATCTATTTTTAAGGAGTTTTTCCTTTTCCATACTCTCCTGCAATGATTTCTTTTCCTTTCCCATTTTTCTTCTAACAGAGCAGCATATAAAGTGGAGTCAGGTGAAGGTCCAATTTCTGCTTTCCATAAAGGAAGGCAGAAGACTTTGATATACTTTTTTTGATACTCTTTTTATAGCACTCTAATCAGAGGGGAAAGAAGACCAAATGAGGTAGTTTCAAAACAACCTTAAGTTAATATTATGGTAGTGAATTTAGAAATGATAAATGATGATTAGAAGTGATGGGAGAGGTATCTTGTTCTTTGGAGAAAAAACTAGGCAAAGCAGCAGATAAAAAGTGGATCTGATCTTGTCTCTGTTTTGCATATCAATTGAGTTAAAAAGGACATTTTTTGTTTTTCTCCACTAACACAGTAATTGTTTTTATTCAGAATCTTGTCATTTTTTATTTGGAGTGTTTCTCTAAAGAAGGAGTGTGATATATAGTAAAGGGAGCACTATGCTTCTAAGTCACATTAAAATGATCAATTAAAGTACACATGTCAATCTTTAAAAGAAAATCTACATTGGATGAGAGTAAGACATTCTAAATGCACCTTCTCCCATTATTCTGTGTAAATCTGCAGAGAGTATCTGAAAGAGAGGGAGATAAGAAAGCCCCATTGTGGATCTAATGGCATGTGACTTTAATCACTACTACTGGAGAAGGCTGAGGTGGATGGATTATTTAAATGTAGGAATCCAGAGCAGCAGTAAGGCTAATACATTTACTCTCACTCTGTCTCTGCCCTTCCTTTTTTTTTTTTCCTTCTCATCTCTTTCTTATATATATGTACACATATATATCTAAATATATGTATACTAAAATACATACATATATATATATATATACATACATATATGTACATATATATACACATATATGTATATATGCAAGTGTCTTACCTATACTTTTTTTGAGGGTTGGAAGGAGATTGGGTCACTGTTTGATATCAGCTTTTCTTTCTGTACCTACTTCTAAAACTAAGTCCATATGAATAATTGTCATCAGTGGAAGGATAGCATACTGATGGATAACATCCATCAGTATTCTAGCTGTAGAATGAGAACCTTTCCATATTCTCTAGAACCTTGAATGTACCAATAGTCTGTCAATTAAATTGGAGTTTGGGAGACTAGCTCTGAAATGTGTATTAAACATGCAAAATAATTATCATAATTCAGGATTACATATTATAGTATTATATGGGATATGATATATATATATACATACATATATACATGTATAAATATATATGTGTATATAATATGCTTGGTACAAGGTCATATTGTGATATGGTCAAAAGAGAAATACAAACAATAACTCATAGAAATTTAGAGGAATGAATATTTTCTGCTTAATTTAAATATAGGAAATACCAGGAATGTTTTAGAGATGATTTTGAAATTAAATATTGGAGGAAGAACCATTCTCAAATTGATAAATGGTCAAAGGACAATTTTTAGATGAAGAACTCAAAACTATATCTGTTGGGGAATGGCTAGATAAGTTATATATGAATATAATGTTATATTTTTTTTTCTATAAGAAATAATCAGCAGGATGATTTCAGAAAGGTCCAGAGAGACTTATATGAATTGATGCTAAGTAAAGTGAGTAGAATCATAAAGAAAGGAAAGGGAGCTGTATGTGCACGAATGTTTGTGGCAGCCCTCTTTGTAGTGGCCAGAAACTGGAAACTGAGTAGATGCTTATCAATTGGAGAATGACTGAATAAATTGTGGTATATGAATATTATGGAATATTATTGTTTGGTAAGAAATGACCAGCAGGACTATTTCAGAAAGGCCTGGAGAGACTTACACGAACTAATGCTGAGTGAAATGAGCAGGGCCAAAAGATTGTTATATACTTCAACAATAATAATATATGATGATCAATTCTGATGGACCTGGCCATCTTCAGCAATGAGATGAACCAAATCAGTTCCAATGGAGCAGTAATGAACTGAACCAGCCACGCCCAGCGAAGGAACTCTGGGAGGTGACTAATAACCATTACACTGAATTCCCAATCACTATATTTTTGCCTGCCTGCATTTTGGATTTCCTTCACAGGCTAATTGTACAATATTTCAGAGTTCGATTCTTTTTGTACAGCAAAATAACGGTTTGGTCATGTATACTTATTGTGTATCTAATTTATACTTTAATATATTTAACATCTATTGGTCATGCTGACATCTAGGGGAGGGGGTGGGAGGAAGGAGGGGGAAAATTGGAACAAAAGCAATTGTCAATGCTGTAAAGTTACCCATACATATAACTTGTAAATGAAAAGCTATTAAAAAAAAAAGTGAGTAGAACCAAGAGAACATTGTACACAACAACAGTAAGATTATGTGATGATCAACTGTCATAGGCTTAGTGCTCTTCAACTGTGATGTGATTATGTCCAATTCCAATAGACTTTTGTATTCAAATGTACTCCAATGGACTTTTTGATGTATTCAAATGTATTCAGAAAGAAGACTATGGGAACTGAATGTGGATCACCACATAGTGTTTTCATTTTTGTTGTTTTCTTGATTTTTCTTTTTAATTTTTTTTCCTTTTATTTTGACTTTTCTCATACAACATGATAAATATATTTAGAAGAATTATACATGTTTAACCTATATTAGATTACTTGTTGTCTAGGGAAAAGAGTGAAGGAGGAAAGAAGAAAAATTTGGAACACAAGGTTTTTCAAGGGTGAATGTCAAAAAGTATCTTTGCATGTATTTTGAAAATAAAAGGCTGTTATTAAAATTAAACAAGAATTCCGTAGAAAAAATACTTAAAGAAGGAAATATTCTCACCAGAAATATGCTTAATTTGATTGTACATGTATAACCCATTTCAACTTGCTTATCATTGTGGGAAGGATAAAGGGAACAAGAGAAGAAGAAAAAAAATGGAGCTCAAAATCTTCTAAGAATGAATGTCAAAAACTATCTTTACATAACAGGAAAAAATAATTAAGCTTTACATGTAACAAGGAAAATAATTAAGTAGAAAAAAAAAGAGAAAAGATTCATATCCATCATCTTGTTTTCATTGCAGTGCTCAGTCTCTTTTACTTTAGTGGAAAATTTCCTCTATATCTTCTATTCACATGATCTTTTCCAAAGACAGGCTTTGAAAGCCTTTTAGCTTGAAATTTGAGAAAGACGGAGTGAGAAGGAAGACAGTGTTAACATTCTTAAACCTCATACTTTCTCATTTTTAAGTCCTCAAATTGTTTATCTGCCTTTTGAATATATCTATTTCTAAAAATATGCCTTAGAAAACTCTATCATTTATTAATAACCAGGACATCTTTGTAATTCCATGAAAAACTGTTTTATTAAGGTGGATCAATGAATTGCTATTTTTCAAATTAAAAAAAATTATTTGTATATTTTTACATATTTCCAAATGTGTCATATTGGGAGAGAAAAGTTAAAACAAAAGGTAAAAACTAAGAGGAAAAAACAGATGAAAGAAAAAGAAGATGAAAATAGCAGGAATTGATTCAAATTCAGTCTCCATGGTTTTCTCTCTGGATATGGATGGCATTTTCTGTAATGTCCAGACTAGCTTTCTAGAGGACCTCGGGATTAGCCTGAGTCCTTGGTCTTAGTGGAGGAATGAAGTCAGCAGGAGAGCTACCACTTTGCTGGGCAAAGATGGAGTTCAGAGTCTGGAATCTGGAGTTTGGCGTCATCTCTTGTGTTTGTGGCTGAGAGCTATGGCTGAGAGAGCTTTCCCAGTTGTCCCAGCCTTTAAATATTAAAATACAATTACATCACTACATCACACTGAGCAAGTGCCAGCTGTAAAACATTACATCATTACATCACATTAAGTACCACACTAAGTATGTGCTTAGCTAGAGAATCATTATCTCATCAAGCATGCTGAATCTTAAATATACCTTTTCAGAGTTCCAGCCCTTTACAATTTCCCATACAAAGTTTATAAGGATTTCCTTAGGTCACTGAATAGCTGAGAAGAACCAAGTCCAACACAATCTAGCAACACATGTTCCTGTGTACAAGATTTTCCTGGTTTTTCTTGTTTCACTCACCACTAGTTCATGTAAATTTTGTCAGGCTTTAAAAAAAAAATCTGTTCATCATTTTTATAGAGCCATAATATTCCATCACTTTCATGTACCATAACATACTCAGCCATTCCCCAGTTGATGAGCATCTATTCGTTTTCAGTCTTTGTCACAACAAAAAGAACTGCTATAAACATTTTTGTACATATGAGTCCTTTTCCTTCTTGTATGAATTTTTTGCAAAATAGACTCAGTAGAGACACTGCTAGGTTAAAGGCTATGCAGTTTTGTAACTGTTTGGACATAATTACAAATTATTCTTCAGAATGTTTGGATCAGTTCACAACTCCCCCAATAATGCAATAATGTCCCAGTTTTCCCATATCCCCTCCAACATTTATCATTTTTCTTTTCAGTCATCTTAGCCAATCTTATAAATGTAAGGTCTCATATTTGTCTTACTTTGCATTTTTCTATTCAATAGTGATTTAGAGAATGTGTGTGTGTGTGTGTGTGTGACACACACACACACACACACACAGAAGGCTTTAATTTCTTCATCTAAAATTGTTTGTTCATATCCTTTGACCAAATATTTGTCAATTGGGGAATGACTTTATTTTCTTATACATTTGACTCAGTTCTCCCTATATTTTAGAAATGGTGCTAGAAAAACTGGCTACAAAAATTTCCCCAGCTTTCTACTTCTTTTCTAATCATAGTTGCATTCGTTTTGACAGTGTAAAACCCTTTTCATTTAGTGACATCAAAACTATTCATTTTGCAATTCATAATGTCCTCTTTTTCTTTTTTGTTCATAAATTCCTCCCTTCTCCAAAAATCTGATAAACTATCCTTTGCTCTCCTCATTTGCTTATAGTATCATTCTTTGCTCCTAATTCATATGCCCATTTTTACCTTATTTTGGTATGAAGTGTGAGATGTAGGTCTATGCTGAGTTTCTAACATTCCAATGTTCAAAGTAATTTTTGTCAAATAGTGAATTCTTATTTCAGAAGCTAGAGTGTTTGGGTTAATCAAACAGTAAGTTACTATAGTCATTGACTATTGTGTCTTGTGTAGCTAACCTATTCTACTGATCTACTACTACATTTCTTAACCAGTACCAGATGACTGCTGCTTTATAATAGTTTTCAGTTTGATACTGCTTGACCACCGTCCTTTGCAATTTTTCCATTAATTAACTTGATATACTTAATCTTTTCTTTGTTATAGATGATGAATTTGTTAATATTATTTTCTAGCTGTATATAATAACTTTTTGACAGTTTGATTGGTTTGACACTCAATAAGTAGACTAATTTAGGGCAGAACGGTTATTTATATTTTATAGGTCAAGCTACTCATGAACAATAGATATTTTTCTACTTGTTTAGATCTGACTTTATTTGTGTGAAAGGTGTTTTATAATTGTGTTCTTATAGTTCACGATTTTCTATTGGCAGACATATACCTGAATATTTTATTTTGTTTACAGTTATCTTAAATGGGATTTCGCTTTCTATCTCTTGCAGTGAGTTTTGTTGGTAACAATCAGAAATGTTGATGATTTGTGTGAGTTTATTTTATATCCTGCAACTTTGCTAAAATTTATTATTCCAATTTTTTTTGGTTGATTCTATAGAATTCTCTAAGTATACCATCATATTATCTGCAAATAATGGTAGATTTATTCCCTTATTGCCTACTTTAATTCCTTCTATTTCTTTTTTTTCTTATTGCTGTTGACAAAATTTCTAGTACAATATTGAATAATAGTGGTGATCTGCTTGTTTCACCCCTGATCTTATAATGCTTGCTGATGGTTTTAGATAGATACTGCTTATCCTTTTAAGGGAAACTCCATTTAAACCTATATACTCTAATGTTTGTAACAGGAATGTCAGTCGTATTTTGTCAAAAGCTTTTTCTGCAAATGCTGAGATTATAATATTATTTCATATTGATATGGTCAATTGTGCTCATGGTTTTCCTTATATTGAACTAGCATAATGAATTGCTACGTAATATATGTTTTATGAATTTCATCTTAGAGCTTTTTTATCATTTTACTTATATATCCTTTTCAATGCCTTATAAATAGATATGTTCATAAATGTGCATATTTATATACATACACATATATACACACATATAATTTTACCAAAATATTAATTTACTGAAATTTACCCAAATTCAAGTTTCCATGGAACATCATGATTTTGCAAATTCAGCTTGAGCCACTATTCCTGCTTTTTCTTCCAATAGACAAAGTAGTAACTATAAACAAATGGAAAAACTTTTAATTATAATAGAAAATTCTCCTTAGTTCCCAATCCATATATAAAAGTATCCAAGCACTCATGGATTTCCATAAGAGCGAGAATATACTCTAGAGAGCTTCAATGAGAAGCAGGTACCATATACCTGCAACTAGTTATATAATTCTTTCTCTAAGTAACTAGTTGAGCCTCCTGCTTTATCGATCCCACTCAACACCTGTTATTCTAGAATTGATATGTGCTTTTGTGACTTCTTCTTACTCAAAGGAAATACTATCTTCCTTTTGTGGGACAAACAAACACAGCTAAACTACCTGAATCCTACTCATCACATTTTCAGCTCCTTAGTTGATAAAATATATTATAACCTACTGATATCTAGATGTCTATTGAGGCACCTTATCTATCTCTTTCAACAAAAAATCCCCAGCCTTCCTTCTGTTTCTGACAATCTCCTGGCAGCTGGTACCTGAGCCATGCAAAGTAAGTCATTAATCAAGCAATCAATATGTTTTTATTAAGCACTAGAAAGAAAGGGGAAATGCTACTACATTTTTTTTTCATGAATTATCATTTTCTATGGTCCTGTTTTTCTTACACAGTCAAAAATTTTTGTTTTATATTAAAGTAGGACAAGAACACTGGCAGTAGAATGATGAAACTTTAATTCAAATTATAGGTCTTCTGTATTTATTCTATGTGACCTTGAGCAAATTACTTCATTTCATTGAACCTTAGTTTCCCCATCTATAAAACAAGCAGGTTAAATTATTTGCTCTCTAACGACCCTTCTAGCTTTGAGTCATGTGTCTGGATTTGTTTTTCTATTTCAGGAGTGAGCTCTTTTACAAGTATTACTCTTTTCCCCCTGAAATGAACCTTTTAAAAACACTTGAAGATAGAAAACAATCTCTAAATGTGCACTAGTACAGTTTGTTCATATTATTAAATTCTTATATTTAGGAACTTTTGCACAGTTCTAATAATACCTTGACTTTTTCCCCTTTGTAGTTCAATATTTATCAAGGTGGTTTGACTCAGCAACAGTATTTTTTCTCACTGAAAATATAGTTGGCTATTCAGTTAAATGCTTTAAAAGTGAAATTATCTAGGTACATATTATATAGCCAAATGCATACTTCTCAGTAAGGTTTTTCTCTTACCTAGAAAGATTTAACCTTCTATCTTGTACATATATCATGTATCTATTGCAATAGAAGATAACCTAATGCTTTTATCTTTTTTATGGCTGAGGGTGTAAAAAGTATAATTGTGCACATTAGCATTTCATTTTCTCCAAATGGCTGCCAGTTTAAGATCCCTTAGGATTTTATTTAATTTGTGAGTGAAGCTGGAAGTCATTGTGCTTACTCAGATCTCTCCTCTGTAACAATACTTTACTTCAGTAATTTCCTCACTGGAATGATGCCTTCTGAGGCAAAGATATTAAGGACATACTGTCTTCCCTATGCTGCTATACTCTTTTTCCAACATTATGCCTTCCACAATGTTCTCTATGCACAGAATAAATTAAGTGTGTATTTAAATAACACACCTACCCATTATGATCTTTGTAGCTTCAAATGCAAGTGAATTTTCCAACTCTGCTCTGTTCATATTTCACCAAACCGGGAAAATTCATCACTTCTTTCAAGATCCAACTCAAGTGCCATAACCTTTATTAAGAATTCACTGATTGCTTCACCTTTAAGCTGTCATGCCTCCAAATTATTGTAGAATTTTCTTGGGAACTCTGATTTTTCAACTTCCTTACATGATGTCATCTCAAGATATCAAATGGAAGTTCCCTATCTTTTTAGTGCTTGTAGTTTGAATTTCAGGTCTATATCTTATAAAGTTATTAACACAAGAAATGATGTAATTTGCATAAGGCCACGTAGATCTACAAAAATCTTCCCTCAGTTTGTGACCACCTTATTTCTTTGACATCAAGTGCAAATTCTCTCTATTCTTTCTGTTTTATTCTTTCCTTCCTCTTTTGCAATTTAGAAATGCATAGCTGAAATAGGTACCTGCCTATATGAAGCTTTAAAGATAATGGAGGTACTGATTTTTATCATATCCACTTCAGAGTTTCAGATCTTTGATCTCTTCAATACAGATACACTTCTTCACTCTTCCTGATTGGCAATCTACTCATACCTTTTTATCCTACTCCTCTTGTGTTTTTCATGTATGTGTCTTTTTATTCATTCCTTGCAGAAGATTTATTCAAAATTCAGGAGATTTTCCTTTAGTTATTTTTGAGTTTAGAAATATCAACATAGTAAATAGGTTGTCCATCTGTAAACTCTCAATGAATTTCTTGGCTTATGTTTCATTAAAGATATCTTTTGTGCCACTTTTCACATCATTACTAAAATAGTACACTGATAATACTGTTCTCCTTATTCTTTTGGACAGGTGTAATTGTGTTTTTCCTTACAACATGTTTTACAATTATGTTACATCACTGAGGAAGTATTCTCAAAAGATAGGTTTTTGCTTCAGGAATAACTCAGCGTAATTGAATGTGTTACACAATTTTCCAAAGGCAAACTATCTAGATCACATTCTGTTCAACTTTTAACTCAGCTCATTATATTTTCCCATGTTTGCTTTGAAGATACAAAAAGATATCTGTAAAATGCTTATGAACAGTAAAGTGATATGCAAATGCTAGTTATGATTTTTGTTATTAATAATAAAGGTTATTCAGTGAATATAAATGTTAATATTAAGGGAGGCATCAAATAGGAATACATATGTTCAGCAACATGTGGTGTCATGAAAGGTGTTCTGCTAAACTTTGTACAGAAGAGGAATTTGCTACAGATAGAAATGTCTTGCAAACATTATGCTTAATATGTGAACTCCTGGCCAAGATGGTAGAGTAAAGCCAGGAAGCTACTCAAGCTCTCCTAGTTTCCCTTGAAAAAAGCCTCTGAACAGAGTCTAATGCGATGAAACCCCTCTCCAGCTCCAGATAGGTTGGAAAAACTTCAAGAAAGGTCACTCTTACTGGGCTCACCAGTTCAAATCTGGTGTCAGATGTTTACTGGTTGTGTGAACCTGGGCAATTCATTTTATCCTATTTACCTCAGTTTCTTCATCTGTAAAATGAGCTAGAGAAAAAATGGCAAATGACTTGATAATGCAGAACAATATTCAAATGAAGTATTGTACATATAATGCTTTATAAACCTAAAAATTCTACATTATGTTACCTTTTATTTTCAATTTCAGTTGTGTCCAACTCCTCACAACCTCTTTTGGGGTTTTCTTGTCAAAGATATTGGAATGATTTGCCATTTCCTTCTGCAGCATATTTTACAGATGAGGAACTTAGATCAGCCGGGTAAAGTGATTTGCCAAGGGTCATATATTAAGTTTCTGAGGCCACATTTGAACTTACAAAGTTGAATCTTCCTTACTCTAGGGTCTGCACTCATCACTTGATACCTATATGTGGAGAAGGGGACAGGTGTGAAAAATATTGAAGAGAGAGAATTGATAAGATGTGGTAACTGATAAACATGAGGAATAAATGAGGTGAAAAGTGGGAAATTATTCTTAAGCTATAAAGTTAGTTGACTACCCTCAACATAACTAGAAAATGTGGAAAAGCTGTGGGTTTGTTGAGGAAGATCTTTCACTTTACTCCAAAAACCTTGAAATTATTCCACATTTAATATAATGATGTGCAGCTAGGTGACTCATTTACTCCTCATATTTATCAGCTATCACATCTTGTCAATTCTACCTCTCCAACATTTTTCACATCTGTCCACTTCTCCACATATACAGCTATCAACTTAGTTCAGGTTCTCATCACTTCTTCCCAGGAAAATTTAATAGAGTATAAATTCTGCTCTTTTCTCTCTTATCCTTCTTTAACCCCAATATGTTAATCTGATTATGCTACAAAAGGACCTGTTTGACATTTAAAATCTTTTACAACCTTATTCTAACTTATATTTCTAGACTATGCATTCATTACTTCTCTTTATATTATCTCTAACCCAGTCCTTTTGTCCTTCTTGCTGTTCTTTACATATATAACCCTCCATTTCCTATCTGCATGCAGTTTCAAATGCTGTCCAGCATGTCTCATGTTCCTCTTAAGTTCTGCTCTTTAATATTAATCCTTCATTTCCTTTAAAGTTCAGCTCAAGTGCTACCATATAGAATCCCATTGTAGGCCCCTGCTGACAGAGTGTCTCTCAGAAATTACCTTGTATTTATTTTGGTTTTCCATAAATATTCTGGTCATCTTCCTCCTTTCCTCCTGTCATTGTGAGGTTAACATTGGAGGACTCTGACTGTCCATCTGACCTAGCCATGTGATCAGCCCATCTGCTCTCCCTATCATTTCATTTGTTGATGACATTTCTTCTACTCTTTTCAATTTCTCATTGGTTATATGTTACAGGCTGTTCATAACCAACATTTACCTCTCCCATGACCTTTTGTGTGATAGTCATTTTTAATTTTTCAAAGACTGTTCTGTTCCATGCCATCCTGCTATTTCATAATACAATTAAAATGCTGGTATTAAAAAGACAGGCTTTTCTTTTATGGAAAACCTGCTATGATTAAAGGAGCTTTCCTAAATACATTTCATTCTACTCTCCTCTTCTGTTCTATGCTTGGTTCAACTTGTTTTCCCATCAGTACTATTTATACATTCTGATAGATAAGTTTTGTAGGTTATCAGTCCCATAAACTTTATTCATATGTTTGATCTTTTATATATAAGATGTACAGGACAAATTGCTTTCAACATTTAAAGATCTCTTCTAGAAGGCTCTACAGTGTTCCAGATCTTGATGCAATTAGCAAAATGTTATCTGCAAGCTAGTGCATTTGTAGGACCTCATCATGCATAGGGACTCTTTCTTCAAATTGAATTGCTTATTACAAGAATTTTTTTAGGAAGTCATTTACTTATGAATGTTGTTTAGTATTTCGATCAAACAGATTGAGTGGAACACTTAGTTGAATAGCTGTCAGAAATTCAAGAAACAATATAGGAATGACTTTAAGAACTTCTCTTCCACTACCATAAAACAGTAAAATAGAAAAAGGCTAACAATCTGAGATAACACATTTCAGTACAAATGGTACTTATAGGTGAACTAATCTCCAAACTCCTTTCCAAATACAGCCATGAATGACATTCTCAATACTTATAAATGTCAAAGTAAAGAACTATGGATAGGGGTGGGCAATATTACACTAGTGACTAAGAATTTTCAAGGAAGCAAAAGAAAATAGATGATCTCATTATTATAAACTTCATTTTAGGACTGAATACTGCATAATGAAAAAAAAAAGACAAATTTATGGCTTTTCCAAAAATTTCTTTGGAAAAAAATGGGTTCCTTATGATTCATTAGCTCCCTACAAACAGTGTAAGTCATAAATCATCTGTAAGGGAGTGGGTATCTATAGAAGCAACAGAGACCAGCTGTTTAAACAACATCCGGCATGTGTGGTTCAGTAATTTGACTCTTTAATGCTGTCTATAAAGTCATTTACACTTGCAAAGGCAGGATGTGCTTGTGTAGAGAAAGACAAGTTACCTCTGGGATTTATATTAGGCTGAAGCTTATTCTTTCAGCTTCAGGTGAAGATCCCAAGAAAATTAATGTCTTAGAATTGGATTTAGTGGCTTTTCCTTGTGGTATTCTCAAAAAATGTGCTCACTCATAATGATTTTCCTGTATCATTTGTTGGGGGTTTTATTTGGGTTTGGATTCATTCCCAACATTTGCCTCATTGTTTTTTAATCCTCTGGATTTCTGTAAGGTCTCTGTGGAGAAGGTCTAGCTTTAATGGAGCTTTTTTTTTCCTTTATAATTTTAGCAATACTTTGAACCATCAAAAAGAAGAGAAATGTTGGAATCAAATCTTTTATTCTCTTGACCTCTTGTCATCAAAAATCATAACCCTTAATAGCAGAAGGTGAAAAATGATGCATATCCAGGCTCCATAAAGATTATTTCAGTATAGCAACTGTTGGTATTAAATACAGGTTTTGGAGTTAATAAGAAACTTGGAATATATTCATGAAGCCCCTTTAAATTTCTAAAAGCTATCTATTCTGCTCTCTCTATCCTGATGAATTCTGAGCCCAATTTGTCCATCTTAACTGTTAGTCACAGATGTTGTCCATCTGTACTATTTGTCAATAGCTATGTACAAGCTGCCTGAATTGTCCTTTGGAATGAATAATGTGAGCAATAGACATTCTTCATCCCCTTGGACCTTCTTGTGTGTATGGTGAGGTCAAACTCCTTTGAGTCACTATTGATCTTTCCTAAGTGAATCAAAATTTGTTCAAGGCTATCCAGCAACATCTAGTAGCATTAAGATAAAATCCCTGTTTCTGTCTGTGGTTGTGTCTCTCTCTGTAACTATCTCTTTTTCTCACTCTGTCACTATTTCTTTCTGCCTCTTTTTGCCTCTATTTCTCTATATGTATCGTCTTTTCCTTTTCTCTTTCTTCTTATCCCTATTTTCTTTTCTCTCATATTCATTTTCAGAGCGGTTTCTCTCATCTCAACTTGTTCTTACTAGAAAGACTGAATTTCCAGAAAAGAGATCATCAACATGTTGCTATATTCAGAACACTTTTAGTGGACCCTCATATTAAAGAGGAATAACTTTGTGCTTGATTTAAGAGCAAAAAATCCTAACCTATAGTTTTATGCAAACATATAAAGGACTGTTCTGAAACGTAGTAGGTTTACCCTCATTAGAAAATTTTAATCAGAGATTGAAATGACTGCTTAATGGGTAGGTTATAGAATTTCTTCTTGATTAATTCCAGATCCAATTAGATCACCTTTTCAATTCCAGGATACTGTTATTCTTTGAGAATTAGTATCAGGGATTGGGGATAATAGATTTCTTTATTCTCCTAAGAAGCTTCATTGTTACTTCACTTTATAAAACTCAGAATTCTTTAGATCATCCTTCAAAGCAGGATAGAGTAAACTTGATTTAATTCAACCAATATTTATCATGCATAAATTATATATGATACTCTGTTGTAGAAAGTCCTATTTGGATAGGCAGGATAAAGTTATGGTTGAGACACAGACCTTGACCTCAAAAAAGCAGCAAGAATGATGGAGGAAGGCTACACTGTACTGTGGAAAGAACCCTGGATGTTTAGTGAGAAGACTCAAGTTCAACTTCTGACTATTGTACCTACTAGCAATGCAACTGAGAGCAAGTCTCTTAACAACTGATTCTTCATTAGTGGAAAGCTCACCCTTTTTTGATAATAACAGTTTGATTTTCTTCTTTCCTTTTTCTAATCAAAATAACTAAAGATTTATCTACTTTTTTCATAAAACCAGTTCTTAGTTTTGTTTATTAATTCAATAGTTTTCTTACTTTCAATTTATTAATCTTCCCTTTTATTTTCAGAATTTCAAATTTGGTATTTAATTGGGGGGGTTCAATTTGTTCTTTTTCTAGCTTTTTATGTTGCATGCCCAATTCATTGATCTTCACTATCTCTATTTTATGCCAGTAAGCATATAGAGATATAAAACTTTCCCTAAGAACTGGTTTGACTGCATCCCATAAATTTTGGCATGTTGTCTCATTATTGTCATCCTCTTTGATGAAATTGTTGTGTCTATGATTTGTTGTTTCACCCATTGTCTTTATGATTATATTATTTAGTTTCCAATTAATTTTTAATCTATTTTAGGCTGGCCCTTTATTATATGTAATTTTTATTGCATCATTATCTAGAAAAGATGCATTTAATATTTCTGCCTTTCTGCATTTGATTTTCATGTTCTTATGTCCTAATGGTCAGTTTTTGTGCAGGTTCCATGTGCCACTGAGAAAAATGTATATTCCTTACTATCTCCATTCCATTTTGTCCAAAAGTCTAGCTTACCTAACTTATGTAAAATTCTATTTATCTCCTTAACTTCTTTCTTATTTGTTTTGTGTTTTGATTTATCTAGTTCTGAGTGAGCAAGGTTAAGATCTTCCACTAGTATAGTTTTGCTATCTAATTCTTCTTGAAGCTCTCTTCACTTCTCCTCTAAGAATGTGGATGCTATACTCCTTGGTGCATACATGTTTAATATTGATATTATTTCATTATCTATGGCATCGTTTAGCAAAATGTAATTTCCTTCCTTATTTTTTTAGTTAAATCTATTTTTTGCTTTTGCTTGATTTGATATCACAATCACTACCCCTGCTTTTAAAAATTTTTTTTTCTATTTTAGCTGAAGCATAATAGATTCTGATTCAGCCTTTTACCTTTACCCTGTATGTATCACTCAGCTTTAAATGTGTTCTTGTAAATACATATTGTAGGATTCTGGCTTTTAATCTGGTCTATTATCTGTTTCTGTTTCATGAGAGAATTCATCCCATTCATATTCACAGTTAAAATTACTAACTTTGTATTTTTCACCATACTATTTCCCCCACCATACTATTTTATTATTCCTTTAGCCCTTTCCCTCCTTCCCAGCATTTTGTTTCAGACCACCATCTCCCTCAAACAGCTTTCCCCTTTTACAGCTACTCTCCATTTCTTATTCCTTTCTCCTTCTACTTTTGTCCTCCCTTCTGATAGCTTCCCCTTTCCATTCCCCTTTCCTTTTCTACTTCCCTACTGGATGAAATCAGTTTCTCTGAGAACTAAATATGTTTCTTTGAGTCAAATCCAATGAGAGTAAGGTTCACATGATACTCACCCCCCTCCATTCTTTCCCTCTATTATAGTAGGTCTTTTTGGCCTCTTCATGAAATGCAATTTACCCTATTTTACTTCTCCTTTCCTCTTCTTCCAGTATAATAATCTTTCCATCAAATCAAATTATACCCATATCTTCTAAATATGCTAATATTAGAGATACAGTTCTTAAGAGTTAAACATATTGTGTTAACTTTTTAATTTTAAAAGAAAACAGCTATTTCTTCTCCTCCTCCTCCTCCTCCTCCTCCTCCTCCTCCTCCTCCTCCTCCTCCTCCTCCTCCTCCTCCTCCTCCTCCTTCTTCTTCTTCTTCTTCTTCTTCTTCTTCTTCTTCTTCTTCTTCTTTTTTACCTTTTTATCCTTTTCTGGAGTTCTGTATTTGAAGATCAAATTTTCTGTTAACCTCTGAGCTTTTCTCTATCTTTTCATCTTTTCATCAGAGATAAATGAAATTTACCTGTTTCACTGAATGTTTATTTTTTCCCATGAAAAGGTAATGTTGAATTTTGATAGAAAGTGGATTCTTGGCTGCAATCCAAGTTCCTTTGTCTTTGGAATATCATATTCCAGGCCCATTGACCCTTTAAAGTGGAAGCTGCTAGGTCCTGTGTAATCCTGATTGTCCAAATATATGGCAATAAATCTCGTAATCTAAGTGAAATGGATGAATACTTACAAAAATATAGATTACCCATATTTACAGAGGAGGAAATAAATTACTTAAATGGTCCCATTTTAGAAAAAGAAATTGAATAAGCTATTAATCAGCTCCCTAAGAAAATATCTCCAAGGCCTGATGGATTTACATGTGAATTCTATCAAGTATTTAAAGAAGATTTAATTCCAATTCTATGTGTAACTATTTGGAAAAATAGGGAAAGAAGAAGTCCTACCAAATTTCTTTTATGACAAAGATATGGTGCTGATACCTAAACCAGGTAGGATCAAAACAAAGAAAGACAATTATAAACCAATTTTCCTGATGAGTATTGATGCAAAAATCTTAAATAAAATATTACCTACGAGAGTAATTAAGTTATCCCCAGGATAATACACCTTGATCTAGTAAGATTTATACTAGGAATGTGGGCTGATGCAATATTAGGAAAACTATTTGCATAATTGACTATATCAATAATCAAACTCACCAAAATCATATGATTATCATAATAGATGTAGAACAAGCATTTGACAGCATCTAACACCCACTCCTATTGAAAATACTAGAGATTACAGGAATAAATGGAGTTTTCCTTAAAATGATCAGTATTTTTAAAAACCATCAGCAAGCATCATATTTAATGGGGATAAACTAGAAACATTCCCAATAAAATCAAGGATGAAATCAGTTTGCCCACTATTATTACTACTCAATACTATTCAGTATTGTATTAGAAATATTAGCTTTGGCAATAACAGAAGAAAAAGAAATTAAAGGAAATATAGTAGATAATGAGGAAACCAAATTAACACTCTTTGCAGATGATATGATGGCATAGTTAGAGAATCAACTAAAAACAACTAGAAACAATTCACAACTTTAGCAAAGTTGTAGGATACAAAATTGTTAAGGACCATGCCTAAGTAAATGAGCAGGTCAGTTCTCCAAGAGCCTTCAAACTGTGGATCATAACATCTGAAGGAGTTGCAAAGCAGCCTTTACTGACTCAGGTGTTACTTGTGAACTGGGAATGAAATAAATTGAAGGCAGAGGGAAGAGGAAAGAGGTAAGAGGTCATACAATGCAATTGCCTTTTAGTGGAGAGGTCAGAGAATAGCAACTGCCTCTCAGTCTCCTTGTATCATCATCACCCTCTCACAAAAAGAGATCCATTCTACAGGTCTGAGTTAGACTGGCAGCAGCCACTGGTAGGTGGATCCTGTATCATAATACAAAACAAATGCACAGAAATCATCAGCATTTTTATATATTATCAAGAAAGTTCAGCAGCAAGAGACACAAAGAGATATTCCATTTAAAATAACTGCAGATAATATAAAATATTGGGGAGTTTAATTGCCAAGGAAAACTCAGGAACTATATGAATACAATTACAAACCACTTTTCACACAAATTCAGATCTAATCAATTGGATAAATGTCAAGTCCTTATGGATAGATTGAGATAATATAATAAAAATGAAAATACTACCTAAATTTATCTACTCAATCAGTGCCATACCAATCAGAGTGCCAAGAAATTATTTTGCAGAGCTAGAAAAAATAATAACACAGTTTATCTGGAAGAACAAAATGTCAAGAATTTCAAGGGAATTAATGAAAAGATGTAAATGAAGGTGGCCTAGCTGTACCAGATCTAAAACTATATTATAAAGCAGTGGTCATCAAAAAACCATTTGGTACTAGCTAAGAATGGAATAGGATAGTTTCAAAAGACATAGTAGTCAATGACTGTGGTAATGTAGTATTTGATAAACCATAGGGGAAAGGGTGGAGAGGAAAGGAAGGAAAAAAATGTAGCAGTTTCTCAAAGGTGAATGTTGAAAATTATCTAGGCATATGTTTTGAAAATAAAAAGCTTTAATTTTAAATTAAAAAAAACCGGATTCTTTAGTTCCTTTTCTATTAGAGATGATATTTGCTCCACATATGTTCATACAGACTTTATGATGAAAATGCCTTTTATACAATCTTACAAATGTGAATTGTTATGGTTGTAAAGATTACATCTGTAGAATATCATGATATAGAAAAATTAATGTTAGGTCAAAAGATCAGTATTCAAATTTCAGCTCTGACACATTAGCTATGTGAATCTGGGAAAATACTTTTTTCATATAATTAAAGAATCATTTTTCAGTTACTTGCTATGTATTGTACTAGGAGATGAAAATGGAAACATAAAAATAAAACTATAACTTAAGGAGCTTATATTCTATTTGAAGGAAATCTATATAAGCAGGAGAATAAATGAAAAATATATACATAATGAATATAGGAAATAATCATAATATGGGGTTGATTGTTATCAGAAAATAGCTATTCAAAAATGAATTTACTTTGTTTCTAAATCTTTCCCTTATTCATAGATCCAATAAATAAGCTATTCCATCCTGTCATAATTTGTTTATGGTATCTCCCTTAATGTCTAAATTATGTACCTATTTTGACCTTATCTTGGTATATATGTGAAATCTTGGTCTATGCTTAGTGAGAGGGTGAGAGGGTGGAGATAGTTTCTGCCACACTATCTTCTAATTGTACCAGCAGATTTTGCCAAATAATGGGTTTATCACATACCAGATTATTGTCATCAGTAACCATAATATAATGTGTATCTAATCTTTTTCCACTAATTCACCACACTATTTTTTAGTCAGGATGAAATTGTCCTGATAATTTCTACTTTCTAATGCAGTTTGTGATCTGGTATGATTAGAATACCTTACCTAGCATTTTTTTTTCATTGATTCAAAAAAATGGATTTACTTAGAATTGGGAGCAAAATTTACTAGATAGAGAAAAATTTTTAAATGAAATGACAACTTGGCATATAAACTTATTCAATATGTTCATTATTAGGGAAGTGGATCAAACACTGATATTTATGGCATATTTTTTTAAAATGTGTAACAGCATGGTATGAGATCTATAATGCATTAAACATAGATATCACAATTATAGGGAGAACTGGAATATTTGAGAATTTAATTAATTTTCATTAAAAACCTCTATTATTCCTCTAATACTAAAATCAATATTTTTTAAAAACATCTGTTTCCTATAAGTTAGAGATTGAGTGAAAAAAAAAAGACATTGACAACAGTGCACATTAATGTAAAGCTAGGAACCATGTTTGGGTAATGATTTTCTAAGTGGTTAGTTCATTAGTGAAAATTTTCCCACTATGACAATTTTTGGTTCCATAAAAGAAGAACTATGGTACACTGGCTAATGAGGTGATCTTGGGATCAGGGAAAAACAGATTCAAGTCCCACTTATTACATAGCCTAAAAATACAACTTAACATCTCAGTGATTCAGTCACCTATAAAAGATTAAGTTATAGAAGAATTGCAATTTTTCATTATTCACTGGATTTTTTTCTATACCAATGAAATCACAAAAAACAAGCAAAGAATCACTACAAAATAACTCTGGGGATGAATATAATGAAAATTCAGAGAAGGAAGGCCTCCTATATAATATAGTTTGGTTAGAACTAATGTCTGGGTGAATAACAAAAGCTCTTTTGGAGCTGGAGGCACCTCAAAAGAAAGCTAGATATTTCAGAACATTTTAGGCATGGAGAACAACTTGTTCAAATACATAAAAGTAGGAGATAGAAGTTTATACAAGAACTGGAATATGATGACTATGTGTAATGAATCTTGCCAGAGAAGTTGGAGCTAAATAGTGAAGGACTTTAAATACCCACTGCAGGAATTTGTATTAGATAGTAAAATTTTCTTGAGGAAGCGAATGATTTAGTCATACCCCCTGCTTTAGGAATTTCAATTTGCCACATCTATACGGGATAGATTTTAGTGGAGAGAGTCTGGAAGAAGGAAGACCAATTAGTAGGCCATTATACTTGTCCAGTGACAGGTGATGAAGACTTAAATAAGAATGTAACTATATTTGTGAAGAGAAGAGGACTAATGCAAGAGATACAGAATTTTCATTGATAAGGCATGTCAAGTAAAGGAATGAGAATGAAGGAGAACATAATTCTTAGTTTATAAACCTGAATCACTATCCCCATAAAAATGGGGAACTGGTAGTACCTTTGATGGAAACAGGAAAATAAGAAGGAAAAGTAAATTAATAGAAAAAAATGAATACAGTTTCATACATCATTCTCTTCAAATTTGAAGTTTGAACTTTTATTTCTTCATTTATAAAATATAAGCAATGATATTTGTGCCATTGGCCATACAGGATTATTGTAAGGAAGAATTTTAAACATAGTAAAATCATTCAGTCAAAAAGCATTTATTGAGCATTTACTATTTGTCAGGCATCTATATCTAGATCATATCTATCTATCCATTTATTATATTATTATTCATTATTTATTATATATGTTACATAATTATATGTAATATATATTATAGGCATATATATATATATATATATATACTATTAGAAATATAAGTTGTTAAACTGTGGTAATATCCCTGTTATGTTCATCCTGTTAACTACCCTCAGTTCTGTGACAATGGTTTCAAGCTACAGTGGTTTCCCAATAATCACTGAATAGAATAAAAATTGTAACATCTCTCTATACATGGAATGAAAAGGTGACAATTCAAATGCTTCAGGGAAGGATAATTGGAATGGACACTGTGCTTGACCTCACATTTGCAGGTGTGGAGATGAAAGGCTGGCTGGCAGGGAGGATATTCATCTTGATAGAGGCATACGTGTTAGAGGTGGAGATGCAGCTTAGGAAAGACAAATAGATCCATAATTTATATTAGCAATGTTTGAGAGAAAAAGGTAATCAGATGGATGTGGCTCTTCAACAATGAGATGATTCAGACCAGTTCCAGTGATCTTATAACAAAGAGAGCCATCTACACCCAGAGAGAAGACTGTGGGAACTGAGTGTGCATCACAACATAGCATTTTCATTCTTTTTATTATTGTTTGCTTGCATTTTATTTTCTTTTTCATTTTTTCCAGTTTGATTTGATTTTATTTGTGCAGGAAGATAATCATATAAATATGTATGCTTATTTGGTTTTAGCATATATAAAAATTCAAATGAAATAAATCATAAAAAGATAATCAGAGCTAACTGTGAAGCATTCATAGAAAATAGAATTAGAAGACATGAAGACCATCTCTTCCTTGGATATAGACCTGGAAGGGATATTGGAGAGGCCATAACCACTCTTCCTCATTTAAGGGAAAAAGACTCAGTGAAACTTGCCCAGAGTCACACAGGCCAGAAGTAAAAGCTGTGGTTTCTCAGGAAAATATAATAATCTTGAATCACACAAGAGATGTAAATGACAAAAAAATAATGTCAGTGAAGAATAATTTACAGAATTTGTCAGGATTTGAAGGCCAATACTATCCTTTCTTGTTTCATAGAAGATGTCTTTTCCACTTTCTCTCAATCTTCTCAGTAGAAGAAAGTCTAGCAACTGGACTTCCTACTTTCCATCTACCTGCCTAATCATGTAGATACATGCTGACTCACCCTAGTGGTCTAATGTAGACAGATAATTGCCTAATGTTATAAGCTAAACTTGATGTTAGTCAGCTATGTCAGTGACAAACTGAATGTAATATGCAAATATCCATTCTTATGTCCTTTTAACTATTTAAGACCTTCTTTCTCCTTCCCCCCCATTATTTTTCAAGAGACTAATGTAAATAAAGAGCAATTCTGGCTCAGTGAACCAAGATGAGTTCCAGGAGCAAAGAAATCAGAATTTTCTTCTAGCTGAGCTACTGTCTAAAGCTGAGTGCACATGAACCACAGCAGAAAATAACTAACTAAATAATGTAATACATAATATTTGCAATTCAATTAAATACATGTTTATTAAACATCTAGTATGTGCTAATTTATGGGAATACAAAGATGAATAAGATACAGAGGAAAATATTTTAAAATGAACAAAGTTTGATTAGGGGATAAAATGCTAGAAGTGTTTCATAAACAGTATGGAATATCTAGCCCCACTTTTGATTACCTTCATGTATAAATAGGACTCATTCAATTGAATGCTGCCTTATTTTAAGTAAGTAGACTAATGCAAAACAACAACAAACCCAAAATCCAACCCAGCCTAGTTATCATATCTAATGAATCTGCCCTCAAAGTATATTTTGCTTTTCAAAACATAAAAAGTGAAAGTGAACTAATGGCAATGTTGTCCATTGAAACTTAACATTTAGAATAGAAGTGGAGTGTCATTCTTTTACACATATCTAAATAAAATGATTCTTTATATTTTTCAACCATTATGTGCCTGGAATGTAAGCCATAGAAACAAGGCAATTTTGTATGATTACAAATGATTCTCTACCTCAGAAGATATATAATTTCAGAATTTTTTCTCTTTTACTAAACAAAGTGCTCTCTTCATACCTAAGTAGACATTTTTGTTTTGTTTTCTTTAGACTATGTAGTAAGAGTTAAATATCTTAGTCACTGTGCTATCTAGCTGCCCCCAAGTAGACATTTTCAAGAAAGATAGAAAGATTTCTACAACTATGTTTTTTTTTTAATTGCCTTATGGGAAACCTTCTAGTGATGTCTCCGAATTTTATTAGACTGGTCCATAGAAGACAAGTGCCATTGTTCTGGCAAAGTCATTCCAACTGTGTCATTTATCAGAGATGGCTTTATGATTGAATAAACTTTAAAAGGTCAGAGTCAGTGCCATATTGTGATGAGATGTCAGAAGTGGGTTTTAATGGATGAAGAACACATATAAATCAAATAAATCTATATGCTAAATTTATTATTGTTACTTGCTTATGAAATAGTTACCCCTCTAAGAAAAGAAACTGACTTTATAGTGTTTGCAATGCAGCTGGGGAGAACCAAGTCTTGCTGAACCTTTGTTCTACTTTGTACTACTAGTAAATAATAAATATTATTATCTGTCCTGAACTCTATGGCCACATATATTCTAGTCTTAAACCCCAAATCACATACAATTCTACAAACAACTATTCAGTACTTTAAAGGAAGAAAAGGGTAGAGTTGTTAGTGTATGAATACTACTCTTGCTACAACTAATTTAAAACTTGCATTTTTATATAAGCTATAGACAAAAGCAACATCAACTCTTTTATTTCTAGGAAATTTGTGCTGAAAAGGTTATTTCTAGGAATGTATTAATATTAAATTTACTCTAGTAAAATGCAATATTGGCACAGGTCATTGTAGACCTAAATTAAATCCTTCTTATTGCAATATTCTTAAAGAGAGAATCTATCAGTGAATCAATCATCTAATCAGTAAGTATTTATTGTCTATTATAGATACTATAATAGGGATATGAATAACAATATTTAAAAAAATTCTCAGGGAGATTACATTCTAATGAGTAAGGCAATAAGAATTTTACATAAATGCATGCATAGTATAAATATTGATTATATACAAAGGGGAAAGTAGGTGGTACCGCAGATAAAATGCTGAACCTGGAGCTTTCTGAGTTTAAATCAGACATTTACTAACTGTGTGACCCTGGGCAAACTCAATTTGCCTCAGTTTCCTTATCTGTAAAATGAGCTGGAAAAGGAAATGGCAAACTATTCTAATATCTTTGCCAAGGAAAACCTCGATGGAATCATAAAGAAAAACACATAACTGAAATGACTGAACTACAAGTTATATATGAGCAAGTTTGGGAGGAAGAGTACTAAAAATTGTAGATGAAGTAGGGAGAATAAAGAAAAGTTTTGTATAAGAGATGGTACTTAAAGGAATATTGAGACTTCATAAAGTAAAGGGAAGGAGTGTGTTCTTTTCACACATTTTATATGACTGATGCAAAATCAAAAGGATGTAATATGGAATATCATGTATGAAGGAGAAGAATAATACCAGTTTAGTTGGATCCCAGGAAGTAAAATTGCGGGGGAGGGGAGGAGGAGGAGGTTAAAGCCTAATGAGACTAGATATAGATTGGGGCTAGATTTTATAGGACTTTAAAAGCTCCAAGTAGATGTTCAACATAGGATAATGTAAATGATATCAAAAACAATTTGCTAGAAATGAAAGAGTTGATGTTCTTTTTGCTCTATGTAATATATAAAAAAGACAAGCTTTAAATTAGTTGTAGCAGGAGAGAAGAAGAGTACCTTTCATATACTGATTACTGTATCTTTGTCTTCCTGAGTCTTTGTTAGAGTTGATTTGTCATGATTTGTGTTTTTGGAAAAATTATTTTGAAAGTAGTTCATAAGATAAATTGGACTGATGAGTGATTATAGGCATGGAGATCCATTAGCAGAGTCTTTTGATAAGTTAGTTAAGATATGATGATTGATCTATTCCAAAGGGCATAGATGTTGTGAATTTATAAATGGTAAGTTTTGGCAACTAATTTGATACAAGTATTTAAGGAGAGATAGAGATACAGAATAATTCCAAGTTTATTAATTGGGACAATGAAAATATAATGATGCTTTTTTCAGCAAAAATTCAAAATAGGAGAGTCCTAAGGGTGGAGGGGAAGGATAGAAAGTAAATTCAGTCTTGTCCATGTTAAGTTTGAGATATCTCTGAGACATACATGTTAAATGTCTGATAGGCAGTCGGTGATTTAAGACTATAGCTTGGGGTATAGATTGTGGCTAGAGACAAAATAATAGGATATTAAAAAAAAAAAACTAGAAGAAAGTAATGAAAAGCAAAAGAGGAGAGATTATCTAAGAAGAGAATATGGTCACTGGTTTTAAATAAATCAGTTAGTTATTGGATTGTATCTGGAAAAGACCATTAGATTGGATATTAGAAGATGAGTGGACATTTTGGAGAAAGTAGTTTCATGTGAGTGATGAAGTTGAAAGCCAGATTATAAAGGGTGGAAGGAGACACAAGAAATAGGATGCAGCAAATATAGATATCTTTTTCAAGAACTTTGTCTAGCCAAAGGAGGAAAAATATGGTAAGGCACAGTGAAAAATTTTTAAGGTTATGGTCATAAATCTCATGCTCAAAAAAAAAAAAAACCATACACAATATATGTGAACCTTTCATCTTAGAGCTGAAAGAAGTGAAGATATTCTGGGAAGAATTTAGCATGTAACTGGCAGGATAAGATGTAGGTAGTAAAGGACAACTAAAGAAAATCAAACAGATGATCATCAATTATTATAGGGTTAGCTTTCTTTCTTTTCTCAGCAATACAGTGATCCAAGGCAATTCCAGTAGATTTGGGATGTGATAAGAAATGACATCCAGAGCCAGAGAGAGACTGAATAACAATCTGGACCCATTATTTTTACCATTTTTTTTGTTTGCTTTTTTTTTTCTTGTGACTTTTTCCTTTTATTCTGATTTTTCTTTGACAACATGACAAATAAGGAAATATGTTTAAAAGAATTGTACATATTTAATCTATATTAAATTGCTACCTGTCTTGGGGAGGAGAGAAGTAAAGAAAGGGGGAAGAAAAATTTAGAAGTCAAAATCTTATAAAAATCAATGTTAAAAACTAACTTTATTTGGAAAAATAAAACACTATTGAGAAAAAAATCATTGAGAATGAATGATCATAAAAGAGATAAATTAACTAAAAGAAAATTTGTGTAAGGAAAAGGAACAAATTCTGGGGCATTTTTTTTTTTTTTGGTCTTCTCTTCCTTCCTACCAGTCTTTCCCCACCTTCTTTGAGATAAATATTAAAATATTTTGATGTGTAAAATGTTTGACAACAGAAAGCAAAGGTTGATCAAAATAGATCTTGATTTCTTTAGATAATTGTGTTTAGGTTGATCCTTTTGGCTCTTGGTGTTGGGACGGACTTTAGACCCAATTTGCTTTCAGATCTCTTTCAGGTGAGAGCAAGATGCCTAAAACTTTGCTATTACAAGGGCAAATTAATAAACTTCTGCTTAGTGTAACAAAATTCCAAGCTGCTTTTAACTTATGAGACAGTATTCAATCCATCAGTCAACTATTATTTTTTTTAAATTTTATTTTATTTAATAATAACTTTATATTGACAGAATCCATGCCAGGGTAATTTTTTACAAACATTATCCCTTGCACTTGCTTATGTTTCGATTTTTTCCTCTCCCTCCCTCCACCCCCTCCCCAAGATGGCAAGCAGTCCTATATAAGTTAGATATGTTGCAGTATATCCTAGATACAATACATATTTGCAGAACCGAACAGTTCTCCTGTTGCACAGGGAGAATTGGATTCAGAAGCCAAAAATAACTCCGGAAGAAAATCAAAACTGCAAATAGTTCACATTCGTTTCTCAGTGTTCCTTCTTTGGGTGTAGCTGTTTCTGTCCATCATTTATCCATTGAAACTCAATTAGGTCTCTTTGTCAAAGAAATCCACTTCCATCAGAATACATCCTCATACAATATCGTTGTCGAAGTGTATAATGATCTCCTGGTTCTGCTCATTTCACTTAGCATCAGTTCATGTAGGTCTCTCCAAGCCTCTCTGTATTCATCCTGCTGGTCATTCCTTACAGAGCAATAATATTCCATAACATTCATATACCATAATTTACCCAGCCCTTCTCCAATTGATGGGCATCCATTCATTTTCCAGTTTCTAGACACTACAAACAAGGCTGCTACAAACAGTCAACTATTATTTAATAATACTTTATGCTAGGCTAAATTCTGGGGGTACAAAAAGCCAAAAAAAACCCCACATCTTTCAAGAAATATATAATCTAGTGGGAAGATTATAACTGTTCACAAACTATATCAATACATATCTATATAAGAGTATTGTTGTTTTTCCTTTGTTTTCAAAGAGGACCATGACATCATGGAGGTGATGCATGACATGCAAGTGAATTGGATCTAAGTGACGGACAGCTGTGCAAGGTCACCTGGCTCACTTTCCCCTCCAGAGCCATCTGGGTCCAATAGCAAGATATAGAGCAAGACAGATGGACATGGCCCTGGATGAAATGAATTCCTTGGCCCTTTAAAATTAAGGTCTTCAATATGTCTCAGTTTGACTGAGGCCACACCTATTCAGGGATTAAGGCTAGATATCAATTGAGGCAAAAATCTCTTCTTTACCTTAGCCCCCCCCACCAAAAAAAAAAATGAATGAATGAATGAACAAATGAACCTGGAAGAGGAAGACCCTCAGGGTTTCTGGCCAAAGCAGAATAAATGAGAGACAGATGGACAGACAGACAGACAAACAAACACACAATCACAGATACAGAGACATAGATATTCGGAGAAACAGAGACAGAGTCAGAGAGACAGAGAGAAAGAGAGATAGAAGCACAGAGAGAAAGAAAGGGAGCGGGGAGGAAGGAAGAAGGAGAGTTATAGGAAAGGAGAAGAGATAATCAACTGAATGATATAATTAGCATAAAATTAATTTGGAATGTCTTTTTACAGAAGATGAGGCTTTAACTGAAAACTGAAAGAAGGCAGGGAAGTTAGGAAGCAATAATGAGAAGGGGCATGTTCTAGGCATGAACAGCCAATGAAAATGAATTGGAAGGTGAAGTTATTTGCTGATTTAGGCATCAGTACCATATTTGCATGATAGAAGGAAGTTGGCAACACTCCTCCTTTACATGTTTTTCCAAATAGTTTACATAGTATTGGAATTAATTGTTGTTTAATGTTTGGTAGAATTTACTTGTGAATCCATCTGGCCCTGCAGATTTTTTATTAGGGATTTCATTAGTGGCTTGTTCAATTTCTTTTTTTCTAAGTTCTGTTAACCTGGCCATTTATATCTTTGTAAATATTCATCCATTTCAGTTAGTTTATCACACTTGCTGCTATACAGTTGGGCAAAATAACTCTTAGTTATTGCTTTAATTTCTTTGTCATTGGTGGTAAATTCACCCTTTTATTGTTAATGCTGGTGATTTGGTTTTTTTCTTTCCTTTTCCTCATCAAATTAACCAATGGTTTATCTATTTTATTGTTGTTTTTTTTCATAAAACCAATGCAGTTTTATTTCTTAGTTCAATAGTTTACTTAGTATCTTTTTTGTTAATATCTCCTTTGAGTTTCAGAATTTCTAATATGGTATTTAATTGGGGGAGGGGATTATTTGCCCTTTTTGTAGCTTTTTTAGTTGCATGCCCAATTCATTGATCTCTTCTTTCTCTATTTTATTCATATAGCTATTTAGAGATATACATTTTTCCTTAAGAACTACTTTGGCTGCATCCTATAGGTTTTGGTATGTTATTCATTATTGTCAGTCTCGTTGGATGAAATTATGGATTTTCAGTGATTTTTTGTTTGATCCACTCATTCTTTAGAATTAGATGATTTAATTTCCAACTGTTTTTCCATCTATCTATTCCTTATCCCTTATTGAATATAATTTTGTTGCATTATGATCTAAAAAAAAAAATTACTATTTCTGCATTTGATTGTGGGGTTTTTATGCCCTAACATATGGTCAGTTTTTGTGAAGATGCCATATACTGCTGAAAAGAAGGTGTACTTCTTTTTGTTCCTATTCACTTTTCTCCAGATGTCTATCATATCTAATTTTACTAAGATCCTATTAAAACTTCCTAATTTATTTCTTATTTGTGTTTAGATTTTTCTGATTCAGAGAGGGAAGGTTGAGATCCCCAATTAAAATAGTTTTGCTATCTATTTCTTCCTGTAACTGGTTTACATCTTCTCTAGGAATTTTCCTACTCTACCACTTGGTGCATACACATTTAGTATCATTACTACATCATTATTTACAGTACCCTTTATCAAGATGTACTTTCCCTCCCTATCTATTTTAATAAAATCTATTTTTACTTTTGCTTTATCTGAGATCAAAATTACTACCCCTGCTTTTTTTTTTTTTTTTTTACTTCAGCTGAAGCATAATAAATTCTATTCCAACCTTTTACCTTTACTCTGTGTTTTGCTGTGTCAAATGTGTTTCTTATAAACAACATATAATAGTAGGATTCTTTTTTTTTAATCCACTCTGCTATTTGCTTCCATTTTATGGAAGAATTCATCCCATTCACATTCACAGTTTTGATTACTTGCTCTGTATTTCCCTCCATCCCATTTTCTCTCCTATTTATACTTTTGCTCTCTTTATTCCACCCTGTCCTCAGTCATGTGTTTTTTACCCACTCCACCCACTACCTTATCTCTTATGGCCTTCCTCCCCTTCTCTTAGTAATGCTTTTATAAAACTTACCCACCTCACCACTACCTTATCTTCAATAAACATTTCCCTCCTTCTCTTACATTTTCCCCTACTGTTTGTACCCTCTCTTGGCCCTCCCTTTTTTCCTCTTTTTCCTCCTACTTTTTATAAAGGTAGATAAATGTTTGTACTCAATTGAATGATTGTTATTCCCTGCCAAGGGAGCCAAAACTGATAAAATCATCCTTCAGATGATGCTCATCTGTTTCCCTTCTTTCCCCAGATTGTAATATTCTTCATGTGAACTAATTTTCCCATTATACTTCCCCTTTCCTCTTTTTCTAGCACAGACCTTTTTTTCCTAATCCGTAATGTTTTTTCCTTTGATGTCATCATCTCAAGGACCATTTACAAACCCCTCCTCAGTCCACATGATGACTCACTCTATCCCTGTGACAGATATAGTTTCAAGAGTTACAAATATGTTTTCTCATCTAGAGATGTAAACAGTTTAACCTTTAAATATGTCCTCTCTCTTAAATCCTGTGATTATAAATTAAATTTTCTGTTTAGTTCTGGTTTTTTTCAATAGAAATGATTGAAAGTTTCTTACTTCACTGTAGCCCCATAGCCTCCCTTGAAAGATAATGCCGAATCTTGCTGGGTAGTAAATTCTTGGTTGTAACTCTAGTTACTTTGCCTCCTGGATGTGGTATTCCAGGTCCTCCAAACCTTTATTGTAGAAGCTGGAAGATCCTGGGTAATCCTGATTGTTGCTACTCGATATTTGAATTGTTATTGTCTGGCAGCTTGTATTATTTTTCCCTTGAGTTTTTAGTTCTAGGATGTTGCCACCATGTTCCTTGGAGTTTTCCTTGTGGATCTCTTTCTGAAGGTGATTGATGGAGTCTTTCAATGAGTATTTCCCCCTTTGTTTCTAGAATGTTGGGACAGTTCCTCAATGATCTCTTGAAGAATGCTATCCAGGCTATCCAGGCTCTTTTTTTTTTTTTTTTTTTTGTCATTGCCTGTAGGCCAATAATTTTTAAATTTTCTCTTCTGGATTGATTTTCCAGGTTGGCTATTTTTTCAATGAGGTTGATCACATTTTCTTCCATTTTCTCATTCTTTTTTAGTTTTTTTTTTGACTGATTCTTGCTGTCTCACAAAGTCATTGGCTTCCATGTGCCCTGTACCAGTTTTTAATGTGTGATTTTCTTCAGTTATTTTTGTCACTCATTTTCCCATTTGATTAATTCTACTATTTAAGGAGTTGTTTTCTTCAGACAAGTTTTTTCTTTCCTTTTCCAAGCTGTTGACTCTCTCATGAATACCTCTCATTTCCTTTCCCTCTTTGGTCTTCAGACCAATTTATATCACTCTTTGAGATTTCCTCTGTGGACAATCTGTCTTCATCTGAGTTTGTGCTTTGTTCTGCCATGTCACCATAGAAACTTTTTATGGTCAATGTTCTTTTCTGTTTATTGCTCATTTTCTTTCCTTTTCTTTTGGTATTTCCTGGGTTTTGTTGTTTGTTTTTGTTTTTGTTTTTGATTTTTACTTTTAAGTTTGCACTCTGGTCCTGGAGTAAAGGTGGCATTGTCCCAAACTTCCTGTGTAGCTCCAAGCCTTGAATTTGAGTATCAGGCTCATTATGTTTGCAGCTTTGACTGCTATGTTCAGGAAACAACCTGTTTTTCCAAAGCTTGCCCTTTGAGCTGGGAGTGGAAACTCCCCCACAGATTTGGTCCTCTATTGTGCCAGGATTGAGAATCTTAGTTGCTGGTTTGTTGTGATTAAAACTCTCTCATTGGCTTTCCCACAATTTATCTAAGGTGGTCTGAACATCCCTTTCACCCCAATGAGACTGACCTTTCTTGAAATTTTTCAGTCTATCTTGAGCTAGACAGTTTTTCATTCCATCATACTTTGTTCAGAGACTTGATTTCATTTGTTTTTTGAGGAAAACTGGGAGAGATCTAGCATCTCCCTGACTTTATGCCACCAGTTTCTCTCCACCCTGAAAAAGTGGAGTGACTTATACCAAGAAGAACAAAGTGGCCATTGTCACAAGAATGCAAGATAGATAGGGTGTAATGTTGTTTCACAAGAGCCACCTGACAGTGGCTATTGGAGATCCAACCCAGACCTGCAGAATGGATCTCCTCCCATGAGAGGATGATACAAAGAGACTGAGATGCAGTTGCTGTTCTCTGACCTCTCTGACTGAGAGGCCTTTGCCTCTCAGTTGATTGTCTGACCCTTCTCCTCTTCTCTCTGCCTCCAATTTATTCCATGCCCAGTCCACAGCATCTATATCAGCAAAGGCTGCCCTGCAACTCCTTCAGCTATGGAAGCTCTCAGAAAACTGACCTGCCCCTTAACAGTATAGCATGAGAAAGTGAAGGATGTAAGATATTTGTTTCTGAAGAGAAAAAGCAAATGGGATTAGTGCCATAATAAAGGACTATTCTCCATAGCCCAACTGTGAAGAAGAAGAAATAGAAGAAGAGGAAGAAGAGAAAGAAGAAGAACAGGAAGAGGAAAAGGAAGAACAAGAAGAGGAAGAAAAAGAAGTACAAAAATACAAGAATAATAAAAGAAAGAGAGGGAGAAGAAGAAGAAAATAGGAATAAGAACAAGAAAAAGAGGAAGAACAGGAAGAAGAGAAGGAGGAGGAGCAGGAAGAAGGAGGAGGAGGAGGAGGAGAGAAAGGAGAAGGAAAAGGAGGAGGAGGTACAAGGAAATAGAAGAAAAAGGAGGGAATGGCGAAGGAGAAGAAGAATCCTAAAAGTTTTTTCTAGATTTTCTAGCATAGTATACTACAAAATGAGGCAATGACACTGGACAAAGAATCTAGCCAGGAATAAAGAAAATGAAGTTACAGAGGACTTTCTTTCTTGTTTAATCTCCCTCAAATTTAAGTGCTGTGGACAAGTTATAGAAGGATGAAAGATACCAATAATTGGAGTTTTATTTTGTGTCCTTGCCTATTATATGGGAATTTTTTTCTTCTCTCTTTGAAGGAGTGAAAAGAGTCTTAAAATCCAAAGTGTCTCTGAGACTCTGATACAAATCTGGATTAATTATCAGACTGTTAAAATGTTAGAATACTTCATCCATAGCAGTTTTAAAGAAAGCCCAAGGGAATAGAAACTTAAAATCCTAATTACATTTACCTGTTTCTATACCTTTTGGAATTTTGATTAACCCTGCTAACCACCATTGGCCCATTCTGTTCTCATTTTAATTACTATTAATATTTTTAGTATCAACTAGCCTCACATATTTTAGTTTTCTTTTGTTTTAGATGAAGTAGCTGCCTAAGGAGGAACGGATTCTCCTCTTTAAAGCAAAATATATTAAATTTTTTCCCTTTCCTTGAATATAGCATTTAAATAAATATGTGAAAGGGATGAAATTGAAGGAGTAAATTTCATATCTTTGTAATTATAAAATATTATAGCTGAATAGGACCTGAGAAACCATTTATTTATTCCCTTATTTCATAAAGGAGAAAGTGCTGCCAATAACTGGGGGGAATGGTATTCTTTTGTACACACAAAATAGATATAATGATGCCTTAGATTTGAAAATGTTGGAAAGTACTTGTTCATACACTCCAATCTCTATCTCTAAACAAATATATTCAATTTTAAATATTTTTCAGTAATAAAGGATAAAAGAAGGAATAAGCATTCAAAGAAGGTAGATGTTTTTTGCACAAACAAAATCATTGCAACCAAAATTAAAAATGAAGCAAAAAAAGTGTGGGGAATATTACAATAAATATCTTTAATAAAGGCCCCATATCTCAAATATGTAGAGAATTGACTAATCTATAAGAATATAAATCATTTATCAGTTGACAAATGGTGAAAGGACAGGGAGTTATCAAAGAATTCAAAGCTATTTACTAGGATAAAAATGCTCTAAATCACATTTATTAGGGAAATGAAAATCAAATAATTTTCAGGTACTATCTCACACCTATCAGATTAGCTAATATGATAAAAAAAAGGGGGGGGGAATGATGAATGTTGGTAAAACTGGGACCCTAATGTGTTGTGAATTGATTTAACCATTCTACAAAGAAAATTGGAACTTTGCCTAAAGGACTACAAAACTGTGCATACCCTTTAATATCAAAATACCCCTTCTAGATCTATATTCCAAAGAGATTTTTTTAAAGTTGGGGGGAGGATTTATTTATGCAAATATATTTATAGCACTTCTTTTTGTGGTGGCTAAGAATTACAAATTGAGGAGATGTCCATCAATTTGGATATAGTTGAACAAGTGTGAACATTATTGTGCTCTAAGAAATGACAAGAAGAATTTCAGAAAATCTGGAAGATCATATGAATTGATATAAAGTAAAATAAAAAGAAAACAAGAGAACATTGTGTACAATCACAGCAATATTGGACAATGAATAATTGTGAATGACATTATTTTCAGTTATACAATACTATCCAAAAGTACTCATGATGAAACATATTATTTACTGCCAAAGAAAGAACTGAAGTTGTCTAAAACATATTTTTTCTTTCTTTTCTTTTTCTTTTTCATTTTTTGATGTGTTTGAGCCTTTTTGTACAGAGTGAATAAAATGCAAATGTTTTACATAGTTGCCCAAGTATAATGTATTAACAGAATGCTTATTATCCCAGAGGGAGGTAAATGTGTAACTGAAAACTTAAAAAAAAATTAAAATGAGCTAAATAAAATATTATTGAAAAGAAAAAAAAATAAACTAAAAGCCCCCAAATGCCACCCCTATATAAGCAAATGCATGTAATACAATGTATTTCTTTTGGAGTTATAGTAAGCCCCTTTTGGTTTTACTTATCTTAAAATACATTATGATATAACATAAATTAAAGTAAATGTGGCTTCTAAATTAATAAAATGTCATGCCAAAGTATTTTATGATCACTTGATGAACATGGATGATTTCAAGTTACATAGTTTCACCAAAACATATACATACACATGCATACTAAACACTGTTTCTATCATATGAGATCTGTCTATAATTATATTAAAATGTCATTTAAAATCAATAAATATAAAGTTCTCAACAAGTGTCAAGAAAAAATCGACGATTTAGGATTCTGATTTTATATTCACAGGTCAAATTAAGTTCATGGTTTAAGATTGTACTTACAACATCAAACATAAAACTATCAAAAAGAAACCTATGACCATTTTTGGTCAAGAATATCAATAATATTGAAATCAAAATTCAATAGAATCACAATCAATTGTTAAAGAAATGAACACTTATATGATAGACTTAATATATACTTTTGAAATTGCAAAGTAGACCATAACATAATTAGAAAACAATCTAAGAAAATCCACACAAACTTAACAAAAATGGAAGACTTACCAAAAACTTCCTAATTAAAAGAGAGGAAGAAAATTGATATATATCTACAGATCATATGATAAGCTGGTTGAAAACTTCTAAAACAAATATAAAGTACCTCACAAAATGTGCACTCAGCTTGATTTCTTCAGTGTAACTAAGAATAATTCACATCTGGATAAAACTTACATCCTGGAGTAGAATTTATTACCTCAAGTAATATTATATCTACTAGGAAATGTGCAAAAATAACTGAGAAATGCACATCTATTTATAAATCACTTACAAAAGTGTTCTCATTGCCCGGATGTCTTGCCTTCTGTGGCCTGCTGGTCTAGATCATTTCCCACATCTTGGTGGTCCAGGTGTCTCATCTTCTATAGCCTTATGTCTTGGTCATCCAGATATCTTGTCTTCCATTTCCTCATGTTCCAGATGTCTCGCCTTCCGCGGCCTGCTAGTCTAGATCATTTCTCGTGTCTTGGTCATCCAGATGTCTTGACTTCTGTGGCTGGGTGGTCCAGATGACTCATCTTCCATGTCCATGTGGTTTCAATCATTTCCTCTGTGTTGGTAGTCCAGATGTCTCGTATTCCATGTCCTCATGATCTAGATCATCCCATGTCTTGGTGGTCCAGATGTCTTGACTTCCATGGCCTGGTGGTCCAGATGTCTTGGCTTCCGTGTCCTCATTGTCTAGATCATTTTCAGTGTCTTGGTGTTCCAGATGTCACGCTTTCTGTGGCCTGGTGTTTCAGATGTCTTGCCTTCTGTGGCCTGATAGTCCAGATGTCTCGTCTTCCACGGCATCATTGTCTAGATCATTTCCCACATCTTTGTGGTCTAGGTGTCTTGCTTTCCATAGTGTAGTGGTGTAAATCATTTCCCGCATCTTGGTGGTCTAGATGTCTTGCCTTCCATGGCCTAGTGGTCCAGAAGTTGTGTCTTCCGTGTCTTCATGGTCTAGATCATTTTGTGTGTATTGGTGGTCCAGATGTCTCATCTTCCATGGCCTGGTGGTCCAGATGTCTCATCTTCCGTGGCCTCATGGTCCGGATGTCTCGCCTTCCATGGCCTGGTGGTTCAGGTGTCTCTTCTTCTGTGGCCTAGTGTTGTAAATCATTTCCCGCGTCTTGGTGGTCTAGATGTCTTGCCTTCTGTGGCCTGGTGGTCAAGAATGTCTTGCATTCTGTGGCCTAGTGGTCAAGAATATCTTGCTTTTCATGGCCCAGTGGTCTGCATCATTTCTCATGTCTTGGTGTATCAGATGTCTTGCCTTCCGTGGCTTGGTGGTGTAGATCATTCCCGCATCTTGGCAAGACATTCTTGACCACCGGGCCATGGAAGGTGAGACACCTGGACCACCAAGACACAGGAATTATCAAGACCACAAGGCCATGGAAGACGAGACATCCAGACCACCAACCCAGAGAGGGTGAGACATCCAGACCATGAGGTCACAGAAGATGAGACATCTGGACCATCAGGCCATGAAAGGCAAGGCATCTGGAAAAATCTAGAAAATACTTTTTTCTGGATTGAGGCTCTAGAAAAGAATTTTCTGGATTGAGACTCTAGAAAAAATCCAGAAAGGGGTCTTTCTGGATTGGGGCTCTAGAACAATCTAGAAAAATGTTTTTCCTGGATCAAGGCTCTAGAAAAATCTAGAAAATGGTTGTTATGGATTGAGGCACTAGAAATGAATTTTCTGGATCGAGGCACTAGAAAAATGTAGAAAAGAGTTTTTCTGGATTGAGGCACTAGACAAACATAGAAAAGAGTTTTGTGGGAAATGATCTAGACAATGAGGCCACGGAAGATGAGACATCCCGACCACCAGGCCACAGAAGGTGAGACATCCAGATCATGAGCTACAGAAGACAAGACATCTGGACCACCAGGCCATGGAAAACGAGACATATGGACCACCAGGTCATGGAAAACAAGACATATGGAACATCAAGACGCAATAAATTATCTGGACCACAAGGCCACAGATGATGATATATCTGGACCATGAGGCCACGGAAGATGAGACATCTGGAACACCAGCCCATGAAAGGTGAAACATCTGGTAAAATCTAGAAAAAGAATTTTTCTGGACTGAGGCTCTAGAAAAATCTAGAAAAGATTTTTTTTCTGGAGTCAGGCTCTAGAAAAATCTAGAAATCCCCTCCCCCCGGATTGAAGCTCTAGAAAAATCTAGGAAATAAATTTTTCTAGATTGAGGCTCTAGAAGAATGTTTTCTGGATTGAGGCTCTAGACACATAGAAAAGAGTTTCATGGGAAATGATCTAGACAATGAGACCATGGAAGGCGAGACACCTGGACTACCAAGACTTGAGAAATGTTCTAGACCACAAGGCCATAGAAGATGAGACATGGGGACCACCAGGCCATGAAAGGCAAGACATCTGGAACACTAAGATGTGGGAAATGATGTAGACCACCAGGCCACAGAAAGTGAGACACCTGGACCACCAAGATACAAGAAATGATGTAGATCATGAGGCTACAAATGGCGAGACACTTGGACCACCAAGATGCGGGACATGATCTAGACTACCAAGCCACAGAAGGCGAGATACCTGGACCACCAAGACATGGGAAATGATCTGGACTACCAGGCAACGGAAGGCAAGACATCTGGCACACTAAGACATGAGAAATGATTTAGACAACGAGGCCACGAAAGGCAAGACATCCGAACCACCAGGCCATGGAAGCCGAGACATCTTGTATACTAAGACATGGGAAATGATCTAGACCACCAGGTCACGGAAGGTAAGACATCTGGACCATGAGGACACGAAGACAAGATGTCTGGACCACCAGGCCACAAAAGGCGATACATCTGGAACACCAATATGTGGAAATGATCTAGACCATGTGGACATGGAAGATGAGACATCTGGACCACCAGACCACAAAAGGCGAGACATCCAGATCATGAGCTACAGAAGACAAGACATCTGGACCACCAGGCCATGGAAAACGAGACATATGGACCACCAGGTCATGGAAAACAAGACATATGGAACATCAAGACGCAATAAATTATCTGGATCACAAGGCCACAGATGATGATATATCTGGACCATGAGGCCACGGAAGATGAGACATCTGGAACACCAGCCCATGAAAGGTGAAACATCTGGTAAAATCTAGAAAAAGAATTTTTCTGGACTGAGGCTCTAGAAAAATCTAGAAAAGATTTTTTTTCTGGAGTCAGGCTCTAGAAAAATCTAGAAATCCCCTCCCCCCGGATTGAAGCTCTAGAAAAATCTAGGAAATAAATTTTTCTAGATTGAGGCTCTAGAAGAATGTTTTCTGGATTGAGGCTCTAGACACATAGAAAAGAGTTTCATGGGAAATGATCTAGACAATGAGACCATGGAAGGCGAGACACCTGGACTACCAAGACTTGAGAAATGTTCTAGACCACAAGGCCATGAAAGATGAGACATGGGGACCACCAGGCCATGAAAGGCAAGACATCTGGAACACTAAGATGTGGGAAATGATGTAGACCACCAGGCCACAGAAAGTGAGACACCTGGACCACCAAGATACAAGAAATGATGTAGATCATGAGGCTACAGATGGCAAGACACTTGGACCACCAAGATGCGGGACATGATCTAGACCACCAAGCCACAGAAGACGAGACACCTGGACCACCAAGACATGGGAAATGATCTGGACTACCAGGCAACGGAAGGCAAGACATCTGGCACACTAAGACATGAGAAATGATTTAGACAACGAGGCCACGAAAGGCAAGACATCCGAACCACCAGGCCATGGAAGCCGAGACATCTTGTATACTAAGACACGGGAAATGATCTAGACCACCAGGTCACGGAAGGTAAGACATCTGGACCATGAGGACATGAAGACAAGATGTCTGGACCACCAGGCCACAAAAGGCGATACATCTGGAACACCAATATGTGGAAATGATCTAGACCATGTGGACATGGAAGATGAGACATCTGGACCACCAGACCACAAAAGGCGAGACACCTGGACCACCAAGATGCAGGAAATGATCTAGACCACGAGGCCATGGAAGGCGAGATATCCAGACCATGAGGCCACAGAAGACAAGACATCTAAACTATCAGGCCACAGAAGCTAAGACATCTGGAACACCAAGAAGTGGGAAATGATCTAGATTACCAAGCCACAGAAGGTGAGACATCTGAAGAATGAGGCCACAGAAAAGAGAAGTTTGGACCACCAGGCCATGGAAGGTGAGACATCAAGACCACCAGGCCATGGAAGGTGAGACATCGAGTCCATGAGGCCATGGAAGATAAGACATCTGAACCACCAGTTTTATCTTAGAGATAGAGACTGGAGTGTATGAACAAGTATTTTCCAACATTTTCAAATCTAAGGTTGTTTCTTAACAAAGAAACTTAAATGTTATTTTATCTGCCTGTGCAATAGTCCATAGAACAATGAACAAAAGAATCATAGCAGAATAATGGCTTTTCACAGGAATTTTTATTTGAATTGCATTGAACAAGATTAGAATGGGAAAGCATGCACTCATATTTGCTCATGGTATTGTACAGTATTCAAATTCTTTTACATTCATTATTTTATTTTATTTTGATAAACATTCTAAGTTTTACAAAAAAAAAAGGTAATTGTCATTTTCTTCATTTTACAAATATGAAACCTAAAGTTCAAAAATATGACTTGTTTAACTTAGTAAACTTATGTGTCATCCACAACTAGGTAATACTACTAATAATAGCTGCCATTTATACTTGTTTGTGATCTATAAATGATGTTATGCCATTTAATCCTTAAAACAAAAACAGCAACATTAACATCATTGACAATAATGACAACAATAACATTTATTTGGCCTTTGAAAATTTGCAGATTGTTATATGTATTTTACATATGAAGAAAATCAAGATAAAAGAGATAAAGTGATGTACCCAAATGCATACAATTAGTATCAGATATGAGAAGCCAGATATTCCCAAGTCTAATTTCAGTACTCTATAGTATGCAATATTGATGGAGCTGAGAAAGAGTCCAGATTTTCTGATTACTATCTCAGGACTTTAATATAAAAATCAATTTTCTGTTTCTCTCATTCAGGTTTGATTCAATTTTCTAGAACATGGTATATAGAACTATCAAAATCTGGTCAAACTTAACCCTCGCTGAAAAATAAAATAAATATAGCAAATCATCAAAAGAGATTTATATAAATTCTTTTATATAAGGAAGATATTCCCAAATGCTTCTAATTGATTCACCATCTAATAAATTTATTTCCTATGAACCAGGGATGTAGGTAAATAGGAAGTGGAAATATCAAACATCAATAACTAATATTTCAGTGAAGTTAAATGGGAATAGGTGAATTTAATTCAAGTGATTATTGTGCATATCACTGTGAACAAAAATCACTCAGAAGAAATAGAGTACCTTTCATAATCAATAAAAGATGAGGAAAAAGGATTGGAGTATAATCTGATGTAATGGATAGATTTCTGCTTGAGTCCAGGACAAATTATTCAACATCATAGGGTACACAAGTTTGTCCTCCAACCACTGATGCTAAGAAGCCAAAGTTGGTCAGTTCTATGAAAACCTACAACATTTTCTATAAATAATACCCCCAAAATTCACATTCATCGTAGGGGATCACAATGTTAAAATAAGAAATTTAAAATTTTGGAATAATAGGCAAGTTTGGCCTTGTAGTGCAAAAAGAAAAAAAAAAAAAAGGCTTTCGCCATGATAACTTGCTGATGATATCAAACACTTTTTTTTCCTTCAACTCAAAAAGTGATTCTACATGTGGACTTCACCAGAGAGTCAATATCAAAATCATATTACTCTTATATATTGTAGCCGAGGGTCAAAAAGGCCTATCAAGCCAATTAATAACGATCTGGAGATGACTGTGAATAGATCATGAGCTTCTTATTGCAAAATTCAGACTTAAATTGAAGAAAGAAGGGAAAACTATAAGATGATGTAAGTATGATCTGAATGACTCCCCTTATAAGCCAGAAGGTATATCAATCAATAGATTAAAGGAATTAGAACTTGTATACAGCGTGTCTGAAGAACTATGGATAGAAGTTCACAAGAGGCAGAAACAAAAAATTCCAATGAAGAAAAAGAGCAAGAAAGCAAAGAATCTTTACAAATAGCTGAGAAAAGAAGAAAGGGAAATATATATCCCGGTGAATGAAGAATTCCAGAAAACAATAAGGAGAAATAAATTTTTCTTCAGTGAATAATGCAAAGATATAGAAGACAATAGAATGATGATGACAATCTCTTCAAGAAAATTAGATGTATCAAGGGAATCTTTTGTAAAAAATGGGCATGACAAAAGACAAAATTGGTTGAGACTTAGCAGAATCAAAAAGGATTAAGAAGAGGTGGCAAGAATATATAGATGAACTATATAAGAACAATCTTAACATTACCCATAGCTATAAGTGTGTAGCTAATACTGATTTAGAGTCAGAAATTCTGAAGAAAAAAATCAAGTGGACCTTAGGAAATAACACTAACAATGAGGCTAGTGGAAGTTATGGAATTCTAGCTAAGCTGTTTAAAATTCTAAAAGATGCTACTTTTTAAGATGTTGCTGCCAATATGCCAACAAATTTGGAAAACTCAACAGAGGCCACTGGATAGGAAAACAGTTCTCATTCCAATACAAAAGAAGACATTGCCAAAGAATGTTCACATTATGAAACAGTTGTCCTCATTTTACATGTCAGTGAAATTATATTTAAGATATTGTAGGCTAAGTTTCAACAATATGTGAACTACCAAGTTAAACTGCTAACATTCACTGGATTATGGAGAAAGCAAGGGAGTCCCAGAAAACACTAAAAAAAACTATTTTTGCTTCATCTACTATACTAACGTCACAAAAATATGTGGCAAATCCTCTAAGAGAAGGGAGTACCAGATCAAATTACTTGACTTTTGAGGAACCTGAGGAATATGTATGTAGGTCAAAAGCAATAGTTAGAATATAGGACAACTGATTGATTTAAGATTGGGAAAAGAGTATAACAAGGATGTATATTATTACCATATTTCTTTAACTTATGTGCAGACTGCATCATATGAAATGCCATATTGGATGAATCAAAATTTGGAATTAGGGTTGCTGGGAGAAATTTCAATAATTTTAGATGTGCAGATGATCCCACCCTGATGGCAGGAAATGAAGAAAAATTAAGAAACCTCTTGATGAAGGTGAAGCTAAATATTACACACACACACACACACACACACACACACACACACACACACGATCTCAGCAACTGGTCCCATCTTCATTACTAGCAAATAGAGGGAGAATATTGGAAGTAATAGCAGATTTTATGTTCTTAGGTTCAAAAATCACTGCTGATGGCAACTGCAGCCTAATTAAAAAAATGCTTGCTTCTTGTAAGGAGAATTATGGCAATTTGTCTGGCATATTAAAAAGTTGAGACAAATCCATAATCAAAGCATTGATTTTTTTTCAGTATCATTGTATATTTGTGACAGTCGAATTATACAAAGGTTGAATGCTGCAGCATTCATGTATTTTAATTGTCATGCTGGAGAAAACTTTTAAAAATAGCAAGAAAATCAGTACTTAAAGAAAAGTAATACAAACTATTCATTGGAAGGTCAACTATTGAAGCTAAAGCTTTAGTACTTTTAATACACCTAATGGAAAGACAGAACTCATTGAAAAAAAAAAAAAACCCTGATACTGGGAAAGATTGAAGACACAAGCAGAAGAGGGTAGTAGTGATGAGATAGCTAGAATATGTTACAAAAGAAACAAATATGAACTCAGAGAATTTCGGAGATAATAGATGGAGACACAAAGAGTCAGACACAAAGAGTCAGACACAACTGAATGACTAACCAAAGAAAACGTTTTTGGCATGTGTTTTGCAGTGGCTAAAGAACTGATCTCAGATGGGCTTATACCCCAAAGAGATACTAAAGAAGGGAAAGGGACCTGTATGTGCCAAAATGTTTGTGGCAGCCCTTTGTAGTGTCTAGAAGCTGGAAAATGAAAGGATGCCCATCAATTGGAGAATGGTTGAGTAAATTGTGGTATATGAACATTATGGAATATTATTGTTCTGTAGGAATGACCAGCAGAATGAATACAGAGAGGACTGGCGAGACTTACATGAACTGATGCTGAGTGAAATGAACAGAACCAGGAGATCATTATATACCTCAACAACGATACTGTTTGAGAATGTATTCTGATGAAGTGGATCTCTTCGATAAAGAGAGCTAATTCAGTTTCAATTGATCAAGGATAGACAGAAGGAGCTACACCCAAAGAAAGAACACTGGGAAATGAATATAAACTGCTTACATTTTTGTTTTTCTTCCCAGGTTATTTATACCTTCTGAATTCAATTCTCCCTGTGCAACAAGAAAACTATTCGGTTCTGCCCACATATATTGTATCTAGGATATACTGTAACCTATTCAACATGTAAAGGACTGCTTGCCATCTGGGGGAGGGGGTGGAGGGAGGGAGGGAAAAATCAGAACAGAAGTGAATGCAAGGGATAATGCTGTAAAAAATTACCCTGGCATGGGTTCTATCAATAAAAAGTTATTTAAAAAAAAAAAAAAAAGAACTGATCTCAGAATCAGGAAGATTTGAGTTCAAGTTTCAATTTTGATATAAGTTAACCATATAGCTGTAAAAGTTAATTAATTTTTCACAATTCTTTTTTAGAGTATAAATTGAATAGAAGGAATTATTCTTCATGGGTACTGTAACATCTTTGTGGGATATATCTTAAAGTCTTGAAATCACAGATCACATCAAAAAAAAAACCTTAGAAATATACAAATTTTACTTCTTTTCTCTTGGACTAAGTTTTTATTAAAGTCTTTTAATTCAGAAATTATCTCATTTTAGAATTTGTATCTCCAGTACATAGTACAGTGCCTGGCATATAACAGATATCTAATAAATATTTCTACACTATTTTATTATCAAAGTGTTTCTATACTTTTTATTGGTTGCCAAAATGATCATTTAAAATTAATGATTTATTATGGAAACGTATCTTAAAGATCCTGAAAGGGGTCATTCATGTAAATGTACAGGGAAGCCATACTTATTCTGGGCATTTTCTCTTGCATAAAAAAATCTATTTTTATATTTCCTCCTGGCTTCCTTTGGGTCCAAGCTAATTTCCATTTTCTACAAGAAATTTTCCCAGAGTGGTCTTAATGTTAGTGCCTTTGCTCAACTGACTAACTCTAAATTATGCTGTATGCATCTTGTTTATATGTAGGGAAAGTAATGCTGGAGAAACTGAGGCAAGATAGAGATTAGAGAATTTTTAATATTTTATTTGAAAGGGAGAGGTTTACTGGGACCAAATAAATCCATGGTTTGATCCCAGGGCTGAATGAAAGTATTGTCTTCAAGAATCCAGAAGCTAATCCATACTTCCCATGAAGTATATATACACATGGTTCCAAACAACAGGAACAGATTGAAGCAGGTGTGGAATCAGAGCACTGAGAGTGGGAACAGACTATCTATCTGATTCTGACAGGGTGGGGAGAGGCACTGGACATTCTGATAAGTTGGGATCAAGAAGAACAATGATAGGATAGGGAAAGGCATTGGACATTCTGATAAGTAGGGAAGGGCTGGGATCATGATGTCTAAGAAAGGTCTTTCTCCTTTTCTGGATGATGATGATTAGGAGGGTTGAGGTGGTGTTTCAGGATTGAGCAGAACAATTAGGAACTGAACCAACTCCAACTCAACATTTCCTCTTTCCTCTTGCTACATACTTTAACCAATTTCCAACAACCTCTCTAATTAGATGCCCCATTGCTAAAGTAGCAGAAGCAGTGGCAGGGTGGGGGGTGAGTTTAATCTTTACCTTTGAAGACAAAAGATTCCTTTTCTCCCTACCCCATCCAACTTTTTTTTTTCACATGCAAATTTTCCTTGTCTCTCTTATAGAACCTTCATTCTTCTGCCCTTTCCCTTCAAAACTTTTAAAATTCACAATACAATGAATAGCTAATTGACTCCTTAAAACCCAATGTCCAGCAGAGTTGGATTTAAAGCATAATTTATAGTGTTAACAAATTACCCCATGTGTTTCAGAAGGTAACATACTTTACCTAATTGGAGGCACTTGACCCCTTTCAGACAAGGTAACAGAACTTTGCCTTAACAAGGCATTGTTAAAGTCAAGATAACCAAATCTAGCCTGCACAGACAACAGTAAAATTATTTCCCATCATGTTAAAACTGCCCAAAACGATACGTTTGTTTTTTATTTTATTTTATTTTTCTCACTAAAGTTTAGACTAGCATTTAGCATAAAGTCCTTTGTCCTCCAGAGGCTTTACCTGCCCAGCCCAACCCAAGCCAAGTTTTTCTGTTCCTTTTACTTACAGATCAGTGCAACAGGTTAAGAAGTGAGAAATCATAAGCAATTTTTACACTAAGCACAGTTGCAACATTGAAATTACCAATTCTTAATCATTGTTCTTAAAACTTTAATACAGCTCTTTAACCAACAAAACAGACAGACAAATCACACAGAACACAGAACATAAATCACACAGGCATAGACTGCACAGTTACAACATTAAACAAAACACTTAATACATATAACCATAGAGTGCCTCAAAAGGTGCTCAGAGTCAGATCAGACCAGATGTGTCTTAGAAAACACCCAAACCAGAGGAGATCCTCCAAAGCCCTAGAATGATACCATTCTCAGAATTTCATGCCCACTTCCAGTTAAGATGGTGGAGAGGAGGCTCACAGCTGCATAAGCTCCACGCTTTCTCTCACTATCCACTTCATTACAAGCCTCTGAATCAATGCTTGACTGAAAAAAACCCACAAATAGTTACCAAGAGAAGCCATCCTTGAGATTCGCCAAGAAAGGTCTGTCTTTACTGGAGGGCTGGGACGGTTTTAGATCGGGCGCAGGCAGCGGGCAACGGCAGTGAGAGCACGGGAGCAGACTGGAGAGGGGGTGGGGAGTGATCGCAGCCGCCTCTGCGGGGAGAGCTTCGCTACAGGACTGGATACTTTGCTCCGGCAGCAAGTCAGCAGCCCAGCAGAGAAGCTAAAAACACCGGGGCTGAAGAATACAACCCCAAACAGCTGGAGTCTCCTGGGACCTGGCTGCCCCCTCCTTTTCCCCCTGACAGTGACTCAGCACGCTCTGGGATCTCAGAGCGCAGGCGCAGCACAGTAGGGCTAGTGCCTCACTGCTGTCCCCTGCAGTCTGGAGAGGAAGCTCGGTAACACACCCAGCCCCTCCCCCAAAGAAAGACTCCAGTTTTTTTCTGTTTTTCTTTGCTAGTTTGTCTCTGATTATTAGACAGAATGAGCAAGAAACTGAAGAGGACTTTAACCCTTGACAGCTTCTATACAGATAGAGAGCAGACTCTAAATCCTGAGGAGACTAAAAACAGACAGTCCCCAGGTGAATCCCCAAAGGAGAAGATCATCTGTTCCTCAGCACAGATGAACCTCATAGAAGTAATTAAAAAGGCTCTCACAAGGGAGCTAGAAGAAAAATGGGAAAAGGAGAGGGAGTCTTAGAAAAAGAGCCTGGAGAAGTCAGTTAAAGAGAAAGTGGATAAAGAAGTAAAATCCTTGAAAAATAGGATTGGTGAACTGGAAACAGAAAACAGCTCTCTAAAAAACAAAATTGGCGAAATGGAAAAAAATTCCACAGAACAAAAGAATTCAATTGGACAATTAGAAAAAGATCTTAAAAAAGTGAGTGAAGAAAATACTTCACTGAAAATCAGAATTGAACAAGTGGAATTGAATGACTCGAGGAGACAAGAAGAATCAGTCAAGCAAATCCAAAAAAATCAAACAATGGAAAAGGATGTGAAATACCTTATGGGGAAGACAACAGACCTGGAAAACAGATCCAGGAGAGACAATCTGAGAATCATTGGACTTCCAGAAAAGAATGATGAAAAAAAGAGCCTGGACACTATTTTCCAGGAAATTATCAAAGAGAACTGCCCAGAAGTCATAGGAACAGAGGAATTTCATGCCCATCAGCATTCTATCAGTCTGAGAATCTGGATGCTAGCACAGACAGACCAGGTAAACAGATCAGATTATGTCCTAAGACATCCAGACTTACTCTCCTATGGCTGAAATGGAGTGTCCATTGTCAAGCTTGGCTGTGGCTGAAAACTGCTTTTTTCCCCAGAGACTCTGGAGAAATCCAGAGGGCCAGCCTCTCCAGTCCAAGAACCCAGATCTCCAAGGGTTGCAAGGCCCAAGGTGGAGACCCAAAGGTCTCTAATCTCCAATCCTGCTCTCACATCTCCAAATGTAATGCTAGAGAAACTGAGGCAAGATAGAGATTAGAGTTTTTAATAATTTATTTAAAAGGGAGAGATTTACTGGGACCAAATAGATCTATGGTTTGGTCCCAGGCTGAATGAGACTATCATCTCCAAGAATCCAGCAGCTAATCCATATTTCCTATGAAGTATATATGCACGTGGTTCCAAGGGACCAAGGTAGACTGAGGCAGAGGCAGAGTCACAGCACTGAGAGTGGGAATGGACTATCAATCCAGTTCTGACAGGGTGGGAGGATGCACGGGACATTTTGATAAGTTGGGATCAAGAAGAACAATGACAGGATAAGGGGAGGCACCTGATATTCTGATAAGTAGGGAAGGTCCAGGGTCATGATGTCTAAGATAGAAGGTCTTTCTCCTTATCTAGATCATGATGATTAGGAAGGAGGGGTTGAGAAGAACAATTAGGAACTGAAACAGAACAATGCAGGGAAACTGAGGCAGGACAATTTAGGGAAACTGAGGCAAGATAATAACAGGAAACTGTGCCACAACAGTAGTTGTTTGCATGTTGTCTGCTTTGTTGGACTGGGAGTTTCTTGGAAATGAGGACTATTTTCTGCCTTTCTTTGGACTACATTCGCTGGTTTAACATGTTTAATAATTAACAGCCTGGAATAGATACTAAAGAGCAAATCACCTTTTTGCTAATAGAACTATGAAAGTAAGTCTTTGACTTCTTGGAAGTGTATAAATCAGACAAATATTTATTCAAAAGCCTATTTTTTCCATTTAAAGCCTTTTGTTTCAATCTCATTTTACATAATTTCTTTCCTTAAGAAATGTCTCCTACAAGTATCATTACCTGTAAAGCTCATTAATTGAGATTTTTTCCATGACCACTGATTCTTATAATTTGAGACCAAAGAAACAGCATAAGGACTTAGGAAATTTTGTTTGTTTTCTCCAAGGATTGTTGTGAACTGTAATTGCTGCTTTTGTTTCCTCTATAACCACTGAAATGATCTATCTAAAGGTATGCAAAAATCTCTTGAAATATTAATTAAAGGGATATGTCGTTTTAATAATAAACAAAGTATTTTAAAGTGCACATAATTTATTTTTGTGTGTTAAACAATATTTTCGTTTGAATCTTTAAAAATTCTGTCTAAAAGTACAAAAAGAAGTTACCCTAAATATATTGTACCTAATGATAAATTTATGATATAAACTCAAATGAGTCCTTTATTTTCCCTTTTAATTGGTTGGGGGGGGGAGGCAGTTTATGCCTCTATCTGTATTTGAAATGCAATAACTAATATATAAGAATGGCTAAGTAGGTTATTTAAAATGCATGTTTATTATAATTGAGCAAATCAGACTTAGGGAAATACAAATAAGAGATTATCCTCTTTAATATTCTGCCCAGTTTCCTTTCATTTCCTTAGCAAGGGTAATAGATTTCATTATAGTCTGCTTGATTGTTCAATGTGACTACAGACAAATAAATCCATAAGCATTTGTATACCATTTGTAAGGCAGTGTCAGATTGTTAGAAAAAGGTAAGAAGATACAGAAGAAAGATAAAGAAGAAAGATTGTAAACTCAAAAAGTTTACAATCTAGTGGTAAGTTTAGAAAGATATACAAAAGACTACCCTATAAGGGATGTAGTAAAGATACTATAACAGAGGTACAGATTAGTAAGGAATTACAGAAGAAGGGAGTCTTATTTTTGGCTAGAAAGATCAGTAAATTTACATTGAGGAAGTATCACTTTTTTTTTTTCCTGAGGCAAGTGTCTGAGGTCAGATTTGAACTCAAGTTCTTCTGACTTCATGGTTGGTGTTCTATCTACTATACCAACTAGCTGCCTTGGAAATTGCATTTTTACTTATAGATTATACAGGATTATGATAAACAGAGACAAGAGGAAAACTGTTCCAGGCAAATATATCCATATGAACTCAGATACAGGATGGAGTTAAGTGACTTTCTGGAAGAATAGGACATAATTCTTTTTGCCAGCAACATAGAACACATAAGGGTGATTAATGGAAGATAAAAGATGAAAGAGTCAGTTGACCAAGTAATGGAAGGTCTTGAATACAATGCTAAGAGGCTTGAACTTTATTCAGAGAAATTACTGATGTGTTGATATCAAAAGGCAGAGATGATTAAATTTGGATTTTCAGGATATTACTTTGAAAGAGTATAGGATGAATAGAAGACCAATGGTTGCACTAGTGTAGGAGAGGCAAAGATGCTCTGAAATAGTTTTATGATATGTCCAATAGAATCAATAAAGGAATAGCTGGTGGCATAATGGGCAGAATGCCAGGCCTGAAGACCCTAGGTCAAATCTAGCCTCAGACATTTTCTAGCTGCAGATTCTGGGCAAGTGACTTAACCTTTTTTTGCCTCAGTTCTTCATCTGTAAAATGAACTGGAGAGAGAAATAACATACCACTCCAGAATCTTTGCCAAGAAAACCCAAAATGGAGTTACAAAAACCACTGAATAGCGAAACAAAACAAAACAAAACAAAACAAAAAATCAATGGAACTTTGATTAAATATATGTGAATACAATATTTGGCATGATACTTAATAAATGTTTGCTGAAATGTGTATGAGTGTGTGTGTGTATGTGTGTGTGTGTGTGTGTGTGTGAGAGAGAGAGAGAGAGAGAGAGAGAGAGAGAAAGAGAGATAAATTAAAGATTTGATTGAATTTAACCAAAAAAAAAATTGTCATGAACCTACAATCTGTAAAGTACTGTTAATTTTAGGAAATACAGATATGAAAAAGGAATGGTGCTTCCCCCTAAAGGAACTTGCAGTCTAGCAGGTGAAATAAAATTATTTCCAAAACTGACTTAATTTTTAAGTTTCAGATCTGCATTTCCAGCTAGATTTCGGATAGTTCTCCCCACCAGCTCTTAATAGCTCAATATATTGAAAATGAAGTTTCATGCCTTTCTCCAAGAACACATTTCTCCTTCTGACTTTACTATTTCTGAAATGGACAATACTCCTTAAAGAGCCTTCCAGGCTCTTATACTCTTGGCATTATCTTTGACTCTTCTCTTTCTTTTTATGTGGAATTAGCTCCACAATATTAAATCCTTCTCCATACTAATGTTTTCATTAGTTTCCTATTTTTTATGTCACAATATAAGTAGTTATTTATCACTACTTTGCCTATATCATTGCAATAGCCCCAACAGGCTTTTTTGCCTCTACCAAGAATCAAGTGTACCAAGAGTACAATGTTTAAAAAAAAAAAAAAGGTTTTTTAAAGTATTTTTTTAAGTTTTAAAAAAGTTTTAGATTGGAATCAGAGGGCTTGAGTTCATATCTTCATTCTTCAAATTACTATCCATGTGAAGGTGCTTAACAACTCTGATTATAATTTCCTCAAATAAAAAATAAGATAGTTGTAGTACTGTAATCCTGGAGAAACTAAGGCAAGATAGAGATTAGAGAGTTTTTAATATTTTATTTGAAAGGGAGAGATTTACTGGGACCAAATGGATACATGGTTTGGTCTCAGGGCTGAATGAGACTATCTCTCCAAGAATCCAGCAAACAATGTGAGTTCTCAATGACATATATCTATCTATCTATCTATCTATCTATCTATCTATCTATCTATCTATCTGTATATACCTGGTTCCAAGCTACCAGGGGGTAGACTGAGGCAGGGGTGAAGTCAGAGCCCTGAGAGTGGGAGTGGACTATCAATCCAGTTCTGACAGGATTGGTGGGAGGCACTGAACATTCTGATAAGTTAAGATCAAGAAGAACAATGACAGAATGGGGGGAGGTACTGGACATTCTGATAAGTTGAGAAGCTCTGGGGTCATGATATCTAAGAATGAAGGTCTTTCTCCTTAATCTGGATCATGATGATTAGGAGGGAGGAGTGGTATTGCAGAATAATTAAAGGAAACTGAGGCAGAACAATTAGAGGGAACTGTGGCACAATAGTATCTGACATCTAAGAGATTACTTCTAGCTCTAACATTTGATTTGATGATAGCAATAGCTAATAATAATAGTTAGCATTTAAATTGTGCCTAATATGTACCAGATATTTTGCTAAAATGTTTTACATATAACTCATTAGACATTTACAATAATCCTAGAATGTAATTGAAATAATTATACTTATTTTTCAGATGAGGAAACTGAAACTTAAGTGATTTGCCCAGGGTCATATAACTAGTAAGTTTCCAAGGCTGGATTTGAACTCAGTTCTTTTTGAGTATAGATATAGTGTTTTATCCATTATACTATCTATTGTGCTCCAACTGATGATGAGACAGATGCAAATAATGACAAAATATATTAGAGTATGAGAGACAGCATGATAGAATGGAGACACCACTGAATTATTTAAGAAGAAGAGCAGTATAGGAAAGAAATACTAAACATGGCTTTAGGAGCATTCTCTTTGAGATATTTGAATGGGGGATAGGAATGCATCCAAGAGATATGCAGCAGAGAGTTGGAAGTGATGATCTAGAACTTAAGGGAAAAATAGATTGGAAAAACAAAATTGAAAATCATCTTTAGAGATGATCATTGAAATTAGAAATGCTTTACATTACCAAGAAAAAGAGCATAAACAAACAAGAGGGCTAAGGAAAGAAATAAATCTATGGAAATGTTTCCTTTACAGAGAAAAAGAACAAAGAGGAAATTGAGAAATTATCAATAAGATAGGAAAACCAGGAGATTTTAGTGTCAGATGGGTGTCAAAGAGAATGAACCTTGGATGGATTAGCGATTGGATTTGGTTATCTGGAAGCTATCATTGAATCTTGAGAAAGGAAAAGATGGAAGTCAGGTGACAGGAGACCACAAAATTCCATTTGTTTTACTGGCTTATAAAAACATCATCAATTAGTCATGATACACATTTTCCCCATTTTCTACTTTACATTTAATAGAAGTCCCATGTGCACTCAAAGCAAGAATCAAAAATTACTTTAAAATATTATTTTACAATAGTTTTTCACCCAATCTGAATATTTCTTTACAAAAAACATTAAAGCCATCTCAAGATGAACTAAAATGTTTTCTTCTGCTTTCTACCCTGATTCTACCCTGTGATATTTGCCTGAAATAAGGTTGAACTCAATAACGGGGTTGCTTTTGGGATCAATTAATTGTCTCTGGGGTTATTTTGAGAAGTATATTATAATAAAAAAAAAGTTCACTCAACTTTAGAGGCAGAAGATTGAGAAAGATTTGACAACAATTCCTAAGGAAAAAGTTGGGATATTTTGATGCCACTGAAAATCTGACTAAATCCTGACTCTGCCTTTTATTCCCTGCATAGATATGGACAAGTCATTTCATGTGCACAATCTATATATTGAGGGTCATTGGACAGAAAAATTTCTAAGATTTAGTTATGCTTTACATCATGTGTGAATTGCTTTCTCTGTTATCTGCTATCACCTTTGCTTCTCTTGGGCAAGCTTGAAAGGCATAGCTCCAGGGTATTCAGAGATGTTTATACCTTGTCTAATCCTTACCTATGCCCTAAGGCATGTCTTCTATGGAACCGCTTTTGTAGTACCTGCTACTTAGACCCCAAATTTTTGATTCCCCAACTATAGCCACCCAGTTTAAAATCTGGTTTCTCTTCTTAAAGAAAGTCACAGAAATTACCTCTTCCTCAGGCTTTATGTTTACAAAATGGAACTCTAAAAGGTCAAACAAATATATGGTAGTATATATCCTTTACCCCATTCCCTTTGAGAGACTCTGTAAAGATGAAACAACTGAGTGTGTGAGTTGGAAAGGTCAGATCCTACTGTCTGCTGAATATCTGTGCCCTGGCTTATGTTACAACAAAATTCTGAACTCACTGTATCCAAAGTAGATTTTGTCTTTCATCCCTGAGCTCCAATTCCCTTTCTGATTTCACTGTTTTTATCTCAACACTTTCATTCAGCAAATTTTTCACATATAACTCTTTGTTATTGACTGAACTCTCCCCTTTGCACATTTCTCATATACAACTAGTGGCCAACTTCTGTTATATCTGCTTCTGCACTGTCTCCCATCTCCTCCACCTCACTCCCATTGTCACTACCCTATTTCTTAGCAGGTTCCTACACTACTAAACTGATTTCTTAAGAGAGTCAATTGTATAGTAATAAATGTTCAACAAATGTTTCTTTGGGGGAAAATATATAGCATTGTATATATTGTATACAATATTTATTTGCATAATAATTGTATACAATTATTGCATAATAATTATTGTTAATTAGCCATTTAGCCATGTTCAAATCTTTGGCACTCCGTTTAAGATTTTCCTGGCAAAGATACTTGAATGGTTTGCCATTTTCTTCTCCAACTTATTTTACAGACAAAAAAACTGAGCTAAGTGACCTATCCAGGGCACATAGCATACTATTGTATGTATCCTACATTATTACTATTTGGTTAGACAACCAAGAAAATAATAACTAAAAACTCAAGTTGTAGACTTTATCCATTTTCAAGGCATAAATTTTGGCTCCAAGATAACACTTTCTGCCAGTAATCTCTTTATTCTAATCTTTGTTTTTGTATTATCCCCAGAATAATAATTCTTATTTGCTCTTAACTGAGTAAATTCAATGATTCCCTCTTATATACAAGTCAATTTCAAGCTTATTTAAAAGATGTGCAGAACTCTATAGAACCTGTATCATTTAACCTTTCTTTTTTATTTTAATTATTGTTCCCTTATAATATATTTTATTTTTCTCAACTACATGTAAACAAACATTTTTGACATTTAAGAAATTGAGTTACATCTTTTTCTCTTTCCCTCCATTTCTGCCCTCTCTTTGTCAAGGCAAATTGTTTAGATTATATGTGTGAAATCAAACAAAACATTAGTCATATTATGAAAGAAGGGAAAGTCAAGAAACACAAGAATAATAAAGTTTTTTTTAAGTGTTTAAATTTGCATTCAAACTCCATCAGTTCTTTCTCTGGAGGTGGAAAGTATGTTAAGTCATAAATCTTCTGGAATTATATTGGATTATAGTATTGCTGAGACTAACTAAACCATTCACACTTGTCCAGAGTACAATATTGCTGTGATCGTGTACAATGTTGTTCTGGTAGTGATAATTGCAATTTGGATTAATTCATATCAAACTTCTAAGGGTTTTCTGAAAGTACCCTTCTTGTTATTTCTTAGAATATAATATTATTTAATTAGTCATGTTGCTGGATAAAAGAGTATGTAAGTTTTAAAATTCTTTGAGCATAGTTCCACATTGTTGTCTGAAATGATTGAATCAGATCACAACTCCAATAGTGTGTTACCATGCCTGTTTTCCCCAAATCCCTCCAACATTTATCATTGCTCTATTCTTTCATATTAGTCAATCTGATAAATATGAAGTGGTGTCTCTCCTTGATTTATTTTTCAGATCCATTGTTTTTCTAATTACATATTTCCCATTTCCTTTTATTTTTTTTTCATTCTCTTGATTTGATTTTATTGTTTCTAGGTGTCTCATGACATTATTACCTTCCACTTTCAAATTCTAATTTTTTAAGTCATTAAATTTCTTCAGTGATTTTTTTTCTGAGGCAGTTGGGATTAAGTAACTTGCCCAGTGTCACATAGCTAGGAAGTGTTAAGTATTTGAGGTCAAATTTGAACTCAGATCCTCTTGACTTCAGGGATGGTGCTTTATCCACTGTGCTACCTAGCTGCCCCAATTTTGTAATTTTTTTAGCTTGTGGTCAATTTTGGTTTTTAACTCATTCTTCTATTCAATGAATTTTTCCAGATATTTATGATTAACCAAACTGTATCACACCTTGCTTCCTGAATATGCCATTTTTTGATTTTTTTTTTTCAAATTGTTTCTTATGCCTGGAATGTCCATCATTTCCCTCTTCATCTGTCACATTCCTGCCCATCCTTTAAACATTTTTCAAATGTTAGCTCCTTTATGAAGTCTTCTCTGATTCTTCTTTGTTAGAAGAGACATTGCCTTTTTTTTTTTCTTTTTAGTGTACTTTTTTTTTTTTTAACTATGGAGATCCTTGAATGTCAGGATAAATAATTTACACATAATATTGTAGCAAATAAGCAAATATTAAAGGTCAAGTCCAGTTCTTTCTGGAGAACAAGGGAGAATCTAGAAATAGGGCCTTGTGATGTTTTTTTCTATTTTCTTAACCTGGAAGACCACATAAACAATTCCTTCTATTCTCTCTGAAGGAACACTGTTTAATTCTACATAATTGCAAAGAAATTGTGGTTATACCTAATTTTCAAGAAAAATATCTAGGTGCATAATATTCTTTTTCAGTATTCAAATGAAATTGGGACTTTTAAAAACATTCTTGATAGACGTCTCATACTACTGTATAATTGTAGATGCCGATATTTCTCAAGAAGTTTCTCCCCTTAAATTGTATCTGCTATCTCTTGTCCCTTCCAATTCTAAACAATCCTTTTAATCAACAAGGAAACAAATCATCTTCTTACTGTATGTACCATGTAAGTCTTACAAAAACAAAAACTACATCTACCTTTTGTATCTTGCTTATTTGGTTGGGATGATATTTGTTATTTTCAGGAAAGGAATTTAAAAATAAGGTCTTAATTCTGGAGCATGTGCATTATAGTCCAGACTTGAAGATAATGCCACAATGAATGTACTAAAAGAAAATATATGTTCTCATGAAACTAAGACAACTTCTCTTCTAAATATAAACAATGGTTTCTATTTAGTATCTTTATTTGTAGTGTACTTTGCCTAAAAAATTACACTATCAAAGAGGGAAAAAAAAACTCTCTTCACTTCTTCAGTTTTAGTGACAAAGATTCATGGCTAAACAGGAAAACATTAAATGTTAAGCTGTATTGTTCTTCATGTATTTCAGAACAATGTAGTTAATGGCATTTATTTCAATTTAAAAATGAAACCCTTACTTTACCTTTAACTGTGGACTGATCCAACAGACTGATAGTATTTTGATAATTCTATTTACATTTGTATGAGTATATTTTATCAACTACAAATATGATGTTAATTTAATATGTTAGAGTTACTGTTTTTTTTTTTTTTTTTAACAATGATGAGTGATATTTGGAGATCCTAATGAGGTCTGTTCTTATCTAATTAAATGCATTGGAGTTAAGTGATTTCACAGCATTTGTTTTAATTTACCTCTCTACCACAGGGGTAATTCAATTTTCAAACAAGAACACATTTAACTGAGTGATTCCATGGATCAGTGCAATGGTTTTTCATTTTGGGACTATGATTATGATATGAACCCAGAATGAGAGAAAAGAAAATGAACTTAAGCTAATAACTACACAGTTACAGCAGAATTAGTTTAAGTAATCCCAGATTGTTTCCTTCTTTTATAGGAAAATGTATTACAAAAACAGTCCTAATTAAACTGTCTTGGTACTGAATTCTCAGTAGAAAGGCTTAAAAACATATATTGACAACAAGGAGATCATTTCTGATAATGAAAATGCATTTAGAATCTTCCAATCATAACAAGTTGTAAATATATCTCTTTTATAAACTTCTAGCCCTCTCTCACAGCCTTCATTTTTTCCCTTCCATAATATTTATTTTCATGCTTCGATCTAACACCATACTCTCCTGTCCATACTTCATATCACAGTAGTATCTGAGGTTGTAATAGGAGTCTCTTCTATTCCTATAATGACAACAGAATTAACTAGTCTCAATACTATGCACATAAACACATCACATACTTGTTTATATCCATAAGATTTTGAAATTTTTTTCATCCCTTAACTTTTTAAATTTCAAATTGCTATAATATTCATTCTTTAGACATTTTTTATTATTATAGCATTTTATTTACAAGATATATGCATGGGTAATTTTTAAGCATTGATAATTGCAAAACCTTTTGTTTCGACTTTTCCCCTCCTTTGCCCCACCCCTTCCCTCAGATGGCAAGTTGACTAATACATGTTAAATATGTTAAAGTATAAGTTAAATTATATATATATATAGCATCAGTTCATGTAAGTCTCTCCAGGCCTTTCTGAAATCATCCTGCTGGTCATTTTTTACAGAACAATAATATTCCATAGTATTCATATACCATAATTTATTCAGCCATTCTCCAATTGATGGGCACCCACTCAGTTTCCAGTTTCTGGCCGCTACAAAGAGGGCTGTCACAAACATTCTTGCACATACAGGTCCTTTTCCCTTCTTTAAAATCTCTTTGGGATAGAAGCCCAGTAGTTACAATGCTTTGGGGTAACATACCCTTTGGGGTATACACAGTTTGATAACTTTGTGAGTATAGTTCCAAATCATTCTCTAGAATGGCTGGATGTGTTCACAATTCTACCAAAAAAGTATCAAGTTCCTAGTTTTCCCACATCCCCTCCAACATTCTGCATTATCTTTCCCTGTCATTCTAGCCAATCTGATACGTGTATAGTGATATCTCAGAGTTGTCTTAATTTGCATTTCTCTCATTAATAATGACTTGGAGCATCTTTTCATATGGCTAGAAATAGTTTCAATTTCTTCATCTGAGAATTGTCTGTTCATATCCTTTGATCATTTATCAGTTGGAGAATGGCTTGATTTCTTATAAATTAGAGTCAATTCTCTATATAATTTTGGAAATGAGGCCTTTATCAGAACCTTTGACTGTAAAAATGTTTTCCCAGTTTATTGCTTCCCTTCTAATTTTGTCTGCATTAGTTTTGTTTATACAAAAACTTTTCAATTTGATATAATCAAAATTTTCTATTTTGTGATCAATCATGATCTCTAGTTCCTCTTTTGGTCATAAATTTCTTCCTTTTCCAAAGGTCTGAGAGGTAAACTATCCTATGTTCTTCTAATTTATTTATAATCTCATTCTTTATGCTTAGGTCATTAACCCATTTTGACCTTATCTTGGTGTACGGTGTTGAGTGCATCAATACCTAGTTTCTGCCATACTAATTTCCAATTTTCCCAGCAATTTTTGTCAAACAGTGAGTTCTTATACCAAAAGCTGGAGTTTGGGGGTTTGTCAAACACTAGATTATTAAAGTTTATTGACTGTTTTGTCCTTTGAACCTAATCTATTCCAGTTATCAAATAGTCTATTTCTTAGCCAATACCAAAGAGTTTTGGTAATCACTGCTTTATAATGTAATTTTAGATCTGGTATAGCTAGGCCACCTTCATTTAATTTTTTTCCATTAATTCCCTTGAAATTCCTTACCTTTTGTTTTTCCATATGAACTTTGTTGTTATTTTTTCTAGGTCATTAAAATAGTTTTTTGGGAGTCTGATTGGTATAGAGCTAAATAAATAGATTGGTTTAAGTAGTATTGTCATCTTTATTATATTTCCTCACCCTATCCAAGAGCATTTAATATTTTCCCAATTGATTAGATCTAACTTTATTTGAGTGGAAAGTGTTTTGTAGTTTTGGTCATATAGTTTCTGATTTTCCCTTGGCAGATAAATTCCTAAGTATTTTATACTATTGGTAGTTACGTTAAATGGAATTTCTCTTTGTAACTAACTGTTGGATTTTGTTAGTGATTATAAGAATGCTGATGGCTTATGTGAGTTTATTTAGTATCCTGCAACTTTGCTAAAGATGTGGATTATTTCTAAAAAGCTTTTTAGTAGAATCTCTGGGGTTCTCTAAGTATACCATCATATCATCAGCAAAGAGTGATACTTTGGTTTCCTCATTACCTAATCTAATTCTTTTAATTTCTTTCTCAATTCTTATTTCCAAAGCTAGCATTTCTAATACAATATTGAATACTAATGGTGATGGGGGCAACCTTGTTTCACTCCTGATCTTATTGGGATTGGGTCCAGTTTATCCCCATTACATATGATACTTACTGGTGGTTTTAAATACTGATGCTACTGATTATTTTAAGGAAAAGTCCATTTATTCCTATACTCTCAAGTGTTTTTAATAGGAATGGATGGTGAATTATATCAAATGCTTTTTCTACATCTATTGAGATGATCATATGATTTTTGTTAATTTGGTTATTAATATGGTCAATTATACTAATAGTTGTCCTAATATTGAACCAGCCCTGCATTTCTGGTATATATCCTACTTAATCATGGTGTATTATCCTGGGGATGATTTTCTATAGTCTTTTGGCTAATATCTTATTTAAGATTTTAGCATCAATATTCATTAGGGAGATTGGTCTATAATTTTCTTTCTCTGTTTTCAACTTACCTGATTTAGGTATCAATGCCATGTCTGTGTCATAAAAGGAATTTGGTAGGAGTCGTTCATGCCCTATTTTTTTCAAATAGTTTATATAACATTGGGACCAATTGTTCTTTAAATGTTTGGTAGAATTCACATGTAAATCCATCTGCTCCTTGGGATTTTTTCTTAGGGAGGTGAGTAATATCTTGTTCTACTTCTTTTTCTGAAATGGGACTATTTAAGCAATTTACTTCCTCCTCTGTTAATCTGGGAAGCCTATATTTTTGGAAGTAATCATGCATTTCACTTAGGTTGTCAAATTTCGTGGCATAAAGTTGGGCAAAGTAACTCATTATTATTGCTCTAATTTCCTCTTCATTGGTGGAAAGTTTTCCCTTTTCATTTTTAAGAATAACAATTTTATTTTCCTTTTTCCTTTTTCTAATCAGATTTACCAAAGGTTTATCTATTTTATTGGTTTTTTTTTTTTCATAAAACCAACTCTTAGTTTTATTTATTAATTCAATAGTTGGTTTTTTTTAACTTTCAATATTATTAATTTCTCCTTTTAATTTTAGAATTTCAAGTTTAGTATTTGATTGGGGGTTTTTAATTTTGTCTTTTTCTAGCTTTTTAAGTTGCAAGCCCAATTAATTGATGTTTGCTTTCTCTGTTTTATTCAAGTAAGCCTCTAAAGATATAAAATTTCCCCTTATTACCACTTTGGCTGCATCCCACAGATTTTGGTATGGTGTCTCATCATTATCATTATTTTGGGTGAAATTATTAATTGTGTCTATAATTTGCTATTTCACCCAATCATTCTTTAAGATGAGATTATTTAGTTTCCAATTACTTTTTGGTCTATTTACCCCTAGCTTTTTGTTGAATGTAGGTTTTTTATTGCATCATGATCTGAAAAGAAAGCACTTACTATTTCTGTCTTCCTGCATTTAATTTTGAGGTCTTTATGTCATAATACATGGTCAATTTTTGTATAGGTTCCATGAACTGCTGAGAAGAAAGTATATTCCTTTCTGTTACCATTCAGTTTTCTCCAAAGATCTATCGTACCTAATTTTTCTAATATTCTATTTATCTCTTTAATTTATTTATTATTTGTTTTGTGGTTTGATTTATCTAATTCTGAGAGTGCAAGTTTGAGATTTTGCAACTCTCTTAACTTTTCCTTTAGGAAGTTAGATGCTATGCCACTTAGTGCATATATGTTTAGTATTGATATTGCTTCATTGTCTGTGCTACCCTTTAGCAAGATATAGTTTCTTTCCTTATCTCTTTCAATTAGATCAATTTTTGCTTTTGCTTGATCTGAGATAAGGATGGCTACCCTTGCTTTTTTGACTTCACCTGAAGCATAATAGATTCTGCTCCAGCCTTTAACCTTCACTCTCTGTATATCTCCCTGCTTTAAATGTGTCTCCTGTAAACAACATATTGCAGGATTCTGACTTTATGAGAGAGTTCATCCCTTTCACATTTATGTTAAAATTACTAATTCTGTATTTCCTGTCATTTTATTATCCTCAGATTATGCTTTTATTTTTCTTGCACCCCCCCCCCTCCTTACACTCTTTCCAAGTATTAAACTTATGGACACCACACAGCTCTCCCTCTTTAGGATCCCTTCCTCCTTCCTTTGAGTCCCTTCCTCTTTCTTCTACCCTTCCCTTATTACTCTTTTCCTTTTCCCTTTTCCTCTCCCACTTTTTGTATGGGGTGAGAAGTTTCCCTGTAAAACAAATATGTCAAGTATTTTCTCTTTGAGCCAACTCTGATGAGAGTAAGATTTACACTCTCTAAATTCCCTCAGATATGATAGGTTTCCTTTGCCTCTTCATGCGGTGTAGTCTCCCTCTTTTTATCTCCCCTCTTCCCTTTTTCTGACACTGTACCCTTTCCATTTCTATTTCCCCTTTTTATGTTATATCAGTACAATCATATTATATGTGTACTCTTTATGTATATCCACAACAGAAAAACAGTTCTCAAGAGTTCTTTTTACTTTTTTCTTCTTCTCTTGAGTCCTATGGTTGGAGATCAAATTTTTTGTTTAGATCTGTATTTTTTCCTTAGAAACAAATGAAATTCATCTGTTTCATTAAATGTCCTTCTTCCATGGAAGAAAATGTTCAGCTTAGCTGGGTAGTTTATTCTTGCCTGCACTCCAAGTTTTTTTTGCCTTTCAGAATACCAAATTCCAGGCCCTTTGATCCTTTAATATAGAAGCAACCAGATCTTGAGTGATCCTTATTGTGGCACTTTGGGTATTTGAATTGTTTTTTTGTTTTTTTTTCTGGTTGCTTGTAATATTTTTCCTTAGTTTGATAGTTCTGAAATTTTGCTACAATATTCCTTGGAGTTTTTATTTTAGGTTCTTTTTCAGAAGGTGTTCAATGAATTCTTTCAATGCCTATTTTACCTTCTAATTCTATTACATCTGGGCAGTTCTCTTTGATGATTTCCTGTAAAATAGTATCTAGGCTCTTTTTTATCAACTATAATTTTCAGGAAGTCCAATGATCCTCAGATTACTCAGATTATTTCTCCTAGATCTATTTTCCAGATCTGTTATTTTTCCAAGTAGATATTTAACATTTTTTCTAGTTTTTCATTTTTTTGGTTTTGCTTGACTGATTCTTGATGTCTCAAGGAATCATTAATTTCTATTTGTTCAATTCTGATTTTGAATGAGTTATTTTCTTCATTAGCTTTTTCTTTTTTATATGTGCAATTAAGTTTTTTTTTTTTAATTTTTAATTTTATTTTAATAGCCTTTTATTTACAGGTTATATGTATGGGTAACTTTACAACATTGACAACTGCCAAACCTCTTGTTCCAATTTTTCCCCTCTTTCCCTCCACCCCTTCCCCCAGATAACAGGATGACCAGTAGATGTTAAATATATTAAAATATAAATTAGATACACAATAAGTATACATGACCAAACTGTTATTTTGCTGTACAAAAAGTATTGGACTCTGAAATATTGTACAATTAGCTTGGGAAGGAACTCATCAATGCAGGTGTGCAAAAATATAGGGATTGGAAATTCAATGTAATGGTTCTTAGTCATATCCCAGAGTTCTTTCTCTGGGTGTAGCTGGTTCAGTTCATTACTGCTCCATTGGAACTGATTTGTTTCATCTCATTGCTGAGGATGGCCAGATCCATCAGAGTTGGTCATCATATAGTATTGTTCTTGAAGTATATAATGATCTCCTGGTCCTGTTCATTTCACTCAGCATCAGTTTGTGTAACTGTCTCCAGGCCTTTCTGAAATCCTCTTGTTGGTCATTTCTTACTGAACAATAATATTCCATAATATTCATATTCCACATTTTATTCAGCCATTCTCCAGTTGATGGGCATCCACTCAGTTTCCAATTTCTGGCCACTACAAAGAGGGCTGCCACAAACATTCACACACATACAGATCCTTTTCCCTTCTTTATGATCTCTTTGGGATATAAGTCCAGTAGTAACACTGCTGGATCAAAGTTGTATGCATAATTTGATAACTTTTTGAGCATAGTTCCAAATTGCTCTCCAAAATGTTTGGATGTATTCACAATTCCAGCAACAATGTATTAGTGTCCCTGTTTTCCCACATCCTCTCCAACATTCAACATTATCTTTTCCTGTCATTCTAGCCAGTCTGACAGGTGTGTAGTGGTATCTCAGAGTTATTTTAATTTGCATTTCTCTAATTAATAATGACTTGGAGCATTTTTTCATATGGCTAGAAATAGTTTCAATTTCTTCATCTGATAATTGTCTGTTCATATTTTTTGACCATTTATCATCCAATTGAGTTTTTAAATGAGTTCTTTTTTTTTATGGAATTTTTTTCCATTTCACTATATACATACATATATACATATATACATATGCATACACACATACACACACACACACACACACATATATATATATATATATACATATATATATATATATATATATATATATATATATATATATACTGAGTTATTTTCTTTTTCCAATTCACAAATCCTACTTTCTTGGGAGTTCTTTATCTTTTCCAGTTCATGAATCCTACTTTCTTGGGAGTTATTTATCTTTTCCAATTCACAAATCCTGGTTTCCTGGGAGATCTTTACCTTTTTCAATTCACAAATTCAGTTTCCCTGCACTTCCTGGGAGTTCTTTACCTTTTCTAATTCACTTTTTAGGAAGTCGTTGCTCTCTTGCATAGCTTCTTTTTCCTTTCCCCATTTTTCTTCTAGTTCCCTTTTAAGATTTTTTATAGTTTCTTCTAGGGGAGCCTTGTGTGATGGGGACCAGGTTACATCCCCCTTTGGTGTATTGTCTGGAAACTGTCTTTTATTAGTCTTCTCTGGGTTGCAAACCTGCTCTCTTTCTGTATAGAAGCTATTGATAGTCCTTTTGACTTTTTTACTCATTTTTTAAAGCCTTTAGGGTCTGCCTTCAGGGCAAGGAGGTTACCAGCTTCCTCTGCAGAGCAGGGATAGGTATATGGACAGTAGCTGTCCTGTCAATGGGCTGCAAAGTGTGGCTGAGCTGTGGGGCTGCTCTGGGAAATGCTCCACACTGGAAGTGACAAGGTCTGGGTATCATGGCCCAGCTGCAAAAGTGCCCTGCGAGAAGCCCCGCTGTGAGGATTAGCGACTGTCTTGGGGCTAGAGGCTGAGCAGCAATAGTATCAATGTCCCCCTTAAAAGCCTGCTTTGAGTATTAGCAGTTGCCCTTCCACTCATGGCACTGGAAGTGTCTCTGCCTGGGAAGCGTAGTCGAGCTGGGGAAATTCTACTGCCCCATCCCAAGCCCTACACTGTGCAAATTAGAGGCTGCCCTGGGCTGTGCCCCATGCTGTGCAGACTTGAAAGCCCCTACTGCAGAATGCCACTCCAGTACTCTGTTATGGTCTGTGGTGAGTCACTTCTGGAACTGGGTGGGCACAGCCAGATCCTATTAGGCTCTGGCATCCTTCAGAGTACTCTCTATCCTAGGCTCTAATTTCCTCTGTTGTTCCACTACTCTGCAACCAAAGCAAAGCAGTCAGCCTATGGCAGAGAGCTCTCTGTAAACCTTCCATCCACAGAGGTCGCCCCTGCTCCCGGGGTGGCTCCAAATGCTAGCCTCTGGTTCTATCCCTGCCTGTGCTGGTCTGGTCCCTCTGCTCAAGACAAACCTTTTCTGGCAATCTTCCAGATTATCTTTGGCTGGTGAATTGTTGTACTTCCAATCTTCATGAATTTTACCAGCCATGCGCTATTTTTGCAGCTGATTTTAAAAATTGGTAATGAGGATATGAGAGGAGCTTAGAAAGTCCCATATGCCTTCTCTGCCATCTTGGCTCTGCCCCCTTTAGACATTGTTGAATGAGTAAACATAGTAGTAGAAAGAACAGTATAATGAGAGAAAGGAAACCAGTTTTAATTCACACTTTCACATTATTATGCTGGAGATCTTGGTTAAGTGAATTAACTTACCTAGTTCTTAAATTCCTAGCATGTAAAATAAAGGGCTTATTTTTACACTACTATAGCGTTAAAAGTTTCTTTTTATGATTTATTGAGTATCTTTCATGTGCTAAGCACTAAAAAGAATAAAATAATTTGAGATAGTATTTGCCTTTGAGAAGGTGGGGAAAGAAATAGTATAGTAATGTAGAGGGAAAAAAATCAGACATTTTAGCAATGCTACAGAAAAGAAGTATTACAGTAGTACAAATGGTAATTTTCAACCAAAAATCATAGTCATTTTTTTTCCTTCTTTGCCTGCTGGTCCCATAGTTAATAGAAAATGTGCCTTATTCAGATATACTACAATCCAAGTTATATTTATAGAAATATCACTTATAATGAAAGCCCAACAGAACACAGCTTGAAATAGAAGTGTAGTTATATCTCTAGTAAGAAAAAAGTGAGTATTAGAACTAGAGATTAGATATACTTATGATCAAAATGAATAGATGTTAATGGAGTAAGCTGTTTTGAGAAATTCTTGAAAATTTCATCTTTTGATATTTTTTCCTCTAAAGTGGACCGTGTAAATATTTCATCATCAGATATTCAGAGATTGATTATAATGTATTGGAAAATGTGGTATATTTGGATAATCCATGCTTTCTATTAGTTATGATATCAGCTGGCAAAAATAATTGGACTACTATTAGTAGATAGAATGCTTAAGATGGAGACAGGATGACCAAGTTCAAATCTTTCCCCAGAAATTTTATTAATTATATGATCCTGGACAAGTTCCATTTACTCTGCTTGCCTCTGTTTCCTCATCCAGAAAATATCTTAGAAAAAAAAATGTCAAGCTATCCCAGTATATTTGCCAAGAAAAACCCAAATGGAGTCATGAAGATTTGGACATGAGTGAAATAATGAAGCAACAGTTGTGAATTATGGCAAAATTTGAAGGGGAAAAGCACAAAGGAATTTACCTAGAACAAATGACATATCCAGTAATAACATTGTGAAAATTTAATACAAATTCCATTTTAATTCTAACTTGACAATGTATTTTCCATTATGCTAAATAATTTCATTGTCTAAGATTCTTTTCAAATCTATCTTTAAACATTGCTTTTTAAATCAGACAATTTTTCGCTGTAATGGCTACCATTAATAGTTAGCTGGAAAGTAAAATAAGCAGTTAGATTAATAGTTATAGTTATATAATGTGTATTGTGAGGGACTGATAAACATGATGTTATTGCTCAGGTTTTCTTTGAGTGTTTCATATCCACTATTCAAAATTTTTTCAGGTGCACCGTTCCACAGGTCCTTTGTTTTTCTAAGTATCTTTCCTCCATGTTTGACATAAAAACAAACAAACAAAAAACTACAAATTCTCTTTGTAAGTATATAGTAGCCCACCTAGCTTTCTCACACCTAATCAGGAGTCATATCTCCCTCAGTCAACATGAAACACAGATCCCACTCCCTCAAAGGTGCTCTTATATGTTGTCAAAGAAAACACATGACCTACTCCATCAAAGTTGCTTTTATATATTGTCAAGTAAAAAAATACCATATTTTTCCACATTTATATTGATTGAGTTGACCATCCCTCTCCTAAAATCACACTGTCTTAATGTTAGAATCCTTACAAACTGTTAAGTCATGAGAATTGATAGAAACAATAATTATCTAATTTAGCAGGGTTCAGTATGATTGATGTGATCCTACGAGGAGATGTTATGGGACAGAACTTGAAACAAAGTACTAAGTGGAACTGATAGAAACAATGCTTGTGTTCACACCTTTAGAGAGCTCATATAAGGAAGAAGCTCTTAGGGCCAGAGAGCACTCTGGGACAGACATAGAGCACTCTGGGAGTTTGAGAGCCAGAAGCCCTCTCTCGGAGGCAAGACAGATTCATTCCAACTTTCACCTTGGTGCTGGCTGGAGACATTTGGAAGAAGAGAAGCTGAAGCTGGCAGAGGCAAAAGATTAGCGGCAAGAGCTCTCAGAACCAAGCAGAGAGAAGCCACCAGGAAAACTAACGGGACTATTTTGGAGGAAGCAATAAAAGATCTGAACTTTTAACACCTGGCTGCATTTGGAGTGATTATTACTCTGAAACGAAATTAAGGCTGCTGCAGAAACTTCCCCAAGAAACTTGCTCCCAAAGAGAACCATCATATATATTATACAAAAGAAGAAGAACACCATATCTTAACCTTTAACTTAATGTGTAGGTCTAGAGAAAACAAACAAAAACAAAGAAAAGAAAAGCATAGCATAATTGTTTCTAGACCAACGTTTAAGATATAGAAATAATAGGATCTTTCTTTGAGAAGGAGTACAATGGAGCATTGGTTGAAATATATTTTTCTGAATAGCTGTGGATCTCATCAAGAGGATTTAAACTGAAAATGTATAAAAAGTAAAACAAATAAATACCTCCAGATACCTGTCAGTACAGAATTATATTAATAATTGCATAGGGAGAAAAATAATTCCAGAAAACATCATTAATTCTTAGGAAGTTATATCCAAGTAAAGGGGCAGTAATACAACTTAGTACCTTAGTTGTATCAACATAAATGTACATAATATAGGTAGTAAATAAGATTACTAAATATCCTAATATAAAAGAAATTCTGAATTCATATGAATCACCAAGATGTACTTATGTGACCAGAATGTGGTTCTATAAGATATATCTTATTCAAAAGGAGTAAATTTAATAGAAATTGTAGTAGAATAACATTGATGAGCAGATGAAGAAATTGCTAACCACAAGGGACAAAAATAGAAGACAGTCGTTGCTCTCAAGAAGTTTATATAGTAAGGAAAGATAAATGAGAACTGAAACAGGATCTCCAGTAGGTGAGAAAGGCAATGACATACTTGGGTTCTGATCAGAAAGTTCCTGAATCAAAAAATAAATGAATAAAGCAAAAAATAAATTTCAGAGCTCAGAGGGCCCATGCAAAGAATCTGTTCCAGTAGGAAGACAAAACTAGAATGCAAGGCACTATATGGTTTGAAATAAAGAAAATCTATTCAAGTGAATTCTTATTATTCTCAGCTAAATAGCTCCCTAATAGTTTCCCCATGCATTTCATATGCTTTTCAGGTAATGAGTCCAATGATTCTTACTCTCTCTTAATCTTAATCTGGTGAAGATGAGTGTACTTTCCTGTATAAGAGGCAAAACAAATTTGACAGGGGTAAAGAAAGCTCCAATTCTCAATAAGTTCCTTTTGGGACTCTTGAAAATTTTTGGTTTTGTTTTTGGTTTATTTTTGAGTGTTGAGTCATTCCAGGTGCTTTGGGCTTAAAGTTTCAAAAGAAAAGATGGAAGAGGCCAATCCCACTTCAGGCTGTTGATGAAAAAAACTTTGGGAATACATGAGACCTAGTGGTCACTATTTTGTGTCTATTCCCAGATTGCTACACCAGAGACTAGGGAGTTTCCCTTTGGATGAGAATAATCTCTCAAGTTGAGCTAAGTTAGTGGGAAATCTTCTTCTATGTGATCTGATTTATATTTTCTGCTATGAATACCTTCTCTGATTTCTCTTTTTGCTGTGATTTGGATAAATTGGTTTCTTTGTTCTCCACTATGTGGGTTCATGTGAAACTGATATATGGTGGGAAGGAAGTTAAGCCTTGAATATAGATGTTGGGATTCTGCTTGACACCCAATAAAGCAATCGGAAGTTAGCTTGACCCTAATCATATTTTCTTAGATGAACAATATTTAAGAAAGCAGATATTTTACTTCTAACCTGATGCCCTCTCTTTGTGGAGAGCAGAATAGCCTTTGGTCCAACTTCAGGCTTCTCTTCCTGACAGGAATTAAAGTATTCCTTGGATAAAAAATGTGGAGAGAGGTTAGATATGTCTATTCTGCCTCTATTTGAGTTACATGCAATGACAGGACTCCCTATAATATTTTTGTTAAATTGATGTTTTTGCATTTTTTCCACTCCTTACTGGCTGGTTGTGGGCTCTAACATGCTATTTCCCCTGAGCTTTTTTTTTTTTTTTTTGATTCTTCTGTTGTGGGACCATTACTGCAAAAATCCTTTAGGGTTAGGCTGGTGGGGTAAGGGTAAATAAATTGTTTGCTACTCTTACCTTTTAGGACTGACTGAGAAAGGGCTGTAGGGACCCTATTTTGTTTTTATTTTGTTTCTATTGCAACCTATCTCAATGCTTTCTATAATTTTTTGGTTTAATTTGAAGCACATTCTTATAACACCTACTAGGAATTTTCACAAGCATTTGTTAAATTTCATTGAAAGATGGTAGTAAAATGGTAAACCACTCTCTGGAACTCTGCTAGGCGTGCTTTTCACTGAAAGCAGGACAATTGATAATTATTGTTGCAGTTAATGAAAATAAATGAAGGAAGAGGTAATGAATTAAATTAGAGTTCCTAAGGAAAAACTAGGGAGGAGGATAACCTCTTTAGGACAAAAGCTAGAAAACCTTCCTAAAGTCAGCCTGAATAAAAGAAAAAAGATACACATCCATTGGTACAAAACTAAATATTAGAATAAAGTGAAAAGACAAACAAATTATTTTGAATGTTTGAAGAGTTAGACTAAACAATAAAAGTATTTGCCAATAAGGAAGAATTGTTTATTAAAGTAGAACTGAGAAAATATCTTGACATGAATTAGCCAGTCTGTAATTTTTTTGGACAGAATAGGAGGAGAGTACAGCAAATAAGCTCTTATTGACTGACACTAGATTTTGAAAAAACAGATTTTAAAAAGTTTTAAAAAAAAAAAGGATAGGTTGCATCTCACGGCCTAAAATTTTATGGAAGAGAGAAAGCCTATGAAAAGATGAGTGTACTCCCAAAGATGGAATTCTGAGGATACAAAGACACATTGCTTTGATAATACAACAAAGGAGAAGTAGTAGAGCAAGCATTGACCCATTTAAATTTTTAAAAGAAGCCTCACAGAAGATTAACTTAAAAATGGTTAAATTAGAATGATGCAAAATGGTGTGTCCCAAAAATCTTAGAGCAGTGAAAGTGCTTTTGGTTATTAAAATTTTAATTGCTTGAAACTCTTCTAAGGTTTTTGAGACATCTGTACAGTGATAGGAATGCTAAATCTTGGAAGAGATTGAGGTTACAAAGAATATGAATAACTACAATTAAGGCATTCTATATGTCTAAAGATCTCTCTGTGTTCATCATCTGTTAGGTGTCTGGTCTAGAAAATAGAAAATTAACTCACTTTCAAATAAGAAAAGCACTTATCAGTTTTTTGATCATTTATTTACTTATATTGCTCACATGTGACTACATAATTATTAAAACAAAGAAGATAATCTATTTACCTACAACCCACATGTCACTGATAAAAATAACCTTTCTCTTATTTGGGGAATAATAAGAATATCAAACAACAAATAAAGCAGATGTTCAAAGGTTTTTCTAAACCCTGATCTGATATTAAGCCTGACAGTTCCATCTATATTCTTAATACTATTCCATATCATATTTTAGCTATGAAATGTATCCCTAATTTAAATACAAACATACATACAGTTTATGAGTATCTATCTAGTCAGACAACAATCCTTTGCTAAGCTGCCTTTTTTATGGGCTAGACACTTTATTAAGCATACAGAATAAAACGAAAGGCAAAATACAATGCCTACTAGGAAGGATCTCAGAATTAAATGGCGAAGAAAACATGTAAATAACTGTAAGAATACTATATGAATATAAATATGTCTCTATATACAATTAATTGGAGAAAATCAATATAGGAAAGTCACTATCTTTAAGGGGGTTTGGAAAAAGCTTCAATGGAGAAGGAACTTTAGGGAAGCCTTGAAAGAAGCCAGTGAAGCCAGAAGAAGGAGATGAGAAGGAAGAGAGTTTCTGGCATGGGGGAGCAGCAAATTAAAAAGTCCAGAGTTGACAGATGGAATATTATTCTAGGGGGAAAGAACTTCAAGGATGCCAGTGTCACTAGAGGATAAGAATATGGCATTTGAAGAAATGGGGAAAGCAGTATATGATAAAAGAAAACCTTTAAATGAAATGTTGATAATAATAACAATCTGCTTATCATTTATTCAACTTTTCCACTCTCATAGCTTTTCGACACAATGTAAACAAATAGTAATCCACCTTTGAAGAAACAGAAAGTTTCTTCTTTTTTCTTTTTTATTATATTCTTATTCTTTACTTTCTTATTAAATAGTATTTCAAACTAGCTTCAGAGACAAAATTTTTCAAATAAGTTTAAAAGTTAAAAAACTGTAATTGAGACAAATATTGGATGCTTATTCAAAGAAAGTTTTTTTGAATTTTGAAAGAAAATGTGTGTCAATACAGTAAAAAACCTGACTGATACATTTTATTAGGAATATAATTTATGTATATATGTATGTACTTACATATATATATATAATTTTATATTTTGAGTAAAATATATAATTAAATTGGTGCTTAAAATTTATTATTTTTATTTTATCATCCAAAGAGATCCAAATAAACTTTACTTTTTATCTTAGAATTCGATTGAAACAAAAGTTTTTTTTATGAGTTTCTTTATGACAATTTGATAAGATCAGGTAGTTGAGATCTCTTTTATTCTAGGCAACAGAGTCCAACAAAATGAAATAAATGAACAGGCCTACTATAAATACCATGTATGAAGCACTATACTAAGTAGTAGGGGTACAAATAGAAGCAATTAAGATAATCTTTGCCCTCAGGGACCTTAAATTTTATTAGAGAAAGAAAGGGAGGTGCTCTTGGATGTAGAAGTTAGAAGGAATGATGATTGGAATCATATGGTAAATGGTTGACATAGCCTTTCTAAAAATGGTAATGTTGATCTGATTACTTTTTCAGGATTATAATTGGAAAGCCAGGATAAAAGATTGATTGGGAAAGATGATAGTAGGGATAGCAGCATAACCAAAAATTGATCTAGAAATGGTAAGCCAGGGATCAGTCAAGAAAAGGTAAATATTTACCAATCTGACCCCAGAACCACAATGAAAATTCCAAGTCACACTGATATTTTATTTAATATTCTGTGGATGCACTAGAAGATCAATAGTTCCCAACCACCAAAAGACTAAAAAAAGAATGTAAGTTCTTTCTTTTTGGTCAAATAACCTTTATGATATAGAGTTATTTAAATATTTTCATTATTTTTTAATATTTTAGTCTAGGTACTCTTTGGGCACCACAAACTACTTAGCAACTTATAATTTACTAACTTTCACAAAATGTTTTTGGTGGCACACAGTAAATATTATTCATGGATATGTTATAATTTTTCATGCAAAGCTCTTTTTAAAAGTACAGTGGCTTTTATGCAGAATGTTTCAGGAAGAAAAGAAGAAAGAAAAAACACTTCAAGAAAGTCTTGATGGTCAAGTTTAAACAAATATGGGGATTATCTTTCTTCCTCATCTCTTATTCTGAATTTTCCTATTTTTATCAATGGAATCATCATTTCTCCAGTAACCCCCAAAATTATCATGATTCCCCTTGATTTCTGACTTTCTATCAGCTCACATATGCAATTAGTCACTAGGTCTTGTTCATTCTGCTCCAAAATATCTCTCATTCATGATCTCTTCTCTTTATTCTATATTATACATCTCCCAAATGCAGGGCCTTACTACCTTTCACAAGAACTATTACAATTCTGTCCTAATTTGTATCTTTTCCTTCTCTCATCTGTCTCTAATTCATCCTTCTCACAACTATTAAAGTGATATTTTTAAAGCAGCCTTCACTATTTAATCTCTCTGTTCACTAAACTATAATGCTCTACATTGCCTTCAGAAGTAAATATCAACTACTCTCTTGGACATTCAAAACCTTTTACAATATACTTAACTATTTGCATATTTAATATACATTATTCTCTTTCAACCATGCAGGTAATTTGTTATTCTTATTCTCACATAGAGAACTCCACTCCTATCATGTTATTTATTCCTCATGCATGTAATGTTCTCCTCTCTTCACCTATGCATCTTAGAATTTTCAGTTTTCTTCAAAACAACTCAAATGCTACTTCCTATGTAAGGCTTTTTTTCTTTCTTCCAATAACCAATGTCCTCTCAAATTACTGTGTATTATTTTCTATGCATTTTATGTAAATACATACATATATACATACATGTCTTCTCAAATAGAAAACAGGTTTCATATCAATAGAGACTGTGACTTTGTTATTGAATCAATCTCATTTCATCCATTGCCTAGTAGATATCAATCAGTGAACAAGAATTTAGTAAGAACCTACTATGTCCCAGTTCTGTAATAAACACTAGAGAATAGATAGAACTAAAGACAAGATATGATCCCTGCTATTAAGGTGCTCTGAGTCTAGCTGGGGAGATAGCTTGAAAGTAAGTTAGCCCCCATTAGTTGTTTATAGGGTAAATGGAGATAATCAGCAGAGGCAAGATAATAACATTGAAGGGAATTGGGAAAGGTTTCCTGAAGAAGGCAATCTTTTAGATAGGACTAAAGGACAGAGAAAAGTCAGAAGACTGAGATAAAGATGGAGAGAAATTCAGGCATGGAAGATAGCAAATGTTTCTGGAGTCCAAAGTTTGGATTGTTTTGTGAAGGGAATGGCATGGAAGCCAGTGTTATGGTCTGTATGTGGAAAAGGACTAAGAAAACTCAAATATTAGAAATATACCAGTTCATGAAAGGCTTTAGTTGTTAGAGAAATTTATTAAACAGAGAGTTGACATCATCAGATCTATGATTTATAAGTATCAACCTGATATTTATATCTGAATGGAAGGAGGCTTGAAGCAAGGAGTCCAACCAATGAGTTATATCAATAGTCTAGAAATTAGAGATAAGGGCTTGAACTAGGAAAGTCGCAGTATTGGAGACAAGAAGTGGGGATATGTAAAAGATGTATTGGACATAAAATGGACAGGACATGGAAACAAAATATGAAGAGTAAGAGAGAAAGTTATGTGGGAAAGAGAGAGGGAGAAGGAAAAGACGGAGAGATCCTTCACTTTTTTCTCTTCCTTTGTAACCACTCTACTTCCTAGTCCTTCCTAGTCGTCATCCTTATTAACACCAGTCAGGGTTATTCTAATAGATATCATGTCTGTTAACTTCAGCATCCAATCTAAAATACAGTCATCCTCTTCAAATATTTTATCGCTATCACTTTTGGTTTTTGTTACAGAGTACATTTAAAAACTTAAATCAACAATGCATATGTCAAGATATATGGTTCATTTACACTTACAGCTGAATACCTCTCTAGTGAGATGAAGGATAAATGATTCAATACCAGTTTTCTATGGTAATGATTGATTATTGTATTGATCAGAATTCTGAAGTCTTTTACTATTGTTTTTCCTATATTACCTCAAACTTTCTTCATATTAGTGCTAGTTAATGTTTCTTAATCATCTCTCTCAATATATCATTCATCTACTCAAAAGACATTTAATTTTTTTCTCTTATTTCCTACAAAATCCAAATCCTTTAACATATCATTCAACTTCTTTGTCATTTATCTCTAAATCTGGAATTTTCCTTGACTTTTCAGCTTCATTTCCCACTAGCTTAATAGAAGAATCCTTCATCCTTCTGTCCAGTTTTCCTTCTTCTGAGCTTTTGTTTTTACAGTTCCCTCTTTGTTTCTTTACCCCCATCTATGCCTGCTGAAATCATATACATGATCTAGCTTTTTCCTGAACCCTTTCCTGATTATTTTCTTCCACTTCCAACTCCAATAGAAAATAGTCTTTTCTTTCTCAGATCTAAATTATTATTTTGTACTTCTATGTATATGTTTGCTTTGTTTTGAATTATAGTTGTCTGGATATTTCCATGATACATTATAAATTTCAGGAGGATAAGTTCTCTGTCTTGTTTAATCTCACCATCTCCTGAAGTTCCTGGCATAGTGCTCTGCATATTGTGGGAACTCAATTAATATTTATTGAATTGAGTTGCATAAGGAATGAATAGATATTTTTAAGCAGAGATTTTTGAGCTAGTTGTAAGTTTAAGTGACAGATACATAGTGACAGACTCTGCATATATAAAGTGCTTTTACAAACCAAAGAATGATCATCAAATTGTTTAGTAAGAAAAAGAGAGTGTGTTTTAATCCTCACAGCCACACTTATATATATAGATAACAACTACCATGAAGCTGTACAGCATAGTTATAGTCATTTGTATTTGTTGATTTGGAATATAAAGCAAGCTTTCTTTCTCTATGTATGTATGAATGTGTGTTTGTGTATCTGTATGCACACTATATGAGTATGTGCATATACACACATATTTATATATACATACATACATGTGCACACGTATATCTTTTAGGCATATGTTCATGTACATAGAGAGACATTTATGTGTATTTTGCGTAGAGTGTGTGTATATATATGCATCTACACATACATGTAGAAATTACTAAATAAACATTTATTAAATCTAGATTTTATTCTATCCCTAGAGTTCTCCAGTAACCTTACAAGAGTTTGGAATATCTTAGACTCTCTATAAATGATTATTTTCTCCCCAGTTGTTATTCCTTCAATTGTACAGGTTGTATCCCCTGTGCCCCAATGTTATGAGTTCAAATGTTATCCCACTAACAGATTAGCTTTTACACAAAAAATATTTACTTCAGAATAATATATATATATATGTATATATATATATACACACACACACACACACACACACACATATATATATGTATATATATATATATATATATATATATATATATATATATATATATATATATATATATATATATATTAAGGGAGAGATAATATGTCCCCTGTGTTCTGGAGGAATAAGTTTGCATATATGTGAAATATAAAATCACATATATGCAAACTTCTTCCTCCAGAACACAGGAGACATATTATCTCTCTCCTCACCTTAAGCTCTGGAAGTAGGAAGAGGATTAGGTTCATAGTTTAACTCAGGTCCAAAAAGCAAGGTACTAGTTTCAAGTCTAAAACCCACCTCAGACTTGAATCCTAGGCATCCTGATTCTTTGGGATTTTCATGCTAAGCTGACTGGCTTCACCATCCTGCTTGCAATGCTGGCTCCAAGGTCACTATGGCTTGAACTTCTGATTATTCTGTGGTTTATTTCTAGTACCTTAAACTGAGGACACAACTTATAATAGATACAAAGCCCCCTAAATCCATTTTTCAGAGCCAGGGTAAAAGACACACCACAGGGGAAGAAGAATCCTTCTCCTCTCAATAATTCAGATTGTGGCCACCACACTGGACATAAAAAATAAGATTTGCCCACGAGAGCAGAGATGAAAGAGGGTAGTAGAATAGAATGCATCTGGAGAGGAGTAAAGGGCTCAGTCTTCCCAGTTTTAAATACCCAGCAAATCAAATGAGACTACCACCAACTATGTAGTAGGCTCCAAACCAGAATGGGTATCTTCAGACCAGCCTAGGTTACATATATACCTATAATACATATACACATAATTATGTGTGTGTGTATGTGTGTGTGTGTGTGTGTGTGTGTGTGTGTGTGTGTGTATACCCAAATGTATTGGTACTTTCTATCTTTTTATCTCTATGACCCTGTCACTCTCATGCCATATTTCCTGTCAGTATCTTCTTTGTTTGATTATAATGGCATATGATGTTCATTTTTGCCAAAAAGATACATTCTTTAAGTGGATTTCTTTGACAAAGAGACCTGAGTTTCAATTGATAAATGACGGACAAAAGCAGCTACACCCAAAGAAAGAACACTGGGAAATGAATGTAAACTATCTGCATTTTTGTTTTTCTTCCCGGATTATTTATACCTTCTGAATCCAATTCTCCCTACGCAACAAGAGAACTGTTCGGTTCTGCAAACATATATTGTATCTAGGATATACTGCAACATATCCAACATATAAAGGACTGCTTGCCATCTAGGGGAGGGGGTGGAGGGAGGGAGGGGAAAAAAAATCGGAACAGAAACGAGTGTCAATATAATGTAATTATTAAATAAAAAATTTAAAAAAAAAAGAAATAAAATAAAATAAAAAAAAGATACATTCTTTAAAGGAAGAGGCAGCATAGCATAATGGTTAGGGTCAACAGACGAATCCAGTAACACATAAATAAAGCACTGGAAGAGTATCTGAATCCATATCTTTTATCAAATACTGACTAATATTTTCCAGTTCTTAATCAATTATCCTATTTTCCTATGTTCTCCTTGGAAGAAAACCATATTAAGTCATTAACAATATTAACTACTACTCTTCTTCTTCTTCTATTACTACTTCTCTTCTTCTTCTTCTTCTTCTACTACTGCTACTACTACTACTACTATTCTTCTTCTACTCATTACTACTACTACTACTACTACTACTACTATTACTTTTCTACTACTAACCTTCATCTTCTTTTTCTTCTTCTACTATTACTACTACTACTTTTTTCTTTTATTACTACTACTACTACTTTTCTACTACTATTCTTCTTCTACTACTAATCTTCATCTTTTTTCTTCTTCTACTATTACTACTACTACTCTTTTTCTTCTACTATTACTCCTCCTCCTTCTCGTCTTCTTTCTTATTTCTTCTTCTTCCTTCTTTCTTTTTACTTTCTTTCTTCTTTTTTGCTAGATTAAAAAAGTCAGGATTTGAACCTGTGATTTAATCTATGTAGGAAATTCTACACATGGGAATTCCCTCCACAAGTACAGATAGGCAATTTCTATGATTAGATTATAGGGCATTACAGTGCATAAAGGGTACATATTTAGTAACATTATAGGTATATATGAATGTATATATTCATGTGTGTATAAATTAAATGTGTGAGTATACCTGTATATATTGATGTGTTTGCATATATCTTTGTGTGTATATATGTAATTTTGGAAGGAGCTATACTCTTCATGATATATATACATATGCACACACATATATCCTATATGTATGTGTATAGATAGATAGATAGATAGAGTTTCGTATTTAACTCATTCTTGATGTTATTAGGTTTCCAGAACTATGAACCTTCATTCCCCCTCTAATGCCTCTGTGTTCATTCTCCTGCTACTCCTCATTTCTGTAATGTAACTATTTTTATCTTTTTTCTAAACAGTTTTGCCTTTTAGACTCAACACCGAACTCTACCCCAACCATTCTTTTGCACTACCAATCACTGATGTCAATCTTAAATATATGTCATACATCATCATGCACAACATATAAATGATTTGTCCATGTTGAGTCCCTTGAAATTAATCTTTGATATTGGCTCATATATGTTAAATTTTCCCTTTTAAGAAATTTTTATTTTTTTCTGATTATACATGAATGTTATCTTTTTTAAACACATATTTCATAATGAATCTTGTTGGGAGAAAAAATCAGAGCAAAAAGGAAAAACCACAAGAGGAAAAAAAACAGAAAAAAGAAGTGAACATAGCATATGTTGATTTACATTCAGTCCTCATAGTTTTATTCTGGTTGCAGATGGCCTTTTCAATCCAAAATTCATTGGGATTTCCTTGGACACATATATTAAATTTTCCATTAAGTTCGGTTTGGTTGAGACAAACTCCTGAAAATCATCAAGTTCATTGAATGGCCATGTTCTTTCCTTCAATGTTATGGATAATTTTGCTGCATAGGATATTTTTGCTGTAAGTGTAGTTCTTTTGATTGCTGATATATAATTTTCCAGGGCCTGTTTTCTGTGGCAGCTGAAAAGTTGTGTACAATTCTAATTGTAGCCCCAGCATATTTGAATTGATTTTTGCTTGTTTCTTACAAAATTTTCTTTTTGATTTGGGGATTTTGAAATTTGGCAATAATATTCCTATATGTTTTCTACAATGGACCTCTTTGAGGTGGTAATTGGTAGATTTTCCATATCTCTATTTTCTCCTTGTGTTTTATCACTTCAGTAAAATTATTCTTTGATTATTTCTTTCATTATTGTGTCAGATTATTTTCTTTTTATCAGTCTATGATGAGTTATGACATACTATTTTCCATTGTTCCCAGCAATATTTGTCAAGTACTAAGTTCTTATCCCAGAGGTTAGACTCTTTAGATTTATCCAACACTAGATTAATAAAGTCATTGACTATTATGTCTTGCAAACCTATTCCCCTCATTCACTACTCTATTTTTAGCCAGTAACAAATGGTTTTGATGATTTTTCACTTTATAATATAATTTTATGTGTGGTACAGCTAGGCCATCTTCCTTTACATTTCCCCCTTAATTTCTTTTGAAATTCTTGTACTTTTATTTTTTCAGATGAATTTTCTTCTTTTTTTCTAGCTCTATAAAGTAATTTCTTGGTAGTTTAATTGGTATGACACTGAATAAGTAGATTGATATTGGTAAAATTATGTTATCTTGGCCTACCCATGAGCACTAGTCCCTGTCTTTGTTTTATCATGTAGACTCCCAAATATTTTATATATTTATATTGTCTACAGTTATTTTAGAGGAGATTTCTCTTTCTATCTCTTGCTGCTGGGCTTCATTGGTAACATAAAGAAAAGCTGATGATTTGTGTGAATTTATTTTACATTCTGCAACTAGATAGATCTAGTAATTCCATAGTTGATTCTCTAGGATTCTCTAAATATATCATCATGTCATCTGCAAAGAGCAATGGTTCTGTTACTTCATTTCCTACTCTAATTCCTTCATTTTTTTCTTTCCTATCACTAATGCTAATATTTCTAGTCAATGAAATTATTGATTGTTTCTACAATTTGCTGTTTGACCCACTCATTCTTCGGGATTTGATTATTTACTTTCTAATTCATTTTTGCTCTATTTTCCTGTGGACCTTTACTATATGTAATTTTTTACTACATTGAGATCTAAAAGTGAATACCTTTACTATTTTTTTTCCATTCTGCATTTGATTGTGAGGTTTTTAATATCCTAATATTTGGTCAATTTTTGTGTAGGTGCCATGTGCAGCTGACAAAAAGATACATTCCTTTCTATCCCTATTCAATTTTCTCTACAGTTCTATCATACTTAACTTTTCTGAAATTCTGTTCACCTCCTTAACTTCCTTCTTGTTTAATTTGTGTTTAGATTTATCTAGTTCTGATAGAGGGAGATTGAGGTGCTCACTACTATAATTTTGCTATCCATTTTTTGTTGCCACTCACCTAACTTCTCCAAGAATTTGGATGCTATACCACTTGCTGCACATATCGTTAATATTTATGCTATTTCATTATCTATGATACCTTTTAGCAAGGCGTAGTTTCCTTCCTTCTTAGCTCTTTTAACTAGATCTATTTTTTTCCTTTGCTTGATCTTTGTTCAGGATGTCTATCCTTACTTTTTTTTTTTTTTTTTTACTTTAGCTGAAGCATAATATATTTTGCTCTAGACTTTTAACATTACCCTGTATGTTCCTCTGCTTCAAAGATGTTTCTTGTAAACAACATATTATAGGATTCTGGTTTTTAATCTATTCTGCTATCTATTTCCATTTTATGGGCAACTTCATCCCATTCACATTCACACTTAAGATTAGTAACTATTTATTTCCCACCATCCTATTTTCCCAGGTTATACGTTTCTCTCTCCTTTCATCTTTTCCCTCCTCATCAATGTTTTGCTTCTGTTCATTAACTTCCTTAATTTGCTCTATTTTCATCTCCTCCTTTCTTATCCCTTTTTCCTTCTACTTCTGCTTTTCCTTCTATTACCCTCTGCCTTGCCTTTTCCACTTCCCTTCCTACTTCTCTTTAGGATAAGATAAATTTCTATACCAGATTAAATATGTATTTTATTCCCTCTTTGAGCCAAATCCAATGAAATTAAAATTTGAGCAATGCACATCCTCCTTTATTTTCCTCAACTTTAATAGGCCTTTTGTACCTCTTCATGTGGCTTAATTTATCCCAGTTTGCCTCTCCTGTCCTCTTCTCCCACTACAATCCTTTTCCCACCCCTAATTTCTTTTATATATCATCATTAAAGTCAACTGGTATCTACATGCTCTAAGTCAGGAGTCCTCAAACTTTTTAAATAGGGGACCAGTTCACTGTCCCTCAGACTGTTGGAGGGCTGGGCTATAGTAAAAACAAAAAACTTTGTTTTGTGGGCCTTTAAATAAAGACACTTCGTAGCCCTGCATGAGGGGGACAAACATCCTCAACTGCTGCATCTGGCCCGTGGGCTGTAGTTTGAGGACCCCTGCTAAATATAGCCCTTCTAACTGCCCTCAACAAAGATACAGTTAAGTATTACATGTATCTTCTTCTCGTATAGGAATGTAAACCTTTTTTTTCCATTTACCACCACTTCAAAGAGGTACCTGACATAAAAACTATATATTTAAAGACAAAGATAATCAGCAAAGATAATCAATAAATCACAAAAATGTGAAAATATTGCCTTTCAAAAAAGTTTCATAATAAACATTTTGGTTTGCATAATAACTTTCTTTTTATTGGTAGTTTTGCCTATAAGAGTTCAATGTATATTGATAAAGGTAAGTTCCTAGGCCATTAAAGGATGACTGTTTCTGTTTCTAGGATACATTTCTTAATCTTATAACTAGCATATAGTTTGGTGTAAAACCATGTTACAGCATTTCATCTTCTATCATTCCCAAATCCAGAATTTAGGGGGATTTCTGTCATTTAAGAATAATCATGCTTAATAATATAGTTCTGAGAGTTCTTCCTTGTCCACTAGAAGTAGAATTTCCAAAACATTTTCTCTAGTTTATATTTTGCAATCTGATAAAGATCCCAAGATCTGAAAGCCTCAATTAATTTTTACTGGCAAAAAGGTTTGTTATGGTCTTGAATGAAAACAGTGAATTTCACTGGTAATTACTCCTGACAACTTCATTTCTACTCACATTGTATCATGTAAATCATACATATATACAATACTGTTGTTAACAGTAGTTAATAGCTAGTGAGATTTCCACCCCCTTGACCTTCTTGTTGTTCTTCCAACTTTAGAAAGTATTTTAGAAGCATCAGTAACATCTATGTACTTTTGAAGACTTTTCCTCCCATAGAATTAATTAAATTGGTATATAGCAATATTGCGTCAGTTCTTAAAATCTATTTTTTTAATCACATCATCTTTTGTATTCTAGTATGTTTATTGTTGTCTTGTGGGACTGAATGATTTTTGAAATGATTCAGTCTCAGTTTTAAACCAAACAACAGTGAAATAGTTTTAACAGTCACTAAAATATGCTCATTGAGAGCTTCAATTTCTCACAGAGTTTTATCCATCCTTTAAACAAACACATACAAAATTGAACAAAGAAACTTTTATGTATGCTGTGAAATCTTGCACTTGGCTGACAAAGTTGTTACTAAAGGTGAGGAAACAATTTTATTATGGTTTCACCTGGTCAGAATCAAATTCTTGGAGTCAGTCTAGTATCAGTAGAAGTACACATATATGACCATTACTGCCACAAAATCAAAGCATATCAGGATTATTATGGTTCCAGTAATTTGCATATCACTGTACCAGTGTTCAGATGGTCAGCTATGTTGCTTGCTTCATTTGTTCCTAAAATCCTATACCCTTGATTCATGTCTTAGAATATAGGTAAATATTAAATATTCTTAAGCTTGATTGTATATATCTGAGTGATCTGTTTTGGCAATCTAAATAGGAACCTGTCCCAATTGAAATTAACAGTCATACTTGTCATTTTAATTAGATGTATAAGTAAGGTTATCTCTCCTATGACTTTTTTTTCACAATGAAATATCCAGAAAAGTAAAATAATGCTTTAAAGATTTTCTTAGACTATGGAGGATTTTTTAAAAATGGCTTAATATGGCCAGAGAAATGTGATTATTAATATCAAACAAAGTATAGAAATAAATATTTGCAGAGTTACTCAGAATTGTTAGGGAGAATGTTCTTCACAAAGTTCCAGTAGAAGAATTTCTATACATGGAGAAGTACTTCAAATGTTCTCACTTGTGGTTGACATCATGCTGATTGCCTCTGAGTTGGAGATAGTTTGGTTGTTGGACATGGAGTCAAGAAGACCTAAATTCAAATGAGACTTCAGTTGCTTAATAGCTACATAATCCTACTTAACTGCTATCTTCATCAATTTTCTCACTTACTTACACAATATCACTTACTTACAAGAGTTGTTTTAAGAATATAGAAAAATAATTTTATGAAATATTTGTAAAACTTTAAAGTCTGTATAAACACCCAGGGGTAGCTGTCATCATCCATCATTATTATCATCAATATTATCATCACCATTCTTACACCAAAAGTTATTATACCAACATCCTTATTCTATTATCAGTGCTCTTAATTAACCATTACTATTAATGAATTATTAATGCTACTATATTACCACTATTAATTATCACTAATAATAATTGTTACTATTACTATTAAGTAATCATTGCTACCACTATTGATTATTAATGTTATTTTAAATATTATTATTATTATATTATATCAACCTTCTTATTCTGCACTAAAATCTGAATGGAACTATTGAATGAAATATATATTCACTCAAAAGAGATTAACATAATCATATGTAGAGGAAAAATGAATGCCTGAAAATGTATCTTTCCCAAAAGTTCATTTATATGATAGATCAAAATATAAATCTTGAATAAGTACTGGAGAATATAGTGTGACCATTACTATATATGAGGATAAAAAGTTACTTTATTGTGTTTGGGAAAATTGCATAGTACTTAAAATGATCCCAAGTTGTTCCCTGCCGCAAAAATAACATTTTTAATGATGAAATTCTTGATCTAGTATAGTAGCATACAATTGTGATCCCAATTACTAGGAAATCTGAGTCTGGTAGATCTTGTGACTTTGGGAGTTCCAAATATCTGTGGGCTATGGTGCTCAGATGTCTACACTAAATCTGGCATGAGTTATGGAACAGAAGATCATTAGGGTTTCTAAGGAGGAGACAACTGACCCAGGTAAAAACATTGAGTGAATCAAAGCTTCCCCACTAAAGAATAGCAGAACTAGGAACATAACTAGTCCCTGTACCTCCAGCCTTTTCAAGAAAGAATTTATTTTTTCAGATATCAAGACTTAAGGAAAACAATTGAATAATCCAAATATTGTGCTGATACTCACAAAAAAAATTTAAAATATTCAGAGGAAGGCTAGTTTGTTGTGTAGATCTAAATGTAAGATTAATAAAACAGAAAAATTGCATAGAGGGAGAAGCCATAGATGGGTTATCATATCTTCCAGAGATGGGAGTAATCAAACTAACTCTTTCATCTTGAGGCCTAAAAATGATACCATAAAAAGGGTATCAATTAACTGAAAAAATAAATTATTATACATACAACCCTTTTCTACCCCAGCTACCTAGGGGTTTTTAAATTCAAGGGTAAGGTAAAGTCATATTCCTTAAATAATGTGCCTGATGTATAGTAGATCTTTAATCAATTCTTATTGACATACTGGCCAGTCAACTTGTCATACAATAAACCTATTGGTTACCAAGACTTAATACTTCATTTCCCTTTCATAGCTAGTGTTCTTGATTTTGAACACCATGATTTTCCTAGTTTATTTTGATCTCTGATTAGATGTCATAATAAAATTTGACATGCTTATTTTAAAATTAAATTTTAATTTAAGTTAAATTATAAAAGATATAATTTATAAAACTTAAAACATTATTATAAATACCTACTATGAATATTTGGGATTTGGGCATTTTTTCCCTAAAGAAAATCTACAGTCATTATTACCTCTCTGTCTTTTTTTTTCTCTCTCTTTGTCTCTGTCTTTCTCTGTCTCTCTATCTCTGTTTCTGTTCATCTGTCTCTATATATAATATATATGTATATATGTGTGTGTGTATACATACATATACATACATATACACACACATACAATACACACATGTATGTGTATATATAAATATACATACAAGTATGTGCTTGTATACACACATACATATATATGCTTGTATTACATTTTCCCAAGCCATTTTAATGTGCATTTTCTAAAGTCATGAGTTTTTAAAAGTTTTTTTAAAGAGACAATCAAATGTGTTTAATGAATTATACAAAATAGTAATTGTATAAAAACTTAGAGTGTATATTAATTGAGGACTAAAAAAGTGCTTCTCCTTGGTATAGGGTATGTTTGTCCATTGAACCACTAGGACATGGGATCTCATAAAAAATATTTCATTTTCAGTCACATTTAAATGACAGTTCATGTTATTGAAATCAGAAATATCAAGGAAAATCTGGGATGTGTGGTCCCTACAGTAAGGAAGTCACAAGCTTTACATTCACTAACTAAATGATTGTTATATCATTTAGAGCCTACTTTTGTTTTATCTTCATTCTAGTTCATATTTCACAAATTTAGTTGAGTTTTCCATATACTTAAATATTACATGCATATGATAAATGTATTAATAATAAATATACTTCTTCATGCTAAGATGTGCTTATATACATGTATCATGTAGTATTTGTAAAAGCTTGAAAGACATATTTTCTGATTAATCATTTTCTTAATAAGGCTAGTATGTTTATTAATTTTAAAATGTCAGTGACACTTTCAAATGTCAAAGATCCCTCATCGTTGTAGGCTCATAGTTTACATGTTCTCGAAAGAATAGGTATTCCTACTCATTAGTTAGTTCAAAATTAATGAAAAAATAATATTATAATGAGGGGCTCATTCTAATGAGGGTCTTGGGAGTATGTGACTTAGATAACTGAAGTTTTGGTCAAACACTTATAAATTTTCATATCATCTATCTAACAAAATAGGGAATCCACATTTTCCCAGACCTGAGTAAATACAATGAGCAGGGATATTCTTTAAGAAAGATTTCCCACACTGATTGATTTCTGGATGAGGAAGCAGAAAAGCGGAAAATACTTGGTCCTTACTGAATAATTTTGAAAAATAATCATTTCTCTCAATAGGAACTGTTGACCCACCTTCTAGCACTGTATATGTCCCTGTGGATTTATCAAAGAACACAGAAAGGTGATAACTATAAAGGACCTTGAGAACTATCCTGTTATTTCACAGATGAGAAAACAGTCTCAAAAATGAAGTGACTTGCCTAAAGTCAAAGAACTCATCCATAAACTAGCTGGAATATGAACCAAGATATTTTTGATACCCAAATCAATCCTTTCCTACTGTATCAGACTTGATAGACACATTGGTTTAGAAATAGAACTATGTTATAGAATGATTTTATGCACATACATACACACGAACATATTATGTATGTGTATGTATACATTCATTTATATGATAGCTTATATATTTTAAAAGAATAGCAAATTGTACATAATAGTTTTGCAGTTTCATATGCAAATATCTTTTTATTATATTATCTTAAGGAAATGCTTGTTTTATTCCATAAATCAAAAATAGAAACAAAAATAAAATATGATTATAAAGCCATGATGAAATATTTGAGGACTGACTTCTGAAAATTGGGTGATATTGCTTTCCCCAATTCTGTAAATAGGCAAAACAAACTCTTCTTTCTGTATTCTTAATTTCTTACCCAATGACAGCAGTGCTCATTCTGGCTATGCAACAATATCTCTATGGTACATCCGTCTAACTCCAGAATTTTACCTTTCCCTCATAACCTCTCTTGATCATTAATCTTTTTGTTTATTGGAGCTCACTCATATTAGCATTTGAAAGCTGATTTCTGAATTTTCAGAGTCGGGAATAAACTCTGAAATAGACTTAAGAAAGTTATGGATAAAACGTTAATAATTCAGAAGAAACATAATGTATCATGCATTTTCCAAAAAGTGGTTATTTGTCACCAGATCACTGTCTATATTCCAGTTTTCTTCTCCTTTTTCAGAATGATGAGATATTACATTTCCTAGAGGTACACTTCATTTCCCTTTCATAGCTAGTGTTCTTGATTTTGAATGCCATTATTTTCCTAGTTCATTTTGATCTCTGATTAGATGGCATAATAAAATTTGACATGCTTATTTTTAAATTAAATTTTAATTTAAGTTAAATTATAAAAGATATAATTTACAAAACTAAAACATTATTATAAATACCAACTATGCTGATACTCACACACACACACACACACACACACACATACACACACACATATATGTGTGTGTGTGTGTATATATATATTTGTAGCAAATATATATAAATCCAATTGTACACTTACATTGTAATTACATTACATTACATTCAAGATTCAGAAATTAAATTATTGATGCAGGTATATTCACATTACAAAAATAGTGACTATACAGTAAAAGACAATGTGTGCCTTTTGGAAAGAGTGTACTTAACTGTATTAGTGAAATGAAGCAAACTCTTGGGGAAGGAGAATGGAGATAGATATGATTGGTATAGAAAATTATAATAAAGAATTTCTTACAAGAAAAGTACAGCTTTTTGCAATGTTATTGCAAGGTGTTACAAAGAATTTGAAGCAAGGAATCTTTCCTTTTCTTTATTGCTTCAATTAAGAGAAATGTACTAATATATGAAGGATTGTCATAGTATGACCCCTAGCATTTTGACATTTGGCAGCTGAGGACAAAGTCTTATTTTTCATTTCTTCTTTTCAATTTTCAAGAGATTGGACATGATAAAAGAAAAAAAAAGTTTGCTTTGATTTTTACAGACAACCCCTGCATACATGGATTATGAACTTAGTCAAATTTATTCTCTAATGTCTCCAGGGTACTGCAGACTTAAAAAGGCCAATTATAACTTTACGAGAAAGAAATAGAAGATCCAGAGGTTCGATGTTCTCTGTTGTTTCATTCTAAATGCCAGGTAATATTTCTAGGGAATACTTACATCCTTTTTTGACACAGATCAATTGGCAACTTTTATTAGACGGAAGTCAAACCAGATGCAGCTTGAGTCCCCATCTCTTTCCACTGACATTGAAATGGATTCTTTGCTGGAGTTTTGTTTTGATGAAAACTCTGAAGACAATTTGGAGACTGTTTCTCAGACTCAGGAGACTGTGGCACAGATGGAGTGCTGAATTAAGTGACTGTATTTTGAGATTTGAAATGAGCTCTACTCCCAGTTGCATATTTCAGTGATTGTGGACTAATTGAATTTGGTAATTGATTATTAGACTATATACATGTTTTTAAAAACCTCCTAGAAATTTATCTCTAGCAAATGTCTTTTTCCAAAGACAAATACCTACTCTAGTTTTTAAGATATGATTTCTCATTTTATAATCATATGTATATGAAACATATCAATGTATAATTTAGCTAAAATGACCTTATAGGAATGTTGAAATTACCATATCTATCATTATCAGGGAATTATGTATTATAGATTCACCAGACTTACAAACTGCTCAAATTTTTGTATCCAAAAGGTATTTTAAACTAAATTTCTTGGAAATCCTTCTAAAATATATGGTATATTTCCCTGCTTGAGAAAACAGCATATTAAACATGATTTCAACTTTTTTGAGGTTGGTGGTATCAGTTTTATACAATGCTGTAATAACATGATGTCTACAAAAGCTTATGGAAATCTTCATTCAAACTATAAGCCCCTTTTGGAAGTTTTTAAAATATCTCTCTAAGTTATAGAAAATAGATTCCAAAAGGAACTCAGAATTTGAAAAGGCCATAAAGTAGAAACCAAGTTTAGGAGAAGAGTATGAGTTTAAAGGGAGAGTAGATATTACTATTTCCATCACAGCAAAATTATTTATTTCAGGCCTCTGACACTACATTTATTTCATACTTAGATTACTTATATAAAGATGATGAATTCTCAGGAAGCTGAAATTAAATTATATTTAAGAATTACCTAAATTTCTGTTATCTATTAGTATTATTCTTCAGCCATCAAAGGCAGCAGAGAACCACAATGGATAGTTCTGGTCTAGAGTCAGAAAGACACTAATTCAACTTACTATTTTTGTGACTGATTGGTTAGACATTTTATATCTGCCTTCATAAGGTTCTTCAATTATAAAATGGGTATCATTATAGAATTTACTTCCCAAGATTTTTGTGAGGATTAAATGAAATATTATTTGAAAAAATATATTATAGTTTCTAGCACAACATAAGTACTTCATAAATGCTTATCTCTTTCCTTTTCTCCTATCATGATAATAATGGTCTGTATTTACATAGCATATTATGCAGTTCTTCATCATATAATTCTGTATAAGATTTTTTAGCCCTTGAAATAATCTCTAATTAAGGGAAAAGAAATACCACATTTCCACATTTTGCAGATGAGAAACTTCAGGACCAGAACAATAAAATCATTATTCCAACTAAAAATCTAAATTTCTAGTAGAACTAGAATTGTAAACCAGACCTCTGGAGTTTGTATTCTTTTTGGTACATCACCTACTGCATCACATTTTCTGAGAGCATTTTGAATGAAACAGATTTGGAACTATTCATCTGTTTTTTATAATCACAAATTCATATTATTTTAGAGTTAAATGGATTTCTGAGACCACCTTTTCTAACTTAGAAAACAACATGAATCCCTTTTACAACATTCATAACAAATAGTCATCCTACCTTTCCTTGACGCCCTCTAATTAGAATTAACCCAGTACTTAGCACAGTGCCTGGTATATTATAAATGCTTAATAAATGTGTATTTATTGATTCACTGATTGATTGAACCCACTACTCTCCAGTGCAATGCATTCCACTTTTGGTAAAATCCCATATCTTATGGTTAGTCACCATATCATTTTCTTAGTCCTTTCCACTCTTTGTTTCTGGTATACCCTTGAAGATTAAATGAAACAAATCTAATCCCCCTTTTTATGACTTTTTCACTTATTTGAAAACAATAATCAATCATGTCCTTGCATATCTTCTCTAAAATAATACAACTTTGCATTTTCTTGTGAATTCTTAAATGACAATACACTATCAAAATTTCAAGCTCTACTTTTTCATCCTACTTGACCTCTTCTGAACCCTATCCAGAGTAGGTATCATTTTTTTTTTTCTAAAATGCAATTCCTGGAAAGGAACATATTATCCTAGATTTTACCTGAACCAAGTAAAGCACAGCAAAGCGATCTCTTTCAGTTTGGGACTAGATTACGTCTCATTTACTGCCTCTTAAAATGATTGTCACTTTTTTGGGCTACAATATCATACTGTTTAATTCATAGACCATATTAAACTTTGGAAAGTGGAACTGATAAAACATGATGTCTTAGATTTACATAACTTTACATCCAGCAGTGACAGTATTCCCTAGCTTTACAAATACTTCTCCCTGTCATTCCTATGGAGGACACTAATTAAGTCTTCTTGGAGAGCAGAATACTCTCAACTATCGCATCTATTAGGATGAGGGAGGAGTTTATGATTGAATGAATGTATCATAAATTTTTTAATTCTTTATAATTGTCATTCTATTTTCATTCTATTTTCTAGCTTCAAGGGAAATAACTGATTGCTCCTTATAGATTTCAAATGTTTTATGATTTATTGTGTGGAATAATACAAAATTTTCTTCTTTGATTTCTCATTTTAGAAGTTGATTTTACTAATTATTTACAGTAGTGATGAAGATTTGACTTCTCCCAAGAGGAACTAGTTTATGGTGTGGCATTTTTAGAAGCATATTTTATATAGTTTGCTTATTAATTATTTAAAGCCACAGTGTTTTTCAGTTCCAGCCACCTTCTGCCCCAGCTTCATTGTAGTTGATCGCTTTGGTGCACAGATTGTTTCAGGAAAAAAAAAAATTAAATTATTTATAATTTGCAAACTGCCACTTTAAAAGAGTAGTTATCCCTAGAGGGGGAAATAGATAGTTCCTCTTCTGTTTTTCAATAACATCATTATATTTTTCACATAGACATATTGTCTGTAGTGTAAAGAAAAAACCTACTATTTTAGAAAGACATATTTTATGCTAGAAATAGGAATGTAAAATGATATTATATTTTCACTAATGATATTATATAACCTTTATGCTTTTTAAAGTTATTGAGAGTGTGGCAGTAGAAATCCATGTAAATGTGATCTGAATGTTCCAGTATATAATTTTACGAGCTAAAAGAAGATTCTCAGTCACAGACATAATAATGATACTTTTGAAGGAAAACATTTATTTCTTTTGTTTAATACTTGAAGAGGTTCCTTTTTGCTGTGTGTATATGCAGGACTCCGTACATCTTTTTCACTAAATAAAATTATAATCCTGCCTTATTTTAGGTTAGAATATCATATCACCTGCTGGCTTGCTTTCTGTAGCTCTCTTAGCTCTGTTAGTCAGTTTTGTGCATGGCAGACAGAGATCACCACAAACCCTCAAGTAAAAAAGTTTTTTCATGCTTTTTTTTTACCTTGGACCTGTCAGAACTTAAGACAATTTTGAGACTACATGGATTATCCACACTAGCATGAGTGATCAAAAAAGAATGTTTGTAGGAGACACCTTATGTGCCAAAGGAGAACACTATTGACCACCAAACAAATGAGCTGATAAGCAAAATAACTACTCAATTAAAACATAAAGAGTGCATCCACTAACATGTAGTTAATTTCGGAATCTTTTAGTATCAAAAAATTATTTTTTCAAGACTAGATCCTTTCCTCTCTACATCTAATGAGCTGGCCAAAATCATATAGATATTTTATGGTGGAACTAGTCAGAAGCCAAGCTTTCTAATAAGGTGCTCCTTCCATTTTATCATAGCATATCCAATCAATTATGAGTTCAAGTAAATAAATACCAGGTGGGCAAATATCAGATGTTCCAAATAATTATGTTCCCAGGAAAAAAAAGACCAAAGGGTCTTATTTTCTTTCTAGGAACAAGATCATTCATTCTCTACTAAAATTTCAACCTCTACCATTGGAATGTATTCCTTAAAACTAGATATTTCCTTACAGGTGGGCTTATGATGAGATACAATATTATTCTGCCACTTCTGGGGAATATTGTGATGAATAAATTGTGAATTACCTTTGGCTCCTTGAAAGATAAATATATATATATATATACCTGTGATGAATGTTTTCTTATAAATTTTCAATAAATTGATAAAAAAAGATTCCATTAATGTCAAAATATTTATTGTAGAACTCTTTATAGGCACAAAGAAGTACAAACAAATTAAATGTCCATCCATAATGAAATGGCTAAAGAAATTGTGGCACAATACTCTTTGATCCAGCAGTATCTCTACTGTGTCTATATCCCAAAGAGATCATTTAAAAGGGAAAATGACCCACATATGTAAAAATGAAACAGAACCTGTGAAGAGGAGATAATTTTAAATAATATCTACACCACTTTTGGTTTGCTTGTTATGAAAGATAACTAAAGCAGTGACATGCAGATAATGAATAGAATTTTTTTTACATTTCTTTTGGAGTTAATTAGTTTTTTTAACTTTTTGAATTTTGTGGCAGACTATATCTCTAGTTGGAGACAAATAAATAATTTCCATGTAATATGTAATGTTTAATTATGTTCCCAAAATTGCTCATATATTGTCCTCTATAAGAATTAAAGCTGCTCTATTGAGACAACTTCATTGGTAAAGCAAGAGAGGATTAATGGACTTTATGTAAATCTATTATTGAAGTTAAATATACAAAATTGATTTGAAATGTAATTATTCTACTAACAGTAGGTAAAGCTTTTTCTTACATGGCTAACAAAATCTCCATTAAAAAATCTGTCCCTGCTACTTGAAATGCATATTAAAATTTATTTTAGTTTATTGTGATTTTTTTTTTTTGGCTTGGTAAGAATGAAGGTTTCTTGCAATTGCCTTTTCACTTTATTGTATTTTTTGCCATTTAGTAGACTTGGATGAAACTTACAGAAATAATCAGCTAGAATACTTCCAAGACATCCTTTAACCAAAAATTGATTTTGTTTTTTATCTCTTACATAAAAGAGATGCCATTCCATCAATTTCTCTTTACTGTTTAAAAATAACATGAAATCAGAGGCGACTACATCAAAATGGGCTTGCTTATATGCTTATAATGAAAATACTAAGCAAAATGTCAGGTATTGAATGTGCATTTTCTAGCAAACTGAATTAATGTAAACCACCGTCTAGCAGGTACAAAATAAGAGCAGGGCTTCTTAAGAAGAGAGATTCCATAGAAGAAATATAGAAATTAATATACTTATTTGCAAAGAAAAAATATTTCAAGAATTGAAATAATCTGAAAAGTATCTTTTTTGTCATTAATTCAAAGTAGCCTACATTTTTGTTCTGGATACACAATTGATAAGCACATTCAGAAGACTTTTAGGAAGTTATATATGGATGTTCCTTTAAGTTCTTTTAAATGGGTATTGATAAGGAAAGAAAGCAAATAGAAAGTCCTTAGTTTTAATTGTGTTTAAGGTCCAAGACACTGGCTGTGCCTGCCATTTGAAAAAAGGCATAAAAGACTTATCAGTTCCTCTCTGTGGATAGCTTCAGGGTTTTGGGTCAGAGTGGATTTGTATAGGTGTCTACTCAGGCGACTTTATGTCATGGTGCCACTGTTCAGATAATGCACGACATTTCAGTCAATAGAAAATGGGAGAACCTATCGCTTTAGGGATGCGATTTCTCTTAGAAATGGATGATAAATCACAATTATACAAACTGAATGAGGACATAACATACCTATAGGCTGCATAATAATAATCACTGCAGCAGGAACCTATTGCATTTGCAAGATTAGAGCTAATAGGTTTTGCAGGAAGTGCAATAAATCAATTTTGAAAATGCCAAGCTGAATCAGGTGTGCTAAGCTATTAAATAGCATTTGCTTTACAACAAAACCAGAAATTGAGCTATAGAATTTATTTCAGACACTATTTGCAAATTCCATGAGAAGAAAACCAAGTTTACAGATAATCTTTATTTACTTATGCAACAACAAAAAAAAAAGCTCCAACAACAACAACAACAAAGTCACAATTAGAAGAAAACCAAGTTCGGAAATAAAAATTAGAGCCTGAGGGATATTCATCTAGGTATTTCTAGTAGAAATACATCTTTATCCTCAGAGGGCAGGTGTGAATTTGGAAATGACTAAAAGGCATTTGGAGCAAGCTGGGGAATAGGTGGATGATCAATTGAAGTTTTATCAGTTTGGATTAAAAAAAGAAATTAGAAATTCATAAAGCTGATTTTCTCATATGGCTCATAATTTGATTTTGCAAAAAAAAAAAATCACAAAAAGGAATTCAAAAAATGGGTTGATTTTTTTGGGGGGGAAAGTTTCTTCCCTCCTGTAAGGTGTAGCAGTCTTTTGGATAGATATATGTTGCAGGTTTTGTTAAATAAATCAATTTAATGTTTTTTTCTGGTTATGTCACTTGTATATCTTTAAAATTCATTTCCCCAAAGACCAAAAGATGTCACAGATGTATTTTACCCTGTCTGTCACAGTCTCTTAAACTTGTTTGGCCTCTCTCCCTCCTAATTCTTTATTGGTCACAGTTGGATCCAGAAGAGCATCAAGCCTCATTGTTTCCTCTGTCTTTTGAAAGATGAAGAATTTATCATCTGGTCTACTAGTAGAAGAAAGTAATCTCTAACCAATGCTTTAATAACACAGGTTGCTTTTTACAAATACAGCCATAATTTTATGTGAGATTTTTTTTGATTTGTGTCAGGAAATCACATTTCTTCCTTCCACTGCAGGCTGAAAAGTCTGCATCATATTCTTATCATGTTGTTAGGTTTGCTTCTTTCTTTTTTGATCTCTATATTTCTGCTTCCAAGTTAATGAATTTTCCGAAAAGTATAATATATTCTTGATATGCAATGCTATTTTATACCATTTCTTTTGAAAAAGGATAGTGTCTGGATCCAAAGTATTCCTGAATTGTTCCTATTTACTGTCCAGTATACTATCCTTCTAAAATAATGAGGAAAAACTAGTTTAAAATATCATGACAGATGAGAAAAAATGACATGCATTATTAATTCAAGGAAAGAAATACAGTATGTTATAATGGAGGGGATAAAAAGCAAACTGGCATTAAGCAGAGTGCTTTTTATTCCTTTTCTGTCTTTTTTTTTTTTTAACTATTGCTGACCTTAAACAAATAACCTAACCCCCTGGGTCCTAGTTTTCATATCTATAAAATGGGGTTTCTCAACTTTACACTTCATAAGATTTGGAAATTTTAAAGTGAATTTAAAGTGATAAATGTGAAGTATTATTAGCATTATGATATAAGTAGGAGAGGGAAAAGGTTAGTTAGAAATTAATTTCCCTAAATATTTAAAAGGTTGAAAAAGTTTTAAAAAATAAATTTTGTTCATAATGTCTCCTGCTGAGAAGTACTAAGTGGAGTCAAACTTTCCACAAAGGCAATTTGGGTTAAGAAGTTTACAATTTTGGAAACAGAAATAGTTTCTCAAAAGGAGCCACAGAAAGTCCCTGGTGAAGGTTTGGGAGTTTTATTCGACTTCATCTACCACCTGAAGGGATCAGCTCACTTAGATTGAATTACTTCTGCTCTGTATCAGGGAGTTAAATTAGATGACCTTCAGGTCCCTTCTGCCTTTATTTTTTCCCCTCTAAATATGAACTTTCTATTTACATGCTTTCCTCTAAGGAGTTCAAAGTACTTTACAGGCAGTATCTAAATCCCCACAACATCAATGTTATCCAATAGAATCTTGCCACAGTTTCAATGCAGGAGTTAGGGGACTTTGTGAATAGCACACTGAACTATTTCTTGCATGTGATATAGGAATGAGACTTCCTCGTTGGGGGGGAGGGGGATGGAGGGGTAGTCCTTTGTGTGTAGAGAATGTTCTGCTTTCAGGAATGAAAGGAAAAAGGAAAATCATTAAATTCCTTCTTTTGCAAACTTTATGGGAACTGACATGCCCACTGATTAAAAATGATTTTAAGACAAAGGAAGTCCATACTATATAGAGCAGTAGTTTTCAAAGTATGGTCCAGAGAATCCTGGGGGTCACTGAAATCCTTTCAGAGGATCTATAAATTCAAAATTAGCTTTAATTTCTAATGTGGTAAATATCTATACATATAGTCCACATAAACAAAAACTCTTTGGATATATTCTCAATAATTCTTAATTAATTTAAATTAATTAATAAAAATAAAATAATAAAATAAAAGTTTGAGAATCACTGATATAGAGCAATGCAAAAATTATGACAGGTCCTTCCAATCCTTTCAATCATTTGTAATTGGGTTTCTTAGATGGTCAATCCATTTTTAAACTTTCAACATGGATCTTATTTGCCTATCTTTTTATCTGTCAAAGCCTTCTAATATTCTTTCAGCTTGACAACTTTAATTTTCAGGAAATAATAAATTCAAGTTTACATCTTTTTTTATTGGAATTTTATTGGAATTTATTGGAATATTCATTCGACAAACAGTTGAGTGGTTTTGTTGAACTTTAAGGAAACAATTAAAGAACAACTAAATTACCATCTTTAGATAAGTTGAATAATTTCCAAATACACATAGTTGAAATTTAAATTAATGGACAACAGATTAGAATTTTAGTCTAAAGAATAAATAAGATGTTTTGAGGGTAGTAGTAAAAACAGAACGTAAAATATTCACAACCACACTTCACTAATGAAATTATCTTCCAATAAATTTTTGGTTTCTCTTATGCACTAAATGAGTAGCTTGCTCAAAACTCAAACTTTCCATGATGCAAAATATCCATTTCACAGGTCCATAGTCTAACATTCTGAGTAACTGATTAATTTCAAGTTATTATTTATTTGCATAGATGCTGATTTTTTTGTCATCAGATTGGTAAAGAAAACATGTGTGAGAGAGAAAGATAATGTTTCATTTAACCACTATTTATTAAGTGTTTACTATAGTCAGAGTTGGCTGTAGGGCACTGCCGTATAAATTGGCTCAGGAGAGTGCTCCTTTCATTGGCACACATATGATGGGGAGACAAGGAAGAATTTTCACCTAATACAAAAGTCAAAAGAATCTATTTTACAGAAAATTTCAGATGTGTCAAAGAATAACTTGACAGCAAATAAATAAAACACCATCAAAATGTTTCCTTCTTTTCTATGCATGTATAATACTTGTTTGGATGAATGAAAGGCAAATGCAGAATTTATTTAATACACTTTTGTGCCAACTTTTTAAAAAAGTTTATTTTGTTTCTTTTTGAGGTAAGAAGGGAAAGTAGGTAAAAGCATTCACTTCAGATGGCTTTGAGCAAATGTTTCAAAGAAGACTAGACTTTGAAATATCTTTTTGCTAATTGACACTTCCAACCAAGAGCTATCTATCCTCGACTCCCTTTTAGCAATATTAAAATAACTGATCATTGAGCAAAAAATAGGTAAAATGAAACATGTCACTCAAATAGCTGAAGGAAAAAAAAGAAAGAAAAAAAAAACAGTAGCCATTATTGGGGAGGGGAAGTTGTAAAAGTAAAAATAAATAAATAAATGAAAGTTCTACTTTTAACTTGTATGTTCTACTAAAAGCATTTCAAATCAGCTTCATATTCAAAACTTATGAAAAAAAAGAATTTTGAAAATGATCTTCTCTCACTTCTTGTCAGATCAACAACCTTACACTTTTCAGTTGAGGAATTATTTATTTAAATGAGAGAAAGGTCTGCTTTACATTCCCAAGTGACCCTGTTGAAAACTAATCGGAACAGCAGGCAGCGTTAATAAGGAAGGCAGCATTTGCGAAGCCCACTTAGAATGCAAACTGGCAGTCTACTAATTGTGATTCTTGGATTCTGGGATGTTTGTAACATCCCAATAGTATGAAAATTAAATGTGTATTTCCAAGCTGGATGTCTGAGAATCCGAAAGAAATTTATTATAACAAAGACCGAATCCCCAAATAGTTAGTATACACGTGTCAATCATTACTTTAATCTAGCGCAGAAGGAGAGACAACTCCCCAGCAGTTTTTGAGCATGAATGCATTGAATGTTTATTGGTGTTCAGCTTCGGAACTGAATAAGTATGGAGAAATTAACATATACAAACATCCACTAACCTGTTTTCGTTAAATACCAATATTTTGCCTTATTTGATTACCAGAAATATTCTATGAAAGTCTTACATTAAAAAAATTACCTAAAATTGTACATTTTTAATCTAATAATTCATTTCTCTAAAATAAAGTTTTCCAAAAGGATAGAGGTAGATGAAATGAGACTATTGATATTGATTCTAAAAGATACATTGTGTCATTTCTGTTCAGATTGATAACATTTTTTTCTCAATAAATATTTTTCTTTCTACCAGTGTGGTATGACCATATAAGATAATAAGTATACTCAATGAATCATTAAATTGTTTTTATTGTTTAATGGCATATTTTCTAACAACAAAATATCTACTTTTTAAAAATTAGAGAGCTCTGCAGCCTTTTATTTATATTCAATTCCAGGTTAAATTTGCATTATGTTAGTTTTATACAAGTAATAGGAGAGCTCATTTAATTGTTTTGAAAAAAATATAAATTCTAGCTTGATCAGGAATATTATGACTTTATCCAAATGTCTGAATAATCCTTATTATTTTAACTATATTGTATAATTATACATACATTTAAAAAGTTAATTTAATAACGAATCCATCAAGTTTGTACTTTTGCATTAAAAACTGGGTTGAAAATTATGGTAACATGATCACTTTAAAAAAAACATTGCCTCAAAAACCATGAAATAATTTACAAGCTGATTATATGTCTCTTTCTAATAGGATAATCTATTAGAGTTTGCTTTATTTTGTTTCTATTAATTTTTGTTTCAGAATATGGTTAATAAATATGTTTGTGCATATATAAAGTAATACATAATCATAATAAAGTAACATTATAAATGATATAATGGAAAAGATATACAGCATAATAAATATATTACATATATGTATATATGTAACATATATACATACACACACACACACACACACACACACACACAGATTTCCCAGATCTTGAAAGAACAGGAAAGTTTAAGACTGATTTTTAAACATTTCCAAGGATAATGATACCTCACTTTGTATTCCCATTTTTAATTTAATTAATGGGGACATTTGGGTGACAGAGTGGATAACACATTAGTCCCAGAGTATGGAAAATCTGAGTTCAAATCCAACCACAGGCATTTACCTGAGCAAGTCAATAATATTTACCTCAATTTACTCATCTATAAAATGCGGATAATAATAACAAGGTTCTTGTGGAGATCAAATGGGAAAACACCAAGTCTGGTAGAAAATAAGCATTATATAAATGTTAGCTATTACTAATATTATGTATTACCATGATATCAAGAAAACAAGAAACATGATACAATGAATAGTCAACTATAGGTTCAGGAGAACTTAAATTTAATTATCATCTCCAAAATATAATAGTTGTTTGATCTGGGCAAGTCTCTTGTTCCAGGCAACTCTCTAAAGATTTCAAGTTGTAGCTGTACATTATTAGAAGTTTTCTCACTGAAAGTGAAAAAACAAAGATAGGATTTTAAAACAAAACAAAAAATTGTCAGTTTTTCCTACTATTTCATTGAAACTTTCTTCACAATCTAGTTTTCCCTTAGTTATCTAGTTCTGTTTCCTAAATAGAATGTGATATCCGCAATGATTTTATTTGCTTTGGCTTTTGTATGAATTGTCAACAATTCAGATTTTAAGAATGTGCACAGAAATAGGAGAAATAGTTTATCAGGTTTAGAAAAAAATAATACTTAAAGATAGCTAGGAATAAAAACCAGAAATATGTGCAAAATATGCAGCTACCCTAGAGAGGCCTTGATGAAAACCTCCTATGCAAGGACACGAACCAATGGATGGAAATCAATTGCTGTTGCTAAGTGCACAAGCCTTTAATTAGAACAGAATTAGTCAAGCAACAAAACAGACTGTTATGGACACATTGATATACTTATCAACTAATGATTCCCCACTGGTTTGGGCTTTGAGGAAATGTCCACTATTTGTTTGTTTGTTTCATTAAATGCTTATTTGTCAGTTTGATTGGATCTTTCCTTTTTATGGAGAATTTTATTTCATTTTATGGAAAGATATCTCCAAATACTGTTATTACTATACTTTTAATAGATTATTTTAGTGATAATGAATTATGACTCTTCTTTATGTAATTATTCTCTTCCTTCAGTTTGAAACTCCTTATGCAATCCTAATTTTTTGAGGCTGGAGTTTTAAAGGCTTTTTGATGTTTAATTGTTTGATTGTTTTAGAGATATTTCTTTTGGTCTTTTGAGCAATTAATTGTACAAATACATATACACACCACTTGGGGACTAAATATAGTCATTGATTAAAATGCTAATTAGAACATGTCTAAGCACACATCTATGGATTACTGCATTAGACACTTGCTTCCACATCAAGATCAACCCATTGGTAACTACTCTGCAGGTACAGTACAAAACCAGTCTTGAATTCATTTAATTTTATAAACATTTAGCCTGAAGAGATATTTCTTCTGTCCTTGATGTCCAATTCCACAAGCCAGTTCAGTATAGCTCTATTCAGAAATTCCATTGAGAACATAAAGTTTGTACTTTGTTACTCTTTAATTTTTTTTTTCAAAAGCATGAAATATAACTAGTGATAGTCTCTTTCTGTTTTGGTTAGAAAACGTTAAATTTATCTTATTCTAAGTCTAAAGTCATCAGGTTGAATTAAAAGTTCATTCAATATAGCAAAACCAAAATCTTCCTCTTGGTTAATGTTAATGTGTTTTGAGTGCCATAGATGTTAGTAGTGTCCTGAGTTATTGAAAAATAATTTTGAAAATTTGAGGAATATATCATTGAATAAACAAGCATTTATTTAAAACCCAGTATGAGCCTGTTTCTATACTAGTTACTGGGATACATATATAAATAAATTACTTATTCTTAAGGTTCTTATATTTTACTTGGATATTAGTAGACTTAATTATAAAAGTCTTACTATTATTCAGTCATGTATAATCATGCATGACTCAAAATGTCATAATTTAGATCCCACTGAACCCTGAGCTTGTCTTTACAAAAGATATGCAACATCATTATTTATTTTGCCTTATAATCAGTTTGTTAAAGTAAATAAAAAGCCAAAAAAAAAGAAGTGGAAGTTTATTGAATAGAATCAAGTAAGAGAGGTGTGGACTAAGGGTTATTTTGTCTACTCTACAGAATTAAAAAAAAAACTCTTCCCAAAATCAAGTTAGGTACTTCATTCAGTGGAGATTTATGTACCAAAACTATATAATCTTATCATCTCCCTATTTGATTCTTTCTTGAAATGTTGGTCTATAAAGTTGATGTATTAAATGGGATTATAGAGAACCCTAGACTTTTGAATCTCATTTTCTAAAATGGAAAAAGTGATGAGCCTGTTATCTGAAGCATCTAAGTAGAATAGTAGAAAGAGTGCTGAATCAAAAGTGAGGAAAACCTGAGTTTGAAATCTACTTCAGACAAAATCTGACATATCATCTATTAGCCTCAGTTTTCTCATCAGTAAAATAAGTATAAAACTCTACTATGATTTTGAGGTAGCTTTATTTCTCTCTGAGATAGAAAGAAATACAATTCCCAAAGTCTTTAGTGAATTAGACTTTCCCTTCAAAGCAGTCTGACCAAGTTTTGTCAGAATTATCATTATAGTCATTCATTATCTCTCTTGATTTTTACAAGAATATTCACATTTACAAAATAAGACACTCATTCCTTAACTATGCCTTTGATTTTTGAAACTTCAAGTTGCTTTACTAACCTAAGAATTTCAGGAGAAAAAATACTTAAGATTCTCAAAAACTCCAGTGAGTTTCATTTGCATTCAGACAGCATGTCCAATCCATTAGAAGATATTTATCATTTTTCCTAACCTTTACCAATTTAACCTTTACTATTTATATATTTTAATATATATATAGTAAACATACTATATTTTAGTAAATCTAACCTTTATTATTTATCCAATATTATCCCCTTCCTTACTCCGACCCTCTTTTTTTGTTATTGCCAAAATGAAACTTTTTGTGGGAGACAGGATAATGTAGTAGACAAAATATTTAATTAAGAATCTGGAGGGATGTGGGTTAAATGTTACCTCTATCATCTGTGTGACCATTGGTAAGTTATTTAATGTCTTTGAATCTCAGATTCTCAGGTGTAAAAAAATGAAAAAAGTTAAGAAAAAGAAGGGAGAATAATAATTAAGTTATAGGTTTTCTCTTATAGAACTGTATTAGGATCAAATTAAATACATGTGAAGTACTTTGTAAACCTTAAATCTTTGCTTGCTTTTTTATTATCTTGCCCAACCTCTTAAATTCTTCTATTCCCTAAGATGTGAATAAACTTAGGGAGTTCTTCTGATTCTACCAATAGATCACATTCCCCACCCACCCACCCTATAGTGCCCTACCCAGTTAATTACATCCAAATTAATCTCCCTTATCTATAAATAGCTCAAATACTTGTTTTGATTTTTCAATTACTTCAGCCACATTTGATTCTGTGGCCCCAAGTAGCATTTTCTCATTAAAAATAGTGGAATGTTTTGCTATTTCCTCCTCCAAGTTCATTTTGTAAATAGGGAAACTGAGTCACTTAACTTGCCCAGGATCACAACTGGTAGGTATTTGAAGTCAAATTTGAACTCAGGAAAGTCTTTACTCCAGATCTTGCACTCTATTCACTGTGCTACTTCCCTGCCCCATTTGTTATATAGCAACATCTATAAATATCTCTAATAATCACTAATGAATAATACTGGATTTGACAGTATTCATGACACTTGTTTCAGCATGCAAATATGTAGTATCTTATATTGTTACTCCCATGTCTTCTCTCTGAATCAATATTCCAAGCCTCAAGTGAGCTGGTTCCAAAGCTCTCATTTTCTTTGTGTATGCTTAAAGGCTAAATATAGTGGATTACATTCATTCTCAATGAAACTTTCAAATGAAATGTGATCATCATTTTCTTCTTCCTTTTTAAAAGCTCTCAACCATGTCTAAAATATAATACATTTTTCCTTTTTCCTTTTAGAAGTATCTCCTAGCCACCTTCAGTGCTCAGTTCAAATGTTCAGCTCCTACCTGAAGCTGTTTGAGTCTCAAATTGACCAAAGCCATCCACCTTCACATAACTGCTTACATGTGTAAATGTTGTTTCTCTAATTAAATATAAGATTCATAAAGAAAGGGACTGTTTCTATCCTTCCCTTTTTTCTTCCCTTCCATTCTTCCCTCCTCCTTCTCTCCTTCCCCCCTTCCTTTTTTTCCCTCCCTTCTTCCTTCCCTCCTCTCTCTTTTTCTCTCCCCCCCCCATTTCTCTCTCTCTCTCTTTAACTTAACTCTCTTTTTCTCTCCTTCACTTTCTTCCTTTTTTTCTTTTTACTTTGGATCCCTGTGTATAGGATAGTGCTGGGCACATAATGTTTATCAAATGCTTGTTCAACAATCAATTGCCTTTTTGAGTTTCTATTTGTCTGTCTGTGGCAATTTCAAACTTTTCTTGATTTGAAGCCTCTGTCTCTTAGCAAAAGATTTTGCTCAGAAAATAAAAACCATCCTTTACAAACCTTTTCATCCTTTTTTATTCTGCACATCAGAAACCATCTACAGCATCATCCATCCTCTATTATTTTGTTTCAGACTTTGAGGAAGTTGTGGCTTTTTTTGGTCAAGGTTAATCTACCTGTTGGTACCAATGATCTCTTCTATTCTTCTTTGGAAAATTGCTCCATTGTTCATTCTGCCTCTATCTTATATCTTCCTTCTCTCCTTATCTAATATCTATTTCCCATTGTCTACAAACTGTCTCCCCTAATTTAGGAAACGCCTATGCAAGCATAGCTGTTGTTTCTTGTAAGGTAGGGCAGGATCTACAGTACTTGGCTATAGACAATAATGAAGTTGACTGTTGATAACTAAAGTTGATAACTAAATTGTGTTCCTATATGCTCAGTCATGGGCAGCTAGGTGGTACAGTGAATAAAGCACCAGGCCTGAAGTCAAGGAGACTCATCTTTCTGAGTTCAAATCTGGCTACAAACATTTATTAGGTGTGTGAGCCTGGGCAAGCCATTTAATATTGTTTGCCTCATTTTTTTAACAATTGGAAAATAAGATAGGGAAGGAAATGGCAAACCACTCCAGTATCTTTGCCAAGAAAATTCTAAATGAGTGTGTAAAATGTTGGAAATGACTGAAACAATTGAACAAAAAAATGCTTAGTTTTCAGTTTCTTGCCTATGTGGAATTGCTACATGGTCTTATCATTATCTTTTCACAGGTTTTAAAAATTCATGAAATGCTGATCTTTATGGGCCTCCTTTCACAATTTATACTGATATATTTTATTGAATTTCTGAATCAAATATTTTGGTTAAAAGTGTTTTGTGCAAATCAAAAATATATAGCATCCAAAAATATTTGTGCGTGCGCACACACACACGCAAAATGAATGACTGGGGGAAGCTAGATGGCACAGTGGGTATATACTGGCTTGGAGTCAAGGGAACCTGAGTTCAAATTTGATCTCAGACACTTAATAATTACTAACTGTGTGACCTTGGGCAAGTTATTTGATTCCAATTGTCATACACACACACACACACACACACACACACACACACACACACACACACGGAAAAAGAAAAAAAGAAAAAAAAGAATGACTATATGAGTAACATTTAAGATGGTTAATTGATTGTCTTGTTTCCTTGACATTAATAACGTGGAGAACTCTGCTGGTACTATTTAAGTTTTAGTAATAGATTGAAATATCCTACTTATTCTAAATAAATATATGTCATTCTTGTATATAAAGCTTACCAGATAAGGTTTATATTCACATGCTGTGCTGCTACTCCATTGTTTCTAGTTAATTCAACCTAGCAAGCACAAAGTAACAATAGTCAAAATAGGTGTGGGAAATTAGTAATTTGTTTTATCCAAATATGTGATTTTTTTCTACAAAAATGATAGAATTCATAATATTAAGCCAAAGCTAAAACTGATGAACCATCAAATTAGTAATGTTAGCTCCTTTTTGTCCTATGTTTAAAACACTCATAGATATGGCTAATGCAAAATGCTGTAAAGGGGTGCTGAGCTAGAATATTATTCAGACATAATAAAGAGTTTCTGGAAATTGGAAAACAAGAAAATGAAAGGCTTTGGTGTCTAGTGTTGTCTGAAATACTCCAGTTCCTGCAGATCACTGGAAGGAGAATGGAAACAAATAGTTCTGTAAACAAGAAGAGAAATGGCAGCCAGCCAATGAGGCTTTTAACTAAATGGATTATTTTATTTAGATAACTATAATATCAAAGGTAAATAGTCAGCCCCATGGGAATACTCATGAGCCATATTCTCCTACCACATTTTCTCAGGACAGTACATTAAAAAAGTAATTTATGAAAGTGTAACTTTGCAAATTCAAAGAGTTAATACACCTTCTCAAAGTATGTCATTTGCTCCTGAATTAAAAGTGTGACATAGTACATCTGATTATGTCAAGTTAGCCTAAAATACTACTGGCAACTGGGTTTTTCAAAACTGTATTTTATCTTCAACTTGTGGAACAAAATAAGCATTTCCATGATATAGTATAATTCAAAAAAAAAAAAAAAACCTGATTGCACTTAGAACTGCAAATCTACTATGTGCCATTACTTTTAAATATAGAAAAAAAATATCATGTAAATTTATTTTTTTCTTTTTTTTTCCCCTTCCCCTACCATTCCAGAGATGCCCACTATTAAGGCCACACTGTTGTGTGTACATATATATACATACTCATATATATATACATTTCAAATAACTAGATTTTTTTTTAAATTCCAGTATTTAGGACACGTGTAATATATAAATATTTTATTTTTAAAAATGAAGTAATAAATATTATAGAAATAATATTTTAAAATATACATTTATATCTCAAAATTTGTTAATATTAAGGTGATTTTGACTGCAAAATATAAGACTAAAAAGAAGACTGTCTAAACTGAACCTACTGCTTCTCTTTTCCTCTATCTCTTTCTTCCTATCTGTCTGTCTGTCTCTCTCTGTCTCTCTGTGTATTTGTGTGTGTGTGTGTGTGTGTGTGTGTGTGTGTGTTCCCATACTATATTTATGATTGTTATATGAACTCATCTGAGGAATTTAAAATATAAATAAAAAATACAAATAGAATTCTTTAAAAATTGCTAATGATCAAATTAAATTTATGAAGTTTTTTTTTTTAATTTTTAGTAGTTTCATTTCAGAAATGTGGTATTATTATTGGGAAATATATTGTCATATTCCTAAATTCTATCTGAGATATATTCTAACTGCATTTCTAAAAGTGGTTTATTTCAGGTACTATGTGAATTCTTTACAAATATTTATATGGGATAGTTGTGATTTTCTAATAAGAGAATCTCTGTTAGAAGAAATCAAATGTGATGAGCATCCACTCCAAACTCGAACCATGCATGCATTCTCTTTTTTTTTATCACTATTTTATGCAAAAGTAGGAGTACACCCTACTTTTGGATGATTCTAATTGTTCAGAAGTATTTTCCTTTCATTGAGTTAAAATCTGTTTTTCTACAACTTCCAACTATTATTCTTCTTAACCTTTGATTCTTTAGGCTAATCTTCCCCAGTTGTTTCATCCAATCTTTACATGACATGATCTCTAATCTCCTCAACATTCTAGCTGCCTTCATCTGCATATTTTTAAGGTTAGCAATATTCTTCTTAAAATATAACAAAAAATACTGAACATAATATTCCAGAAGTAATCTAACTGGTGCAAAAGACAACAGTATTATTCCCTTGTTTGTTGAAGAATCTATGATGATATTAGAGTTTAAAATATTCTATCATTTTGCCTGTTATTTCATGCTATCAACTCATATTCAACTTGTAGTCTACCAAAATGATTCAGGGCTTTTCATATGACCTGTTGTATAGCAACAAGCTTCTATATCTGTGTATTTAACCTCAAGTGTTTATTATTCTTTGAACTGGTAGTAAACTTGGAGTAAAAGAATACTATTGTGTATTTTTTTAGGTTTCAAAATGGACTACTTATGTGATAGACATTTCTTCAATTGACTTAGAGAGAGAGAATCTTCTGTTGAATACATCAACCAATACTAATGACTTGTTCAATCTTTTAGCTTGGAATCTCCATTGCTCTTTGGATATCTTGTACCTCTTTTTTTCATTCCTCAATCCAACTCAAAAATTAACATTCATTAAGGACCTATTGTGTGGATGACACTATACTACATCCTGTGGCAGGGATAGAAGCACAAATATGGTATAATCCAAAGTTTAAAGAATTTGTAATATAATGAGACATATATTTATGTATATATATATATATATATATATATATGTATGTATTTATATATAGTGCTGCCCCATTATATATTTACATATTATATATACATATATATATTTGTGTCCATATAAAATATATAAATTTTATCTATATGCATTCATGAATGTATATATATTCGTAAACAAACATAACTATAATTTAAAACAGAATATAAATGCATAGGTAGTAATGATAATAATGATGGTGATGTGAGGATAATTGCTGACTTTTATATAATGCTTTGGAATTTACCAACTCTTTTATATCCATAATCTCTTGAGTCTCACAACAAATTTGCAAGTTGATTGCTAAAGGGATTATTTTCTTCATTTGATAGATAAAAAATCCTTGATGCTCAGAGGTTATATGATTTACACATAAGTACCCAAATGGTCAGTATCCATGCTCAGATTTGCATCAACACTTTTTTTCTCCAAGTCCAGTGTTCTATCTATTTTGTTATTGAATCTTCAAAGAACAAAGGCTGTGCCATACCTATCTTTGCCCCAACAATTCCTAATACAATCCTTTGCAATTGAATTAAATAAGAAATGTAAAAATAATTTCTTTATGTTTTGCAAGGAGTGGGACAATTTCTGGTGGATGAATCCAGAAAAAGTTTTGTGAAGAAATTTGCCTTAAGATAGACCTGAAAGGATAAAATTTTAAATCGTCTTTTCTCCTTGTCTTTTTTCATAAATAATCATTATTCTCTCGTAAATCTAATAATCTTCTCCCCGATTTCATCCATTCAGTCTTATTTCCAATGCTAAAACAAATATTTAATTGCTATTAGAAAGATAAGATCTGTGACTCCATTGATATGAATACTTACTCTGATATACATTTCAGCATCCATGTTTTAATGAGTTACTATGAGAAGAGAAATTTATGTTGTTATTCCTCCATATTAACAAAATCTTGAATCTGGGGCTTAAAGTATGCCTTTAATTTACCTTGTCCAGAATTAGGACAACATACCACCTCCTGGTCATCTGCAAACCTGTATCCCACCCCTTTTCCAGTCTCTTCTTATATTTTGTATTGCCTCATTAGAATGCATTGAGAACATGTAATGTCTTGCTTGCTATATGTATCCCCAGCATTTAATACAAGAACTGGAATATAATAAAAGATTAATAAATGTTGTATATAAGTAGGTCTGTATGTACCCATATAGTCAAATAGCTGCATCTCATTATCAACTATAATTTTGAGATAGTGTTTCTATGAATAACATCAGGCAAAGCACATTTTAAGTAAATTTCTGCACAATCCCTTGACATTGTATACTTTACTTTTTTAACCTCCTTATATAAACCCTTGGATATAAATGTTTCTGTTTTTCAGGTTTCTTTGCTCTTCTTCCTCTCTGATGCCTCATCTCTTTCTATTCGAGGTCAGAAGTACATAGACCTCTGGTTTGTAATGTTTCTAATTACAAGCATATCCAATATTCACATTAATTTGTTTTTACACACTATCAATCTTGTTAGCAATATGTTTGTAATGTAGTCTTCCCTTTCCACAAAGGGCCATCAAATTCTATAAAGTTTTGATAACTTCACATCTTGAATCACCCATTCTTCTCCATGAATCATTGCTATTTTCTCTCCAGTTTGTACAAAACAGAATATTCTAAGTTCTTGTGACAACTTGACTACATCATTAATATATTTCATAGATTCATTTTTGCTGGGTAAACAAACCATTAAGCTGGTATGTTTAGATTTGCAAAGCTATTTCATCACTTTCTAATCTAATAAAGAAGCAACAATATTGCTAATAGGAAACATTTCTTTTAGACAGTCTATTTCTGAGTTAATTTTTCAGCCATGGGTGCTAATCCAGGCCTCAACAGAAATAAAGACATCACTTTTAATCTTGAAATTTTTAAAATGATAACTCTCTAACAAGGCAGCTTAAGCTATATTTAAAATTATTATTTTTTATTTATTGGTTGGTCCTTTCTGGTCAGACCTTTTTGATGACCTGCATTCAAAACTTTGGGCACTTTTAAGTTATTTGAGATTCCTTAAAATTTTTGTCCAAAGTAGTTTTGTAAATTTGGTATATTTTGTCAGAATTCCCTTGTATAAAACGAAGAGTTACAGAATCTAAGAATTAAAAAGTCCTCAATACTTACTTCAAATTAGTCCTGAAAACAATTCTTCACACCCATAGCATCTACAAGTAGTCAACCATTCTTCTGTTACCTCATAAAGAAAGACAACAGAAACAATTATATTTTTGAATAGTTCTAATTTTAAGCATATTTTCCTTAGTTGTGCCTCTCTATTTCTAACTATTCCATTTTAAAACCAAAGAAATCAAATCCCTCTTCTGTAAATTCCTTTCAAATATTTGAAGACAACTATGAAATTTTAGATAAGTCTTTTTCTCTGTGAGTTAAACATTCCTAATTCCTTTCATTATACCAAAATCTTTAGTGCCTTCACTATCTTGATGAACATCCTCTAAATGTAGTCTAGTTTATCAAAGCCCTTCCCAAAATACTAAATGGAGAGATAACACCTCCATTTGGGGGAGAGAGAGATTAACCTAAGTATGTTACATATAAATTAAAGGAAGAGGACTTGTAAATTACTTAAAATGTATTTTAGTAGCATAGATATGAGGCATTTAGATCTGAATGAAGATTTCCTAATTAAAACATCAGAGAAAATAATTATATCACTTTGATTACAGCAATCATCAGCTTATTCCAGGAATCCTTAAAGTTTCTAAGATTATTACAGAAATAATTCAAAAATGTGTAGTCTGAAATACGGCAAAGATAGTATTGGAAATTACAACATTGATGAAATTGAGAGGGTTTAGACAGCTTGGTAGAAGAAATTATGATTTAATGTGCCTATTTTCCCTCAAGCTCTCCATCATTTGGCATTTTTCCTAATGGCTATGAAGAGGAATAACAGAACTGCTTTATTTGCCTTGGTCATTATAATGATATGGACTTTTTTAATTTTCAAAATGACTATTGATAACCTGGATGTATTTCCTTTCAAATTGTTTATCTGTTCATATCTTTTAGCTCTTATTCTTTCAGATTTGAATCAGCCCTTTATATAGTTTAGAAAAGACTGTTATGAAATGTAATTAAAGTTTTTCCCCAGTTAATTCTTTTAATTCTAATTTTAGCTACATAATTTTTATTAATGTTTTAAAGTTAGTATACAATATTTAATATTTATTCAGTAGCTATTTTATGTTAGGATCTATGTTAAATGCTTTCAAAATATTATCTCATTTAATCCTCACAACAACCCTGAAAGGTAGATGCTATTATTACTTCCATTTTATAGTTGAAGAAATTGAAACAAAAAGAGGCTCAGTGAATTGCCCAAGATCACACATTAATAAGTGGCTGAGACTAGATTTGAGTTCAGATCTTCCTGATTTTAAGCCAAGCACTTTATCCACTGAACTATGTAGCTGAGAAATATAGTAATATAATAGCATATGATTATAACGAAATAATACTACTGTGGTATAAGAAATGCAAAATGAATGTTTTCAAATAAACCCAAAAGAGGTTGTATGAACTGAAAAAGAAGAAAATAAGCAGAAACACAACAAGTACAGTTGATGATAATATCAAATATGGTTTAAATTCTGAAAGTTGTCTGACCTCTATTTAATGCAACAACCAACCATGATTCCGAGTTATTGAAGAATTGTTGTATTGATTATTGAAGATGTTATGTTTCTGATTAGAGAAAAGCAATGCATTCAATGGGCAGAATGAGACAACATATTTTTGGCTTATGGCCAATGCAGCAATTTGTTTTACATATTCTTTATTTATTAATATATGTTACAGGTTTGCTTTTATGGTTTTTACTTGAGGAGTTGAGATAAGAAGCTAAGAAAATAAATGTTTCTTTTTTATGTGTAAACATATTTATACAATTCTCTTGCTGAACAAGAAAAATCAGATCAAAAAGGAAAGAAAATGAGTAAGAAAACAAAATGCAAGTGAATAACAAAAAGAGTGAGAATGTTATATTGTGATCCATTTTCAGTTCCCACAGTCATCTTTCTGGGTGTAGATGGTTCTCTTTATCACAAGACCATTAGAACTGGCCTCAATCTTTTCATTGTTGGAAAGAGTCGCGTTCATCAGAATCAATTGTCCTATAATAGTGATGTTGCCATGTACAAGGATCTCCTGGTTCTGCTCATTTCACTTACCATCAGTTCATGTAAGTCTTTCCAGTCCTCTCTAAAATCATCCTCCTGATTGTTTCTTATAGAACAATAATATTACATAACATTCATACCATAACTTATTCAGCCATTCCCCAATTGATGGACAGCCATCAGTTTCCAGTTTCTGGCCACTACCAAGAGGGCTACCACAAACATTCTTGCACATACAGGTCCCTGTCCCTCCTTTAAGATCTCTTTGGAATATAAGCCCAGTAGAAACACTTCTGGATCAAAGGCTATACACAGTTTGATAACTTTTTGAGCATAGTTCCAACCTGCTCTCCAGAATGGATGGATCCATTCATAGTTCCACCAACAATGTATTAGTGTCCCAGTTTTTCTACATCCATAAATGTTTCTTAATTTAAATTTATTTTTAAAATAAAGATAATTCCTTTGATTTTAGTTTCATTAATTTGGAGGGTTATAATAGCAAAATCAAGTAAGGTCATATAAACTGTTGGAAATGAAGCATCAAAATTCAGAAAAGAATTCCCACCATGAAATTGTACAGGGGATAGTATTTGGAACATGGAGTTAAGTTTGTAACTTTGGACTGGCAATTGCTTCATGCTTTGTTTCTTCAGCAGTAAAGATAGGGGGTTGATGTAGGTGGAATCTAATATCCATTTTAGCTATTTTTTAAAATATTAATTTATTTTTTAATTTATCGAATAAAATAATTATTTCCAAAAAAGGTGAATGCACATGAAACTGCAAAATCTATGGGGTACAATTTGCTATTCCTTTTAAATAAATAATAAAATTATCATGGAAATGTATTTTTTCCTTTTTTTTCCTTCTACCCCCAACCCTACAAATGGTATATAAGATCCAGATATAGATATATGTGTAAAAATCATTCTAGTTCTATACATATACATATATTCTTTCTCTAGATGCTGCTAGTGTTTAATCATATTTCTTTGTGGTTAATTTGGATATTTATAATCATCAAAACAACTTATTTGTTCAAAGTTGTTCTTTAAACAATATAGTGCTTATTATATACAGCTTTTTCTTGGTTCTACTCATTTCGCTCATCATCATTTTATGTAAGTCTTGCCATGTTTTTTAAGATTATTGATTTTATCACTTCTTATAGCACAATAGTATTCTATCACAATCAAATCTCACAACTTGTAGGCTTCTTCACAGTTTCCAGTTCTTTGCTACTACAAAAAGAGCTTCATATTCTTTTCTCTAAATACTGTCTTCAGTATCCTTTTAACAATTGTTACCTATTACAAGATTATAGGATTCTAGATTAAGGACCAAAAGTTTTTTATATCTCAGATATATCTATCCAACTATTTATCCTATATAAAGAACATTTTAGCTCTTAATCTAGATCTCATGATAGGTGACATTATTTTTAAAAGATAACTAGATGTAGTATTTAGAGAAAAGAGCAGTGTTGTAATTGTGATTTAGTATATATCAAAATTTAAAAAATACAAAAAGAAAATGAGTCAGCAAAGAATCTAGAGAAATGGTTAGAGATGTAAATGCAGAATCAGAATAGTAAAGTATCCATAGTACTAAGAGAGGAGAACTTCAAAAAGGGGAAGGTAGTCAATAGTGTCAAATACCACAAGTTCAAGAAAGAAAAAAAAAGAAATAAAGCGAGGAGGAGGGGAATTTTTTACTTTATCTAGGTTAGTTATAAGTGAACTATAAGAGGGTATTTCCATAAATAGGCAGGGAGGAAGGAAGTTTGGAGAAACTAATCCGGGTCACAGGAAGTTAAGTCGGTGGTAAAGGAAGCAGAGGTAGCAGGTGTAGACCATTTGTTCCAGAAGTTTGGTAATAAAAGAAAGATTAATTAGATGATAGCTTGAAAAGTTTGACCTCTAGCATTCCTCTAGAGAATGTTATTCTTGCCACTTCACTTAAAAGGAGAGAAAAGGAAGAAAGGATCCAAGGAACTGTCTGGATTTCATCAGGCAGATGTCTCCACTAAAGTCAAACTGGTTAGCAAGGAAGGTTTCTGAGAGTGGATCATAGCATAACATGAATATAAAATCTGAAAACTCATGTGATTTTCAATAGCACCTTTGCACTCAGCAGTCAAGATATGTTTTCCAAGTGACTCCAAGTCAGCTTTCTTGGACACTATGTATAACAAAGTTGAACTAAATAGACTCAAATTTGACTTCTTTTCTTGCTCCTGCCACATACTCTTAAAAAAAAAATAATTCCAGCTTTTCAAAAATTATGCCAAATACAGACTTTTGACTTGACTAAAACAGGAAAAAATATCAGTCTTCTTCAGTTTTACTTCAGGTAGCTTCCAGAAATTGATTAATCATTACTGGTTTCTCAGTTGACATGCCATAGGTTATTCAGAGGTTCATGTCTGAATACAAAATTTGAATATCTTGTCTGTGATGGTGGTAAGCAACAAGCTAATAATTGTATTATTGTATCTAGGGAGACTTCTCACATAATGGAGAAATAAATTTTTCTCCTTCATAATCTTGTTTTTTGATATTAAAACTTATAATCTAGAAAGATTATTATATATACTAACAATCTCTCCTGGAGTTTTAATAATTGTAATGTGGAGGAATGACCTTATGATAGAATATTGTTATTTTAAAATATTCAACCCACTCTTAAATTGGAGAATGTTTACTGGGGTATATTTGGTACCTTTAATTTTCTTTAAAAATTTCTGATGAATCCTTTTTGAATGCTATAAACAGGGATCATCATATTTTATGTCATAAGACCTTTGAATTAAATAAAAACATAATTTCCAACACATCTTCTACATTAAGTTACAAAATTTAATGTCATTCAGTGCCTAAAATGGAAAGAAAAAAAAACAGCATCTAGTTACACTTTTATGTTTGGAAGTGCATTGTCTTTATTTCAGATTCCACTTAGGTAATCAGAATATGGAATGGAATTTTAACTTTTCACTCTTCTGGTATTTAGGGGACATTGCTCCTCTTGAAGCAGTATCCAAATTGTTCAATGATCATCAGAGTATAGGTGGAAAGTCTGCACTATCTTTAAGCCTAAACTATAAATAGGAAGGAACAATATTTCAATGCAAACTTGAGTTTCCCAGCAACAAGCACATGTCAAATCGTTGTCACATATTACATTGTTTATATTCGTAGCAGTTATGCCTGGAGCTTGTATCCAAATACTCTGACTTTTATGGCTGGTAAGATTTTGCATATATTAATAAAAGAAGTCTCTGGTGATTTCTAACTACATTAGGGTGAGCAGTACAGTATTCACAGACTGGCAACTGTGACCAATATGCTGTGAATGCTATACAATCTCCTTTTATGATATTACATATGAAATGATGGTTTGCTCTGACAGTTTGCTTAAATAATGGAGTAATTATCAGCTCATAAATCAATCAGGGATTTTCCCTCAAAGTTAAAAGGAATATAGGGTGCTCCAGGGGCTATAAATTCCAAATCCACCCATGCCCACAGATAAATGTTTGTAATGTTCTCTCTCATTTCACAGATTTGGAGGAAAGTTGGGGGACATTTATTTTCATATTTTGCATTATTTCTAAATTTCATCTGAGCCCATCTTTTTCTCTTTAATTTATATTTGTGAGTGATAACATGAGCCCAAAAGGGCAACTGGAATAGGCTTTTGATTGGGAATAAAACCAAAAACCTACTAGGTCTATAGTTTCACTTTTATTGCTGAAAGATCTGCTATATACTATGGAAAAGATCAATTTTAAAATACATATGTTTTGGAAAAATTCATTAGATAGAGGGGTTAGATCAGAAATTGAATGGAAGAAAATCAGGCTACATTACAATTGCAAGTTTTTTCAGTGATCCCAAGTTGTTTTCTACTGCAAAAAAAAAGATCTATCTTTCTAACACAAGAGTATTCTCCTAATGATGACTGTGAATTGTAGAAAACCTTAAGTCATAATAAGAAAATTGTACATGACCCAGTGGCTAATTGAAACAGGGATTGGAGTATTAATAGAGTATAATATGACCAAAGAGTATGTATATAAGAAAGTAGGAACAATATATCATCACCTATGACTGAAGAAGGAGATCATGTAACAAAATTAACAGAAAAAACAACCCTGGAACTGCTTGGATATTCAGAAAACATCAAAAGAACCATTGCACTAGGAAAAGCATGCAGGGAAAATTTTAAACTACCACAAAATGACAGTCACAGAATGAGAAAACATGGAGTAATTGAAATGTGAGGACATCAAGGATATATTAGAGTATCAAAGTAAATTCTAAATGGAATTGTTTATCATAATAAATTTAAAATGTCATGATGTCATAGTACCTGTTTTATATTTGTATTTCTTCCTATCACTACCTGCATTGTCGACTAACATGTTGATAACTATGATTAGGTACTATTTGTATATCTCTATCAATCACAGAATCGAGTAAAAAGGAACTAATTGATTCCGTACTGTGACAGTTTGGCCTTTCTTCCTCAATGGCTTATATGGTTAGTCTGTTATTTACATGAGTCTTTTGGGAAAATCTGGTAATTTGAGATTGAGGTTGTAGATATCATACACCTTGCTAATACCTGTCTATAAATTGCCGAAAAGGACACATTAATATTAAAACCCACTGAAAGCATCATTATAAAGACAATATAATTGTATAAAATTCTGTGATAAACAGAATTGCATTGTCAATTAAGCATTTCTCAAGTACCTACTTTGTGCCAAACACTGTGCCAAACTTTGATAGTATAAGTAGCAAAATATGTCTTAAGGATTTTATAATCTATGTACTTTTTAGTGATGATTATAATTGTTAATATAAAATGACCTTCCAGATTTATTATTATTATTATTTGCTGAGGCAATTGGAATTAGTGACTTGCCCAGCATCACACAGCTAAGAAATATTAAATGTCTAAGGTCAGATTTGAACTGAGGTCTTCCTGATTTCAGGGCTGGTGCTCTATTCACTGCCCTACCTGTCTGGGAGGAATCTAATAATAATAATAACCTAAATATAGTTTATTAATTTTAACATACCACAGTATAAATGAATACTAACTGAATATGAGTTTGCTAAATCATTTCTTCTATCTGCCTACTCTCCTGATCAGGAACCTCCATTTAAGTTAGATAGGCAGTCATCAATGCAGTATAATTTGAGAAATTTTGAAAAGCCTAGAAAAATAATCTCAATGTCTCTTATAAAATGGCTTACTATTCTCAAAATTCTGTAATATTGAATTCAAAAGTAAATCAAGTTAGATAGAAAAAAGTAGGTGAAGAAGAAGTTTATAATCTTTGTAAGGCTGAAGATTTTTACTTAAGTATTAAACATAGGTGTTCCTGACAGAACTATAGCATAATCAAATGGGGTCCTCAAACTATGGCCAGCAGGCCAGATGCAGCAGCTGAGAATGTTTATCCCCCTCACCCAGGGCTATGAATTTTCTTTATTTAAAGGCCCACAAAACAAAGTTTTTGTTTTTACTATTGTCCAGCCCTCCAACAGTCTGAGGGACAGTGAACTGGCTCCCTATTTAAAAAGTTTGAGGACCCCTGAAATAAGTTATTTAAAAAAGTAATAAATGAAATTTTGAAAAAAAAGTTAGACTTATGAGTCAGAAAATAGGGAGAGACAGCAAAAAAAAATTACTTCCAGTGAAGTACAATATTTTCTTATTATGGTAAAAGACACCACAATTCTCCCATGAGCAATCTGATTATTAATTGGGAATCCTCACTTTCATTCATTGCATATATTTAATCCATTGCAAAATCTTGTCATTTCTACCTTGCTACCATATTTCATACATGTACCTTTCAGGATTTCATTACTTATCTCTTATCCTACTTAGGTTATCTTCTAACTAGTATTCTTGCTTCAAGTCTTTCCTTGATGTAATCCATCCTCCATGCAATGGACAAGTTGACCAAGTTGATTTTAAATCATAGGTATTTTTTTTCTCTTCCCCTCTATTTAGTGATCTCCACTGGCTCCCTGTTACCTTGATAATCACCTTTTTTGGCATTAAATTAAATTACTTTTTTGGCATTTAAAGTTCTTCATTATTTGACCCTTCCTACTTTTTCTAGTTTATTCTGTCTTAGTGCCCTTCACTTTCTTTATGTTCCAATGACCCTGGCCTCCTTGTAGTTCTTCAAATAGGATCCTCCATTTCCATTTTCTCTTCCTTTGAGCTAGCTCTTCAATTCCTGAAATACTCTGTCCACTTTTCTCTAATGCATTTTTCCTGGATTCCTTAAAGACTTAGATGAAATCCTACCTATTGAGGAGGCCTTTTTTCATTCTCTTTCAGTTGCTAATGTCTTCCCCTTTCAGAATACTTTCTTCTACTCTGTATATAGTATATTTTATATGTACCTAGTCATGATCTTTGACAGGGATTATAGCTTGACTTTTTATTTTCCTATCCTAATTACTTAGCATAGTGCCTATTTTGTTTTTGACAAACTCTCTAGATTTGGCATCAAAAGAAATGGCCCAAATGCTCACTCTGCTGTTTGATCTTAAATAAGTCATTTAACTATCAATTGCTCCATGCCTCAGATCTTCATATATAATATAAGGAGGTTGGCCTAAATTGGCCTTATATAGTTCATTATAGCTCTAAATCTATGGTCCAATGGTCTTAAGGTGAAAAAAAAACTATCAATAGAAATATAAATTGTCTGGATTAGCAAGACATAAAACTCTGAAATAATTAAAACTTTTTGTAAGGCTGCATTTTAGGGGATGATATGGGGAAAACCAAAGTAATACAAATTTGAAATGTATTTAGCTCCTCAAAATATGACCAGATTGGTCATTTTATCCTGACTCCAGAGCTCTTTCCTTTTTTACTTTTCCTAGCTGGGCCTTTGGAAGGTCTGAGTTATTAAAAATTGGTCCCAGAAACTTACTAACTGGTGATTTTGAATACTGTCTGCTTCAGTTTCCTCAGCTGTAAAATGGATAATAGTAGCATTTACTTCTCAGGGTTTTTGTGAGGATCAAATAAAATAGTATTTGTAAAGTGCTTAGTATAGTCCCTAGAAAATAGAAGGTATTTAATAAATTGTTGTCTTCTTTCCTTCCTTTCTATATTGTATTAATGTCATTCAAGGTTTTGTCACTGTACCTAATGTAAACTATGAAATTTTTTTTTCAGTGTAGGTATATATTATTTTCTAGATTCAATGATGAATTATAATTTATTATTGCTTCCCTGGACCATTTATTTTCACAACAAAATCAACTCCTCAATGTTAAATATCTCAGTGTTCTGAAAAAATATCATCATATTTTTCTCCTAAATAAATAAGTAGGAGTTTTTTTCCTTCCCTTTCCCATCTTTTGCTCTAGTCCTTTTATCAGGGTTTCTTATATGTATTTCTTAATGTAATTAATTGATATTGTTGGCTATTCTACTCTAAAGCTATTGTAATTTTCCAGTTTTTTTTTTCATTTTTATACTTTCCATTCTTCACCAAAAGGATAGTATTTTGAAGTCCATGAAAATAATATTTTGTAATTAAAATCTTGTTAAACTTATACCAAGTTCAGTTATGATTTTGGCAAATATCATTCATTATTCTTTAGCTTTCTCTGATGCAAGGACTTTTCATGGCAAGTTAATTTAATAACAACATATTTGTATTTTTGCAAATGTTGATTCTTTGAAAAAAGAAATTACTCTGCATTTTATATATTTTTTTGGATTTGGGTTAACAAAAAAGTCAACAATTACAATTTCAAATGAGGAATGGGAAAATGTGACTTGCCCTTTTTTGGAAAATCATTCATTCCATCATTAAATATTCACTTTTAAATATACTGAGTTTTTTTCTATGAACACAATTTCACATTTCTCTATATTCCCTTTATTTCTCTATATACCCTTTTAGAGGATATAAAGTTAAGAATGAGGAAAAAATCATATATAGATAAAAATTTTGAGCTTGGATGCAAATTTGAAAAGGCAATATTTTTTAGGAAAAGAAATTTAAGTAAGAAAGAAGGGGGAGAAAAAGACAGAGAGATAGAGATTCAGAGACAGAAAAAGAGACAGAGAGAAGGTAAGAGGAGAGAGAAAAAGAACATGAGTGTATTCATTGGAGAAAGTGATGATTATTTGCTCAAAATCATTCTTTAAGAACCTCATAAATTTCTTGACATAATCAATGAACTTTAAAAAATGAAGTAATTTCAATTATCTCCATCTTTTATGCTTACTTTATTGAACTGGGGGAAATAAAAGTTCAGTATTACTATACAGAGCTTCCCTTAAATGACTTTTTTTTTTGTGGGTATTTTGTTTTATTTTCCTAATGAAGGGTGACTTATGCATGGCTTGGCAACCCCACTCCTGAGGGATATAATTAACTAGCTTGTCTATATGTAGCCTGTTGTGCTTCAAAGTGTCTGCCCAGTTTTTGCTGGTTGCTGTGGGTTGTATCTTGTCTACTGTGCACTGCCAAAGTGTTTTATGCATATATTTACTACTTCTAGCCCACTTGCTGGCAATCATTTAATTAGAAGACCAAACAAATGGGAGGGAAATAAATTTGAGTCTGCATTTTCTCCATAATTAAAATGAAAAAAGTTTAAACATCGTCTTATGGCTTATAATATCACATTTTTTTTTTGCATTTCAAACTGGAAAAAGTAAAGTTGCTAATTAAGCTGCAAATTATTACCTTGTGCCTTGAGATTGAAATGATCAGTTTACCATGTTGTTCAGGAACTCTCCTGTTAGGGCCATATGTCACCTACCCTCGTGGGTTTAAATTCAAACTTGTTTTCCTTTTGCCTCTGGTACATAGTAAAGGAAGAAAGGGAATATGATTCTGTGAAAAATGAAAATCAAACAAAAGAAATAGATTTCAAACAGTTAGAATTCACAAGCCAAAAGGCTTTGTTGTTCTAAAACCAAACTGTGTAGTGGCCTCTTGAGGTGCATTGATCTCAGACATGGAAATCAATCACTACCTAAGAGTTCTCTGAGCATAGGTCTGGAATCAGTCCAAAAACTAACTGGTCATTATGGTCATTGTGGCCATGATGTTTGCTTTTGCCTCTGTAGGTGCACAAAGGTAAATAGACAAATCAATATAAATAACATTATGAGAAAATTGGAATGTTTTTCTCTGTTAATATAACCTACTGCTGAATGAAAGTGGGTATTAGGATAAGGATATCAGGATAAGGAACGACAGTTCTTTAAAAGGAGGAAAATACTTTTGTTTTCTCTAAAGCCATGAGATTCTAGGGCAGATGGGCAAGAGTATTTTATATCTATTGAAGAATATTGGACTTATAATTCAATAGATAGAAAAGGAAAAAAGGTACTGTGCTCCTATATTCAGTAAAAATCTTGAAAAGAAGATGATCATAAATTGGTGTTTGCTATCATATCAATAAATTTGGGAACAAAGCAGTAAAAAAGAGAAGTAAATAAAATGAAAACCTTAAAGAGATAGCAGGGCAAGTAAAGAATCTATTTTGTCATGTTTAGGAATAGGAAAACCTTAGGACCAGGAGCTGATAGTGAGGGTGAGGTAGAAGATAGGTGCAAAAGTGATTAATGAAGCAATGAAATTAAGTATATGGATGGAATTACAGTTTTGAGGCAGGTGGCCATGGGGAAGCAGTAGTTCTTCTTCAAAGAATTGAGGCAAAAATGAAAAGAAAGAGTATTTAGAGAGAGACATAATGGCAGAAAGTAAAGAATGAGGAAAAGAAACATATTTAGATAAAAATATTGAGCTTGGATACAAATTTGAAAAGGCAATATGTATTATTTCTTATATATGTATATGTAAATAGATAATTGACTCAAATTTATAAGAATACAAGCCATTCTCCAATTGATAAATGGCCAAAGGATATGAATAGACAATTTTCAGATGAAACATTAAAACCATTTTTAATCATATGAAAAAATGGTCTATATCACTTTTGAACAGAGGAAAGAAAATTCCTCTTTTGAGATATCACTTCATATCTCTCAGACTGGCTAAGATGACAAGAAAAGTTATGGATAAATATTGGAGGAGATGTGGGAAAATTGGGACATTAAAGCATTGTTGTGGAGCTGTGAACTGATTCAGCCATTCTGGAGAGCAATTTGAAACTATGCCCAACGGCTATCAAACTGTACACTTTGATTTAGTAGTGTCTCTACTGGACCTGTATCTCAAAGAGATTATAAGAAGGAAAAAGAATTTACCTGAGCACCAGCCCTGAAGTCAGGAGAACCTGAGTTCAAATCTGGCCTCAGACACTTAATAGTTCCTAGATGTGTTTATCCTAGGCAAGTCATTAACCCCAATTGCCTCAGGAAAAAAAAAAAAGACCCACCTATGCAAAAATATTTGTAGCAGCCCTTTTTGTAGAGGAGACTGAGTAATTGCCCATGAGTTGGAGAATGGCTGAATAAGTTATGGTATATGAATGCTATGGAATATTAGTGTTCTATAACAAACATTTGGAGACTATGAAGAGAAACGATAAAGAATCTATAAAAAAAACAGTTGGAGAAAAAGTTATGGTATATGAATGTTATAGAATATTAATGTTCTATAAGAACAATAGGCAGGACAATTTCAGAGAGGGCTGGAGAGACCTACATGAACTGAAGCTAAGTGAAGTGAATAAAACCAAGAGAACACTGTGCACAGCAACAAGATTATATGATCAATTCTGATGAATGTGGTTCTTTTCAACAGTGAGATTATTCAGGCCAATTCCAATAGACTTGTGATAGAGAGAGTCATCAGCTTCCAGAAAGAGGACTATGGAGACTGAATGTGGGTCACAACATAGCATTTTTACCTTTTTTGTTGTTTACTTCCTTTTTTTATCTTTCTCATTTTTTTCCTTTTTGATTTGATTTTTCTTATGCAGCATGATAATTGTAAAAATACATATAGAAGAACTGCACGTGTTTAACAATTATTGGATTACCTGTTATACAGGGTAGGGAGTGGGGAGAAAAGAGAAAGAAGAATTTGGAACAGAAAGTTTTACAAGGGTGAAGGTTGAAAACTATCTTAGTTTTTTATTTTCAAAATATATAGTATTATTAAAAAATAAAAATAAAGAGGGACATAATTTTGTGGCCTTAAAGAATTTAACTTTTGGATTTTTTGAATATGAAACATTTCAAGTAAAGAAAATTTCTCAGCAGGTGGTGGAAATAGAGCAGAGTTGGAAGACAGGAGCTAAGGAGTCAAAGGATCTGGAAGAATATGATGTTAGATAATATTTATACCCTTTTCTTACCTAAAACCCTTCTTTCAAGAAATATGGTGTCTACGAATATGGAACATCACACATTATATAATTTTTTTCAATGTGTTGAAGTATTTTTTATAAAAATAGCGATTTTTTAAAATATTGAGTAAATTTGAACCACTATTAATTCCTTATCCTGGAGTTGATAAATTTTCCCCCAACCCAGACCCCACACAGTCTATTTCTTGCATACTTATTATACATTATTTTGTATTACAATAATGTGTATGTTATATTCCTCCCACATTAGATTGTAACAGCCATGAGACAGAGGAACCAATGGACAATGTACTCATTCAAAAAAAAAAATCACATCTCACATGTCATTGGGAGCAAAGTGCTTTACAAACACAAAATCTTTGGAAATATGAGTGGTTAATAATAATAGTTATCATTCCTGCATCATTTCCAATGGAATCATGTATTATAGACACTTGAAGTTTTGTTCAATAAAATCTAATTTAGTAAGAATCTAAAGGAGATTCATCAAAGGTCAACATCATAGGTCATTATAAAATAAAATTTTGGTTTTTTAAATCAATAAATAGTAAACTGATCAACAAGTGGAAGGAGGAGTTGGATATAAATGTAGTTATTTAGTTTCAATACTTCACAAGATCTGTAATTGTGTAGTATCTGGATACAGTTGTTAACTCAGATTAACATCCTTGATCTTCAGGAGTTATTGTTGTTAAGCAGATTAGTCACCTGTTGGCCAAACTTTTGATGCTGAATATCTGAGGCTAATAAGAGAATCACTGAATTTCAGGATTGTAAGGAACTTCAGAGGTATATATTCCTGCTCACAACTCTAGACAAGGACCTGTCTTACAATATCATGGACAAGACCTATCTAGTCTTTCCTAGAAAATATCTGTAAAATGAACTTCACTATCTCCTGGAATTACTCTTATTACACTTCAGATAGCTCTAATTATTAAGAAAGCTTTCTTTACATCATGTCTAAATCTTCTTCATTATGATTTTCATTAATTATATCTGATTTTGACTTTGAGGACAAAAAAATGTACAAAACATAGACTCCAAAATACTTGAAAAAAATTATTAAATTTCCTTCACCCAAAAAACAAACAACACATCTTCAATCTAAACAAGATGTAATAAGTTTTTGATGACTCCAACATTCTTTAGGTTTTTATCCCCAATGCCTAAAATATAGTGGGTATTTAAAAATGCTCAGATTCTCTAATGAATGATCCATATATGATATAATTTGAAAGGTTTTTCATTATTGTGGTTGCCTTCTTTTGTATTCTATCAAGTTACAATGTACTTCCAAAAATGCCAAAAGATAAAAATAATTCTTCATATATAATCCATGATGCTTAGATGAAGGACACATATTACTGCCAAGCTCATATTCAATTCATATCATATTGTTTGCAAGACTTGTACTCTGCTAATACAGTCTTAGAAAAAGATCACTTAATCCCATTGATCACTTTCATGCCATAGTGAGACACACAGTATTAGGATTTTGATAGAGATCACGACTTATTCGTCTAATTCAGGAGATAGACATTAGGAGGCAACACTTAGAAATTTATTTTTAAATTTTTGTTTTTATACAATTAGAAAAGCTTCTTAGAGAATAATAAATCTAAATAACTTATTTAGTTATTTAGGCTGGAGATATAATGGTCTTCTCAGAATTATCAAGTTTTTTACTTTTTTTAACTTTTAATTTTACTATTCATTTATTTTTTTCAGTTCCTAATTCTTTCCCTCCCTTCCTCCCTCATCCATTGAGAAAGCAAACAATAAAATATAAATTTTATATGTGAAGTCATGTGAAACCTATTTTCATAATAGTCATGCTGCAAAAAAAGAGAGGAAAATAAATAAGTAAAAAACAAAACAAAACAGAATCTAACTATATTGCAATTTGCATTGTGTTCACCAACTTTTTCTCTGAGGATAGATAGCATTTTTCTTTCTACATTCAGTTCTTTTGGTTCTGTTCACTTAATTTTGCATCAGTTCCCAGATTTTTCTGAAATCATCCCCATCTTCATTTCAGTATAATAGTATATCATTACAATACTATTCTTCAACTTCTTTAATCATTCCCTAATTGATGGATATCTCCTCAATTTCCCTTAGAATCACCGTTATTTTACATGATCTCATATATTGATAATATTGAGTTACCATATTAAAGGACCACTGAGGAAGTACCTTAAATAAGTTTTATGCCAATGTGGCATGGTAATACACTATTAAAGTGTTATTTCTCATGCTGTAGTTAAAATATTACCATAACTGTTCATATGTATTATAGGTGGTTTTCTCCTTACTGTAAAATTATGAAACATCATTCCAGTGGAAGATTAATAGGAATGAGTCATTGTTCTTCAATCTTTTCATTTTGTGTTCAATTCATGTGACTATATTTGGGGTTTTCTTGATGAGCATACTGGAGTACTTTGCCATTTCCTTCCCCAGCTCATTTTACAGATGAGGAACTAAAGTAAACAAGTTGCCCAGATTGCAAATTTTAGTAAGTGTTTGAGGCCAGATTTGAAATCAGGTAGATGAGTCTTTCTGATTCCAGGTTCAGCATTCTGTCCACTTCACCAACTACCTGTCCTGAAATGTGTCATATACCTTATAGAAAAGATGCTTACAGAACCCTATAATATAGGGAAGATATTCACAAAGTGAATGAGGAGACAAGAGAGTCAGTATTTAAAAAAAAAAAAGATGCCTTAAAGAAGAGATAGGAGAATCCAAAATAATTTTGATGAGTTATAATTTTGTTTAGTGTTTTTGTTTTTTATTTAGTGCTTACCCTCATAAAACTTCATTTCATATTTATAACTTTTTAATCTATAATTGTAGTAATTACATATATAATACATACTAAATGTCATATAACATAAAATAATTATATATAATTGTAATTACATGTATGATAAATATTCATAATATATTTAGAAATACATAATTAAATTTTACACTTTATCTAAGTATGTATTGAAAGCAATTTCACTTCATTTTCTCATTTCATTATCACAGCAACCCAATAAAGAAGGTAAGGTGAATAAAGTGCTCTTCTGATAGATAAATAAACCCAAATTAGTGAAGTGTCTTGCCTGGGGTAATACAAATAATGTAGTGAAAAATTTGGATGAGAATCAGTATTACATATCCAAATAAGTATATATAAATTCATAAATGTTAGGTATCTAACTTAATAATAAAGGAAGTATAGTTATGTTTGGGAAACGCTAAAGTTTACTCTCTCAGATTCACAACCTTGGTGTTACAATTTTTATTATCTTTATTTCCCATAACCAATTAATTGTGAAGTCTTATCAAATCTATCTTTACAACATATCTGTCATTTTGCTCCTTTCTTCATTCAGCCACAATCCATTTTACATGGTACCTTGTCTATTTCAGTGAAATTCTATTGTACTTTGCTTCTAATTTCTCCCTTCTCTACTCCATTTTCCAAAGAGCTGACAAAATCATCTTCCTCTGTCCCAAGTCTGTTCATGTCACTCCTTTACTCAAAAAACTTCAATGGATACTTATTTTCTCCATATAAATCCATAAGCTTTATGTGTAAAATCCTCCATAATCTAACTCCACACTATTTTTTTTCCAGAATTATTTCACTTTACTTCCAAACTGACCTGTTTTTCCTTTTTACTTATACTTTAATATAGGCTGTCTATCCCAATAACTGTAATGTAACCCATCTTCTTTAGTCTCCCTTAAGGCTTAACTGAATTAATTCCTTTTATTAAAAACAAAGGAAAAAAAAAACCTTACTTTTTAGTGCTCTTTTCTCCACTTAAATTATCTTGAACTGACATATCTGTATAAATGTACTATTTCCCCCAGTAGAATACAAGCTTGAGTGCAGTAATTGTTTTTGCTTATTCCTTTGTCTTCTCAGTGCCAAACAGTATATATAATGTTTAATAAATGTTTGCTGAATAAAATTATTCAATACTATTTAAATTAATAAATATTCATAGAATTAAATTCATGAATGGAATTTAATAAATATTTGTTAAATTAAATTTCTAAGGAAAATTTAAATGAAGAAAAACATGTCACATTGTAAACAATGTTCCTTTGTGCCATACTGGGAAGAAAATGCAACTCTGAATTATGACATACCTTGATGAATATTCTCTCTATAGAATGTCAACTCCTTGAGGGTAGGGACTTTGTGTCTATGTGTCATAGATACAAATTATAAATAAACTTTTTTTAATTGATTAATCATATATTTGATATGCTATGCTATCTGGGGACTTTATGCTGATTCTTATTCAGAAATTAGGAGAATTCTGCTTTGGGAATACAGAGATGAGCAAATTCTATATGATCACAAAGATTTGCCATTATTGGATTATTCTAAACCTACTATAATCATTAAGTGTTCCTTTTGATGAAAGAGACAAATTTTGCCCTGGAGGTGTCCAATGAACTGGATTTTCAAATATAGATCTTTTCTAATTGAATTATCTCTTCAAGTATTAGTTTGGTACCCTGAATTTTCAAGCAATCAATGATATTTATTTTCCTTCTCTTGGGAAAAGAAAAATTATACATTAAAGATTGCTTATCACTAACATAGAATTACTGAGTAAGGACAGTGACAGACAAATGAAGTTAATTATAAAGAAGGAATTTAACTGTGATATAATATTTCCTTTTTTCCCCTTCCCCCACACCTTCCCCCCTTTTTTTCCTCTCTATTGAAGATGGTTTTGGAGCTGCATTTTGAAGATTTGTAACTGAATTGGATTGTTGCCTAAAAATGAAGCTCAACAGGCACCCTGTGAATTTTATTTTATTATTCCAGACCTTTTTTCTTTTTTTCTCTGACATGGTAGAACTATTTCTATGTTAAAATCAGTGATTGTTCATCCTTCATGTTTGTTTAATCAAGGGAAATCCCCAAAGCAGAAACTATGCCAAATTGCTGTATATTAAATTATATCTGATGGGTTACTGATGTAGAACTGAGTTTGTAAGAAACTATGAGAGGAGAAAGTGAGTGCCTCATTTGAAATACAATTTCAAAAAATAAATGGCTTCCTTTTCATTATTTTGATAGCAAAGGCAAGTATTAAGTACCTAGTTTATACTGATGACTTTCAATGATAGTTCCAAATATTGCTTAAATTGAACTTTAAACTTGCATAGGACAGTTACTATTTGAATGGAATTTTAAGTGTGTCTTGGGATCCTTAAATAAAGCTATTCTTTTTTGTAATACATCTATTTCATACTTTCTTTTTTTATTCGGTGTTTTTAATCTTTGAGTAAGAATCAGGTTTAAACTTTCTCAGAATAGAGAGGTTGAAGTATAGATAGGGACCATTTAATATAATTTTTCTCATTTTTCGGGTTAGGACATTGTGGTCAAGAGGTTAAATTATTGGCCCATAGTCCCCCAGCTGATATTTGAGTAGATTCTATCCATTTTATTATTAGTAATGGTGGAAGGAACTCACATATAAAATGATGATATTCTTTTTCTGGTTTTTAGATTCTGGCCTCTAACTCAAATTTTAGTCAGAGTTTTCTGGTAAGAGATAGCCTTAGAATGGTGTCTTAAAATTGTTCAATTTGAACAAATTTTTAAAGAAATTACAGAATGACAAAGGAGATAGGGAGATAGAACAAAAAGGTAGAGGGAAAGAAAAAAGTGGAAACTATATTTTTAACTTCCATTTAATTTATATATATATATGCTGGAAAGAATGTCAGAATATTATCCCATCTTTAACAAGCAGGAATCCCATCTATAAAACCCCTTAACCTCTGTTTTAAGATCTTTCTTCACCCCCACTTCCCCTCCCATGCTAGGATTCTGAATTTAAGAGGAAGCCCATTCTACTTTTGGACAGCTTTAATTCTCAAATAATTGTTCTTTCTATTAAACCAAATTCAGTTTATTTGGGCTTAGTATTCCTTGATCTTGGTTTTTCCTCTTGGGGTCAAACAAAATAAAATTTATTCTCCATAATAGCTGTTCAAACACGTTAAATGTCCCCTATTAAATATGTTCTTCTGCAAGTTAGATATCATGGGTTCCTTCAATTGATCTTCATAACATGTGATTTTAAGATTCTTCTTTACTATCTTAGTTATACTCCTTTATGGATGAATTCTGATTCATAACTACCCTTCCCAAAATATATAGCCTGAATATAAGCCATATATAGCTTGCCTAAAGCATAATATAAGATTCTGTAAATACCACTTAATTTTAGACATTACTTTTAAAGTTTAAAGTTGTATTAGCTCCCACCCAGCCCACTCCCCAGCCAATAAATCATGCTATTGAATCATATTGATCATCTAGCCCATTAAAAACAACAGCAACAACAATATCAAAACTACAGAATTTTTTTCACATGAATTGCTGCTGCCCAGCCATATTTCCCCCAACATTTACTTATGAAGTGATTTCTTGAACCTGAGTATATAACTTTACTTTTATTTTTTTTTATTAACGTTGAGGTCTGATGAGGGTATGACCAGGGTAAGCATATCATTCCTCTGATCCAAGAAGCTTAACACAGCTTAAAATCACATTAAATTTGTGGCTGACACTCTAAAATTGTGGAGTCATACTGATTTTGTACTCTGCTAAAATCTCTTAATTTTTTTCCAGACAAAGTATTGTCATCTTCTCTATCTTCTACTTATGATGTTAATTTTTCATATGCAAGTAAAAGACTTTAAGGTTCTCTCTACTGAATGATACCTATTAGATTCATCCTAATGATCAAATCTATCAAAATCCTTTTCCATCCTGGCTTTTCCATCCATTGTATTAGTCTACCCAAAAGGAGGAAAATGAACATTTAATCAAATAGAGATTTTCCAGGCATTCCTACTGTAAAAATCTAAAGGTAGATAGATATTTGGAAACAGAAATGCAAGTATCAAAGGGAAAAAAACCACAGAAATGTATTCCTATTTGCATAAGTGAAAGTAATTCTACAAAAGTAAAAGTAAAAAAGGAAGAATTGTTTACATATTAGTAGGGGAAGAAGAAATAAATATTTTCTCAGAACTTAAGAGTTTTAAGGATCATAGAACAAAAGTTAAAATGCCAGAAGGTCTATGGGTGATTTGGGTTTTTTATGTTATTAGGAAAAGACAATTATAGGAGAGAGGATTGAGCATCCTGGGAAAGAAAGAAGGAAGCAAAAGAGGGAGATTACTATGAAAACACAGAAGTATGTAAAATGAAGATTTTAAAATTGTAGAGAAATAACTGAGGAAAAAGCATTTCATTAGCTACACGACTACACTTTAACCTGTATTAAATAAAAGAAGAGGGAATACAAAAATCTCCCCCCTCTTTCTATATACATAGATAGATAGATATTAGATATAGATATAGATAAATAAATAGATATCCTAAAAGAAAAGGGGAAAGGAAGGAGAAGAGAAATTTTTGGGAGGGAGTACATGATAGGTAAAAGAATATTTATAATTAAAATATTACAAATTTTGGAAGGAGAATTAAAAGATAAGGATAAAAAAATCAAAGTCTGGGATCAGACCTATGAAAAAAATGGAAGAGTCATAAAAGAGAAGAAAGAGCTGTTTCATTTATGAGATCCCTATTGTCAAATAAATGTCCTCTCTTCCTTCACCTTATGTAAAAAAAAAAAAAAAACACAAGAAGACCAGACTGGAGGAAGAGATAGATAGCTGTTGAATTGTTTGATTCATCTAAACTGGTTGAACCCATAATACATGTAGACACAGCTTCAGGTGTCGGGTTTTCTTTTGTTCTGTGGTTGTAGTTAACATTTAAAAAGGGGATTTGAAGAGAAGAGAAACTTCTTAATAATATAATTTTACATCTAGACATCATCTGTTCCAAACTTCTCTTTTAATACAAGAAGAAACTAGATTCCCTTAGTTAAAATTCTACTCAGTGTCACAAAGTAGAAATTGGCAGGGTTAAGATTTGAATCCAAGTCTTTTGAATAAAAATTCTGCAGTCTTTTAATGATACCACACAATATCTATCTATCTATCTATCTGTCTGTCTGTCTGGTCTATCTTTTATCTATTTATCCACTTATCTATCCTTGCATCTATATCTCTCTCTATGTATGTATACTATCTATACTACATCTATATCTCTCTATACATGTATGTATATATACATACACACATGTGTGTAATATTTCACTAACAATGAACAAAATATTTATCTACCTCTCTCTCTCTCTTTCTCTCTCTCTCTCTCTATATATGCATGTGTATATATACATACACACATACATACACACGTGTGTGTCAGTAATATTTCATTAACAATGAGCAAAAGATTTATAAAGGAATTAAAACCTACTTTCTTCAGCATATCTGTCAGCTATTCTGACTATTCTGAGTTACTGCTGCTACAGCTGCTGCATGTAGGATTCAGAATGTTGATTCATTCTTATTAGCTACCTGAGGGGAAAGTGTCAAGAAGATGCAGGTGAGTTATGATCTATTCAAACTCTGCATTTTGGCATTTTCTCAACAATTTTCATAATATTTAGGAGTGTTTATTGAATAACAGGTAGATAAGCATTCATTCTTTTCAATGAGGTGGATAAAGGAAATATTGATTTAGAAAAGAGTATTTGAAAGACAACTTTAAAGGAGAGGTGAAAATCAGTCTTTACAATTTAGTATTTTAAAACTTAAGATAAAGGGGTAAAAAAAACAACTGGATAAATTCTTTTCAGGCTGAAGTGAGAGATCAAAAATTCCAGCGTATACATCAACATGTTTATAATAATTAAGAAATTGATTGTAGGATTGCACATTTAGAATTGGTATAGACCTTAAAAGTCATCACCCATATTTTAAAGATGAAGAAACAGGGACCCAGAAAGGAATAAGCTAATGTATTTTTGTCTGAATAGATTAAAAAAAAGTTTCACCTGTTTTGAAGTGGGTACAATAGGATGTATTTAATCTTATATTTATTTTCTGCTTACCAGTATTTAAGGCTTTCAACAGTATATTATTCAGTTAATGTTGGAGAAATATGTGTTTATATTTATGTGTGTGTGTGTTTTGTGCTAAATAGATAAAGAGAAGTTAAGAGCATCAGCACTAGAGCATTAGGAAGAGAGAAATCAGTATGTTAGAAACAGAAATCTAATTCTTGTAACGAAGCAAAAGTGTCAAAAATAAAGTGATGTCAGGATGCGTAGAAAGGGATTTAAATCAGGCCAGGTATAGAGAGCTGAGATGATAAAGAAGTAAACTCAAAGTCTACAATACAGGGTGAGGGCAAAGAAGCAGGATATGTACAAGGAAAGAAGGATTGGGGTCTTTTCAATACACAGTATTCCCCTGGTAGTGTCTTTTTTTTTCTATCTGACCAAGACTTAGTGATTACTTATTGGCCACTTATTTTTCACATTCATTTGCGTAGGAGATAATCCCATTTTTTCTCCCCATTTAAAAAAGGAAAATGTACTTAAAAGTGTAATGCATTCTATAACATTTCTTTAAATTCTGCATAAATTTACATAGTGATAAAATAGAGCAACTAATGTTGACATTTCATAATACCTCAAGTTCATGCTAAAATACAAAGGCAGAGCTCACTAGCCTTTAAAGAATTACATTCTTGATTAATATTAACAGCTGACACTGATTTAACACTTACAAGTCTTTGTACAAGTCCTTTACAAGCATTTTTTCCTTTGATGTTCACAAATCTGGGAGTTTCTACAGGTGTTATTATTCCCATTTTAGAGATGAATGGAATCTCTACTGAGTTAAGTGACTCACACATGGTGAAACAACTAGTAAATGACAGAGATGGAGTTTGACTCAATGTTTCTCTAACTGCAAGTTCAGTCATTATTCAGTAAGAATAGCTTTACTATATGAGACTTCTATATGTTGTCTAGAGTGACTTGTTAGTTAATAGTATCTACTAAACAAAGCTTTTATGAGGATTATATATATGTATTGCTGAGGCAATTGGAGTTATTAAATGACTTGCTCAGGGTTACACAGCTAGTAAGTATTAAGTGTCTGAGACCAGATTTGAACTCAGGTCCTCCTGACTTCAGGATTGGTGCTCTCCCCACTGCACCAACTAGCTGCCCCCATGTGAGAATTATTTTATGGGGCTGATAAAATTAGTTTGAATAGGAAGGAAAGAAAAGAGTAATATAATGTATATAACATGTTGGCAAGTAAGGATATTAAGAGGGTGCTTATGAAGCATTTGTGATCCAGAATTTTGACACAATGGATAAAGTCTAGTGTTCCATATATAATACAAGGTAAAGGTATGGTAAGTCAAATTGTAGTAATAGAAAAGATGGAATAGAGAGAAACCTATTCACCTTCTCTGTTGCCCAGACTTTTGATTTAATATGAGTAATCTGAGGGAAATCTTTGCTAAACGAAGTAGTTCCAAAAAGACAATTCTGTCTCTCACAATAAATTAGTCATTAATAGCCTAAAGTGAAATCATATGATTCTTCTTGGGTTCTTTATTTCTCCTGTTTATACCTTTAGATTGGCTACAAAATCTGTACTATGACAGAAAGTCACTACTTGAGTAACTTAGTAAGAAGAAATCATAATTCAACATTTTTCTGCTCAGTATCTACTTCTTGAAGAATATCAAATCAATCTATGAACAATAGCCATATCTCCAAAATTTCTTTCATCTTTTTGCCATAGCATAGACTATAGTAAGAAGGGACAGACTGAAAATGCAGGAGAGGGACTAGAGAAAGAAGGTGGTCAAAACAGTTTATTGAAAATAAAATAAATGATTTTTAATCATTCTTACAGGTATCTGAGAACAGGGGTAGTAAACTATTTTTCTGCTTAGACACCAAAGAAAAGTAGTTAATCCTTCTGCTTATTCCAGAGTTTAGAGGTTTGGGGAGGAGGGATAAAATTTCTGAAAGGCAGTGACACTGAATTATATTTCTTCAGTTCACCAGCATATCATCTTCCATCACTGCACCAAATACTGCCTTCAGAAATCCAAGCAGCTGTTCATCATCATATCTCTAAATTGACAAACTAAAATAAAATAATGTCTTGATATGTCTCCTTATGTTCTCAAGAAGTAGAAACCTGACTCCATCCACCCATACTCTCCCCTTTCTTCCTCTTCTGTTGCGTCTCTCTCAAAACAAACCCAATTCTCTCCCCAGTCCTACCCACAGTATCTGCTCCAAAACATCCATTCCTATTGGATCTCGGTATGACTCCGCAGTGAAAAGTAGATGACCAAAAAGATGGCATTAAAGACTTCATGGGTCAGAAGTGATACTCCCAATCTCTGTTTGCACTGACTAATGTTCTAGATATTCTAACAACAAACCAAAATTAATAAATGCTGATAAGGTGATATTTTCAGTGCTTCTAAAATTAACACCTATCAAATATTGGCTATTGATAAAATAGTAAAATAAACATGGATTTACTTATTTTAATCCTTTTACTATGCACCATTATCAAACCAGTTAGGATACCATTGTGTCTTGAAAATAGGTATTAGATTCAGGAAAACCTGGTTCAGTTTCTGTCTCTGACATAGTGGCTGTGTGAATCTAAACAAATCATTTAATTTCCTAGTTTCAAAGGCAAATTCTTAAGTGGCAGAGAAGGTGTATAATAACAGCAATAGTCACATGAATGTTTCTGTTGTTATTGTTCTGCATTTTCCAGGAAAGATTTTGAATTTAAACTAACAAAATAAATGTCAATTAATAATTTTAGAAACAAATATTATTTTTCATGTAGATTTTTTAGAAGCAAAAGCAGGATTACAAATCAAATTCAATATGTTTCATCTCTGAATTGGCAAAACAATCACACACATATATTGAATCTGTAGTGATTAAAAAAAAAACTGATTGTGTTGCCTGTAGTTACTGAAGGAATAGATATTAACAAATAATAAAAATAATGAAATGCTTAGCATTGAACATTATAGTGAACAGCACTTTTTGATACCAGGACAGTTTCAGCCAATATACAAATGATACTGTTGGTACAACAACAACACCTATTTCTCTATTCATTTTTTAAAAAATTAGGTGATTTAATAGAGAGACATGTTGCTACAATTAGCACAAATAACATTTGTTTTGTCACTTAGTATATTTTTGGATCTAATTATTAGAATATAAATGTAAATGAAATGATAAAATACTTTCTGGGAACACAATATATACATTCAATCATGAAGATAAAAATCTTTCATTATTTCAAAACTTTCAAATAGAAATGTTAGGCACATATTTTTTTTTATGTTTTCTTTCTTAACCAAATGTTTTCTTTCTTAACTATTACTTATAAGAAGAGAAATAGGCCATGTTATTAGGTCTTAGGCAAATAAGTGATTTTATTATTTAAACTCTTCTTCAATGGCAAATTGTGATGTGCAGTTGAGCTTGGGTACTTAATGCTTTTGCATCTTTAAAGATAGAAATATTTTCTATGTCATCCAGGAAAAAGGATTGTATCACCATCACTTAAGAACCAGCCTAAACAAGTTTTAAAAGATCTAATATCATATTGATCATAGAATGATGAATTTTGGGGGCACTGCTACATCATAATTCTTTTTAAAAAACCTACTAAGATATAATAAGTTTATTGTTTATAAACCTATTGTTTATGCTAAATTCACATTTAAAAATAATTTCAATAGAGCAAAAGTCTGCAATGCTGGTATAAACTTCTGTAATTATAGGTTTATTGTTGTTTGGAGAAGTTTATACCAGCATCACAGATTTTTGAAGTATTGAAATTATTTTTAAATGCAAATTTAGCATATGAGAAAATAATTTTATATAAAGCACTCCATAAGGAGTGATCTCTGGAGATCTAGAAGTAGAGGCTGAAGGGGAAGGGGGATGGGGGGGGGAGAGGGAGGGAGAGAGCCAAGATGGCAGAGAAAGCACACGCAACTTTCTGAGCTCTCTCATACCTTCACTACCAATTATAAAATTCAGCCTCAAAAATAGAATTCACGAAGATTGGAAGTGCAACAACTTACCAGCCAAAGATAATCTGGAAGATGGCCAGAAAAGGTTTGTCCTGAGCAGCAGGAACAGACCAGCACAAATATGGATAGAACTAGAGGCTAGATAATATTGAGCAGACCTGGAAGGGGTGGCCTTTGTGGTTAGAAAAGTTGTAGAGATGACTCTGCCATAGGCTGACTGCTCTGCCTTGATTACAAGGTAGTAAACCAGCAGAGAAATTAAAGCCATAAGTAGAGGATACTCTAAAAAACGCCAGAACCTAACAAGATCTGGCTATACCTGCCCAAAACCAGAAGTGACTCAGCACAGACTACAGCACAGCTGTGCAGCTGCATTCTGCTATACAGGGCTTGCTGGGACAGTCACTAATCTGCACAGCAGGGGGGCACAGCCCAGGGCAGCCTCTAATCTGCACAGGGATCAGTCTGGGGCAATGGAACTTCCACAGCGTGACTATGCTTCCCTGGGCAGAGACACTTCTGGTGCCCTATGGGACTATTTGTTGGGCAGCTGCTAAAACCAACAGCCCCATAGTGGACTTTGGCTTGGGGCATTGACATTCTTGCTGCTCAGACTCTAGCTCCAGAGTAGTCACTAATCCACACAGCAAGGTTCTTCACTGAGCACTTCCACAGCTTGGCTGTGATACCTAGACCTGAGTCACTTCCAGTGGGGAACTTTTTCTCAGAGCACTCCCACACCTCTCTCTTTGTAGCCTATTGGCAGGACAGCTACTACCCATACACCTATCCTTGCTCTGCAGAGGAAGCTGGTAACCTCCTTGCCCTGATGGCAGACCCTAAAGGCTTTAAAAAATGAGTAAAAAAATCAAAAGGACAATTGATAGCTTCTATACAGAAAGAGAGCAGGTTTTCACCCCGAAGGAGACTAATAGCAGACAGTCTCTAGAAAACACCCCACAGGGGGAATCTAACCTGATCCCCAACACAAAAGGCTCTCCTAGAAGAGACTATTAAAAATCTTAAAAGACACTAGAAGGAAAATGGAGAAAAGAAAGAGAAGCTATGCAAGAAAGTAAAAACTTCCTGAATTGTGAATTGGAAAAGGTAAGGAACTCCCAGGAAAGTAGGATTTGTGAATTGGAAAAGATAAAGAACTCCCAAGAAATTTAGGATTTGTGAATTGGAAAAAATAAAGAACTCCCAAGAAAGTAGGACTTGTGAATTGGAAAAAAGAAATAACTCAGTTAAAAAAAAAAAAAAATATATATATATATATATATATATATATTATATATATATATATATATATATATAATGAAATGGAAAAAAAAAAGTTTAAAAAAAAGCTAATGAAGAAAATAACTCATTAAAAAACCAGAACTGAATAAATAGAAATGAATGATTCATTGAGACATCAAGAATCAATCAAGCAAACCCCCCCCCCCAAAAAAAATACAAAATTAGAAAAAACGTTAAATATCTATTTGGAAAAACAACAGACCTGGAAAAGAGATCTAGGTGGGCTAATCTGAGGATTATTGGACTTCCCGAAAATTATGATATTAAAAAAAAAGAGCCTAGATACTATTTTACAGGAAATCATCAAAGAGAACTACCCAGATGTAATAGAATTAGAAGGTAAAATAGACATTGAAAGAATTTATCAAACATCTTCTGAAAAAGACCCTAAAATAAAAACTCCAAGGAATATTGTGGCCAAATTACAGAACTATCAGATTAAGGAAAAAAATATTACAAGCAGCCAGAAAAAAAACAATTCAAATACTGAGGTGCCACAATAAGGATCACTCAAGATCTGGCTGCCTCCACATTAAAGGATTGAAGGGCCTGGAATCTAATATTCTGAAAGGCAAAAGAACTTGGGGTGCAACCAAGAATAGACTACCCAGCTAAACTGAGCATTTTCTTTCATGAAAGAAGATGGACATTTAATGAAACAGATGAAAAAGGTAAAAAGAACTCTTGAGAACTGTATTTCTGCTGTGGATATACATAAAAAGTACATCTATAATTTGATTTTACTAATATAATATAAAAAGGGAAGTAGAAATGGAAAGGGGATAGTGTCAGAAAAGGGGAAAAGGGGAGATAAAAAGAGGGAAACTATATCTCACAAAAAGGCAAAGGAAACCTATCATATCTGAGGAAATTTAGAGAGGAGGAGGAACATTGTATGAATCTTACTCTCATCAGAATTGGCTCAAAGAGAAAAAAAACTGACATATATGGTTTACAAAGAATTTCTTTGACCTCATTAAAAAGTGATAGAAGAAAAGGGAAAATGAAAAGCATAATAAGGAAAGCGTATAAGAAAGGGGAAAGGATTCAAAGGGGGTGAGAGGGATCCTAAAGAGGGAGAGCTGTGTGATGCAAGTGGAGCCCATACATTTAATACTGGGATAGGGGGAAAGGAGGGATAAGAAAAATAAAAGCACAATTTGGGGATAATAAGATGGCAGGAAATACAGAATTAGTAATTTTTAACATAAATGTGAATGGGATGAACTCTCCCATAAAGTGAAGGCAGATAGCAGACTGGATCAAAAGTCAGATGCTACAATATTCTGTTTACAGGAAACACATTTAAAACAGGGAGATACATACAGAGTAAAGGTAAAAGGCTGGAACAAAATCTATTATGTTTCAGGTGAAGTCAAAAAAGCAGAGATAGCCATCATTATCTCAGATCAAGCAAAAGCAAAAATTGATCTAATTAAAAGAGATAAGGAAGGAAACTATATCTTGCTAAAAGGTAGCATAGACAATAAAGCAATATCAATACTAAACATATATACACAGTGGTATAGCATCTAACTTCCTAAACGAGAAGGTAAGAAAAAACAGACAACAAAACTATAATAGTCGGAGTGCCATCTGGGGAAAGGGGTGGGTGGAAAGAGGGGAAAAGTTGGAATAAAAGGTTTTGCAACTGTCAATGCTGAAAAGTTACCCATGCATATATCTCGTAAATTAAAAGCTATATAATAATAATAATAATAAAAAAAATAAAGGAGAGGTTGTTTGACCAGTATTAAAGGATAATAGAAGATGGATTTGCTAAGTATAGATTGGAATAGGATAATAATTGAAATCCTTCAAGGTGAGACTATATTATTCTAAAATGTGTGAAGCAATTAAGATTTAAGTTATTTTATCATTGTTTATACAATCAATTTCATTCCCCAATATATTTTCATCAGTTACCTACTATCTTTAAGATTCTGCACTAAGTTCTAGAGATTGTTTTTACAAGAGATTTTACACATATACATACATAGCATAGACTTTGTTCTAACAAGTTTATGATCTTATATTAAGGTAAATTATTAGTGCATACATAATTCTGATAAGAATTTCAATAATAGAAGTACACAGGAAAGGCTGGGTAAGATACAATCACTTTTAGCTAGGGGTTTTGGAAGACTATATGAAGGAAGTAGTCTTTAAGAGAAAGATGAATTTCTCACCAATAAGAAAGGCAATGGGAGATGAAACAGAAGAGAGAGAATAAACCTGAAAGAATGAAGTGATTTTCTCAGATTAGCAAGGGATGAGTGTCCAGAAGAACATATTCATGGAGGAAGAGGTTCATGACTGTGATTGGAAATAGGGACTTCATGATAAATTTAATCTGGAAGGAGTTGGTACATTAGAACACCATCTTTTCAGAGAGTGTGTTGTGTATAGTATTCTGCCTTATACTGTGAGAAAAAAAAATATTTGAACTTCTTAGACTTTTAGTAACCAGAAAGAAGCCAGACAAGATGCATGGAGAAGACAGAAGGTAGAATTAAAAGTATAATATGAAAAACATGGTAATTTTTCCATGGAAAATATTATCTGCTATCATATTACATGATATTCTTAAGAATGAGATATAACAGCAAACAAGGATAATAGGTGGGATCTACAACAGCAGTTACTTATAAATTGGCTTATAAGAGGGGGTTCAAAGACAGTACTTAAAAAATTTAATACTAGGAGGAGCATAGAGATTAAAGAAGGAAAAATAACGTAAATATAATATATTAATTACACCTAATAATAATTAATAAAATAACAATAGCATATTAATATAAATAATATGAAATAAAATAATAGAATACAAATCAGAGAATGTAATTTTAAAAAGAGAACTTTTTTTTTGCTTTTGCTTTTAGGGGGAAAGGAATTACATATATTGGCACACCATGCATTAATACCTGGTCAAAGCTTTGGGGAGTACCCTCCTTTGTAATTCCAGTATTGATATGGTTTGCTTGCTTCACCTCTTTACAATGCTATGAAGATCTGAGACTTTATTGATTGCCTAACATTGCTGGGGGCTTCTATAGCCAACTCCCTGACTGAATCTAGAATTTCTGATTTTATTTCTGAACTTAAGAATTCACTCTCAACAATACCTTCATCTTTTGAGATACAGGTCCCACTCTCTGGCTCACCTTTTCTTCCTTACCCAAATATACTAAGTTTAATTTCACAAAAAAATTCCTCTAATCACTCTCTACTCTCCACAAAACCAAAGCCATAACTAGAGTTGGGGCAGTCAGATATGATTTGGACACTGAAATATAAAGGATCTGAATAGCTCCCATTCTCCTTCAGTAGCATAGAAACTCAAAGCACTTGGTTAATATGAATAATTTGTTTCAAAATAAAGGTACCTAAAGACCAATTTTCTGCTCAGATATTCTAAGTCAGTTTTTTTACTGCCTTGTTACCTCCAGCTACTCTTCTTTCCTCCTCTTCACATGTCATCTTCAATGACTGATTGGAGCCTGTTTCATACTTTTTGACTTAGGCGCATTTTATGATGTTTGCTCTGGGTACCAAAATAACTAGTTAAAGATTAGGCCCCAACACATAATCTATTAATGATACAATCTATAGTGCTATTATTTGATGTGATTGTTTCAAAGCACAATCAAATCTAGGTAAGCTAGAAGATTTAAATTGGGATCTGAATTTAAAGATTGTAGTATCCAATACAGTGCCTTAGACTAGATTAGAAAAATTATAATCTGTCTTAATTTGTCATTTTGCTGAGACATGGATATAATTAAGCATAGCCAAGCCCAACCTAACATTTGTCCATCATTCTTTATTTTTCTGGAAAACTCTCATATCTATTTAAGTTCATTAATTTTAATCAGAAAGTCCATAGAAAAGTCCAGAGGAAATCTATGAATAGATCACCTACTGGTGTTGCTCAAATTGTTTTAACCTTACTCATTACATGGCACAGTGCAGTGAACACTGGACTTAAAAATTAGAAAAAAATCTGGATTCATTCCCTAGCTACATACTATGTTGGTTTTATTAATACTAGCATATAAAAACTGTTGTTAACTAGTAGGATAAGTTTTTCAGCCTCCTAAATAATAGCTTTATCATCTATAAATGAAGAATAACATCTTCACAAGTATTATGTGAATCAATCAATCAGCAAACATTTATTGCATGATTAACTAACTTCTATTTACTGAAGATTCCAAGACAAAAATGTAAATGTGCCCTCAAGGAGCTTATATTCTGTCTAAACAAAAAGGCTTATAATGGTAATTTGCTGTTACTATTGCTAGACAAATAGTAAGAGTATAGTTTTCAGCATTACTTGGAATGTCCAAAATGATTTTCTTAATTGGTAGTCAGTATATGGCTTCACAGGCAAACAAGAGAGGCAAATAAAGGTTAACATTCTTCCTGCCTTGGCACAAAAGGGCATTTTTCTGCATTGGGATGAAAGATGCAAATCTGCTGTGAATATTTCATTTGGATACAGTTACTTTCTGCCAAGAATAATTTATTTAGACTATTTATTTATTAGATTTATATAGACTTTTCTCAGAAAATAGAAAGGATTGATTGCTCTGCTTCTAGGTTCTAAAATTACCTTTGACGGTTAAATATTTTTATTAAATGAACCTAGAAATTTAAGGTAGAAAGGCAAAGTAAATATCAAAATAAGGTAGAAACAATCTTCTTCAAGTCTTTTTCTTAAGACTGGATCAAGTCCATGGCCTTAAATATTTAATGATTTTAGTGCCAATAGACAATTGTGTATGGCTTATTTATATATCAGGCACTACTTTAAGGAGGGCATATAGGGAGACAGTGAACTCACTAAATTTTGAAGTAGGAACCACATGTAGGAGGACAAAATTAGTCTGACCTTTTACATCTTAAATTTAGATTAGTGATTTTGGATATTTTTTCTTAGTTTTTTTAAATAATTAACATTTGAATTACAGGAATCATTATTTCCTCAGAGGTAATTTTACATTGTTACAAAAACTATTTAATAATAATAATAATAAAAAGCTTCTCTGTAGAGAGCTGAAAATCCACAATTGTGTCAGCAAGGGCATTTTGTACATGCTATGTAGTGGCAACAATGATGGAGGAAGGACTTCTTAGTGACAGAAACAATGAAGATATGATGGATGACATTTATTTTAGAAGAATTCAAACAGGCAAACAGTTATACTGTTTTTTAAAGGAGTGTGCTACATTTCCCCCCCAAGGTCTTTTTCAGCTTTAAATCTATGACTATCTTAAGGGAAGGTATCAAATAATTTTTTAGTCATAGAAGCAGCCAGATCATTTTCTTATTCTGAGTTTTGTGCCTCACCACCTCAATGCCCCTTAAAAATTAAACCCTGAATGATGGCCAGAACCTGTTTATGTGTACTCAAAGAGAATATACTAAGCCTTTTATTATCATTAGTTCTTCTTAAATTGAGTGCTATTTAATATTAACTATCAACTGACAGTAATAATAATTTCAGTATACTTAATGCAATAATTAATATAATGATATATCATGTCAATATTTGTCATTCATTTAAATTGCTTTTCCTGTGCCTCCTTTGAGGGGTAGCATGGCCTTGTGAATAAAGAGATGGTTTTGGAATTTTGAAACCTAAGTTCCAATCCCATCTCAGATGTTTGAGATCTTTGTGAACATAAGCAAATCATGGAACCTTTCAAATTCTCATTTCTCTCATCTGTAAAATCAAACAATATACTGCCTAATGTACCATGTCCTTGTGAGGAAAGTACTTTGCAAATTTGAAAGTTTTCATATAAATGAGTTATTCATTGAATCACAGTTAGACTACAAACTTGTAAATAAAATGTTTATTTTGATCTTAAAGCTTATGATTAAAAATATTTTGTAATATATTTTAAAATCTAAGAAAATCAATAGTAATAATTTTTGAGGTTTTTGTCAAAATCAATATATTTTATTCATTTTTAAATTTTAATAATTTCTTCCTCCTCCACAGATCTGAGAGATAAACTATCCTATGTTCTTCTAATTTGCTTATAATATCATTCTTTATGTTTAAATCATGAACTCATTTTAACCTTATCTTGGTATATGGCATTAAATATGGGTTAATGCCTGTTTTCTGCCATATTGGTTTCCAGTTTTCCCAGGAGTTTTTGGTCAAATATTGAGTTTTTATCCCAAAATCTGGGATTTTGGAGTTTGTCAAAAACTAAATTACTATAGTCATTGATTATTTTGTCCTGTGAACCTAACCTGCTCCACTGATCGACTATGCTATTTCTTAGTCAGTACCATATGGCTTTGATGACCACTGCTTTGTAATCTAGTTTTAGGTCTGGCATAGCTAGGCCACCTTCATTTTCATGTTTTCATTAATCCCTTGTATTCTTGAATTTTTATTCTTCCAGATGAACTTTGTTATTATTTTTTCTAGATCTGTAAAATAATTTCTTGGAATTTTGATTGGTATGGCACTGAATAAGTAGATTAATTTAGGTAGTTCTATAATTTTTATTATATCCCCTCGGCATTCCTATGAGCACTTGATATTTTTCAAGTTAATTAGATCTGACTTTATTTGTGTGGAAAGCATTTTGTAATTGTGTTCATATAGTACCTGACTTTGCCTTGACAGGTAGACTTCCAAATATTTTATGTTATAAACAGCATTTTTAATAGAATTTCTTTTTATATATTTTGCTGTTTCACTTTGTTGGTAATATATAAAAATGCTGATGATTTATGTGGATATATTTTGTATCCTGCAACTATACTAAAGTTATGAATGGTTTCTAGTAGTATTTTAGTTGATTCTCTAGGGTTCTCTAAGTATAACATCATATTATCTGCAAAGAGTGATAATTTGGTTTCCTCATACCTACTCTAATTCCTTTAATCTCTTTTTCTTCTCATTGCCAAAACTAACATTTCTAATACAATATTGAATAGTAGTGGTAATCCCTGAACTTATTGGGAATGGTTCTAGTTTGTCCCCATTACATATGATGCTTGTTAATGCTTTCAATTAGGTGCTACTGACCATTTTAAGGAAAAAAATATTTTATCATAGACTCTCTTGTGTTTTTTAATATGAATGGGTGTTGGATTTTTATCAAATACTTTTTCTGCATCTATTGAGATAACCATATGACTTTTGTAGTCAATTATGCTAATAGTTTTCCTAATATTGAACCAGCCCTGCATTCCTGATATAAAGTACACTTTTTTATAGTGTATTATCCTTGGAATGACTTTCTGTAATCTCTTTGTTCATATTTTACTTAAGATTTTTGCATCAATATTCATTAGGGAAATTAGTCTATAATTTTCTTTATCTGTTTTAAACCTACCTGATTAGGTATTAGTACCACATCTGTGTCATAAAAAGAATTTGGTAGGACTTCTTTCTTTCCAAATAGTTTGCATAGTATTGGAATTAGTTGTTCTTTAAATGTTTGGTAGAATTCACATATAAATCCATTTGGCCCTGGAGATTTTTTCTTAGGGAGTTGATTAATAGAAAATTATATTTCTTTTTCTAAAATGGGACTATTTAAGTAACTTATTGCCTTTTCTGTTAATCTGGGAAATCTATATTTTTGTAGGTATTCCTCCATTTCACTTAGAATATCAAATTTATTGACATATATTTGGGCAAATAACTCCTAATTATTGCTCTAATTTCTTTTTAATTGATGGAAAGTTCTCCCTTTTCATTTTTGAGACTAACAATTTGATTTGGTTCTTTCCTTTTTCTAGTCAAATTAACTAAAGGTTTATCTATTTTATTGGTTTTTTCATAAAACCTACTCTTGATTTGATTTATTAATTCAATACTTATCTTACATTCAATTTTTATTAATCTCCCCTTTTATTTTCAGATTTGATATTTCATTGGGAGTTTTTAATTTTGTTCTTTTTCTACCTTTTTTAGTTGTAAGCCCAATTCATTGATCTTTTCTTTCTCTATTTTATGCAAGTAAGTATACTTTCCCCTAATAATTGCTTTGGTTACATCCCACAAATTTTAGTATGTTGTCTCATTATTGTCATTCTCTTGGATGAAACTATTGATTGTGTCTATGATTTGTTGTTTCATGCATTCATTCTTTAGTATTAGATTATTTAGTTTCCAATTAACTTTTGGTCTATTTTCCCCTGGCCTTTTATTGCATGTAATTTTTATTGCATCATGATTTGAAAAAAATACATTGACTATTTCTGCCTTTCTGAATTTGATTTTGAGGTCTTTATGCCCTAACAAATAATCATTTTTCTATAAGTTCCATGAATTTCAGAGAAAATATGTACTCCTTTCTGTCTCCATTCAATTTTCTCCAAGGATCTATCATATCTAACTTTTTTTTAAAATTATATTTACCTCATTAACTTCCTTCTTATTTATTTTATGGTTCCATTTATCTAGTTCTGAGAGAGCAGGGTTGAGATCCTCCACTAGTATAGTTTTTTTTTTTTCTTTCAGCTCTCTTAACTTTTCCTCTAGGAATTTGAAAGCTACACCAATTGGTGTATATATATTTATTACTTCATCGATATTGATATTACTTCATGACTTATGGTATCCTTTAGCAAGATATAGTTTCTTTTCTTATCTCTTTTAATTATAGCTATTTTTGGTTTTGCTTGATCTGAGATCAGAATTGCTACTCCTGCTTTTTTTTTTTTTTACTTGACCTGAAGCATAATAGATTCTGCTCCAGCCTTTTACCTTTACTGTTAATGTATCAGTCTCCTTTAAATGTGTTTCTTATAAACAACATATTGTAGGAGTTTGGCTTCTAATCCAGTCTGCTAACTGCTTCTGTTTTATGGGAGAGTTCATCTCATTCATGTTCACAATTAAAATAACCAAAGCCTTCTTATTTACCCCAAATTATGCTTTTCTCTTTCCCTTCCCCTTTTTGTTCCTCCCCAGTATTTTGCTTCTGACCATCACCTCCCTCAAACAACCCCCCCTTTTTAGAGACCCTCCTCCTTTCTTACATCTTTCCCCTACTACTTCTGTTTTGTTTTCTATTAGCCTTCCTCTTTCCTTTCCCTTTTTCCCCTCCCACTTCCTATAAGGTGAGACAAGTTTCTTGGTAAAACCAAATATATCTAATACTATCTCTTTGAGCAAAATCTGATGAGATAAAGATTCACACAGTGGTCATCTCCCTCTCTTCTTTCCCTTAATTATATTAGATATTATTTACTTCTTCATAAAATGTAATTTCCATCATTTTAACTCCATTTCCCTCTTTTTTCTAGTACAATTATCTTTTCATCTCTAGTTTCTTTTTTTATATTATCAAATAAAATCAAATTATACCTGCACTCGCTAAGTATATGCATAAAAGAGATATAGCTCTCATGAGTTCTTTCCTTTTTACATTTTTATGCTTTTCTTGAGTTCTGTATTTGGATATTAAATTTTTTGTTCTACTCTGGTCTTTTCATCAGAAATAGATGAAATTCACTTGTATCATTGAATGTCCATCTTCTTCTTTGAAAGTTAATGTTCAATTTAGTTGGGTAGCTTATTCTTGGTTGTAATGCAGGTTCCTTTACATTTTGGAATATCAGATTCAGGCCTTTCAGTATTTTCAGGTGGAAGCTGCTATGTCCTGTGTAATCTGGATTGTGATTCCTCAGCATTTAAATTATTTCTTTCTGGCTTCTTGCAATATTTTTTCCTTGGTCCAATAGTTCTGAAATTTAGCCATGATATTCCTTGGAGTTTTCATTTTGGGTTCTCATTTAGGAGGTGAGTGGTAAATTCTTTCAGTGGCTATTTTACTTTCTGATTCTAGGATACCAGGGCAGAGTTCCTGCAAGATAATGTTGAGGCTCTTTTTTTATCATAGTTTTCAGGAAGTCCAATAATCCTTAAATTGTCTCTCTTGCATCTGTTTTCTAGGACAGTTATTCTTCCAATGATGTATTTTACATTTTCTTCTATTTTTTCCAAGGTTTTTTGGTTTTGTTTCATAGTTTCTTGATGACTCGAGTCATTCATCTCCATTTGTTCAGTTCTAATTTTTAGTGAATTATTTTTATTAATTACCTTTTTAAGCTCCATTTGTATTTGGCCAAGTGAATTTTTAAAGGAATTGTTTTGTTCTATAATTTTTTTCCATATCACAAATTCTTTTTTTTTCAAGGAGTTGTCTTCTTTTTCCATTTTGTCAAATTTATTTTTAAGGAGTTATATGTTTTTTTCATTTCACTAAATCTATTTTGTAAGGAGCTTTCTTCAGACAATTTCTGTGCTTCTTTTTCCAACCCCTCTTGCAAAGTTTTTATTTTTTTTCCTCATTTTTCTTCTAACTCTCTTTTAAGATACTTTTTGAAATTTTCCAAGAGTTCATATCCTTTGGGGCTTCATCTGAAGATAGTAAGCTTTTAGTGTCCTCAGGGTTTGAAATTAATTCTTTTCTTTCTCCTTAAAAAACTATCTATGGTAAGTGTTCTTTTTGCCACTTTGCTCATTTTTAAAAAGATTTTTAAAGATTGAGGTCTGCTTTTAGAACAAAGGGGATATTGTCTAAGCTGCCTCTACAGACAACAGTGTCTGTGCTGGGTCAGTGCTGACTAACTTCTGATGCTGGGTAAGTGTGGCCAGGTCCTGAGATATTCTGGAGTTTAGGGATTCACTATTTGCCTTTTGTGTTTGTGTTGGATGTCTTACAGCTAATTTGCTGATGTACTGGCTTGCAACCAGGACAGAATAGCCTCTGCTGTAGATTCTTCCCAGTAGATTCCTTGGTGCGAAGAGCCCATACCACCCTGGGACTCTGCACTTTCTGTGCTCAGGTGCCTGTGCTTGGTCACCTCTCTCCATGCCCAATTGAAATAGAACTTTTCTGAAGATCTTCCAAATTGTCTTCTGCTGGAAATTTGTTTTTCTCCAAATATTTGTGGTTTCTGTTACTACAAAATCAGTTCAGAGGCTTGAGTTTTTCTATTAATTTGAGGGATATTGAGAGAGCTCAGGGGAAAAAATGAAAAAACAAACAAATAAACAAACAAACATGTGTCTCCTCTCTGCCATCTTGGCTCTGCCCTGGAGGAGCAATTTGTATAGAATAGTGATATCAGAGATAAAATTTCATAGTACTGGTAAATGGGTACATGATGAAGATGAGTAAGGAATAGCATTTAACTGATTTTATGAATGTTCTACCATGAAAGGAAGAGAAATATGGAATGACACTGAGGAAATGGCAGGTACAATTTAGAAATTTGTTTTAATGGATGAGGAGAGCTGCAAATGTACTCGATAGAGAAGAAATCAGTAGATGGACAGATTATGAAAATTAAAGAGATTGCTAAGTTAAGTACTGAGAGGAGACAGGAAGGATATGACTAAAGACACAATTAGAGGTTGTTGTTTGTTCTTCATTCTCAAGATAACTAGCATCAAGGAGATGATGTCATAACATGAAGTCATGGCAAGTGAATTTAATTGAAATGAGGGAGGGCTGTGCAAAGCCATCACTTTTACCTTCTCCTCTAGAGCCTGGGTACAAAGGCAAGATATAGGTCAGGAAGACTGGAGCTGGCCTTAGATGCAGTGAAATACAAGCTATCTTCCCTATTAAAATGTAAGCACTTTGAGTGTGGTGCTTGATTTTTTGCAGCTACAGTACTTAGCACAGTCCCTGGCATCTATTAAATGCTTAATAAATATTTATTTATTGATTATTTGATTGCTTAATGGGCAATTTCACTGTTTTCTGAATGTATTTGATGCCATATTACAGATTTTAACCAGATGTTAACTTGAGAGAAGAGCAACCTTAGCAAAATATGGATTCCAAGAAGGTGAGGGTATAGAGGTGGCAGTTAAGAACAGGAGCAAGGCAGAAAGACAAGGGGGAGGGGTGAGAGAGAGAGAGTAGAAGAACAAGAAGGAGGAGGAGAAAAAGGAGGAGGAAGAGGAGGAAGAAGAGAAAAAAAGAGGAGGAGAGGAAGAGATAGGAGAAAGGGAAGGGGAAATGGAAGGGGAAGGGGAAGGAGAAATAGTAGAAGCAGTAGTAGTAGTAGTAGTACTAGTAGAAGTAATAGTAAAAGTAATAGTAGTAGTAGTAGTAATCATAGTTTGTATATAGTATCAGGGATAGTAATCTCTGCATTATCACAGGAAAGAAGAATTCAAAATAAGAAAGAATTATAAAGGAATTATCATTGGTAAGCAGAATGTCTGCTTCTTTCTCAGAGATAGGAGCTATATATATGTATGTATGTATGTATGTATGTATATTAAATCAGAGGAAGGTAGGGAAGAATTTCAAGAACTGTATTAAAGGAAAAGAGGGAAGATATGGTAGAGGACTTTGATTTCCTCATAAACTACAAAATAACTTCATATGCTGAGAGAAAGAGGTGTGGGAAAGATGTTGAAGCAATAAAGAAAAGGTTTAAACAAGCACTGCATGGAGTTACAGAAGAAAACCAGCTGATGCCATATAATAGTGAAGATCTCATTGAGAAAAAATAATCTGAATTTATAGCGTCTATTTGGTATAGACATGTAGCTTTTTCCATCTAATACTAAAGATACTAAACAGTATCTCAGGAGTAGGATCTGAAAAGACAGATGGTGAAAGTGACCCTATTCCTTGTTTTCTTTTATTAAATTAGTTCAACAAGTCTCAACAAAAAAGGAAAAAAAACATTCAGGGGCATAATGGAGGCAGCTTATATTAGATTGGGGAAAAAAAGATGCTAAGCTTTCAGCATGTGACCATTTTCACCTCAGAAATCAGCAAATCCTAGAAATCGACATGATTAATTTCTCTGTCCATTATTTTATATTTAAGAAAGCAATAGAGAAAATATTAATAATGCAGATTTAAAGTGCATTGTACATGTATATCCCCACCCCTGCCAGAGAGCTATTTGTTAAATATTTACCAGCATACCATTAACGACATACCATGGTATTTCAAAAACTATTTATTTGATATGATAGCTTAGCAATTGATCATCCAACAGGAAAGTTTGCTTGGGAGACAGAACAAGAATAAATATGCCAATTTGAAAAAAAAGTGTAAAAGGTAGAGACCTAAAAATATAAGACACAAAATTTGAATTTAGCTCCTAAAAATGTAGACAGAATTATTTAAGGGATCATATATTTAAAAGGAAAGCAGTAATCAGTACTATTCACAAAGGGAGCAGATTAAGAAGAGATTTTATCAGATTAACCCTATTTTCTTTATTCCTCCCTCCCTTCCTCTCTCTCTCTCTCTTCCTTCCTTCCTTCCTTCCTTCCTTCCTTCCATCCTCCTCTCTTCTCCTCTCCTCTCCTTCCTCCCCACCTTTCTCTCTTTCTCTTTCTCTCTCTCTCTCTCTCTCTCTCTCTCTCTCTCTCTCTCTCTCTCTCTCTCATTACTAGAACCCTTACTAACATAGTCTCTTGTTTTATTCTTATAGTCTTGGAATCATGTTAGTGGCAGATGGTAGGTTTGTTAAGTGTTGAGTCTGAGTCTGAATTCTGTATAAATCCAAATCTGGTCTCCTAATACAACTTGTTGTATAACCATGGTCTAGTCACTTAATTTTTGTTTTTTTCAGTTACTTCATCTCTAAAATGGGTGTCATAAAATACCTACCTTTGAAGTATTTTGAGGATTAAATAAATGAAGTCATATTTGCAAGGTCCTTAAAATGTTTTGTGAATATTATATATTATTATTAGATATGACATAGATAGCTATACAAATAAGTAGATGTGGATTTTGTTGAAAGGGCATCCTTACGTTACTTCTTATTTTGAAAGATTTAATAAATTGAAGTATAGATAAAGGCAAGGGAACAGGATGGTAAAGAACCTGAATATTATGACATGTGAGGATTTTTTCAAAGATTTAGGAGTTTATCAGGAGAGAAGATTTGGGGAAGACATGGTTTTTTTTGTTTGTTTGTTTGTTTTTTGCCCAAGTAAAGGAGTCATATGAAAGAGGAATCAGATTGTTCTGCTTGTCCCAACAGTGAAGAACTACGAAAAAAGTGATTATCCATTGCAACAAAGCAGATTTAGAAGTGGAATAAGAGAAAGCTTCCTAACAATTAGGGTTTTCTAAAAGTATATCAATGCACTTTAAAGAGATGTTCTCCTTTGTTAAATATCTTCAAATAGAAGCTAAATGTCTACTATGAAGTTGAGTGGAGGCGACAAAACTTTAGACCCTTGACTGCACTGGTTAAAAAGTTTTGGGCTACTAAGAGGTTGAATAGTTTATCCAACATTCAAACAGCTGTAACAGATTTTAACTGTTAATTTACTAAGCATATGAAGAAGCTATGCAGAAACCTTTTAGTTGATTTCAACTACAAGCACTTTTGGTGGAAAAAGATCTATGTGTTTATTTGACTGGAAGCTCAGTATGAGGCAACCATGTAAACCTGACTGTCAAAAATGATAGTTCCATCTAAGACTTCATTGATAGGACAGACCTTGCTGTCCTGCCTCTATATTTTCTCAATTTTGCCTTTAGCAGTGATCTGTCTAGAACAGACCAAAAGTACTGAAAAATACTTGAAAATTTAAGCAATGGGAATGTCATGAATTGCCCCTTTGAGGAGGCACTGGCCTTTTGTTGTGGGCCACAGTTAAACAAGATGACTGAGAAAAGGCCATTCCAATTCACTACATAGAATATTATATGACAGACCACAAAGCAGCCTGGTAAAGACTTACATGGTGGAAGATGTCATATCCCAAAATGAAGTTAGAGGCTGTGGCAGTCTACGATAAAGGAGAAATATCTCCTACAGCACAGCAAGATAAGAAGGAAGTGAGGGTTAGCTCCTAAATAAAGACTTCAGAAAAAAGATGGCTTTTTACCTTTGTGCTCCCTGAAGGATTGTGTACGAGTCAAATAAAGTTGTTTAAACTATCCATTTCAACCACTTTTGACTAAGTTTGGTGAAGTAAAAGGGAAAAAAAGCAATTCTCTGCCAATGGTTTCTAGGAGCATAAATGTGAACTGTGATCACTGGTGGTCTTGGTGATACCAACATTTCTTACCAAAGAGTCAAGCAGTATTTTGGAAAACCTCATTCTGTTCTTATCATCATTCTATTTTCAACCATATTGTGAAAGTATTTTCATATTTCATAATATAAGTATAGATTCTTTTTTTTCATTTGGGAAGCTATGCTGGAGAACTTCCTGAAGTAAATTCTAGGTGAGGGCAAAATAGAAGCTCAAGTTATATTTACAAATCACATATGAATGATTTCTTTATATTTTTTTGTTTGTTTTATTGCTTGTGTCTTTTCCCCCCTAAAGCAATTGGGGTTGAGTGACTTGGCCAAGGTCACACAGCTAGGAAGTGTTAAGTGTCTGAAGCTAGATATGAATTCAGGTCCTCCTGATTTCAGGGCTGGTGCTCTATCCACTGCACCAACTACCTGCCCTTTCTTTATATTTTAAAACTTTCCAGTTAGCATTGATGAATATAGGCCAAGATAAGGGAAAAATTGCTTTCTGCATTATTGACAAAATTAAACTATCTGCAATTCTAGAATTGATCCTTTCTCTGTGGACAGCCTTCCTGTAAGCATGTGAGGTGCAATACTACCATATGAGGTGGGAATTAAAACTTGTCATTTCAGAAGTATAGTGTTTAGAATGGTAGGCTAGTCTTATTCCACTCTGTGTTGATCAGATTTCATTTGCTAATAATGCTTTAAGAATTATAGATAAATATTTTAAAATGAACTTCATTTTTTACTATATGCATCCCTTCTTCCCTTCAAATAAGTCATCAAAACCTATACATAGCAATAAGGTCTGACTTACAGTTTTTTTACCTTTGGAAAAATGGAAGGAGGTATATTCTCATATTTCTTCATTAGGGCCGAGTTTATTCATTATAATTTCTTTGCATTCTGTTTTGATATTTTTTTAATTTTAGTTCTTTCCATTGGCATTCTTGTAGTCTTTTCATATACTCTTTTTTTGTTTGTTTGTTTTGCTTACATCCCTTTGCATCAGTTTATATCCCTTTTTTGATTCTCCAATAATGTTCATATTCATCAATTTTATGTGTAGCTAATGGAATATGCCATAATTTGTTAACTGTTCCCCAATTGTTTGCTATTTACTTTCATTCTAGGTCAGTCTTGGTCACTTGAAAATATTTCTACAATAAATATTTTAGTACATATGGGGGGGTCTTTTTTATCATATCTTTCTTTAATCTTATCTTATCTTAATCTTCTTACTCTAATCTTAAATCTTATCTTTAATTTTCTTTTGCAGGTCAGAATGCTGCTCTTTGGAACGATGCAAAATAAATCTAATGACACATATATTATATGGTTGCCTTTAAAATATCTTCCCTTTCAAAACCTAATATATCCATATTATTCATTTTTTAAAAATTCATACCCCTTCCAAATTAGGAAAAAGAAAAAAAATACTCAATGTTGGAAGAGCTATAGAAAGACAGACATACTAATATACTATTTGTGAAGCTATGAGTTGATCTAACTATCCTTTAAAGCATTAGGGCATTTTGTCATAAAAAAAATCAAACTTTATTCCAATGGGATGCCATTACTTGGTATATTCTTTAAGAAGGATTGAAAACTCATATGTATGAAAGTATTTATAGTAGTACTTTTTTTATATTGGCAAAGTATTTGTCTTCTCTAGGAGGATCTAGAGAGGAGAAGGAGGTAATTTGGAATATCAATAATTATTTTTATTGTAATGAAAAAAATTAGAGAAATAAAATGTTTTACTGAAAAGAGATCTATAAATTTCAGCAGATGATCAAAGAAATCCATGAAACAAACAAACAAATAAAAAGATTATGAATCCTAGTTATAATCTAATTTCACATTTTATAGATGGGGGAACTAAGTCAAAGATTAAATGACACACATGTTCTACTGAATGGAGAATTAAATCTTTCCCTTGTCACAAAAGACTTTGATTTTAGAATTAATTATTCTGTCATTGATGTTATCAACAAATAAAACCATTAAAAAAACTAATTTAACCTGTAATACTCAGTAATATTATCTGTAAAATGGGTGGTTGTACTATTGATGATCTCTTGGATCACTTTTAGCTCTAAAAGTAATAGTATATGAGAGCTTACTGACAATTAGATTTAACTAAAAAAAGATAATAAGAATTGCTATATATTTATTTTCTACAACTTAGAATTGTACTTTAGAAAGACTGATTAACTTTTATGTATATTTGTCTGTAATTCAGGCAGCTACATTTTTTAATTATATGGAGCTTATCAATATCATATGAATAACTGAATAGTGAGAGAGTCTAATCTATGCATTTATTCCATCAAAACATTTCCCCCAAAAATTAATAAAATTAATAAATATACATCACATTTGAATAGCACTTTATACTTAGCAAAAGGCTTTTGCTATAAAACCTTAGTACTTAGAAAGTATTATTATTATCTACTTTTTATAGATGAGGAAACTGAGATTCAGAAAGTTGGGAGTGACCTTAAAAAGGTACATAATTAAGGAAATCAAAAATTGGAGTCTTTTGACAACCACATCATGAGCTCTTCTATGCTAGTTGTTTTTCTACTGTTTTTGTCCAAACCTGACATTTTATCAATGTGGGGAACTCTTAGTGTCAATACATCTATCCTTCTGCCAGTATAGAGATTAACAACTAATCCTAATTTATAATATATAGAATATGATAACAGCATTATAATTGTCAGTTATGCTGAAAGGTTAAATGAATTTGCTGGTCAAACAGTCAGTAACTATCAGAAATACCTGAATCCAGGGCTTCCTGATTCCCAGATCATATTTCTATTATAGAACTAGAGACCATTGGTCCTACATATATATGTGTATATATATATATTTCTGTTTAATTGTTGTCCATTGAAACAAATAAATGCTTGTGGATTTGGCTATATTAACTTTATGACTGCAGTGTATCAAAGTTCCCACTTAACCTTCCTGCAATTGTAAAATAAAGCTCCAGGTTTTGGCCTTCTTGCTCTCAAGTAACTGCCAGGTTTGGTCTCTTTTAACTCTTAGAAACTTAGAAACAGCTGTCCTTGTGGACCTGCAGCATCTCTGTTAAAAAGTGTTTACTTTCTGCCTATACGAACTTCAAAGAAACAAAGAAAAGTCTGCCTTAGTCTGCTTCTTCTCCCTTTTGATCTCAAGCTTTTAATTAAGTGCTTAATCTAATGCCTTAGTCAGGATCCCATAGCTGCCTGTTCCTTCTCTAGCTTTCCTCTATATATTTTCTGCCTTTTCTCCTGACTAGTTCCAACTAAATTAAAACTTCCCCTTCATTCCCCAATCCCTATCCTCCTCCATAAGAAGCCAAATAAGCAGCCTTTCTGTAATGCTCAGCTTCTAGTCAGGATAAACAATGTACATTTGCTCTTTGACTGTTTGCTTTTCATATTGCTTTGGGAAGTCTCTTCTTCTTATGCTCTCTTGATTATCAATGGACTTTACTACTTATTATGGTTTCTTTTTTACTTTATATGCTAGATTTGTTTCTCTTCTTTATTTATTTACTTCAGATCTGAAAGATGTCCATCATTTTTTCTTCTGTGAATATTTTAGAACACATTTTAAATGACAAAATGTATCAAACAGATGTTTAAAAAACATAGTAAAGTGTTATTTCCTCAGAGTGGTATTATTGTCTATTCTCTTAAAGTGGAGAAAGAGCAAAAATAATGAAATATTTGTTTGATATTCAAGAAAGAATAATTTTGGCTAATCTATTGAGAATCTATATTTTAAATTGAGTTTGGATGGAAAATAATAGATGCTAGGAAGGATAGCTTATTTTAAGCTATGTTTACCTGTTACTAATGAAGTCAGTGATGAGAACATACAGTCAATGCTTTAATAATAAATAAAAACAAATAATGATATGCTATTATTAACATGCAAGTCATTATTACATATGTTGATTTGCTCACACTGTTCAGTACTTCTGTGGGAATGGTAAACATTTGCTTTTTTAACCTCAGTTAACAGTTTCTATCCTGGTTATCATTTCCTAGAGCTTGATACTTTTACAGAATGCTACAACTGGATTATTTCCTTTTTATAACTTAGGGAGTTTTAAAGTCTGGTTTTAAACTGAAAATAAAGGCAAAGATTGGCAGTTTAGGCTCCTTTTTCTTGTTCAATACAAGCTCTGTCATGAACTAGGATCTCCTTTATGTCATCATGGTTTTATTTTTACAAGGCTTTCCTTTGAGAACAATGTGCCAGGATTTGAGTGTTTTACACATTTTGTGAAAATAAATATAAGATGTAATGCTCTGACCTTTCAGGCAGTCTTCATTTTGATTGGCTAGTAGTTACACCCTTTCTCCACAGATCTGTCTGGCTGTAAACAAGGCCAAAAAGAAAAAAAAAACTACCAGTCAATAAAAATGTACTGAATATAAAAAAGGTCAGGATATTTTAGTGCCACAGAAGTAGTGAGACACAGTTATTTTCATGCTTCAAAAATATGATTGCATAATGAACAAAAATTAGTATTTTTATCTTTATAATTTTAAAGAAATAAAGAACAAATAATAGAATAAATAAATAAACAAATAAAAGAACAAATAAGTGGAAGCATTCTGACTTTATTTCATTAAAATCAGACTGTTTCCACTTATTTGTTCTTTTCTGAATATATAACCTTAAGATCGGCATATTTAGTTTGTTTTAAATAACTCATATTTATTTGTATTTTTTCTAAGAATGTGACTTCTTAGTGCCACCCTTAAAATATGAAAGATAAATATGTATCATTTGAACATAGTTCAATGACACTATAATTTTACATTGCAAGTGATCTATTTTTCATTAATGTAGATACTTATTATGAAAACATAGATATTTCTATGCTCTATATTCCAAAATTGCCTTAATTCTCAACTGTGCTAATTATCCTGAATGCCATCATGGAAGAGCAGTATAACACTGTTTAAGTAATGAAACTATATTGATGGACTCTATACAAATGTATGCTCTTATAGCTCAATTAGATTTTCACTGATGCAGTCAATCTTTGAATGGTTTTTCTTATTGATTCCTAATTACCACCAACTCTCCTCAAAACTTTCTTTTTAATCTACCAAATCTAGTCAAACCATTCTCTTCTATCTTGCCCTAACCAGCAATCTTACTTAAAAGATTGAAAACATATGAAGAAAGCTAACATACTTTTCATACTTATCATACTTCAAAATAATTTTGTCATCCTATCCTTTCTTCTTCCCCTTTACTTTCTGAAGATGAAATGACTCTCATTACCAAAGTTAAAAGTTTTTCCTGTGTTCTTGATCCTACAATATGTATGCATTCTCTTGATCTCTTATTCTCTGTCTCCTTCCTTCTATCCTCTATGCTGTCTTTCTTTTCCCACTAATATTCAGGTCTTTAGTAAAGAAAAACTCCTTATTTTTAAGCTATTACTCCTTTATCTTTTTTCTCTTCTCCTCAAGAGTAGGCTACATAACCTTGCAATCTGACTTTAATCTTCACTGGTGTTGCTGACTTTCTACTGAAAAGCTATACCTGTGTTCTTGCTGAGACCTCCAGCTAAATATGTCCCCAAAATGAGTATATCTTCTTCTAACTACCATGGCTTAACATTCAGGAATAATTTTTGTCCTTTCTTATCTTCATCATCTCCTTCTAAGTAGTAACCAACTCCTGACATATTACACTACTTATTGATATTAAGACTGCAGCCCTTTGTAACCTCCAATTAGTTCAGGGCAACTGCTGTATAACAATGTTTCCATTTAAAAATATTATTTATTGATCTCTAAAGTATTTTATTTTTCCAAATACACGTAAAGAGAGTTTTCAGCCTTCATTTCTGTAAGATGTTGTGTACCAATTTTTTTTAGCCATCTCCCACCTCCTAAGATAGCAAGAATTTTAATATATATTAAAGATATACAATCATTCTAAACATGTTTCTATATTTGTCATATTGTACGAACAAAATCAGGCCAAAAGGGGAAAAAAACAGAAGAAATAAAAAAAGCAAAAAAAAAAAAAAAAAAAACCAAAAAGGTGAAAATACTGTGCTTTAATCCACACATAATCTTCATGGTTCTCTGTCTGGGTGTAGATGACCTTTTCCATCCCAGGTATATTATAATTGTCTAGCATCACCACATTATTGGGAAAAGTTAAGTCTTTCACAACTGTTCATCACATAATCTTAGTGTTATTGTGTACAGTATTCTCCTGGTTCTGCTCATTTTACTTGGCATCAGTTCATGTAAGTCTTTTGATGCTTTTCTGAAATCAGCCTGCTCATCATTTCTTATAGAACAATAACATGCCATTACATTTATATGTAATGTTCCTTTTTTGGTTTTCTGGTGGTCTCTGGGAGCAGCCTTCTTTTCAGTTCAGTAATCACCACAGAAGCAGCCAGGTGTTAAAATTCAAATCCTTTATTATCTCTTTCAAAGTCTTGCCTCCTTTCCTGGGGCCCAATTAGCTTTCTTATAGTCCAGGTCCTTTATTATCATAGGTGTGAATCTTGTACTAAGTCCATGTACTGAACTACCATTGTTTTTATCAATTTCTCTGACTTAACACCTTGTAAGAATCCTTGTTTCAAATGCAGAGTTCTGGCCCATAACATTTGTGTACCACAATTTATCCAAGCATTTCCCAACTGATGGGCATCTACTCAATTTCCAATTTCTTGCCACTACACAAAAGGTTGCTATAAACATTTTTGCACTTGTGGACTCTTTCCTCTTATTTTATGATCTCTTTGAGAAACAGATTAAATAATGAGACTGCTGCATCAAAGAGCATGCACAATTTTATACCCTTTGGGCATAATTCTAAATTGCTCTCCAGAATGGTTGGATCATCTGACAACTCCACCAACAATGTATTAGTGTCCTAGTTTTCTCATACCCCCCCAACATTTATCATTAAGTTTTTCTGTCATCTTAGCCAATCTTAGAGGTATGAAGTGCTAGCTCAGAGTTACCTTAATTTGAATATCTCTAATCAATAATGATTTAGAGCATCTTTCCAAATAAGTAAAAATGGTTTTAATTTTTTCATCTGAAAATTATCTGTACATATCCTTTGGCCCTTTATCAATTAGAAACTGATTTATTTTTTATAAATTTGACTCAGCTCCTTATGTATTTTAGAAATCAGGCCTTTTATATATTTTAGAAATAAGAAATTGGCTTTAAAAATTGTTTCCCAGCTTTCTGCTTCCCTTCTAATCTTGATTGTATTAGTTTTGTTTGTATAAATTTTTTTTAATCAAATATAATTTAAATTATCAACTTTGCATCTCATACTATATATTTCATCTTATTCTTCTTTGGTCATAAATTATTCTCTTCTCTGATCTACCTACAGGGAAAAAGTGAAAATAAAGTATCCCATTGAGATGCGAATTTCAGAATAATATGAAAATTTGCTTATACTATCACCTTTTACATTTAAATCATGGACCTATTTTGGTCTTATACTCTAAATAAGTTATCATCATGAGAATCAAGGTCAAGAATATATTTAGGCATTGATAAATCTCCCAAATAAACAAAGCATCTGACTAATCACAACTAGCTATGTGCTCTTGGATTAGGCATCAGTTCTCTCAGAGATTCATTTTCTTTAGCTGCACAAAGGAATAATAACACATTTTAACTACCTATTTATTATGTGAGGTAGATTTTATATATTTTGAAATTCTATGAACATATGAACTGCTATCATTCTTTTTATTTCAAAACTAAATTGTAACTGAGGAAGTAACAGAGTAAGGAACAAGATGGTTGAAGTGTCACATTAAATTATTTTTCTAATCTTTTATTTGATGATTTAGTGATAAGCACATTACTTTATTCTCCTTTCACCTACTCTTTCCAGGTTTTCATAGCCTACAGGCAAAAAGTGAAAATAAAGTATCCCATTGGAAAGGTGAATTTCAGAATTACATTGAAAATATTGTGCTCATGTTAACATCTGGCATACACAAGGGAGTCATACTGAATGGGTTCAGAATAAGCTCCTTTGGAAGTAAACCTTTATTAGATGAGGAAGCTTCAGGGGAACCTCTCCTAGAATCTGTTCCTAATAGAGCATTTGAGAATGAATTCTGCACAGCTGGCCAAAAAAATTAAATAAAAGTCTACCTTACTTGCCAACAGCAAGGCATTAAGTGACTTTGCAATCTTTCATGGTTTTTGCTTGAAAAAAGAAATAGGAATAGTGATGGTCTGACACATACAAAAGACTCTATGTCAGAGCCCTTAGATGTCATCTAGTCTCACTTCATCATTTATTAAGTAGGAAAATAAGTATCAGAGAGAGGCTGTGATTTGTCCAAGGTCACAACAATAGTAATTAGCAGAATCAGGGTCTATACCCAGGTCATTTGATTGTCTTCTATAGCAAGATGGCATAGGATAATATGAAATTGAAATATGAGGCGAATCTATAGCCATACAAAGAAAGGGGAAGATGATTGTGCTGCATTGCAGTGTGTCTAAAAACCTCTGTTGTACAGCATTTAAATTGATAGAAATTGCTTAAAGAATTGAAACAAACAATATATTAATTGGTAAGAAAAAATAATTCAGGGACAGAGCCAAAATGGTAGAGAGTAGACAGGTCTTTGTCTGATCTTTTCCTAGCATCCCTCAGACCAACACCTGAGCAAGCCTTTAAAATGGTTTTTGGATTGACAGAACACATAAATATTTGGAATGTAACAAATTTTTGGCATAAGATATTTTGGAAAAACTTCAGAAAAATTCTGTTTTAGTTGGGCATGAGAGAGGCAAAGCAGAGTAGTTGCAAAACAGGGACCTGGGGCAGTATGGTATCCACTTGTCAGGGGATCCAACAGCATTGGCTACTCTGTCCTGGTTCAAAAGTCAGATGATCAGCAGACTAACTGTGAGACATCCAACTCAACCACAAAAGGCAAATAGTGATGCCCTGAATCACAGAATAATGTGAGACTTTGCTAAGCTTACCCAGCATTAGAAGGAAGTCAGCAGCATTGGCACTAAGGCAGCATGAAGCTGCTGCTGCCTGTAGAGGAAGCTTGGGACAATTTCCCTTTTGCCCTAAGAGCAGATCTCAAACTTTAAAAATAACCAAAAAACAAAAAGAACTCTAACTATAAATAGCTTTTGTGAAGACAGAGAAAAACAGACCTAAAACCCTGAGGACACTAAAGGCAAAACGTCTTTAGATTATGCCCCAAAGGCTGATATGAGCTCATTTCCATCTCACAAGGCTCTCTTGGAACAATTTAAAAAGTATCTTTAAAAGAGCTAGAAGAAAAATGAGGGAAAGAAAGAGCATTTTTCAGGAAAGTTTGGGAAAAGAAACAGAAATTATCTGAAGAAAACTCCCTAAAAAGTAGATTTAGCAAAATGGAAAAAATGTATACTTCCTTAGAAAACAGACAAAATAGACAAAGAAAGCAATTCATTGAAAATGAATTTGTGAATTTGTGAAATGGGAAAAAAATCCAGTGAATAAAACAAATCATTTCAAAGCTCAGTTGGTCAAATGCAAAAGGAGATTTTAAAAAGCTAACTGAAGAAAATTATTTGCTAAAAATAAGAACTGAACAAATGGAACTGAATAACTCAATGAGACATCAAGAATCAGTCAAACAAATGCCAAAAAAATGAAAAAAATAGAAGAAAACATAAAATACCTTATCAAAAAAACAACTGACCTGGAAAACAGATCCAGGAGAGACAATCTGAGAATTATTGGACTACCTGAAAATTATAATGGGCTAGAACTCTGTACTTGAAACAAGGATTCTTACAAGGTGTTAATTCAGTGGAATTGATAAGACAATGGGTATCTAGTTTAGCGTGTTGATTAATAGTTCTCTAGTTTTTAGTATGATTGATTTAATGTTACCGCAAATAATGGTTCCCCAGTGATATAATGATTGGTTTATACTCAGCATACTGTAAATGATCTAATTATAATAGAGCACATAAACTGGGACAAACTCAGCCAGGGTCAGACTGGGAGAAGACAGAGGACTGGAAGTGGAAGCTCAAGTTCTTGGAGCCAAGGAGAGACATTTATTTCATTTCACACCATCATGGTGGCTCTCCTCCTTTGGTTCTCCACTGAAACCAAGACTCCAGAAGGCTTCCAAGAAAGCTAGCCAGAACCCCAGGCAAGGAGACAAGACTGTGAAGGAGACAATAAAGATTTTTGGACTTTATCCCTGGCTATTTCTCATGGTGATTACTCTGCTGAAACGAAGGCTGGTCCACAGACTTCCAGAAAACCAAACAGAACACTATATTTTGGCACCTGAAAAGGGACTAAGGATTTATACTCAGAAGTCCAGACTGAAATGATCCTGAGTTAAGTACAAAAAAAAAAAAAAAAAAAAAAAGTCTGTTGACTCTGAAATTAGGGTGAGTACAAAAATAGACAAGAAACTTTGTTAAGGGCTAAACTAGTGTTTCAGTTGAAATGAGACAAATGTTTAGAAAACAGCCTTCTCCACCCCAAGGAACATATGAAGAAAGCATAGTTAGACTAATAAAAAACCAAGGTTTAATTGTAACTTGGGAGCAGATCGTTGGACTTTTAGAAACATTACAGTACTCTTTTCCTTGTCTGGGGCCCAGGCTAGCTTTGTGGAGATCCTCCGGAATGTGTCTTGGTTTCTGTGGGAGAAGCAGAAGGACCACCACAATGATCTCTGTCTTGAAGTCTATCTCAGTCTGAGAACTTGTGCTCCAGCCTCCACTTCTCTGTCTTTCCCCAGTCTGTTCCAGTCCCCTTCTGAGTCTGTCTCTGGCAGAGTTTGTACCAGTTTATATGCAGTATACTGAGTATAAACCAATCATTATATCACTAGGGAACCATTATTTGTTGTAAGATTAAATCAATCATACTGAACTAGAGAACTATTAATCACCATGCTAAACTAGATAGCCATTGTCTTATCAATTCCACTGAGTTAGCACCTTGTTTAAATCAATCATACAGAGTTTCAGCCCTCTACAGAAAACCAGGATGAAAAATAGAGCCCAGACAACATCTTTTAGGAAATTGTCAAGGAAAATTGACAGAGGTTAAAATAGCCATTGAAAATATTTACCAATCACCTCTTGAAAGAGACCGTAAAATGAAAACTCCAAGGAATGTCATAGCTAAATTTCAGAATTATCAAATCAAGTAGAAAATTTGTCAACAAGAATGCAAAATAATGTAGCTAGAAAGAAAGGATCTGTTTTTATTTATTTATTTTAATACACATTGCTTTATGAATCATGTTGGGAGAGAAAAATCAGAACAAGAGGGAAAAATCATGGGAGAGAAAAAAAAAACAGAAAAAAAAGAAGTGCACATAGCATGTATTGATCCACATTCACTTTATATAGTTCTTTTTATGGTTGCAGAAGTCATTTTCTATTCAAAGCTTCTTGAGATTGCCTTGGATCACTCAACCACTGAGAAAAACCAAGTCTTTACATAGTTGATTGTCCCACATTTTTGCTGTTACTGTGTATAATATATTCCTGGTTCCATTTGTTTTACTCAGTATCAGTTCATGTAAAATTTCCCAGGCCTTTTTTTTTTCTTTTTTTTCCCAGGCTTTTCTAAAATCAGTTCGTTCATAATTTTTTAGAGAATAATATTCCATTACCTTCACATACCACAACTTATTTTATTCCATACATTCCCCAGTTGATGGGCATCTATTCATTTTCCAATTCTTTGTTACTACAAAAAGAACTGCTACAAACATTTTTGCACTTGTGGGTTCTTTTCCTTCCTTTACGATTTCCTTGGGATACAGACCCCAGAGAGGCACTGCTAGATCAAAGAGTATAGACCTTTGGGCAGAGTTCCAAATTGCTCTCCAAAATGGTTAGATCATTTCACTTCTATACAAACAATATTTTAGAGGCCCAGTTTTCCCACATCCCCTCCAACTTTTATCATTATCTTTTACTATCATCTTAACCAATCTGAGAGCTTTAAGGTAGTACCTCAGATTTGTTTTAATTTGAATTTTTCTAATTAATAATGATTTACAGCATTTTTTCATATGATTATAGATGCCTTTAATTTTGTCATCTGAAAATTCTTTGTTCATGCCCTTTAACCATTTATCAAATGGGGAATGAGACACAGTTCTTTATATATTTTATAAATGAGACCTTTACCAGAAATGTTGACTATGAAAAATTTTCCCAGCTTTATATTTCTATTTTAATCTTGTTTCTGTTGGTTTTGTTTGTGCAAAACTTTTCAATTTAACCTAATCAGGATTGTCTATCTTGCATTTCTAATTCTTCTTCAGTCATAAATCCCATCCTTCTCCAAAAATCTGATAGGGAAATTATTCCTTGTTCTCCTAATTTGCTTATAGTATCATCCTTTTTGCTCAAATCATGTACCCATTTTAATCTTATTTTTGTATGGGGTGTGAGATACAGGTCTATGGTGAATTTCTACCCTATTAATTTCCAGCAATTTTTGTGAAGTAGTGAGTTTTTATCCCAGAAGCTAAAGTTTGAGGGCTTATCAAATATTAGCTTACTATAGACATTGATTATTGTGTCATGTGCAACCTGTTCCACTGATTCACCACTCTATTTCTCAGCCTGTACCAAATGGCTTTGATGACTACTGCTTCATAATATAGTTTTAGGTCTGGCACTGCAAAGCTCCAATCCTTTGCCTCTTTTTTTTTATTATTATTAATTTCCTCAATATTCTTGACCTTTTGTGCTTCCAGATGAATTTCGTTATTATTTTTTCTAGCTATATCAAATAATTTTTTGGCAATTCAATTGGTATGGCACTGAACAAGCAGACCAATTTAGGCAGAATTGTCATTTTAATATTAGTTCTGCTTACTTATGGGAAAGTGATTTTTTTCTCATTTGTAGAAGTCTGACTTTATTTATGTGAGAAATGTTTTGTAATTGTGTTCATATAGTTCCTGGGTTTGTATTGGCAGGTATTCATACAAATATTTTGTTTTTTCTACAGTTATTTTAAATGGAATTTCTCCTATCTCTTGGTGTAGGATTTTGTTGGTAACAATTAGAAATGTTAATGATTTTTGTGGGTTTATTTTATATGCTACAACTTTGCTAAAGCTGTATTTTTAATTTGTTATTTGCTAGCTTTTTTGATTTGCATGTCCAAAATTCTCTATTTTATTAATGTAACTATTTATAGATAGTAAAACTGCTACTAAAACTGCTTTTGCTGTATCACATAGGTTTTGGTATGTTGTCTTACTATTGTCATTCTCTTGGTTGAAATTATGTTTTGTTTCTATATTTTGTTGTTTGGCCCACCCATTATTTAGAATTATATTATTTAATTTCAAATTGGCACTTATTGACTATACTTTTTATTGTATTGTATGGTCAATTTTTGTGTAGGTGCCACTGCTGAGAAAAAAGTTGTATTTCTTTCTGTTCCTATTCAATTTTCTCCAGAAGTTTATCATATTTAGATTTTCTAGGATCCTATTAATTTCTGTAGTTTCTTTCTTTTTTAATTTGTAAATAGTTTTGTCTGGCTCTGAGAGGGGAATGCTGAGGTCCCACACTAATGCAATTTTGCTGTCTATTTCTTTGTGTAACTGACTTAATATCTTCTTTAGGAATGTGGATATTCTGCCACTTGGTACAGATTGTAGGATTCTGCTTTTTAAACCACTTTGCTATTTGCTTCCGTTATATGGGAACATTTATCCCATTCACAGTCACAGTTATGATTATCAGCTCTGTATTTTCCTCTCTCTTACTTTCTCCCCTATATATACTTTTATTCTCTCTTCCTAATCCCTCCTTAGTAGTGTTTTGTTTTTTTAATTCACCCCACCCATTACCTGCCCTATCTTCTATCACCACTCCTCCCTTCTCTTACCCTTTTCTCCTAGTGTTTCTGCACTCCTTTCTTTCCAGCCCCTCCCTTTTCTTTCCTATTTCTCCTCCTACTTCTTTGTAGGGTTAGATAAATTTTATACCCAGCTGTATGATTAAGTTGCTCTTTCTTTGAGCTGAAACTGATGAGATCAAGCTTTAGATAATGCACATCCTTCTCCCTTCTTTCTTTCCATTGTAAGAGATGCTTTGTGCCCCTTCATGTGATTAAATTTGTTTCCTTATGCTTTTCCTTTCCTCTTCTCCCAGTACAATCTTTTTTTACTACCCCTTAATGTCTTTTTCTTTCATGTCATCACATAAGAGTCCATTCACAACTATACCCTACATTCATGTGATGCCCCTCTCAAATTGCCTCAGTAACAGACATAATTCTCAAGAGTTAAAAATACCATTTTCTTATCTATGAATGTAAATACTTTAACCTTTAAATAATTTTTATTTTCCCCTGGTTTACCTTTCTATGTGTGTTTTGAGTTCTGTGTTTGCTTAGTTTCTGATTAGTTTTCTGTTTTGTTCTATTTTTTTTTCCCAATAGAAATGTTTGAAAGTTTCTTACTTCATTGAAGATCTATAGTCTCCCCTGAAAAATGATGCTCATTCTCCCTGGACAGTTAATTCCTGATTGTTAACTCATGTTCTTTGTCTTCTTAGAATATGGTATCCCAGGTCCTCTGATGCTTTATTTTAGATGCTGCCAGATACTGGCTATTGCTCCTTGATATTTGAATTGCTTTGATCTGGCAGCTTGCAGTATTTTTTCCTTGAGACTGTAGTTCTGAAGTTTTACAACAATGGTCCTTAGAGTTTTCCTTTTGGGAACTCTTTTGAAGGAGATCGATGGATTCTTTAATTGAATATTTCCCCATCTATTTCTAGAATATCAGGGCAGTGTTCCTTAATGATCTTTGGGAAAATGGTATCCAGACTCTTTTTTTTTGGCCATGGCCTTCAGGTAGAACAATAATTTTTAAATTGTCTCTTCTGGATCTATTTTCCAGGTTGGCAGTTTTTCCAATAAGGTAATTTTCATTTTCTTCCATTTTTTCATTCTTTTTTGGTTTGTTTGACTAATTCTTGATGTCTCAAAGAGTCATTAGTTTCCATTTGCCCTGTTCTAGTTTTTAATTTGTGATTTTCTTCAGTTAGCTTTTGTCTCCCTTTTCACCTTTTGATTAATTCTATTTTTGAAGGTGGTATTTTCTTCAGTGGATATTTTTTTTCGCATTTGACAATTTATATAATTTGAGAAATTGCCTTTCTTTTCCAAGTTGTTGACTCTTTCTTTCTTGAATGCCTCTCATTCCTTTTCTCATTTTTCTTCTACTTCTCTTATTTGCCTTTTAAAACCCTTAATGAGCACTTCAAGAGACTACTAGCTAGTTTGGGCTTGAGACCAATTCATAAAACTCTTTCAAATTTCCTCTGGAAATTTTGTCCTTGCCTGAGTTGATGTTTTGGTTTTTCCTGTTACCATAATCACTTTCCATAGTCAGAGTCCTTGCTACTTCTTGCTCATTTCCTTTCCTTTTCTTTTTATATTCCTTCTTTTTTTTTTTTTATGGTTAAACTCTTCTCTGGGGGAAAGGGGAAGTATCCCAAGCTTTCTGTGTAGTTCTAAGCTTTAGCTTTGAGCACAGGGACCTCTTCTCTTGTAGGGGATAGCTTTGCCTTGTATTTTCCAGGAAAAGCCTGTTTTCCCAGAATTTGTCCTCTGAGATAGGACTGTATGCTGACCCACAGGACTGTTCTTCTATTGAGGCAGGACTGATGGTCTTCATACCTTATCTACTGTGATCTATGGGCTTTCCCATACTCTATCTAAGCTGGACTGAACATCCTTTTCACCCCAGTTAGACTGATCTTTCTTGATTTTTTTTCATTCTATTTTGAGCTAGGGAGTGGCTTCATTCCATCAGACTCTGTTCAAAGGCTTTGTTTCATGTGGTTTTCCAGGGAAACTAGGAGAGTACAAGCAGCTTAATGGCTTTATTCTACCAACTTGTCTCTAACTCTGGAAGTCCATGAGTTGTTTTTTGACTTGGCACTTTTTAAAGATAGTTATTCTATTATTTTGAATTTTTTCTTCATTGAAACTTTGGTATAATTTTATTTTGCTTTTGTTAGTAAATGGATTGCCAAATATTTTGCTTTTTGACATTTTTAATGTAGTATATTTTTCCCTTTTTTTCCCTTGAAATTTTTGTAAAGACACCGTGACAAATTAGTAATATACAGACTCTGCTATTCTCAGTCATATCTGACTCTTCTAAAATTATATTCAGGTCTTTAATTTTTTCCTTGTTTATTTTTTGGTAGATATTTATCATTCTGAGTGGAATACATAGAATTTTCCATTCTTCATTGTTTGGTGTATAGTTTTCCCTGTGGTTCAACTAAGTTTTTCTTTAATCATTGCACTCATAGTATGTATTAGAATTACAGCTTTCATGTTTGATGGTGCCTGTAGGCATAATTTAGTTAAATTTTTAAAGATGTCAATTTTTACTATTGTATTTTCAAATTTGTAATTCTTTCCTTGATTCTTATTTTTACCTGAAGCAAAATAAATTCTGCTTTTGACCCTCATTTCTAAAAAGCTTGAGAGAAGTTCCTTACTTTTTTTTCTTCTAGTATGTAGATCTTACTTATGTCAGTTTCACAGTCTGAGAATGGATAAATTCTCCCTTCTCTATTATCATGTATTTTGCTGACTTCTATCTCTGGGTTTCATTAATTTCATGTATGCATTGTATGTAGGCTATTAGTATATTATGTAATAGTTTTTTTTTAAGTTTTAGCATTTCTGTGAGATAGAACAACTCTATATTTTAAAAAAGGAACCAAGAACCAGAGCAATTACTACCTTAGAAAATCATAGTCCATCCAATAGTTTCAAAATGAAAGTTGGTAAAATGTGAGTAGGAAAAAAAAAGGTCTTACCTGTCTAGAACATAATCCACAAGTTAGCTTGTAAAGTCCAGAGAGTATTTTTCATGAATCATTTCTAAATTCAATGTTTTATCTGCAAAATTTGAATGCTTTAATAAATTGCTGTACTATATTACAAAAACCAAATGCCACCAGAGCAGTGACCTTTCAAATTTCTAGAGCAACAGGAACTGAAATTGGAAGACTCAAACTTAAAGCAAATAATATATCCCCCAAAAGTGGGTTCAGGAAGCTTAGAATATTTTAAAGAGGTTTATTCTTTCATATAACTTCTTTTCAAGTATAATTTTAAAGTGGGTAGGTTTGGGGTAATAACGTATGTTGATTTACTCCACTTTGAAAAAGAAAACAATAGAGAAACAGTACTAAATAAGTTTTTTAAAATAGCAGAGAATATATGGAAAGGTCCATTGCAGAACGAAGGCAAGAATAATATGGGAGCAATCTGCATCTAACAAGAGAAAATATGGGACTATGGTTAAAGAGAAGAATGTAAAAATGATATTATTTTAGATTGGTTGCAAAGGTAATTGTTGAGACATTTCATGTGCAGCTAGGAATAAGATTCCTGTTTTAAATAGTTATGATCCTTTATAAACTGCAAGTTTATATTTTTGGAAGATTTTGCTTAAATACTTTCCAAAAAGACTTTGCCACCTGGTAGTTTCAGCACAAAGTAAAACATCTATAGATAAATGTGTAGTCTATAATTAATTATTTCTGACAAAGAATTTCTAGTAGTGTCATGATGAATACAGCTGTTTGGATTTTTCCTTTCAGTTTTCTTGTCAGTATTCAATTTTCTTCTTATAAGTTTCCATCAATAGTATTGAACCCAATAATACAAAGTAATCAGGATAATTGCAATCTAATTAATATTTGGGAATCTTTATCTACCACCCAATGCTTTCTATACATATATTTATTTCTTTTATGTCTATATGGTTGTAAAAATAAGGATAAAAGTATAAAAATACAGTATAAAAAAGTATAAAAAGCATAATAACAGCAATAGTCATAGGTACTAGTCCTATATTACTGTTATAGGAAATTTCCTGGTAAAGAAACATCTTCTATCAAAACAAACTGGCAGGTTCTATTTGTTTCAATTTTAGCTTGGCAAAGTGCTTGATGGCACTTAATAACTGTATTTTGACTATGTGATTATTCATGGCAATTAATAATGTTTTTGAATTATTAAACAATGAAAAATTATATTTCAACTATTATAAGTGTGTTAAGGCTACATATTTATGCAAAGTTCCTTGTTATAGATAAGAAAATAGTAACCCTTGTGATGACTGCGTTAGCACCCTGGATACTTTGGAATCAGCTGGAGTCAGGATAAGCAAAAGTCCTTAGTCTTTATTCTTGGTTTTTAGGGTAGGATTGAATTGGATGGAAGCAGAATCTCTGCAACATTCCTTCTTCATCTTCCACCAGAGTGTGACTCTGGCTAGTCTTACTCCACCCCCTAGTCCCTCCTACAATTCTCTGTATCTGCCAATTATCGAGCCAGCACAGGATAGTGAGAAGGGCCATTCCCCAGCACATGCCCACAGAGTATTTATTGTCCAATCATTAATTAGCCCTAAGTGCTTGAACTGACTTCAATGCAATGACTCTAGAGTTTCAGCTCTCTACAACCCTTATCTTCAAAGAGCTTAATACCAAATAAAAAGATAAGGAGCACACATATTGTAATGAAAAAGCAATATGAAAAGGCAACCAAACCCTACTTTCATTATTGTTGATAATGGGAATTTGGTTTTTCAATGTATTGTGATATTTAAATTGTGGAATTTATGTTAATAAATTAACCTTGTAGTCAAGTAAATAAGCAAGCAAGCAAACTAATAATCTCAGAGGGTTATCAAGAATGTGAAATTAAATTAATTGTTTAATGGGAGGTTCCTATCTGTAAGAAGAAATACTTAAAACTTCATCTTGTTGGTTTTCAAAGCCAACTTTTTATCTGCTATGCCATGCTAAGGCTTATTTATATTATTAGATAGTTACTATATATTATTATATAGTTGGGTTTTTGTGACTCTGGGTATTTTTCAAAGAGTAATAAATGATTTTCTTTCTCACAATAAACATATGACATCTGTAAACCATCTATTGTCATATTTCCCTGTAACTGGAGAATTTTCCCACGTATAAGATCCTGACATCTGGTTAACAAAAAGAATGAACTGAGTCTATTGAGAGATTAATTCACCAGCTGAAGGAAGAAGACTAAGTCTAGAGTCATCAGAAATTCCACCCACTAAACTTATCATCCAAGATATAGAAGATCTCTAATTAGCTTCCTGAACCAATTAAACACAAACAGGAAGCATTAGTCATCAACACTATTTTGAATTGATAGACTGACTTGAGAAACTGCATATCTTGAGGGAAAACTATGCCTTGAATTTTTTCTTCTGCTCCTCATGCTTGCTGCTTCGATATTTTTTATTTGTAAGATTTGTACATAGACAAAATTTCTTAAGAGTATTTCTGGCTGAGCATATTTACAAAAGGAGATGGTAAGAAAAGAGGAATATTTTTTTTTCTGCTTTTACCTGTATGACCCTCTTTGAGAAGCTAGTTTGAATTCATCTCCTGAGGTTGATCAACTTTTTTCAGTTCAGGATTTGAGAAAAGTTAACCTAGGTTTTCAGTGTTCTTTGAGCTTAATATATACAGCTTCAGAGATAATCCTGAAATGAACTATATATAACATAGAATGATAAAGTAATTAAACCATTTTTGCAAGTAGTTGGTAGAAATCACTTTGGTTAGGACTTGTTTAATTTTTTAGAAAGTAGAACAATTGTCTCAATTTTCAAAAAAATGAAATTATATGATGGTAAACAAATTTGATTCTTTGTAAAATTTTAAAAAATGTAAAATAATATTAGCTTTATATATGTATGTATGTATGTATGTAAAAGGAATGTTGGATGCTTTCTACTTTTATTTCTTTATTTTTAAAGAGGAATCTGAGGCCCCTGAAAACTAAAGACCTGCTGAAGATTACATTAGTACCAACCACTGGTGTTCAAAATTATTATTTTAACTTTGTTCTCTTAATTTTAAACCAGCACAAATTTTACTACAAAGGGATAGTTTATAGGTATCTGGAAAAGCACTCAATTGTCATTGAAAACCAGACCAGGTTCATCAATAACTGAAAGAATAATCTCGTTTCCTTTAAAAAAAAAAAAAAAAAAACATGTTTAATAGACTATAAAATAAAGACGATTCCATTAACATGAGAGGTGTAAATTTCAGCAAAGCATTTAACAAAATTGATCCTGATATCCTTGTAGACAAGATAGAAAGATGTTCAGTTAGATGATAATTTAACAAAATGGATTTAAGACTGGTTAAATAACCATACTAAAAGAACGAAAGGATTGAAGCTAATCTGAACAGACATCTCTGGATGAATGCCTTGATATTCTACCCTGATTCACATGGACTTTTCAACACATTTACCAATGATTTAGTTTGAGAAATAGATGAATGTTTAATGTTATTTCAGATGACAGAGTAGGATTGGGGGGAAAAAATAACACATTGCATAAGAATATGAGGTATGTGTATCTGTATGAGTGCGGATGTATATTTTCTGTCTCTCTGCCTTTCTGCCTCTCTGTTCTTCTCTGTCTGCTTCTGCCTCTTTCTCTTTTCTCTCTGTCTCTGTCTCTTTGCATCTGTGTCTATGTCTCTGTATGCGTCTGTATCTCTGTATGTGTGTTCTATGTCTTTCTCTGTGTGTCTCTCTGCCTCTGTATATGTCTCTCTCTGAGTCTCTCTGTATGTTTTTCTCTCTTTCTCTCTGTGTCTTTATGTGTGTGTGTGTGTGTGTCTGTCCGTGGCTGTGTGTCTCTGTGTGTGAGTGTTTCTCTCTGTCTCTCTCTGTCTCTCTGTGTGTGTATGTCTCTGCATGTGATTCTCTCTGTGTGTGTCTCTTTGTGTGTATGTGTGTGTGTGTTTGTGTCTCCCTCTTTCTCTGTTTCTCTGTGTGTATGTCTCTCTGCCTCTTTTCCCCCTATTTCTCTCTCTGTGTATACATATATGCTTATAGTGTACACACACTTACATATACATTCTTGAAAAGCAGAAAAGTATAAAATGAAATATAATAGAGACTGCACTTGGATTCAAAAGACCAGATTCACAAATTTATGACAGGAAAGACATAGTTAGATAATACAAAAAAATGGGAAAGTTTTAATGAACTGTTAGTTCAATATGAATCTGTGGTTTGGTACAATAGGCAAAAAAACCCTAATATGATCTTAGTCTATATTTATAAATGAATAGTATCCAGAATAAAATGATAGTCTCACTATAATCTATCCTTATTGTACTTCACTTGGAGGACTGCATTCATTTATAGACATCACTTTTAATAAGAAAAACGACTAACTGGTGTGCATTCAGAAAAAGGCACTTGCAATAGTTAGTTTATTATATGTTAAATAAGAGTGGTTCTTATCCAGAAGAACACATTTGGGAATGCATGGAAAACAATAACTCTCTTGAGTGTTTGAATGATTCCCTTGAAGAATTCTTTTGTTTAGCTACAAAGGATAGAGTTAGAAACAATGTTTTGAAGTTGTACAGAAGCTGATTGTGTTTGTGTAGCAAACTTAGAAAAGTTTGCTAATTTATAGCTCTGCTGCAATAGGAAGAATGAGCTTCCCTTCCTATATATACAAATATTATTATGCATATATTTATGTACACTATTTGTGCATGTTTATGTGAATGCCTTGGGTGTATGTACATATACATATGCATACATACATATATATATATATATATTCTATATTTTTATTCAGCCAATATCTTCCTTCTTGCCTCCCATTTAAGTCTCCCTCATCCACTGAAAAAACAAGAAAAGCAAAAACCATTGCACAAAGATGTAGTACACCAAAAAACAATTTCCACATTGGCAAGATCACTTATGTATATGTTAATTTTGCTTTCTGAATTCTTTATCTCTATCAGGAGGTGTGTAACCTTGTTACATTATGAATTATTTGGAATCTTGACTAATCATTAGCTGATAATAGTTCAGCATAATAGTATTTAAACTCACACAAACATGTAGTATGAGAAGACATCTGTCACCTAACTCTTTGCAGAGGTGAGTGATCTATAATTGTGTTACACTGCACATATTTTGGGGCCCTTTTCTTCTTTTTTACTATATTTATGAGTTATGCTGATTTGTTTCTTCTCATCTTTTTATTTAAAAATATTTTCCTTCATGGGATTGCTCTCTGTGAAAGGGAGAGAAACTAATGATATTGATAAAAATTTATTTTTTAAGATTGAGAGATAACCAACAGACAACCTCCATTCTCCAATTTAAGAGCATTTGAATTATCCAAATTTAAACTTAGAGGAGAACAGGTAGGAGAATGAATTAAGAGTTGACTTCAGTAGCTCTTAATATCATTTATTCATTCATTTCTCATGGACTCCTCTGGCAGTCTAGTGCAGTTTGTGGACAAGATAATACCATAGTCTTTCTTTAGGCATTTTTGTTGGATGTCCCACATGCTTAGAATGTTCTTCCTTCTCAATTCAACTTCTTGACTTCTTTTAGGTCCCAGCTAAAATTATACCTCTTATAAGAAGTTTTCACTAATCTCTTTAAATTCTAATGTCTTTCCTGTGATTATTTCTGATTTATCTTATAACTAGCATATTCATAAATAGTTGTTGGCATGTTGTCTCTCTCATTATTTTGTGTACTTATTGAAGTCTGTTTTTTACTCTTCTTGTACCCCAGCATAAGCAAATGCTTAATACATAACAAATACTTAATAAATGATTATAGATTGACAAAGTAAATGCTAAACTATATACAATACATTTGGTTATGAAGGAAACTAAAAGTTATTGTAGTATTTTCCCCATCCCAATTCATACACCCTTTGAAATCTTGCTACAGACCCTTAGGGATACCTAGAATTTCCAAGAAGCCCTAATTACAAACCAATTATCTACTATGTGTCAAGCACTGTGTTAAGTGCAGATAATGCAAAAAGAAAAGTGAAAGAGATCCTGCTTTCAAGTATCTTACTTTCTGTTAATGAAGACTAGTATGTACATACAAGTACATGCAAAATAAAAAGTGATTTAATGAGTAATAGTAAGTGTGGAATCAGAAAAGCCCACATTTATGAAGAGGCAATTGAGCTAAGTCTTGTAGAAAACCAGATAGTCTAAAAAGAAAATGTGAGAAAAAAGTACCTTCCTGGAGTAGGACATAGCCAACAAGAGAAAAGGAACAAAGATTAGAGATGGAGTACCACATGTTAGAAATTGATGGAAGATAATGGAGTAAGGGAAATTCCCAAATTTACTCCCAAATCCCCTCCAAACACCATTAAAATAATAGCTCAAGACAAATTCTGAAGAAGCAAAATCAATAAAAGTAAGCAATGAAACAATTTTCCAACCCAGGACAACTTAGAAGTTCAGCAAGAGCTGTCTCATTGGGGTGATATTGGAGTGCAGTCTAAGGCTACTGCACAGATCATACCAGCAACCCAGCAGTAAACTTTGGGATGACTAAAGCAGTGGTGAATTTTCACCACTGGAATTATCAGACTGTAGTTGTTAAGGTGGTCAGATAACTGCTTAAAAGGAGATTGCAAGGGACTCTGTGCCCGTGCTGGAAGCAGGATTCTGTGGTATTCCCTATACTTAGTAGCAGGTTACAATCCCAGGGAAAGGAGGAATACTAATAAGTGCAGGGACCCTGAACACATTTCCAAGGTAGATAATAATGCAATCTAGAGCACAGGCCAGGAGAGCAAACACCACACTTCTACTTAGGTCCTACAATCTTGCCAGAACTGAAAATTTATAAATTCCCAGAACTAGCGACATAGAAAGTTATATACCCCCTCTACCCTAGGAGCAGAGTTCAAATCTAACATAAATTTAAAAGTCAAGAAATTTGCTTAAAAAATGAACAAACAACAAAATCTCTCTCTCTCTCTCTCTCTCTCTCTCTCTCTCTCTCTCTCTCTCTCTCTCTCTCTCTCTCTCTCTCTCTCTCTCTCTCTCTCTCTCTTTCTCTCTCTCTCTTTCACACACACACACACACACACACACACACACACACACACAGCCTTAATGAAAAATGTGAATTGGTCTCAAACTCCCAAATAAGAATTCCTGGAAAAACTCAGAAAAGATTTTTAAATTAAAGAAGATAGAGGAAAAATTGTCTTGTATTTGGAAAAATCAAATTTCTATTCAGCTCTAGTCTTTTCATCAGAAATACTTGAAATTTCATTTCAATTCATTAAATTTCATTTTTATTTTGTTATGTCCAATTTTCTCTCTGAAAACTATACTCAGTTTTGCTAGACAAATTATTCTTGCTTTTAATCTACTTCCTTTGTCCTCCAGAACATTTCAAACACTTTTTTAATTATTCTTATTCTTATTATAGAAGCAGCAAAATCCAGCATTACCCTGATTATGGGTCCATAATATCATTTTTTTTTCTTTCTGGCTACTTGAAATAGTTCCTCCTTGACGCAGGGGCTTTTTAATTTGACTCTATTCTTCCTGGGAGTTTTCATTTTGAGATCTTTTTTAGGTGGTGATTAGTGACTTCTTCCAATTTCAATATTCTGTTCTATTTTAATAGCCTTTTAGATAGCAGGACAATTTTTCTTTCCTTAGATGATGTCTATTTTTTCTGTTTTTCTGGGTTTTTTTATCATAACTTCCAGATAGCCATAAATTTTTATGTTATCTTTCCTTGATCTATTTTCCACTTCAGTTATTTTTTCCAATGTTCCAATACTTTATTCATCAGTGCTACTAGTGCATTTGTATTCAAAAAAGAAGTTTAAAAAATAGAAAAGCAAAGAATTTATCTATCTATCTATCTATCTATCTATCTATCTATCTATCTATCTATCTATTCAGTTTCAAAGAATTGGGAATAGAGAAGATACCCATTAACTAAGGAATGACTGACCAAGTTATGATATGTGAGTGTAATGAAAGATTAGATGATTTCAGAATAACCAGCAAAAACTTAAATGAACTGAAGCATGTTGATGAAGAGCAGAATCAAAAGATTATGCATAGGAACAGCAATATTGCATGATGATCAATTATAAAAGACTTAATGACCTAGTTATTTGGCAAACATACACTCATCTAAGATAATTCCATATTTATGATGAAAAATGTTATTCATTCCAGAAAAAGAACTAATACAGTCTGAATGCATATTGAAGCATAGTTTTACTTTTTTCTTGGAATTTATTTTTGGTTTGTGTTCTTTTTCATAACATGACTTTTATGGAAATATGTTTTGCATGAGTATACAGGTATAACCTCTAGCAAATTGCTTGCCTTCTCAGTGAGATGGGATAAAGGGAGGGATCAGAAAGTGAGGAGAAAATTTGGTACTCAAAGTTTATTTAAATTAGATAGATTTAATGAAAAATGAGAAGTTGAACATTTCAGTATAGTGAAGAGTTTGTGAACTTGGATGAATAAAAGGCTGTTGATACCCTTTAAAATAATAAGGAAATTGAATATTTAGATTGGGTAAGCATGAGTGAGTTGGGAATTACATCATTACAAATACCCAAACTGATAATATAATTTAAAGACTGAAGTTTATTTTCATAATTTCAAAAATATTTCAATATTTCAAAAATCTAAATCATTAATGTAACTAATCATAATTGTAATGCAATTTAGCAAGATTCCATTCTGAAAGCATTTAATTGATCCTTCTTCAGTAACAAGTACAGAGAAAAAGACACTGTTCCTGTTACATGACAAGTTAGCTATGAACAAAAAAAATATATATTGATTGTCAGTTGAGTAGTACAGACAAACACAAGAAGCATTTAAAAGAAGGTGGAATAAATATGATTTGATGAGATTAAGAAAACTTTGGATGGCGGAGAGGAGGCTCACAGTTGCATAAGCTCCGCGCTTTCTCTCACTATCCACTTCATTACAAGCCTCTGAATCAATGTTTGACTGAAAAAAACCCACAAATAGTTACCAAGAGAAGCCATCCTTGAGATCCGCCAAGAAAGGTCTGTCTTTACTGGAGGGCTGGGACGGTTTTAGATCGGGCGCAGGTGGCGGGCAGCGGCAGTGAGAGCACGGGAGCAGAGCTGAGAGGGGGTGGGGAGTGATCGTAGCCGTCTCTGCGGGGAGAGCTTCGCTACAGGTTTGGAACCTGCAGCAAGTCAACAGCCCAGCAGAGAAGCTAGAAACTCCGGGGCTGAAGAAAACAACCGCAAACAGCTGGAGTCTCTCAGGACCTGGGCCCCCCCTCCTTCCCCCCCCACAGTGACTCAGCACGCTCTGGGATCTCAGAGCGCAGGCGCAGCACAGTCCTGCTAGTGCCTCACTGCTGCCACCTGCAGTCTGTAGAGGAAGCTCGATAACACACCCAGCCCCCCCCCCCCCCCCAAAGAAAGATTCCAGTTTTTTCTGTTTTTCTTTGGTAGTTTATCTCTGATTAATAGACAGAATGAGCAAGAAGCTGAAGAGGACTTTAACCCTTGACAGCTTCTACACAGATAGAGAGCAGACTCTAAATCCTGAGGAGACTAAAAACAGGCAGTCCCCAGGTGAATCCCCAAAGGAGGAGATCGTCTGTTCCTCAGCACAGATGAACCTCATAGAAGTGATTAAAAAGGCTCTCACAAGGGAGCTAGAAGAAAAATGGGGAAAGCAGAGTGAGGCTTGGCAAAAGGAGAGGAGGCTTGGGAAAAGGAGAGGGAGGCTTGGCAAAAGAGCCTGGAGAAAGTTAAAGAGAGAGTGGATAAAGAAGTAAAATCCTTGAAAAATAGGATTAGTGAATTGGAAACAGAAAAAAGCTCTCTAAAAAACAAAATTGGCGAAATGGAAAAAAATTCCACAGAACAAAAGAACTCAATTGGACAATTAGAAAAAGATTTTAAAAAAGTGAGTGAAGAGAATACTTCACTGAAAATCAGACTTGAACAAGTGGAATTGAATGACTCCAGGAGACAAGAAGAATCAGTCAAGCAAATCCAAAAAAATCAAACGATGGAGAAAAATGTGAAATACCTTCTGGGGAAGACAACAGACCTGGAAAACAGATCCAGGAGAGACAATCTGAGAATCATTGGACTCCCAGAAAAACATGATGAAAAAAAGAGCCTGGACACTGTCTTCCAGGAAATTATCAAAGAGAACTGCCCAGAAGTCATAGGAACAGAGGAAAAAATAAACATTGAAAGGATTCATCGATCACCCACTGAAAGGGATCCTAAAATCAAAACACCAAGGAATATAGTGGCCAAATGCCAGAACCCTCAGGTGAAAGAAAAAATATTGCAAGCGGCTAGAAAAACCCAATTCAAGTATCAAGGAGCCACAATAAGGATCACCCAGGATCTGGCAGCATCCACATTAAAAGATCGAAGGGCCTGGAATATGATATTCCGAAAGGCTAAGGAACTTGGTATGCAACCAAAAATAACTTACCCAGCGAGAATGAGCATCTTTTTCCAGGGAAGAAGATGGACATTCAACGAAGTAAGCGAATTTCATCTATTTCTGATGAAAAAACCAGAACTTAACAAAAAGTTTGATCTACAAATATAGAACTCAAGAGAAATCTAAAAAGGTAAAGATTAATCTTGGGAACTATATTTTGACTATATAGATGTATAAAGAATACATGTATACCTTGTTCTAGAAATTGATGTGGAAAGGACATTGTACCAGAAAAAGGGTAAAGTGGGGGTAGTACATCTCATGAAGAGGCATAGGAAACCTATTATATCTGAGAGAAAGAATGGAGGGGGATGAATATAGTGGGTATCTTACTGCCTTCAGAATTGGCTTTAAGTGAAAAATCTTAAGACATATTCAATCTATGGTGAAACTTCTCCCATCTCATTGAAAAGTGAGAAGGGAAAAGTGGAAAGGGAAGGAATAAGCTAAGCGGAAGGGAATACGGGAACTGGGAGGGAAAGGGGTAAGATAGGGGGAGGAACTCTAAGGTGGGGGGAGGGACACTAAAAAGGGAGGGCTGTGAGAAGCAAGGGGTGCTCACAAGCTTAGTACTTGGAAGGGGGGGAAAGGGGAAAGAAGGGAGGAAAGCATAAACCGGGGTTAACAAGATGGCAAGTAATACAGAATTGGTCATTCTAACCATAAACGTGAATGGGGTAAACTCCCCCATAAAGAGGAAGCGGTTAGCAGAATGGATTAAAAGCCAGAATCCTACAATATGTTGTTTACAGGAAACACACCTAAAGCGGGGAGATACATGCAGGTTAAAGGTAAAAGGTTGGAGCAAAATCTACTATGCTTCAGGTGAAGTCAAAAAAGCAGGGGTAGCCATCCTGATCTCAGATCAAGCTAAAGCAAAAATTGACCTAATTAAAAGAGATAAGGAAGGACACTATATCTTGCTAAAGGGTAGCATGGATAATGAAGCACTATCTATATTAAACATATATGCACCAAGTGGGGTAGCATCTAAATTCTTAAAAGAGAAACTAAGAGAGCTGCAAGAAGAAATAGACAGTAAAACTATAATAGTGGGAGATCTTAACCTTGCACTCTCAGAATTAGATAAATCAAACCAGAAAATAAATAAGAAAGAAGTCAAAGAGGTAAACAGAATACTAGAAAAGCTAGATATGATAGATCTCTGGAGAAAATGTAATGGAGACAGAAAGGAATACACTTTCTTTTCAGCAGTTCATGGAACCTATACAAAAATTGACCATATATTAGGACATAAAAACCTCAAACTCAAATGTAGTAAGGCAGAAATAGTAAATGCATCCTTTTCAGACCACGATGCAATGAAAATTACATTCAACAAAAAAGCAGGGGGAAGTAGACCAAAAAATAATTGGAAACTAAATAATCTCATACTAAAGAATGATTGGGTAAAACAGCAAATCATAGACATAATTAATAACTTCACCCAAGAAAACGATAATAATGAGACATCATACCAAAATGTATGGGATGCAGCCAAAGCGGTAATAAGGGGAAATTTCATATCTCTAGAGGCCTATTTGTATAAAATAGAGAAAGAGAAGGTCAATGAATTGGGTTTGCAATTAAAAATGCTAGAAAAGGAACAAATTAAAAACCCCCAGTCAAACACTAAACTTGAAATTCTAAAAATAAAAGGTGAGATCAATAAAATTGAAAGTAAAAAAACTATTGAATTGATTAATAAAACTAAGAGTTGGTTCTATGAAAAAACCAACAAAATAGACAAACCCTTAGTAAATCTGATTAAAAAAAGGAAAGAGGAAAATCAAATTGATAGTCTTAAAAATGAAAAGGGAGAACTCACCACTAACGAAGAGGAAATTAGAGCAATAATTAGGAGTTACTTTGCCCAACTTTATGCCAATAAATTCGACAACTTAAATGAAATAGAAAAATACCTCCAAAAATACAGCTTGCCCAAACTAACAGAGGAAGAAGTAAATATCCTAAACACTCCCATCTCAGAAAAAGAAATAGAACAAACTATCAATCAACTCCCTAAGAAAAAATCCCCAGGACCAGATGGATTTACATGTGAATTCTACCAAACATTTAAAGAACAATTAACTCCAATGTTATATAAACTATTTGAAAAAATAGGGATTGAAGGAGTCCTACCAAACTCCTTTTATGACACAGATATGGTACTGATACCTAAACCAGGTAGGCTGAAAACAGAGAAAGAAAATTATAGACCAATCTCCCTAATGAATATTGATGCTAAAATCTTAAATAAAATATTAGCAAAAAGATTACAGAAAATTGTCACCAGGATAATACACTATGACCAAGTAGGATTTATACCAGGAATGCAGGGCTGGTTCAATATTAGGAAAACTATTAGCATAATTGACTATATCAATAACCAAACAAACAAAAACCACATGATCATCTCAATAGATGCAGAAAAAGCATTTGATAAAATCCAACATCCATTCCTAATAAAAACACTTGAGAGCATAGGAATAAATGGACTTTTCCTTAAAATAGTCAGGAGCATATATTTAAAACCATCAGTAAGCATCATATGCAATGGGGAAAAACTGGAACCTTTCCCAGTAAGATCTGGTGTGAAGCAAGGTTGCCCACTATCACCATTATTATTTAATATCGTATTAGAAACACTAGCCTCGGCAATAAGAGTCGAGAAAGATATTAAAGGAATTAGAGTAGGCAATGAGGAAACCAAACTATCACTCTTTGCAGATGATATGATGGTATACCTAGAGAACCCCAGAGATTCTACCAAAAAGCTATTGGAAATAATTCATAATTTTAGCAAAGTAGCTGGCTACAAAATAAATCCCCATAAATCCTCAGCATTTTTATACATCACCAACAAAACCCAACAGCAAGAGATACAAAGAGAAATTCCATTCAGAATAACTGTTGATACCATAAAATATTTGGGAATCTATCTACCAAAGGAAAGTCAGGAATTATATGAGCAAAATTATAAAAAAGTCTCCACACAAATAAAGTCAGACTTAAATAATTGGAAAAATATTAAGTGCTCTTGGATCGGCCGAGCGAACATAATAAAGATGACAATACTCCCTAAACTAATCTATTTATTTAGTGCTATACCAATCAGACTTCCAAGAAAATATTTTATTGATCTAGAAAAAATAACAACAAAATTCATATGGAACAATAAAAAGTCGAGAATCTCAAGGGAATTAATGAAAAAAAAATCAAATGAAGGTGGCCTAGCTGTACCTGATCTAAAATTATATTATAAAGCAGCAGTCACCAAAACCATTTGGTATTGGCTAAGAAATAGATTAGTGGATCAGTGGAAAAGGCTAGGCTCACAAGACAGAATAGTCAACTATAGCAATCTAGTGTTTGACAAACCCAAAGCCCCTAACTTCTGGGAAAAGAATTCATTATTTGATAAAAACTGCTGGGATAATTGGAGATTAGTATGGCAGAAATTAGGCATGGACCCACACTTAACACCATATACCAAGATAAGATCAAAATGGGTCTATGACCTAGGCATAAAGATCGAGACTATAAATAAATTAGAGGAACATAGAATAGTTTATCTCTCAGACTTGTGGAGGAGAAAGAAATTTGTGACCAAAGATGAACTAGAGACCATTACTGATCACAGAATAGAAAATTTCGATTACATCAAATTAAAAAGCCTTTGTACAAATAAAACTAATGCAAACAAGATTAGAAGGGAAGCAACAAACTGGGAAAACATTTTCACAGTTAAAGGTTCTGATAAAGGCCTCATTTCCTAAATATATAGAGAACTGACTCAAATTTATAAGAAATCAAGCCATTCTCCAATTGATAAATGGTCAAAGGATATGAACAGACAATTTTCAGAGGATGAGATTGAAACTATTACCACTCATATGAAAGAGTGTTCCAAATCATTATTGATCAGAGAAATGCAAATTAAGACAACTCTGAGATACCACTACACACCTGTCAGATTGGCTAAGATGACAGGAAAAAAGAATGATGAATGTTGGAGGGGATGCGGGAAAACTGGGACACTAATGCATTGTTGGTGGAGTTGTGAACGAATCCAACCATTCTGGAGAGCAATCTGGAATTATGCCCAAAAAATTATCAAAATGTGCATATCCTTTGATCCAGCAGTGTTTCTATTGGGCTTATATCCCAAAGAAATACTAAAGAAGGGAAAGGGACCTGTATGTGCCAAAATGTTTGTAGCAGCCCTGTTTGTAGTGGCTAGAAACTGGAAAATGAATGGATGCCCATCAATTGGAGAATGGCTGGGTAAATTGTGGTATATGAATGTTATGGAATATTATTGTTTTGTAAGAAATGACCAGCAGGATGAATACAGAGAGACTTGGAGAGACCTACATGAACTGATGCTAAGTGAAATGAGCAGAACCAGGAGATCATTATACACTTCGACAACGATATTGTATGAGGACATATTTTGATGGAAGTGGATTTCTTTGACAAAGAGACCTGAGTTTCAATTGATAAATGACGGACAAAAGCAGCTACACCCAAAGAAAGAACACTGGGAAACGAATGTGAACTATCTGCATTTTTGTTTTTCTTCCCGGATTATTTATACCTTCTGAATCCAATTCTCCCTACGCAACAAGAGAACTGTTCGGTTCTGCAAACATATATTGTATCTAGGATATACTGCAACATATCCAACATATAAAGGACTGCTTGCCATCTAGGGGAGGGGGTGGAGGGAGGGAGGGGAAAAAAAATCGGAACAGAAATGAGTGTAAATATAATGTAATTATTAAATAAAAAAATTAAAAAAAAAAAAAAGAGATTAAGAAAACTTTGACAGGAAGAAGGACTTAAGAATGTATAAGATTGAGGCAATCAAGTTTGAGATATAGATTTCAAAATTATTAATTTATTATTCTTGTTTTTAAAGTAAATTTTTTCTGGCTTATATGATGAATAATTTGACATTTATTTTATTCTGGCAACAAAACTGATTCATTTTTAAAAATATGTACCATCTTACACAAACTATTAATAAGAATATGTGTTTCAGGGCACATTTTAATGAACTCTAGTCTCTTCCTGCTTTGATAAGGTAAAAGATCCTTCAAAATTGGAGAGCTTTCAGAATAATGAACATATGAAATAATTTTAAAATCTTGAAACTCACTGAAGAGAGTGAAAATATATATATATATATATAGTTGCCTAATAATTAGGTCATTAAGTAGAGTTCAAATACAGATATCTAAAAAGGTAGGGGGAACTTTTGAGATGCTAATTTTATAATGGGGAAAACTATGGGCAGCATTTGTGTTCAGATTTTACTCTAAAAGGTCCTGGGTTAAAGTATTATTATTGAACTTATATCCAGTTATCTAAATTATTTCATCAACATCTCCAAAATATTGCTTTCAAAAAATACCATCAGAAATTTAGTAACCATTAGTGATCAGAATGAATATTATATCTTATCCATAATTAGCAATAAATATCATGTTGGTCATAAGTTCAGAGTCCGAATCCATTTTAAAATGTGTCATATTGAATTATTCTGCCTGTAGTAAAAATATGATTTTTTAATAATAACCATCTACAAGGATTTCCAAATGTTTTACTAATTCTCAGTGATTTTTTTGAGCATGTCTTGGCAGTTGGAAAGGAAGGATCAATACTATAGACAGAATCAATACTTGTAAAAAAAAAAAAAGGAGAGAGTATGGGGAAATAAGGAAACCAAGAAACTAAGTAATTTTCCAAACAAGTTTTGAGAATGAAAGTAAAACCTGGGTCCTTTAACATGTAAATAAGATACTTCTTGAATTGTACTATTTCCTGAATCAAGATGAATAAGTGACCTAGTACAAAAAAATGTGTGTATTTCTGAGGTAGATCATTTTATCATTTTATTAAATCTTGTAAAGTATCATATTTTATTAGCTTAAGCTTTTACAATAGTCTTGCCTTAAACAAGCAGTTTGAAAACAAGTAGAATAATGATAATAATACCAGATGTTCCACATTTGGCAAAACCAATACATTAAAATGCAGATGATTTTATAAATCATTGTGGTGGAGGAGATTGTGATTATTTATTTCAAAAAATATAAAAGTCTTTTAAATAGTAAGATTCACTAGAAGACTTAAAAATAATTACATTTATAGAAGCACAAGTCACTTTCAGTGATGGGCTGTGTTCTATTGTGTCCCTTAATTTCTTACTTCAGCATATTTTCACCTTCTGTTCTTATAACTTGCTCTACATTTCATTAAGTAAGGCTTTGATGAAAGAAAAGTACTAGACACTTTATTCATTACTAAACATCTGAGACTTCTTCAAAATAGAAACTATAAGAAAAATATAAAGCAATTTCATTTTTTCTGATGATCTAAGATACCAAGAATCCTAATAAAGTAAAAATCTGATGAACTAACTACAGATGAGACTAATTCTTATTCCCTAATATAACTACTTCCTACCCATTATTCCATTGCCTACCTGCTCTAGTAAGCTATACAAGCTTACCACAGGCTAGAAACAGTATTCAATTCTGTCCCATCCCACTTTTTGCCAATTTTAAAAGCCAGAAACTTGCTCTGACTGGAGTTTTGTACTGCAAAAACACTTAGCCAGAGAACTGAGGAATAGAGAGAACTGGTATAGATCAATATATTTGTGATGCTACCATATCTAAAAAGGTGCATGCACATCCAGCTGGGGCCAGTTATGCCCCACATAGAGAAGTCACTTGGAACAGAGATAAAGGCATATGAAATGTCAGTAGGCTAGCTTGGGATAAGTCTGTTATGAGTCTCAGCTTCCTGGGAAACTAACTTTAAGAAGTCAGAAAGTGAATGATAGAGCAATGAAAGAAAAAAAAAAAACATTGAAAGTAGTAAAGATCACAGGGAAAAATATTCTGTTAAAGACATTGAGCAAGTTGGCAGGAGGGAAAGGGGAAGGAAGATATTAATAAGAGGAAGTAATATGGTCTCTACATATGGTAAAACTGATCAGATATCAATGTAGAAATATTCTAAGGAAAATGAATCAGCACCTTAAGTAGAAAATGATTCTGTGGTTCATAGAGACATTCCTGAATGATTTAAGAGAAATAAGAATTGTGAAAGCAGTGTTTATCATCCACACAGCAGAATAGAAAAAAACTCAAATTCATGGTCAAACCTTAACAAAGAAACAAAAGAAATAACAATTGATTGGGTATGAAAAATCATAGAAACAAAGCAAATTATCAAAAAGAGAAGTGAAAAAAGTATTATTAAATATATTTGTATATAAAAAGATTAATTTCAAATATAAAAAAGTGATAACTCAAAGATTATGTCTCAAAAGAATAAAACAAATCAAACAAACACAAACCTTGAAGATCTTAATTTAAGAAATAATACAGGAAAACCGTATAAAGCTTCTGGGGGAAAAAAAATTTCTGAATATGAAACACATTGCCTTCTGGGGTGAAAGGGAGAATAATTTTTTCCTCCAGATTCCAAAAAGGGGGAGAGGAAAGATGGACAGAATTATTAGATAAGTAAGCAAAAGGAAAAAAATCTAAAATAAAACATTAAAAAAATGCAGAGGTAGGGAAAGGAGCAAAATGGGGGAAGGGGGGTGAGAAGTAAGAAGAGCAGATGGGACTAAAGTAGTCGTAAAGTAATTAACTAAAGAGAGAAAATAATTGGTTTTTTTGTAGAGGAAGCAAGCAAAAATCCTAATCAGGTATATACAGAGAAAAGTAAAGGAAAATAAAACCTAAATTTCAAAATTTTTTAAATGAATGAAATCAGTCCAAAAAATGTAAAAGAGTAAAAAAATAATCAGGAAAGAAAACAAAATAACATATTCTATTGTGATAAGAATTCCCAGAATAAGAATAAGCATATAAGAAAATATTTTTCCAATAAAAATATCCAACCTTTTAAATTCCACTCAAATACTACCTATTGCAAGTAATTTTCCCTGATCCCCAACCCAGAAATGATTCCTACTTCCTTAGACTTTTCATAGAAGTTTGTAATTTACCCTTTTTTTTCCATTTTTCTTTGTATTGTATTCAATGAACTATAAATGTCTTATAGATAGAGGTTATAAGTTTTTTAGGACCTGGAGCTGTGACTTGTATACATTTATTGAATTAAGATGAGTATACAAAAGTATTTTATATATATTAGTACAACATGTGACTCACTGATGCTAGTGTCCAGAAGTGGAGGTACAAAGATTCAATGGGTTGTGACTTTGAAGTGGGACTAAAATAAATCAAGCCTGGCGCTAGAAGGTAATGCTTGTTAATATCTGAAGCAATCCAAAGTAAACAATTTTGTTAATAACATAGGGACAATATTGAAAACTATTGAAGAATTAGACCTGGACTGTGTGTGTGTGTGTGTGTGTGTGTGTGTGTGTGTGTGTGTGTTTTCCCTTTCCTCATCCTACCCTCCCAATTTAACAAAATCTTTTTTTTTTTTAATTTTTTTCTTTAAGCCAGAAAAAAAAAAAGTTATTGGGACTGGAGGAGATATAATGTTTAATTAAGGCATCACCTTTACCTTTATGGAGGTTATACTTACTAGTATGTTTTGTGAGGAATTTTGCATCTCTTGAGTCAGAGGATGTGTTATTTAATTCTTATGCAACTTCCACTCCTTGTAATTTTGCATTCTCTCAACAATCTTTAGAAAAGAGAATACTTATACTTTTGTTGTTGTTGTTGTTGTTGTTTGCTCTTGTTGGTGAGTGATTTGATCCTTCATGATTTCATTTGGGGTTTTTTTGGCAAAAGTATAGATATGGTTGATCCTTTTCTACATTAGCTCATTTTGCAGATGAGAAAATTTAGACAAACAGGCTTAAGTGACTTCTTCAGGATCACCCAACTAATAAATGTCTGAGGCCAGATTTACATTTAAGAAGATTAGTCTTTTTGACCTTAAGCCCAGAACTAATTATTGCACTAACTTGCTGCCCTGAGAATAATTATGTGCCTCTAATATGTACTTCTATATATCTTAAAGTACCTTTAATTTAAAAAAAAAGTTTAAAAAGTTCCCTTAGGAGGAAACTAGTTTGACCATTCTTTTATTTATTGAACTAAATACAAAATAAGAAAAAAAAAACAAGAGAAAAAAGAAAGACAGAAAAGGAAAATAAAATTTAAAAAGTTAAACAAACATTATTGTCATGTGCCCTGTAGAACATCAGGGAGGATTCAAACTATATAGCAATAGATTTCCGTTTCAAGAAAATATATATAATAAGACAACAAATTATATTCATGAGTATTCATCTTTGCTTTCTTATAGGTTGTTCTTTTATTTTCTACTGTATATCTTTTACTTTATTGTTTTTTCTCCTTTCATTCCCAAAGCAGGATGCAGTTAAACACAGATATATATATATATATATACATACATACGTACATACACATTTACATATATATTATGTATGTATGTATGTATACATGTGTATATTCACACCTAGGGACCTACATACATATACATATATTTATATACTCACACAGGCCTACATGGCATACATACCCACCTTGATTCTCCCACATACATATACATATACATTTACCCAAATGTAAACATACATCTAAAACAATATTTATTTCACTTACATATAATATAGATTTCTCTCTTGATTGAATCTTAAAATTTGACTTTGTCTAAGATTGATGATTACTAGTCCTACTTTTTTCTAATAAATTCCATTCTTGATCCTTGTTGTAATGTTTCTGCATATTTATTTCTTATCCATGCTAACTCTTCTACTTCAATTCTGCTCTTTAATTTGCTTTCCTATTACTTAAACTCCCCAAAGCCAGGGATCCCTCTGTTATCTCTTCTTCCTAACCCTCCATTCCCTCTTTATTCCATTCCCATTAATCTACATACCTTCTGCTCTGATTAACGTAAAATCATTTTGTACCCTACCTTATCCTTTATTCCTTTCCCATTAATCTACACACCTTTTCCCACTACTATAAATTTACTCATTCTTCTATACCTTACTGCATCCTATTCCCTTTCCTCTTATTTCTTTATAGATTTTGTAGGGTGTAATATCCTCATGGTGTGTGTGTGTATGTGTGTGTGTGTGTGTGTGTATACACACACATGAATACATATATGTTGTGTAATGTTCCCTATTTAACCCTTTCCTAATGTGAGGTTTTCAGAAGTACAAGCCTTTCTCCCCGCTTATGTCTCTGAAAGTGCTTTTCCTCTGCATCTCATTTGTATAACATAATTACTATTTTTTTTCCTTTTCTTAGACAGTATTGCTTTTTAAAAACCAGATCATACTGCCCCAATCTTTCTTTTGAGCTACTCAATCACTGATATCAATCTTAAGTATATGATATATATTTCCATCCAACACATAAACAATTTGTCCTTGTTGAATTCTTTGAAATTAAGTTTTGATATTAGCTCAAATTTTCTAATAAGTTTGGTTTGGTTGAGACAAAGGCCTAAAAATCTGCAAGTTGATTGAATGTCCATTTTTTTTCACTCAATATTAAGAATAATTTTATCCAATATTATGAATAATTTTATTCACTATTGTGAATAATTTTTCTCTTTGATCTGGGTGTTTGAAATTTGTCAATAATATCCTTATGTGTTTTCAACAAGTATCTTTTTGAGGTAGTGATAGATGGATTTGTTCTGTTCTTATTTTCCCCTCCTGTTCTAACACTCTGGAATAATTTCCATTGATTATTTCTTGCATTATTGTGTCAAGGTTCTTTTTTTTTTTTTTGGTCACAACTTTCATGTAGTACAATTATTCTCATATGTTCTCTTCTTGACCTATTCTCCAGATCTATTGTTTTTCTTTTAAGATGTTTCATATTCTGTTCTTTTTTCATTCTTCATATGTTGTTTTGCTTTTTTTCTCCATCTTTCATAGTTTTACTGGCTTCCCTTTGCCCAATTCTAATTTTCAAAGAATTATTTTCTTCTTTAGGACTCTATCTCCTTTCTGAATTGGTTAACTTCTTTATTCATAATCTTGTTTTTCTTGGATGGCTTTTATTTATTTTTTTGTTTTCCCTCAATCTTTCTCACTTGATTTTTAATGTCTTTTATGAGTTCATTCTTTCTGGGCAGGTAGCCATTTTGTTACTCGTTGGAATAAAAGAAACTTTATTTTACTTCACTGACCTCCTCCAAAAATGAACCCCAGTCTTTCCTATTCCCATAGTAAATTTCTATGGTTGGATTCCTTCTTCTCTGTTCATTAAAAACAAATAAAAACCATTAGTGTAAGCAATTCTGTCCCTGTGTTTGGGAGGATGGTGCCTCTATCTTCACTTCAGATCGCCCCTCTGACCTAGAACATCAAACCAAAAGCTTCAGCCTCCTGCAAGTGCCCACAGCAAGCAGCATCCCTGCCCCACTGCTTTACACTCATTATATTTGCTGATTGTGCTGTGTGTGCTGATTTCTTCCCACTCAGGAATATAGCTTAGCAGCACAGATAGGCCTGGAGTTCCTATTCAGCAGAGGTTCCCTCAGTCTTTCCAAATTCAGATCCCCATTCCCTATGCTGTCCAGGAGGTAAAAGTTCCTGTGGTTCAAGATAACAGCCAAACCCAGTTAGATCCAGTTACCCACTTATTTTTTCTGTGGAGCTAGCCTGAAAGTGTTTGTACTTCACACTTGTTAATTCCCATTCCTAGGTCTTTCTTCTAATTTTCTCAGATTATCCCAGGACTACCTCTGTTTTTTCCCCAAATCATCTTTGGTTTGCAGGAGTCTATGTTTACCCAGAGATGTAAATTTGTTGTGTTTGTGGGGGAAATCTGGAGAGCTTGAAATTTTCTGGCCTACTCAGCCATTTCTCAAAATCCTCTCCTTGGCTATTCTTTATGAGTTTCTAATCCTTATTTCTGCATAGCCTCAAAATGTGTACTTGAAAAATCTTATTTTTCAAATTCATTATTGCTCAAAATAAAATATTTTTTTAGATATTTTGAATCAGTTTACAAACTGCTGATGTTTTTTCTTCTTCTTTTGCTCACTGTCTCAAAAATGAGTTTGGTTTTCTACCATGCTTGAAAGAAAAAGTTCAGATTCAAATATGGAACTATTATATTCCATATATTGACCTTTGGAAAATTTGAATTTATTTCCTTCTTTCTTAATTCCTAAAGGAATTCCCAGGTAGCATCTATTCTGTGGATCACTTCTTTTCTCAATGGGTTAAGATTACTTTACTGTCAAAAATATTTTTTTTTCAGAAAAAGTAGATTTTATAGTCAATGTAGTAACCTGTGAATGCTGGCATATTTTTGTTTGCTATGTGTCATTCTTAGTTTGCTTTTGAAAGTTGTTATCATTCACTGCCAGAGTATAGCTATTGCTAATAAGACAATTGCCCATAAGAAATAATGATGACTGAAGAAGGTGATTATTACAGCATGGAATTATAGATAGAGTACTGGATTTATTAAAAGTATCATATATTCTTTATATTCTTTATGTAATATTATTCTTTATGTACATATTCTTTATGTAATATTATTCAATGAATAATTAATAATATTGTAATCATTGAAAAGGATTGATTCTGTTATATTTTTAAAAGAAACATCAGATAGATGTGACTATTTCGTAATTTAAAAACTTATAAGACTCCCTCTCACATTATTATTATTATTATTATTTGCTCTTTGTGACTAGTTACTCCGGGGTAGATCTACTCCAAAACCTGAGAGATGGGATCTACTCCAAGTGGGCAGTGGAGCACGCATAGATGATCAAGTCAGTGGAGACTGTGATGATGAAGATGGTTGTGGAGGATCAGGAAGTGGAGAAGTAAAACGTGTTCTGAAAATCACAAACTGTAAGTCATTTATATTAATGCTGTCTTTGAAGAGTCAATATGCAAAGTGAAATGAAAGTCACAGCTTAACTGGAGTTGAAAGCAAATCATTGTGGCATCCAATCAGACAGGAGAAATGTTAAAGGAATTGGAGATTTAGAAAGAAAGAATTCAGTGGCCAGTTGGATCTATTTGTAGATACTCTGGTTGTGTTTTCGTTTCTCTTTGGCTTATTCATTTCTCAGTGATTAATTTTATGAAATGGTTTTGTTACTTTAGCAATCAATGAACAGAATAATAAGATATGGAAATGATAAGCATCCGAATAACTTCTTAAAAAGTAATGTGGTAAGCAATGTTAAAGTGATAGTCTGAAATCACAATAGTGTTATGCAAATAATAAAACAACTCTGTTAGGTTCTATAATGTAGTCATAGAATGAAGTAGATTTCACTTTACTCACTCTGGTCAGACTCAGCTTAGTGAAATGAAAAGCAGGAAAAAATATGTGGAAAATTCAAATATATATTAAAAAAACATTAATTCAACTTCTAGAAATTCTTTCTACTATTACTCTACCAATCTTCTATCTTTCTTTCCTTGTATTAAAATGAAAAATGGTACATAATGGGTATATATAATAAGCACAGCAATTCTGAGGTATTCGGGTTGCTCCTGCTAATCACTTAACACTTACATATGATTGAACAGTTATATTGTCAGGCTTTCTCAAATGCATCTCTCTCTATCATTCTGTGTCTTTCTATCTACCTGTTTCTGTCTCTTTTCTCTGTTTGTATGTCTGTCAGTCTATCTGTATTTCTCTCTCTCTCTCTCTCTCTCTCTCTCTCTCTCTCTCTCTCTCTCTGTCTGTCTCTCTTTCTCCATCAACTTCCAATAAAGTAAAACTATCCTCATTGCCATAAGCATTTTTTCTTTTGAGTTTTGCATTGCTAGGGGTCCATATTGAACACAGCAAATACAATTGTATAGAAGTTAATGATGTATCTACATGAATAAAGTAATTTTCTCTGTCTAAGGAAATCCTTCTAAAAGATGTTGAATTCCATCCAGCATGTTTGATATGATTCTCATTAGATTTTAAAACAAAGTACTTAATCACATCATTAGTTCTCAGTTCATTGTAAGATTTCATATACCTTCTTGCTTCTCTAGGAGAGCCTTTCTGAATTTATTAGTGGAGAGTAAATGATTCAAGTAATACAAACCAAGTAACAGTGAAGAAAAACAAAAATACAAACAACCCCCCCAAAAAAACACTTGTTGAGAAATCTGTTTCTGACAAAATAAGTATAGACAAAAATGATGTAAGAAGCAAAGAATTGGAAGGTAGCTGTTGCTGGTGACCTACATATCATTGTGTATATGTGTATGTAAACAACATTTACTGAATTTTCCTAATGTGCAGAGAGGATAAATCTACCTGCCAAAGTGAGTGATTTGGCTATTACTATGGAACAATGAGAAGGAAGAAGAGGATGATCATCATATCACTTTCAGTATTCTCAATTTACCTTGTAAGATTTATCTTACTTATGCTTCTTTGCTTGGACCTATCAAATAAGTTTATCTCTGAAACCATTTACTCTTCTAATTGTTTCAAAAATAATTTATTAATATTTTATTTGTGTAAAAGGTCAAAGGTGAACAATCTTTTAAACTTTTGTGTCTGTAGCTATATATCCCAATTTTCAAATTGTTTCTATTATGCGTACAGAAGACAAATACACAGAAAGATACAGGGTATCCTCAATGGAACTATAGTAAGAATAAGATTCTTAAAAATCTTCTTTTTTCTAAATATTACATGTTTAAAGACATAATTATGATTCAAATCATCAGCTCTTTACAGAAAGAAAAGCATGTCTTCTTTCCTGAATTTATTTATAAGTTTAACAACTTTTTTATGAATTTATGGCCATAATTGTTTTGTTTCACAAGAGAAGCAGAGCCTCTTGTGGATGTTGTACAACTAATGATTTTCTCACAAAGTCATAACTTGTCAAGGTGGCAAGAGTGGAGTTTTACTTCAGAGCCTTGTTCTCAATTACTGTTGAAATGGACAGGTATGGTACAAGCAACCATCCATCAGAACAAAAAAAAAGAAAGATAGTTATATATGGTTTTCAGAACTCCAGACAAGCATAAAAAAAATCCACATATGCTATAAATGGGCTGCCTATTAGGTTTCTAACATTTTATAGCTGTTACCTTTCAATTTTTAATAAGTGGGCAGGAAACCACTGTGGACAGCCTGCTGAAATGAAGTGGGACAATAAGAGTGGGAAAGTATGGGTCACATTTCTATTTCTGTATGATGGTATGGTTTAATTCCCCATCTTCATTTATTTTCCTACACTGGCTAAACAAACTGAAGCAACTCCAAGAAGTCTAAATTACACAAAGATTGTGTTAACTGGATTCAGAGTTTTCATATTTTTGTAATGGTATACTAATATAACTTTGTAATTTATGACATATAAACTGGTTATCCATCAATTTTGCTAATGGTTATCTTCATTTATCTTAGCTCCTAGAATAGTTCAGAAGGTACATTATTATACCTGTACTTTTCTCAGGCATTTGGAGGGGAGATTTTTCTAAATTTGCACATCTCATATTTTTTTTTGAACTACTGCAATTCTGCTTTTCTTATAAAGCACAGTAACTTTTTTGATGCAGGAATGCCAGGTTATACTCCAAATGTCCATAAGAATTATTTATGCCTGACCTGGGCTACAGTCTTCCAAGTTCAATGGTCTGATTAGCCATAGTCAGATACACTATAACTTAACTCTGACACATTGATGTTATTTTGGTCCTCTTTGAACATGAAGGACAATAACATGTTTCACAGGCACTTATAACATATTAGAATTGTGTGTGTGTGTGTGTGTATGTGTGTGCGTGTGTGTGTGTGTTTAGACTGTACAAAATATAACTCTGCTTGCTTGCTATTAGGAAGCTATAAATATATTTCTCTTTGCTTTTGATGATTCAGTTAGGAAAAAATTCTAAATATTATATAAAACTATTTTGTGTTGTCCAACAAGAGTTGTCTAACTGCTCAATGAAGACTATACATTTCATTTTCCATCATAGTTAAGATGAAATTTAGGTGTTTTTTTTTTTTGTTGTTGTTGTTGTTGTTAAATCAACAACAAAATCATAAAGCATAGCCATTAGATTTGGAAATAAGAACAAATGTTCAAATATCTGCTTGTAATCATTACATTATGACATCATTAAAATGTATAATGACTCCCTCTCTGTTTTTTTCTGAAAACTCAAACCACTCCTAAGTTCATATTTTATGAGACTTTTGAGAACTGTGACCTCTATAATCCTTGAGAATTGTTGTTCTGCTTTGTCTCCAGGAAATGAATTTTTGTTTTTGTTTTTCTTCTTTAAACAAAGTTTAATACTTCATGCAATATGTAAAAGCTCTATTCTATGCTATTTTAGTAGTTTTAGACACAAACCATACAACCTGAAAAATATGCATAGGGTACAAATATAGTTTGGGATTCCATTAATGGGAAAACAACAAATAGAGAAAACAAATAACAAACCCTCCGAGTTTTAGTAGGATGGCGGCTAATACTATGGAACCCACAATAGGGGCCTCCACGTATGCCTTTGGCAGTCAGAAGTGGAGATGGTTGATCTATTTTACTATGGCCTGGTCAGATTCCATGTAGGTAATTGTGTTCAGAATGCAGTACTTGAAAAGGAATATTTTCTAACTACAGTATGGTCAAAGGAGAATGACCTAGATGCTGATATATTGGTGATATTTGGCCAAGAAAGAATTATCTTCAAATATTTGAAGGATTATCAAGAAGATAATTATTCATGTCGACTGATATGGCTTACCAGCATGAGAAAGTTTAGAGGGGTCATAGTAAATTTGGTTAAGGGCTGAGCAATTAGGAAGAACATATATGCTGCCATTATTTTTTAAAAAATGGATCTTTGGAGACATGAATTTTGTCTGAGAATTAAGTCAAGTTTGTGCTTGTCATTATCATATGATGACATCATTAAAGTATACAATGGCTTCTTGCCTCAGAGAACTTTTAGATCTTTTGTAGAATTTCCTAATTAGAAATCTTCACTCTGCCCCCAAGGCTTTTCACTTCCATATCATTTTCTTGTCTGCTATTACTCCCAAGCTAACTTTATTCTTGACCTAGCTTGGTCTTTGATGCATAGGGTACCTTGGATTGTGACCTTGCTTTCTTTCCCCAGGTATAGATTATATTTTAGTTCAAATGTTTGCCCATTCACTATCATCCCCCTTCCATTTCTCAGAGGATAGAACAGATTATGGGTATTCTTTATTGTTTCACAGGGCAGAACTAAGAGCAATAAGTGGTGTTGTAAGGATAAAAATTTTATTTCCTTATAAGGAATAGCTTGTACCATTCTCCAAAAGTGAAATTACTTTCCTCAGTGTAGTGTGCTTTCTAGAGCCCCCAAATTGGGGTGCCAAAATATACTATGGTTTCTAGAGCCACCATGCTGGGGTGCTAAAATATACCATCCAGAATGGTTCTCTAGAGGACCTCAAGAGCAGCCAGAGTCCTTGGTCTCAGTGGAGAAGTAAAGAAGGCAGGAGACCCACTAGGATAGTCAAAGATGGAATCCCCTTATTTCAAGTCCTCTCAGACCCCAAATGCCTTAGTATGATTATATCACTACAGCTCACTGAGCATGTATCAACTATAGAACCATTACATCTCCAAAGCATACTGAGCAAATGTTAACTATAAGCATCCTGCTATTGATATGTAAATTCCTCTTTACAGTAAGTATCCCTTGCTTTAAGTAGAACACAGATGATCATGCTCTCCCTGACTTCTCAAGAAGGGTGAGAACACCAAAGGGAGATAGGGAGCCAAATCAGGCATTGTCAATAGGTTCCCTCTGTGGCTGAAAGGTCTTATACCTAACCCAAGAGTTCAAAAAAACTCTGGGATAGTGGCAAATAGGGCCACTATCTGCAGCCCTCTACACTTATGAAATAGTGAACTTCTTATTCCTGGATATATTGAAGCTTAGACTTGATGTTCTAAACTAATTTAGTCCTAGAATACATTTGGAGTTTTCATATGTTGATGGAACTCAAAATATTTCTTTAATTGTATGGAATATACCAAGATAAAGCAGATTCATGAAAATTTTGAGCACATAGAGTTGATTCCATGTCAAAACATTGATATGTATTCTGTGTTTTGAGTAATTTATAATTTCATGATTAATACTTTAAATAAAAAATATAATTTGTTTTTCCCAAAGCTTGTATTTATATCATATTGAACATATGGTTCCACAGCAAATAGTTATGGAAATTCTACTATAGAGGATACTCCTTTATGAGATGGATTTGAATTACATGATATTTGAGCTCTTGTCCAACTCTGAAATTCCATTAAAACTTACTTTCATTTCAGTTTTCACATATTAACTATATATTAGCATAAGATAGACTGGTGAATACAAATGTATATAGTAACAAATAGTAATAAAATTTTAGTCCCTCTGGAAAAAACTAAAAATGGAATTCCTATAGATTTATGGGGGGGAATTTTTCAATAGCAGTGTAACAATATTCTCATATTGTCAGGAGTGAAAGGATAGCTTCATTTTCTTGAAAATCTATAAAAATAATTCACTCTCTAAACCTGTATTTTTATTCCTTTTAGCATATCCAAATAAAGTTTAGAGATGACATAGATGATATTAAAGTAATAGCCAAAAAGCGATAGATCTAGTGGTATACCTTATCCAAAGATTCAGGTTCTTTTTTGTATTCTCTACCTCTTTACAACATCTGGAAAAATCACCTAAAAGTTATGTATTGGCTCCCATCTAGGATTTATCCAAAGAGATCAGAAAAGTATTCAGGAAGCAAAGTTCCTCAGATATAGGATTATCTCCTTTACCACGAAAGAAATGCTTAAAATAAAACAAAAGAACAGATATTCCAAAGAAGAACTCAACAACGTTTTAAAATATGGAAAAAGAAACCATAAGTTCTATTATATTCTTTCAGAAAGTTGACACTTAAATTGGGACAGCTGAAGTGGCATTTCATATTCATTTTGATACTTCTCTGTACAATTCCATTAAAGTCACTATGTTCTGGCAAACCATCTGTCTGTTAGTGAACATTTTTTTTTTTTGAGGAGGTTATAACCTTCTCCTGCTGTCAATCAGATCTGATTAAAGATAACCCAAACTTCCCACTGAGTTCCTCACTAAACTCCCCATTTCTCATTATTGGTTGTCTGTGATCACAGAAGGAAACACCAAGCAAAGGAGGCAGTGAGGACCTGGAGAACATGGTCAGGCTCACCAAGAAAAATAGCCAAAGCTGCCAGAAGAAGAAGATAGATCTTTCTTTTCTCCTGGGTTACTAGACTGTCCAAGAGAAAGCTCAAAGGACCCTGAAGCAATTGGCAAACAGAAAAATAAAGTTGTCTGACAGCAGAATCACTTTCTTTAAAATTTTATAAAGTGGGTGACTAATGTTTTTTGGATAAAACACCGTTCTTTTCTCCTGAGTCACTGGGTAGTCCAAGGGAAAGCTCAAAGGATCTTGAAACAATTGGCAAACAGAAAAATAAAGTTGTCTGTCAGAGTTGAATCACTTTTTTTAAGTTTAAGTGAGTAACTGGATCAAGGACCAATCTTTTTGGATGAAACTCCCCATCCTGAGGCTAGAAGCAGGTGCACAAGATTCTGTATGATCTTTTTTGAAGGGCTACAACTCCTGCAATCCACATAAGGCCAAAATGCATGCTTCAATGGGATTACTACTATAATGCCAGAGAAACTGAGGCAGGATAGAGATTAGAGAATTTTTAATGTGTTATTAATTGGAGAGCATAATTGACTGGACAGGACTCTCCTCTCAAAGTGTCCAGTGATGAATGGGAGAATTCCAAATCCTTATATACCCTTTACAGACAAAAAGGGGAAAGAAGCAGGAAGATTCTTCACAGATCCATTTGGTTCTGTCAGGTTGGGGGGGGGGGGGAGGTTAATAAATTCTTACTAAAAGCCAGAGTCAGGATGTCTGAATAAACAGAAGTAAAGATGTCAATGAGGTATCCGGGATAGTCTTATCTTTTGGAATATTTTAGAGGGGTAGTGTCATAAATTCTTGGAGCACCATCCAGCTGCTCCAACCAGTGCTATATTCTTGAGAATTTTTTCTATGCTGTGGCTAAGGAAACCTACTTTAAACTGTATCTGGCCCTATCTACAAAACCTCTAATATACCAAAATGTGAGCATACTGTTCCTAGAACTGTTTTGAATGGGGATGGGAGAAGAGAAATCAAAACTTCCACTATAATCTTTCCCAAGAAACAGAAAAAATTGTGATGAAGGAGAAATTTGAGACATAATTCTATATGGTTAATCATTTTATTAATTATTTCTAGTAGATAATTAATAAAAAGTGTTATTTGACTATTTTTCCTTGTAATATTGGAGAAACTGAGGCAAGATAGAGATTAGAGAGTTTTTAATATTTTATTTGAAAGGGAGAGGTTTACTGGAACCAAATGGATCCATGGTTTGGTCTCTGGGCTGAATGAGACTATCGTCTCCAATAATTCAGCATCCAGCAGAGAATGTGATTTCTCAATGACATATTTAAACAAGTAGCTAAACAAAGGCAGTCGGGGAGAGGTGGGGAAAAGGAGAAGAGGGGAAGGAAGCAGGGTGGGGCGGGGAGTCCAAACCCTGGTGAGTGGGAATCTCCAGGCATGGACCATCAATCCAGTTCTAACAGGTTGGGGCTTATGACAATAATTTTTTGCAAAGCGGGAGTTAAGAAAGTGTGGGGCTAGAGACAAAGTCTGGACTCCCCACTTTTGAATTTACACATTGACAATTTATAACCTCTGAGTTATATCAGTCTTAATGAACCAGAGTGGGAGGGGATTGCAACTAACGGGATTGAGGCAGAGCAATTAAGAAAACTGAAGCAGAACCAATTAGGGAAACCGAGGCAGAACAATTGGGAAACTGAGGCAGGATAATAAAAGAGAACTGTGGCACAATATCCTGAATCAAAGATATATCATGAAGGCTTGTTAATCTCATATACCCTTGGAAAAGTGGGTGTTTCTAATAGGCCACAACCAACTCTGATTGGTTAAAATTGAGAAAAATGAATATTTTAATGAGAGGTCCAACTATTCTAACAAGGAATTGGAAGGAATGACTTTGATTATGTCACTTTTATTCCCAGACTATCCCTAGGCAATCCAGACAAAGAATCTACAATATCTCCTACCCCCAACTCCAAGACTTATTAGAAAACAAAGGGCTTTTATACTTGGATGTTTGAACAATTGAAGAATATGTTAATGCGATCTCAGTATCAATTACTTTGGTCTGATACTTCTTTAACCTAGTAGAGGTTGAGGAAGTAAGAAAAGAAAAATTCCTGTATCTTCTTAATAGTAAATAGTTATTAATATAGGAGAGAAATAATCATTTGATATTGAATACACATCATGTAGGAGTGATCACAAAGAATATCTGAGTGGATCTTTTTTTTTTAATGACTTATAATTTATGTCAAAATAGAATGTCAAATTTAGTGATACTAATAAATTCTGCCTTTTGAGAAAACAAAGTAGGTGGTTACAAATAGACCCTGACTTTAGATACTGAAATTGAGCTCTATTCTAAGAACATCAATATCTGTCACACCTAAAATTCCTCAATAGAAATTCATTCCTTTGGGTCTTTAAAATTTTTTGGTCTTTAGGAGTTCTGCATTAAAATGCAAATGTTCCTGTCAGATAATACCTCCTGCTAAGGTTTTAGCAGACAGAATGTGATGGGTGGGAGATGAGCTAACCAGTGATTAGAGCAAGGAGTGAAATAAAAAGTTAAAGGCAAATTACATAAATTGTCCAAGGACAATGACTCTAAGGAAAATAATTTTGGAGTTATTTACCATTCCAATTTTTTTAAATCCACTTACTGCTTTGTTTTTCAGAAAATATCAATATATATAGATATATTTAAATAGATAATAATTAGCATAAAATGATTATCATAAAATGTTACATGTAAAATAAAGGGAAAAAACCCCTAAAATTCTTGAAAAAGTGTAAAACACTTTCCCCATCTTTCTATGGAATTCTCGAAATACATTTCAATGTTAATAGTGCAATACTTTGATTTTTCACCATTGGTTGTTCTGAATTAACCTATAAGAGGTGTGCCTATGTGGCAATACTAACAATGACTTTGACAAAGACTAGAGCACTCTCTGTGTCTGGTAAAATGATAATGTCAATTGTGGGACACAGGTTGTGGCCTGTTAGAAACACCCACTTTTCCAAGGGTATATAAGATATAAGCCAGAGAATACTGGCTGATAATTTATTTTGAAAACAGTAATGCAATATGATTGGAGGAGTTAAAATTCTAGTTTCCTTGTCCTGTTATTTTCACTATCACTCTCTACTTCAGCATAGAAGTTATTTAAAATGATGGAATACAAATAATAAAAATATATTTCCTACATAATTGAGTTCTCTTCCATACCCACCCACCTACCTTCCATACCCACATTACAAAATAAATTATTCCTTTTTCAATTTCAGAAGAATTCTTATAAAGAGTGGGATATTTATAAGGTACAATGACCATTTATATCTAAATAAAATATACATTAAACTTTAGATTAGACTTTAGATTCTAATTAGACTTTATAGATTAAAGATTTCCTTTAAGTGTTTTCAATTTATTGGAAATAATCCTAGTAAATTTTCCAACTTTTAATTTTTTTCAAACAACTAGGAAGAAATAACAGAACTTTTACAACAATATAAAAACCTGATTGTTATATGTTCACTATCTTCAATTATATTGACTATAAATTATCCAAAAGGTTCTGAGGTTAGATTTAAACCATGGGGGATAATAAAAAGTAATCACTGATTTATAAGTACCAAATTTTGGCCAATATTTCATGCATTCACTACTCAAGAGAAAAAGTATGCTAAAACATTAGAAGTATATGGGATGGAATTACATTAAACCCCTCTTACCCAATTTGACTACTTGGAGGCATCTCTCCGTAAAACAGAAAGTTTTAATTCAGTTCTTGCAAGAAGAGGATCAACATACAATCTGAGCAGTTCAGATTAGAGTGGGTGTGTGTTGAGAGCAAAAGGATACTTATATAGCACCAAAATGGAAGTATACTTCCCCCTTTCCTGTTGTTTTTTTAAATTGGTTGACTGGAAAGAAAGCAATTATTGACCAATAATCAGCGATGCTTTCTGCTTTCTGGGGTCACGGATCCCTGAGGCTCAGGGGTAGGGTTTGACCTTCCCTGCCCTACAGAGCTCATAATAGAGATCTCTTTATTTAGGCCTAAAATCTGATCCTCTCCATCTCATAGTCTTTTAAAGAAATATTTGTTTATTTCATTCAGAAGTATGCTAAAACCATATTGAAAACATAAAATTCTTTGAGACTATTAGCTACTTAGCACAGTTTTCACATTGTTGGATGGGGAAAGTTTAGTGTTAATAAATGGAATATGTAGGAGAATTTAATCTACTTACCAAAAATAACATATTTTAGTTCAGTTTTTAACATGAATGATATAATATTCTTATTCTAATTTTTATTCCTAAATAATGAAGCTTTTTCTTAGGCTGATACTATTTATTGCATATTTTAAAACTTTGTTGCATGACATATGATGAATAAAATGTGAATTCCTAAATATTTACTCAAAAATGCTTTTATCAATCCATGAATTTTATACTAATTCTGTATTTTTATATATCTACTATAAAAAGAAAATAATATTTGAAGCAAGATGTAAGAAAAGACAACACCTTGGTAGAAAATGATAATTTCTCTTTAACATCTATTGTTATTTATCTCCTCTAAATGCTTATTGCTCCTTTTTCTTTTTAAGGCCCAAATAGTCTTCCTTGAAATCTCTTGTTGGGTTTAAAATTTCTCATTTATTATAGTTCCTATTCAGTATATGGTGCACATATTTTATCATATGTTATCAGCAACAGCAGCAAAACTGTCTTAACAGCTAAAAAAAAAAAAAAAAAATCTGTGCCCTGATGCTCCAGGGTCTGAAACCTACATATTATCTATCAAAGAAAAGAAGCAAATAAGGACAAGTTTTTCAATTTTTCCTCTGCTGAGTGGCTTGAATTTCTGTTTTCTTTCTTCTTCTTCTTTTTTTTTTTTTCTTATGAGGTAAGAGCAACATCTGTGATTTAGGCTGTGATTTTCCCTTTATGGAAGGCAAGGAGGAAATTCTTGAATTTTGATATGTCTTGGGAATGAGGCTTTGAATCATTTAAATGGCTCCTTGGTCACCAGAGACATAGAAAACCCAGTTCTTGTAGAATTGGTAGCCTTCAGGGCTTAACAGAATTCCCACTAGACTGTGATATTCTCTCTCTGCCTCGTCTTTCTGTCTCTCTTTCTCTCTGCATGTGTCTCTCTCTGTCTCTGTCTCTGTGTTTGTCTCAGTCTCTTTTTCTGTGTCTCTACTTCTCTCTGTGTCTCTGTCTCTCTGTGTCTCTGCTTCTCTCTGTATCTTTTTTGTATATTTTGTATGCTCTCATTGTATGGAAAGTAGAAAGGAGTAGGTATACATTTGACTGATGAATATCATTACTTTCTAATCTTTTAAAGCTAAGTGAATCTATTTTTTTAATTGAATTTTGAATGAACCATGAATATTTCTCCAGTTCTAAGTCTAAGAACTGCTATGAGCTAAGACTCGTCTAGAACATCTTTTAAATCAGAAATGGAAAAACAAAAAGAAAATGAGACCATTTCTATCCTCTCTACCTTCAAAATATGCTAAGACTCTTACTTTTCCATCATGAATGTGTTAAGATGATTGTGGCTATACATGGAGTTCCTACTAACTCTTCTTTTTCTTCTCCTTCTGATCTAGTTAATCAATTTTGAGATTCAAAAGAATTTTATTTACTAAAAAACCCATCCAGCATTTTAAAAACCGATTTCTGCTTCAAATTCCTTACCAACTTGTGTTACTGTTTTGAGCACTTTGAAACATATATTTTAAACAAAACAAAACAAAAAAATAATTCTTAAAGACTAACATAAAACAGATTCTTCATAGATTTCTCTAGGACCTGAAGGGTAGAAAGGAAAGTGTTCATTAAGTTTGCTCATTGGCAAAGGAAGCAACCATCTCTACATGTTGATATTGGATGCTAGTTCAACACATTTATCCTGAAATTACCACCATCAATTAGACAAATTGGTCAGACACAGAGATGAGGACATTCTTTCCAGAAGGCCTTTTAAAGGCTCATTTGTTTCCTGAGAAATGTAGTTCCAAATGTAGTTTATGGGATTATTTTATTGAAACCAAGGATCTTGAGAAGATAAGATATGAAGAAGGTAAATATCAGGGTTTTCTCCTAGCCTTTAACAGAATTAATGCACTGTGGGCACACAGGGCAAGATGATTAACTTTAGCATAACACATACCAAGGAGTTTTGAAAAACCTTTTATCCACATATTTAGGACTCATCTCAAGCTCAGTACAGAGTGACTTCTTCCATAGATTTTTTTGATTTTCATTTTTCCTCATCTCTGATGATTTTCTGTGCTTACTTAATGTCTGGCTCCTTGCTCTCTCTGTGTTTTAGAAGATATACTTATAACAGACTCTATCACAGAATTGATAAACATTCCAACAAAAAAAAATTTTTAGTGGTGTTTCAAAATTCTCCTCTCCACCACCAAACTTATTGGCTAAGAGCATTAATTAGGAGGAAGAGGAGTGACAGTAGTAGCAACAGTATTTGTAGTAATAATAATAATTCTTATCACTGTCAGCTTTTTGATTTATAAAACACTTTAAAAGGATTATATCATTTAATCTTCAAAATAAACTTGTCAGGTAGATACTATTACCATTCCCATCTAACAGGGAATGAAACTGAGGCCCAAAGAAGTTAAATGGATTATTTATTCAGAATCACACAAGTAGTGAGCTTTCAGGACTGTATTTGCCTTTAGGTCTTTCTGACTCTAAGTCAAACACTTTATCCAATAGATCAATGCATCTTAACTTGTAAGTAGAGACCATATACAGGGTACTGTAATTGGCTGTAGGGGTTTTGAAAAAATTGATAACAGTAAAATGTATCAAATATTCTGCCAAGATTTAATTCTTCATGTAAAAATAAATAAGCATACCCATTTCATTAGTATGCAAATTTGATTTTTTCTTTAATAAATGGCAAAATTAAATGTATATCAAAGAATTGTTTTAAGATAAATTTTTGATTTATGATTTGCTATTAGTAAATATTTGATTTGTATACCTATTTTACATATCTATATACTTGGGGTCATATAAAAATTTCTCAGATGAGAAGGTAGCAAGTGGCAAAAGTTCAAGAAGTCTTGAATTAGGTCACCTACCTGCCTAAGGATCCAGGACTCGGAATAATCAACAACCAGAGATCCTAAACAGTAGCCAGATTAGCGATTTTGCTGAGGTAAACAATAAAGAAAGAGAAGGGAGAAGAAAAAACAAACATGTTTCCAACTTTTCAATTTTGTCTGAAGCTATCCTTTTTGGGGGGAGGGGGGTAATGGTGCTAATTTATTTGGGGCTAATAATAGCTAAAAGATTAGGAAAAATTCAATATTTTTAAAATGAATCTTTCAAAATTAAATAAATTTCAAAAGTAAACTCCTCATTGACAGCATAACTGTAACAGTTTTAGGTCCAGAATTGATAGGAAATTTGTGCTATCAATCTTCTTTTGCTCCTACATGAGAGAGTCGATAATTTATGATAGTTGTGTTTCCTGAACAATGGCTAATTGTATGAAGACTCTATAGATAAGATAATAAAAATCTCAGAGTTTGAAGGACTTGAAAAATGAATTCCCTTTACAATATCCATGATAAATTATATAAATATGATAATAATCCTAACAAAAATAATTTACATTTATTTTAAAAGATTAAATTCTAATCCAAATGTATAAAATTGGTGATGTCTGAGTAGATTAGGGTCCTATTGTAGATCAAAGGACACTTAATGAGGTTATATAAATAAAAAGTGGTTTTAAAAGTATTTTTTAATAGAGAAAAAGACTAAAGATATTTCTAGGACATTAATGGGAAATAAGTTTATTAGAGAATGGGGCTACTGTGTCACTAATTTGTGGAAAAGGTTAAAAATGCAAACTTTTATTCCATTTTTAATATTCTATTTATTTATTTATTTTATTAAAGCTTTTTATTTTTCAAAACATATATATGGATAATTCTCCAATTAATCCTTGCAAAACTTGTGTTCCAATTATCCCCTCTCCCTCCACTTCCCCCACCATGGCAAGTAGTTCAATATATGTTAAACAGTAGAAATATATGTTAAATCTAAATATATGCATATATATTTATACAATTATCTTCCTGAACAAGAAAAATCTAATCAAATCAGAAAAAAAAATGAGAAAGAAAATAAAATGCAAAAAAATAACAACAAAAAGAGTGAAAATGCTATGTTGTTAACCACACTCAGTTTCCACTGTCCTTTCTCTGGGTGTAGATGGCTTTCTTCATCACAAGAATATTGGAACTGATCTGAATCATTTCATTGTTGATAAGAGCCACTTCCATCAGAATTGATCATCATATGATCTTGCTGTTGCTGTGTACAATGATCTCCTGGTTCTGCTCATTTCATTTAGCATCAGTTCATATAAGTACTTCCAGACATCTCTGAGATCATCTTGCTGATTATTTCTTACAGAACATAATATTCCATATTCATACACCACAAATTGTCAGTCATTCTTCAATTGATGGGCAGCCACTCAGTTTCCAGTTTCTTGCCACTACAAAAAGGGCTGCCACAAACATTTTTGCATTTGTGGATAGGTCCCTTTTTCTCTTTTATGACCTCTTTGGGATATAAGTCCAGTAGAATCACTGCTGGATCAAAGAGTATGCCCAATTTGATAACTTTTTAAGTGTAGTTCCAAATTGCTCTTTAGAATGATTGAATCAATTCACAATTCCACCAACAATGTATTAGTGTTCCACTTTTCTCATATCCCAAATAACATTTGCCATTATTTTTTCCTGTCATCTTAGTCAATGTGAAAGGTATATTGTGGTACTTCCAAGTTGTCTTAATTTTCATTTCTCTGACCATTAGTGATTTAAAGCACCTTTTCATTTGACTAGAAATGGTTTCAGTTTCTTCATCTGAAAATTGCCTGTTCATATTCGACCACATATCAATTGGAGAATGGCTTGAATTCTTATAAATTTGAGTTAATTCTGTATATATTTTAGAAATTTTAAAGCCCTTTATCAGAACCCTTGAATGTAAAAATGTCTCCCAGTTTATTGCTTCCCTTCTAATCTTTTCTGCATTAATTTCGTTTATACAAAAACTTTTTAACTTAATATAATCAAAATTATTTATTTTGTGATCAATAATTCTCCAATTTTTGAAAAGTTTTATTTTTTTTTAAATTTGGAAACAATCAATTTTAGACAAGTGTTTTTTGTTATATAGCAGTGAGAGCATTATATAGCAAATAAATTATGAAACTGGGATTCAGAAGACATGGGGTTTTATTTCAATCTGTCTAGTAACTTTCAGTAGTATCTTGAACAAGTCCCTGTACTTTTAGTGACCCTAATTCCTTTTGTATAAAATGAGAGTGTGAGATATGTAGTCATCTCAGGCAATATAGTTGATCAGATCTATAAATCTTTGCTTGATCATCTCTTGCTTGAATAGTTCTTTTTCTTTGTGTTACATTTTTTTTAAATGTATATAGCATTGACATTTCTGGATGTTTCTGTTCCTTTCTCATCATTCCCCTCTCCGGTGTTAAAAAAATATATATAAAGAAAATAAAACAAAACAAAAATGAAGAACAAAAGGAAAACCTAGTTAAGGAAAGCAACATGCACTTTGTTCCAGATACTATATCCAACTTTTAATTTAGAATCCTATCTTTTTATTGAGACCGGGGACATACAGTTCAGTACCTGTGATCAGGGACTTCTGTTGGCTTTTTAAAAATTACTTATCAAGTAACTTTTTTTAAAATAATTTTTGTGTATTATTATAATCATGGGTGATACAGGGAAAGATTCATCTTCCTGAGTACAAATCTGGCTTCAACAGCTTATTGACTGTGCAATTTTGGGCAAGTTGCTTAATCATGTTTGCCTCAGTTTCCTCATCTGTAAAATGAACTAAGGAAGGGCACAGCAAACCAATGCAGTCAGTGTCTTTGCCAAGAAAACCCCAAATAGGAAACACCTAAGCAACATTTTAATTATTATCTATAGTGCTATTTTGTGTCTTCTTATTTCACTGAGCTAAGATTCATTCAACTCTTCATATGTTTCTCCCCATTCCACAATCATTTATAATTGTACAATTATATTCCCTTTTCATTCATACTCATACACTGTATTTCCTTAGCTGTTCCACCCACTTTATAATTCATATACCACAGTGTTTTACGGATATTTTCTATACATCAGAACTTTCTATTTTTTCAACTTTTTGCAAAATAACCCCAATAAAAAAATTTCTGAGTCAAAGGGTATAGTTAATCTGCTTTTCAGTCTAACTGTAAATTGTTTTCCTGAATAGTTGCATCAATGCATAGCTTCAGCAACAGAAGGTAGGTGGTGTCTTTCTAACAGTCACCTTCCTAACATTGATAATTTCCCTTTTTTGCCTTCTATGAAAATTTTCTGGGTGTGAGGTGCAAATTCAAACATTATAATTTGTATTTTTGTTTTTCATAGCTCATGCATAATTTGTGATTATTTTAAGATGTGAAATATAGCTTCTAGGGGAGACAGCAATAATTTTAAGGTCCTCTGATCTTAGGGTACTTCTGTTCTAACACTCTGTCCATGGTTCTAAATCTTCTGGCTTTGGAATCTGTGATTCTGAGACTTTCTGATCTAAGAATTCTGTTGCTCTGTCAATGATTATAAAAGTCTTCTGGTCAAAGAATATAATATTTCTTCCCTTAAATTTTAGGGGAAATATATTAGTGATCCTGAGACTCTCTAACTTTATAATATTATTGATTATCAGAACAATCTGTCTGCAAATGATTCTGAAGTCTTCTGGTTTTAGGATAGTTCTAGGTTTGCTGATCAGTGATAACCAAATTCCTGAGACCACTCCTCAATTCTATCTCTAGGCCATAAAATTAGCATATCAGCAATATGAAGAACTAGATAAATTTGTCTCCTTGCTTCTGGTGCTTTGCTAAATTGGTGTTACAATTACAATAAATTTTGTTCCTTAACTTGGATATGGATTCAAGTCTGCAAATTCTTTTGAAGAAAAGCCTTCCCTTATGACAAAGGTCTGTGACACCAACCTTTGGGGGTCCCTTCCCAATCATAACACTCTCTTTTAATCATTATTTATATATTGGGTTATGACTCATTCTTTTTTTTTTTTTTTTTTTTGATCAGCAGTGTTTCACTCTTTGTGACCCTTTGGACCATATCACATCATTGCTGTCCATGGAATTTTCTTGGCAAAGATACTGGATTACTTTGTTACTTCCTTTTCTAGTGAATTTGTTGGGCCACAGTTCCCTTTTATTGTCCTGCTTCAGTTTCCCTAATTATCCTGCCTCAGTTTCTCTAAATTGTTCTGCCCCAGTTTCTCTGAATTTTTTTGCCTCAGTTCCTTGAATTGTTCTGCCTCAATCTCCCTAGTTGCAATTCCCCGTAACTCCTGACCATTAAGATTGATATACTTTAGGACTGGCTACTTGAAGGTTATAAACTGTAAATATGTAAACTCAAGATAAAGGGAAGTTCAGGCATTCTGGCTCCTAAATCCTACTAAGTTATCCAGAATTTATAGTCCTCACCCCTCACCCTGTCAGAACCGGATTGGGGTCTCTTCTTGGAAATTCCTGCCATTTACCAAAGCTTGGACTCCACCCCCTTGCCTTTGTCTACCCTGATTATTCAGAGCCATATATATTTCATTGGAACCTCACATTTGATGCTGAAAATGCTGAATGCTTTGGGACATCAGCCCTGGGGCCAAAATGGATCCTTTGGTCCCAGAAAATCTCTCCTTCTCAGAAATCCAAATAAAATATTAAAAACTCTCTAATCTCTATCTTGCCTCAGTTTCTCCAGCATTACAAATTAAACAGAGGTTAAGTGACTTGGTCAGTATTACACATATTTTTGACGTCAGATTTGAACTCAGGTTCCTGACTCTAGCCCCAGTCTGCTATCTAGTGAGCCACCTAGCTCCCTCTATACCATTACCTCAATACCATATGTATTTTGGACATCAAATTTTATCAGTGACATTTGATGCTGATATTTTTCTCTTACTTTATAGCTTTTTTTCTTATTTTCTTTGAATCAATTTTATTGATGTTTTCCTGTCAAAATTCAAAAGCATTGTAACACTTTTATCAGAGGTTCCTTCCCATTATAAACTAGTCCAATTAATCATATGAGAACACCTTACTTCCCTGTTTTATTTCCTGTGCTCAGATGATCTAGGAATTCAACTATCTGAATTCTATCCCATGTTCAGTTCCACTGAATTCTTATGTCCTCAGCTCACAGGGCTCAAACCATGAAAAGTTGTACTTTAGAGTTTAAGGGAGACAAATGATATTTATATCAGAGAACGAATAAAATCACAATTTTTACCATGAGCAACTGTCCCTATGGAGACTTTTGTAATGTCAATTATTTATACTACAAATTTTACAGTACTGTGGTAGATAAAATTCTGGCAGACTATACCTGGCCAAACTGTCTTTATATTCCCATTTGAGACATTTCACTGGCTTCAAAGGGACTGCTTTCTTCTCTATCTCCTTCCTTCTTTCTCTCCTTTCTTCTTTCCTTTCCTGCCTTCCTTTTCCCTTCTCTACCTCCTTCTCATTTGCTTCCCTTTCTTCCTCCTTCTCTCCCTTTTCTTTTTTCCCTCCCCCTTTCATTCCTCTCTAGCTTTCTCCCCCTCTCCCTTTTTTCCTTCAATTCTTCCTTCCCTCCCTTCCTTCCTTCTTCTCAGTAAGAGTGCACTATTAATATTTGCTTCTGTTCAAGTGTCTTAGTGTTTTTCTGTAATATTCTTCTTGGGTTGTAGTAGGTGGGTACCAGATGTCTCTTTCTTTAACCTCTCACCTATGTCAGTATTTTTCATTTGGCTTAGGAGATCAAGGGAACGTAGTGTTAAGCCCTGAAGAAAAAAATCATAGCCAACCCTCTCCCCCCTCTCTGCCCTTTTCCTTAATATTCGGATTGAAAATTAAGTTTCAAAAAGAACCCAGAAAAACCTTGAAGCTCTGATCACTTTACATGTCATTGTGTCATAAACTTCACACCCCTTATCTCATTCTTTGCTAAGATAATTCCCCCTCCATTTGAGTATTGCCTCTTGCCTCTCTGTCTCCTGCCCAGGACATTCTTATCTTGACCCCTTTCTTATCAGGATTAAGTTATGATCCTTTTCTGGAATAATGGCTTGTCCATTATCCCAGTAACTTTGCTCCTCTTATCTGCCTTTGTTTCCCCTATAAAAGTATGTACTCTGGTAATGTATTCTGTTTGCAACTCTAGTTATCTAAAATCCTATATAAGTTCCCTGCCTCAGTTTATTTGTGCTGAATGCTTTGGACAAGAGTCTCATTCAATTGGGTAGCCTAAATTCTCCACATTAAAGATTAAAAAACAATCTCTGTCTGCCTCGGTTTCTTTGGTATTACAATAGTAATCATTGTTCAATTTTTCCTCATTCTTCTGGGTGGCTAAGTGGGATTTTGAAAATTTTTTTACTTAGGATTATTTTCTGTATATTTAGAAGATGGGAGAAGAAATAGAGAAGAAGGCCTAAAAAGCAGGATAAATTCAGTGGCTATGGAATCATAGGAACTGTGTTCAGATTCTATTTCTGATATTTATTACCTATATGACCAAAAACTATTAAATGGCCCTCATTTCCCTTATATACAAAATGAGTATTTAAGACAATGTGACTTCTGCCCCCTCTCAAAATATATGATCCCTTTGACCCTGAGATGAATCACAAACCAGGAACAGAAAGATTTTTAATCTCATTTATATTATTTTCCAGAACTTTATGGTAGAAAAAGAGTTCTTGAACCAATTATTCGGAGAGAAACTTTAGATTTCCAGTAGAACGATCTAATTTTATGATCATTAGTATATCACTAAATTTATAATACTGTTTCCTCATCATTAAGATAATAGGGTTATACTATTTAATATCCGAAGGCATCTTCTATTTAAATTCTAAGCAGTTTTCATTTAAAGATTTTCAATGGTGAACTCATTAACTTGAACCAGCCTAGTACATTGTGTATAACTCTGATTTTTAGGAAGTTTTCCATTATATTGAATTTAAACCAAACTCTTTGTAAATTCTGTTCCAGAGTAGGTCCAGATGAAGGACCCATCAGTATCTAAACATCTCAATATGTAGGCCAAATTTCAAATATATAAAATAGACCTGGAAAGAGTTTTAGAAGTACATTTGATTTATTCACTCAGCTCCTGAAGTTACTGAACCAAACACTTAGACTCAGTAAGATTCTAGGAAATTCAGTTTTCTTCATGAAGAAGTCAGTCTATTTTTAAGCTCTTCAAAATATCCAAAGCATAGTAAATGAAAACAAATGTGAATATAAACCCTGAAATATGATGTTTTATATTACAATCCCCAAAGTTGTAATATATTTCTTGTCTAAATGTCTGAGATATGAAGAATTGACTCCCATTGTCCAGTAAGTCAAAAGCTGACTTCTAGTCAATCCAAGTGCCTAATACTTTATTGGGAAACTCACACATTTCTAAGCATTGTCCAATTTTTTAAAATTTCTTTTCTTTTAGATAGATTAAAAACATAATTGTAGCCTAAATTTTGGTAGATTGTCTGTGATCCTTAGGAACTCTATATCTCCAAAAAGGGAATTGTTTAGTGGTTTAGAAACCCAGAGAGATTTACTTTTTTTATAGGAAGCTTGATCACTTGCTTTTTCATCTGAGAAGTGATTGTTTTTCATTCTACCACAATTTCCCAGATCAATTATAGGATAGCTTTGGAGATATTAGGAGCTCATCTGAGAATAGAATTCCTGTTAGAGAGAGTAAACCTCCCTCCTTTTTGTTTTTATTATTTTTTATTATTGTTGTTTGTTTTACTTTTCTATTTTATAACTATTATTCATATAATGCTTCTTTTTGCAAAAAGTTTACAATTGTTTTCTCATTTTTATCCACAGCATCCTTTGGAAACAGATTCTATTGATATCCTCATTAAGAAACTGAGGCATGCAAAGGTTAAGTTAATCATCTAATGTCATTTAGTAATTTCCTGAGGTTAGATTTGAACACAAGTCTTTCTAACTCCAGCTCCAACTCTCTATGAACAACACTATCTGGTTGTTTCTCGTTCTCTTTTCCACTAAAGGGCTTTACTTCAAAACTTTATCAGGGTTTCAAGGTGAGCTCCAGGAGCTCAAAGACTATGCCATTGAATTATAAGCCCTGGAAAAAGCCTATTAAACTCCAAAGACTTTGAATACAAATAGCAAATTATATCTCTATCATCTTTGTCCTAACCTAGCAAATGATAATATTATCTGATGTATGTTGCACTTCAAGGTTTATAAAGTACTTTAGGCACATTAGCTCATTTGATTATCATAGCATTCCTGTAAAGTTTGGTATATTGGTATTATCTTTTACCATAATACCATTTAACTGCTGAGGAAATGAGGAAACAGCTAACTTGATTCGTTCAGCACTATTCAAACCCACTTACATAATTATTCTAAATTTATCCCTTTCCCAAGCAATCCACTCTGAATATCTCAGTTCACAATAACTCGTGATCAGAAGATTAGTCACCAAGGGCCACAACAATCCCTAAAAGTGGTTTGTTAAAGTCTAAATGAGTTATGATGGACCTATGGACGAATTCCACAGAATTATCAAGACAAGTCCTTTGAATTAAGAATGGGTATAGGTGATTCATTTCTTGAATGAACACTAAGCAGTATGCAGCTAGCTCTTAAACACATTGATCACGGATATTAAAGATGAGATTCTGTGTTGGTTTTAGATGTATTATAATGTCTGCATTACTATTAAAAATGAGGAATGATTTATTAGTAGAGACCATACTCCCTGACTTAATAGCTGCAATAGTTCAGAGAGCAGCATTTCCCCCTCAAGATTGTCTTCAGGTTTTTTGAGTTATATAAATAGGCCTTTTTGTCCTCTCACCTATAGTTGACCTAAGTATGGATTTATTTGCTTTACTTTAATATGCTAGAGTGAGTGCAAATTAATAAGCCAAAAGTAATTATTTAGTGCTAATGGTTAAATGGAGGGCAAGGCACTGATCTTAACAGTGTAATTTTCTAGATTAATGTAATGTCTCAGTTTTGGAAGAGATACATTAATATAATATGCATTACTTGGGGGTGATTTTTTGACTGATTATGTTTGACTTAGTTTAACCTCATTATAATAGTGTTTTATACTAATTGTATATTTAACATATGAATAATGATTACTTATTAAGAGATATAAAATTAACTTGTTTGCTTTTAATTCTTAATTTAAAAAAAATGTGCCTATACCAATAATTATTGGTGGCCATTTTATTTCTTACATACATTTTATTTTTATATGCTTTATCAGGACAGCTAGGTGATACAGTGGTTATAGTGTGGGACCAGAAGTCAGGAAAACTGAGTTCAAATTTGGCCTCAGGCAAGACTTACTAGTTGTAGCACCCTGGACAAATTACTTAACTCCTGTTTGCCTCAGTTTCCTCTTCTGTAAAATGGCAGTAATAATAGTTCTTAGCTCAAAGGGTTGTTGTGAAAATCAAATGAAGTAACAATTTGTAAAGCACTTAGCACTGTGCCTTAATGGGGAATAAGCTAATATAAATATTTACTTATTATATGTATATATGTTAGTGTATATATATATATATATATACAGACATAGATAAATATTGTATACACGTGTTTCTGACAAGAATCAGTTAAATTTTAATTTAGCTCTGTAAAGTTTTTATTCTGAAATCTAGACTTAAATTTTCTAGTCTTTCCCTTGTGTAATAAATTAATCATTTATGAATGTATCATGCAGGTAAATTCTGATCAACACTCTTCTTATCTGCAGATTCCATGTGAAAATATCAGAAAGTCTTTCCTTCCTTCCTCCATGATCTTCCTTTATTCTCCTAGTCATTCTTACCACCTTGATGATACTAGACGTATTATAAGCTAGGCTGAAATGAACAAGTTCCAAGAAGTCAGAAGAGGTTATTCTTCTTGTTCCTAGGGAAAGGAGACTTTTAAAAGAGGTTTTCCTTTTACTTGGGACTTCAACTTATCTTCCCAAAAGCTTACCTTTCCCTTTTCTAGTAGGAAGAGACCAGAAGTTAATTAATGTACAGCACTTCTTTTAAATGCTCAAGTGCCAGAGGCATTGAATTGAATTAACAGCTAGGCGGCTTGTCGATTACCTTTTAGTTGCTTACTCTTTGTTGATTGTGCAATAAACAGATTTCCTACCTAGGAACTCTACTCAGCCCAGATTTCCTAGCACCTCTTTCCTCCCTTAAAAGTGTGAAGTTCTTAAGATGCATCTATCCTTAGAATTCTCTGGGAAAATCATTAATACTATTTTACTCCTCAATTTATTTTTTCAGCTTCCCAAAAACTTTATGAAAGCTTAATTTATATTCTTATTTGGGTAACCGGGTTTCATATCATAGCTAGCAGAAAGAATACAATTAATTTTTTAAAAAGAAACCTTAAATGACAGCAGAAAGGAATGTACTGGGATTGCAAAGCAAAAAAATGAAAAAGGAAAAGAAGGGAATGAAAGGTACAATATATGGAACAGATAATCTCAGTTAACTAGAATTTAATACTTCATCCTTCTTATATCTAGAATGAAAATACTTTTTACTATATTAAATATGTGTCTTAGTAACTTGAAAGTTAACTCATCACCAATATAGACATGTCTTAATCAAAAACATGCAGTGGTTCTAGGAAGGAGGGCATTACAAAAGCAGAGAGAAAGAGAGAGACAGAGAGAGAAGAGACAGAGAGAGACAGAGAGAGAGAGAGAGAGAGAGAGAGAAGAGAGAGAGAGAGAGAGAGAGAGAGAGAGAGAGAGAGAAAGACAGAGAGACAGAGAGAAAGAGAGACAGAGACAGAGAGACAGAGAGAGAGACAGAGACAGAGAGACAGAGAGACAAAGAGGGAGAAAGACAGAGAGAGACAGAGACAGAGAGAGACAGAGAGAGACAGAGAGAGACAGAGAGAGAGACAGAGACAGAGAGAGAGACAGAGAGACAGAGACAGAGAGAGACAGAGAGAGAGAGAGAGAGAGAGAGAGAGAGAGAGAGAGAGAGAGACAGGCAGAGAGACAGTGACAAATTTGTCACACATTGACACACATAGTGACAGAGCAAGATTGTCTTACTTTTATAAATCAATTAGTTGCTCTTAATACTGATAAATGTTCTTAATTTAATTATTACAGTAAGAGTGATATGGGTTATATTATAGCAGCAAGAAATAAAGTACTATAGGTTTTTTTTTTCTTTATTAAAGCTTTTTTTTTTTTTTTTTCAAAACAGATCGTGGACAATTCTTCAATATTATCCTTGCAAAACCTTGTGTTCCAATCCCCCTCCACTTCCCTTATCTTTCCCCTAAATGGCAAGTAACATAATATATGATACCATAGTTTTAAAGGTTTTGAAATTATCTTATTTAATGCTACAAGACTAATTATCCAATAGATTATTATTGTTTGTCCTTCATTTTTGAAGAGGACCAGGACATCGGGGAGGTGATATCATGACATGCAAGTAAATGGGAGGGCTGTGCAAGGTCACCTGCCTCAATTTTCCCTCTAGAACCATCTGGGTCCAGTGGCCAGATATAGATCAGAATGACTGGAGATGGCCCTGGTTGCAATGGGAAATCTCAGCCTTTTTAAGCTAAAGTCTTCAATAGGTCTCAGTTTGACTGAGGTCACAACCTTTCAGTGATTAAGTCTAAGTAGCAAATTAGGCAAAGAATCTTCCAGCAGAAAAAAATTCTAAGCAAATAAATAAATAGATCTGGGAGGGAAAACCCTCAGGGTTTCTTGCCAATGCTGAAATGATTGCTATTTACATTCAATCTGAGTTAATCAAGACCCAAACTATAACCAAATGGGGCTTGTCTCAAAGCCTATTGGTGTCTACTCCATGAGAATCAGAGTGGTTTTGCTGTAAGGCATGGTTCTTAACAAGAAATCTAACCTTGAGAGGGTTCAGAAATCCAAAAGGGAAGATAATGTTTTTAAGAGTATCTTTAAATAAAGGCATATGGAAAGCAGGAAGGCTTATCCAAAACCATAAACTGATCATATGCCAAATATTGTAAGTAGAATATGTTGGTTTTGAAAGGTAAATCAAGATGATTTAAAATTAAAGACGCTGTAAGGTTTGCAGGAAAAGTGATTAGATTGGTAATATAGTTTCTAAACTATCATTAACTGTGACATTGGGCAAGTCATTTAAACATTCTATTCCTCTATTTTATTTTTTTAAAAACATGTAAATATTTTATTAAGATTTTCTGTTTCATACAATGGGGACATGATTTGGGCATAAAGGATGATAGCATAAACAAATTAGAAGAGCAAGGGATAATTTACCTATCAGACCTTTAGAAAAGGGAGGAATTTATGACTAAAGAAGAACTAAAAAACATTATGAAAGACAGAATGGACAACTTTGATTACATTAAATTAAAAAGGCTTTGCACAACTAAAACTAACAGAAACAAGATAAAAAGAGAAGTACAAAGCTAAGAAAAAATCTTTATAATCAATATTTCTGATACAGCCAATATTTTTCATTTCTAAAATATATAATTATATATGTATATATATTTATAAACATATATATAAGTATATGTTTATATAGTTATATCAAATTTATAAGAATACAAGTCATTCCCCAATTGATAAATGATCAAAGAATAGGAACAATTTTCAGATGACAAAATTAAAGCCATCTATAATTATATGAAAAAATGCTCTAAATCACTATTAAATACATTGCACAGTAATAGTAAGAATGTGTACTGTTCAGCTATGAAAGACTTGTTTCTTCTCAGTGGTTCAATGATCTAAAGCAATCCCAATACACTTTGGAGAGAAAATGCTATTATATCCAATAAAAGAACTAAGGAGACTGAATCAAAATCAATACATTTTATGTGCGCTTCTTTTTTCTATTTTTTAAAATCTCTCCCAATGGTTTTCTCTTTTGCTCTGATTTTTCTCACCCAACATCATTCATAAAGTAATGTGTATTCAAAATAAATAAATTTACTAGGGAAAATACAAAAACAAAAAAGAAAGTCAATATAACTGAGAAAGTTTGAAAACATGCATTATGTGTAACTATAGACAACCCACTCCACAAAAGGATAGGTTGGGGATGTCATATGATATCTCTTCATTTAAATCCCACTCTTATCTTTTATCATTTTGTCACTATAGATTTTTTGTTGTACTATTGCTCTTTCTATATAAACTGTTATAGTTATGCTGGATATTATTTTCTTAGCTCTGCTTATTTCATTTTGCATATGTTCATATAGATTAGGAAATATTATTTTAAAAATTTGTCTTTCAAAATTAAATTAAATTTCAGTAAAAATCAACTTATTGGCAGCATTGCTTTGACAGGGTTAGCTCACTGCCAATATGATGGCCTTGCATTGATGGGAAACTTGTGCCATTAAGTTACTTTTGTTCTCAAATGGAAGTCATTTTTTTAATAGCACAATTATGTTACATTTCATTCTTGTACATTACTTCAATTTATTTAACTATTCTCCAGTGTATGAACATCTACTTTGCTTCTAATTCCTAGCTATCACAAAAATCAGTGTTATAAATATTTTGGAATACATAAGTACTTGCTTCTTATTGATGGTTTTGTTGGTATTCCAGTAATGGAATCTCTGGTTCAAAGAGTATGAGCATTTTAGTGTGTTTATTTGCATAATTCAAGTTGCTTTTTTAAAGCATGGCTGTACTTTTCACAGTTCCACTAATAATATATTTATATACTTATCTTCCCACACAACCCCAACATTGAACGTTGTCAAATTTTGATATTTTATCAAGTTTTCATCATCTCTGATTATTAGTGATTTAGAGCATTTTTTTCATGTGGTTGTGAATGATTTACAATTCTTTTGAGAACTTTTTGTTCCTTTAACCATTTTCTATTTGGGAACAAATATTAGTCATATTTTTTTTATTCTGCATATACAGCTCAGATACCAAAGCCTTATCAAGGAAATCTAATACAAGGATTTTTAACCCCATTTTCCCCTATTTATCCTTTATGCATTAGAAGTTTTTTTTTTTCAAGTAATCAAAGTTATCTATTTTATCTTTTGTAATTGCCTCTGTCTCATATGGTTAAAATATATTTCTTACCCATTATAATGAGCAATATATTATCTGTTCCTCTTCCTAATTTTTAAAATATTATCATCTGTTACAGTAAGGGCACATACCTATTAAGAATGTATTTTTGGAGTGTGGCTTAAGGTATTGACCTGAACCTAATTTCTGTCACACTATTTTCTACTTTTTCCCATACCACTTTCATTTCTCCTTCTGTTTTTCTTCCTACTCTTTTCTTCCTTTTCTTGTCCTTCTCTCATCCTCCAGTAAGGGGGTTTTCCCAAGATAACTTATATTTTCCACTTTATGAAACAATGATAATTAAATTCTAATTTAATAGAATTGTTTCTGAATGCTCCTTGTCTAGTCTATTCCATTAATCCATCTTTCCATTGTTTAACTAATACCAGATGATTCTGATGACTCTGCTTTAAAATAAAGTTTGAGGACTGAGTGTTACTCCCTTTTCTTATTACTTCTTTTCAACATTTCTTTTGATATTCTATATTTTGTGTTTTTGCAAATGTATTTTATTAAGTTCTGTAAAGTAACACCTTGGTAATTTGATTGTTAAAGCATAAAAATTTATAAATTAATTTTTGTTTTATTGACATGATTTACCTGGAAACATTATTACTCCTGCTATTTATGTTCTTTAATTCCTCAAGATATTATTTATACTTGAATCTATATACTTCTTGTATGCTTTGAAAGGTTGCTCTCCAGATATATTTTGCATTTTATACCTCTTTGGAATGGAATTGTCCCCTCTGTTATTGCTTTTTTATATTTTGGTGTTATTATGTAAAAACATTGAGTTTTGAGGATTTATTTTGTAGCTTTAAATTCTGCTGAACCTATCAATTGTCTCAATTAGCATTGTCATTGATTCCTGAGATTTTCCAAAAAAACCATCTCATTTAACAAATAGGGATAGTTTTTATATTTCTTTAAACATTAGTATTCCTTTCATTCCTTTTTTTTTATTTTATTTTATTTTATTGCTGTTGATAGCATTTGAAGAATTATATCAAATAAATAGCAGGGAGAATGGGCATCTTCACTTTACTCCTGTATTAATTAGAAAAGTTTTTAAGGTAGGCCCATTGCATATCATGTTTGTTTCTGGTTTTAAATAAATGCTTTGTATATTATTAAAAACAATTTCTCAATGCCTGGATTTCATGGAATTTTTAGCATTAAAAAACCTTGTACTTTGCAAAGGCTTTTTTCTGCATCTATTGAGATGATCAAATACTTTTGGATGTTTTGGTTTTTAATGTGATTAATTTTATTGTTTTCCTAAAATTTAACCATTTTTACATTCCTGGTAAATAATCTCATGTGATCATAATCAATAATTTCTTGGGATAGCATTTTGTGTAAAATATTGCAGTCAGTCATTAATGATACTTTTCTGTTTTATGTTTCCCTGATATAAGTAGTAAGACTGTACTTGTCTTGTAAAAAGAATTCTTACAAGGTTTTTTCTTTCTCAAGTTTTGAGAATAATTTGTGAACCATGGGTACTAAATGTTATCTAAAATTTTAATGGAATTATCCTGTTAATTCCTAGGTTCCTTTTTTTTTAGTAGCTCCCTAAGAACTAAATTTATTTTCTTTTCTGAGATTAAATTAGTTAAGGTTTCTATCTAATATTCTGATAGTTTCATCATTTAATATTTTAGTAGTGTTCCTTGATCCTTTTTGTGTTGACAGTTTTGTTAGCATATAACTGTGTATAATATAGTCTTCTCATTCTTTTTTATTTCTTCTGTAGTAATTTCAACTTGTTCATTTACCATCTTATTGAGCTGATTTTCCTCTCTCTTCTTTTTAGTCAAATAAGTTAAGAATTTATCAATTTTATTATAATAGGGGTTTTGAAAGAATCAGGAAATTTTAATGACATTTATCATTTCTCTGGATTTTTTTGATTTTGGTCTATCAATTTACCTCTAGTGCAGCCTCACTGACTGTACTGGGGGAAATTGGGAAGAAGTGCTAAGTGTACCTCAGTAAGAGTCTGTTCCTGAGGCTTTTTTTTTCAACTGTCTTTTTGATTCCAGGTATCCTAGACCATGCAAACAATGGAAGTTGCTTTATTTTTGGCACAAAATTTCTGTTTTAGAAAAGTTTAAGAGGTTATAAGAATTGCAGAAAATGTCTAGTCCACCATCTTGTTGCTTATGTGACCCAGAACTCCATTATCATTTGTAAAGTAGGAAAATTGGGTTAGGTAGTCTCTTTCAATTTTAAAATTCTTTACATTACAAATTTTTTAAATTCTGTCATTAAGTTGAGTAGAAATTAATTTATTGAAAATTTTTTTTATTAAGACAGTAATGATCTCCGGAAGGATCCTTTCTGTTAACAATGTAAAATTGTTATTATTTCTTCTCCTTTTTGATTCTACTGAGTTCCATTCAGGATATATATCATGTATATGTAATCTCAGAGAGAAAGCAATGGAGGCTAGGGTATTGGAAGAGAAAGAAGATAACAGGAAAGTGTATTTAAAAATGTGAAAAGTGAAATGAATTTTAAAAGAAGATGAGCAAAATTAAAGAGGAAGAGAATTCTAGGCATGACAGCAGGCAGTAAAAAAGATTCAATGTCATGTGGGAGGAATTATGATTAGGCCAGAGTATTTTGATCATATAGAGTATATAGAGGGAAGTAAAGCATGAGAATACCAGAAAATTAGGAATCGGTCAGATTTTGAAGTACTTTAAATATTAAACAGAAGATCATGTTTTATCTTGGACAGAATAGGAAGTCATTGGAGTTTACTGATCAACTGGTAGTAATATGGTCAGACCAGATTTTAGGAAATCACTTTGTCAATTGAATAAAGAATGAATTCAAATAGGGAAAAGATCTGAAGTAGAGACTATTTACCAAAAGTTGTTTATTTCAATAATTTAATCATGAAGTAAAGAGACCTGCAATAATGGTGTAAATATAAAAAAGAGATACATGTAGGATTTGTGAATGTAGGAACTATAAGATTGGAGAATAGATTATAAATGAAAGGATTATAAGACTTGAGAGCTTGAGTATATGGCATGAGAGGCAATGGTGAGTCAAGTATTGTAATAAGCCTGAATCTGGGTGACTAAGAGTATGGTGGTATCTTCTGAAGTAATAGGAAAATTGAAAAGATGAGGAGGAAAGTTAATGAGACCTATTTTGGAGATGTCTAGAAATTAAGTTCCAGAAGTGGTGTGTGTGTGTGTGTGTGTGTGTGTGTGTGTGTGTGTGTGGGTGTTTGTGTGATTCAACCGCAGATAATAAAGTCCACTGAACTTGATAAGATCACCAAATGAGACGGTAGAAAGCAAAAAACCCCAAAAGTGCTCAGGACAAAAACAGAGAAACACTAGTGATTAGTGGACATTAATTAATGACATAGATCAAGAACCAGAAAGGAGACTGAGAAGTAAGGGTCAAACATGTGGAGAACCATGAGAGAATAGTCTTACAAAGACTATTGTAGAAGATGGTATTTAGAAAAGGATGAGTTGACAGTATCAAAAGAGGTTAAGAAGATTGTTAAGAAAATGAAATTATTTAATGCATTTATAGTAGACTTAGTAAACACAGTTTTATAATTTTCTCCATTTTTGTTCAGCATCATATAATAATGAAAGTGGAGTATTTTCTTTGTGGTACCCTAGTACTTAATATCTTAGTATTTACTCCCTGTCACCCATATACTGAAGTTTTCAAGCATATAGTACTTAGTCAGCAAAAGTCTATTGTTTTTGAAGTTATCTATATTTCATTCTGGATTGAATTTTCTTTTTGCAAATATCTAATCTTTATTAAGAAAAAAACTTCCTAGATAATTTATTGTTCTATGGTAAACATGATTGCCTAAAGAAAAAAAAAAACTAAACAAATAAAAACTAAATTAAATAAAACAAAATAGGCAAAGATATGATATTTGTAGTTTGTCAAATAGCATCATAAACTAGGACTGTATAGTTTGTTACACTCTACTCCTAAACAAGTGGGCAATTAATTGGAGCTCAGCTCTGACAGTGACTTTAATTATTTTTTAGACTAGGTAGCAGACTGTCAAGTTCTGGTAATTCCTTATAACATATAATATTTTTGTCATTATAGTGGCAAATACTATCATGCAGAGTTTCTTTATTGTGGATAAATTTCAAGAAATGCATGAATAGGGATGAAAGAATACTGTTTTACTTTTACTAATTTTTGGTTTCTTTTGAAAACCTCTGCTTCTTATTTTATACATTTAACATTTTTTAACAAGTGGTTCTTATGCTTCTCTAGGCTCCCAAAGTAGCATATGAAAGAAAAAAAGCTTAACCATATTTGCTATAAAAAGATACTCACATAAACTTACTGATGACACCAAATTGCAAAAAATCATTTAGTGCTGAGAATACAAAACAGGTACTTCAGTATATACAAAAATACAGAGATGTCTTAAGCATACAAAGAAGAGTTAGAAGTATGATAAAAGTTTTAGAAAATAGATCAATAGAAATTTTATAGCATTTGATAGAAAGCTAGTAGTTTTCAAGTGTAGAAAAGGTTATTATATAATAAGGATTTTTTTAAACCTTTTTTTCAAGAATGTTACAAGGGGTAATGGGACTAGATGAAGGTATAGGAATTGGAATTAGATTATACACTGGGGTAGGAGGGAAATCATGATTTCACAGGTTTTTTTTAGATAGATATAACTATAGATTTTCCCTTCCTTTAATGTTTTTAAGACTCAGTTATGTATCTGTCATTTCTAGTTTTAGTCTCACCTTTAAGTAAAAGTAAAGGATGAAGATTATTGTATGCAGGCAGATATATCATATTGTATAGTGCATCTTATTTGTGTTGTACATGTCCTTTAAAACTTCTATTATGTTCAAAATTAACAAATTCAATTCACAATTCAATTTTTTTTCCTCATTCAAAATAAAAACCTCTGAGGCAGAAAAGGCAATGAAGAAATAGTTCCCAAACTGAATCTGTTTTCTTTGCAAAGGTGAGATGTTAGGAACTGCATGCAAGTGAGGGGTATTTGTTATTGTTATATATATTGGGGTATGAAAAATTGAAACTCAATCCCAAATAATCTGCCTGGTTCCCCTGCTAATTAAGCACATGAGAGTATCACTTATAGAATGAAACCAGCCAGCCTTGGATTTAGGAACCTGTCCTTGTCTTAGCTAAGAAGGAAATTTAAAATACTGTGTTATCAGTAATTTACTGATTCAGTGTGAGATATGTCTTGTTTCTCATCTTGCTCTGGCCTTAGTGGAATCATTTTTTTTTCTCATTAGTATTTTATTTTTCCAAAAACATGTAAAGATAGTTTTCAATGTTCATTTATTACAAAACTTTGTGTTCGAAATTTTCTCTCTCCTATACTTCTTCCTTCTCAGGACAACAAGTAATTTGATATAAGTGCTATCCTTTTAAACATATTTCCATATTTGTCATTTTGTGCAAAAAAAATCAGACCAAAAGGGTAAAAAAAAACACAAAGAAGAAAAACAAGAAAACAACCAAAAAAAGGTGAAAATCTTAAGCTTCGATCCACATTCAGTCGCCATAATTCTTTCTAGATGTGATTGCTATTTTCCATCCCAAATCTATTGGAATTACCTTGAAATACTGCATTGTTAAGACGAGCCAAGTCCCTAGCTTGATCATCACATAATCTTACTGTGTACAATGTTCCCCTAGTTCTGCTCACTTAAGTCACCATCAGTTCATATAGATGTTTCCAAGCTTTTTCTAAAATCAGCCTGCTCATCATTTTTTATTGAAAAATATCACATTACCATCATGTAGATAGTTTTATTTCAAATGAATAAAGTTTCTGCTAAGTATTACAGTTCTCCACTTACATTTTCTTCATTGTATCCCTACCTAAATTATTAATGACTAAGTTCTCTGTATGTAAACCCACTTTACCCTGATGTTAGAAAAGCTTTATCTCCCACTACAAGCCAACTGCATTTGAATCATCATAAATTTCCTTTACTCCCCTCTGTTTGGAAAGCTGCACCTCTTTCTTGAATAAGACAGAAAAGTGGTGAATGTGTATTAAATGAATTTATGAATGAATTAATAGGCCAGTACTTTCATTCTTAACTAAAAGTTCTCCAGTTTTGCCTATACTTTTAATATCTTGAAGAGACAATTAGAAATCCATCCTCTCTTCTCTCTATGTTCTTACCTCTAGAGTTATAACTTCTTTAGCTATATAAAACTATCTTTAAACCATTCCTGAAACTAAACCAATCTTGCATATATAACTGTACCCTCAAGAACTGCCAATAGGCTTCCTAATAAGTTGCAGTTATAATATAATACAGTAAGCAGTTTAACTTATAATCATCTACAAGGATATATTTTGAATTTTTTGAAATTTGTAAATAACTTACATATATTATTTCATTTGAGCCTCACTATAGCTTTGTCAGACATTTACTACAAATATTATCCTCATTTTACAAATGTAGAAATTGAGGTTCAAAAGAGTGATGTTATTTGCATGCTATTACACAAACATTAAGTATCTAAGTCAGGATTTGGATTCTGAAATATATATTAATTTTACAATTAATTTTAATTTTAATTGTTTTAAATATTGTGTTTTTATATCAGCCACATTTACCATTACAGAATATACTTCATTCACTCATAATCATTCATCCATTGTATAATGGAGAGGGGGGAAAATTAAAACAAAACTAATGTATCAAGAAATCTGATGTTAATATGCAGTGTTTAGCATAAGTCGTTTATTAATTACTTTCTGTGGGATAGTCACTATTATGAGTATTGTGATTTCAAAGAAAGACAAAAGAAAAAAGTCCCTTACTTCATAGATACAAAAATATGTAGGTATGTACAAGAAAAATATAGACTATATGAAAAATACCCTTGGGGGAAAAGATAGTAACATTTAGGGGACTAGAAAAGGTCTTTTGCAGAAAGTTCAAATGAGCTTTTGTTCAGTGAGTTGATCCTATTTTCTTTTAAAATTATTTTCAAAGTTTTGCTGTTATAATTTTTTTTGCTTACTTCACTGTGCATCAGTTTATACAAGTCTTCCCAAGTCTCTCTCAAACTACATTTCATCATGTTTTGCAAATATTATATTACATTCATATAGCAAAATTACTTCAGTGATTATCTAGTTTATGGGAAATCCTTCAGCTTCTGATTCTTTGCCACTACAAAAAGGATTTGGTGAGAAAATATAATAATTTTTTTATTATTACTGTTGAGTTTGAGATGTCTACATGACATTTGGTTCAATATGTCCAATAAAGAAATTATGATATGAGGCTACCGCATGAGAGTGGGATTGTATGTGTAGATTTGGCAATCATCTGTATAGCAAGAATAATTAAATCTTTAGAGCTCATAGAATTACCTAGTAAAATAGTATATAGCAAAAAGAGAAGAAAGCTCACAACAGAGAACCCTGGAAGACACCTACAGATAGTGGGGATGGCAGAGATAAAGAGTTAACCAAAGAAATAGAAGGGATAGTCAAATTGATTGGCCAGAAATTGAGAATTGCCTTCTCACAATTCTATTTGCTATTTCTCTGACAATGAGCATTCTTGTTTTACTTCTGCATTGACTGAGAAAATATCTAGTTTTTCCCCTTTACAAATAGCACAAGATTTTCATTTTGGATGGATATTTTTGTTCTCTTTTTTTAAAAAATAAGGAAACACTTAAACATGTATCATATAATATGTATATTTTTGTATACCTATATTTACATTACATCTTAAAGAGAATGAAGTAATTTTTAGAAAATACTTTATCAGTTAGGATATAAAGAAAGGCCCTTGGGGCAGTTAGATGGTATGATAATTAGAGCACTGGCCCTGAAGTTAGGTGGAGCTGACTTCAAATATGGCTTTAGACACTTAACTAAATACCTGGGTGACCTTGGGCAAATCATTTAACCCCTAATGCCTCCATCTCCCCTCCACATGCACACACATACACAAAAAAGGCTCTACCTTTAACCATTTGTAACAATTCCCAAAAATAATTGTTTTTAATTTTAAGGCTCATCTGTAATTCTTTCTGGAAGAAGTTTTTTTTTTCTTTTTTTTTTTTTTAATATAGTCTTGAATAAAAAAAAATGTCATCACTGAAATGATCTTTCTCCAATCTTTACTATTCAAGTCTTTGTGTTGTTTTACTCATAAAAGTTATTTTTTTCTTCATAGTGACAGTCAGAAGCTACTTTAAAAAATGGTTTTATAGTTCTTTTGACTTTAAGAAACGCTTGTCATACTGTAAGGTAATCAATCACTGCCCTTCCAGATGTCACACATTTCTGAGGTCTATGCTTATTTACTGAGAATTATTAGGTTCAGCTTTCCTTTTCTCAGTTCTTGATGTTGTTTTTCATTTTTAAAAAATTTTAGTATTATATTGTCCTCTACTTACAAGTACAATTTTTAACATTTGTTTTTAAAACTTTGAATTCCTGTGCCCAAAGGGCTATCAAACTGTGCATAGCCTTTGATCTGACAGTGTTTCTACTAAGTTTGTATCTTAACGAGATCATAAAGAAAAGAAAGGCACATGTACAAAAATGTTTGTGAACAGCCCTTTTTGTAGAGGCAAGTGCCCATCAGTTGGAGAATGGCTGAATAAATTGTGGTATATGAATGTTATGGAATATCATTGTTCTATAAGAAATGATCAGCAAAATGATTTCAGAGAAGCCTGGGGAGACTGATATGAACTGATACTAAGTGAAATGAGCAGAACTAGAAGATCATTATACATGCCAACAGCAAGATTATACAATGATCAATTCTGATGGATGTGATTCTCTTCAACAATGAGATGATTCAGGCCAGTTCCAATGATCTTGTTATGAAGAGAGCCATCTACAACCAGTGAGAGGATTGTGGGAACTGAGTATGGTTAACAACATAGCATTTTCACTCTTTTGTGGTTGTTTGCTTGCATTTTGTTTTCTTTTTCATTTTTTCCCATTTTTGATCTGATTTTTCTTGTGCACCATGATATTTGTGGAAATATGTACAGAAGAATTGCACATGTTTAACTTATATTGAATTATTTGCCATCTTTGGGAGAGGGTGGGGAGAAAGGAGGGAAAAAATTTGGAACACAAGGTTTTGCAAGGGTGAATGTAGAAAATTACCCATGCATAAGTTTTGAAAATAAAAAGATGTAACAAAATTTTTTTAAAAACCTTGAGTTTCAAATTCTCTCCCTTCCTTCCCAGCTCCCTTCATAGAAAAGACAAGCAATTAGACAGTTAGATAAAGATTATATATATTGTCATGCAAAAAAATTTCCGTATTAATCACTTTGTCAAAGAAAATGTAGACCAAAAAAACTCAAGACAAATTAAAGTAAAAACAAAGTATGATTCAATCTGTATTTAAAAAGCATCATCAGTTCTGTCTCTGAGAATGGATAACATTTTTCATCATAAGTTCCTTGGAGTTGTCTTAGATCATTGTTTTGTTGAGAATAGCAGTTATTCACAGATGATCATTTTACAATAATGCTGTTACTTTGTATATACTCTATTTCACTTTGCATCAGCTCATGCTGGTATTTCCAGATTTTTCTGAGTACATCCTGGTCATTATTACTCACAGCACAATATTATTCCATCATAATCACAAACTGCTATTTGTACAGTCATTCCCTAAATGATGGGCATCCTATTAATTTCCAAGTTTTTTGAGAAAAAAATCTATTACAAATATTTTTGTATATATAAATTATTTTCTTTTTAAAAAAAAAACTTCTTTTGGGATACAGATTTAGTAATAGTTTTGCTGATCAGAAGGAATGCATGATTTTGTAATTCTTGGGCATAGTTGATGGATACTTTTTCAATTACATTTAAATATCTCCTTATAGTTTAAATTGGAGATGTTTATTTTGTCATAAAAATACATTTTGGCAAGGATTTTGTCTACTTTTATTGATATAATAATATGGTTTAGAATGTTTTGATTTTGCTTTCAATTTGATTATATTAATAGCCTCCTGAATACAGAATTATGCTTCTATTCCTAGTATGAAATTTAGCTTGGTCATAATCACTATTTTTTTAATAGTGGTAAATATGTTGGCTTTCATTTCCTGTAATTTTTCATAGGATGGATCTGTTAGAGTTCTTTATCAATTTTGAGAATAATTTTTGTACTATTAAATTTTTCTTTAAATGTTTCTTACTTCTACTATATATCCTACTAATGGGAAAATTTCACATAGAAATTGTACATTTAAAATCTTTTGCTAAAGGTGAATTTCATATATCATGTTAAATTTCTCTTTATGTCAGTTGTTTCATTTGAAACATAAAATGAAAAGGGCAAATTTAAGATTTACAACCTTGTTTCCGTGGGTATTTTTCCCCACTGTTGCTGTCTTTATTGAATCTTGAAATGAGAGGTAAACAAATACAAGTTGCAGAAGAAAAACAAAAGAAATATCCCTAAATTTGTAGTCTTTTCTAATTTTCTTTGCTTGATTTCAGTGTTTTTTAAAAGATGAACTTTTAAAATATTTGACGAAAATGTTCTACTCAGTCATGTAATCTGTTTTATGTCTTTCTTAAGGAAGCATATCTTTAGTTGGGAAAAATATTTAAACTCTTTACCTACACAGGATTATCTTCAAATGATTAAAAATACAAGCTTTTTCATAGCTATTTAAAAAAATCTTATCAGAATTATTGACAATTTCCACATGTCCTCTCTAAATGTCATTTCTTTCAGATAAATAATTTTTCTCATAGTTATCATCATTTTATAACCTTGGGCATAAATGTTAGAGTAGAAATATAGACAAGAAAATCTCTTTAAGAAAAGCTCTTACTAACAATTGGACATAACCAAAAGTGATGAAATGAGTTGCCTTAGGAGAAATTCAGCTCTTTCTCAATAGAAATCTTCAAGTGCAAATTGAATTTTCCCTTCTCATACATTGTTGTAGAGAACATTCTTGTTTGAATTTTTAAGGGGCCTCTGTGATTCCTTCCCATTTTGAGACTTTCAATCCTCTTTTAAAAGAATACTGTTGGAAAAATTAGATAAATATAAATAATTCATTGAAGCTTGAATTGGCAACTTTCCAATAGAATTCACTTTAGTAAAATATATTGAACATTGTTCTGAGCGTTGTACTAGGTGTTGGGGAAAACAGAATGTTTAGATAAAACATAGCCCCTGCCTTCATAGAGCATGTGGTTTAAAATAGGGAGAACCATCATCAGTATATATTACAATATGCAATGTTACATCAGTCTTTCAACAGGCCTGTATTAAATTTTTACTATACCATTGCGCTAATCGGCTCTTGGAATACAATTACAAAGAAAAACCTAGTACTTGACTGAGGTAAATGATGTATGCCATAACTACCAAGTAACCATAGAGGTGATGGCCTTAGGAGCTATAGGACTGATTCAAAATTTCTGGAGGTAAGGAACTGAAGAATTTTAAAATGTGAAATTAAACAGGAAAAAAAAATTCTTGGTGATTGCATTAGAACTTTAGAGATTTTTTTAAAGTAAGTGCTATGTGGGATCTTAGTAAAGGGTTAGTGATGGGGGAATCATATAAGGCTTCATGGAAGAAGTGGCATAACTTTGTTATATATTAGCATATAATCTATGCAATATATATATATATTATCTATTTAATTGGTTATTTCAGTGTGCAAATCATAGAAGAGACCCTGTTTTGTTTGGGAATGTGATGCAATCAGCAGAATATCACCTACAAATAGCATTTGAAAAAAAAATTGATGGAGATTTCTGTAATGATGATATACATGTTTGGCAATTAGTCTCTTTATAATCAGAGCATCGCTGAACAAAATAATTTCTTTCATTTTACTCATTAAAAAACCTTGACTAATCTTAACATGAGTGTGGATACTAATTTTTTGAATTTTGAGGTTTTTAGTTTACTCTAGTGGTTAAATTTTTTTCCTCTCATACTCCATCTTCCTCCCCTTTTTCCATTCCTTATCTCTTCCCTTCCTTTTACACTTCCTCCCACTCTTCTCCCCTTCTTTCTCTCCTGCCTCTCAGTTTCCCTCCTTGTCTTTTCATCCTTCTCTCCTTTTCTATTCTTCATCTTCAACCAACAGTAGAGACAGGTTCTTGAATTCTCTTTATCCCTCAGAATGAAAATGAGGTTCGCACCAGAATACCAACTGTGAAAGACTGATTTTTTTTTCTCTTTTCACATATGACATATCAGCCTGTTTCAGAGAATAAGTTACAGGGGGATTGAATGACCTCCAAAACCCTTATTTGAGAAGACAGGAAATTAAGGTTGGCAATTAATTTCAGTAAGAGGAATATTGGGTCAAATAGTAGCTCTCTCAATTCCCAAGATATGGAAATCCTCTAAGGTAGAGAGGAAAATTCTAATGAAAAAAAAAAAAAGATCATTAAAAATAAGGTATCTATGTGGTGTAATGAACAGAGTTCCTCTCCTGGAAGTAGGATGGACTGAATTCAAGTTACTAACACTTGGGTAGTTGTCTGATCATTGTCAATTTGTCTTTTTATTCTTCAGATTGCTCATCGGCAAAATGTTTATTTGGGGGGGACCATGTCTTCAAGGGGGAAAAAGAAGATCCAAAGACATCATGTAAAGTGTTTTGTAAACCTAAAGCCTTATATGTAAATACTAATTATTATAAATGATAGTACTAATGATAATCCACAAAAGTGGGTAAAATAAGAAGTGCTATTTAGATCAGGATAAGCCTCAGGTATTCAGAATTTGAAGATACATATAAAGTGTGCATATGGAGGATTATAAATCTGAAACTGAATGGAGAAAGAGTGCTTGGGTATGTGGATACACAAAGTAGTTTGGTTTTACTCAGAAGCACGTGGAGCTGAAGTAAGTCAGAAGTTGTAGTTTAAAAGTAATATACCATAGACAGATTCTCTCATAATTGGGAAGAAAAGAAGATAACTTTCCAAAATGATTCAAAATGCTGAGGAAATAAGAGAGTACAGTATTGTAGAAGAGAAGATAAAAAAGAGTTTTGAAGATAATTGAGAAACAAACTTGTTCCTAAACTAAAAAAAAAAAAATGAACATAACCTGAAATGATCCTTAGCTATTAGGGAAGCTCAAGTTCAATTGTCAAGGACTGTTAGGAAGAGAGCCAGATTTGAAGGAGGAACAGGGGGTAAAATGAGTTGGTAAAGGGAAGGGAGTATGTCCCCTAGCTGATGTGAAATTTTTCATATGTTTTATAGTTATAATAAATTTTATGTTTCCCTCACTCCTCTAATGCCTTTCTCCTACACTGACATATCACCTTGGAAAATATTCTCAGAAAGAAAATTCTTTTTAGAAAACAGATGATTCTTCTCATTACTTGAAAGAGACACTAACCTCTATATTACTTGAAAAGGTTTTCTAAGTAACATATTCTTTTGAACTATGATTTACAATATACAATATTCTATTTGTAATTAATTTTACAGTTCAATTATTTGAACACTTTTAAGAAGAAAATGCTGAATAATTTGATTATTACACTTTTTTTTTTTTTTTTGCCTAGACTGTAGTTTACTTCTGTAACCATGGAATTGTCCTACTTTTATAAAGCAGAGAAGGAAGGGAAAAAATGAATAGATTATTTACTCATCTGACTAAATCTACTAATGGAGACTAGATTTAGAGTTGGAATATCCCCAGAGATTAATTAATCCAAAATATTTATTTCATTAGTGAGGAAATTGAGGCCCAAGGAGATGTATGACTTGCCTATGATGACAGAGGTAAATGAATATTAGAGGTGCATTTGATCTCAAATTCTCTGATTGAGAACTAACAAATGATCAAAGAAGTAACATGGTTTACTAAATTACATATATTCTAGGCCACTGATAATATGATGATCAGGTAAAATTGACACTTGAAGGTCTGAGTTTGGTGATGTAAATGATAGTGGCAGAGACAACTATAGAATTTATATATTAAAGCTATCTAGGAGAGTTTAGCAAAACTTTCAATAAATAAGTGTTTTATCGTAAAAGTTTTACATGATAAATACTCAACTACTTTATCTAGAATTGTTGTTTGGGAACCATTTTGCCTTCAGGAATTGTCATGAAAATATTTCCCATTTGGTGAAGTTTAATATTAGCTTAAGGAAAGTCAGATTCTGATGGGAGGTAAAGATTATGGACAAGTTGGCCCTAAAAAACTTAATAGATTATTCTTCATTTGTATGTTATTGATAACATGTCCTGGAGTGACCTGATTTATGAAAATTGATTTTGGCACTAACTATAATTGTTTAGCTAGCCACCTCGTTTGGCTTGGGCATATATTACTAAATAATGTCAATTTAACATTTAGTATCAATTTCCATAATTAATAATGGAAATTTTATCTTTTAAATCACAACTTCATTTGCCTCAGCCAGTGAAAAATCAATATTTGAAATCTAGTCAATCTAATGAGACAATATTTAAATCAGAAGTATTGCCTCTCTGGTTCTCTGTCTAAAACTCTTGTCTATTTTTTTAAAAAGAAGAATTTAATGCTTTCTTTTTTGTCAAGTTTCTTTGGCTTAGGGCAATGCTATCAAACATAGAAACAGCAGCCACTAAAGAGTACATAAAAATCCCTGAAGGCTATATATTAATTTAGAAAAGTATATATTAATATGATCTGTTTTATTATATTTTTATTTTGTGTATATTTCCTAATGACATTTTATTTTGAGTCAGGCATCATTTCAAAGTGTTTGGTACCACAAGAAAAACCAGGTTGGAGAAGGTTAGAGAATTTTAGGGGACAGTGGTAGGGTATACACAGGGTACTTAGCCAGTATGTATAAGAGAAGAGGCTTGAATCCAGATCATCTTGATTCAGATTTCTACTCTTTCTCTTGTTAATTCTAGATTAATTTAACACTTAATGATACTTCAGATTTTACTTAATCTATTTCATTGATAACATGAGAACTCTAATTCTCAAGAGTTTTAAGTGGTTTGCTCAAGGTTACACATGTGTAATTAGTGAAAAGGAGTTGAACCTAAGGCCTCCTACCTTAAATGTACTTACCCACTTCTTTTTTTTTACTACATCATTTTGCTGTAATTAAAACAAATAAATAATAAAAACTCCATATAATATATTTGCTGATTTTATCACCACAAAAATCATTTTATTTCTTCAGTTAGACTACATACTCTTCATCTCACAGAACCATCTTCATGTTCCATATAAACTTTTTGAAAGAGCTGTGATTATACTTTCTTTTCTAGTCACAAGATTTTTTTTCTTAATCCAAGACAATATTTTTAGCATAACTTCCCACTTAAAAAGTTAATCTAAATATAGTTTCAGTCTGGTATTCTTTTTATTTTCCTTTTTTTTTTTTTTTCTTTTTTTTTTTTTGCTTTACATCCCCTTTTTTATATAGTTAATGTTAAGTCAACAGTTATATTCTCATCCACTTGTCACTGGCAGGGAGAAGAATTGATACAGCTAGTGGAAACATAGTTATCAAATGAATGAGGTTCCCAGGGCAGGAAGGGTTAAATACATTTTGGCATGAGGATTTTTACTTTCATTAAGACCATCTTTTGATTACAAATATGATAACATATCCATCTTAATTTATTCACTGGAGATGCAACAAAGGAGAGTCTTCAGTGAGCATCAGTGGCATTAGAAACAATTGCCTTGGTGAAGCAGGTTTTACAGCTACACCACCAGAACAGATGGCTATGCATTTATTCTAATCTAGGGATTCAAATTGGCAATCGTCATACAAAAATCTTGAAAAGTAGGTCTGCAGTTGTGCAAATGAGATTTTCTTTATTAAAAAAAGCAGCACTTCTATAATATTCCAATGAGGATATATATCAAATTTGAGACATTTGCAATTTAAGTAGGTTTATCTTCTACTGAAATTTTGTCCATGATTTTAAATTGCTGATATGTACTAAGCACATTGGCTAAATTTTCTTTGGATCATCTCTTTGGAATTACCAAAATTTTTATGTTATTTTTTTCTCTATCCATAATGAGACATATAACAGCAGCTGGTGGATCAATCACATCCTGGGTAATATAATGTGTTGTTTTGCATTTTTAAAAGTCTAAACTGCAACTGAGAATGACAATTGTATTATTTTTTTAAGAGCTACTTGTTTCCATAAAATAAAGCTTGTCAAAGGTAGTGTCAATTTTAATGATGAAATGGGGAGTGCAGTGGTAAGTTGGAAGCGATACAGCAAGAGAGTCTAAAAATCTGGGTCCGAGATTTTGTTCTCTACTATTAATATAGCTGGAATAATGAGAAAATAATCTCTCCTTTTTTAGTTAGGTTAAATATCCCTTACAAAACAATGAAGAGGAGAATTGTTCCATCCCCAATATATTTGCACTCTTGCAGCAGTATAACATAAGAAAGAAAAAAAAATAAGTACACTCAGAGTTTGTCAAGTAGACATTTACAGTATCCCATTCGATAGATGGACTAGCTAGGTGTTGCAGTAGATAGAGCTCTGGTTCTCGACACAAGGTCTCATCTTTCTGAGATGTCCTGAGAAACAAGCTGTATGATCCTGGTCAAGTCACTTAACTTTGCCTCAGTGTGCCCATGTATAAAATGAATTGGAGAAGTTTCTTTCACAAGAAAACTTCAAATAGGGTCATTAAGAGTTGTCTCAACTGAAAAAAAATGTCTAAACAACAATAACAACATGTAGAATAAAGAGATTGGAACAGAATGCTTCTTCCAGCTCTAGAACATTTTGAAAACAATTTTTTATAACAATCAGATAATTTGGAGGTCCAAAAGACTTAGGCCTTTTAGTTCAAGCTATATAGGAAAGGAATTCCTACTGTAACACTCACCAATTAGTTGTCTAGTTTCTGCTTAAAGATTTCCAAGGAACTGATGGGAAAATTGGAACTAGTATGGAGGAAACTAGTCACTGAGCCACACCTAACACCACATACCAAGATAAGGTCAAAATGGGTTCATGATTTAGACATTAAAAGTGATATAAGCAAATTATAAGAACATAGAATAGTTTACCTTTCAGATCTGTAGAGAAGGGAGGAATTTGTGTCCAAAGAAGAACTGGAAGTCATGATTAAACACCAAATATACAATTTTTATTATATTAAATTAAAAAGCTTTTGGACAAACAAAACTAATGCCGACAAGATTAGAAGGGAAGAAATAAATTGGGAAAACATTTTTATATTTCAAGGTGCTGATAAAGGCCTCATTTCTAAAATGCAGAGACAACTCAAATTTATAAGAATTCAAGACATTCTCCAATTGATAAATGGTGAAAGGATGAGAACAATTTTCAGATGAAGAAATTAAAACCATTTCTAATCATATGAAAAAGTGTTCTAAATCGCTATTAATCAGAGAAATGCAAATTAAGACAACCCTGAGACACAGCTATACACCTCTGAAATTGGTTAACCTGATGGGAAAAGATAATGACAAATGTTGGAGGGGATGTGGGAAAACTGGGACACTAATATATTGTTGGTGGAATTGTGAATGGATCCAGCCATTCTGGAGAGCAGTTTGGAACTGTGCTCAAAAAATTATCAAATTGTGCATAATCTTTGACCCAGCAGTGTTTCTACTGAAATTATATCCCAAAGAGATCATAAAGGAGGGAAAGTGATCTACATGTACCAAAAATGTTTGTGGCAGCCCTCTTTATAGTAGCAAGAAACTGGAAACTGAGTGGATTCCCATCAGTTGGAGAATGTCTGAATGAGTTACGAATGTTATGGAATATTATTGTTCTATGAAAAATGATTAGGAGGATGATTTTAGAGAGGCCTGGAGAGACTTATATGAACTGATGCTAAGAGAAATGAGCAGAACCAGGAGATCATTGTATACAACAATATCATATGAAGATCAATTCTGATGCATGTGACTCTTTCCAAAGATAAAATGATTGATGCCAGTTTCAATGATCTTGTGATGAAGAGAGTCATCTACACCCAGAGAGAGATGACTGTGGGAACTGAATGTGGATCACAACATAACATTCTCACTCTTTTTATTGTTGTTTGCTTGCATTTTTTTCTTACTCATTTTCTTTCCTTTTTGATCTGATTTTTCTTATGCAGCAAAAGCATTGTATAATTATGTTTACATATATTAAATTTAACATATATTTTTACAGGTATAATATATATTGGATTGCTTGCCATGTAGGGGAGGAGTGGGAAGATGTAGGAAAAAAATCTGAAACACAAAGCTATGCAAGAGTCAATGTTTTGAAAATAAAAAGCTTTAAAAATAAAATAAAAAACTAAAGATTTCTAAGAGGAATCAACTACCACTTCTCATTTGGACTGCTCTGGTGTTAGAAAGTTTTCCTGACATTAAACCTGAATTTGTTTCTTTATCCCCTGAATCCTTGCTCCTGGTTTGACCTTCTTGAGCCAAACAGAATGAGTTTCAACTGTTTTCTACATGATAGGCAGATTTAGGGTTTCTTTTTTCAGCTCCAGGTGTCTTGCTAGTCAGAGTTTTATTAATTTCTTTATAATTACTCAGGGCCCTCAAAAGTGAACTCCCTCTTCTCATTACATTATCAAGTGGTATTCTGAGACTAAATTGAATGAGGCTTAATTCATAATTTTGACTGAAAAAATATTTTAATACTGATTAAAGTAATTTGCAAACCTTTATTATAATTATTATTAAAGCTAAATTTGTTGGCTTCAATAGAGTAACACCTAGTTATTTTAATCTGGAAATTATCCATTTTCTTTTCTTTTCAATGTAATAAACTTGCAATTGTGCAAATGTATTGGGAGCGGGAGGATCCGTCGCTTCATTTCTTTGTCAGAGATATTTAACCTGTCTACATGCTCAGGGATAGAACAGTTCTAGCCATAATATTCTGCTTAATTGCCCTGTCATGGTCCATTTACAGAGTGGTGAGATTGGCAGAGACAAAGGCAAATCTTACTACAGATCTGGACCACAGCTGAACTTTGAAAGTTCTAGCTAGAATCTTGCTAAAATGTTTTTTAATATGAATTTAAAATTAATGGATCTGCTGCCAAGTATAGAAGTACAGATTTATGAGTGTCCCTTCTTAATATTACAAAAAAGAGACATAGTTTTTGTGGGAAGATAGGATAGATTCAGCCTGGCCTAAATGGTCCTCTTCTATATTCACAGGTAATGTAAAGTGAAGAATAATCCGTGGATGGCAACAAAAGTCATGTTCATATTTACTGAAAGCCTCTGAAAGCATTTGATGAGTAATAGTTATGTCTTTGGTCAGATATCTGCCCAATGTCTTTTTCTACAACATGTGTATAAAGCTGTACTGTGTTGGCACAGAGTTTTGTTTTGTTTTGTTTTAATCAGACATTTTGGATTCTTAACCCATCTGAAGTCTTTAATCAGAAACCATACAAAACACAAATTGTCATTTATGTCTGACCTGTTATTTTAGGTATCCATATTTTATGATGATTTTTTCGAATTCAATGAAAATGAGAACTAAAGAGTTAGAATAAATGCTGAAGATAAGAAAGTCCCAGAGAGAAGTCAATTCCAACAGAATAGACAAGAGATAATTATGGGGTTACACCCCTTGTTAAGGGGGTAAAAGTAGGAAAAAAGGAAGGACAATGCAGAAAACTAGCTTATTAAATTGTTAACTTCTTGATGCAAGGAATAATGGATGGAGAAGAGTCCAACTTGACTAGCATTCTGAATAGATGCCACTGAGGAAATGTTGCTTTTTAAAAGAGGAGAAATAGAAGCAAAGGGGATTAGAGAAAATAGAAGTAAAGATGATTAGCTGATTTGGAATATATATCATAAGTCTTTTTGGTGGGAGGACTAAGTCATAGATGCAGACAAGTCTCTTCAGTGGAAATGTCTAATAGATAGAAAGTTGAGTTCAGATGATGATGAAGTAGTCAGTGTTAAAAACATAGATTTAGAAATACAACATCAAATGATTTCAGAAAGGCCTGGAGAGACTTACACAAACTGATGCTGAGTGAAATGAGCAGGACCAGGAGATCATTATATACTTCAACAACAATACTATATGATGATCAATTCTGATGTACCTGGCCATCTTCAGCAATGAGATGAACCAAATCAGTTCCAATGGAGCAGTAATGAACTGAACCAGCTACGCCCAGCAAAAGAACTCTGGGAGATGACTAAGAACCATTACATTGAATTCCCAATCCCTATATTTTTGCCTGCCTGCATTTTTGATTTCCTTCACAGGCTAATTGTACAATATTTCAGAGTCTGATTCTTTTTGTACAGCAAAATAACAGTTTGGTCATGTATCCTTATTGTGTATCTAATTTATACTTCAATATATTTAACATGAATTGGTCATCCTGCCATCTAGGGGAGGGGGTGGGGAGAAGGAGGGGAAAAATTGGAGCAAAAGGATTGGCAATTGTCAATGCTGTAAAATTACCCATACATATAACTCGCAAATAAAAAGCTATTAAAAAAAAAAAGAAACACAACATCAAATATAAAAGCTTCAGATTCACATACATTTAGGAAGAGTAAGAGGAACAAATTAAAATTGGTGTCAGATTGGAGAAATGGAAGGAAGATAAAAGTGGCAAAGAAGTCAAGGTAGGAGTATCAAGAAGAAATGATGATTTCTAGTCATATGAAAAAAATGCTCTAAATCACTATTGATTAGAGAAATGCAAATTAAAACAATTCTGAGGTACCTCACAGCTCTCAGATTGGCTAAGATGACAGGAAAAGAAAATGATAAATGTTGGAGGAGCTTCGGGAAAACTGGGACACTATTGCATTGTTAGTGGAGTCATGAACTAATCCAACCATGCTGGAGAGCAATTTGGAACTATGTCCAAAGGACTATTGAACAGTGCATGACTTTTTATCCAGCGATGTCTCTATTGGCTCTGTGTCCCAAAGACATCATAGAAAATTGGGAAAGACCTATTTCTGCCAAAAAAAAAAAATGTTTGTAGCAGCCATTTTTGTAATGGCAAGGAACTGGACATTGAGTGGAAGCCCATGAGTTGAGGAATGACTGAATGACTTTTGGTAAATGAACATAATTGAATATTATTGTGCTATAAGAAATGATCAGCAGGCTGATTTCAGAAAAGCCTGGAAAGATTTTCATAAACTGATGCTAAGTGAAGTGTACAAGAACCAAGAGAACATCAACAACAAGGTTACATGATGATCAATTGTGATGGACTTGGCTCTTTTCAACAATGAGGTGATTCCAGACAATTCCAATAGACTTGGGATGGAAAGAGCTATCCATATCCAGAGAGACCTATGGAGACTGAATGTGAATCAAAGTATCATATTGTCATCTTTTTGTTGTGGTGGTTATTTGTTTGTTTGTTTTTTGGTGTGTTTTTTTCCCTTTGTCACCTGATTTTTCTTGCACATCATGATGAAAATAGAAATATTTAGAAGAATTGCACATGTTTAACCTATATTGGAGTGCTTGTTGTTTAGGGGAGTGATGAGGAGAGAATTGAGGGAGAAAAAATTGGAATACAAGGTTTTGAAAATGTGAATGTTGCAAACTATATTTGAATGTATTTGAAAAAATAAAATGCTATTGATTTTTTTAAAAAAGGTAAAAAAAGAAGATTGGTAGCTTTAAATATTTCAGAATGACCAAAGATATTAAGGACCAAAATTGTTAAAGATTGAAGGGAAAGAAAGACTGTAGTTGGAAATACAGGCTATGAATTGTCAAACAAGGAACATGATAAAATCTATATTATTTGGTCTCAACATTCTCTGACAAATAGTAGTTAGGGTAAACATCAAGGAAAATGAGATCACAGTAGGAAAATGTGTAGAGAAAGGACTATAACAATTATTGAAGTGATTGACAGAATCTTTAGGATAAGAATTTTTAAAAATTGTTGGTACCTTGAGAATGTATTTAACATTCTTAGTATATATGTATAATGAATTAAATCTGTACAGTTTCACTTCTTTCATTTATTTAGATGGCTCCTGTCAGGGTATTATATCTTGTTAAATTTAAAACTTAAAGGTCTGAAGGTCCCCTTGATGCCTAAATATCTATTGTCTTAATTCCATAAACATCAATTCCATTAGCATCAAATGCCTCCCTTGTGATGTATTTCTGACTGTCTGTGAATTCTAATTTGGGTACTTTTTTTTTTTATCTGAGTCTAGGGTCGGCTAATTTTTGCTTTTTCATAATATTGGTGGCTTCCAAAAAGAAGTCAAGAAGGGGCATGATGAAATTCCCAATCGAGGATTCAAATAGCAATAGAAACAGACTTATCTTCCTGAGTTCAAATCCAACTTCAGACATTACTAGCTGGGCAAGTCACTTAACCTTATTTGCTTCAGTTTTCTCATCTGTAAAATGAGCTAGAAAAGGAAACAGTAAACCTCTCCAGGATCTCTTCTTAGAAAAATGGGTCACCAAGAGTTGGATATGACTGAATAAAAATATATATATATCATATATCATATTTATATATAAATGTACAAATATACATATGTATGTGTTTTATTCTGCATTTTACAGATACAAAATTAAATTTTTACATACATAGAAGAAACAAAAACAGATAATGGGATATGAACCTATTAATGCAGTTTATTTTAAAAGGGCAGCTAGGTGGCATATTGGATAGATTCCTAGTTTTGGAGTTAGAAAGACTCATTTTCCTGAGTTTCAAATTTCAAATTTACTATCTGTGTGACTTTTGGCAAGTCATGTCATCCTGTTTGCTTCAGTTTTCTTGATTTTAAAACAAGCTTTAGAAGGAAAAGACAAAGTGCTCTAATATCTGCTAAGAAACCTCAAATGGGGTGAAGAAGTATCTGATATGACTGAAAAAAGACTGAATGAAAACAACAATGAATTGTTTTTCAAAGCTGTATGACTTTCTAAAAAATTTTCTGGATTTTTTTTATGTTCTCTTTTAAATATGAATTTTATTTACAATTACTTTTTTTATTTTTATTTTGAAGAGAAATTATTGCCACATCCCCTCTTACCAAATTAAAAAAGAAATCCTTGGAAACAAAAGCACATTAACATGTGATCAGTGCACACTTTGGTCAAGTATGACGAATTTGATCCCATAATCTCTCTTTTAGGAGGTAGATAGCCTGCTTCAGTATCTCTATTCTTAAATTATTACTAATAGATTATTATCTTGATCAGAATCTGTCTTCATAACTTTTTTCTTTACTATATGATTTACATTATATAAATTGTTTCCTAGTTCTATTCATTTTCCTCTTTCAGTTTATCCAGATCTTTTCATATTTCTATGAACCTGTTCTTTCGTCATTCCTTACAGAACAATAAAATTTCATTCTATTAACTTACAACATTTGTTCAGCCATCGCCCAATTGACAGATACTCCTTCCCCTTTTAATTTGAGTTCCTTGTTATAATGGAATGGTTTTTTGCTAATAAGAATATTTTTGTTAATAAGAATCATTTTTCTGTTTATTTTTTCTCTGTGAGATAGTGCTGTGCCAAAGAGCATGTCTGGTATATGATTTTCTGAATGTATTGCCAAATTACAGAATAGTTATACTATGAAAACTCTACTACATTACCTGTGTTTTTAAGGCCCACCAACAACTGTCATCTTTTCTTGGTCATTTTTTGACCATTTTGATGAGTGTGATGGGTCTTCAAGCATGTTTTAATTACAATTGATTTAATTAATAGACATTTGGACCACTTTTAACATGACTTTCAAAAATTGTTTTTGCTGAGTTAAGCATGCCTTCCTGTCCTTTGACCATTTATTTATTGAGGAATGGTTCTTATAAATTTGAATCAGTTCCTTTCGTATATTGAATATACCATTGAATTACAACAACAAGTATACCTCTTTACAATTTTTGTTAAAGTTTAGTATTTTACGCCTGTTAATGCAGTCTGTGATTCCAATAATTCACTGGGCTGTCACATCACACTAATGGTTGAGGTTGCAACCTCATTTGCTACTGATCTCTTTCCTCCCCAACTCCCCTACTGCTCCAATAAACTTTGTCTATATACAAACAAGATCAAAGCAATTAAAACTGGAAAATAAATATATATTAACACATAATTAATAGGTAATTGGAGCTCAAAACAGGTACAAAGATAGTAAGAAAGCATTTAGAAAATTTAAATTATTTCATATATCTTTAAGAATTATACATCATAGTGCTGAAATAATTTTAGACGTGTTTACAAAATCACTGCAATTAATTGCGATTGGTGATTTGGGGCAATGTTTCAGGAATTGAAAGTATCAGCAACTGACTATATAATTCTTTTAGATCAACAATGAACTTTCTTTTTTTGAATCTTCAAATATTCTACAAGGTAATATAAGTGTGATTGTCCACATTTTACAGATTAATTAACTGAGCCTCAAAGAATTTGAAAAATCTTCATATTTTCAAAAATGGATCCAATATCAGAGGCACCTAAGTGGCTTAGAGCAGTGATCCTGGAGTCAGGAAGACCTGAGTTTAAATTCAGCCTCAGCCTGAAATACTTCCTTTGCTGTGTGACTCTGTGGAAGTCACTTAATCCCAATTGTTTCTCAGGAAAAAAAATAATAAATTACAGAGGAATTGATTCTTGAAGCTAATCCTTAGATAAAAAAAAATTGTCAGTGATTATTAATTAGAAGATGAGTCAGCATAAGTATATAAAGAACAGGTTTAATATCCACTAGGAAAAAAAATAGAAAATCCATCCAGTATCTTTACCAAGAATAGCCCATTTGCAGTATTGGCATGCTATGGTCCATGGCGTTATGAAGCGTCAGATACAAATGAATGATTAAATTCAAGTAATCTTACTTCCTTTTTAAATTAGTCTGATAAAATAGAGAAATGCTATAAACACACTATAAATGCATTTCAACATGACATTTGAGGAAAAGTTCTTATCATTTCTTCATGCACGAGATAAAAATATATGATTATATAGTTGAGTAAATCCAGAATTGTCTTAATATGGCCCTATATAAAGTATAGATTGGTAAAGAGATTTATATCAGCTTTAAGTACAATATCTCATGATATGACAAAAATATCTCTTCTTAGCATCATTTTGTTCAGTATATTTTTTTAAAAATCAATTATGCCAATAAATAAATAGAGATAATGGTGATCAAATTTGTGGATTACTGAAAATTCAGAAATATAGCTAATCCATTAGTTGACATAATGAGTATTTCCAAAGATCTTGGCAGACCAGAATACTGGGCAGAATCTAATGAAATAATACATAACTGGTATAATTATGTATTATTATGTATTACAAGAAATTTTACTGTTGTGATCAGAAAATCAACTGCATATGTAATAAAGAATTCATATAATAAAGTTCATGTAATAAAGAATTATCAGTTTATTTAATTGCAACCTCAACCATTAGTGTGATGTGACAGCCCAGTGAATTATTGGAATCACAGACTGCATTAACAGGCATAAAACACTAAACTTTAACAAAAATTGTAGAGAGGTATATTTGTTGTTATAATTCAAGACAATACTTCTTAAAATTTAGAGCTTTGAGAAAATAGATTGAAGTGCTTTTTAAAATATTAAGTGCTTTATGACTAAATTTATTTTAGAGGGAATCTGTGTATCAGGAACAGGACTTGTCCTGATGACCTGCAATTTTTTTTTTTTTCTAATTCCAAGATTTAATGATCCTAGAATAAAGTCTTTATGGAAAGTTACAAGACTATGCTTGCCATTTTGCTGGATCATTTGAAGAATTTTCATCTTCTGAGTCTTAGTAAATATACTTAGCATATCCAAATGATCATGTTGATATTCACTTCATTTTCATAATGGCTACTTATCACTTTTCCTCTATATTACTTGGTCATCTTCTTCATGGTAATCATTAGTATCAGTTTGCTTAGATTCAGTAGGATAAGCTTCTAGCATTCATTGGCTTGGTAATATCTGGAAAAATATTGACTACTCTCAAAAAAGAAAAAAAAATGCATTACTCTTCATAACTATGGGGTATATTCAGAAAAGAAATGAAAATGACAAGAATCATGATGTATGCAAAATATATTTCTCATAGTTTACAATTCTCATACTAGGTAGACTGGAGGATAGTTTTGAGGTCAGTAAAATTTTTTAGAATATTTTCAATCACCATAAAAAATAAAGACATAGAATTATATATTCTTTTGTATGTGATTCATATTGGTGATAGAATTCTAGGCTAAATTATTAAGTTTGTTTTGCTAAAATATATTTCATTGTCTATCACAATAGAATATTCAGGTCGGGTTTCAGATCCAACCATCTAATAATGAATGTATAGTAGAAAAATGGAAGTATAAATAAATGTTTTCTGTGCATTCCAACTACAAATGAATAAAACTGCATTTTCAGAATATTAATATTCTTATTGTTAACTTAAAGTCTGGTGTTACTCAAATATATTGACATTGTATGCTAATCGTTCAATTAATGAGAAATGTTCCGAGGGAAAATGTAATATAGCTTCAAGCTATAATGAAATATTCACTGACAGTTAAAAGTAAGCAGTATAATCAGATAACACTTAAAACTTAATGCAGAAATAGGAGAAAAGAATTGTCATGTTTAAAAAACATATATCCTAAAGAAGCATACTCTTAAAATCTCAGATTTAGAAATAAGACTTCCTTGAAAACGTTTTGATGGAGATTATCTTTTTTTAAAAAAGATATTCTTGAAATGTCAGTTATTTTATCATGATAACTACTACTGTTTAAACTTGGTGTTAATGTGTCCAAAGAGATTTTATCATTGCTTTTGGAAAAGCAGTTAGTGAATTAATTGATTGAACTGCAGCATTTACAAAGATGGTAGACTCACTGCCTTAACATTCCACTTATGGAATTGCTGAATATGTTGTCAAAAGGATTCAAATAGTCAATCAATAAACATTTATTGAACACCCACTGTGTGCCAGATACTATGCCAAGTTTTGGAGGATATTTTTAAATTGTCCCTACTTTCAAGGAGTTTGTATTTTAATGGAGGAAAAATTGTATATGTGTATAAGTACATACACAATTTATACAAAATGATGCATTTAAAAGCAAGCACTTTGTAACTCAGGAATTCCACATTTTTATGAATTTGTTCACATTGTATTTCAAAAGTAAAAGAAAAAGCTTAAATCTATGGAAAATTGGAGGTGGGATTGACTATTTGGAAGAAAGGGGAATTTTTTTTTTCCTTTAGAAAGTTAAACATGATCTTATTTTGTACTTCATATAAAATGAATTTCCATAATTTGGTATGACAACAGTTGTTACATTAATTTGAGCTAAAGTTACCAATAGACTTCTCACCTATATAGACTCAGGTCACTAGAAATAAAAAAACAACAATCCTGTATTATGAAAAATAAAAACTAGTTACATACTTTTGTTCAGTTTTGAGACTTCTTAGGAAAATTCAGAGTAGTTTGCTTATTATATTAAATAGACGTTTATTACCACTTTTGTGTATATTATATTCAGAATCCCCAAATACTGGAAGTAACAAGATCCTGTGGAGATATATTTATATTTTTGCCATTATACATCCTTGGATAAAATATTAAAAATAGGAAGAATTTTAAGAAATCTGTTTTTTGTTCATATAAGAATTATTACACCATTTGATATATTCTAAGTAAAAGATATACTTAGTATATGCTAAATATGAAATTGTTTTTCATTAGCCTATAATAAAACACTACTAGATAATGCCATTTTTGCTTCACAAATATTCAGAGCTTGCCTGGTAAAGAAATTCCAAAGGCATTTAAAATTTTTATTATCACTTGTCATTATTTGCTGATCTAGTCACTTTGTAATTTTGTCATAAAAGTACAGATGGAGTAAAATTTTAATTATTGTTAACTATTCCATTCCCCCTTTTCTGTAAATTTCTTCCTTCAAAATTCCAGGTAATGCTCTCTCCCATACCCAAGTATGATTTTAGTCTCAGAAAAGATATCCCTTCATATACCAGCAGGTGCCACTGCAGCCCTCACTGACAATCAGCTGCAACTGCAGATGAGGGTGGATGCTCTGGCTCAGAGAGGAGAGAACTCTTTTCAGCGCCGGAACTCCCAGAGTTTTTTCTTTAACCAGACAGGGGTTGGTTACAACATACTTTATTAGAATTGCAAAAGTCTTGGTGGTTAATTTCCATGAAGAGAATTTTGCTTTTGTGTTCTTCAGCAAGGATGTGCACACTAAATATAAATGCACAGCTGTTGAAAATAAAAAGGAAAATGCTTCATTTAGATGATATTAATTTCAATCACCAAACGTTCAGTGTAATATTCTCAGGCTTAATTACTCATGTAAGGAACATTATGACTAACGATGAAATAAAGGATCCTTTATTCCTTTGAAGGTTTTATTCTTTCTAACATGAAGTCTTATTTTGGTGAAGTTTTTAATTTTTATTTTGTTTTGTTTTGTTTTTTTTTTTTTAAATGTGGAAATTCTCCTGAATTTATTTGCTTATGTTTCAGTCTAATTTTTCATATTTCACTGATTATCATCTACCTTTAATTCTTATCCATCACCAAGCCTCCTCCCCTTAAAAAATACAAACAAAAGCTGTTAGTAACTTTGAGAGAAGTCTGCTATCCTGGAAATATCATTAGATTTAGTGTTGAGAAGACCTTGATACAAATCATGACTGTAGTATTTTCATAGATGAATAACTTTGGCTAAGTTACTTTACTCATTGGGAAAATGAGTAATTTCCTCCAAACTCTAAATCTGTAATCCTATCTTTGAATATTAGACTCATCCAATGTTAATGTGAGAATATCATTGCTTTATAAATATCCTCAGTCTAAATGATAGGGGAAAAAAAAGTCAAATTTGTTCTTGGAGCCATGTGTTATAGACCTTTTATCTTAGAATTTGGTACCAGCAAATTAAGTGACACATGGGGTACTGGAAAGGAAGGCAGAAAAGGTGATTATGCAGACTTATTGACAGTTAAAAGAGGCTGAAATTGATTATCTTCAAAGAAACACAATAGGAGGAAGGCACCTCACTAAAAGCCCAGTCACTGAACAAATTCTCTATTAATTAATTGTTAGCCTCAAGAGATAACAAGGCGCCTAAACAAGCTAGAAAGCTAAGTAAATGGATCCAAATGAGTGAAGCATTTCTTTTTCAGCTTCCTTGGAAAACAATACCCAGGAACATGTCATAATATCAAGCAAAAGGGATGTGGATGTAAGTTTAGAGGAATGGTTCAGGAGAAAAAGAAATGGATTTGCCTGTCATAGGAAATCCAAAAAATTAATAGAGTAAATTGGTATGTGAGTGTTTTTATTAAGTGGTTTTTGACTTTACATATGATGCCTGTTTACTATAGTTTAAAAAAATATCTCCTTTAATCTGGATGGTTTACTTGTTTTTTGCTCTTGACATAAAAAGAACAAAAACAAAACTCTGCAATACTTGAGAGAGAGGGAAAAAAAATATGTTGTTTGTACAAAGCTTTTGGTGTGGAACATTTAAGAAATGAAATGTCCCTGAGAGATTTCCAGTGTTTACTCCTTTGAAATCAAAACATCTTCATTGGAGAATTGGATTATTTGTATGACCAGACATTGCAGAAATCTTGATCTGTTCTGCATGCTGTCATATTTAAAAAGGAAAGGATAATGTACAATTGTTTCATTAATATTTTGTTCAAACAAGAAAAAAGCTTTTTCTGTGCAAAATTCTCTGAAAAGAGAAGCTACCTTTTTTTTTTTTATGAGATTTGGTCACTGCTCTCTTGAAGCTTGAATCATTGCAAGAGATGTGACATGCAGTTAAGTTTAATCTAAAATGTGATGTCAATGCATTAATGAGATGCAAAACTATGTGCTGGATGAGAGCTAAGTGGGAAGGGTATTACTAATAATGGAAATTAAAAAGGACTTCATGGAAGAAAAAATCATTTGAGTTTAAAGGTAGATGGTAATTCAAAAGACAAGTGGAAGAGAGAATATTTAAAACATAGGGAATAATGTGGGCAAAAATAGAGATTTTGCAAACATTTAGGAATATTGATTGGAGAAAAGTGGTTAGGGATTACACTGGCTTAATTTGAACATAGAGGGAATGAAAGAGAGTAATGTGAAAAAAAAGTTAAGAAAAGAAGTTTAATATAAAATTGAGGTGTGCCTTCAGTGTCAAACAAACATCATTGATTTACTAAATTTATTTATTTATATTTGTATTATTTATTTATTCAGTAACAATAGAGTGAGCAGGTTTAGGAACAAAGGTGCAGTGTAACCATCCAGGCATGAGAATAATCTGGTATCTTTGTGAAGGACAGTGTTCTGTCTGTGCATGAACCCTTTTTAAAAAAAATTAAATGATTAGAATATATCATCATCATTTCTGGAATACCTACTGTGTGTCAGAGATAGTGCCTTTGTGGGAATGTGAAGAATCTTATAGTGGGAGAGGGCATGAACTCTCTGATCATTTCTTAATTATGTCTTCCTATCACAAAAACATATAAGACATTTCCTTTCTCTATGAAACACTTACTTGTAGATAAATTCAAGAGAGAATGGCATTAACATATTTACAATGATATTGCTGAGGACATAACCCCCTAGAATTATATTTTAAAGCATCACTAAAAGATATCTTCAATATTATATGCAAAGATGAGTAAAAATTTTAAATCGTGATGTCTGTTCAGTGTTTGATTTAAATATTAACAACTTAAACTGAAGAAGATTCTGTACTTAGATGTTCAATAGTAGAATAATCCATTGTTAATCAAGCTTAGGAAAAAAAATAAAAACAATGCCTAAATATACTCTGTTTTATTTTTTTAATTTCCTGAGATTTGTTTTCAACAGGGACAAGTTCTCATATTTGAAAATATTTTTTCAGTTTCTTTATCTTCTTAACATTGTCACTTCTACATTTTTAGCATTGTATGCATAATTTCAGGAAATGAATTTGAGAAACTGAAACTGGATATATCATAATGATAAAGTTCTTTAAAATGACTGGTTTAATCAGTCAAAAAGCATGTGACAGACCTTTTAATTTGCTCTGTATCTGAACAAGAAATCCTTTTATAACATAACTGAAATGTATTCATTCTGCCTTTATTTTAAGATTCCCATTAAGGACTTAGCATACCTTTTAAACCATTTTAGCTCTTATTTAAGATTTTTCATTCAGGAAACCTAACTCTGCCTTACTCAACTCTATTTCATTGCACTTGTTTTACCCTCTGGGGCCAGATAAAACAAATGTAATCTTTTATCCATATAACAATCTTATGAGTACTCCACGAGACAAATCTGCTGAAAGACTACCAGGTTTGTAGTCAGGGAGAACTGAGTTCAAATCCAACCTCAGACATTTACCAGGTGTCTAACCCCAGGCAAGTCAATTCACCTCTTTCTGCCTCAGTTTCTCTATGTGTAAAGTGAGGATAATAATTGCATCTATTTTCCAAGATTGTGGTGAGGACCAGATAACATAATATTTGTAAAACAAATTGAAAACTTTAAAGCATTATATAAGTGATAATATTATCATTAATATTATAATTCTATCATCTCCCAATTCTTCTGGGTAAATATCCCCATTTCTTTAATACTTAGAATGATGTGAAGGCCCTTTGGTTACCCTGCTCTGGACTCTCTCCAGTTTATTTCCTAAGATGTCATGCCTCCAACTGAAGATAATATTAAAAATATAGTCCCTTTAGTGCAGAGTTTAGCAGACCTATCACCTTCTTTGTCTTGGATGTGATAGCTATCTTCAAAATTACATTAGTTTTTTAGTCAATTATATTGATTTCCTATAAATACTGAAGTACACAAAGATCTTTTTCAGATGAATTGCTTGTTAGCCAAGTCTCCATCATTTTAAGCTTTTGAAATAGGTTTTTAAATAAAATTTAAATTAAAATAAAATAAAAAATTTAAATAAAATAAATTTCATTTCATTATATTTAGCCCAGTGTTCTAACCAATTGATATTGTTATCAGTATAGTTGTTATTATTATTATCATTATTTTGAATCTTAGCTCGGTCATATAAACATTATCTATTCCTCCTAAATATATACTTATCAGATGCCTTTCATGGTAACGTTCTAACAATTATTTCTTTATAATGAAACAAATTCAGTAGAAAATATAAAAGTGCAGAGAAAGACATAGACATATTACACTTGCCTTCTTAAAAATTACCTTTTATCTCCCTTGCTATATTTTAGTAATTTCTGACAATTCTAGAGATGCCTTGGAGCAGGGCTTTCTCACTTGTGACCTCTTTTTATTCCCCCAAATTTTATGTAACCTCAGGTATATAGGTATATTAAATAGGTATACAAACCAAACATTTTATAATCATAAACCACAATTTTAGCTACCTCCCTAATCAGTTATGAGACCACACATGGGGTCATAACCCGTGATTTAAGAAGCTGGGTGCTTAGAACCCTAAAACACATATGTAGTTGATATAAATAATAAGCTTTGAGCAATAATTGCACTAACAAATGAAATGCCACCAGAGCCTTTTTTTCAAAACTTAGCGTTATCAAGGGTATAGGTAGATGGGAGATTGTAATCGCTATTTTCTTTAAGAATAGTAATCACCTAAACCCTTTCTCTTTTTATTCACCCAACCCTTCTTCTGTTCATCTTATGGGGAATTTTATAGCTACAAAGAAACCCAATAACTCAGGAGCTCAGATGGATACACCCAATATGTTTTGTTTCCATGGTGTTTGGAGTTGTTTTGTGGTTATTATTGTTTTAACTGATCTCTTGTGTGAGTTTGGGAATATTCTTTGAGTATAGTTAGAAATGGGATTTGATGCTTTTGGTAATTTCAAAGTATACTGGGGAGTTTAAAGAACTGACTTTGTGGATGAGAACTGAGAATCTTTGGCAGAAAGGAAGTCAAGAAAGGTACCCCAAGTAATTCTAAAATTAAGTGAATGTAATCAATATAAGGCTAGCTAATCACCCTAAAAGTCTAGATACTGTACTGGTAGTAAGATGGAATAATCAGGTCCTGCCTATGAAAAACAATAGGGTTAAAATAAAAATCAGCATGAGTATGAAGAAAGAGCTGTTTTATATTTATATGTGAATATTCATTATATTTAACCTTTTTGCTTTTGTTTTTAATTTTACAATTTAAAAAAGAATCTTTATTTTTATGAGAATTTGTCTAAAATTCCAAACTTGAAAATCTCGAAGATAGAAATTTCATATTTCATCCAAATCTATATATCCAAACCTGTGAACATCTATTAACAGAGGAAGGAGAGGGAGAGAGACAGAGAGAGACAGACAGAGAGAGAGAGAGAGAGAGAGAGAGAGGGAGAGAGAGAGAGAGAGAGAGAGAGAGAGAGAGAGAGAGATTGGGAGAAAAAGAGAGTTTATTAAATAAAAGAGATGTGGTTATACTATAATCCCAATAAAATTTTGAGTATCAATTATTAAATAAAATGTTGGACTCAAGATTAAAAATCGAAAGTATTATCATCAGTTATTTGGAGCCATTAGTGTCCAGGATTCCTTTTATTTTCATAAACTGAAATTATGGAATAATTCATTTTAGCAGATCCTCATATCTCACAATGTAATCCAGCTGAGAAAGGAAAAATGCTGTGTAGAAAATATATTTTATTATTTTATTTTATTGTTATTTATTATATTTTATTACTTTAATTTAAATTTTTTAAAATATATTTTTATAGTAAGACTTTTAGTGTCCTATGTTTTCTATTTGCTAAGATTTTTTTAAATGACATTCCAACGGTATAAAATTTTTATTAAAGACTCACTACATCATAGGTTTCACTCTTGAATTTGAAATTTCCATCTTCAAGATAGTCAAGTCTGGAATTGTAGACACAGGTTGAGCCTTCTCTCCTTTAGATCCAAAGACAACATTTCTCTAACTGCTATGCTATTCTGTTTTCTACTTTCTTACATGCCAACATCAAAAGCCGAAATACTGCCTTTTCCTTACTTTATCCATGTCAGAAGCAGGGTAACTGGGAGAGATTTCAACATCAACAGCAAACTCATCTTAAAGATAAACAAGGCACAAAGACAGAAGCATAACATTTCTTGACATAAAAAACAGTACTGGGTTAAAGCAGAATTTCTTCTAGTTCAGTCTTCAGATATTCTAAATTAATGCTTCTTGGGTGACATAGTCCTTAGCTAACATAACATTTATGTTTGGGTGGGTCTGCACTGTAGAAATGCAAGATTTAAAAAAAATAAGGAAAATACTAGAGATCCAACTAAAAATTAGCTGTTATTACTAGGGAGTGTGTAAAACAGAGGTAGAAAATAGGTCAGGTAACATTATTTGAATTCTTTCATTATATGTTTGCAACATAACTAATATCATGACAATCTCCTGAACCCAGTGTAAATTCTTTCCACTATCTTATCTTAATCATCACCTCCATTTCCCCAGTCAAGTTTCCCTTCACAAAATTCTAGAATTATAGCTAAAAGAGATTTAAGAGAATCTTTGTCTAATACACTCATTCTACAAATGAGGTAACAGAAACCCAGAATGTTTAGTCACTTGCCTGTAAACACAGAGGTAAGAATAGAAGAAAAGTTCTCTGATATCAAGTCTAGTGATTTTTATATTATACCATCTCTTTGTCCATGGGTCCTTTGAACCCATATCAGAAAGAGAATACTGAATAAACTGGCCATGATAGGAAAAGCTGAATTCAAGTCTCTTCAGGAAACCTGGCAGAAAAGCTATTCTCCTTCTAAGGGAACTATCTTGAGGACTCCATTTTGGAAACTTCCATAAACTGTGAATTATCTTTTTTATTATGTATAATTGCTCTTTACCCTAGGTTTTGTGATGGAGGAACATCACACATTTTTGGTACTATGCTTATATAACTATTCTTAGTGCATTGTAACTGTATTTTAGTAAGTATTCTTTACTAAAAAAGTTAATTACATCTGGTTGATTAGCTACTGATAATCCATAAGGAAAAGCACACTGATGGGGGCTCATCAGTTAGAGCAAAGTGTCTTAAACTGTTATTGCAACCCTATATGGTGTCACATAACTGCATGTGGAGGTCCTGAAAAATTTGGGAATGGTAAAAAAAAATATTACTTATTCCTCCAAGATTTAGTTACTTATCTAAAAATAAACAAGTTTATCCATTTCATTAGTACATAAATTTGCTTCCTTTTTTAACAAATGATAAAATTATATGTATGCCAAAGAATAATTTTAAAATGAATTTCTTTGAATACCTATTTTATATACCTATAGAAATTTATTAAGTGAAGAGAGGTCACAATAAAAAAGTTTAAGAAGCCCTGAGTTTCATTTCAAAGATATTGCTGTAATACCTCAGGACCACCCCTAAGGTAAGTACAGCAGTAGAAATGCAAATTGACTTTGGGCTGTTAGCTACACAGCTTATAGTACTCTACACAAATCAATATTGTGTTGTTACTAAATAAGTGCATATGCAACCAGTTGGATGTGTCAAAGGCATTTAGGCAAAAAAAACCCAAAAAAACAAAAAACAAAAAAAACCTCACAATTTATTTTACTGGCATGAGGGAGATAGGGAAGTAGTTTAGTTTTTACAGGGAGCTGGTCCACAAAAAAAAAAAAAAAAAAAAAAAAAAAGTATGGAAAGCAATTAGAGAGGGACTATGTTTACTTCATAAAAGCACTGTCTGAACTGGAACTTTTAAGTTCATTGGGTCAAGAACTATAAGGATTCTCTAATTCAGGACAATTCATTCTCAGACTTTATGCCACATATACATAGTACAGCTACATATTTTGAACCATAATAAAGTGGGGACCATTGTGTGGAGTATAAGTAGGGTTGAAATTATGTCCTGCTCTCTTTTGATGGGTCACATGTTCTGGCTCCCTGCTGAAGAACGTGATGAACTAGAAGTTCCTCTTTGGTCCCTATAATGGGAAGACTTGGGAGGAATTATTCAAAAGAGGATAATCCTGTTCTCTTTGATCCCTTTTCTAGCCTAAGAGGATGTTCTTCGTGGTTTATTCACCAGTCATTAGAAATACATGCTTCCTATCTACTCTTTCAATGAAAAATCTTGGTACTAAGGGACAAATAAACTTTTTATGCATGTCTTTTAGGAAGAACAGAGTGTGTCATTCCCATGCCTCTTGTGCTTCTATGTCTGTTGGTGATAATAGGCTAGCAGCTTTTGATGCTTTACATGAGGAAGAGAGCTTTTTCTGCTACAATGATTTCCCCCTCCCCCTTAATGATGAATATGGAGGCTGTTATAAAAATTGATCTTGTGTTTAGAGGGACATTGCCATCCCTAAGTTTCTTGTTCTAGGTTGTCTACTCTAAGAGAAGATAGTGATCAGGGTGATAGTGGCAATGGTGTAAATTTGTTTTGTCTCCTATCTCCCCAAAAAACTAGTCAAAACCAAAAAAGAAAAAAGAGTTCTTGGATGCCAAAGCTTATTGACAAATTAGGATGTTAAAGAGTCCTGAGTCATTGTTCTAGGAAGTTGATGGAAGAAATGAGGGATATTTAACCTGGAGAACAGGAGACATTTGATGCAGCAGAAAATGGCATGATAATAGTTAAGTATTTGAAAGGTTTTCGTATGGAAAAGGGATCATATTAGTTTTATTCAGCCTAGGTAGAAGTTGCAAAGAGTCAAATTTGGACTTGATGACTATAAACATCTCTTAGTAATTAGAGTTATTCCAAAACACAGTGAATTTTCTCTGGAAGTAGTGGATTTCCCTTCATTAGGAATCTTCATGAAGAAATTAGATGCCTTTTTCATTATTGTATGTCAGGGATTATTTTCAGTGATGGACTCAATTGTTTGCTTTTTGATAGCACAGAGTGACTGAAAATAGCAATTGTTTCTATTCTTTCTATAAATTTGAAGTATTTTTCCCTCCCAGATTATTTTGTAAAGGCAAAGTAAGTCATCTTTTGTGACAATTCTTATCTAAACTTTGAAGTGAATGAGTTTTGCCTCAGACAAATTGAGGCCTCGGATCTTAGCTTAGAAAGGACAAAGTTTCCTGTTTAATTCCAGCTGTCTTGACCTATGCCTTGCCTCTGAGCTCTGATGAATCTGGAGGAGAGTGTGAGGCTAATGATTTTGCATAGTTCTGTATCACTTAAACCTAATTCACTTGAAGTAAAAACATCACCCTCAAAGACAGGACTCAAGAGAAGCATAGCAAGGTAAACAGGGGGGAAATTTATATTCTTCATAGGCTAAACTCTCTACATTCCTAGATGGAAAATGACATTTTAACTCTTGAAAACTCTACCTGGGGCAAAGAGAGAGGGGGGTATCATGTAGACTGAAATTGTGATTGGGAATGGACTCAGATGTAATGATATCAAAGAAAAAGATATTAAGGAGTGCAAAAAGGTCTGTACTAGGAAAAGAGGAAAGGGGAGGTATAGTAAAACAATTGGATCACATGAAGAGGGGCAAAAGACCTATTACAATCAAGGGAGAGAAGGGAGTAGGGGATGAACATTGTTTGAAGCTTGATCTGATCAGTTTGAGCTCTAAGAGGGAATAATTTAATCATTCAGTTGGGCATAGAAATTTATCTAACCCTGTAAAGAAGTAAAAGGAGAAAGAGGAAAGAAAAGTAGGGTCAGGATAGAAGGGAAGGTAGAAACACTAGGAGAAAAGATAAGAAAAGGAAGGAAGGGGAGATAGGAGATAAGGTAGTTAGTGGGTAGATTAAAAAACCCTTACTAAGGATAGGGTGGAAAGAGAAAATGAAAGTATAGACAGAGAAATAGGATAGAGAAAAATACAGAGCTGATAATTATAACTATGAATGGGAATGGAATGAACTCAACCATAAAATGGAAACAAATAGCAGAGTGGATTAAAAGCAGAATAATACAATATGTTGTTATAAGAAACACATTTGACACAAAGAGGCACATAGAGAGTAAAGGTAAAAGGCTGCAATAAAATTTATTATGCTTCAGCTGAAGTAAAAAGAAAAAAAGCAGGGGTAGCAATTCTAATCTCAGATAAAGCAAAAATAAAAATTGATCTTATTACACTTATTAAAAGAGAAAAGGAAGGAAAGACATTTTGATAAAGGGTACTGTAAACAAATAGTTACTTATTTTCAAGTTGCAGGAAGAAATATACAGCAAAACGATACAAGTAAAACTTCCCCTATCAGAATCAGACAAATCTAGCCAACAAAAAAAGAAATTAGGGAGGTTAATAGAATCCTAGAAAACCTAAATATGATAGAACTCTGGAGAAAATTGAATAGGGATAAAAAGGATTGCACCTTTTTCTCAGCAGTACATGACACCTATGCAAAAATTGATCATCTATTAGGTTATACAAACCTCACAAGTAAAATTTCTGCAGAAAGGCAAAAATAGTAAATGCTTCCTTTTCATATCACAATGCAGTAAAAATTATATTCAATAAAATGTCAGGGGAAAGTGTACTAAAAATCAATTGGAAATTAATAATCTAATTCTAAAAAATGAGTGGGTCAAACAACAAATCAAAGAAACAATCCATAATTTCGTCCAAGAAAACGACAATAATGAGACAGCATACCAAACTCTATGAGATGCAGCCAAAGCAGTTCTTAGAGGAAATTGTATATCTCTAAATAGTTACATGAATAAAATAGAGAAAGAGGAAATCAATGAATTGGGCATGTAACTAAAGTTATAAAAAGGGCAAATCATCAGCATTTCTATATTTTATTGACAAAATCTATTAGCAAGAGATAGAAAGAGAAATTCCATTTAAAATTACTGTAGACAAAATAAAATACTTGGGAGTCTACCTGCCAAGACAAACCCAGCAATTATATGAACATAATTATAAAACACTTCTTACACGAAGAAAGACAGATCTAAACAATTGAAAAAACATCAATTACTCATGACTAGTCTGAAGTAATATAATAAAAGTGACAATTCTACTTAAATTGATCTACTTGTTCAGTGCCATTCTAATCAAACTGCCAAAAAGTTATTTTATAGAATCAAAAAAAAAAAAAAAAGATAACAAAATTCATCTTGAAGAACAAAAGATCAAATTAATTAATGAAAAATTAATTTGTTAGCCACTTTATAGAACAATAATATTCCATTATCTTCATATGCCATTAATTAATGAAATTAATTAATGAATTAATCTATTTATTTAGCAAATCTGAATTAATGAAATTAATGAAAATTAATGAATTAATGAATTAATCTATTTGGCAAATCTGAATTAATGAAATTAATGAATTAGTGAAAATTAATTAATCAATTAATGAAAATTTAATGAATTAATTAAAATTAATGAATTAATTAATTAAGAATTAATGAAAAAATGCAATGAATGGTAGTTTAGCAATACCAAACTTAAAACCATATTATAAAGCAGTAGTCATCAAAACCATTCTATTCTAAGAAATAGGGGTGTATCACTAGAATATATTAGATACACATAGTACAATAATCAAGGCCTATAGTAATCTAATATTTGATAAACTCTCAAACTCAAGCTTCTGTAATAAGAATTTACTTTTGACAAAAATTGCTGAGAAAACTTGAAAATAATATGTCAGAAACTGAGCATAGATCTACATCTCATACCCCATACCAAAATAAAGTCAAAATGGTTACATGATTTGGGCATTAAGGATGATAGCATAATTAAATTAGGAGAGCAAGGGATATTTACTTATCAGATCTTTGGAGAGGGGAGAAATTTGTGACCATAGAAGAACTAGAGAATATTATGAGAGGCAAAATGGACAACTTTGATTACATTAAATTGAAAAAGATTTTGCACAAATAAAACCAACAGAAATAAGATTAAAAGGAAGTACAAAACTGAGAAAAAATCTTTACAGCCAGCATTTCTAATAAAAGTCTCATTTTTAAAATATATAAAGAACTGTGTCAAATTTAGAAGAATATGTCATTTCCCAAGTGATAAATGGTCAATTTTCAGATAACGAAATTAAAGCCGTCTATAGTCATATAAAAAAATGTTCTAAATTACTATTGATTAGAGAAATGCGAATTAAAATTCTGAGGTATACCTCACACCTCTCAGATTGACTAAGATGACAGGAAAAAGTAATGACAAATGTTGGAGAGGGATGTGGGAACAGTGGGACACTAATACATTTTTGGGGGAATTGTAAAATGATCCAGCCATTCTGGAGAACAATTTAGAAGTATTACCAAAGGGCTATTAAACTGTGCACATTCTTTGTCCCTGCAGGGCTGCTACTGGGCCTGTAACCTAAGGAAATCATAAAGAAAGGAAAAGGATCCACATGTGCAAAAATGTTTGTAGCAGCTCTTCTTGTGGTAGCAAAGAATTGGAACATGAGTAGATGCCCATAGATTGGGGAATGGCATATGAAGATAATGGAATATTATTGTTCTATAAAATGGCTAACAAGCTAATTTTAGAAAGGCTTGGAAAGATTTACATGAACTGATGCTGAGCAAAAGAAGCAGAGCCAGAAATACATTGTTTACCATATCAGTAAGAATGTGCAATAATCAACTATGAAAACTTAGTTCTCAGTGGTTCAGTGATCTGAAAGCAAATCAATAGTTTTTGACAGAAAATGCCATCTGCATTCAGAAAAAGAATTATGGAGACTGAATGTAAATTAACACATGCTGTGTTCATTTCTTTGTTCTGTTTTTTTTTTTTTTTTAAATCTCTCCCTTAGTTTTTATGTTTGCTCTAATTTTTGTCTCCAAAATAATTATAAAGCAATATGCATCAAAAATAAACAGGTTTAAAAAATGAAAGGGAGAAAAAAATGATATCATTGGTTATCTTTCATAATAAAGAACCAACTTCCACCACAACAATAGGATTCCTGTGGTCCCTTCCCATAATTGTGTGCTGGTAAAAACTTAATAGTAAGCTCTCTGGAAAAAATGCACATAAAATACCTTTAAGTTAAAATTATTCATCTTTTTTTTTATTATGAGATAATTGGGGTGATGTGATCTGCTCAGAATTATACAGCAAATAGCTATTAAGTGCGAGGGCACATTTGAACTCAGATCCTCCTGACTCCAGGACCAGTGCTCTAACTATGCCATCTAGCTGTCTCATATTATTTACGTTTTCTTAGTTTACACTATCGATATAAAATAAATCAAGCCCCAATTTGTAGCATTTGGCAATTTCAATGTATAACTGTTCACAATGAAAGTTTAACAATTGATTCTTTCAAATCAATATAAGCTGGCTTCCAACTTCCCTTTTTCCAACTCTAAAATTTTGTGAACTAGAGAATTCCTAAAATTCCAACTCTAACAATATATGACTCTAAATGAAACTGTGTTTGCAGATCATTTAGGAGGTATACTTGTTTCAGTAACTCTCATATAAAAGCAAAAACCATAACAAAATCATAATGGCTGCTGTTCAAAGTTGATATGCAAATTTGGGAAACATCCTATACTTTCATTGTCTTTATTGTATTGCTCAGCACTTAGCATTGTTTTGTTGTCAGGCTGAATTCCCTGGCAAAATACCTTACCACATGGCTTCCATAATACAACAGGAAGTTTTGTGCTGAACCTAAACCAATTGAGTAGCCTCTTGTCTGGAGAACATGAATCTCAGAGAGAGTTCCCTTCTCAGAACAGCTGGGCTAGAGAGTGATTTTCTTAGTAACAGTGGTTGCTGGAGAGAGAGGAAGGGGTGCTTTGTTAGAAGCAGTGAAATATAGAACATAAAACTTGAAATGATCATAGAGCTGTCAAGTCAACATTTTCTTAACCTGGGGTTTATTAATTTATTTTTAACACCCCTAACCCACACACAAATATATATAAAATTTAATAACTGTATTTCAATATATATGTATATATGTATATACATACACATACACATGCACACATATATACACATACATACATTTTCCTTTTCTAATCCTGTATGTTTTGTTTTATGGATTAAAAAGTCATTCTGAGAAGGGATATAAAGGCTTTATCAAATTCCTGAAAAGTGCCATAATATATTCAAAAAATTAAAACATTTGTGTTTAACTCTATTATTTCATAAAGAAATTAAAGCCCATCATAGAACCTCTGACTGACAGATTTTCTAACTTCAAGTTCATTACTCTTAGGTGTATCATTTCCCAAAAAGAATAGTTAGATGGTACAATAGATAGTCCTTGACCTCAAGCCAAAAGACTTATTTTCTTGAGTTCAAATCTGACCTCAGATACTTAATAGCTATGTAACCCTGGGAAAGGCATTTAACCATTTTTACCTCTATTTCCTCATTTGTAAAATGAAGTAGAGAAGGAAATGACAAACCTCTAAAGTATTACTGCCAAGAAAACTTAAATGTGGTCATGAAGAATCCAAAATTACTGAAGAAGAAGCAGGGTATCCTGTATCCTCACTTCCATTCTACCAGCCAATTCTAGAAAAAGGTGACTATTCTATTAATGTTTATGTGGATTTCATTTATCCATAGCATCTATCACTACTATGGATGTACTCAATCTATAATTGACATTAAATTAAAGAAGATTTACTCTGTTTACCAAATCTGTATAAAGGTTATTTTTTTTCATCAAGTGTTGAAATTGATTTCCTAATGATCTAAAACTGAAAATATTATCTATTTTTATGGTTTCTCTGTATCTTCATATTCTTTTGAAGTGTATGTATTTCACAGGAGACTCTTTGATCATTATTATTTTCTGTATTTGCTATATTTTTGTTATTTTATAAGTTAAATATTAAAAATCTCAAAGAGTAGGAATTTTCTAAAAAAAATTAGTTTTGGACCTTCTCTGAAATTATCTATATATACAACTGATTTGACCATCTTGAGGGATCTGTTTCATCAGTAAAACTATGAGAATACTTTGATTAGATATCATAGGCAAATTGTTGATCTATTCCAAATTTATCAAAATCCAGTAAGACAAATCCTGTGGCACCATCTCCAAAGTATTTTTCCCTTTTATGATAATACCACCACATTGAGAACCAGCAACAGCATAGCTATTACAGCTGTTGACAAGTTTTATTTTGATTGCATATAATCATGGGTTCAGAAAAGAGGGGAGGAGGAGCCAACATACTTCAGTTTTGCTAAATGGTGTTTATAAAACTGAAATGTTTAAGTTCATAGATGGAAGTTCCTATTTTTAAGTGGTTGTTTAAATTGGGTCTTTTTTGGGTTAATATAAGGTATGAGGTGAAAAACTAAAAGAAAAATTCAGTCACAATGAATGCATACTGTGCTTATAAGATATTATGCTTCCAATTTAATTGAATGCATCAAGCATTGATCAGGTCACTACTCCTGTACTAGGTGCTAAGCATAGAAAATTATAAAAAAAAACAAAAAACAATTGTTTTTCTAAAAAAGTGTATTTAGTGGCTTTCTTTTCTAAACAAATGGATTAATTTGTGTTATTTTTAGTTGTACCCATGAATCAGAAAAACAGCTTCATATAAGAGATACAAAGACTGCCTTGGAGTTAGGAATATTGGAGTTCAAGTATCTCTACTGACACAACATGCTGACTATATGACCCTAGAAAAGTCACTTAATATCTCAATGTACATAACAATTAAGGTCATAATCTGTACATCAGATGTCATTCTCTATTTGCATTGAAAACTTTTTTCAGGCATTCTTTATATAAATTATATCACAAATCCCATTTAAAAAGTACCCAATTTTGTGGAAAAGACTTCTTTTTCTTGTCCTCATACCTTCTAATTCATTTGTGCGAAAGACATGTATTTAGCATTTACAGTGAAAATCATATTTGTGCACAAGAAGATATAAAATTAATACCAGACATGGATTCTAGTCTCAGGGAATTAGTTTCTAGCTCCAGCATAAGGAAAAAAAAACATATAACCATAGGGTATAATATTGAATAAGTACATAGAGAAGTGGAAAAGCACTATATAAAATCTGAGGGAATAATTCATGGAACAGATGTCATTTGAGTTATTCTTTAGGGGATAAGTTACACAAAAAGAAGGTGATGAATACCATCAGGGACATAGGGAATCATTTTAGTAAAAAGACAGAAACAGGAAGCTGCCTTTAGGGAATAGAAAATAGATCAAATAGCTAGAATGTGGGTTGCAAAAGGTAGCACCAAGTTAGTAATAGTTATAAGGTATTTTAAATGCCAGACATTTTGAACCTTCAAATTAAAGTCTGATATTACCAGACCTATATGAAAAAGGAAAAATAATTTGCCACTAATGTGTAATTGGCCAGAAAAGAAGCAAGAAGCAAAAAAGAACTCTTTGAAGCTTATTGTAATAATTTAAGGATTAGTGTTATAAAATTATATTGTTTGGTGACAGTGGTAATAGAGAAGACATGAATACATATGAAAGGTGATATAACAATAGTCTCCAGGACTTTTTCAGTGATGGCATTTTTTCTTTCCATCACCATCTCATAACCAAAGATAACACTAAGGCTTTGACTTTTTAAAAAAAAAAAAAAAACGTTTCTCTAAAAAAGTGTATTTAGTGGCTTTCTTTTCTAAACAAATGGATTAATTTGTGTTATTTTTAGTTGTACCCATGAATCAGAAAAACAGCTTCATATAAGAGATACAAAGACTGCCTTGGAGTTAGGAATATTGGAGTTCAAGTATCTCTACTGACACAACATGCTGACTATATGACCCTAGAAAAGTCACTTAATATCTCAATGTACATAACAATTAAGGTCATAATCTGTACATCAGATGTCATTCTCTATTTGCATTGAAAACTTTTTTCAGGCATTCTTTATATAAATTATATCACAAATCCCATTTAAAAAGTACCCAATTTTGTGGAGAAGACTTCTTTTTCTTGTCCTCATACCTTCTAATTCATTTGTGCAAAAGACATGTATTTAGCATTTACAGTGAAAATCATATTTGTGCACAAGAAGATATAAAATTAATACCAGACATGGATTCTAGTCTCAGGGAATTAGTTTCTAGCTCCAGCATAAGAAAAAAAAACATATAACCATAGGGTATAATATTGAATAAGTACATAGAGAAGTGGAAAAGCACTATATAAAATCTGAGGGAATAATTCATGGAACAGATGTCATTTGAGTTATTCTTTAGGGGATAAGTTACACAAAAAGAAGGTGATGAATACCATCAGGGACATAGGGAATCATTTTAGTAAAAAGACAGAAACAGGAAGCTGCCTTTAGGGAATAGAAAATAGATCAAATAGCTAGAATGTGGATTGCAAAAGGTAGCACCAAGTTAGTAATAGTTATAAGGTATTTCAAATGCCAGACATTTTGAACCTTCAAATTAAAGTCTGATATTACCAGACCTATATGAAAAAGGAAAAATAATTTGCCACTAATGTGTAATTGGCCAGAAAAGAAGCAAGAAGCAAAAAAGAACTCTTTGAAGCTTATTGTAATAATTTAAGGATTAGTGTTATAAAATTATATTGTTTGGTGACAGTGGTAATAGAGAAGACATGAATACATATGAAAGGTGATATAACAATAGTCTCCAGGACTTTTTCAGTGATGGCATTTTTTCTTTCCATCACCATCTCATAACCAAAGATAACACTAAGGCTTTGACTTTTAAAAAAATTATTAAAGCTTTTTATTTTCAAAACATATGCATGGATGATTTTTCAACATTGACAGTCTTCTCAATCTTGTGTTTGAAATGTCTTCCCCTTCCCTTTCCCCTCTCCCCTAGATGGCAAGCTATCCAATATATGTGAAACATATTAAAATAAATGTTAAATTCATATATTGAATATATGTACACATAATTATACAAGTATCTTGCTGTACAAGAAAAATCAGATTAAAAATGAAAAAAATGGGGAAAAAAAGCCACAAACAACAGCAAAAAGTGAGAATGCTATGTTGTGGTCTACATTCAGTTCCCACTGTCCCCTCTCTGGATATAGATGGCTCTCTTCATCACAAGATCATCGGAACTGGTCTCAATTATCTCATTATTGAAAAGATCCAACATCATCAGAATTGGTCATCATATAATATTCTTGTGCCATGTACAATGATCTCCTGGTTCTCTTCACTTTCACTTAGCATCAGTTCATGTAAGTCTCTCCAGGTCTCTTTAAAATCATGATACTGATTGCTTCTTATCAAACAATAATATTCCATAACTTTCATATGCCATAACTTGTTTTGCCATTCTCCAACTGTTGGGCATCCATTCAATTTCCAGTGTCTAGCTACTACAAAGAGGGCTGCCATAAACATTTTTGCACATGTGGGTCCCTTTCCTCCTTTATTATCTCTTTGGTATATAAGCCCAGTAGAAACACTGCTGAATCAAAGGACATGCACATTTTGATAGCTCTTTGGAAAGAGTTCCAAATTGCTCTCCAGAATGGCTGCATGTTTTCCCATATCCCCTCTAACATTTGTCATTATCTTTTCCTATCATTTTAGCTAATCTGACAGGTGTGTAGTGGTATCTCAAAGTTGTCTTAATTTGCATTTCTCTGATTAATAATGACTTGAATCATCTTTTCATGTGACTAGAAATAGTTTCAATTTCTTCATCTGAAAATTGTCTGTTCATATCCTTTGACCATTTATGGAGAATGGCTTGAGTACTTATAAATTTGACTCTATTTTTTATATATTTTAGAAATGAGGCTTTTATCAGAACCCTTGAATGTAAAAAAAAAAATGTTTTGCCAGTTTTTACTTCCCTTCTAATCTTGTCTGCATTGGTTTTGTTTGTCCAAAAGCTTTTTAACAATATAATACATTTTTTTTCTATTTGGTGTTTAATTATGACTCCCAGTCCTTCTTTGGTCACAAATTCCTATCTTTTCCACAGGTCTGAGAGGTAAACTATGCTTTGTTCTTCTAATTTGCTTATAATATCACTCTTTATGTCCAAATCATGAACCCATTTTGATCTTATCTTGGTATATGGTGGTAGGTGTGGAGCGCCTATTTTCTGCCATACAAATTGTGAGTTCTTATCCCAAAAGCTGGAGTCTTTGGTTTTGTCAAACAGTAGATTGCTATAGTTATTGCCTATTTTGTCCTGTTAGCCTAATCTATTCCAATGATTGACTACTTTATTTTGTAACCATCAAAATGGTTTATAATATAGTTTTATATTTGGTATAACTAAGGCCTTGAATTTGTGAAGTCTCATTAATTATACTGCGGTTGATTGAAGTGAGGTGGTGAATAGGGGACACTGATATGATATCTAAGTGGAAAACTGTCCTATTAGGAGTTGGAAATGTCAATCTAGATAGTTCAGAAGACTTGTCAGGTCTGGAAGTAGAAATAGGGGAAATATTCAGGGTTCCTAAGCTAAGTACAACCAAATACTGTAAAATTTCAACTAGTTTAAGTTATATAGATTTGATCTTGGAGTCACAGAGCTTACAATTTAATTTCAGCTCTGCCACTTAGTATTTGAGTGACCCTAAACAAGTGTCTTTATGTCTCTAGGACTTAGTTTCCATATTTTTTGATGAGAAAATTGAACCTCTAAACTGTAAGATTCCTTCTAGATCTGTTTCAGTGATCATTTCCATGAACAAAAAGAGATACTGGCACATATATAATAACTTTAGAAAAGTCAAAATACAATAATTGCATGAAAATAAGAAAAAAATATAATGGATTGTGTGATTTTTAAAGACATGATAGCTTATCTTTGCAGTATAATGAAAAGGAGATGTGCCTTCTAGTCTTTGATATATTACTATATAATGTTGGGTTATAATGCCTTTTTGTCCTATGAGGCTGTTGGGCTAAGTAAGATTCTTCAGAATTCAATGTTCTATAAGACTACTAATAGTAGATGTCACATCATATTTCCTTTAATATAATGAATGAATGATTGAAAAGCATTTATTGACAGTTGAAATGCTGACAATATAACTACAAAGGGGTCTATTACCCCTTTTTTCAAGGACTCCACATCTAGGGAGAGATGATAGTGGAAGTGGCTACAGAGGAATGTTTTAGTCTGCAAAGTCTTAGAGATGGTGATGGGAATGGGGACAATCAGCATAATAACAACAAAGAGTAGCAAAAAGTGTTCTGTAGCTTTTGTTTACTAGCAATATAATTTCAGAAGACCTCTATAATATCCTTATTTTCAATTCTGAAATGATTCATCCAAATTCCCAAACCTAATGTTTTCCTGTAAAATATGGCTATTATGTAAAATATGCTTTACTCCTTTCACCTTCATAGCATTTGGTATTTTGATTGGTGGTTATCACTTCATGGTGGATTAGTGAGGCAGTAAATGGGAGAAGACTTAAATGGACAGCTAATCAAGTGAATGGATATCAAGTAGTCAATTACTACAGAGCACAATTATAATTCACAAAATATGTGAAGCATTATAATTTTTGAAGCTGCACTCTTAGACAAAATGTAACTAGAATAGACAAATGACTCCACCCTAACACAGTTGAGAATTTGGTTGTTACAATTATACAGTTCTCTAAAAAACATGGTAACTTTTTCTTCCTTAGATGCCATGGAAAGATTTTTTGCTCATATTTTGTAAATATGGCATGATGCTTATAAAATGATGGACCCACCATTTTATCTTTTTGTTTCATAGAACATTGATTCTTGGATGCTTCCCCTGGGTCTGCCAGCACATTTGGCCCTCTGCTTTATGCATGCCTTTGAACGTAATTTACAGCTTCAAGGATCTTCAGATGTAGAACCTTAACAATTGTGAAAATTTCTAACAAATGGCTTCAGGATCTTTTCTTTACATTCTCAGAATAAATATCATAATGTATATCGTGTTTTCTCTACTTTGCTCTGGCACATATTAATCACCTAATAAATACTTTAGCTAGCTACCTACCTATTTACTCAGCAGCATTAACCAAAGAAACATGATCTATAGCCTTTAGCTTTTCATTTAACTAAAGTTTGAAGTTCATTTAATTTCAGCTGCATAGCACAGTGGGAAAAACACTGGGACTAGAATCAGGAAAATCTGAGTTCAAATTCAGCCTCAAATGCTAACTGTATGAAGCTGGGCAAAAATAATTTAGTCTCTGCTTCATTTTTCTCATTTACAAGATGGAGACAATAAAAGTACCTACTTTACAGGTTGTTGTGAGGATTGAATGAGATGATATTTGTATAATTCTTAGTACAGTGCCTGATATATACTAAGAATTGTATAAACATTTATTCCTCAGACCCTGCCAAAAACAAAATGAAGAAAAACAACACCAACAACAAAAACCCTTACAATGAGAAACCTTGAAAAGGCATCAGAGAGTATGACTAGAATACAGGTTAGCCCCTTTCTTAAAAGAAAGGACCAATGAGAATGTTCTCCCCATGTGTACATATATGTGTTCTGTTTTGTTTATACTATAATAGTCTTTGAGGTTGATTGCATGAGATAAATTATTCTGTAATGTGTGAAGAATTTATATATAATTGCGTAATTAGAAATAATCAAGGTGTGATATACTTGGAAATATTTTTAAAATCAGATAATACTTTTTACTGAGTAGTCTCTTACATGTATGGACTTGATCCATCTCCCCTTCCCAATTTCAGTCAATGATATCACAATCTGGGTAGATATCTGAGATAATGAAGTTAATATTTTAATGAAATCTAAAGATAAACCTGACCCTATTGCCATTTTATCCAAATGTGAAAAAAAACTGAGATTGATTTGAAGAAAGAATTTTGCATTGGCTAGCAGAAGACTGGCCAGCCTTTGGTAGTTTCAAAATTGAGTAGACAATGAAAATGACTTTTGTGATATGTTAGCATTGCATCACTGTCAGAGGGCTCGGGGAAAGGAACATGGAAAAGGGATTTTCTGTCCTTTTCTTCTCTATACTGGCCATTGTTTCTTGCTAAAAAGTAACATTCTTAACACATCTCACAGCAAACAGATGTACACACAAACACATACACATACACACACCATACAACACTATACACACAGAGCCAAGGAACTAGAAGCAATTTCTTGGAAAATTATCCCTAGCAGAGAGAAAACAACTATAAATTTAAAGATCAATTAACTATCGTGTTTGAGAATTAAGTGCAGAGGGGACTTCCGGTTAAGATGGCGGAGAGGAGGCTCACAGTTGCATAAGCTCCGCGCTTTCTCTCACTATCCACTTCATTACAAGCCTCTGAATCAATGCTTGACTGAAAAAAACCCACAAATAGTTACCAAGAGAAGCCATCCTTGAGATCCGCCAAGAAAGGTCTGTCTTTACTGGAGGGCTGGGGCGGTTTTAGATCGGGCGCAGGCGGCGGGCAGCGGCAGTGAGAGCACGGGAGCAGATTGGAGAGGGGGTGGGAGTGATCGCAGCTGTCTCTGCGGGGAGAGCTTCGCTACAGGTTTGGAACCTGCAGCAAGTCAACAGCCCAGCAGAGAAGCTAAAAACACCGGGGCTGAAGAACACAACCGCAAACAGCTGGAGTCTCTCAGGACCTGCACCCCCCCCCTTCCCCCCCCTCAGTGACTCAGCACGCTTTGGGATCTCAGAGCGCAGGCGCAGCACAGTCCTGCTAGTGCCTCACTGCTGCCACCTGCAGTCTGTAGAGGAAGCTCGATAACACACCCAGCCCCCCCCCCCCAAAAGAAAGACTCCAGTTTTTTCTGTTTTTCTTTGGTAGTTTGTCTCTGATTAATAGACAGAATGAGCAAGAAGCTGAAGAGGACTTTAACCCTTGACAGCTTCTACACAGATAGAGAGCAGACTCTAAATCCTGAGGAGACTAAAAACAGGCAGTCCCCAGGTGATTCCCCAAAGGAGGAGATCGTCTGTTCCTCAGCACAGATGAACCTCATAGAAGTGATTAAAAAGGCTCTCACAAGGGAGCTAGAAGAAAAATGGGAAAGCAGAGTGAGGCTTGGCAAAAGGAGAAGGAAGCTTGGGAAAAGGAGAGGGAGGCTTGGCAAAAGAGCCTGGAGAAGTCAGTTAAAGAGAGAGTGGATAAAGAAGTAAAATCCTTGAAAAATAGGATTAGTGAACTGGAAAACAAAATTGGCGAAATGGAAAAAAATTCCACAGAACAAAAGAACTCAATTGGACAATTAGAGAAAGATTTTAAAAAAGTGAGTGAAGAGAATACTTCACTGAAAATCAGAATTGAACAAGTGGAATTGAATGACTCGAGGAGACAAGAAGAATCAGTCAAGCAAATCCAAAAAAATCAAACAATGGAGAAAAATGTGAAATACCTTCTGGGAAAGACAACAGACCTGGAAAACAGATCCAGGAGAGACAATCTGAGAATCATTGGACTCCCAGAAAAACATGATGAAAAAAAGAGCCTGGACACTGTCTTCCAGGAAATTATCAAAGAGAACTGCCCAGAAGTCATAGGAACAGAGGAAAAAATAAACATTGAAAGGATTCATCGATCACCCACTGAAAGGGATCCTAAAATCAAAACACCAAGGAATATAGTGGCCAAATGCCAGAACCCTCAGATGAAAGAAAAAATATTGCAAGCGGCTAGAAAAACCCAATTCAAGTATCAAGGAGCCACAATAAGGATCACCCAGGATCTGGCAGCATCCACATTAAAAGATCGAAGGGCCTGGAATATGATATTCCGAAAGGCTAAGGAACTTGGTATGCAACCAAAAATAACTTACCCAGCGAGAATGAGCATCTTTTTCCAGGGAAGAAGATGGACATTCAACGAAGTAAGCGAATTTCATCTATTTCTGATGAAAAAACCAGAACTTAACAAAAAGTTTGATCTACAAATATAGAACTCAAGAGAAATCTAAAAAGGTAAAGATTAATCTTGGGAACTATATTTTGACTATATAGATGCATAAAGAATACATGTATACCTTGTTCTAGAAATTGATGTGGAAAGGACATTGTACCAGAAAAAGGGTAAAGTGGGGTAGTACATCTCATGAAGAGGCATAGGAAACCTATTATATCTGAGAGAAAGAATGGAGGGGGATGAATATAGTGGGTATCTTACTGCCTTCAGAATTGGCTTTAAGTGAAAAATCTTAAGACATATTCAATCTATGGTGAAACTTCTCCCATCTCATTGAAAAGTGAGAAGGGAAAAGTGGAAAGGGAAGGAATAAGCTAAGCGGAAGGGAATACGGGAACTGGGAGGGAAAGGGGTAAGATAGGGGGAGGAACTCTAAGGCGGGGGGAGGGACACTAAAAAGGGAGGGCTGTGAGAAACAAGGGGTGCTCACAAGCTTAATACTTGGAAGGGGGGGAAAGGGGAAAGAAGGGAGGAAAGCATAAACCGGGGTTAACAAGATGGCAAGTAATACAGAATTGGTCATTCTAACCATAAATGTGAACGGGGTAAACTCCCCCATAAAGAGGAAGCGGTTAGCAGAATGGATTAAAAGCCAGAATCCTACAATATGTTGTTTACAGGAAACACACCTGAAGCGGGGAGATACATGCAGGTTAAAGGTAAAAGGTTGGAGCAAAATCTACTATGCTTCAGGTGAAGTCAAAAAAGCAGGGGTAGCCATCCTGATCTCAGATCAAGCTAAAGCAAAAATTGACCTAATTAAAAGAGATAAGGAAGGACACTATATCTTGCTAAAGGGTAGCATGGATAATGAAGCACTATCTATATTAAACATATATGCACCAAGTGGGGTAGCATCTAAATTCTTAAAAGAGAAACTAAGAGAGCTGCAAGAAGAAATAGACAGTAAAACTATAATAGTGGGAGATCTTAACCTTGCACTCTCAGAATTAGATAAATCAAACCAGAAAATAAATAAGAAAGAAGTCAAAGAGGTAAACAGAATACTAGAAAAGCTAGATATGATAGATCTCTGGAGAAAATGTAATGGAGACAGAAAGGAATACACTTTCTTTTCAGCAGTTCATGGAACCTATACAAAAATTGACCATATATTAGGACATAAAAACCTCAAACTCAAATGTAGTAAGGCAGAAATAGTAAATGCATCCTTTTCAGACCACGATGCAATGAAAATTACATTCAACAAAAAAGCAAGGGGAAGTAGACCAAAAAATAATTGGAAACTAAATAATCTCATACTAAAGAATGATTGGGTAAAACAGCAAATCATAGACATAATTAATAACTTCACCCAAGAAAACGATAATAATGAGACATCATACCAAAATGTATGGGATGCAGCCAAAGCGGTAATAAGGGGAAATTTCATATCTCTAGAGGCCTATTTGTATAAAATAGAGAAAGAGAAGGTCAATGAATTGGGTTTGCAATTAAAAATGCTAGAAAAGGAACAAATTAAAAACCCCCAGTCAAACACTAAACTTGAAATTCTAAAAGTAAAAGGTGAGATCAATAAAATTGAAAGTAAAAAAACTATTGAATTGATTAATAAAACTAAGAGTTGGTTCTATGAAAAAACCAACAAAATAGACAAACCCTTAGTAAATCTGATTAAAAAAAGGAAAGAGGAAAATCAAATTGTTAGTCTTAAAAATGAAAAGGGAGAACTCACCACTAACGAAGAGGAAATTAGAGCAATAATTAGGAGTTACTTTGCCCAACTTTATGCCAATAAATTCGACAACTTAAATGAAATAGAAAAATACCTCCAAAAATACAGCTTGCCCAAACTAACAGAGGAAGAAGTAAATATCCTAAACAGTCCCATCTCAGAAAAAGAAATAGAACAAACTATCAATCAACTCCCTAAGAAAAAATCCCCAGGACCAGATGGATTTACATGTGAATTCTACCAAACATTTAAAGAACAATTAACTCCAATGTTATATAAACTATTTGAAAAAATAGGGATTGAAGGAGTCCTACCAAACTCCTTTTATGACACAGATATGGTACTGATACCTAAACCAGGTAGGCTGAAAACAGAGAAAGAAAATTATAGACCAATCTCCCTAATGAATATTGATGCTAAAATCTTAAATAAAATATTAGCAAAAAGATTACAGAAAATTGTCACCAGGATAATACACTATGACCAAGTAGGATTTATACCAGGAATGCAGGGCTGGTTCAATATTAGGAAAACTATTAGCATAATTGACTATATCAATAACCAAACAAACAAAAACCACATGATCATCTCAATAGATGCAGAAAAAGCATTTGATAAAATCCAACATCCATTCCTAATAAAAACACTTGAGAGCATAGGAATAAATGGACTTTTCCTTAAAATAGTCAGGAGCATATATTTAAAACCATCAGTAAGCATCATATGCAATGGGGAAAAACTGGAACCTTCCCAGTAAGATCTGGAGTGAAGCAAGGTTGCCCACTATCACCATTATTATTTAATATCGTATTAGAAACACTAGCCTCGGCAATAAGAGTCGAGAAAGATATAAAAGGAATTAGAGTAGGCAATGAGGAAACCAAACTATCACTCTTTGCAGATGATATGATGGTATACCTAGAGAACCCCAGAGATTCTACTAAAAAGCTATTGGAAATAATTCATAATTTTAGCAAAGTAGCTGGCTACAAAATAAATCCCCATAAATCCTCAGCATTTTTATACATCACCAACAAAACCCAACAGCAAGAGATACAAAGAGAAATTCCATTCAGAATAACTGTTGATACCATAAAATATTTGGGAATCTATCTACCAAAGGAAAGTCAGGAATTATATGAGCAAAATTATAAAAAAGTCTCCACACAAATAAAGTCAGACTTAAATAATTGGAAAAATATTAAGTGCTCTTGGATTGGCCGAGCGAACATAATAAAGATGACAATACTCCCTAAACTAATCTATTTATTTAGTGCTATACCAATCAGACTTCCAAGAAAATATTTTATTGATCTAGAAAAAATAACAACAAAATTCATATGGAACAATAAAAAGTCGAGAATCTCAAGGGAATTAATGAAAAAAAAATCAAATGAAGGTGGCCTAGCTGTACCTGATCTAAAATTATATTATAAAGCAGCAGTCACCAAAACCATTTGGTATTGGCTAAGAAATAGATTAGTGGATCAGTGGAAAAGGCTAGGCTCACAAGACAGAATAGTCAATTATAGCAATCTAGTGTTTGACAAACCCAAAGCCCCTAACTTCTGGGAAAAGAATTCAATATTTGATAAAAACTGCTGGGATAATTGGAAATTAGTATGGCAGAAATTAGGCATGGACCCACACTTAACACCATATACCAAGATAAGATCAAAATGGGTCTATGACCTAGGCATAAAGAACGAGACTATAAATAAATTAGAGGAACATAGAATAGTTTATCTCTCAGACTTGTGGAGGAGAAAGAAATTTGTGACCAAAGATGAACTAGAGACCATTACTGATCACAGAATAGAAAATTTCGATTACATCAAATTAAAAAGCCTTTGTACAAATAAAACTAATGCAAACAAGATTAGAAGGGAAGCAACAAACTGGGAAAACATTTTCACAGTTAAAGGTTCTGATAAAGGCCTCATTTCCAAAATATATAGAGAACTGACTCAAATTTATAAGAAATCAAGCCATTCTCCAATTGATAAATGGTCAAAGGATATGAACAGACAATTTTCAGAGGATGAGATTGAAACTATTACCACTCATATGAAAGAGTGTTCCAAATCATTATTGATCAGAGAAATGCAAATTAAGACAACTCTGAGATACCACTACACACCTGTCAGATTGGCTAAGATGACAGGAAAAAATAATGATGAATGTTGGAGGGGATGCGGGAAAACTGGGACACTAATGCATTGTTGGTGGAGTTGTGAACGAATCCAACCATTCTGGAGAGCAATCTGGAATTATGCCCAAAAAATTATCAAAATGTGCATATCCTTTGATCCAGCAGTGTTTCTATTGGGCTTATATCCCAAAGAAATACTAAAGAAGGGAAAGGGACCTGTATGTGCCAAAATGTTTGTAGCAGCCCTGTTTGTAGTGGCTAGAAACTGGAAAATGAATGGATGCCCATCAATTGGAGAATGGCTGGGTAAATTGTGGTATGTGAATGTTATGGAATATTATTGTTCTGTAAGAAATGACCAGCAGGATGAATACAGAGAGGCTTGGAGAGACCTTCATGAACTGATGCTAAGTGAAATGAGCAGAACCAGGAGATCATTATACACTTCGACAACGATATTGTATGAGGACATATTTTGATGGAAGTGGATTTCTTTGACAAAGAGACCTGAGTTTCAATTGATAAATGACGGACAAAAGCAGCTACACCCAAAGAAAGAACACTGGGAAACGAATGTGAACTATCTGCATTTTTGTTTTTCTTCCCGGATTATTTATACCTTCTGAATCCAATTCTCCCTACGCAACAAGAGAACTGTTCGGTTCTGCAAACATATATTGTATCTAGGATATACTGCAACATATCCAACATATAAAGGACTGCTTGCCATCTAGGGGAGGGGGTGGAGGGAGGGAGGGGAAAAAAATCGGAACAGAAATGAGTGTCAATATAATGTAATTATTAAATAAAAAATTTAAAAAAAAAAAAAAAAAAAAAGAGAATTAAGTGCAGAAAGGAAGTACTTCCTATAAGAAGAATTGGGAAAATTGGCTTATGTTGCTCATTCACACAGATGATTGGTACCAAGATGTCAGTTTATTATTCATTCACAATAAGAATTACAATTGGCCAGAAGATCAGCTTTTGAATCAGTTGATTATTAGCTTATGTTCTTACCTCAGAAGAGAAGCTATTAAAATAATAACTCAAATTAAAATATTGTTTATTGTCAATAAATCAGTAAAGTTAGTACTAAACTTATATTATTTCTACTTTATAGATGAGGGAATAGGCACAGAAATTAAAAAAAAAAATTCCCAAGGTTTCTTGGGAAAGTTCTTCATAACTTGCCTCCTATCTACCTTTCCACTCTTCTTATATCTTATATATCTGCAGGTACTTTTGAATCCCAGTAAGATTGGGTTCTTTTCTGTTCCTTGAACAAGACATTCCATCTTCTGATTTCAGGCCTGTTCACTGGCCTTCTGCTATGCACAGAATATTCTTCCTTTTCATCTCAACCTCTGATATCCTTCAACACCCAACTAAAATTCTAATTTTTATAGGAAATATTTTCCAATATCTCTTAATTCTAGTGATTTTCTTGTATAAATTACTTCCTACTTATTCTAAGTGTAGCATGTTTGTACATATTTGTTTGCATGTTGTCCCCCTTCATTAGATTGTGATAGGAAGGAAAATCTTCATTCATTTATTTATTTTTTGTATCTGTAGTGCCAGTGCCTGGCAGAGAAGACAATTAACAAATATTTATTGACTAATTGACTGATTGCTGTGGATGATCATTAGCAAGAGCAATAGACTAGTTTTATGATTCCAATCTACTGTATTTTTTTAAACTAAGGAACAATGCCTCTAAAAAAGCTGATTTAATAACCATAGGCTAGAATAAAAGAATGGAAAAACTTTAAAATCTATGTTTTTCTAATTTATAATAAAGTTTATTAGAAACTTAGGAAAATAATCTAATCAAACTGAGCATACATTAATTTCAGTCAGTTTTATTGTCCTTCTGTTTCAGTTGTTTCTCTTCATGACTCCATTTGGGGTTTTCATGACAAAAATACTGGAGTAGTTTGCCATTTCCTTCTCCAACACATTTTATAGGTAAGATAACTGAGCAACAGACTTAGTGATTTGCCTAGCGTCACATAGCTAGTAGGTATCTGAGGTAAAATTTTATCTCAGGAAGATGAGTTTTCTTGATGCTTAGTACTCTATCCATTATACCACTTAGGGACCTAGCTGCCTTATTAGTCAATTTGATTACCTCTAATCATATAATATTAGAAAAACTCTGACAATTTCTAAGTCCTCAAATCTCTTTTTTAAAAAAAAGACTCTTTGAGGGGTGAAACAAAGATGTTTATTATTACCACTATTATTCAATATTGTAGTAGAAATGTTGATTTTAGTATTAAGAAAAGATAAAGAAATCAAAAGAATTAGAATACACAATGAGGAGATAAAACTATTGCTCTTTGCAAATGATATAATGATATACTTAAAGAATCCTAGAAAATCATCCAGAAACCTACTTGAAACAATTAATAGCTTTAGCAAAGTTGCAAGATATAAAACTAACCCCCACAAATCATCAGCATTTTTATATATTACTGAGTCCAGCAGCAAGAGATAGAAAAAGAAATACCATTTAAAATAACAGTAGACAAAATGAAATATTTAGGTGTTTACCTGCCAAAACAAATCAAAAAACTATATGAAGCAATTACAAAATACTTCTAACACAAATAAAGATCTAAACAATTTGAAGAAAACCAATTGCTCATGGATAAACCAAACTAACATAATAAAAAGACCATTCTACCTAAATTGGTCTGTTTGTTCAGTGCCATACCAAACTGCCAAAAAAATTATTTTATAGAGTTAGAAAAAATAAAAATAAAATTTATCTGGAAGAACAAGAAGACAAGAATATCAAGGGAATTAATGAAAAAAAAAATCCCAGAAAGGATGGTGACCTAGCAATATCAGGCCTAAAACTCTATTATAAAGCAGGAGTTATCAAAACTGTTTGGTACTGGCTAAGCAATAGAGTGGTGGATCAGTGGAATAGATTAAATACATTTGATAAAATAATGACTATGGTAATCTAGTAGTTGATAAACCCTCAAACTCCAGCTTTTGCTATAAGAACTCATAATTTGACAAAAATTGCTGGGAAAACCAGTAAATAATGTCAGAAACTAGGCATAGACCTATATCTCACACCCATACCAAAATAAGGTAAAAATGGGTACATGATTTGGTTCTAAAGGGTAATACCATACACAAATTAGGAAAGCAAGGAATAGTTTAAGTATTATCAGTCCCCTGAAAAAGGGAGGAGTTTATGAGCAAAGAAGAATTAGAAAACATTTTGAAATGCAAAATGGACAACTTTGATTACATTAAATAAAGAAGGTTTTGCATAAACAAAACTAACAGAACCAAGATTCAAAGGGAAGTACAAAGTTGGGAGAGCGGGAATTACAGCCAGTGTTTCTGATGAAGGGCCTCATTTCTAAAATATGTTAATAACAGTGTCAAATTTATAAGAATGCAAGTCATTCCCCAATTGATAAATGGTCAAAGGTTATAAACAGATAATTTTCAGATAATGAAATTAAAGCCATCTATAGTCAAGTGAAAAAATGCTCTAAATCACTATTGAATAGAGAAATGCAAATAACAAAGATGACAGGAAAAGATAATGCTAAATATTGGAGGATATGTGGGAAAACTGGGACACTAATGTATTGTTGGTGGAATTGTGAAATGATCTAGTCATTCTTGAGAGTAATTTGCAACTATGCCCAAAGGGCAATAAAACTGCGCATGCCCTTTTACCCAGCAGTGCCACTATTGAGTCTGTATCCCAGAGAAATCATAAAGGAGGGAAAAGGACTGACATGTGCAAAAATGTTTGTGTAACTTTTTTTGTAGTGGCAAGGAATTGGAAAATAAATAGATGCCCATCAATTGGGGAATGACTGAATAAATCATGGCATATGAATAAAATAGAATATTATTGCTCCATAAAAAATGATGAGCAAGCTGATTTTAGAAAGGCCTGAAAGATTTACATGTACTAATGTTGAGTAAAACAAATATAATCAGGAATACATTATACCCAATAACCACATGATTGTGCAATGGTCAACCATGATAATCTTGGTTCTTCTCAGTGGTCAGTAATCTAAGGCAATCCCAGTAAACTTTGAATAGAAAACACCATATAAATTCAGATAATGACCTCTAATTCTTCTTTGGTGACAAATCCCTTCCTCCTCCACAGATCTGAGAGGTAAACTATCCTATGTTCTTCTAATTTGCTTATAATATCACTATGTCTAGATCATGAACCCATTTTGATCTTATCTTGGTATATGGTGGTAGGTGTGGGTCAATGCCTGGTTTTTGCCATACTAGTTTCCAATTTTCCCAGCAGTTTTTATCAAACAGTGAATTCTTATGCCAAAAGCAGGGGTCTTTGGGTTTGTCAAACACTACTAGAATAACCAATACTGCTATAGATTCCTCCCTGTAGATTCTCCAGAGCACCAGCTCAGGTCAGCACTGACTGCACTTGGCCCACCTTCCTCTGTGCCCAATTGAAACAGACCTTTTCTGGAGAACTTTGAAATTATCTTCTGCTAATAATTTGTTGTACTCCCAACATTTGTGGCTTTTGCCTGTCCAGAACTAATTCAGAAGCTAGATTTGGTTATTATACTGAGGGTCATGGGATGAGGTCAGAAAGAAACGTGTGTCCTCTCCACCATCTTGGTTCCATCCCCTAGATTTGCAAATAATAATGCTTAAATAGAATACATTTCTCAAAGTGATACCATGATCAATAAAAACCTTATTATTATTATTCACATTTTATACATAAAGATACTAAATTTCAGAAAGAATAGATGACTTTAAAAGATTTGAATTAGAGTTAAGACTTGATACCCCATATCTTGATTCCAATATGAGAGTGCTTTACATTAAACAACTTTTCTTGATGACAGTCATATAAGAAGGCCAAGTGAAAAGAATGTTTTGATAGTTATGTTCTTTCATAGAAGCTAGACTTTTTTTGAAAGAATTTTTCAGGTGTGTTTTATACTTTTTTGCAATGATCCATTACTACCTTTTCCCATAACCAAATTACTAAATTTTGGGGAAGCTTCCAAAACTGATTTCATCACTAAAATTAAACTGTTGTAAATGTCAATACACCTTTCCCCATATACTTTGGAGCACACGTTACATTATGTATAAGCCATTTGACCTTATGCACAATACCACTCGGTATATCATTATTAGAATTATATAGTAACCTCTGTGCAGTTTTACTGGCCTGATAGCTTACCTTGAAGTTTGTATAGCCGGTATTAATGTCAAAGACTCAAAAAATCATCATTACTGCTCAAATGATTGAGGTTACATTCGTTTTTTACTTTTTTTTTCTTTTTTGTGACCAGAGGAAGAACAGTAAATAATTTATATTCACTATTCCTTCTAGGGTATCATGACGTTTTCAAAGTAGACATTTGCTAGTAATATTAAGCCACTTTTTGTTTGTTAAATTCTGTTTTCAATTTGAACCTAGTGGTATTTTTTTTTTTTTTTTGGCGAGGGGAGGGGAAATATCAGGGCTAAGTGACTTCACACAACTAGTTAGTGTTAAGTGTCTGAGGTCAGATTTGAACTCAGGCCCTCCTTACTGTAGGGCTGGTGCTCTATCCACTGCACTATCTAGTTCCCTCAGGTGTATTTTTTCTCATTACAAGTTCTGATTTTGTAGTTTAGCTGAGTTTGAGTCTATTAGCATTCTAGAACACCAGGCTTTTCAATCCTCCACTATCTCTCAAACTCTATCCAAGCTTGTATTTGTTCCTTTCATGATGCCATCTATCCATTTCATACTCATCTCATACACTTGTGGAAATATGTATAGAGGAATTGCACATATTCAACATAGATTGTATAACTTTCTAACTGGGGAGTTTGTGAGGAAGGGATTGGAAAAAAAAATTAGAACACAGGGTTTTGTAGGGGGTGAATGTCAAAAATTATCCATGTATATATTTTGAAAATAAAAAGTTTTAATTAAAAAAAAATTAATTCTGCTTGAGAAAGAGAATTTGGTTGATCAAAATCAGCAAAGTAGCATAGTATTATTGAAAAGAGTTGCATTTGAAGTTTAAAAAGCTGGGTTCAAATCTCAGTTGTACCTTGTACCTTGTACACTCTAACTTTAACTCCCTATGCCTCAGTTTCCTCATCTATAAAGCAAGAGCCCTTTCCTTAAATGTACTATATAACAATACTTCCATAATATTTGTGATTTCTTTCTAGTTTTCTTCTCCTGATCTATTGTCTTTATACAAAATTATATGACAAAATATGGATAGAGATTAAACAACAATTGCTATTGTGAAAGCATGTTAGAGCAATAAGTTAATCCTTGTATAGTTTTTATGTTCACTCATACTTCTTTCTGGGTAGTATCCTGTCCTATTTACTTTGTTTCAATCTTGCCTTACCTTTCTTACTCAACTCTACCCTATATAATGACACACTGTGATACATTATCCAAAATTCTTCAAACATATTAGTGAGTTCAAATGTTGAGTTCTTGTTCTTCTTTAAAATATTATAAAAGTTCTCTCTGGGTGCCTTCCCTGGAATCAGGATTTTATCGGTGTGGTCATCTTCTTCCCAAATGCAGCCAGGTGATGAAAGTTCAGATCTTTTATTATCTCCAATATAGCCCAGTTAGCTTAGAGGCCTATCTCTCTGCTTGGTTCCAAGAGCTCTCTCCGAATGTCGCCAAATCCAAAGGTCTGGTCCCTCTGCTTTCTTCTGCCTCCAACCAGCACAGAGATGGAATGAATCTCTGAAATCTCGACTTGTAGCTTCTTCACTCTGAAGAACTCCTTGACTGGCCCATTGAAACTCTATTTATGCTAGTGCTCTCTGGCCCAAAGAGCTTCAAGGGAGTTGTGAACTCATTGAACTCCAATGAGTAAAGGTGTGAACACAAGCCTTGTATTAATTAGTTCTACTTAGTACCTTGTTTCAGGTTCTGCCCAAAACATCTTCTTGTAAGATTAGATCAACTCTAATTAGTTAGCAGTTAGTAAGGATTCCAACAATCAAGACTCAGTAATATATATTTTTAAAAAGGAAACATGTCCTCTGTATATTATCTGTAGACCTCCCATTTTTCAAAGAGGTGAAATAGAAGTATCTTTCTTTGAGCCACGTTGTGATCTATAATTTTGTAGCATTCATTTTTGATTTTTTTTTTAGTAATGTTTCTTTCTACTGATTTTGTTGTAGTCATAACACACATTTTAGCTCTTTTTGCCTCAATCTATCTCAGTTTATATAAATCTTTCCATATTTCTCTTTATTCATCACATTTCTTACAGCAAAATAATATTCCATTTTAGCTACATACCACAATTTCTTTATCCATTTTTTCTAGTATAAAATATAAATTACTTAGGAAAGAACTTTTTAAAAAAATAAAAACTGATAAGAAAAATGCATTTTAAAAAATCAAATTTTATCACACCCCTGGAAATAAGAAAAGATGTGAATAAGTCAATATTGTAGGGATTTTATGAAGATAGGATTCTCATTTTTCTGGTACAGTCTTTGTAGAATTGTTTATCAATACCACCAGTCAGGAAATAAATGTAGAATTACACATATAAATCAATCATTCAAACAATAAGCATTTAAGAATCTGCTTAAGATTAGCAATTAATTAAGAATAGAATATGAATTCTGGGGATTAAAAGAAGCAAAAGATAGCGCCTGCCTTCAAGTAGTTTACTATTGAATGAGGGACAAACTGTACAAACAAATTAATAAAATTCAAACTACTTACAATATAAATAGGAACCAATTACTAGAAGAAAGGAATTGGAACTAAGGTGGCTGGGGAAAATCTTCCTGTAAAAGATGGAATTTTAGTTGGACTTTAAAGAAAAAACATAGAAGTTTTAAAATTTTAATACTTTTAAACCCAGAGCTTATATTAGTAGGCTTGTACCTTTAAAATGTTGAGAAGAAAATCCTTAAATGAACCAAAATGTTGATAGTAACACTTTGTGTAACACCAAAGAATTAGAAACAAAGTCAATATGAATCTTTTTGCTATTGTTAAAATATGTTTTTATAATTTTTAAAAATACTCCTTTCTTTTAAAATTGAATTCCAAATCTCTTCCTCCTTCCCACATATTCCATACCTACTGAAAAAAAAGAAACATATCAATTATAACATGAAAATATATAAAGTATTTTCATATTAAGCATATTGAAAAAGTAATGTGAGAAAATTATACTTCAATTTGCACTCAGAACTTAAGATTTCTCTCTCAAAGTAGATAGCATTTTTTGCATCATGAATCCTCTGTAAATTGTCTTGATCACTGTATTGAAGAGAATAGCTAAATCTTTCATAGTTAATCATCATGATAGCATTACTATTGTTATGCACATCCCTGTTTTTATCACTTCATTTTTCATCAATTCACAAAGTGTTGCCATAATTTTTTTGAAACTACCCTCATTTCTTATAACTTTATATTACTCCATCACAATAATATGTCACAATTTATTTCACCATTCCCCAGTTGATGAACATTCCCTTACTTTTCAATTCTTTGCAACCACAAAAGGAGATAGTATAAATATTTTAGTACATATGGGTCCTTTTTCTTTTTCTTTAGTCTATTTGGGTACAGACTTAGTAGTGGTATTGCTATGTAAAAGGTTATTCAAGTTTTATAATTCTTTGGGTTTATTTCTAATTATTCTCCAGAATGGTTGGAACAAGTTTCCAAGTCTGCCATTAGTTTATTAATGTTATTTTCCCTCATCTGTGGTAGCATTTGTTATTTCTGATATGTGTGAGGTCTTACTTTAGGGTTGTTTTAATTTATGTTTCTCTAATCAATACCAATTTACAGCATTTTAAAATATGACTATAGAAAGCTTTGATTTCTTCTTCTAAAAACTGCATGTTCATAATTCTTTTATCATTTTTAGTAGAAAAAATCTTTTTTATAAATTTGACTCAATTCTTTATATTTTGAAAAATGAGGCCTTTAGCAAGAATTTTTAAAATTACTTTATTGTCTATGCTTCCTTTTAGCAAAATGTAGTTTCTGTGAATGATTTACTTAAATCTATTTTTGCTTTGTTTTATCTGAGATAATGAATGTTCTGCCTGCCTTTTATAATTTAGCTGAAGCATACTAAGATCTATTTCAGCTCCTTATTTTAAATCTGTGTGTATTTTTCTGTTTCAAGTTTTTTGTTTTTTTTTTGTTTTTTGTAAACAAGTTATTGTCCCATTCTGAGTTCTAATCCATTCTGTGGTCTGCTTCTGTTTTATGGATTAGTTCATTACATTCACAGTTATAATTATTAATAGTCTTTCCCATTTTCTTATTTTCTTCCATTTATGCTTCTCTTTTTACCCTGCCCCTCCATAGAAATCTGTTGTATCTCACTGTCTTCCCTAATCTGCCCTCTCTTTCATTATCCACTCTTTTTCCTTACTCCTTAATTCTCTTAATTCCCTTTGGAATAAGGTATGTTTATATACCCAATTGAGTGTGATTGTATTCTTCCCTCTTGGAAACAATTTCCAAGCATTGTCTGCCATTACCACCCTCATTTTCCATTTCATTATAAAAGCACTTCCTTTCAGGTCTCTTTTAAGTGGAATAATTTCCCCAATTCTACCTTTCCTTTCCCTCTTCTCCCAGTTCCTCTCTCTTTCTCATCCATTTATTTATTTTTTTGAAGATCATCTCAATATAATTAATTCACACCCATGCAAACTATGTATTTATACTGCTTTTACTTGCCCTAATAATGATAAAGTTCTTAGGCATTACATGTATTATCTTCCCATATAGATATGTAAACAATTTAATTTTATTGATTCTTATGATTTCATTTCCATGGATACCTTTTTATATTTTTCTTAAATCTAATGTTTAAATGTAATATTTTCTATTCCTCTGCTGTGTTCATCAAAAATGTTTAAAGCTTCTCTATTGCATTAAAAGTTCATTCTCCCTTCTTCCCCCAAAAAAGGACTATGCTCAGTTTGTTGGGCAGGTTGTAATAGCAGTTCCTTTATGTTCAGGAATATCATATATAAGCTTTCTTTCACTCCTTTAATGTGACAACTGCTAAATCTTTTATGATCCCAATTGGTTCCATGCTATTTGAATTGTTCTTTCTGGTTTCTTGTAATATATTTTCCTTGGCATTAACATTATGGAATTTGGTTCTAATATTCCTGGGAATTTTTATTGTGGTATCTCTCAAAAGGGAGGTGATCTCTGGAGTTTTTAATTTCTTTTTTATTTTCTGAATCTAAGATATTAGTCCAGTGTTTCCTGAAAACTTTTTGAAATATGATATCTAGGCTCTTTCTTTGATAATGAATTTCTTATAGTCTTATACTTCTTAAATTATGGGTTTTTTTTTTTTTTTAAATTTGTTTTCCAGGTCAGTTTTTCCAAAGAGATATATCATGTTTACTTCTATTTTTTTCATTTTTTTAAACTTTGTTTTATTGTTTCTTGATGTCTCATAGACATCATCAGGCTCTACTTCTAATGTTTTAATGTTTAAGGATTTATTTTCTTCAGGGAGACTTTATACTACTTTTACAATTTTGCTAATTCTGCTTTTTAAGGAGTTTTTTTCTTCAGTGAATGTTTGTGCTTACTAAGCTGTTAAATCTTTTTTCACAATTTTCTTAGATTACTGTCATCACCGCTCCCCCACTTTTTCCTCTACCATTCTTACTACTTCATTTAAATCTTCTAGGAATTCTTGCTAAGCTTGTAGCTCATTGGGAGTGGTGTGTGTGTGTGTGTGTGTGTGTGTGTGTGTGTGTGCGCGCGCGCGCATGTGTGTGTTTTCTGGAGGTCTATACATTTTTGGTGCTTCCAAAGTAGATTGATCTATGTAGAGCTGGTCTCCAGGGCATGGCCCCCATCTTGGTATCACAGATTCCCCCGATAACTTTCCTTATAAGTTGTCTTTAGGTAGAAAAATGTCTCACTCTGATTTTTCATTTGTTTTGTCACTTTAAAATTTGTTAAGCATGATTTTTAGATTTGGAGGAGATTGTTGGGAGAGTTCAGCTGAGTTGCTGCCTCTACTCTGCTCTCTTGACTCTTTAGCTGCAGTCTTTTAAATGGCATTATCTCAAGTGTCTTCAATCCACTTCTCATTCAGTTATCCAAGTGGTATCCTGAACTACAGGTCTAACCATGATAGTCCTCTACTTAATAAAGTCCAGTGGCTCCCTTTTGTTTCCAGAAGTAAATGCAAATTCCTCTTTTTAACATTTAAAATTCTTTACAATCTAGTTCCATTCCAGCCTTTCAGTAAATTCCCTGATTTTCTTACATAAAATTTCTCTTTTTTTGTGTCTTTGTACTCTCTTCTCATTTCTCTTTCCTATTTCTTACCATCTCTAATTTTCATCAAAACTCAGCTCAAATTTCATTTCATATATTAGAGTTTTCCTTATCTCTCAGTTGCTCATGCCTTTCTTATATCAAGTAATCTTTCATTTGTTTTCTATATATTTATTTTTCTACATTCAGTACATGTTGGCTTTTCTTATTGAATACAACCTTCTCTTTGACTCTGGTAAAGGTTTTATTTTTTGTCTTCATATCACAACTATTTGGCATGGTAGCTGGATATATTAAAGATTTAATATATAGGTATTAACTAATTGGGTCAAAGAAAAATGAAAACATCCTTGATGCTTATATGTACTTTCCTATAAACTTATTGTTTATTTTCAATAAAATTTGAGCTCCTTGAAGACAAAGATGAATATTTTCTTCATAAGCCTATGACTTACTACAACATATTAAACATGTTAGTTGAATGAAATAAAATTGGGTGAGAACTACCTCATCTGTTTTAAAATCTAAGAAAATATGAAAATTTTTGTCAGCTCTTTTCATTTGACATTCTTGCCTACTTGCTTTTCCATATGAAGTCCATTATGATTATTCCTTTGAAGATCTATATTGGAATTTTCTGGGTGAAACTACTAGAATGATTTGCCATTTCCTTCTCTAGTTCATTTTGCAGATGAGGAATTGAGACAAAAAGGGTTAGCGTCTAAGCTAAGATCACACAGTAAGTATCTAAGGCTGAATTTCAACTCATGAATATGAATCTTCCTGATTCCAAACTGAATATTCTATCTACTGTGTCACCTAGCTGCCCATGATTATGTATAGTTATTATAGAAAAGCTAAAGATTTTGATTGATATTACATTGAGCTGATGAAGACATCATAGAGACTAAAGGGACTATTCATTATTAATTAGTTTTATCATATTTCTGAGAGTTACAGACTTTTAGACAGTTGTTTAGAAATTGTATAAATATTTTAAAGAGTCAATTTGATATGTTATATTGGAATAATTTCCAAATAACCATCTTTGGGCATCTAACTCTATTGAAACAACTTCCAAACAATCTCAAAGTTTTGTGATTGTATTCAAAAAATCTCCCACATAACACTCTTGAGTTTATACTTACATCAAAACAATTTCTAAATAGGCATTTCAGATTTCACAACCATTGTGTGTTAAAACTCATTTATAATCATTAGTCCCAATAGGATTTTCTGGTTAACTTCTACTTATTCAATTGCTCAAAAGTCACAGTAGATTGAAGATAGAATCAATGATCTCTCTTTAGATATTAACATTATTTTGGAATTTAATCTCAGCTAAACAGAGCTTTCAAGATAAGAACTAGGAATTTTTACTGCATGCTTCTGTTTAATTGGGGAGCAAATTAACTTGGACATAGAAATAAAACAATTATTAAATGTGGGTGAGACTTGTACAAATCTTCACTGTTTGGTCATGTGCAGAAGGAAGGCAAAGCCTGTAATTCTAGACATAATACTAATAAACCATAAAGTTGTTCCCTTCTTCCTCAGAGTGTTATGGACAAGTGAAGGAAGAGATTTCTTTAAAACATTCTTAGTTTCTTGGTCTCAAGTAAATGATTGAAAAATTGCTTTGACAGCTGTTTTGAATAATAAATATGTTCTTAGGGTCATCACTATCCATTCATGTTGTGAAACATAAGTCATTTAAGGTATATTTTAAAGAATCTATATGACATAGCTCTTTCTATGGGATCCCTCTTCCTTTTTTGTAAAACAGTTATGTGAAGCTTTTCTTCTATCACAAAATAATCATCAACATACAAATGGACAAGCTAGATAAAGGGAGAAAAATTAATGCTTCTGAAGAGACAAGTTATTTTACTATTTGCCGAATGCTTATATCTCAAGTCTTATTTTCCTTGTTGACAGTCACTGTCTGGTGAAAACATTCCTTTCCAGGAACATGAATCTTGTCCATCCATCTCTGAAGTAATGCTGTGATCTGACAGAACAGTTTGCTAAGCTAACACTTAGGGAGCAAAGGATGGGAGAATTCCTTCCAGCACAAAGTTAATGATCTGTGACATCCCTTTATGAGACAACACACACACACACACACACACACACACACACACACACACACGATAGCTTATATTAAGGTTTGCATATACTAGGTATGAATTTCTTTAAATAAAGATGCTGAGAAGGAAAAAAAAAGAATTACATGCACAACCCATAATACTGGTTACTGTGTATCTTTCTTGCCTTATCCATCACTTAAATCTTACATGGAAAAATAAATTTAAATACTACAACAGGAGAATATTATAAGTTCCAAGTGGTGGCACTGTTTTATAAGAGAAGACCTGTGTTTAAGTCTCAAATGGATTTAGATATGTGACTATGAGCAAGTAACTGAATTCTCTGGGTCTCAGTTGTCTGATCTATAAAATGGGGATAATACCATTTATTCATCAGATTGTTGAAAAGAACAAAGAGATATCTTTAAATTGCTGTCTATATGCTACTTTACATAAGAGACAGTATTGTATAATGGTTAGAGAGTCAGCATTGCTCAGATAATCTGTATTTAAGTCCTACTTTTAAATCAATCAAGTATTTCAGGCAATTGCCTAAGAGTATTAATTGCAGAAAAGGTAATTGTTCTGAATTGATACTGGGTGCTCCCTAGAAAGATAAAATCAGAGGTCTAGTAAAAAAGTGGATGAGTGAATGAATGGATGGATGGATTTTAATTAGAGAGGGAAAATGATACACTCATGGATACAAAGCTGGCCTTTGAGTCAGCAAGATTTGAAATTTAGTCCTGCCTTCAACACAAACTATGTGACTATGGACAAATCAATTAACTACTTAGGGTTTTCAAGCAATTTTCCAGAATTGTAAGATTCAGAGAAGATGCAGATTTATATTTGTAGAGGGAGTTTTCTCATGACCAGTTCCCTAACTAAGGAAATCCCAAGTTTGATTCAAAAAATGAATATCAGTTACAGTCATTAATAGTGATACTTTCTGGTACTAAATTGATACAGTAATTCTCTGTTTTCATGCATTCTTACAGCAATTACTTTTATATTTGGATTCTAGGTACTTTGATTATTTTTCCTATCATGCACAATTATTGATCTTTTTCTTCATGGTAAAATGACATTTTGGAGTCAAAAGAAATAGTTATGCTATAACTATTTTACAGATAGCAGCAGTAGGCAAAGTGTTAATGTGAGTATTTTCATCCCTGCTATCCCCGGTCTTCACTGTATCTTAGTGCAACATATTGAAATTTTAGTTCTGAAAATTAAACCAATTTGGACTGTGTATCCTTTTGCTAATCTGTGAAATTTAAAGGCAGCACAATATTGGAGAAAAAGCAATGAATTTGAAGCAAAGAGTTTTAAATTTTCCTTTCATCTTTGTTTCTGTATAACCTTCAGCAAGTCAATTTGGCTTCATTTCCTTTATTCATAAAATAAAGGGGTAGTGTACATGATAACTAAAATTTCTTACAGATCTTAATCTTATGACATTTCCCCTCTGAGAATATCTCAGGAAAAAATTACTTCATTTTTATAAAATGGAGGTAAGAATACTTCTATTAATTAACTTCCAAGGTTGTTTCAGAATTTTTAAAAATTGTTGTTATTGAAATTATAAAGAATTAAAGTATGCTAAAAACTACTAAAGCGTTTGGTTATTATTAATCCTTATCACTATCATCATCAGTACAAACTAACCCACACAGTAGAACCCTTTCAACATTTCTCTGTTTGCTTGCCTTGGGTTATACAACCTTTATCTTTTCTCCTAGTGTAGTAGCTTGTTTTGGTCTTGATTATTACAGATGATTCTGACTGTCAAATTATATATATTAATCATTGCTAGGCATGCAGTACTATCATAGGCTCTATAGTAAGCAAATTATGAATTTTTCTTTGCTCATATCTCACCTACTCTTGTAAACATCATAAGAGTGTTCATTAAAGAGTCAGTTTACATTACTCCTTACATTAGACTTTTCTGGTTCCTAAAATGTTTCCTGAGTTAAAGACCCATTTACTAGTGCCTTGAGTTAAATGTGAAATGACATTAATTCCTTCGGATTCTAGGATACTGTTTGGTAAGTTATTGCTTTAGTGTACTCCATTGAAATATCATTGGAGAGTTAATGAATTCTAGAATGAATACAGTTTCCAAGCATGTCTAACACTGGAAAATGCTGATTCCCTTTCTTCTTTGCTTCAGTTCCACTTCTACTCTCTATCTCTCCAATAGAGTGGGATTTTGTTTGAATTGTAAAAGGTATCATTTAAGCAATAATGATCATGTCCACATGTTAAAGATGGTTTTTGGATGTGAGAGACATTAAATTAAACTAGTATGTGTTGGGATAATGTGTCTTGTATCAGACTGTTACCAGTTCTCAACAAGGAAATTTTTCATTTTCTTTTCCATGTTTTAACATGTCATTGTTCAGATCATTGTACATTTAAAAACAGGTTCATTGTTACCAATAAAAGCAATATTGCTTTTATTTCCTCTCATTGATTTTGTGCAATTTCTTTGTTAGAACAATCTAGCAAGACCTTAAAATAATTTGAATACAATAACATATCATGTTCATCAAAGAAACCTGAAAGAGATTCTCAATGAAAGAGGTTATTTTTTGGTACAAATAATTTCAAATCCATCTAAAGTTGAAAAAGAAATTATTAAAAATCATCCCTGAAAAGAAAACTTATTAAATATGCCAGAACACAATGACTATTTCAGTTTAACAACATCATATAAAAGACTGGTTAATTTTGAACTCCACAATCAAAAGGAGTGGTATTATATGTACAATGTGTGTACATATGTGTATGTGTATATATACACACACACAGAGAAAACCCACATGAGCCAATTCAAGAAGAACTTTATAGGCAGTATCAAAAACTCATCATAGTACAACAACTAAAGTAATAGATTAATTAATTTAGAGGTTGGAGGGATCTCAGAAACCATTAAGTTTAAGCCTCCCCTTTGCAGATGAAAGAAACAGGCCCAATGATCATGGGATTTGCTCATTTGTGGGCTAGGATTTGAATTCAGCTCCTCTTACTCTAGAGGCAAGGTTATTGTCACACTGCCAGAATACATTGATGTATCAGGGTCCTGTGATGGTGATACTACCTTCTTTCCTGATGGCTTCCTCTCACTCCTTCAAAAATATTTTATAAGAAGGAAGACATAGGTCCTAGCCCCATAGGAAACTCCCACTGAGTAATCATCTCTGCCAATTCAAATCCATAACTCCATATTCATTTTATATGCCCATTTGTATCTATGCTATCTCTATGAACTGAATGTAAACTCAATCAGAGCAGGATTGATTTCACTTTTGCTTTTGTATCCCCAGAGTCTGACATATAGTAGGTGCTTAATAAATGATTGATTCATTAAAAAAAAAAGAAAAGTGTAAGAGCAAAAGGTAAGTTCTCTCAAGCTGGAAAATTTTCAAATATTTATTTTCTTATGAAGGATATATCTCTTGTCTAGGGACCAGCTTAATTAAATCATAACATCATCAGCAAGTGATAATTTTAAAAATCTATAACAACTTAAAAATTTAATTCAGTTAAATAATATAACAAAACAAACTCTTAAGTACCCAGTCTGTACAAGGTGCTGTTATAGGTATTGAGAAATAGTCCTTGTCTTCAATACTGTGCCTTCTGCCAAGGAGATATAACACATACAGAAAGATAAATCCTATGTATTCAGAATAATTTCAAAAGGAAGAGAGCAAGGAGTTAGTCATGGGGAGAGCATAAAAGCCTCAGGCTATCTACTAATGAAGCTAGAGGTCTCCAAGTTTATCTGTTAATGGGTGGAGGGTATAGCATTGGTGAAGAGAATCCCATTACCAATAAAATAGCAGATCTTTGAAGTTTGTTTTAATAAAGTTAGGTTTTAATGCAAAAACAAAAGAAATAACTATAAAATCCTTTCATTCATCAGTTTCCTTTTTTTCTTAGCCCCTGGAATATTTCTGAGTAACTTAGAAAGGACTTGAGTGCTATAAAATACAAATTCAAGTTATATTGAAACAAATTAGCAAAAAAAAAAATTTATCAAGCTTTACCAAATTCATGATCAGCCTTAGTAGTTATATATTAATAACTGAAAAAAAATGTATTATTAAATGGATAAAATTAACATGGAAAAGAATAGCGGATCTTAAAAGGACAAAAATATTTCCTATCCAAAAAGAAATAGTGTGATATTTTGATTTTTTAAAAGCCTTCAGCCTATCTAGAGGCAGACAAAGATTCAAAATGACCCTGATGTTTAAGACATTCAAGCCCATCATTATGCACTTACAATGCACTGAAATCTTGAAAAGGTCTGCTGCCATCTTGTGAATATACATAGTACTCTCTAAATATATCAGCCTTATCCTTGATACTTGTACCCTTAGCTTTTTAAAACTATAAACAATTAGCATAGCAACAACAAGAATGTCCTTTTTAAAAAAAAAAAATTGGGAACAGTCATCTTAAGCATCTTTTTTTTTTTTTCTCCTGAGGCAATTGGGGTTAAGTGACTTGACCAAGTCCCACAGCTAGGAAGTGTTAGGTGTCTAAAATCAGATTTGAATTCAGGTCCTCCTGACTTCAGAACTGGTGCTCTATCCACGCGCCACCTACCAGCCCTTCCTTTATTTCTTAAAAGCAAATATGACATACAGAGGGCAACCCAAAGTATATTCAAAATTATTTGAAGAGGAATAGAATAGCAGTATTTACTCATAAAGAGAGAAGAAAAGCTCCATGTTTAGAAGCTATGTCTTCATTCTTTCCATACTCAGTATGGATGAATGAAATGCTTAGTAGAAATAGCAAGTGAGATATTCAATTTAATCAATATTTATTAACTTCCACTCTCTATCCCCCACTACACAAGCATATATATGTATCTTTCTTGCTAATAATGAGTATTTTCACCTAGAAATATGCAAATGAAATTGATCACACATTTTCAAGCAGTTATTTGGCTGAAAATACAATATAGGGCATACTACAGTGGGATGGAAATCTATGAGCTCAGAGTTATGTTCTTGACTGTCATTAACTTGCAGTTAAATCTTTTTTAATTATTTATTTAAATTAGAATCTTAGGACAGTAGAGCTCAAAGAAAGCTTAAAATAAATCTGTTCCTCTCCTGAATTTTACAGAAAAGGAAACTGAGACTCAAAAAGAAATATTTGCAGTTACATAAGTATTTTTAGAATTAGAACTAAAGAACAAGCCTTGTTTCTTCTTCTTTGCTTCTTCTCATATACAATGTAGTTCATAGATTTAGAGATTGATGGAATCTTATTTTTTTCATTTAATATTTTATTTTCCCCAAGGGACATGTGAAAAATATTTATTATTTGTTTTTAAAACTGAGTCCCAGATTCTCTCCCTTTTTTCCTTCCCAACCCTACTCCCCATTAAAAAGGTACATATGAAGTTATTCAAAACATTTCCATAAAAGCCATGTGAAAGAAAACATGTTTTCTCTCCAGTTCCCCCCCCCCAAAAAAAAAAAACCCTTAAGAAAAATAATTTTTAAAGTATTCTTCAAACTATACTAAGACACAATAAGTTCTTTCTTGGTATGGATAGCATTTTTTCATCTTAAGTCCTTCAGAACAATATTGAATCATTATATTAGTGAAAACATTCATTAGCTGATCATCTGACAATATTATTATTACTTTGTAAATAGGACATTTCACTTTGCATGAGCTATTGGAAGTATGTCTTGGTTTTTTCTGAGTGTCATTTGAGGGATCTTAGAAGCTATATTACACAATCTTCTCATTTTATAGATGAGAAAACAGGAGCCTAGATTTGTTAAATAACTTGCTTTAAGTCATATAATTGGTAAGTGGTGGAATTGGGATTTATCTCCATCTACCACACTGCTTTATGATAATCTGTACTAGCAGTTTTAAACCAGAGATCTACATTCCCCAGAGCAGTCCATGGAAAGATGGGAAAAGAAACAACTTTATTTTTGTCAATATCCAACTGAAATTTTGTGTTTCCTTCAGTTATTTGAAAATATTACTTAGAGAAGGCATCCTTAAGTTTCATGGAACTATCAAAATGGCATGTACAAAAAGGTTAAAAACCTTTGATCTAGACCAACTCCTATGTGTAAAGATCAGAAATCTAAAGTCTAGGTGCGATAAATAAATGCTAATTTACACAGTTAATTAATGTCAGAATTAGCAACAAAGCCCTAGTCTCCTGACTTACTTTTGTTAGTCTTCAAAAAGTATATATTAATTCTGAAATCAACTAAAATTGATAAAGTTCCAATGGATCACTTTTTTCTATTATCTTTTTATACACATTTCCATTATATCTATATAATAGCCTCAGTTTGGTCTCTTCTAAAACAAGACTCATTCCAGTTCTAATATTCTATGGGTTCTCTGTTTACTTTCAGTTCCAATAATGGAATCTTCAAGAATCAGTTAACATTCAATTGCCTCTATACATTTTCTACCACTGCATCATGGTTTTCTAGCAATGTTGTGACTTAAATTACATTCTGTATTCTGTGTTGGGCTCAATCATGATTTTTTAGAAGATCTTAAAATCATTTGCTTTTAACTTTTTTTTTTCACTTGATGAAGACCAACAATCATCATTACTGCTACTAACATATCACTGTTTTTGTACTATGATTTCTCATCTTTATTCATCTGTTCACATCTTTCCAGAGTTATCATTTCTGTTTGTTGCAATTAGTTACAATCATTTGCAATCCTATCCATCCTATAAGTGTCGATTTTAATGCTACCCTCTGTCATGAAGATTTACTTTTCATGTACCCTCTCAGTTAGAAATGACCATTTCTCTCCTTGGACTTCATCTACCATTTTCATTGTACCTCTCATATATATATATATATATATATATATATATATATATATAATATATATATATATTTTGCTTTGCAATAGATGTATGTATATGTCATATGTCCTCCTAGGATCAGTACTAAATAAATCCTATGAAAGTTGGACTCATCTTTTTTTTTTTTTTTTTTTTTTTAATCCGGGTATTTTCTACATTTTTTATCACAAGACACTGTATATAATAGATACTTTAAAAAAAAACCCTTTTAAGATTGAATTGAAATACATATTTAATTTTCACTATTTCACTCAGGCCTTTTGCCTTCAACAATTTAGAAATGGTTTATTTGTTTTTTGTGTTTCTAGTTCAACAATGAGTCAGCAGTTTATGTCTATGGAGATAAAGGTAGCATTATCGGATGATACATGACCTTTTCCTGTAAATTCTATTCTCCATATGTTAATGTATAGAAATTACAGAAAAGCCATTCAAAAATGTCATCAAAAGCACTTGCTAAAAGTATTTAATGATAAATAGAAAAAAAATTGATGGATAAAAATGATGCATTAAACAAATTTTTAAAATTTGTTTTGGTAATTGATTTAACACACTTGAATATACAAAGAAATAATAAATGGCTTAGAGAGAAAGATTAATATAGTGGAAAATAACAATTGTAATAATAATTAATGGAATGGAAAATAAAAATGTAGATGTCATTTTCTTCATCTAAAATTCTTGGAAAAGTTAAAAAGAACTTATTTTGTTTTTTTAATGACCTCTTTATCATAGACCAGAACAATGGTCATTCTCCCGATGCAGATTTAGATGGTTGATAAAATTTTTGAAATTATTTCCCAGTGAATTCTTTGGTTTCTCCCTAATTTTCTTAAAGGTGTCTTTCTTTTAGAATGAGAATATAATTTAGGTAAGGGGATTTCTAAATGTCCTACTCTTCCAATTTGACTCCAAAGAATCACCGAGATAATTTTCAATCTTCCTTCAATGCACTTTAGAAAAGTAGCACATTTGATGATTGGGATAGAACTGATTTCTTGCCTGGGGTCTTGATTTGACCGTGTTTAAATAAAGTTCTTCACGAACTCAATATTAAATTCTATTTACTTTAATGAAAAGTGGCTTCATGAAGCAATATTTGCAGATTCTTAGCAAGGAATGTAGTATGGAATATCAGTTTACTCAAGTCTGATCCTTTCATCAAGTTGCGCTAATAATGAAATAAGGTGAAAAGAATTTTTATAAACTAACTATTTTTATTTTTGGTTTGCTAAAAAAGTGAAGTATTAGAACCTGTTTCAGAGATTTAAAGTAATAGAAATGTAGATTTTAAATAAAGATTAATAGCACTAATGACTTACATCCACCCTGAGAATAATGTTCTAATGCATTTTAAATTTAATAATAATGTTAGATTTGAAAAGCAGTGTTCACCAATGTTTTAACACATGGAAATCATCAGAGTGCTAGTTACACCCTTGTAACTGAAGCCAAAATCATCTCCACCCTGTTTTGGAGATACAGTGAATTTAATTTAACATCAAGAATAAATTTGGTCTTAGTAGTTGGGCTATGTGGTTAGGAACATAAAGAAGGAAAAATATATTTTGGAAAGTATTTTGAGGGGTCTTATCTCAGCAGGACAATTTATAATTAGCTATTTGGGAAAATGCCTTTAACATTGTATAATATTCTTTGTTATTATCTTTTTTACTTACAAATAATTTATGTATGTCTGTGTATATATATATGTGTGTGTGCGTGTGTGTGTTTGTGTGCACATATATGCAATGCAACTGCACGATGGCACATACTTCCAAAGTCATAGAGAAACTAATTATTAAGTTGGTTATGTAGTATGAATGCAATATAACTTAAATGTTCTATTATATTCCATAGATACTTCACTTATAAACATGAATGTATAAAGAGGGAAGAATTGACCATAAATAGAAAAATAAAGGATACATTAAAAAACATAAAAAGCTAATATTTTTAAAAAGGCATACTTTTAACCTATCAAAGAGGAAAAACTGATTTTTTTTTTAACAAAGTAATGTCATTTTAGCTCCCATTTAGCTCCCAGCCTTAGCACTGTAGAACATTTTGAATAATCCTCAAGTTAGATACATTTCTAAAAATTTCCCAGGGGCAAGAGGGAAGAAATAAATATATAAACAAACCTTGACCTGGCAAGGAAAGCAATTAAAAGCATGTTCAGAACACAAGTACTTGTTTCAAATACAATGGCTGCAACTCCCTGGATACAACTGAGCCCTGACAACTAATGTGATGTTCTTACTGAAACAGAAAAACATGGATAAATGGAGGGATAAGATAATTTAAGAATGCTGAATATCTACAGAAAATTAAAGTTGTTAATGCCTTGATAAAAAGGAATCTATTATATGAAGAGAATCAAAAACATCCAGATAATGTGTTACTCACATTTCCAGAACAATAGAATATAATAGGTGAGCATTTCTTCTTCTTCATGCCCTTCATGTGGATTTTTGACAGAATTCTTCCATTTAGGGGAAGTGATAACCTATCCTTTGTAAAAACAGGAAATGAATAGAAGTCTTTAATTATTCTTGTGGAAAACTCTTGGATTTGGAGAGCTGGGAGGAAAGTTAGAAATCATTTAATTGGATTCTTCTTGCTTCATATATGAGAAAACTGAGGCAAAGAAATTTTAAAAGGGAACCCAAATCAAATAATAAAAAGAATGAGAAATTGAGCCATAGGACTGAAGTCTGATGTGCTCTTAAGACTAATTCTTTTACATATTGATGATTCCTTCACTATTAATAAAACCTATATTTAAGTACTTTTAGTGTGAATTAGCAAATTTAACAAACCAAGTAAGTCTGTTCATTGTGACTCACATTGGAAATGAACTAAAGAAAATTACTTTTAAAAAATCTATGACTATTTTAGAATTTGTGAGGTTTAAGCTAATATTTTTAAAATAGAATTTCTCTATCTCGTGAAACTGGAGTTTGTTGGTAATATAGAAATGCTGATGTTTTATGTGGATTTAGTTTGTATCCTATAACTTTGCTAAAGTTGTGAATTGTTTCTAGTAGTTTTTTAGTTCATCCTCTGGGATTCTATAATTTATACTATTATATTATTTGCAAAGAGTGATAATTTAGTTTCCTCATTACCTACTTTAATTCCTTTAATTTCTTGTTCTCTTATTACTAAAATTAACATTTTAATACAATATTAAGTAGTAATGGTGATAGTGGGGAACCTCATTTCACCCCTGATCTTATTGGTAATGACTCTAGTTTATCCCCATTCTATATGGTGCTTGCTGATGGTTTTAGACAGATGCTAGTTATCATTTTAAGGAAAACTCGATTTATTCCTATGATCTTTAGTGTTTTTAATAAGAATGGGTGTTGTATTTTGTCAAATACTTTTTCTGCATCTTGTGATATAATCATATGATTCATTTTATTTTTGTTATTGATCTAGTCAATTATGTTAATAGTTTTCCTGATATTGAACCAGGCCTAGATTTCTGATATAAATCCTACTTGGATAGTGCAATATCCTGGTAATAAGTTGTTGTTATTTTTTTGCTTATATTTTATTTATGATTTTTGCATTAATATTATTTTTCAATAATTGTTGTACAGTCTATATGTAATATGCATAAACTAACTTTCCAAAGGATGTGTAAGTCTATGTGCCTTTATCTAAATATGCCTAGAAGAAGCAGTAAATTGATGTCTTTGGTATTTCATCTATTCCTTCTCAGGGGAAACTTTGATTCCTTCAAGAAATGAAGCAAGAAATTGAGTCTTGGAAGTTAACTTATTGTGCTACCTTTAGAGACTAAGAAACAGCAATAGAAATATAGCTTTCTGCCTCCATAACTATTAATTTAGAGAACATGATTTTAAGTTCAAGAAGTATCCCTTGATGAGGAATGAGTGCCCTATACTGTTTCTAAGGATTTGACTCTCTTTCTATTAAATACTAGTTACACCAAGATTAATGCCAACCATTTATTTATCCAAATGGCTAGAAATCAGAGAAAATACACACATTAGATTATAATAGGGCATACACATAGAATGAATGAGTTTTCCTGCTGGGAATGAAATGGCCTTGGAAAGAAAAAAAAGTAGAAAGTACAGATTGGACAGGAATGGGAGAAAGGAAACCAATCTCACCAAGGGGAACCATAGTGTAGCAAGCTTAGAAATTGGAATATGTGGGCAGAGATCAACTCTTCTACATAATAGCCTTTCAACTGAATATCTCTCTCCTTCCAGAGACTTCTTCAGGGTAGATGAAGTGGGGTGAGGTGAGTTGGGAGGGGGTGAAAAGCCTGTAACTCTGTGTTTCTTTTTTCAAAGTCATAATCCAGGAAAGGATTTTTTTTCCTCTTCCAAGCTTTTGCTATCTCTACCTCTTCATGCAATCACACAACATGAAACAAGTGATCTTTCCATCATTGAATAGAATTTTATGTAAATGCCCATACTTGAGCTCTGCATTACAAATATTTGGAACAAGGTCTTTTTCCCCCTTAAATCATCTATGTAAGATTTTGTAGTTATATTCTATATGGAGTTGAACTGAAGCATGGATCTTCTCTTATAATCTCTCCTTCATATTTACTTACATCTACACAGATACACAATCAAAAACAAAACTTTCAGTAGGAATCTATGTAAAAATATTTAATTATGGGTACCCATTTAATTATGGATATTTCTACCTAAGATAACTCATTCTGATTTTGGAAAATTCTAATGGTTAGAAATTTCTTCCTTGCCTTCTTGTAAGTTGTATTTTGTAGTCCCATATGTATACATTTGAGAACAGTGCTCATGCTTATTTCCAATATTACTTCTTTATCATTCCCATAGCCAGTTTCTCCAAAGAATATTCTTAAGACCTAATTTTGAATGCCTCGACCATTCTCATCAACTCAATCTGTTTTGACATGTCCATGCTTCTTCCAAACCATGTTGAGCAGAAATAAATGCAATATTACAGGTCAAGTCAAAGTGGGGTAGAACACAATGTGATTATCATTTCCTTATTTCTTGACATGATATATCAATTAACAGAGCTCTCTTATATCTTGTTTTCTACCTGCCTTTCCAGATTTATTTAATGTTGGTGAATCATATATATATATATATATATATATATATATATATATATATATATATATATATATATATTTCAGTCAAACCAGTCAACAAACTTTGCCTTGAATGTGACATGAACTCTCTTATTTCTATGGTTTTTCATGGACCACCTTAGACACCTGAAATATCGAACTTCCTAAACTACCCTTCTAAAAATACTTGGTTTTCTTCATAGTTCAGAACAATTGCCCACTGCTGCTTGAAATGTTGTCTGATCTACTATTCCTGCTGTTTTCATTCTCTTTTACAAAGTAACTTTGTATTTTCACTTCTATGGCACATATTGAATCATCCCGCTTTATACAGTGTAGACTGCTTGAGATCAGAGATAATGTATTAAAAAAAAAAATGTACTGCTAACTCAGTACTTTGTGCAATTTTGCATTAAATTAAAGTAAGTCTTTAATCATTGGTTGTTTGATTTATAATAACAATTATTTTTATATCCTATATTGTATTATTGATTCTAATAGAAACAATACTCTGTTAAAAATAAACAGAAAAAAGCCTAGAGCTTTTTTTTTATATTAACTACTACATAGCAAAGTCTTCTCTGTAAGGTGTTAGAAATTTTATAGAAGGGGAAATTGAGAATCATAGTCACATTGCTCATAATTATTATTTCCAAACTTCCTGAATTCAAGGGTCAAATGTTTTCCATTTCAACATACTGCCTATTGCCATAAAAGGACTGAATACATGTCTAATTTCTCAAATCTCATTCTCTCCATTGAATAAAAAGAACAAAAAAAAATAAGAAAGTTCATCATTATATTGTAACATGACAATAAAGGTAAATAATGAGATTCTCTTAATAAAAGAAAATAGTTACAGAAATGCCCAAGAAAGCAAACTTATCAATCTGTTTCTAATAAGAAGCACATTTAATAGAATAATGTTTGTTAAGGTTTAAAATTGTGAGAAATGTATAATGTAACTGCATTTTCAATGAAATCATGAGTAGCAGTAATGATGCTTAATAAAATCAAGTTCAAATTAGGAAAAAACTGTGACCCCAAGCATTAGTCAATCAATATTTATTAAGCCCCTACTGTTGTTGAAATTGAGTATCTATAATAAAAAAGAAATTGAGAACAAACTGAGCCAGATATGATTTAATTTTCAAAGCTAGTATTTGCATGTTAAACAAGGACAGTGACAAAAAGTGATTTACAGATATGTTTTTTATAAAGAGGAATAAAAAAAAAATACAAACTTGTTTTGAACATAATTCAGGCCACCTGACAAGTTAGCTAGAATTAAGAGAGGTTGGGAAAGGCTGTGAAGATAAGATTTTAGTTAGGACTTGAAGGAAGATGGATTCCCCCATCAGGCAGTTGAATAGTGAAGGGGATCTATACAACAAGTGGTGTAAGTGTCAGAAAAGAGTAGAAGGATATATTCCATGGATGAAAGAATGAAATGGACAGGATGTGACAAATGATTGGATATAGGAGAGTGAGAGACAGTGAAGAATTTAGAGTAACAGTGAGGTTTTGAGGTCTGAGAAAATTTTCTACAGTAATTAGGAAGTTAGCAGGGAAAGCTAATGAACTTGATTTTTGAAATGTTTGATTTTATATCTACCAGACATCCAATTTGAGATATATGAAAGATATAAGTTAACAGAGAGATTAGGGTAGGATAGATTTGAGATTCATCACCATGGTAATTAGAACCATGGGAGCTGATGAAATCAACAATTGAAGTACTTACTAGAAAAAAATGGAAAGAAATCATGACAGAATACTGAGGAACACCTCTGGATAGAGGAAATAATCTCCAGATTGAAGAGTGGTGAGAAGGTAGGAAGAGAATCAGGGTTAAATGGTATCTTGAAAGCTTAGAGAGGAGAGAATATCAAGGAGAAGAGATCAACAGTATCTTATGCTGTAGAAAAGTTAAGAAGACTGAGGATTGAAAAAAGGCCACTGGAGATACTAATTAAGAGATGGGTAACTTGGAGAAAATAGTTTCAGAAAAATGATGAGGTAGAAAGAGAAATTGTAAGGGTAAAAGAGAGAAAGGAGGGAATTGTAAGGGATAAGAGAGACAAAAGAGGGAAAGTGGAGGTATTTTTGACAGATAGTCTTTTCAAGGAATATAACCACAAGAAGCAAGAGATATAGAATGATAATTGAAAAGAATGGAAGGATCAAGTGAGAGTTTTTTGTTTTGTTTTGTTTTTCTGGGATGGAGGAAATGTGGGCATGCTTGTGGGCAAGGGGGAAGAAGCTAGTTGACCGGAGATATTGAAAATAAGTATAAAAAATAGGGAAGACAGAAGGGACAATCTGTTCTGTTCAGGGAGATTAGGTGAAATAATATCACTTGAAAAAGAAAGTTAGCCTTAGGAAGGAGTAAAGTCAAATCATATGAGACAGTGGAGAAGGAGATAGTTGCAGAAAGCCCTTGTGTGATATGAGATAAAGAAGTGGGTGGGGGGTGGGGAGAGAAGAAGGTCATGGGAAATGGCCTCTTTGTTTTTGTGTAAAACATTATGTAATCTCAGCTAAGAGGATAGGAAAGGGGCAATAGCATGGGAAGTTTGAGAGAATTTAAAAAATGGTAGGATTAATTGTGGAGTACTTGTAGGTACTGTAATTTGGTCAGGGAGGTATAATAGATTACCTATGAACAATGAGGGAGCTTTTGCAAAATGAATTTGTATGGAGGCAGTCAAAATAGTGCTGTGATATTCTCCAGCTTTATTTTAGATAGCATAGAAGTGAAGGCAGTGAATTTCTAACATTTTGGGTAATTGTCACCATTTCTCTCATTTTTCTCTCTTCCTTCCATCTTTCTGCCCTTCTTTCCCAGGAAGTACAGTGACCATTCACAGCCCCAATCCCACTATTGTTTGGCACAGAAGCTTTGACATCCATTTCTGATCTGGTTTTCCTTTCCCTAGGTAGCCTAGTGATTGCAATTCACAATAGCTTGCTATATTGTTCTCTGGACTTTGTGTGGATATTCAACTACTTTTAGACCAACTGCATTTCAGAACACCACATTTTAATGATTCATCAGCCTTTACTTCCTCAGTAGCAGGGATTACAGGCATATACCACCACATCTGTCTCAAACAGATAATTTTCATAAGATTAAATATGAATTATTGATAAATATTTGATTATGTCTACATTCTATCATAGTCATCAAATTGGAGTGGCCATGGGATACATATCCAACTCACAAAATAACCTTTAATTTTATTTACTAGCAAAAATTTAAAAAATGAAAGTAAAATGTCATTCATAATTATAAAAATAAAATATTTTGAGTATTAAATTAAGCTGAACTATGTAGGGTCTAAGTACAGGTATAAAATTATATTGACTGAAATTTTTTAAATACCTTAATAATGAGACTATTCCGTGTTCATGGGCAGGTTAGATTAATAACGCTAAAATGAAAATAATCTCCAAATTAATTCATATATTTAGTGTAATACAAGTTTAAAAAAAAAAAACAAAGGGTCTTTTTATGAAGCAGATAAAAGTATAGTGAAAGTCATGTGGCCAAATAAGTGGCCTAAGATATCAAGAGGAATTGAAAAATAACAAAAAAAAAAAAGCTGACAAAAGTGGTATTTTATTTCCAGATTTTCGATTATAAAATGGTCATTAGGAAAATTCGTAAGTATTGAGAACAACAATAACAAAATAGTGAAATCTCTTAATATAATAACATATGCACTAGACATCTAATCAAATTAGTACAAAAATTGATTTCAATAAATTTAGAGAAAATAAAAACTAGGAAAATGAATCTTTAAGAAAATCGACTAGGAAAATTGTTTGGCAAGAGCAGTCACTAAGCATTTATTAAGCTCTTATTTTGCTCTGACTTAATACAATGAAAAATATGTTCTTTGCTCTCATGGAGTTCATGAGAGTATGCAAACAACTACATACGTTTTATCTGGAGAGTATGAAAATAACTATGTATGTATGTGCTATATAAATAGTAAATTGATTTTTGAAAAGTAAGAAAAGCATTTCGCTGAAAGTGGGATTTGAGTTGAACATTAAAGGAAATAGAAAGGGAGATAGAAATGAAGATGGAGACTATTTCACTGGAGGATAGCCAGTGAAAAGTGGTAGGGTAAAAAAACAGAGTGATGTGTATAAGGAACAGAGAGAAAGCCAGAATTACTGGATCACAGAGTATATGGAAGGGAATAAAGAAGTAAGAAATAAAAATAAAGAATAAAGAAGAATGGGGGAAAAGTAGGAAAGGGACAGATTGTCAGAGGCTTTAAAAACCAACCAAACAAGGGGGTAATACAGGGAGCCACTATCTTGCCTCAGTTTCTCTGGCATTACATTACGAGGGGAAAAAAAGAACATGCATAAAACATGCTTCTTAAAATAAAATCTTTAATTTATGTTACTTAAATAACTCTATTACTATTGTATTAAGTTTTGTGCATGAGAAGACTTCTTTTTAAAAATGCAAGATGATGAAAGTAATCATTGAAATTCATTATGTCACAAATTCTGCACACTTGTTCTATCAAAAACATTTATATCAATGTTAGCAATAATAACTAGCATTTATTTAAATAGTGCTTTAAGATATTGCAAAGTGCTTTGATGAATATTATCTACTTTAATTTCAAATTTGGGAAGTGGGTATTTTTATTCAGATTTTACTGATGAGGAAATTTGCGGTAGATAAACAGTTATGTGGAGGCAGATAGGTGTTTCAGTGGACAGAGTGCTGGGCTTTGAGTTGGGAAGATCTGACTTTGAATTTGGTCTCTAACATTCATTATTTGACTTTGGGGAAGTCACTTAATTCCTGTTTGCTTTACTCCATTGGAAAAGGAGTAAGAAAAAAACCCTTATTTTTGTCAGGATCCCTTATGAGTTCATAATGAGTCAGACACAACTGAATAAAACATCAATGATAAAAACATAAGTCCTCAATAACCATTATTTTAATTGGGGGATTATTTTGAAGTGATTTTAATTTTACTTTGGGAAACTTATAAGAATAGTTATTAGTTTGAACCTACAAGGAAATATATGTGCTTGATCATTTTTTCTGCTAACATCAGTTTACATATTTTAATCCTTCTTCGTAGTTTTTTTTAAAAGCAAGTATAATTTTAATAATTATGCTGGTTATCATAATAATCTGGTGGATTAGGTATGTAATCTATACCCCAGAATTAGAATCAGTTATATTCTAATATAAAGCATATATTTTTCAAGTGATAGATTTGGTGTTTTTTTTTTTAAGAGAATGAGCATTTGACCTCAGTTTGAGCAGTCAAACTAGGTTTAATTCCTAGCTCCATCATTTTCTGTTACCTACTTTTTAGCAAGTCAAATCAGACATATAGTTTCTGCACCTGTCAGTTTCTTACAAGGGAATGTGAGTGGCTTCAAGGAGAAGACATAAACTAGATCTTGAAGAAAGGTTATAGGATCAGAGTTTTAGTTTTCTTATGAATTCAATAAATCAAATTATATTACCTCATTTTACCAATGAATAAAGTGAACCCCAGAGAAGTTAAAGATATTTGCTAAGATTATGTGAGTTAAAAAGAAAAAAGAGGAAGTAGCAATAGGATACTATTGGTTATTTGACAAAATACACTTATCTTTAATTCTTTATATTACAGATTAGGAAATGTTAATCCATGACTACATTACAAGAAGATAATTTTTCAAAAGAAAATTTTATAAAGTGTGTGGTTCTTGATAATGTGTCATAACAACTGAGCCATAGCCTCCAAAATTTTTGTAACAGTAAAGTATACATGGTGACTTCCAATCTAGTTTTATTATCATTGTTAGTGGTCATTAAACCAATTAAAAGAATTTGGCCATCTAAAATTGGATAATAACACCTACTTCATAGGATTGTTATGAAATTCAGATAAGATAATACTTGTAAAATGCTTTTCAAACACAATTTCAAACAAATATTGTGGTCTCATACCAATTTATATTTCTTTCCTAAATGAAATCAATAATCAATAAACATCTGTTAAGCGCCTTACTATGTAAAACACTGTACTAAGCACTGCAGATGTAAAGAAGGGCAAAAGCCAATCTCTTTGGCCAAGGAGTTCACAATCTAATATGAAGACAACTCAGAAAAAAAAGCAGCTTAAGTGGAGGTACTTAGGGTGGGGGCACTATTAAGTGGCACAGTCAGGTGGGAATATAAGTGCCACTGAGGACTTTAAAGAGACTCAGAAAGGAACTCTTAATGAGAGGGAGGAAGATGTCCCAGAAGCAAGGGTTATTTGAGGAGATATAAGTTTCAAAATAGTTATTTGGTTGGATGATAAGACTTTGGAGATCATGAGATTCAGGAGAACAGCCATTGGAAAATTATTTTGTGAAAGACCAAAGTTTGCGTCATTTTTTTAATATGTGAAAATAGAAATGATAGAAAATAGGTTGTTGTTTGCATGAGACAGAATAAATATTGTACTTTTTATGGGACAAGTATGAATCTTTAAGTACTATATCTAGTATAAATAAACTGGGTTTAAGCCATGGAAAAAGAATTCTCAGTGATGATGTTCTAATCTGTATATTTGGACTATTAATCCATAAGAAGTTAATGGGAGATTTTGTTTTTGGAAGGGACAAACCCAGGACACAATTCTATGATATTTGGATAATACCCCATTTTTAAAGTAGAAATAAAGTCTTTGGAGTTATTTGTTGCTATTGTTGTTATGTCTTCCCTCTCAATATGTTAAATAAATACAGTTTTACAAGTCATGCATATTTAATAGGGATGGTCATAACCCATACTACATTATTATCTTTTATCTAGAGTATATAATGAGATGAAGGGAAACAACTCATTTTTCAACAACTGTTATTAATAAATAGAGCAATGACAATAGCTGCAGTCAAATTATAATGAAATGTCATATGAACCGGTATAAAAACATATCTCATGCTGATAGTACTTTGGAGCATGATATCACCTCCCTTAGGTTAGCCAAGTTATTAAGTATGGCCTGTTTGCACGGATACTGTGGGGAAAGGCAAAGTTAGTTGATCGGTTACAATTACCACGTGGCAGCTATAGGTACTCCTTAAATGGCAAGTTGAATGGGATATCAATTATTAATGACCAAGAAGCTCAGTGATTAGAGAAAACAGTGATCAGGAAGCAATGAAAAGGCCAGCCCATTGCAAAAATAAAGGAATTAAATGACTTTAGAAATTAAAGATTGGATGTAGTTGTGCTCTTGTATAGTCCTTGTTCCACTGTTTTAACAATTTTTTTTTGAATGTCAATTGCTGTTTGAAAAGCATTTCAACAAAAATAACATAACAAAGCTGTTTACACTTTTATATTTAAAATTGTATTAAAATCTCCTTCATAAGACTGCTTTCAGAACTGTTCAGTGGTAAATTACCAAGTGGTAATTTTTTAATGCAAAAGGCAAATCCTCAAAGCACTCTTTAAAATAAAATTGAATCTGGGTTGTTGCCATATTTTAAACAGAACAGAACATATGTTATTGATAATACTTGAGAGAAACAAAGCAAAGAATACTACATAAATATTTGTTTTTAAAGACTTGTCTCACAAAAATATTAGGCAGTAATGGAAACTAATGATGGTAATCATGCTATATTAACAAAAATGTTTTTGAGTAGCTAGATGTGTGCTGCTCTAGAGAAGTTGCATCATTTTTGAGCCAAAATAATCCTCAGGCTGGTAAATTAGAAAAAAAAAAGTTAGATTTAGAATCAGATTTGACTGTTTGCTCTATAAGTGAGTAAGCCTCTCTGGCTCTTAGTTCCTTATCAGCAAAGTGAAGGGATTGGATTAACTCTCTAAGGCATTTTGAAACTCTATTGCTATAATCTGTTATCTGCTATATTCCTTTATATGAAAATTTTCTCTAAGTATTGCTTTCATTTAAATTTTTTTTATTAAAGCTTTTTATTTACAAAGCATATGCATGGGTAATTTTTCTAACATTGACCTTTGCATAACCTTTTGTTCCAAATTTTCCCCTCCTTGGCCCTACCCTCGTCCCTAGCTGGCAGGTAGTTCAATACATGTTAAATATGTTGAAATACATGTTAGATCCAATACATGTATACATATTTATACAATTATCTTGTTGCACAAGAAAAATCAAATCAAGAAGGAAGAAAAAGAAAAACTGAGAAAAAAAAAAACAAAATGCAAGCAAATAACAATAGAGAGAGAGAGAATACTATGTTGTGTGTTCCACACTATGTTTCCATGGTTCTCTCTCTGGGTATAGATGACTCTCTTCGTCACTGAAAAATTGGAACTGGTTTGAATCATCTCAATGCTGAAGAGGGCCACGTCCATCAGAATTGATCATCATATAGTCTTGTTGCTATGTACAATGATCTCCTGTTCTGTGTTGTTCATTTCACTCAATATCAGTTCACATAGGTCTCTCCATGCCTCTCTGAAATCATCCTGCTGGTCGTTTCTTACCCAACAATAGTATTCCAGAGCATTCATTATTTATTCAGCCATTGTCCAATTGATGGGCATCCATTCAATTTCCAGTTTCTAGCCACTACAAAAAGGGCTGCCACAAACATTTTTGCACATGTGGATCCCCCCCCCCTTTTTTTTATGATCTCCTTGGGATATAAACCCAGTAGAAATACTGCTGAATCAAAGGGTATGCACAATATGCACAATTTGACAACTTTTTGAGCATAGTTCCAAATTGTTCTCCAGAATGGTTAATCTGTTCACAGTTCCACCAACAAGTATCAGTGTCCCAGTTCTCCCACATACCCTCTAACATTCGTCATTATATTTTCCTGTCATCTTAACCAATCTGACAAGTGTGTAGTGGTATCTGAGAGTTGTTTTAATTTGCATTTCTCTGATCAATAGTGATTTGAAGCACCTTTTCATGTGGCTACAAAATGTTTCAATTTCTTCATCTGAAAATTATCTATTCATATCTTATGACCATTTATCAATTGGAGAATGGCTTAAACTATTATAAATTTGAGTCAATTCTCTATATATTTTAGAAATGAGGCCTTTATCAGATCCTTTGAATATAAAAATGTTTTCCCAGTTTGTTGCTTCCCTTCTAATCTTGTCTGCATTAGTTTTGTTTGTACAAATCCTTTTTAACTTACTATAGTCAAAATTATCTATTTTATGACTAATAATGATCTCTAGTCCTTCTTTGGTCAAAAATTTCTTCTTCCTCCACAAATCTGAGAGGTAAACTATCCTATGTTCTTCTAATTTGTTTATGATATCATTCTTTATGTCTAGATCATGAACACATTTCGACCTTATTTTGGTATATGGTATTAGGTGTGAGTCTATGCCTACTTTCTGCCATAATAGTTTCCAATTTTCCCAGCAGTTTTGTCAAATAGTGAATTCTTATCCCAAAAGGTGGGGCCTGTGAGTTTATCAAAAACTAGATTGTTACATTCATTGGCTATTTTGTTCTGTTAACCTAACCTATTCCACTGATTAACTTCTCTATTTCTTAGCCAATACCAAGTGGTTTTGATGACCGCTGCTTTATAATATAGTTTTAGATCTGGTACAGCTAGGCCATTTTCACTTGCTTTTCTCTTCATTAATTCCTTTGAAATTCTTGACCTTTTGTTCTTCCAGAGGAATTTTGTTGTTATTTTTTTTCTAGTTCAGTAAAATAGTTTCTTGGGAGTTTGATTATATAGCACTAAATACATAGATTAGTTTAGGGAGTATTGTCATCCTTTTTATATTCTCTCGACCTATCCACAAGCATTTAATATTTTTCCCATTGTTTAGATCTGACTTTATTTGTGTGAAAAGTGTTTTGTAGTTATATAGTTCCTGACTTTCCCTTGGCAGATAAATTCCCAAATATTTTATATTATCAACAGTTATTTTAAATAAAATTTTTCTTTGTTTCTCTTGTTGTTGGATTTTGTTTGAATGCTGATGATTTATGTGCATTTATTTTGTATCCTGCAACTTTGCTAAACTTGTGGATTATTTCTAATAGCTTTTTAGTAGAATCTCTGGGGTTCTATAAGTATACCATCATATCATCTGCAAAGAGTGATAATTTGGTTTCCTCATTACCTACTCTAATTCCTTTAATCTCTTTTTCTTCTCTTATTGCCAAGGTTAGCATTTCTAATATAATATTGAATAGCAATGGTGATAGTGGGTAACCTTGTTTCACCCCGATCCTATTGGGAACAGTTTTGGTTTATCCCCATTACATATGATGATTTCTGATGGTTTTAAAAGAATTCAATTTTACTTTATTTTTAATTCAGAATCTTCTCCCTTTTCCCACCCCTCTTCCACCATAAAGAAGGCAAGAAAAATAAAAGCCCTTGTAAATATATACACTACCCATATATGTGTATAATCATGCAAAATGAATTCTCATTTTAGTCTTGCTCTAAAACAAACAAGAAAAAAGATAAATTAAAAAGTAGAAAACAAAATATGCTTTACCCGATACTTAGAGTCTATCAATTCTTCATCTGTGTGTGGATAATATGTTTTATCATGAAATTGTGAATGTTGTTGTAGCTGTAATGGTCATTGGGTTGATCAGAGTGACTAAGTCCTTCATGGTTTGTTATATTTACAATATTTATAATTTTTTATTCTGGTTCTGTTTGCTTCACTTTGCATCTATTCCTAAAAATCTTCCTAGGTTTTGCTGAAATCATCTCCTTTATTTCTTATAGAACAATAGTATTCCATGATAGTTTTATAGCATAACTTGTTCAGCCATTTCCCAATTGATGGGTATCCCCTCAGCTTCCAGTTCTTTGCTGATTAGTAGCACAATGAGCAATGTATCTTTTATGTGTGTGTGTGTGTGTGTGTGCATTTGTATATTTTTGTTATGTACCTATTTCAGATCTATTTCTAAACTCCTATCTGTGTTTCAGATAAAATTACATGACATAGGAGATTAAAATTGAACATTAAAATGATAGGGTATTGCTATCTTTCATTAGCTTAAGTATAACAAGAACAATTTGCTATAAAATAATGATAGATTTCAAAATTAAAATTTCAAATGTATTTAATTTTAAAAGAGTATAGTTGAAATGACATAGATCTATAAATATTGCAATTTTGTTATTATTAACAGAAGGCTATGAGCAAGTTTCTTCAAGAACATAGGAAGAAATAAGGCCAGCTAAATCAGTAAAGACAAATGATTTTATTTATGAATTGAACAAATTATATGCCACTCTCTCCCTCCTTCTGTCTTCTTTTCAATTTAGACAAGAAAATGATTGTCATTTGTTTGATTTCAAAATATATCTACGTTAGAAATATATGGATAACTAAATTAGATTAACAAGACTGGATAAAATATTATATTATTTATTTTTATTTTATTTTGCTGAGACAATTGGGGTTAAGTGACTTGCCCAGTTTCACACACCCATGAAGTGTTAAGTGTCTGAGGTCATATTTGAACTCAGGTCTTCCCAATTTCTGTATTGGTGCTTTATCTACCCTGTGGCACCCAGCTGCCTAAATAAAATTTTATTAAAACTTCAGCTACTACACTTCTTTCCTTAAGCAATCAAGCTATCAGTCAATAAGCATTTATAAAATGTTAAAGCAACAACAATAACATAATAAATAGTACTGATATAGCACTTCAAAGTTTTCAAAATGTTTTACAAATATTATCTCATTTAATAAGGTGGTAATACTTCTTGCCAAGGCTAATCTTTTTGTATCCTCAAATGATCCCATTTTATTCTGTCACCTCTAACAGATTGGCTCTTCTACCATCTATTTTCTATTACTTATTTTTAATCTCTCCCTGTCTGCTGGCTACTTTTATATATGCTTTTTAGTGACAAACATGACCTTATTTCCCCTATCTTCAACACATACTCCCATATTTTATTATCATTCTATATCTTTCCTACCCATCCTGGCAAAACTCTTTGAAAAGGCTATTTATAATAGGTGCCTCCACTCTCTCCCCAATTATTCTCTTAATTCCTTACAGTGTAAATTCTGACCTTATCATTCTGTGAAAATTACTCCTTCCAAACAATTCAGCAGCATTTCCTTAATCATTCTCTTCAAGTTCTCTGTAGCTTTTAATACTGTTGATTACTGTCTTCTCCTTGAGATTCTCTTCTCTCAATATTTTCAAGACATTAATCTCTGCTGATGATTCTTCTACCTGCTCACCAAATGGATACCTCGCCAAATATGTTCTAACTATAGGCATTCTGCAAGGTTCTCTCTTGGGCCACCTCTTCTCTTTCTATATTACTTACTTAATTATCTTCAGCTCTCAAGGATTTAATTACCATATCTATACTACTTTCTGAAATGTACCCATCTGATTATTACTCTAGTGACCTTCCATCTTGAATCTCCAAATGCCTTCATGACCTCTCAAACTTGATATTAAATAGACATTTTAAATTCAAAGTGATCAAAACCAAATCCATTGACCTTCTCCTCTGAAAATCTCACCTTTTCCTAATCTTTCAAACCATTTTAAATTTACTGTCTCATTTATATTCTATTTATTCTGCACATATCTTGTTTGTGTTTGTCTGCTTGTTGTTTCCCCTACTAGACTGCAAGATTATTGAAGTCAAGAAAGACCCTTTACCTCTTTTTGTTTTCCCAGAACTTATCATATAGTATGACATATAGTATGTGCTTGACATATAGTATATGTTTAATAAAATATTTATTGACTGACTAGAAAGACTTATTACAGAAGGTAGGATTTTAGATGATAGTACCTGAATGAAGTCAAGAAAGCTAGGAAACAGAAATGAGAAGATCAAATTCTAAGTATGGAGAAATATGTGAAAATATACAGTATTAGCAAATAGAAAGTCCTGTGAAAGGAATAGGAAGGAAACTATGTTATTGAATTAGAGAAAATGCAGAGATTTGGGTAAGACTGGGAAAGTACAAAGGGAAGTATTAGATTATGATAGACTTTAAAAATCAGAAAATTTTATATTTGATCTTAGAAATATTGAGGAGGCACTTTGAGATGATTGAATAAGTTAGGGAGTGTTACTGACTTCTTTGGATTTACACTTTAGAAAAATCACTTTGACAGTAAAATGGAGGATGTACTAGAATAGGAAGAAATTTGAGGGAAGGAGCTCAACCAACAGACTATTACAATAGTTCAAACATGACATGAGGAGAGCCTTCATCAGGAATGTACCAATTTTAGAGGAAAGAAGGGGATCTTTACAATATATGTTAGAAGGTAAAATGAAAAGAACTTGACAAGAGATTGGATTTGAAGGGAGGGCTAAACTGAATGAGTTTAGCATGATGCAAGTTGTAAGCATGGATTCTCTGGGAAGTTGATGATGCTCTCAACAGTAACAGGGAAATGCAGGGGTTTAGTGAATTTGAATTTGGTCATGTTTAGTTTAAGATCTTTGTGAGACATCCAGGTTAAGATATTCCTTTGTTATTCTTCTTGTTCAGTTGTGTCCCACTCTTCTACCTTTTGTGGTTTTTCTTGGAAAAGATGCTGGAGTGCTTTGATATTTTCACCTAGAACACATTTTATAAGTAGGGAAACTGAGGCAAAGATGGTTAAGTGATTTACCTGAAGTCACATAGCTAGTAAGTATCTGAGGCCAGTTTAAACTAGGAAGAAAACTAGGAAGTTTTGAACTTCTTCACTCTGGGCATTCTATCCATTCTGCTACTTAGCTGTCTTAAGATACTCCATAGGTACTCAGAAACATAAGAATGGAGGTCAGGAGAGAGAGCAATAGATCTGCAAATCTATTCTATAAAAATGATCTTTGAATTAACAAAACTTGATAAGAACGCCAGATGAAATAGTGTTGTAGAAGAAGAGAAGAGAACCTAGGATTATCTGTCAGAGGATCATGGATAATATATCCTTTAAAAAAGCATTAGTGGTATTGATTTGATTATAGTTCCTAGAGAAGGGAGTAAAGAAGGAAGGATTGAATAGTTGCACATCTCTATGGTGGAAAAACATCTGTGAAGCCTCTTTAGAGAGTTGGGTTGGCTTTTAAAGGAGGACAAGGTGAGTTCTCACCCACAGAGGGCAGCATGATTTCAGAATAAAAAAAAAAAAAAGTAAAAATTGAGACTCAATTTTTTTCAGCAAAATAAGAGGTCAAGTCATCATCTGAGAATATGAGGAAAGGGTGTTGTTGGAGGCTTGAAAAGAAAAGTGATTTACAGCCTTTGTGGACAATGGGAATCGAATTAAGGTCAATTAAAATCATTGTTTTCTTTCCAGGAAGGTCCAGTTGAAGTGAGATATAAATTTGTCATAGATACAACAGCTTGGTTGGACGTTTCCTCTACTTTTCTTTAATAAGCACTTAATGAATCCTTTTTGTTTAGCTTCCTTTAAACTGGCACATAGTAAAAACTTAATAAATGCTTATTGACTGACCAATTGTTTAACAACAAGAGTAGAAGTGGAGGAGATGAACAGTGGGAATAACCCAGGGTTGGGTGTTGGCAAGTAGTAAATGATCGGACAAAGAGGCAAGGTTTAAAAAGTAGTGAATACTGTCGAATTGAATTGCTTTAATTACAGGGTATAAAAGAAAGTGAAGTCAAAATAGAGGTAATAAAAGGCCTAGGAAAATATTAAGGGAAAGCAGGATTCAAGGTCAGAATGATAAGTTTAGGAGTAATGAAGCATAGGAAATGACGGAATCACAAGAGTTTATGTTCAGACAGTGAATGTCATAGTTTTGGGTTTTTTTGTTTGTTTTATTGATGAAAATGGAACCATACTAATAGCAGCTAACATTTAGGTTGGAAATATTCAATTAAGTTCAAGTGACTTTTTAAAAAACACTTCCATGCCTATTAAGGTCTTGGGGGCATATTCCAAGTTCCATCAAAAAAAAAAAAAAAAAAAAAAAACTATAACAAAATTTAAATCCACTGACATTCACTCTTTTGGCTGAATAGAGAAAAAATGTGGAACTTGGCTAACTGCTTCAATAACAGATTTAATACTGCCTGTTTAGATTAGTGCAGGCTGTACCCTGCAGTTTATGAAATATTTAAGGGGGAGAAAAAAGCTTAGATAAATCCAGCCACAGTGGAAAACCTTGGCTTCAAAAATCCTTTTACTATTGCTAAAGTATATTGAAATATATTCCAGGCTATAAATCCATGGTAAATTAAATCTGATAACTTCCTGACCATTTTAAGGTCCTCTTTTATGAGATTTAGATTATATCATCTAAAACAAGAATTTCCATCAAAGAGCATAGTAAGATGGTTCTGTTTCATCCATGAATTTTCATTAGTGAATAGTGATACTGTGTCAGTCTGATATCTATGTATATATGTGTGTATATGTATATGTATATACAACTGTATATGTGTGTGTGTGTGTGTGTGTATATATATATATATATATATATATATACATATGCATATAAACACATACACACATTTATATTATAATTGATTCTCCAACTACATTCTTTCACTTTTTTGTCTGTCATTCCTTTTTTCATACTATAAAAAATACTGTCTCATATAATTTCAGGAAAAATGAACAATAATAACAATCTTGAAGTATAACTGGTAACCTGACTAAATTAGAAATGAATAGGAAGACAAAATTGGCCCATGGTACTTCACATGGAATTATGAAAATTTTTATATAGAGAAACAAAGTCTTTACAGAAAGTAGATATTCCAATAAAATTATTGAAACTGATTCAATCTACTAGAACATTCTATTTTCAATGACAATTAAAATGATATTACTTAATAGTGATATGATTTCTAAATGTAAAGAGAAGTAAACTTCTGTATTATAATGTGACAAAATTAGGGCATTAATTGTGAATTAGATTTTCATCTTTCTTTTCAAAATCTCCTTATTTACCAGTTCTTCCCCTACTACTTAGAAATATATCCATATCTTTACTTTTCCTAAAAAAGCAACCCTTCACATGATCTTATCACTCCCTTATGTTATTAACCTGCATGCCTGTTTCACAACTAAACTCCTAAAACAAGTATTCCTTATATAAGCTGCCCCCATTTTCTCCCTCCTACTTGCTTCTCAGTTTCTGGCAGTCTTATTTCCAAGCCCACAGTTGCTTCAAACTACTCTCTTTAAGATTGCCCAGGGTCTTTACCTCTTTATTTTATAATTTATTGATAGCTTTCATTTTTATATCAAATTCTTTTCTGAGTACCTTCCTTAGCTATTGAACCATCAGTTAAAAGTTTCAAAAAGAAAAGAAGGAAAAATAAATCAGCTTATCAACGATGTCTGATGATATAGGCAATATTCTTTATTCATAATCATCTGCTTCAATGAATGGAGTAATGTACATTTAAAACAACAAATGTTATAAATAAATAAAAGTATTCTCCAAGGCAAATTTTAGCAATTTTATTTAAATGGAATTCAGATTAAAAAAAATTCTTTCTGTTTATTATTGTTTTAATTGCATTATTTTTTTGGTTCTGCTTCTCTTCCTTATGTCAGTTCATATAAGTTTTCTAAGGCTTCTTCTATGAATTGCTTGTTTGTGTTTTATCAAGCATTTATTACCTATTAAATCCTATGAACTTTCCCCAGTTCTTATTTAGAACTCTCTGCAAGTTTTTACAATCAAATCTACATTTCCTGCTCAGAATGCTATTTTGACCTCCAGTCCCATGATACTGTCTACCTACTGGGCATCTCTACCTGAAAAAGTCCCACAGACATCTCAAACTCACCTATCCAAAACAGAATTGATTTTAAGCCCATTCTTCTGCACACTTTCCCATTTCTGTTAATGGTGCTAAAAACTTTAATCATCCAAGCTGACAAAATCATAATTTTTTACTTCTCTCTTCCCTTTATCTCCTACCACCAATTTTCTGAATTTTCTGAGTCTATCTATCACCTTCTCTCCATTCTTATTATTTCAGCATAGTAGAAGCACACTTCCCCACATAATCTGTTACAGTAGACTTTTCATTGATCTCCCTAACTTTGGTTTAGTTCTCTTCCAAGTCAACTTTCACAGAAAAAGAAACAAGATTTGAACACTATTAAAAATCATTCTGTAGCTCATTTTTCTACTTTAGTATATAAACTCTTCTCTTTGGTATTTAAATGTTACAATTTGGTTCCTAAACTGACTTCCCAGTCTTATTTCACATATTCTCCCTACAAAACTCTGTGTTCAAGATAAACTATCTATTTAGATGTTTTTAATATATGGCATCTTATTTCCTGCCTTGGTGACTTTGAATTCATATTTCCCCATTTCTTGAATGTGTGGTCTCTTAATCTCTACTATACAAAACACTTCTTAGGAATTATTTCCTATCAAGAATTTTCCTGGTCTATCCACTTTTCAGCTCTTTCTCCCTCCTGAAATTGATACTACTTTGAATGAAATAATGTGTTTTTCCAACATTTACTACTACTCCTACTACTATGCACACATGCACACACAAACACATGTATGTGCATGCATGTGTATTACTATGCATATTGTTTATATTTGATTTCTCATGTATATTTTTTATCTTCTTCCATCTCAGTAGAATATAAGCTCCCTATAATACAGGAGCTGTTTGGATCTGGTCTTTGTACTTCTATGCATACGTGCCCCCTGACTAACAATTTATTAATAAATGTTTGTGTAATGAACAGAATTGAAATCATAAACCAAGAGGATGTGAGGAAACTCATTTTGGCCCAAAAAGAAATATTTGTTTTTCTCTTTTTAGGATACTTTCTTTAGTCAGGCTCATTCCTAAAGAAATGAATATTTAGGTTGATAACATTCTTTCCATTTTGCCTATGGCAGAATGAGTAACTAAGGTTAATTTAATGCAAAAACTCTATTCCTTTTTATAACGGGTTGTGGTCCAATCCAACTCTAGAGTAGCTAAAATGCACAATCTCTTGATGGATGCTTTAGTGACCTCAGGAGCTATTAATGGGTAGGCAGGTGTTTGTAATGCAATTAGTGATAATTAGCAAGTTTGTTGACACTATTAAATGGGAAGGGGTAGAACAAATATTCAAATAGAGTTCTGATTATCTCAGGCCTAGAAATAGATTTTTCTGGAGCAGAGATAATGTGTTTTGTGAAGAGGCACCTAGGAATCAGAAGTTTCTTCTCTTTTATTTTTGTTGTTTTGATACTTTAAGGATCTGTGATTTTATCATTGTAGATTCTCTCTTTATATGTTGTGGTCACAGATCACAACCCCTTGACAGCTTGACAATTTTCAGAAATTCTTGTGCTTGAAAATTCTACCACCTTGTGCCAACATGGTGATGAGCATCCAGCATTAGGATCAGGGTAGCATTAAATAAGACATTTGGGAATGCAGTTTCACATAGGATAAATCTTACAATATTTATGTGTCCATGAGGCAAAAAAGAAAAAAAAATAAAATGCATTCACATTTGATGTGTGCAATAGCCTAGTAAGATAGGAAGTAAGTCCCACAGGATAAAAATGAAATAAAATAAATAACAACCGAGGATTAAAAAATTTATGTGTTTTGCCCAAGTGATAGAGCAGGGATTCTAAGCCAATTATCTGTACCTAAATTGAACCTTCTGTAAACTATAGTGTGATTATGCCTTATGTAAATATAACCAAAGACAAAGGGACAAAATCTACAATTCTCCAAACAATTATAAAATGTCCATTATGCTTACATTGTCAAGGCATCTTGGTAGATAGGGGACAATATAATGATACAATGAAAATATCCATGCACTCAAGGACATTGAAGTTACTACTGGAATGAAAAGATATCTACACAAATAACTTATAACACAAGTATTATAAGAGAGATGTGTATAATTTCTAAATGAGAGTAATCCAGGAAGCCTTCCTGGAAAAGGTGATGCTTGAGTTGGTCCTAGCAAAAGAATTTCCATAGATAAAGAGATGTTGTTGTTTTTAATACAAAAGAATGAATGCTTGCTAATACATAATTAAAATGATAAAAAGGAGGAACAGTTCATTTGGCTTATTTATGTTTAAATGCTATCAAAGCCACCAAATCACAATCAGTCATTTTTTTGTCTTAAGTACTTTGAGAACTCTAGAATCAACTATATTATCATTTATTTGTCCCTATATATTTTTTGCCCCTAAAATAGATTTTTATATTTTTTTGGGTGAATTTAACAATCATAAAAAATCACAAATATTTCATTGTATAAAGAAAAACAAAAAAATTTATTTTAAGAAACCATGCTTCCTGTGCATAATTTGTATGAGATATATAGATATAATACATGTTTATAATATTTAACAAGACACCAAAAAATGCTCTACCTGTAGAGCATTAATTTTTTTCTGAGTTTAAAGTTGTTTTTTGTCTTTTTTGATAATCAGTTGTATAAGCTATGTTAACATGTTATAATCTATAATTTGCAAGTAATAAAATGGACACTTTCCATTCCTCAATTCCTCTGTTCTTTGTTCCTTTTTCACTCCTGTCTTACTCTTTATGACCCCTCAGTCTTTGCCAATCATTCTAACAATTTTTGAATATACATTATAATTTGTTTTGTACACTCAATATGAATCAATGGCTAACATCTTTATCCTGGCTAATTTTCTGGTGTCCATCATCTGGTGATTCTAGGGTTTTCATTTCCAAAATTTCTCTTTACTTAGCTTATATTTTACATTCATTTGCACCCCAAGATGAATTTTTTCCCCTGAGGAATGGTAATAAATAAATGAAACTCTTTACATTTGCTCATTGATTAAGAGAATGAGTTGTTAATCCCATTTTCCTCACTCTATAGTAACTGAGTGAAAAAATATATCAATTTAGGTGTTATTTTTTTTTCCTTGTGGCACTTTACTGAATGTGTTACAGAAACCTAGCAAGTTGTTGTCTATCATTATTCTTTTTCTCATGGTCTATTAATTTTTCAATCTACAATAAGGCATTCATAACTAAGCAACTTGAATGATTTCCTGAACAGGTTTTCATGAAACCCATTATTAAAGGTTTAAAAGGTCCAAAAGAAGCATCTTTGTGTAAAGTCATTCTCACACAAAATCAAGGCAAAATCCTATTGCCTTTACAATATCAGGGAAAGTGACTCTAACTATTTAAGATTATTGGCTTAGAGCTACCAATTATGATCCCTAAAGTGATCTAAGAGTCATTGTCACTATATTCTAAAGATATTGGTCTCTGTAACTTGATGTGGGGAATATGGGGTGTCATGAACTGTGCATTATGTAATCACAGATGGCAGGCAGAGCTGATGGAGAAAGGAAAGGCAGAGGAGCCAGGCACAGAATGCTGGAAGGAAGGCAACATAAACAAAGAAGACAATGGAATCCACTGAGTATTTATAAAGTATAGTTGAGAAGTGGGTACTTCTCTTTAGAATAGCAATGCAAATTACTTTCCCCATTACATACCTTGGAAGGATGACCAACAGGTCTTACCAGTTGGCATGATAGAAAATAGTGGATGGGACACTGACCTTGCAAATCTGATCTCAGATACTATAAATTTATTTAACCTTTTTGTCTCTCATTTTGCTTTTGTCTAAAATTAGGGTGTAAGATTTGATGACTTCTAAGGTCCTTTTCAGTTCTGAATCTCTGATCCTATGAAACGTCAAATCCTGGTAGCTTTATGTTTGATGAATTTCAATTCAACCAACGTTTTATTATTAAATGTCTCATTTGTACAAAGATCATGACAGGCACTAAAGGGAGACATGTATTCACTGAAGACATAGTCCAAATCTTCATGATGTCCTAAATAGTAAAATAAATGTGGTATATAGATATTTGAGTCTTAAGAGTCGTGAAATGCTGGTTAAATCATGTCTTTTGGCTCTGTGATTTTGACTCCTTTACTTAATAATCCTTAGTTTCTTTCTTTATAAAATGGTAATAATACAAAACTTACTCTATGTGGTTGTTCTGGAGAAAGTATTTTGTAAATTTTCAAGTTTAAATTAATTCCGATTTTCATGTTACATAGCTATGCACAATAATACGTACTTGAACTAGAGAAGTATAAGCAAAGTATGGGTGAGATTTGATGAAAATGAGTTTCTGTCAGGATGTGACAGGGAAGTGAAATCACTGAATACTTTTTTGTGAAAAAGTCCCTGCCCTCAAGGTGCTTATATTCCATTAATATATAATCAGTCTATCAGTATAATCACAATAGACACCAAAGTACTTCAGAGAGACCTTGTACTGCTTCTTGTGACCTCCATGAATGATTGCCTTTTTAAAATTCCCTATAAAGAAGTCTTTTAAATGACTACAGATTTGGCATCTGAGCTCTGCAGTCAGCCCATTGGAGTTAGGATTTTTGCAACAAAATTTAAATGTTTTGGCAGGTTACTTCAAGAAAAAAACTCAGTGAATGATACCTTGTCTTGACAGATCTTCCTATCTTCAGAATCTTCCTATTACAACTCAATTGGAAGCAGTTTAATTTTCAGGCACAGTACTGGTAATTGTCCAGATTTCACTGGTTTTATTATATATTAATTATATAAATTTAGACAAGTCATTTCATTTCTCTTGTTTTTTTAATCTGGAAAATGAAATGCTGATATTATATGAATAGTTAGATTTACTGATCAAGTTGGGAATTATAAATAAAGTAATTAATGACTTATAGACTTTGATGTCTATTGTGAGACATGGGAGACACTGGCAATAATTGTCTTACATGGCATGCCCACATTAAAGAAGGTGCGGTGCTGTTTGTGTAAAACAGAATGTGCAATGTAAAAATCTAGAGACCTCTCCCTCTCAAAGGTTTAAACAGCCTATTTTAGTCTTGTGGTGAACTTATTAAGTTCTTATCAAATGGATTAGTCATAGTTGAACACATCATAGGTTGATTCTAACATCATGCTGTCAATGGTCCTTTTCAAGTAAAAAGGTGACTTAAAAGTTCATACAATTTAGAGCTAGTAGAGATCTTTAAAATCATCTAATTTAATTCTTTAATTTTTTCAGATGAGGAAACTATTGTTCAAACTTGAAAAGTTACTTATCATTATGATGCAACTAATAAACAGTAATATCAGGATGTTAGTTTGTTATCTCACCAAAATTTAAAATTGAGGCCATTCTTCCTCAATAAACACTTTAGATTATTGAAAACTCTAATATCTTCTCCATCTCTACTCCACATTGCTTTCTTTTTTTTGGGGGGGGGGGGGGTTTCTTCACAAGAGTCCTTTAGAAAAGTCCTTGTCTCTCTCCTTTGGACATGTTCCAGATAGTTGCTTCCTATAATACTCAGTCCCCAGAATTGAACATAATTCTCCAGATTAGGTCCAGGCAGAATAGAATATGTTATAACTATATCAGCTTTGTTGTTGTGAATGCTATTTTTAAAAGTTAGGAACTTTGATTTCATCCCTATAGAGAATTCACTGAAGAAGTTTCATTTACCAATGCAAAGCAACAACTACTCTGTAAGTTAAAGTCTTAGAAAGGTGCTTGAGGAGTTTACTTGACTCACCTAGAGTCACTTAGATAATATGAGTCAGAGGCAAGACTTAAGCCAATTAGCCTTGATTTAGAGATTCTTACTTTTATCAGTCATGCAAGATTTTTATGATATATTCCACCCTGGTTTTGTTAAAATCCCAATAATATAACCTAATATTAGCTCTTGGGGTTGTTTGATTAAATACTCTTCTATATTGGGATTGGAGTTGAACTAAACTCAAAAATCCTTTTCACAAAGTCATTCAACCATGTTTAGTAAAATTCCAAGTGTTAAATACATGTGTATTTTTGTTGTTATTATTATTTTATTATTATTGGAAAGCCATTGAACTAAGACATAAAGTATTATCCCCAGTTTAGTGATGAAATGGAGGTGGGCAGAATCCAAAGCTTAGTAGGCTACTATGAGGATAAAAATAAGCATTAAGAAGGATATAGATTGTCTTGACCAAATACCAACAAAATTTAAAAATCTTTGTAGGAAAGGATAAAGTCTTATCCCATTATACAGTACTAACTCATAGTAGCAACTTTATAAGTACTTGCTGACTGATTGATTTCATTAGAGGTGACTAGAACACCTTAGTCTTAGAGGCAATGTAAATTCAACTCCTGTTTCAGATACTTACTAGTTGTGTGACCCTGGGAAAGTCATTAAAGTTCTTCATTAGTTTCCTCAGATGTAAAATAGAAATAATAACAGAATCTATTTCCCCTATTTGTCATAATTGAGAATTTGGTATCGAGCAAATGTTTAATAAAGAAAATATTCCTGTATTAAACTTCTATTTTGTATGGAAGTACCTCTGGTTTCTCAACCATATGCCAACAGATTGCAAGGTCTGGATTGTCCTACCCAATTGGAATCATCACAAGACCTGGGTATCCTCTGAGGAACAGCTAAATTTAATGAGATAAGGTCAGTTAATCACGTAAGGACTTTGTTGTTGTTAGTGTAGCAACTTCTGAAACTATGTATAAAAGTTGTACCATATGAATTAGTAGAAGTAATGTCTACAGTAATGAGATTAAAGATTTTTTGAAACATAGAAACTATTGAAGAACTCTATATATGTACTTCGTACCATGTAACTTGGTCCATAGCAATCACAAGTATTTTAATAAAACAGTTTAAAAGTAGATGCATATATAAGTAGGTTTATATACAAATAAAGATGAGCATTTCAGTATTTTTTATATCTTGAATGTCCTATATTTGGATATATTTTCCACTGATATAGATCACAGTCCGTGTATATCTTATTGATCAGTATCATGAGTTATGAATATTTTAAAAAATGGTATTTTCTGATGACCTTCTAATGATTTCCAATTTACCACATTCTGCTACCTTTATTAAGTGACTACTATGTGCATGTGTTATGAATATGAAGACCCCCCCAAAAAAAACACTTTAAGATCATAAAGAGCTAAAACTTCTGAACTTAGTTTGACTGCTCCTTGAAGACAATTCGTCATGGAGCCCATACTTAGATCAGAGCTGGAAAAAATTCTAGAAATCATTTAATCTAACTTATCATATATAGCTTAGGAAAATGAAATGCAGAGAGATTATTTAATTTAACCAATGACATACACATACGAAAGCTGAGATTTGTACCAAAATCTACTTGACTCCAAATCTAGTGTCTTTTTTACTCATTCATTAATTGACTTGCTTGAGGCTATTGTATCTTAGTAGTATAGTGTACCTGTAGAATAAAGTCTAAAAGAAAGGAAGTACACTGTATTTATATATGGCTTTATGAAAATTTTACATTGTTCAAAGTCGTTAGTTAATGTATGTGGAATTATTTTAAAAATGATAAAGTGTGATGGAAGTGGATGCTATTTCTGCTGTTTTTTTGGTCATTAGTTAAAACTTAGATTCTATAAGAGCTTATTGGACATTGCAAATAATATAAATCAAGATGGTTAATATTAGAATATTTATGAAAATGTATATATGAGTAGAAATCTATATTAGAATTTAACAATCCTGATCCTCATTCCAAAATTAAGGTTACTACTTTATTGTCAGGATTTTTTTTCTGCTCTTTTAGAAAATAATTGAAAGGAAACAGGAAAACAATTCACCATCAAAATATCAAATAGAGTCTTTTAAATTTTAAAGTGACTTAAAAGCTGATTTCTTTTTAAAAATATAAACTAATATCAGTCATTGTTCAGGAATTTCATCGAAAGGATTTTTAAATCTTCTTTGGGGTCAAGGTCATTGTGTGTTCATTCTGAAAGACTTGCTGAATAAATTTACTAGTTTTTCTTTCTGTCTTTTAAAAATTTTATTTTAAATTAAATTAATTTTTTCCCAAAAAACTTGGTTGTGATGGGAATATTGGAAGGAGCTTGATGTGAACCCCTAGGTTCTTTAGCCCTGCAAAGAGACAAAGGGCTCCAGATGGCCCCAGGGATCTTTTCATCCCCAGAACTGGTACCCAGCCTCCCTATGTCTCCATATGACTGAAGACATTGGCACCTTCAGCTTACTGGGTCAGTCCCCTCTGTTAGAGACTTGGCTCTTCACTACCTTACTAAGAGATCAGAACTTGGGCAAATGGACAGTCCAACTTGTAAGGGGGACAAATCTGTAGAATTCAGCCAGAAAAGCCAAGGCATGGGCAAGGGAGGTACCAAACTTGGCAGGAAGGGTGTGTATGATCCTTAACTCGAGAACTTCAAGACATCACTGAGCCTGCTCTGTTCAAGGAAAAATAAATGCTGTGAGATCAAGCCTGGTCAGCATGAGAGAACAGCAATACTTCAGGTAGCTGGAGAGAGTATTCAGGTCCTCCCATTGAATACCATTTAGGAAGCCTAAGTGCATGGGGAATGTGTCTAGAGCGCAGAGAGGGAACTGAGTCTGAGATTATTTATTTCTCTCAGTGGCTGCCTGGAATTTCTGATTCTTGCTGGGATATCCCCAGATCCTGGAGAGTCAGACCAGCTCTCCCTGAGGTTTTGTTGTTGTTGTTGTTTTGTTTTGTTTTTTCTGTTCCATTTCCTGCACAATAGCAGGGGAATGGTCAACTTAATTGGGGAGACTCAAGAGTCTTGCATGTCTTTAGTAGTTAAAAAACCATTTTCAACTTCTCAAAATGCTGTCCCTCTACATATACTAATGAGCTAAAATCATCTAAGCCCCATTTCTAAGAACATTAAAATCTTTATTATCAAAGTACAACTATGGACAGGAGCTTATATATTTTATTAGAGATAAAAGAGAAAAGAAATGTTAATTGAAATCAGTTTTTTCTTTCCTCTGTATACTAAGAATTATACTCAAAATAGGATTACCCAAAATATATTTGAAGCACTCTCTCTAAAGCATATGTAACTAATCTCTGATATTTTCTCACTTATAAGAATGAATAATAAGAAAGTAACACTCCCTAAGAAGTCTTCTTTGCATACCTTCCACTATTCAGCTTTTTAATACCTTAAAAATACCTGGTCAGTAATCATAACCACTCTTTTAAATTATTTTTATTAGAAATTATCCTCAAATTATATAATTGTACTTTTTCTCATTTATTATAGGTACTGATGGTGCCTTTGTTCATCTAAGGACCATGTCTAAACTCTATTAAGAAAGGAAATGGCTTTCTATTGTCCTATCTTTGGTAAAAAAAACTTTTCTACTAGTGAAAGAGAAAGAAATAGTAATAGAGGATTTTTCATGCTCTGTCGATTTTTTTCTACTCTTCATTCTGACTCTCCTGTGACTCAACTTTCCTGGTGACAGTTATTCATTTTGAAAGAATAATGGCACCTAACTCTTGTGGTTTTAACAGACTTCTAAATGTGTACTGATTTCCCTCTTATTCAGTTGACTCATGTTTTAAGTCCCATTCAATTCCATTAACATTTATAAAGTACTTACTATATCCAAGATGCTATCCAGTCCCATTTGGTTCAGGCACAGAACACTATCATGGTATCTTTCCCCTTCCTTCTTTCCTTTTTGTCCCTCTTGATTTTCATTGCCCAGCTCCAAGGGACCTGCCAGGTTAAAAAAAAAAAAAGTGAAATGGTTGTTCATATCATTTAGACAAATTAGCGCCCTCGAACTAAAGTGTTCCAGTCTCATAGAGGATGACCAGGAGCTGCCTTATATTTCACCTGACATTCTAAAGCCTTTTTAGTCTCCCCATCTGTCTTGCTCTTATGCCCTCCAGATCACTGGTCATGTTGACTTGTCCTTACAAAGCAACCTAAGCATTCTTCCTGCTTCATCTTTAGATTTTCTAGTTTGTTTCATTGCTGTGCAATTCTTCCATTATTTTTCCATTATCTCAGCAATTAGAGTTTGAATTCCTTGAGATTAAGCCCCATTTCACTGTTTTTTTCTCCAGGGCTTTTAAAAAATTCATTTTACCAGGACACTAACTATGCAAAATAAAACAAAAAACCTCCCTCAAAGGTCTTATGCTCTGTGGAGGGGAAGAATAGAAGAGTGAAAAGAATATTTTAGGTATATAAATAATAAGATACATTGCAGAACATTGTTCAGGGAAAAAGGAGAAATAAAGACAAGTGGCTCAAAATCAACCTGAAAAAACAATATTTTTACTTAAGCTTTTAGAGTTTTCTGGCATGTATTGGCTAAAAAGCAAGCAAATCCATATTTAAAAATTAACAGTACCTCCACATGAACACATGTTCATCTTTTGTTCCAAAGAATACTTTGCAATTGATTTTACATTCATGACACTGAATATATTTTAGGGTCTCAAAGATTTTTCATTAAGACAAAATAATTAAAGAAAACTTAAAAGAAAACTTCTAAGTGATCTGGTCCAAAGGTGTCAAACATGCTTATCATGGTACCAGAAGACCCAGAATACTCCTGAGTGCAGCCCAGAACTAGGAAAAACATTTAAGTGGGAAATAACAAAATAAATATTATATAGTAAAATATAGATAATGCTAATATATGTTTTCTAAGTCAATATGCTCCTTTAAAGATTTTTTATACTGCAATGATATTTATTTAGTGGTTTCTTGTCTATTTCAATTTGACAACACTTATTTAATTGTCTGTCTCCTATTCTGTACAGAAACTTTGGACAGCTAAATTATATTAAAAGAATGTTTTTCTTTTATTTTCTTTCTTAGTATTTAAGGGAGAAGAGTCTTTAAGAAGAAACTAGTCTGAGAATCCTAAGTCTCACAGAATGGAAATGGAAATGATTAGTTTTGAAATAAAATTCACTTAATTAAGCAATTCTAAGTAAAAGTTAGTTTTTGATGATAATGAACTAAAATAGTTCATTTATATTCATCATTTATAGCTTTCTTGTATTTTCTACTTTATGCCAAGGTAATATAGAAAACAGCATATATTTTTCTGTTGTAATTTTGTTGATTGTCTTATATCATATGTGTTCAAAGTTAGACATTATACTAAATTTATCCAAATTAGAAATTTATGCTTTTTTTCTCTTTTTGATTAAAATATTAACTTAAAATATAATTATATAAATCAACATTTCCTTTATGATCATTATTCCTGGCTTTATTTCAGGGAATGAAGTGGTTTGTCATGATGATTATTCACTTTATGATATAGCATTTAAAATGAACTCTAATAATAAATTCATATCAGCTAATCTTGCTTATACAGAACTCATCCAAAATATGGTCTGAGGATAAATTGGATTATTATGAATTAACAAGTTTCTAGAAATGATATTTCAAGAAATTAATATTCAGTGTTCTTAGACATTCTATATTGAAGACTTTGGTCCAATTTTAGTCAATCAAGAAATTTTACCTTGTACTCTAATATCTGTGGCAAATATCCATTTTAAAAGTCACATATTTTTGTAAAATACAAAAAAAAAATCCAAATAACTCCCTGGCAAATTCTTCTTTATTATTTTAATAACTTTTAGTCTCATAAAAGTAGAGTACCCCATTTTTAAAAATGGGTCCAAGAAGAGATTTATATGTATATTGTCTCCATAAATGTGGATCACAAACCACACATATCTGTCCTGAATAACTCTTTTCTTTGTCTTACAAATTCACTGCATTGAGATAGCAATTTCACTTCCTAAGCAGTATGAAAGAAAAGTTGCAACTTCTAGAAAAGAGAAAAGGTTAAATGACTGAGTACATTGAGTACATGAAGCTTTGATCAAGGCCATTATCTCATCAGCCACTGATCTTTATCTCTTAGAAGATACTATCTCTGATGAGGACAGGCAATGACTACATCAATTTGAATGAATGCATTGCAAATTTTTCATTTCAAGTTCAAGTAAGAATAAGTCATAAAGGAGTTTTGAAATGAATTCAAGTAAAATTGAATGTAGCTTTCAGGTTTCTTTCTCTGGTTTCATAGTAATAGCTTGTAAAAAAATTGTTCATGTTAAGTCTCCAGGCAAGAATTGTGTCTGATGATTTTCAGGATAGGGAGTTTCTTGTATTTTATTTACTAGCTCCTGAAAAGATTTCATCTCTGCAAGTAACACACTCTTAACTCTAATGTTGTAACTGCCAAAGCTATAATAGCTAAGGAAATAGGGGAGAAGTCAAAAGTCCATTCAGCCCATCAGAGTTTTTTCTTTCTTTTTTGTATTGATGCCAGCTTTACTCAAGACAACATCTAATTGATTTTAAATGACCACAATATCTGCTTCAACAACCTTGCCTAGCAGACCATCCCTAATATTTATCAGTCTCTAAGCGGATGTGTTCAGAATTTGATTTTCCAATTTAATGAACTTGCATTTTCCTGTTTTGCTGTATCCCACTTTTTCAAATATTTCCTTCAATTTGCCTGTAGCATATTTTTCTTGGTCTATGGTTCACTTTAAAGAATCCTCATTTCTTATGTTTGAAATGAACCTGAAGGATTATTTCTGAACTATTGAGAAAGTCATCCAAAGTCAAACTCTAATTACACTTAAACTTTCCTTGATCCCTGTTAGGAGATGTCAGAAAGCATTCAGTTAATGTGATAAATACTTGTGGATGAGAGATTTGCTCCAAAAATCATACTACATATAGAAAGTGTATAAATGCTAATTCATATGTCAAACAGTATAGGTTGAATTTTAGTTCCAACATTCTTTGTATTTGGATGATGATCTTCCCATACTGACATATTTATAAAGGGTCAGATTTATACAACAAAATATTTAACGGTAACATAAATAACACATATAACACTTAAGGGGTCACAAATCCTTTTCTCACTTTTATCTAGTGAGATGTGCAGTACAATGTTAATTCTTATTTTCCAGAAATAGGTTCTGGGTAATCAATCAATTTGCCTAAAATCACATTAAAAAATGTCTGTGGCAGTATTTGAACTGAGTTTTTCTAAGTCATAATGTATATGCTAATAAGTCATAGTTCTCAAACATTAACATGTTAGCTGAAACTACCAAATGGACTGAACAAGATTAAAATATAATTTGGAAATATTAAATAAAATAAATAAAATATAATAAAACATAAATGATGGTAATGTATGGTTTTCTAAGTCAATTTGTAATTCATAGAATCTTTATATGTGATTTAGTTACTCCTGTTTCTCATCAAGTTTGACACCACTACTAAACCAACCTGCCCTGGATTTCTTTAGGATTGATTTCAATTTGTGACTACTTAAAAGTGTATCTGAGTGTATTTATTCTTTGTGATTGTTGTTTATGTATTGCAGTTGTATCCAAATTTCTCTGACCCCTTTTGGGGTTTTCTTGGCAAGTGATGGCCATTTCCTTTTCCAACTCATTTTACCAACAAGTCAAGTGAGGCAAATCCGGGGTCACACTGCCAGTACTTGTTTAGAGGCCAGACTTCAAGTTAGAAAGATGTACATTCTATCCACTGGGTCACATAGGTATAAATTTAATAGAATTAAATATAAAGTCCTATAAAGATCCAAAAATCTAGCACACAAACTTAAGATTGGTGAAATATATCTTGATTTCATTTGAAGAGTACTTGTGTGTTTCAATGGGTTAAAAAGTGGAAATAAGATGAGTGTACTATGAGAACAAAAAAATAAGCAAAAATCTAATGTGCTTTTAAGTTTTATTGATAGAATAAAAGTAGTGTGACATAGTAGAGGCAGTAAGGAAAATATGAGTTGAAATCCTGCCTTTGCCACTTACTTGAGATGTTACAATTAACAACTGAGTCTTGGTAGATAAGTCTTAGGAGGATTGCCTATAATTTTTCCAGTTTGCAATCTGTCATCTGAAGAGAATTCCCTCACTTATGAAATCACAAATCCTTGATATTATTTTAACTCATAATAGAACAATATTCTGTAGAATGAAAGAGATGATAATTTATTGTATTTTCAGATCCTATAAAGACTATTGAAAAGTTATAGCTGCAACAATTTTTTTTAAGAAGGAAAAGTGCAGAGTATCTAGGAAAAGGTGGCCAAATGTGTGTGTGTGTGTGTGTGTGTGTGTGTGTGGGTGGGTGTGTGTGTGTGGGTGTACACAAATGGAATAGTTGAACAAGTAGGGATTGTTAGAAAATAGAAATGAAGCAATATAAGTGGCTCTATGGACAGGTTGCTGAATTTGGTGTCAGGAAGATCCTGAGTTCAAAACCAGAGTCAGACAAATTGGAAATATGTGACCAGACAATTCCTTCAACCTTCTCCATGCCTTATTACCTATCTAGCAGCATTATTGTGAGAATTAAATGAGCTAACATGTAAAGGGCTCATAATTTCTATTATTAACTAACAAAAGAACTTAAGGTGGGGGAGGGAATATGTTAGTTTTTAAGAATTTGAAGTATTTCATATAGATGAAGCATTAGAAATATTTTTCTTGATATTATTGGTAGATCTAGGAAAAGAAGACAGAAGTTACTGAAAATGCAGTTGTTTTTTTTTTTTTTTTTTTGAATAAAAATGTCTTACAGAGTAATTGAAGTTGAATGGCTTTAAGAAAAGTAGATCCTCTGGTTTTGCTTGTGCATAATTATATATGTGGAAATATATTTAAAAGATTATGCATGTGTAATATATATTAAATTACTTGCTGTGTAGGGGAGGAAGAGGAGGAATAAAGGGAGAAAAAAGTATAATACAAGATTTTGCAAGGGTGGATGTTGAAAACTATTTTTGCATATATTTCAAAAAATAAAAAGCTATTATTCTTATTTTTAAAGTAGATATTTTCCTTAAAAGCATTAAATGTAGACTTGACAGGTCTTTATTAAGAATGTTGTTGAGAGGAATCTCAATCAGATAAACTTTGAAGAGTTGATATTTTACGTCTCTACTCTATGTCTTTCTATGAATCTCTCTAATCCAATACACTGTTTTAGATTAGGAAAAGGTAGTCTAGAGAGGATAAATGATTTGCCAAAGTAATGTATCTAGTTCATGATATAATCAGGAATTGAACTCAGGTGATCTGATTCTTAATTTTGTTATTTTCCCATTGTTTTAAAAATCAATTTATCTAAAAGTATTTTTTATTCTGCACTTAAACACTCCCAAATGAATATTTACATAAAAAAATAAAAAGTTGATCATTTATAAGTATGAATTCATATTATGTATAGCTTGTAATTTCAAAATGACATGAAATAAATTCAGCATACTATTTTGAAAGCAATCCTGCATATATATGTGGTAACTTTTGTCTTTTGTATATTTCCCTTTGAATTCTTCAAAGACTCTTTTCCTTTCCTCCAACAATAATTGTGACTACTTTCCATTTTAGAATTTCTCTTCCATTGGGGGAAAAAAGAATTTTAAGCAAATAAGCATATCAAAGCAAAACAAATTCATATATTGGCCATGTTTGAAAATGTTGTCTCATTCTTTATATTGAGACTATTATCTCTCTGTTATGGAGTAGATAGCTTACTTCATCATACTTACTTGAAGTTGTGATTGGGTTAATATTACACTGATCAGAATTACTAGATTTTCAAAATTGTTTTTTCTTAACATCAAAGTTATGTATAAAATTAAATCCTAGCTCTTCTCATTTCATTCTAGTTTCATACAAGTCTTGACAAGATTTTTTGAAACCACCCCTTTTTATCATTTCTTATGGTACAATGGTTCTATTATACCATAATTTGCTCAGTCATTCCCCAGATGATGGGCAACCCCTTTGTGTACTTAAAAAGATTGTATGTTACAAATGTTCATATTTGCATTTCAAAGTATCTACTAATCTTTCCTCTGTTCTTCTAGCATTATTTCAAGTCTTCCATTTCATTAAAGGTCCATAATGTTCCCCATGGGATTTTATTCAGTTTTGCTATGTACATTATTTGTGGTTCTAAGATTTTTTTATTTTTTTATTTTTTTTGCCTTTCAGAATGTCATATACCAAATTCTTTTCTCTTTTATAGTAGTTGCTGGCATTTCATAGTGATCTAGATTGTGGCACCTTTGTGCTTGATCTGATTTCTGACTGATTTTTTTCTTTTTTCTTCTTTTTATTTTTCTTGTCTGAACCATGAAGCTCCTGATATGGGCTATATTGTATTCTGAAGTATTCGTTTTGGAAATTCTTTCAGGAGATACTTGGTAAATACTTTTAATATTCATTTAATCTTTTTATTTTAATAGGTTTGGATGGATTTCCATAATAATTTCTTGAAAAAGAGTAACTAGGAATCTTTTTCAGGTAATTCAATGATTCCAAGATTATCTCAACTCAAAGTAACTTTCAGATTAGTTATTTCTAATAGGAAATACATCATATTTTCTTCTACTTTTTCAATCTTGGTTTTGTTTTAGGATTTCTTTTCTTTCTTTCTTTCTTTCTTTTTTTTTTGCTTATTGTGGTAATTGATTTTTTATCCATTCAAAATTTGAATGAATTTATAATTGAGAATAGGAACTCTCATACTGTGCTGTTTTTTCTTCTTTTAAATTGTTCCTGTAAATCTCTCATTCCATTTATAAAATGATTTATAAAGTCTTGTATCATTTCTTCCAAATTTTAAGAAACCTGCTATCAAAATCATGCTTTAAGACTTTTCTTGTACCAGTTTTTCCATTGTTCTCCAACTTCCTGACTTATGTATCATTAACTCTATAATATTTTTATTGTTTGGGTTATAACCTGTTTACCCATTTTTCCACCTTTACTTTCTTAATTTGTTTTTATCAAGGCCTGATTCTGTGTACTTCTAGAAGTGGTAGGGCCTTTTTTTGGCCTTGGTTTCTCATCACCTGAGATTCTGCTGGTTGCTTCCTATTTCAATTGAGTGCTATATATTTAAAAAGAATGACTCAAGCTAATGACTTGCAAACATTTGGTGCTCTTAGTCTTCTGATCTAGGCTGTTTGACCTTTCTTCCATGTCTGAACTTCACAAGCTTCCAAACTTAGTTTGGAGTCAGGGAATCACTGGAGCTTGAAGTCCTATGTTTTCCTGGTTTGTCCCTGGTTTTTGGATCTATCTTAGTGACCTGATGCATACAATTTTAGAATCTAGTTTTGCTTGTCTTGCCCTTTATCTATGCACCCAAAAACTTCCATCCTCTACATTTTTGATCTGTGCTTTTTCTAGATCGATTCCCCTTTCCTAGTACCTAAAAGCTTTTGTTTGTCTCTGTGCTTATCTGAGCTCTGAAAATGCATCTATTTTTTTTTCTTTAATTTTTGGATTGTTGCATCATTACTTGTTACCATCCTATGTTATCATTTTTTATAGTGTAGTTAATTATAAATAAGTTAGCCTACTTTTCTCCCTCATTCTACTTTCTTGGTCAGAAGCTCTTCTATTTATTTATTTATTTTAATTCATCTCTTGCACTTTATTTTTAAAATTATCATTTGAAATGCTCTGCTCTTTTTAAATAGCATTTTATCCCCCCAATAACATGTGAAGATAATTTTTAGCATTCATTTTATAAGATTTTGAGTTCCATTTTTTTTCCTTCCTCTCTCCCCTCTTCCAAAAAGGTAGCCAATTTGATATGGGTTAGACATATGCTATCATGTAAAACACATTTCCATATTACTCACAGTGTGAAAAAAAGAAACAGATCAAAAGAAAAAAAACACAAAAACATCTGAAGTAAGTGCAAAAATATGCTTTGATTCCATTCAAAGTCCATCCACTTTTTATCTGGGAATGGATAGCATTTTCCTTCATGAGTCTGTTGTATTTCTCTTGGATCTTTGTGTAGCTGAAAATAACTGAGTTATTCATAGTTGATTATCTCACAAAGTTGCTGGTAGTGCGTATAATATTTTCAAGGTTCTCTTCATTTCACTTTATATCAATTCATGCAAGTATTTCCAGATTTTTCTCAAAAATGCTCGTTTGTTATTTCTTATTACACAATAGTATTTCATTGCACTCATATGCTACAACTACCATTCCCCATTTTATAAGCACCCCTCACTTCCCAATAGTTTGCCACTATGAAAAGGGCTTCTATAAATACTTCATATATGTAGATTACTCTTCCCTTTTTATGATGTCTTTACGATATAGAACTCGGAGTGCTATTGTTGGGCAAGATACTTGCACAGTTTGATTGCCCTTTTAGCATAGTTTCACATTGCTCTCCAGAATGGTTGAATCAGTTTGCACCTCCACTAGTAGTTTATTAGGACCTCGATTTCTTGCATCCTCTGAAAATATTTATCATTTTTTTCTTTTTTTTCTAATACTAGCCAATCTTATAGGTGTGAGATGGTATTTTAGAGTTATTTCAATTTGCATTTCTCTAATCAAAAGTGATTTACAACCCTTTTTCAAATACCTGTAGTTTTGATTTCTTTGAAAGCAGTCTATTTTGTATCCTTTGACCACTTGTCAATTGAGAAATAACTTGTATTCTCCTCTTCTTCTTCTTCTTCTTCTTCTTCTTCTTCTTCTTCTTCTTCTTCTTCTTCTTCTTCTTCTTCTTCTTCTTCTTCTTCTTCTTCTTCTTCTTCTTCTTCTTCTTCTTCTTCTTCTTCTTCTTCTTCTTCTTCTTCTTGTTTTTTGCTTAGGCAAGTGGGACTAAGTGACTTGTCCAGGGTCATACAGCCAGAAGTGGTAAGTGTCTGAGGTCAAATTTGAACTCAAATCCTCCTGACTTCAGACCAGTGCTCTACCCACTAAACCAACTAGCTGCCCCAACTTGTATTGTTATGTATTAAAATCAGACCTCTACATATGTGTGAAAATTGAGGCCTTTATAAGAGATACTTGTGTAAAGATTGTTTCCCAGCTTTTTTATTTCTTTCTAACAGGGTTGCATTGATTTTGCTATATAAAAGCTTTGTAATTTAACATAATCAAAATTATCTATTTTTCATTTCATCTATCTCTTCTTTTCTTATAAATTCTTTACCTTCCTATAGATTGTAGTAGACTATTCCTTGCTCTTCTAATTTGATAATAGTGTCATACTTTATGTCTAAATTATGCATCCATTTTGAGCTTATCTTTGTATATGGTATGAGATGTTGCTCTATAGCTAGTTTGTGTTCTATTGCTCACACTTTCCTAACAATTTTTTTTTTCCAAATAGCAAGTTCATCATCTCAAAAACACACAGGTCTTCTGATTTATGAAACACTAGGTTACTATTATCATTGACTACTGTGTCTTACTCATTTTCTTAGCAAATAACATATAGTTTTAGTGGTTACTTCTTATAAGATAGTTTGAGATTTGGTATTTCTAAGCCTCCCTCCATTAATTCCCTTGATGTTCTTAACCTTTTGCACTTTCAAGTGAATTTTATTGCCATTACTTCTAGTTTTGTCAGATAATTTTTTGGTATGTTGATTGGTATGACAAAAAAGAAGTAAATGAATGTTGGCAGACCTGTCATTTTTATTGTATTGGCCCAATCTACCCATATTGCAATTATTTCAATTTTACTTTATTTTTGTGAAAAGTGTTTTGTAATTGTCTTCTAAAGTTCCTGAGTTTAAGGTGACAGCAAGATTCTAGGTATTTTATATTATTTAGAGGTATTTTAAGTCAAATTTTGCTTACTATATTTAGCTCCAAGACTTTCTTGATTATATAAAAATGCTGATGATTTATGTGTGGTTTATCTTATATCCTGTAATATTGATGAAGTTGTTAATTATGTCAAGCAAAATTTTTTAGGTGCTGCTCTAGAGTTTTCTAAGTGTACTATCCTATCATCTATAAAGAATGTTAGTTTTGTTTCCTCGTTGCCTATTCTAATTACTTTAATTTCTTTTTCTTTAGTCATTGTTGGTGATACTTCTAGTACTATGTACTAGTAACTAACTAGTAATAATAAGTGCTAGTAATATTTCTAACACTATGTAGAATAATAGTAATGATAATGGGCATCCTTACTTTACACCTGATTTTATAAATGTTTGCTGACAAATTTAGATATATATTGCTGATCATTTTAAGGAACACACCCTTTATTTATGTGCTCCCTAAGGTTTTTATTAAGAATGGGTGCTGTATCTTGTCAAGATTTTTTTTACATACTGAGATCACTGTATGATCTTTGTTGGTTTTGTTATTGATATGACCAATGAATGCTGATAATTTTCCTAATATTGATCCAACCCTACATTAGTAGTATAAATCCTACTTGATCACAGTATATAATCCTTGTGATATATTGCTGTAATTGCCTTGCTAGTATTTTGTTCAAACATTTTCTATTAATATTCATTAAGGAAATTGTTCTATAATTTTCTTTCTCTGTTTTAGCTTTTGCTGGGTAGATATTAGGATGATATTTGTGCCATAACAGAACTTAGGTAGGACTCCTTCAATTGTTTTTCCAAATAGTTTACACACTATTGGAATTATCATTTAAATGTTTGGTAGAATTCATTCATGAACCTATCTGATCCAGGGGATTTTCTCCTAGGTAGCTCCTTAAGGACTTTTTCATTTTCTTTTCCTAAAATGAGGTTATTTCTAATTCCTTATGTTATTCTATGTAATTTATATTTTTACAATTATTCCTCAATTTCAATAAGATTGTCAGATTTTTGTCATATAATTGAGCAAAGTATTTGCTAATGATTGCTTCCATTTTTTCTTGATTGGTGGTGATTTTCATTTCTATACTGGGTATTTAATTTTCTTCTTTCTTTTGTTAAAATCAAATTGATCAATGGCTTATCTTTTTTTTTTTTTTACTGTTTTTTTTTTCCCCATAAAACTAAGTCCTAAATTGAGAATGACATCTTGCTCTATAATATCCTGAAATAAGAAGCCCAGAAGCTAAGTAGAGAGCTATCTTGTGTTGGTCAATAAATAAAGCTGGCAGAGAAAGTGGGTGCTTGAGTGAGAGCCCAGTTATGTCTTATTTTTGATAGAGATCCTGCACTGGTGATGAATAAGAAGCAGTTAAGAAATGTTGTTGTTGTTGTTTTTTAATCCCATTTATCTCATTTGATCCTCACAATCCTATAAAATAGGTATCATTTTTTCTGTTTTATAGATGAAGATGTAAATGGAAGCTGTGAGAAGTCAAATGATACAATTACTAACTTTTTGAGACATTATTGGAATTTGTCAGACTCCAAGGTTGAGGCACTATGCACGATGGCATCTAACTTTCCCTAAAATAAATAACATTTTTTTTTATGTGCACCCAAACTGTGTGATAATGAAAGCTTGGCTTCAGTCAAACCTCCAATTATGGTCAAATTATGACCTATTTTAAAACAAAAGAAAACTAACAAAATTTCACTGTGAACAGATGTTCCATCTAATTTCTGTGCTCTGGGGAGAGGATTGGAAAATCATATTGTGTCAGTGGTCCCATATCTATTGCTGCCTCCTCTCCAACAATAGAAATGAGAAAGGAATAGAGATGAGTTACCATCACTATCAATGAGCAGTGGCTCAAACATAGTAAGTACATAGTAAGTTTTTTTTTTTTTTTTTGGAATAAATCAACTGTGTCCAAGAACAGATGGTTAAGGATTGCATCTATTCCATTAAAAAAGTTTGGACATGATGAGAAAATGAATTTTCTTTCTATTCCTTTACATCTTTAGCCTTTCTTTAGTTTTTGGAAACACCAATTTAATCTAAAATTACTACAATACATTCTCTATAGGGGAATGTGCCCTTGTATCTTTGTATTCACACAATGATACCCTGCCCCCTCTAAATTTTTTATGTGTTTATTTAGCAAAGCAGAATTCTCCACAGAAAAGATAACACTCTCTTATTAGAGGGATATACAACGATCATATAACATTTTTTCTTTTCCTTTTATTCTCTTGAAACCTGTTTGCTATGGCCTCCCTTGCCAGCCTTAGCAATTAGTCATCTCTCACAGCAATAACCTATAGTTAATATTCATCATTGGCTATAACAGAAATATAGCCCAAGAGCTTTGGAAAGAGTAAATTACCAGTTACCACCAGGGTACCTTTCTTCCTCTAGGAAAAGAGACATGTTGAACATGGTTAACATTTTAAACATATATTATTCAAATGAGATGTGGGTATTAAGCAAAAAGCCGATTTTCAAATGTGGTCTATAGATTGGACTGCAGAATTATTTTAAGAGCAGTTAGAGCAAAGGTCACATTTTTAAAATAAAGATTCCTCCAGGGAGATCATTTTAAAAATGATAACATTCTGATATGTTTATTTTTAACAGTGAGCTAAAATCAGTTGTGTTAATTGTATCTAACTTAACTGTATTGTACAAATCAGACTCTGGAATGTTTGTTTTATGGGCCATGACAAATTAAGCCATTTGGGGGTGTTTTGTTTTCACATTGCTAGAGGTAGCTTGGTTGTATAGTAAATAAAGTGCAATACCTGGAGTCATGAAAAGATGAATTTAAATCTAGCTATTATCAAGTAGTCTGACAATTAATAATGTTGTGATTTTTGATAAGCCATTTAACCTCTTCTAGTTTCATTTCCATCATGTGTAAAATGGAAATAATTATAAAACTTGCCTGCTAGAATTTTTGAGAGGAAAGTGATATACTTGTAAAGTTTTTTTTAATAAATATTCTTTATTATTGTTATTATTACTTATAATTTATTTTTAAATTTCCTTTTCCCTTTTTTTCTTTATGTCCAGATTTTTCCATAGTTTTTCTTAAGATGAATTTGAGCAGTTATGTTTTTTTTTTTAATATTACCACAGGAAACAAAAAAAAAAAAAAAAGAAAAACAAAGTCTGATATGAAAGAAACTTCATTGTAAACCATGTAATCACTATGAAATCTGATAAGTGTCAGTGAATATTATGGCTCATTATGCTGTATCCTGTAAACAGAATTCATATTTACTTTACATTACCTGAGATGTCCACTGGACGCCCATGGAGCACCTGTATATTTAATAGCACTGTAGCATATAAAGTTCTTCAAAAGTGCAGAAGCTCCAGCAGATTTGGATCTTCATAAAAACTATGAAGTTTCACAGAGAATAGAACTGGACTTTGCCTGTTATTTCCAGAACTATTCTGCTACTATTTCAGTCATATATAAAAACAGTAGCTTATACTTGTCCCTCCAAAAAAATTCTCTATGAAATGTGCAATTTATTAAAATGATACATTCTCTTCCATTGCTGGTTTTGGTCATCTAGTGTCATTAGCTTTACAAATTATTTCAATCTGATTGGTAGTAGAAATAATATAAACTAATACAAAATGAATGGATGTGTTTCACTTTTTTTTTTTTTTTTTATGATGGCATATGGCAGTCAGGTTTTTGTGTTAAGGGTGAAAAAAGAAGATAAAGAGTCATTACTCATATACTACATATGGAAATTAAAAAAAAAAATCTGTTAAACAATAGGACTGAATCATTAAGTCCAAAGTACCAGTGGTTTTAGCTTGTAAAAACCTGATAACAATGCTTCAGGAGGGGAAAAGGTCTTACTTTTTTTTTTTTTTTTTTAATACTCTATCTTTAAATAGGTGAACTTATAATCCTGGGCTTATTGAAATAAATAGTACACCTAACTGAATCATGGCAAACTCACTTTTAAAACAGAGTAGTTTTCACTTCTATTCAAAAGGTGTGGGTACTTAAAAAATATGGAGTGAATACTCAAATCCTAAAACACTGAAAATACTTTAGATACTGGATGTTCTCAGTAAAGCACAAGCATCTGAAGATACCCTAGCTATGTTAAAAGAGTCATTTCAAAAGATTGATCATAGCAACTGGTAAACCCTTTCTAGGAAGGCTTATTGGACCATGATTTACCATGAAATAGTAAATGGTAAAATGGGTAAAAATCAAATCTTCTTGAAGTAAGATAATTTTAATTAGGTCTTTTAAAACTCTTCTATGTTTATATATTAGAAATGAAGGTATATAATTGCCAGAAAATTAAAACTATCTCAAAAACACAAATTGGCATATTATTTCTTAAATTAAAGCAATACCATGTAAATGTTAGGTTGTTTGTTTGTTTATTTTTTGTCTTTTTAAATCATGACTAATTCTCTGTGACCCCTTTTGTTCTTTTGTGTGTGTGTGTGTGTGTGTGTGTGTGTGTATGTGTGTGTGTGTGTGGTGGAGATAACAAAGTGATTCGTCATTTCCTTCTCCAGTTCTTTTTACAAATGAGGAAAATGAGGCAAACAGGATTAGATGACTTAGCTAGAATCACATAGCTAGTAACTGTCTGATGTCAGATTTAATCTCAGAAAAAAGGATTCTTACTGATTCCAGGCCCAGTGCACTATCTATTTAGCCACTTAGTTACCTCAAAGTGGTAGTATCTAGTAGTATTTTGGTTATGAGATTATAAAAAATATTCTCTTCCTGTCCTGCCCCCTCTTTCTCCCTCTCTATCTGCCTCTTTCACCTACATACAATGATAATTAAAATTATATATATATACACATACACACATATATGTATGTATATTTGAATTGTATATATTTATACACATATATGTGTATTTATAAATATACATATTCACACACATTTTAATAGCATAATATTAAAAATATTTAAAGCAAGGAAACATTTGAGTAAATTTCAGTTCATTTGAAAATATGCTACTAAAAGGTTGAAAATAAATTACATTTGTTTTTGTCAATTCTCTCCTTTTCCCATTGACTCATGTGATGTTTAGAGAAGCTGTTATTATTTCTGGATATTTTTCAGATTACCGGTTTTGTTTTTCTGTCTCTTCTCTTTTCTATCTGTCAAGTAATTAATGATCTGTAAACAAATATATGCACAAGAGGAGATATATTTTTATTAAAATTGTCAAAATAACTTGGATGAGTTTTTATGATGTTACCCATCAAGTACTATTTCTTCTCTTCTTGAAATTTAAAAATGTTCTATATTAAGACGTGAGGAAAAAGCAAAAAAAAAAAAAAGAAAAGAAAGAAAAGAAAGAAAAGAAAGACTTGTCTAAAGAAATTAATATAAATTCATAGGGAATTCATAAAAAGGATTTTAAAAATATATTTTTGTACTTTTTACATTAATGTATAGATGATGAAATAAACAGTCACTTAAGTCATTAAGTCATTAATTAACACTTACATATTCACAGGTTTGGGGAGTTTTATGAGATATAAAGCTCTTACTGATGACTTAAGACAATAAACTGCACTTTTTTTTTAGTTCTTTGGTGACAGAAGAGACATATTAAAGAAGGGATACAATTTTAAAAGTTAACAACATATTTGAAGGCAGATAATATGTAGACCATTATGATGTACTATTCAAAATGATCACTTTTAAAAATAAATGTGGCTGCCAAAAATCTATCAAGTTACACTCTGGTTTTAAACAGGAATAATTCTTCTTTTAAAATTCAAGAGCAGGAGAGAAGGGAGTCTGTGCTAGGTAAAACTGAAGGACATCTTGAAATACTCTTCAGAGACAAAAAGAAAGAAAAAGAAAGGAAAAGAAAAAAAAATTCAGTTGCTTGATTTTTTTTTCCTTTTCTTAATTAGTGTATGGAAAAATGATATCATTGAAAATGAAACTTATTATTAAATTACCTTTAGTTAAAAAAAAAAGAGCAAAAAGGGAAAGTTAAGACCATTGCCCAGAATGGGTATGATAATGATAAAGGAGAATTGAGAGAAGGTAGATCTGACTAGCTCCTTCTTTTATCTGTCAGTAGACTCATTCCTTTAAAGCCACTAGGTTTCTGGCTATGCTGATTGTCAATAACCCTTTGTCTCTGCCTTCTATGATACATAACCCAGATCACTCTTGCTACTATCATCCAAGCTATGTCTCCCAAGTTCTTGTTTATTCTAGATGTTTATATTTTAATTTTTATGTTCATATCCTCATTTGTGGCTGTTGTTTCTTCCTTCTTTTTATACTTTCATTTAAAAAAGCATACACACAAAATGTCACATAAGCATTTTGTCTCTATTAGATGAATGGTAATAAAAATAGAAATATTGCTGGCTTTGTCTACCTCTTTCCTTTCACATGTTTCTCCTCTCTCCCATTCTCTGTCCTCTTTTGTCTCTATCTCTGTCTGTCCATCTGTTTCTGTCTTTCTCTCTCCTGTCACCCTACTTCTTTACTCTCTTTCCACTTAGGATAATGGTGGGAGTTAACTCAGAAGTTTCCTATCAATTTCAATTTCTCATTACTTCTGCAAACGATCCTAGATATCATTTAGTAGCTTTTGACTGACTTCTATAACAAAGAGCTTTGAGAATACTGTGGAAATTTTCTCTTGGCTGCAGTTATAGAGGCAGATATCTAGGCCTACTGAGATAGGACTAAATAACATTTAAGATATCTTTCAGCTCCAAACTTAGGATCCAATTACTGGTAGATGAGGATAATTTTATAAACATAGGACTTCCGGTTAAGATGGCGGAGAGGAGGCTCACAGTTGCATAAGCTCCGTGCTTTCTCTCACTATCCACTTCATTACAAGCCTCTGAATCAATGCTTGACTGAAAAAAACCCACAAATAGTTACCAAGAGAAGCCATCCTTGAGATCCGCCAAGAAAGGTCTGTCTTTACTGGAGGGCTGGGGCGGTTTTAGATCGGGCGCAGGCGGCGGGCAGCGGCAGTGAGAGCACGGGAGCAGACTGGAGAGGGGGTGGGGAGTGATCGCAGCTGTCTCTGCGGGGAGAGCTTTGCTACAGGTTTGGAACCTGCAGCAAGTCAACAGCCCAGCAGAGAAGCTAAAAACACCGGGGCTGAAGAACACAACCGCAAACAGCTGGAGTCTCTCAGGACCTGGCGCCCCCCCCTTCCACCCCCTCAGTGACTCAGCACGCTTTGGGATCTCAGAGCGCAGGCGCAGCACAGTCCTGCTAGTGCCTCACTGCTGCCACCTGCAGTCTGTAGAGGAAGCTCGATAACACACCCAGCCCCCCCCCCCCCAAAGAAAGACTCCAGTTTTTTCTGTTTTTCTTTGGTAGTTTGTCTCTGATTAATAGACAGAATGAGCAAGAAGCTGAAGAGGACTTTAACCCTAGACAGCTTCTACACAGATAGAGAGCAGACTCTAAATCCTGAGGAGACTAAAAACAGGCAGTCCCCAGGTGATTCCCCAAAGGAGGAGATCGTCTGTTCCTCAGCACAGATGAACCGCATAGAAGTGATTAAAAAGGCTCTCACAAGGGAGCTAGAAGAAAAATGGGGAAAGCAGAGTGAGGCTTGGCAAAAGGAGAAGGAAGCTTGGGAAAAGGAGAGGGAGGCTTGGCAAAAGAGCCTGGAGAAGTCAGTTAAAGAGAGAGTGGATAAAGAAGTAAAATCCTTGAAAAATAGGATTAGTGAACTGGAAAACAAAATTGGCGAAATGGAAAAAAATTCCACAGAACAAAAGAACTCAATTGGACAATTAGAGAAAGATTTTAAAAAAGTGAGTGAAGAGAATACTTCACTGAAAATCAGAATTGAACAAGTGGAATTGAATGACTCGAGGAGACAAGAAGAATCAGTCAAGCAAATCCAAAAAAATCAAACAATGGAGAAAAATGTGAAATACCTTCTGGGAAAGACAACAGACCTGGAAAACAGATCCAGGAGAGACAATCTGAGAATCATTGGACTCCCAGAAAAACATGATGAAAAAAAGAGCCTGGACACTGTCTTCCAGGAAATTATCAAAGAGAACTGCCCAGAAGTCATAGGAACAGAGGAAAAAATAAACATTGAAAGGATTCATCGATCACCCACTGAAAGGGATCCTAAAATCAAAACACCAAGGAATATAGTGGCCAAATGCCAGAACCCTCAGATGAAAGAAAAAATATTGCAAGCGGCTAGAAAAACCCAATTCAAGTATCAAGGAGCCACAATAAGGATCACCCAGGATCTGGCAGCATCCACATTAAAAGATCGAAGGGCCTGGAATATGATATTCCGAAAGGCTAAGGAACTTGGTATGCAACCAAAAATAACTTACCCAGCGAGAATGAGCATCTTTTTCCAGGGAAGAAGATGGACATTCAACGAAGTAAGCGAATTTCATCTATTTCTGATGAAAAAACCAGAACTTAACAAAAAGTTTGATCTACAAATATAGAACTCAAGAGAAATCTAAAAAGGTAAAGATTAATCTTGGGAACTATATTTTGACTATATAGATGTATAAAGAATACATGTATACCTTGTTCTAGAAATTGATGTGGAAAGGACATTGTAGCAGAAAAAGGGTAAAGTGGGGGTAGTACATCTCATGAAGAGGCATAGGAAACCTATTATATCTGAGAGAAAGAATGGAGGGGGATGAATATAGTAGGTATCTTACTGCCTTCAGAATTGGCTTTAAGTGAAAAATCTTAAGACATATTCAATCTATGGTGAAACTTCTCCCATCTCATTGAAAAGTGAGAAGGGAAAAGTGGAAAGGGAAGGAATAAGCTAAGCGGAAGGGAATACGGGAACTGGGAGGGAAAGGGGTAAGATAGGGGGAGGAACTCTAAGGCGGGGGGAGGGACACTAAAAAGGGAGGGCTGTGAGAAACAAGGGGTGCTCACAAGCTTAATACTTGGAAGGGGGGAAAGGGGAAAGAAGGGAGGAAAGCATAAACCGGGGTTAACAAGATGGCAAGTAATACAGAATTGGTCATTCTAACCATAAATGTGAACGGGGTAAACTCCCCCATAAAGAGGAAGCGGTTAGCAGAATGGATTAAAAGCCAGAATCCTACAATATGTTGTTTACAGGAAACACACCTGAAGCGGGGAGATACATGCAGGTTAAAGGTAAAAGGTTGGAGCAAAATCTACTATGCTTCAGGTGAAGTCAAAAAAGCAGGGGTAGCCATCCTGATCTCAGATCAAGCTAAAGCAAAAATTGACCTAATTAAAAGAGATAAGGAAGGACACTATATCTTGCTAAAGGGTAGCATGGATAATGAAGCACTATCTATATTAAACATATATGCACCAAGTGGGGTAGCATCTAAATTCTTAAAAGAGAAACTAAGAGAGCTGCAAGAAGAAATAGACAGTAAAACTATAATAGTGGGAGATCTTAACCTTGCACTCTCAGAATTAGATAAATCAAACCAGAAAATAAATAAGAAAGAAGTCAAAGAGGTAAACAGAATACTAGAAAAGCTAGATATGATAGATCTCTGGAGAAAATGTAATGGAGACAGAAAGGAATACACTTTCTTTTCAGCAGTTCATGGAACCTATACAAAAATTGACCATATATTAGGACATAAAAACCTCAAACTCAAATGTAGTAAGGCAGAAATAGTAAATGCATCCTTTTCAGACCACGATGCAATGAAAATTACATTCAACAAAAAAGCAGGGGGAAGTAGACCAAAAAATAATTGGAAACTAAATAATCTCATACTAAAGAATGATTGGGTGAAACAGCAAATCATAGACATAATTAATAACTTCACCCAAGAAAACGATAATAATGAGACATCATACCAAAATGTATGGGATGCAGCCAAAGCGGTAATAAGGGGAAATTTCATATCTCTAGAGGCCTATTTGTATAAAATAGAGAAAGAGAAGGTCAATGAATTGGTTTGCAATTAAAAATGCTAGAAAAGGAACAAATTAAAAACCCCCAGTCAAACACTAAACTTGAAATTCTAAAAGTAAAAGGTGAGATCAATAAAATTGAAAGTAAAAAAACTATTGAATTGATTAATAAAACTAAGAGTTGGTTCTATGAAAAAACCAACAAAATAGACAAACCCTTAGTAAATCTGATTAAAAAAAGGAAAGAGGAAAATCAAATTGTTAGTCTTAAAAATGAAAAGGGAGAACTCACCACTAACGAAGAGGAAATTAGAGCAATAATTAGGAGTTACTTTGCCCAACTTTATGCCAATAAATTCGACAACTTAAATGAAATAGAAAAATACCTCCAAAAATACAGCTTGCCCAAACTAACAGAGGAAGAAGTAAATATCCTAAACAGTCCCATCTCAGAAAAAGAAATAGAACAAACTATCAATCAACTCCCTAAGAAAAAATCCCCAGGACCAGATGGATTTACATGTGAATTCTACCAAACATTTAAAGAACAATTAACTCCAATGTTATATAAACTATTTGAAAAAATAGGGATTGAAGGAGTCCTACCAAACTCCTTTTATGACACAGATATGGTACTGATACCTAAACCAGGTAGGCTGAAAACAGAGAAAGAAAATTATAGACCAATCTCCCTAATGAATATTGATGCTAAAATCTTAAATAAAATATTAGCAAAAATTACAGAAAATTGTCACCAGGATAATACACTATGACCAAGTAGGATTTATACCAGGAATGCAGGGCTGGTTCAATATTAGGAAAACTATTAGCATAATTGACTATATCAATAACCAAACAAACAAAAACCACATGATCATCTCAATAGATGCAGAAAAAGCATTTGATAAAATCCAACATCCATTCCTAATAAAAACACTTGAGAGCATAGGAATAAATGGACTTTTCCTTAAAATAGTCAGGAGCATATATTTAAAACCATCAGTAAGCATCATATGCAATGGAGAAAAACTGGAACCCTTCCCAGTAAGATCTGGAGTGAAGCAAGGTTGCCCACTATCACCATTATTATTTAATATCGTATTAGAAACACTAGCCTCGGCAATAAGAGTCGAGAAAGATATAAAAGGAATTAGAGTAGGCAATGAGGAAACCAAACTATCACTCTTTGCAGATGATATGATGGTATACCTAGAGAACCCCAGAGATTCTACCAAAAAGCTATTGGAAATAATTCATAATTTTAGCAAAGTAGCTGGCTACAAAATAAATCCCCATAAATCCTCAGCATTTTTATACATCACCAACAAAACCCAACAGCAAGAGATACAAAGAGAAATTCCATTCAGAATAACTGTTGATACCATAAAATATTTGGGAATCTATCTACCAAAGGAAAGTCAGGAATTATATGAGCAAAATTATAAAAAAGTCTCCACACAAATAAAGTCAGACTTAAATAATTGGAAAAATATTAAGTGCTCTTGGATTGGCCGAGCGAACATAATAAAGATGACAATACTCCCTAAACTAATCTATTTATTTAGTGCTATACCAATCAGACTTCCAAGAAAATATTTTATTGATCTAGAAAAAATAACAACAAAATTCATATGGAACAATAAAAAGTCGAGAATCTCAAGGGAATTAATGAAAAAAAAATCAAATGAAGGTGGCCTAGCTGTACCTGATCTAAAATTATATTATAAAGCAGCAGTCACCAAAACCATTTGGTATTGGCTAAGAAATAGATTAGTGGATCAGTGGAAAAGGCTAGGCTCACAAGACAGAATAGTCAATTATAGCAATCTAGTGTTTGACAAACCCAAAGCCCCTAACTTCTGGGAAAAGAATTCATTATTTGATAAAAACTGCTGGGATAATTGGAAATTAGTATGGCAGAAATTAGGCATGGACCCACACTTAACACCATATACCAAGATAAGATCAAAATGGGTCTATGACCTAGGCATAAAGAACGAGACTATAAATAAATTAGAGGAACATAGAATAGTTTATCTCTCAGACTTGTGGAGGAGAAAGAAATTTGTGACCAAAGATGAACTAGAGACCATTACTGATCACAGAATAGAAAATTTCGATTACATCAAATTAAAAAGCCTTTGTACAAATAAAACTAATGCAAACAAGATTAGAAGGGAAGCAACAAACTGGGAAAACATTTTCACAGTTAAAGGTTCTGATAAAGGCCTCATTTCCAAAATATATAGAGAACTGACTCAAATTTATAAGAAATCAAGCCATTCTCCAATTGATAAATGGTCAAAGGATATGAACAGACAATTTTCAGAGGATGAGATTGAAACTATTACCACTCATATGAAAGAGTGTTCCAAATCATTATTGATCAGAGAAATGCAAATTAAGACAACTCTGAGATACCACTACACACCTGTCAGATTGGCTAAGATGACAGGAAAAAATAATGATGAATGTTGGAGGGGATGCGGGAAAACTGGGACACTAATGCATTGTTGGTGGAGTTGTGAACGAATCCAACCATTCTGGAGAGCAATCTGGAATTATGCCCAAAAAATTATCAAAATGTGCATATCCTTTGATCCAGCAGTGTTTCTATTGGGCTTATATCCCAAAGAAATACTAAAGAAGGGAAAGGGACCTGTATGTGCCAAAATGTTTGTAGCAGCCCTGTTTGTAGTGGCTAGAAACTGGAAAATGAATGGATGCCCATCAATTGGAGAATGGCTGGGTAAATTGTGGTATATGAATGTTATGGAATATTATTGTTCTGTAAGAAATGACCAGCAGGATGAATACAGAGAGGCTTGGAGAGACCTTCATGAACTGATGCTAAGTGAAATGAGCAGAACCAGGAGATCATTATACACTTCGACAACGATATTGTATGAGGACATATTTTGATGGAAGTGGATTTCTTTGACAAAGAGACCTGAGTTTCAATTGATAAATGACGGACAAAAGCAGCTACACCCAAAGAAAGAACACTGGGAAACGAATGTGAACTATCTGCATTTTTGTTTTTCTTCCCGGATTATTTATACCTTCTGAATCCAATTCTCCCTACGCAACAAGAGAACTGTTCGGTTCTGCAAACATATATTGTATCTAGGATATACTGCAACATATCCAACATATAAAGGACTGCTTGCCATCTAGGGGAGGGGGTGGAGGGAGGGAGGGGAAAAAAATCGGAACAGAAATGAGTGTCAATATAATGTAATTATTAAATAAAAAATTTAAAAAAAAAATATACATATGAAGTAAGGTAAAAAAAAAAAAAAATTTATAAACATAGTTGTATCACTCTGTATCTTAATTTTCCCCAAAAATATAAAATGGAGATAATATCTGTAGGAGCTACCTCCCAAGCTTGTTTTGAGGATTAAAGGAAATAGTATATACAAAATGCTTTGCAAAATTAGGAGAACAAAAAGTAGTTTATTTTTCAAATCTGTGGAGAATGGAGGAATTTGTGGCCAAAAAAGAATGAGAGAATATTATAAAATACAAAATGGATAATTTTGTAATTAGAAATTAGAAAGTGTTCTCCCCTACAAAATGAATGCAGCCAAGATTAGAAAGGAAACAGAATGTTAGGGGAAAAAAATTATAGCCAATGTTTCTGATAAAGGTCTCATTTCCAAAATATATAAAGAACTGAATCAAATTTGTAAGAATACAAGCCAAAATGTTTCTAGCAGCCTTTTTTGTAATGTCAAGTATCTAGAAATTGAGTGCATACTTCTCATTTGGGAAATGGCTGAATAAATTGTGGTATACAGCTGCAATGGAATATTATTGTTCCAAAAGAAATGATGAGCAGAATGATATGAACTAATGTTGAGGGAAGTAAGCAGAACACTGTATACAATAATAAGATTATGTGATGATCAACTGTGTTGGACTTTTTGTTGTTGTTGTTGTTTTGTTTTGTTTTCTTTTTGTTTTTGTTTTGCTGAGGCAATTGGGGTTAAGTGACTTGCCCAGGATGGCACAACTAGAAAATGTTAAGTATCTGAGATATTTGAACTCAGGTCCTCCTGACTTCAAGGTTGGTGCTCTATCCACTGTGCCACCTAGCTGCCCTTGTACTTTTTTTTTTTTTTAAATAATGTAGTAATAGATTTGTGATAAAAAGCAGCATCCACGTCCAGAGAGAGAAACATGGAGACTGAATGTGGATCAAAGCATATTTTTACCTTTTTGTTGTCTTAAAGCTTGTTTGTTTGTTTTTCCCCTTTTGATCTGAATTTTTTTGGGAGTGTAGCATGAGGAATATGGAAACATGTTTAGAAGAATTGCACATGTTTAATCTCTATCAGATTGCTTGCTGTCTTGGAGAAGGCAGAGAAGGGAGAAGAGGAAGAAAAATTTGGAACACAAGGTTTTTCAGAGGTGAATGCTGAAAATTATCTTTGCATAATTTGGAAAAATAAAATACTATAAAAATGCTTTTCAATGCTATGAAGATGTCACTTGTTAAAAATTCAAAATTATGATTGTGATGGAAAGCTATCATGCTATGATGAACAGAATGGTCTCAGAAAACACTTGGAAAACTTATATGAATTAAAACAAATTGAAGTCAGAAGAGCCAGTAGATTACTATACACAGGCATTTTCTGTAATAATCAGCTGTGATTGACATCTATTCTCAGAAATACAATTATTCAAGATAATCCCCAAAACTTTCAAAGAAAAGCTATCCGTGTGTAAAGAAGTGATAGAATGTGAATACAAATAAAATCATGCTTTTTAAACTTTATTTATTTTTCCTTTTTAAATTAAATTTTTCTTCTCTTTTGCAACATGGTTAATATGGAAATATGTTTTGCATCATTACACTTATATATTCAATACCATATAGTGCTTGCCTTTTCAAGGAAAGACAATGAGAGAGAGAGAGAGAGAGAGAGAGAGAGAGAGAGAGAATATGGAGTCAAAATATTTTTTAAATAGAATTTTAAAATTGCTTTTACATGTAATTTAGAAGAAATTTAAAAGTTCTTTATAAAAATTATAATTTTAATGGTAAGAATGATGTAAATGGAGTCAAGATGTGAATTTAAATCTCATCTCTCATATTTTTATAACTATTTGAAAGGCTGTCTCAGTGTCAGCTACTACTAATATTATTACTAAACTTGAGCAAAATATGCAGAAATATGCATGTTTTCTCTGTAGTGAAAGTACTCACTTTCTCCACCTTGACACTGACACTTTGCCTATGTTTTGTTTCTAGGCCATTGTCCCTGAATTCTCTTTCCTCTTCTGTTTCATCTTTTTTAGTGATTTTTTTCTAGTTTTTCTACTGATATGCTTGCTTTAATCTCTTGTTCTCATGTTCTGTTGCCAGTCTTGTTTTTTCAGAATCAAAGTTTGGATTCATTCTATCATCTGAAGCCTTCACTTCTAATCAGATGCTCCTGAAAAAAAAAAAGTTAGAGAAAGAAAGCCATGCTGATTGAGTCCAACTCAAATGCACTTTATGTAATTTCTACTGAGGCCTCAGGATTGTAGCAAGATAATCCACCTACATCACCTAAATCAATTCATAATCTCACTTTATCATAGCAGTTATGCTCTATCATTTTTTTCCTTACCCTTTTTGACTTCTCTTCAACAGTTAGCATTTTAGTCCCTCCTCTTCTCCTGCATAATCTCTCTTCTCTACATTTCATGATTTTAATTTCACTTGGTGTTTTAAAAACATGTGCCTGCTCATTTTTCAGATTCTTTTCATGATTCTTCATTAAGATTATACCCAATAATTGTGACTTGTTTCCTTCCTTTTTCATTTAATGATTCACCAGTTTCTATGAGATTGTCATTTCTGTGAAGATTCCTACACCTAAATACTCATCCCTAACCTCTCCTGAATTCATCTTCCATCAATTTCCCTTAAGAATCTCAAAATAAATGCTTAATAGGCATTTCAAACTCAGATGCCTGAGAATCATATAATATGATTCAAAAGAATCCTATTTCTTCTTCCAAACATTCTTATTACTATCCAGAATATGACTATGCTTTTTGTCGTTCAGGCTCAAAATCTTGGGTTTTATCTCTAATTATCCAATTCTTCTCAGCATATAAATCTGTATATCTAATATGTTGCCAGGCTTTATCTTTTCTACCTTCATAACCTCTTGTATATGTCCCCTTATTTATTCACATATCCATCAAGCTGGTAAAGGCTTTTGATATCTAATGAACTAGTACAATAACCTTTTACTGTTTTGTTGGGTTTTTCCCCACTTAAGTCTGTCTCTATTCTAACTACCCTCTGTTTGCCAAAGTGACTCCCCTAAAATACAAGTCTGATCAAGTGACACCCCGGCTGATAAAGAGTCCACACCTTAAATGGCTCTCTGTTTTTTTTTTTTTCCTTTTTTTCCTGATCTTATGTATTTATTTAAATAATTCATATTTAATATATTGACAAAATTCATATTTAATATATTGATACATGATAGATGATATATGAAATTTGTTATATTAGTAAAGAATTTAATTAAGTGACACATTGATAAATAAATTAAATTAATAAGACCATTAACAAATTTAATAATTAAATAATTAAGTTGCCTGTTAATTAGAATAATTAAAAATAATGAAATAAATAAATAGAAAATTGATAGAAAACACAAATCCACAAACACTGTGACTCTCTTTGGCTCTCTCATACTGTCTCTGTCTCTGTCTTTCTTTTCTTTTCTTTTTTTTAATTATAAATTTTTATTGACAGAACCCATGCCTGTGTAATTTTTTACATTATCCCTTGCACTCACTTCTGTTCTGACTTTTCCCCTCCTTCTCTCCACCCTCTCCCTCAGATGGCAAGCAGTCCTATACATGTTAAATATGCCTCTCTGTTATTTTCAAGAACAAATATAATACACTCTGGCATTGAAAAAAAAATTATGGTTTTGTACCTTTCTTTTTTTTTTTTTTCTACTTCTTATACTTTATTCCCATTGTATACTCTAAGATCTATAGCTCTGACTTTTTTACTTTCCAGGTACCAAATACTTCCTGTGCTGAGTCTTTGCCTTTTGACTGGCAATGTTCATCTCTTCACTTTATCATCCTGACTTTTTAAAATCTCTCTTCAAGATTCAGATCAAATCCTTCTTTCTGCAAGAGGCATTTTCTGTACCTTCTCTTACTACTAGTGCTTTCTTTTTGAGACAACGCAGTCTACATATCTTAAATGTATTTATAATCCACATGTTTTTCTCTTATTCAATTATGTGAACTCTGTTAGTATCATGCCTACTTTTATTCATATGCCAAGAATTTCATCCAGTACTTGGCATATAGTAAGTGATTGATAAAAACTTTTTGTCTGATTGAATGATGGACTAGTCTAGCATGTAGTCCCAGATCCCACACTCTTCCCCCTGTATGACCTCAAGGAAAGCACTAAACTTCTCAGGGTGGTCCTCAGCTGCTTCTTCCATATGAACAGATTATACTACAGGAACCCAAAAGTACCTTCCATGTATAAATGCAAAGTCCTATCATCTTGATCATCCGATCATTCAAAGATGAATCTTAATTTGTAAGAGTTAACCATCAGAGAAATCTGACCTTGCTACTATTTGGTTCAATTTTCTATGTTTTGTCAAGGCACATTTAGGAATAGCATGTCAGTTGTTTTTAGGCATTTGAAAGCATTTTTTTTCCCTAATGGCAACATACTTTTTTCTAATTGGTCTCAGAATGCAAAAACTATAACAGTGGATATAAGATACAGAGAAATAGATATTGGATTAATGCAAGGCAAAACTGCTGCACAAATTATAGTTTTCCAAAATTAGAATGGAGCAATTTGGAAAGGCAAGCCAGTTCTTGTTGCCATCACTTTCCTGCTCACAGCACCTTCTCTGGCAGCAATACCTAATCCTTTTCTCTTACTGTTTACTAGCATGACTACTCCTTGGCTAGGTTTTATATGAATGCATTCATTCTATCACTGCTTGCCACTTATCTTTCCTTTAGAATACTAGAGTATCATCAAGAAAAGGGCTAGGATACCAATGAAATAATTTTAATGATCTTCCTTTCTCATCTTTCAATTCCTATTTTTCCTATGGATAATCTGTATTCTTAGTGCCCCAACACAGAGTTTGACATGTAATAGATGCTTAATAAATATTTTTTGTTAGATTAATTGGCATGGTACTAAAGCTGTATAAATACCTTTGTTTTTATCCATGAAAACCTCATGATATTAAATCCCTTAGTTGCCAAATCTGCATCATTTCTGTTTGACACATATACTTTCTTGTTCCCCACTTGGGAGAGGCCAAAGGACTAATCGAGGTGCCTATAAATATGAAGAGGTAATGGGACTTTTATAAGATATAAATACCTGTCTTATTTCTACAACTTGAATGTTGTCACAATTCAGTTAGCTGAGTTGTAGCTGTTTAAATTGAGCAAGATTGGGAATTACTCAACCTAGTAAAAATAAAAAATCGTTAGAGAATGACAGAAGAAAGGGCCAAATCTTCTTGCTAATTAAATTTTAGCTGATTTCTTCAATCTTATTATGCATATGTCCAAATAATGTATGCATTGTTTAAATCAGAATGCTAAAGCTGCAAAAGGAAATTCTAGCTTAGAAAAGCTAGAGTAAGTTATTCTTTGTGAAAATTCCTCTTGCTTTACGCTGGTATTGGAACATAGAAATGATGACTAAGACTTTGGATAAGTTATATAAGTTCTCATAGAAAAATCACAGTAGAATAATTCTGAAAGCCATCTGAAAATGAAAATAAATAATATAAATTCTAATGAACTTAAATTCTTCTTTTAAAAGAAGATTTAAAAATAGAAAATATAATATTAATCACTGGTTTGACTCTTTAGGGCAAAGCCAATTCAATTCTGTGTCAAGCTAATAACAAGAGAGTTTTATATATATAGTACTCCTTCACGTGATACATGAAGATCGGGTGAGACAATGTTTTAAAAAGTGTTTAGTACATTATCTGACACATACACAAATGGATAAGCATATGTGCATGTATGTATGCACTATATAAAATGCTTATATATATTTACATAGATATTGATATTAATGTTATTATCTAACATTTCCAAGAGCATCAAACAAATGAATAGTGAATGTTAATATAATGAAATATTTACTAACACATTATAATTAGTGTAAGAGACATCATTAAACATGTTTTATCATGTTTTATCAAAAGAGGTAATAGACTAATTACAAATTGAGGGTGATAGATACAGACAGTAGTCTCTCTTAAATTCTGGCAATGCAATGCTGAAAAAATATTATATTCTCTTTCTACAAAGAGATTATAATTTGCTAGAAAGAGAGAAAATATGTACAGATCAATGAGATTTAAGGGGAAATGTGATAAGAGCAAAGAAAAGATCTAGATTAAAATGGGTCTTCCCATTTCATTTTTAATACTTTCAGTTCTCTACATTTTTGCATTTTCTGATATCTCTCATAACTGGAAAACCATGGGGAAAATAGAAAGGAAGTCATAGGGATTGATCTTAAAACAAACATTTTTCTCTGGGGGAATTCATTTTAAAAAGCACTTAATACCTACAGTGTGCTAGGTATTGGACTAAGTCTTGCACGTACAAAGAGAAAAAAATCAACTTACAATAAGCTTATTCCTTTGGAGAAATTACACATATAAGTATAAAATTTCTAGAAGACTAGGGACAAAAGAGAAATCGGGAAAGGTCTACTATAGTGGTAGCCTTTGTGCTTCAGCCTTGTAAAAAGGTAGGAATTCTGAAGTTAAGAAGGAAGAAGATCATAAGAAAGAGATGTAGTTTGGAAAAAGCTTGATTTAGACTTTTATATAAATAGAACATTAAATAGGCCATTTGGATGGAATGTTTATGATAGAGACAGTAATAGGAATGAAGTATGGTGTTCCATCTAGATATCTAGGTTTCCTAGATCCTAGTACTGTTCTAAGATAATTTTAATCATATGTTCTCCTTTAGAGAAATTAACATTTTACTATTATGTTAATTATGATATAATAATGATTCACCCCCTCCCCTTTTTTTCTTCTGGTTTTGTTAAAACTCAACCCCTGATAAGGTCAATCAAACATTTAAAGGAATGGCAGATTAATGAGATGACTTACATCTCAAAGCACATGTTCCTTAGTTGAGCAGAACTCCACCCAATTGAGAAACCTAATTTCTTTTCTTTTCTTTCTTTCTTTCTTTCTTTTTTTTTTTTGAGTTCATTTTTAAATTTTATTAAAAAAAACAGAATAAGAAAAAAGAAAAACATAAAAGCAATACAAAACAAAATAGAGCATTGTCATATGCCAAGCAGAACATCAGGAAGGATTCAAAATATATAACAATGAATTACCAGTTCAATTTTATATATATATATATATATATATGTGTGTGTGTGTGTGTGTGTGTGTGTGTGTGTGTGTGTGTGTATGTATATATATATATATATATATATATACACATATATTAGTAGAAGAAATTGTATTCATGAGTATCCATCTTTTCTTTACTACTTTATAATTTGTTCTTTTGTTCTCTGCCTTAAATGTTTTTTACTTTATTCTTTTTTCCCCTTTCCTCCCCCCTACCCTCCCCAAGCAAGCTGTTAAGAAAGGATATATTTATGTATACATAAGTAGATATAAGCATACACAAACATACATATCCACACACCCCACCCCTCCCCATATATACACACATACATAGCTTTCCTATATCCATTGACTCTTTGCTTTAATTCTGGTCTTTAACTGGTCTTGCTATTACTTCTTCCCACTCATGGATCCTGCCTTTATTTTCTTCCCCCATGCTTTCCTACAGTTTTTCTTCATCCCTCCCCCCTTATTTTATTATTATTATTTTTTTTTTTAGATTTTTGGAAGGTTTGCTACCCTTCATGGTGTATATGTAGTGTTGCCTATTTAATGCCCAATGTGAGAAAGTTTAGAATTACAAGCCGCCCTCCTCTCTATAATGCCTCCGTATGTATTCTTCCTCTGGACCTCATTTGTATAACATAATAACTATTTATACCTGCAACTCTGTACCAGTTTTTTTTTTTTAAGCTATCCTATTGCTGATGTCAATTAAATATATAGTATACATTTCCCATGTTAAAAAAAAAAATACATAAACAATTTCTTCATGTTAAGTTCTTTGAAATGGATCTTTGATAATAACTCTTATATGTTAAATTTTCTACTGGGTTTGGGTATGGTTAATTGAAAGTCCTGAAAATCTGCAAGTTCATTGAATGTCCATTTTTTCTCATTTAATATCGTGCATACTTTTGCTGGATATGATATTTTTGACTGTAGGGTTAATTCTTTTAATTATCAGTAGATATGATTCTAGGACCTGCAGTCTTTTATTGTGGCTGCTGATGAATTCTGTACAATTCTAACTGTGGCTAGAGCATATTTGAATTGTTTTTTATTGTTTCTTTCCAAATTTTCTCTTTGATCTACGGGTTTTGAAATTTGACAATACTATTCCTGTGTGTTTTTCACAAAGTATCTCTTTGAGATGGTGATAGATTTTTTTCTTTTTCTACTTTTCCCTCATGTTCTATTACTCTAGGGCAATTTTCTTGGATTATTTCTTACATTTTTGTATCAAGGTTCTTTTTTAGGTGACAACTTTCAGATAGTCCAATTATTTTTATGTTTTCTCTACTTAAACTGTTTTCCAGTTTTATTGGTTTTCTTATCAGATGTTTCACATGCTGTTCTATTTTTTTTCATTCTTTACAATTTTTTTTTTTTTTTAGTTTCTCATAGCTTTACTGGATTCTCCTTGTTCAATTCTAATTTTCAAAGAGTTATTTTAATCTTTGAGACTCTGTATCTCCTTTTCTAGTTGGTTAATTTTGTCCCTCCACAATCTTATTTTTCTTGCATTTCTTTTATTTTTAGTTTTCCTCCATGTCTCTCATCTAATTTTAAAATTCTTTTTTGAGTTCTTTAAATTCTCTCTGGGCACGAAGCCATTTCATGTTTTTTTGGGGGGTAGAGATTTTTTTTACTTCAGTATCCTCCTTTGAAGATGAACCCCAGTCTTTCCTGTTCCCATAATAAGTTTCTGTGTTTGGGATTTTCTTTGCTGGTTGAATTTTTAAAATTAAGAGATTAATATAAACCATCTAATTGTGGTGTAAGGATATGATGCCTCTAGCTTCACTTCAACTGTCTTCTATGACCTGGAATTTCTTTTTTTTTTATTTTTTTATTTTAAATTTTATTTTATTTAATAATAACTTTGTATTGACAGAATCCATGCCAGGGTAATTTTTTACAACATTATCCCTTGCACTCGCTTATGTTTCGATTTTTTCCCCCTCCCTCCCTCCACCCCCCCCCCAAGATGGCAAGCAGTCCTAGCAGTATATCCTAGATACAATACATATTTGCAGAACTGAACAGTTCTCCTGTTGCACAGGGAGAATTGGATTCAGAAGGTAAAAATAACTCGGGAAGAAAATCATAAATGCAAATAGTTCACATTCGTTTCCCAGTGTTCCTTCTTTGGGTATAGCTGTTTCTGTCCATCATTTATCCACTGAAACTCAGTTAGGTCTCTTTGTCATAGAAATCAACTTACATTATCGTTGTCGAAGTGTATAATGATCTCCTGGTTCTGCTCATCTCACTTAGCATCAGTCCATGTAGGTCTCTCCAAGCCTCTCTGATTTCATCCTGCTGGTCATTCCTTACAGAGCAATAATATTCCATAACATTCATATACCACAATTTACCCAGCCATTCTCCAATTGATGGGCATCCATTCATTTTCCAGTTTCTAGCCACTACAAACAGGGCTGCTACAAACATTTTGGCACATACAGATCCCTTTCCCTTTTTTAGTATCTCTTTGGGGTATAAGCCCAATAGAAACACTGCTGGATCAAAGGGTATGCACATTTTGATAACTTTTTGGGCATAATTCCAGATTGCTCTCCAGAATGGTTGGATTCGTTCACAACTCCACCAACAATGCATTAGTGTCCCAGTTTTCCCGCATCCCCTCCAACATTCATCATTATTTTTTCCTGTCATCTTAGCCAATCTGACAGGTGTGTAGTGATATCTCAGAGTTGTCTTAATTTGCATTTCTCTGATCAATAGTGATTTGGAACACTCTTTCATGTGAGTGGTAATAGTTTCAATTTCATTATCTGAAAATTGTCTGTTCATATCCTTTGACCATTTATCAATTGGAGAATGGCTTGATTTCTTATAAATTTGAGTCAGTTCTCTATATATTTTGGAAATGAGGCCTTTATCAGAACCTTTAACTGTAAACATGTTTTCCCAGTTTGTTGCTTCCCTACTAATCTTGTTTGTATTCGTTCTGTTTGTACAAAGACTTTTTAATTTGATATAATCAAAATTTTCTATTTTGTGATCAGTAATGGTCTCTAATTCATCTTTGGTCACAAATTTCTTTCTCCTCCACAAGTCTGAGAGATAAACTATCCTATGTTCCTCCAATTTATTTATAATCTCATTCTTTATGCCTTGGTCATGGACTCATTTTGATCTTATCTTGGTATATGGTGTTAAGTGTGGGTCCTTGCCTAATTTCTGCCATACTAATTTCCAGTTATCCCAGCAGTTTTTATCAAATAATGAATTCTTATCCCAAAAGTTAGAATCTTTGGGTTTGTATGACCTGGAATTTCAAACCAAAAACTCCCCCTCTCCTCCAAGTGCCCACAGTCAGAAGCATCCCCAGCCTACTGCTTCTGCATTCACCATGAGTGTTGGTTCCTTAACACCCAGAGCTGCATCTCTGTAGCATAACAGGACCTGATCTTCCTGATTAGTAAAGATTTCTTCTGTCTTACTGGACTTAGATATACAACTCCTTGCTGTCAGGGTGGTTTCTGCTGAGGCTCCAGCCAAACTTAGATAGTCCCATGCTCCCCACTTGAAGTTTCTATGGAACTAGACTGGAAGTGTTTGCACTTCACACTGGTTAATCTCCTCCCTGAGGACTTTTTTCAGATCTTCTTGGGTAGTACTAAGAGGACCCCTGTTCTGTCCCAAGTCTTCATATTTTTCGGAATTCTATGTTTGCCCTGAGGAATAAATTTATTGTATTTGTAGGGGAAATCTGGAGATCTTGAAATATGCCAACTTACTTCATCATCTTCCCAGAAACCTTTTGAGATCTAATTTCTGTATGTAGTATAAGAAAAAAATCAGTTTAAGGTAGCCTTTGCCTGGAGGAAGAACTCCGCATCATTAGTGTCCTCCTCAGTGTTGTGGGGCAACTCAGCTCATGTAAAGAGTAAACTATCTAGAGAGGTCACAATGGAGATGGCTTCTCATTGCCCAGATATCTTAAGTCTGCTGAGCCTTGTGATAAGATACATTCTCAGCAGGAAGAGCTGAATATTTTTAGCCCTTCTCATCATTAAATGTTCCCCAATCAGGATTAATTTTCACTCATCAGAAGAAACAGCTTTCAGTAGGGATTTTAAGGTATTTCAAAATTTCCATTGTTAACTTTACATACTAAGAGAAACCAATGTCCATTAATTTGTTGGTTGATAGCCAGTTATTAATTAATTAATTAGTTGATTATTAATAAGTTGATTATTAATTATCTAGGAACTGTGTCTCAGGGTTTTCATTTGTCTCATCCTGAAATAATTTTTCTCACAGTGATTTTCATACCACTTGTCCCAAGCATATTCTTAAACACAACATAACTAGTTCAAATATAAATCCCCTATCAGTTAAAATCATGTTATCATCAATCAAATAAGGCTCAACAAACAAACTAAGAGCTGGATGTGTGATTCTTTAGAAATACTATAAAAACCATTTATGTTTCTTAGTATCATCAAATATACAACTAGATTTTCCTTATCTATCTTCAGTATTATAAAATCTAACTCTTTAGTCAATAAGTCCTTCTAAAAGTAAAATGAAAATTTGTTATTACATATCCTTGAAAAAAATTAAAGCCCACAGCAGGTTTTTTTTTTTTTTTAGTACATTTGAACTACTATAGTCCAGATGTTTAGCTTCAAGTAAAACCTTGAGAAGAATTGAAACAAAGCCAAAGAGAAACATATGATGTGAAGATCTGCTTGGGGAATACGTAATTATAGTTTTTAACCTTGACCAAAATGAAATTAGTAGTTTTGAATTAAAAAAAAAAAGATAGGAATGAAAAGCACTATTAAAAATAATATCAATTTATAATGCTATCTTTAAGATGGAGACTGAGTTTGTTTTTTCATCCATCAAAAGTTTGAGTGTCAATACTGATCTTGGAACCCAATGACCTAGATTTAAGTCTTAGGTTCATTTATTGGTGGTATGTACAGAAGTTAGTGGTATAACTTTTTGAACCTCCATTTATTCATTTGTAAGATGGAGTTATTGATAATTCAGCTATCTACAATATTTCAAAAACTTATGAGGAAAACTCTTAAAATGTATAGTGTCTAAATGGAAACTCCTTTTATATTATTGGCAGCCATCTTGTTGCTTGAAGGCAGATTTACATCTCTTTGGTATCTAAGTATTATTTTTTTAAAAAAGAAAAGAAAGGAGACCTTTATCAAAACACTGGCTATGAAAAAATTTCCCATCTTTATATTTTCCTTTTAATCTTGTTTCTGTTTATTTTGTTTGTGTAAAACCTTTTCAACTTAATGTAATCAAAGTTGTCCATTTTGCCTTTCATAATGTTCTCTTCTTTGGTGATGAATTTCTTTGTTTTCCAAAGAGAATAGCTTTTTATTTTCAAACTATATGCAATGAGAGTTTTCAACATCCACCCTTGCAAAACCTTGTGTTCCAAAAATTTCTCCCTTCCTTACTTCTACCCTAACCCAATATATGTTAAATATATGCAATTCTTCTACATATATTTTCATACTTATCATGCTGCACAAGAAAAATCAGATCAAAAAGGAAAAAAAAAACAATCAAAATGAAAACAAAAAGCAGCAAACAACCACCACAAAGTTCAAAGTACTATGTTGTGATCAACATTCAGCCCCACAGTTCTCTTTCTGGATACATATGGCTCTCTACCTCACAAATCTGTTGGAACTGGCTTGAATCACCTCATTGTTGAAAAGAGTCAAGTCCCTCAGAAATGACCATCCTATAATTTTGTTGTTATTGTGTAATATACCTTGTACATCCAAATCATGTACTCATTTTGACCTTATTTTGGTAAAGGTTATAAAATGTAGATCTATGTTAAATTTCTGACATGTTATTTTCCAATTTTCCCAGACATTTTTGTGAAATAGTGAGTTTTCATCCCAGAATATGGAGTTTGGGGGCTTATCAAATACTGTATTACTATAATCATTAATCTTTTTGTCATGTGTATAACCTGTTTCATTGACCCACCATTCTGTTTCTTATCCAGTACCAAATAGTTTTGATGACTGCTGCTTTATAATATAGTTTTAGATCTGGTACTGTTGAGCCACCTTCTATTGCATTTTTTTTTAATTTTCATTAATTCCCTTGCTATTCTTGACCTTTTGTTCCTCCTGATGATTTTTTTTTTTTAGCTCTGTAAGATACTTTTTGGCAGTTTTATTGATATGGCACTGAACAAAAATATCAATTTAGGCAGAATTGTCATTTTTTTTTAATATTAGCTTGACATACCCATGAACAATTGATATTTTTCTAGTTGTTGTTTAGATCTGGCATTAATTTTGTGAGAAGTGTTTTGTAATTGTCTTCATATTGTTCTTTGGTTTGTCTTGGCAGATATATACCCAAATATTTTATTTTGTATACAGTTGCTTTAAATTGAATTTTTCTTTTTATCTCTTGCTGCTGGGCTTTGTCATTAATATTTATAAATGCTTATGATTTGTGTGGGTTTATTTAAACCCTGAAACTTTGCTAACGCTGTTAATTGTTTCAAGTAGGTCATTGAATGATTTTCTAGGATTCTTTAAATATATCATTATATCATATGCAAAGAGTGATAGTTTTATCTCTTCACAGACTATTCTAATTTCTTAATTTTTTTTTCTTTTCTTAATGCTAAAAGCCAACATTTCTACAACAATGTCCAATAATAATGGTGATAATGGGCATTCTTGTTTTACCCCTGATCTTACTGGGAATGTATCCAACTTCTGTCCATTTCAAATAATGCTTGCTGTTGGTTTTTAATAGATGGTGCTTATTATTTTAAGAAAAACTTCATATATCCTTAGTGTTTTTAGTAGGAATGGATGCAAAGTATTTTGTCAAAAAACGTTTTCTGCATCTGTTGAGATTGTCATGTGATATCTGGGTTTTTTTTTTTTTTTTTTGTATGGATGATTATGGCAATAGTTTCCCTGACATTGAAATAGGCCTGCTTTCCTGGTATAAATCCCACTTGGATATAGTGTATTACCCTGCAGATAACTTGCTGTAATCTTTTTGCTAAAATTTTATTTAAAATTTTTTTGTATGAATATTCATTACAGAGATTGAACTATTAATTTTCTTTCTCTGTTTTGGCATTTCTTGGTTTAAGTATCAGTACCATATTTGTAGCATAGAAAGAATTTGGCAGGACTCCTTCTTTATCTATTTTCCCAAATAGTTACATAAAATTGGAATTAATTGCTCTTTAAATGTTTGGTAGAATTCACTTGTATATCAAATTGTCCCAGGAAATTTTTTTCATAGAAACTTCCTTGGTGGCTTGTTCAATTTCTTTTTCTAAAATTGTATTTTCTTTTCAGTTAATCTGAACAATTTATATTTTTGTAAATATTCATCCATTTCTATTAGATTGTCAGATTTGCTGCCATAAAGTTGGGAAGAATAGCTACTGATTATTGCTTAGATTTCTTTTTCATTGGTGGTTAGTTCCCTCTTTTCATTTTTGATGCTGGTGATTTGTTTGTTTCATCCTTTTTCCTTTGTTTTTATTAAACCTTTTTTTTATTTATAAAACATATGCATGGGTAATTTTTCAATGTTGGCCCTTGCAAAACCTTTTGTTTCAAATTTTTCCCTCCTTCCCTCCACCCTCCTCCCCTAGATGACAGATAGCTCAATACATATTAAATATGTTAAAAATATATGTTAAATCCAACATATGCATACATATTTATAAAGTTATCTTGCTGCACAAAAAAAAAAAAAATCGAATCAAGAAAAGAAAAAAAAAACTAAAAAAGAAAACAAAATGCAAGCAAACAATGACAGAAAGAGTGAAAAAGCTATGTTGTGGTCCCACTCAGATCCCACAGTCCTCTCTTTGGTGTAGATGGATCTCTTCATCACTGAAAAATTGGAATTGGTTTGAATCATCTCATTCCTGAAGAGCCAAGTCAATCAGAATTGATCATTATATAGTCTTGTTGTATATAACCTACTCATTTCACTTAGCATTAGTTCATGTAAGTTTCTCCAGACCTCTCTGAAACCATCCTGTTTGTCATTTCTTACAAAACAATAATATCCCATAACATTCATATATCATAATTTATTCAGCCATTCTCTAATTGATGAGCATCCACTCTGTTTCCAGTTTCTTGCCACTATAAAAAGGGCTGCCACAAAGATTTTTAGACAAGTGGGTCCCTTTCCCTCCATGAAGATTTCTTTGGGATATAAGCCTAGTAGAAACACTGCTGGGTCAAAGGGTATGTACAGTTTGATAAATTTTTGAGTATAGTTCCAAATGCTCTCCAGAATGATTGGATCCATTCACAGTTCCATCAACAATGTATCAGTGTGCCAATTTTCCCACATCCCCTCCAACATTCATCCTTATCTTTTCCTGTCATCTTAGCCAATCTGAGAGGCGTATAGTGGTGTCTCAGAGTTGTCTTAATTTGCATTTCTCTGATCAATAGTGATTTGGAGCACTTTTTCATATGACTAGAAATATTCATTTTCTTCATCTGAAAATTGTCTGTTCGTATCCTTTGACTATTTATCAATTGGAGAAAGGCTTGATTTCTTATAAATTTGAATCAATTCTCTATATACTTTAGAAATTAGGCCTTTCTCAGAACCTTTAAATATAAAAATGTCTTCCCAGTTTATTGCTTTCCTTCTAGTCTTGTCTGCATTAGTTTTGTTTGTATAAAAACTTTTTGACTTAATATAATCAAAGTTATCTATTTTGTGATCAATAATGATCTTTAGTTCTTTTTTGGTACCAAATTCTTTCCTTCTCCACAGATCTGAGAGGTAAACTATCCTATGTTCTACTAATTTGTTTATAGTATCATTTTTTACGTCTAGATCATGAACACATTTTGATCTTATCTTGGTATACAGTGTTAGGTATGGATCAACGCCTGGTTTCTGCCATACTAGTTTCTAATTTTCCCAGTAGTTTGTGTTAAATAGTGAACTCTTATCCCAATAGCTGGGGTCTTGGGGTTTGTCAAACACTAGACTGCTATAGTTATTGACAATTTTGTCCTGTGAACCTAACCTATGCCAGTGATCAACTGGTCTATTTCTTAACCAGTACCAAATGCTTTTGATGACCACTGCTTTATAATATAGTTTTAGGTCTGGTACAGCTAGGCCACCTTCATTTGATTTTTTTTTTCCATTAATTCCCTTGAAATTCTTGACCTTATCTTTTTCCAGAAGAAAATTCTTCTGGATTGTTCCAAATGAATTTTGTTGTTATTTTTTCTAGGTCAGTAAAATAGTTTCTTGGGAGTTTGATTGGTATAGCACTAAATAAATAGATTATACAGTATTGTTATCTTTATTATATTTGCTTGTCCTATCTATGAACACTTGATATTTTTCCAATTGTTTAGATCTGACTTTATTTATGTGGAAAGTGTTTTACAGTTTTGCTCATATAATTCCTGACTTTCCCTTGGCAGATAGATTCTCAAATATTTTATACTATCAACAGTTATTTTAAATTGAATTTCTTTTTGTATCTCTTGCTGTTGGAGTTTGTTAGTGATGTATAAAAATGTTGATGATTTATGTGGATTTATTTTGTATCCTTCAATTTTACTAAAGTTGTGAATTTTTTCTAATAGTTTTTTTAATTGATTCTCTAGGATTCTCTAAGTATACATCTGCAAAGAGTGATAATTTGATTTCCTCATTACCTACTCTGATTCCTTTAATCTCTTTTTCTTCTCTTGTTGGCAAAGCTAGCATTTCTAATATAATATTGAATAGCAAGGGTGATAGTGGACAGCCTTGTTTCACCCCTGATGTTACTGGGAATGGTTCCAGTTTATCCACATTACATATGTTTGTTGATGGTTTTTAAAAGATGCTAATGACTATTTTAAGGAAAAGTCCATTTATTCTATACTCTATACTGTTTTTAATAGGAATGGATATTGGATTTTATCAAATGATTTTTCTGCACCTATTGAAATGATCATATGGTTTTTATTAATTTGGTTATTGATGTGGTCAATTATGCTAATAATTTTCTTAATATTGAACCAGCCCTGCATTCCTGGTATAAATCCTACTTGGTCATGGTGTATTATCCTTGGAATGTTTTTCTGTAATCTCTTTGCTAATATTTTATTCAAGATTTTTTCCATTAATATTTATTAGGGAAATTGGACTATAATTTTCTTTTTCTGTTTCCATCCTATCTGGTTTAGGTACAGCACCATGTCTGTGATGCTGATGTGTAATGTGATGTGTAAGAAATTTGTAGGAGTCCTTCTTTCTCTATTTTTTAAAATACTTTATATAGTATTGGACTTAATTGGTTTTTAAATATTTGGTAGAATTCACATGTAAATCCATCTGGCCCTGGAGAATTTTTCTTAGGGAGTTGATTAATAACTTGTTCTATTTCTTTTTCTAAAATGGAACTATTTAAGCAATTTATTTCCTCTTCTGTTAATCTGGGCAATCTATATTTCTGAAGGTATTCCTCCATTTCACTTAGGTTATCAAATTCATTGGCATAAAGTTGAGCAAAGTAACTCCTAATTCTTGCTTTAATTTCCTCTTCATTAGTGGAAAGTTCTTCCTTTTCATTTTTGAGACAATTATTTGATTTTTTTCTTTCCTTTTTCTAACCAAATTAACTAAAGGTTTATCTATTTTTTTTGGTTTTTTTCATAGAACCAATTGTTAGGTTTATTTATTAATTCAATAGTTTCTTTTTTACTTTCAATTTTATTAATCTCTCCTTTTATTTTTAAAATGTCAAGTTTGCTATTTCATTGGGGGTTTTTAATTTGCCCTTTTTCTAGCTTTTTTACTTGCAAGCCCAATTCATTGTTTTCTTTCTCTATTTTATGTAAGTAAGCATCTAGAGATATAAAATTTCCTCTCATTACCACTTTGGCTGCATCCTACAAATTTTAGTATGTTGTCTCATTATTGTAATTCTCTTGGATGAAATTTTTAATTGTGTCTATGATTTGCTTTTTCACCCATTCATTCTTTAGAATGAGATTATTTAATTTCCAATTACTTTTTGATCTATTTCCCCTCTGGCCTTTTATTGAAAGTAATTTTTATTGTATTGTGATCTGAAAAAAAAATCCATTTACTATTTCTGCCTTTCTGCATTTGATTTTGAGCTCTTTATGTCCTAATATCTGGTTAATTTTTGTATAGGTTCCATGAACTGTTGAAAAGAAAGTGTCCTCCTTTCTGTCTTCATTCAATTTTCTCCAAAGATCTACCATACCTAACTTTTCTAATATTCTATTTACCTCTTTAATTTCTTTCTTATTTATTTTGTGGTTTGATTTATCTAATTCTAAGAGAGCAAGGCTGAGACCTTCCACTGTTATAGTTTTGCTGTCTATTTCTTCTTACAGCTCTCTTAACTTCTTTAACTTCTTGATATATTTAGTATTGATATTGCTTCATTTTTCTATAATACCTTTTAGCAAAGATGTAGTTTCCTTCCTTATCTCTTTTAATTACAACAGTTTTTGCTTTTGCTTGATTTGAGATCTGAGTGACTACTCCTGCCTTTTTTTTTTTTTTTTTTACTTCACTTGAAGCATAATAGATTTTGCTCCAGCTTTTACCTTTATTTATATGTATTGTTCTGCCTCTATTTGTATTGCTCTGCTTTTAATCCAGTTTGCTATCTCCTTCTGCTTTATGGGAGAGTTCAACCCGTTCACATTTATGGTAAAAATTACTAATTCTTTATTTCTTGCCATCTTATCAACCCTAAATTATGCTTTTTCTCTTCCCTTTTCCCCTCCCCCCCCCCAGTATTTTATTTATGAACATCACTTGCCTCAAGCTGCCCTCCCTCTTTAGAGTTCCTCCCATTTTCTTGTTCCTTCCCCCTACTATTTCTGTTTTCTCTTCTATTTAGCCTTAGCCCTTCACTTTTCATCATTCCCTTCCCACTTTCCTATAAGGTGAGAGAAGTTTCTCTGTGAAACCAAATATGTCTAATATTTTCTCTTTGAACCAAATTTAATGAGAGTAAGTTTCACAAAATGTTTATCCCCCTCCCTTCTTTCCCTCAATTATAATAGGTTTTCTTTGCCTCTTCCTGAGATGCAATTTTCCTCATTTTAACTCTACTTTCCCCTTTTTCCAGTATAGTCCCCTTTTGTCCTTGTTTCTTTTTAATATTATAATAGTAAAATCAAATTATACATGCATGCTTTATATATATGCATAACAGAAATACAGTTCTCAAGAATTCTTTTCTTTTTGCCTTGTTACACTTCTCTTGAGTTCTATATTTGGAGGTCAAATTTTTTTGTTTATTTCTGTTTTTTACATCAGAAATGAATGGAATTCACCTGTTTCATTGAATGTCCATTTTCTTTCCTGAAAGAAAATGCTCAGTTTAGCATGGTAGCTTATTCTTGGCAGCATTCCAAGTTCCTTTGCCTTTCAAAATATGAGATTACAGGCCCTTTGATCCTTTAAAGTGGAAGATGCTAAATCCTGGGTAATCCTTATTGTGGCTCTTCAGCATTTGAATTGTTGTGGTTGTTGTTTTGTTTTTTCCTGGCTGCTTGTAATATTTTTAAACTTGGTCTGATCTGAAATTTAATCACCATATTCCATGGAGTTTAATTTTGGGGTCTCTTTCAGTAGGTGTTTGGTGAATTCTTTCAGTTGCTATTTTACCTTCTGATTCTATGACATCTAGGCAGTTCTCTTCAATGATTTCCTGGAAAATAGTGTTAAGGTTCTTTTTTCATCATTGGTTTATGGAAGTCCAATAATTCTTATATTGTCTCTCCTAGATCTATTTTCCAGGTCAGTTTTTGCCCCAAGTAGGTATTTTACATTTTTTTCTATTTTTTTTTTCATTTTTGGAGTTTTGCTTGACTGATTCTTGTTGTCTCATTGAGTCATTCATTTCCTTTTGCCTTCTGAGCTGGACTGGATGCTGCTAACCTGCTCTGCTCTGCTACTGTGTGTATGTATTTGTATTTCTTTCGTTATATTTTTAAATTTACTTTTTGATCTTTTCATTTGATTTTTACAACAAATTATGCAAGAACAAAAATCTAGTAAATATCTGAGGCTTTCACCTCTTTTACTTGGCTTATAGTTCCCTTTCTCCTTAGAATTTCTCTCTTCCATTTCTAGCTGTCAGTATTCCTCCTATCCTTTAATCCCCAAATCACATGATATCTTCTTCACATTTTCTCTGAGTGAATGGACCTCTCTCTGTTTTGTGCTAATATGGTATGATTTTTTGTAGTCCTTCATTATCATGGATCCATTTATGTCTTACGGTAAATTAATTTGAGTCATATCTCTTCAACAAGATTGGAAGCTGTTTGACGATGATGTCTTGCACATTATGAAACCATTATAGATGATTCTTAGATTGAATTAATTACTTTTTCTCAAAGTGAAAAAAAATTTTTAGGTGAATTCTACCTTTTAGTAGATACCATTTAAAGAGATACTGACCTGCTACAAGTTTGAGAAAATAAATATTTTGCATAAGGTATATTAATCATCCAAAGTTATAAGATGAAAAATTGAACACAATGTATTTTTCAAAAATGCTGGTTAAATTATCACCCTAAAATTGACAACATGTGTTAGTAACAAAATGTTGAAACTTGTTTGTCTGCTTGGCAGTTTTAAACAATAGAAGATCTATCTCCATATTCTTATTTGTTTGTTTATTCATCATTTAATTTATTTAACATGAATATATTAATATTATATAATAATAATATGAAGATATATCTACAGGTCAGATTCACTGAAATGTCAATGTCAAAACAAACAAAAAAAATGAACCATTAATCAGTAGAATCAGTAAGCTATTAGCTTAATGAAACTATTTCGTAATCACTTTGCAAAAGAGAAGACATTTTCATTCTAATGGGAAAAGAAAATCTGTTCAGAGTTGCATTACTCATCCAGAAGAGGATATGGGATTGATGTTCAGTGCCAACTTTAATGATTTGATTAAAAGATATAATATTTAATTACAACCAATTATGGTAGTGAAGGGAAAGATTTACAAGTTAATAATAAGACTTCCCACTTTCATTTTTAAAATGCATTAATTCGCAATACATAGCATTTTTCACATTAAAAGTGTTTTGTAGAATTATTGGAAAAAAAATCACTTGAAGCTTTTAAATAATGTGATTCTATCACATGAAGTGGCATGAAGTACATTTACATATGATTTCTTTAATATTGAACATTATTATAAATGTCAGAGCTAGATATAAGTGTAGAATCCATGGACTCAAAAGCACTTGAGGAGTTTATACCTTTCTTTTAAATTGAGGCTGTATTTGAACCCAATGAAAGTAGTTTCCAAAATTCTTTCTTTAACCCAACCCATTATTTAAGTTATTTAAGATTTCTAAATATGATTTACACCTGAAAAGAACCTTAAAGTTAGTTTCTAGTCTGACCCTTTTATTTAATGGATATTGAATAGTGCCATTATCTCTCCTAAGGTGACATAGTGATCTACCTACAAATTATGTTTCCTGTATCTCAGTGAAATATTCTTCTTGCTTTCTAGATTTCTTTTTGTTCACTAGATTTGTTTTCTAAAACTTGTTTCTTCTTTAGGATATTTTTCTAAACTTCAATGTAATTTTAGATTTGGTAAATGATATTTTAAGAATTATCATGTTAATAATAACTAAGACACTGAAAATAGTAATATTCAACACTTAAAAAGAAATTTAAAATTCTCTAGCTATTGGGACTATTATATGCTATACCAGGATCCTGAAAATGGAGATGACAAGCATATATCATAAACACTATAGGCTTCACAGCTACAAAAAGTCAAAGTTGGTTATTTTTTCCATCTCCATCTAAATCTTATATTGGAGAACAAATAAGGTCATCTTGACTTTGATATTGATGAAAAAAATTGAAAGTAACAACAGTTAAATGTACAGCTTTCTGTAAATAGTATTCATCTATAGTATGAATACTATGAAAATATCATATGAAAAAAGAAAACAACCTTCTTTTTCAGTCAGTTACTTCCATATTAAAATTTGACCCTAATTGTAAAGTTTCATTTGAATTTCATTCAGGTTACTTTTGTTTTGGATTGGGCTTAAATATATATATATATAAATAAACTTGACAAATACATAAAGAAATTAGAATATATATGCAATGAAGAAAAACTGACTTGTATGGAAATATAAATCTTTACATAAAATATTAATTTCTTGCTTGTGTGTGTCCTGGTCTGAGCTTCCTTCTGCTTTCCTCTTTGTACTTTTGAAGTGTTTTATTGATATCCATTTTTTTTTAAAGCAGCATACTATTAATAGCCAAAAAAGCTCTCTAAAACATCTACCACCCCCCAAAAAAGACATTTCTTGATTTTGTCTCTCTCACTCCACACATATTAGTCAAAAGGGTGGAAAATATGCTTGGTCATCTGTAATGACCGCGTAGTTAAAATCAGCCAGAGTCAGGAATTCAGATTAAGGGAAAAATCTTCCATCTTTATCGAAGTGAAGAGATGAATAAGGATTGCGATAGCAATATGGGCAAGAAAGATTGCTATAGCAATATGGGCAGCTGCGACAGGAAGCCAGCTAACAGAGGGAGATCTGAGCTGAAGAAGCTGTTGCAATCGCAATGCAAACAGTCTCTCCTTCCCCTTCCTTTTCCACTCCCCTGCCTCCACCCACCAAAATTTCCTATACAACACATCAGGACTTGCACAAAGAGTGGGTGGGGGCCATTCTTTCTCCAAGCTTATATATTAATAGAGTATGGTCCAATTACTATTTAGCCTCATGTGTTTGGGACCTCAGTGCATCAATTCAAGCCTCAGCCCATTACAGTCATCTGGCTTCTTTCTATACTAGAAACTAGTCAGTGTGTTAATCAGAATTCTCAATTTATTCATTGTTTCATTTTGGTTTTTTTTTTTTTAAGTACAAATAGAAATAATTTTTCTCTGGTCATATTCATTTCACATCATATCAGTTCATACTAATCTTTCCAAGTTTTTTTCATCATTTCTTACATTAAGATAATAATTTATTAGACTGGTATATTGTATTTTATTCATCACTGCTAAGTTGACTCTTTCTAATTCTTTGTGACAAAGAAGTGCTACTGACAATACTTTTAGTTTATATTATCTTTACATCACTGAATTGAAGAGTAAGTGTAGTTGTGACTTTTTAAGCATAGTTTGGAATTGCTTTAGAGAATAATTGTGCTAATTAAGATTGTCATTTTCCTTCTTTGTATTATCTTTTCCAATTATATAGGTAAAGAAAAATCTCAAAATTGTTTTAAGTTTATATTTCTCTTATTTATGATTTGAAGAATCCATTAAAATGATTATTGATAGTTACATTTCTTCTTTTGTGAATTGCTTGTTTGTATCCTTCTGTTTCTTTGGGGGATTGGCTCATTTATTTTAATAAATTCCATAATATTTTTGAGACCTTTATCAGCAAAACTGGCTACAAATATTGTTTCCTGTTTCCTGTTTATCTTTAAATTTTAGTTGCTCTTGATTTTGTTTGTGTGAAAATTATTTATGTAATGAAAATCATCAATGTAATCTTCTGTGATACTCTCTATCACTTGGTTTATCAAGAACTCTTGCCCTATCTACAAATGCAAAAGATATTTCTTTCCTTTTCCCTCTAATTGTTTATGTAATGGCTTTTTATTTCAAGGTCAAATATCTGGGTTTTTTTTTTTTTTAGCTTATTGTAATATGTAATGTTGGGTTTTCATATAAAATTATTTTTTCAAACTGTTTCAAAATATAATAGTTTTAGTCAAATAGTGAGTTCTTGGTGAACTTGTGTTTATTGGACTCTGTTTTCTTGATTCTAGGTATTGTGTACCTTATATGTTCTTTTAATTAATTTTTCTAATCTTTAGTCATACCAGACTATTCAGATGACTTCTGATTCATAGCATTATCTTAGATATCATACTTTTGAGCCTTCTTCTTTCACCTCTCCCTCTATTATTTTCCTTGCTATTTTTTACCTTTAATCATCCTGGTGTATTAAAAAAAAAACACAACATATTTCATCAAATTCCATGAAGTGATCCTTCTAAAATTTCAATGGTATACCACTTTATTTGTAAATTAAGATAGTTTTATATATATAATATACACACACACACATATATATATATATATGTTTGCATATCATGTTTGTTTACATTTTTACAATTCTTTCAATTTCCATTGACTAATCACCAAAGATCTATCATATCCATATTTCCTAAAATTCTGTTCAGTTCTTCAAACTCTGTTTTAATTTTTGTTAGTTTTTTTTTTTTTTTTTATGGTAAGAGAAGTATATCTGAAAGAGATACATTGTGGCCTCCAACTATTATATCCTTATTAATTACTTTAGCATCCTTTAACTATTTGACTGCTTTGTGCATGTGCATGTATGCATATGCACACATATATAGATTTATTTTTTTAATTATTATCCATAGCATCATTATGTGTAATATCATTACCCTGGTTATTTTAAACATGCTAATTTTTGCTCTTGTTCTTATTGATATCATTATTGATAATCTTGCTTTTAAAAAAAATTCACTAAAGTTATAGTAAATTCTATTCCAGCTGCACATTTTTATTCTGGGTGATTGAAACATGTTTTAATCTTTTTTTTTCTTTTTTGAGTTATGCTACCTTTTTCTATTTTCCTTTCATTCACATTCCACATTATATTTGTTAATTGTGTTTTCCATATTCATATCCCTTTTATTTTTACCTTCATAAATCATTCTTTGAAAAGATAGTGATGAAGAGAAAGGAATATGATCAATATTATTATATTATAATTTAAGCATTTTATGACCTCTTATCATTACCTAGTCCAGAAATCAATCATATACTTTTATAGTCTTATTTCTCTGGTAACTCTATGTTTCTGGACACATTAGTCAGAGTTTGGACTAGCTTATTTTTCCTTCCCTGAAACATGTATGTTTCTGTATATCCTCCATTATGTTGTGTTTTAATATAATCTTGAATTAGATAGAAGAATTTGGTTTTCTTTATCATTGTTTCATCTTGAACCCTTTTAGATAGTTGCTCAGGGTATTTTTACAATAATTCATCTCTTTTAAACCTTTCATGGTCCCATCTTATTCAGGACCCCATTAATTCTATTTAATTTTGAATCAATGGGCAAAGTTCTAAAAGGTCTTCATACTTTGAAAGCACAGTTCTATGGTTATTTCAGTTAATATTTGAAACAAAAAGGATTTTACCTTGAAATTTGGAAATAGTGTTCATGAAAATAAACATAAAATAGAAAATAAGAGATCTTAAATAGCTTACTTTTTCACATTTCCATGATTTCTACTCATATATGGTTTCTTCTTTTATCTGGAAGGTGAAAAGGATCTGGAAGGAGAAAAAAATTATTGAGATTATTTGAATTAGGATTAATGGAAAATGAACAGAAATATTATCAGATTAGAGATTTAACATATAATTCTCAAACAAAAAGAGTCAGTCAATAATAAGTTTTGACAGTAAATCACAAAAAATCACAGCTCTCAATGATAAAGGGAAGAGTAGGAACTGATAAATGTGGCCAACAATTATGCCAATATATCAGCACAGGAAAATCATGATCATCCAAGTAATAATAGAATTTGGGAAAAAGATAGGTAAAGCCTACAAATGATTAACTCATCTAATTTATTGTACATTTACTTTTCTGATCAATACTCACCTCTTATCAGAAATTATGATAACTATTTGTTTCAATATCTTAAATTTTGGTGCTCTGAAAAGTCCTATTATGAGCCTGGTTCTTATGTTCTTTTTACTTGTTGAATCATTATTTGAAATCTTCTGTTCTTCCCAAGAGGGGATTGCCTATCTCTTTTTAGGAATTTTTCAAATCATTGGCACATGGCAGCTCTTTTCAAACTGAGATGTGACAGAAAACAATGAATAAGTGTTAACACAATTGAGATTTGGGGAGAATAGCCTTTATATGGTTCAGTGAGAAAGTATAGATATAATCCTTTCATCTGAAATTGTAAGGGGGAAGATGTTGGTCAGAAGTTAAAGAGTTCTCAAGAAAAAAATTCAAATGGCATAAGCACAGATTATTCTAAAAAAGTAAGAAAATAAAATGTGTTTAAAGAGATTGACACTAATGTTCACAGAATTAGTATTCAAACTTAAATTTTACAAATGTACACAGAGAAGTTGGAATCATAACAACTAATTGAGAATGAACATAAAAGAATAGTACAGTACAATATTAATGTGGCTCTGTACTGAGAGATGCATAGTGTCTAAAAACCAAATGTTTAAATAATCCTTTCATCAATAGACCTCTTAAAATTATTGGGTTTAAATGGAAATGGCTATAGAAATCATCTAAAAGCAATATGTACTTTTACAGAAAAAGAAAATCCCCAGAGAAGTATAATGATTTATCCAAAGTAACATGACAGTAAAGAGTACAGTTAAAATTTGAACAAATCACTTAACGCTAGAAATTTTTATTGCACACCTTTCTTGAGTCTATATTTTAGTTACAATATTGACAAAAAAAAAAAAGGGCCATATATAGGTACATTGGGTATTAAATTGGTGTGAGACTCAAGAAGACCTAGATGAAAGGACTTTTTTTTTCTGACATTCATTATCGTATAAATGGGTAAGTCACTTAACTTGCCAGCTCCCCAGGCAACTATGTAAGATTAAAAATGTCCTATCAGTTTCTGACTGTGATATTCTAACTCTCAATTCTAACCTTTTTTTAAAATAATATTTTAGTTTTCTCCATTTATATGTTAAAAATTTTTTAAAACTTTAAAAAATATTTTAAGTTCCAAATTCCATCCCTCCCTCTTCTAACCCCTACATTAAGTGGTAAGCAATATGATATAGTTTATGTATATAAAATTATGTAAAGCATTTTCTTATTAGTCATTTTGTATAAGGAAAAAAAAAACCATGAAACAAAGTAAAAAATAGCATACTCCTGTCTGTACTCAGATTGTATCTTTTTTTTTTTGTTTTTTGTTTTTTGTTTTTTTTTCTAGGAGCAAAATTGCATGCTTCATCATGAGTCCTTTGGGGATTGTCTTGGGTCATTCATTGTATTGCTGAGAATAGCTAAGTCATTCACAATTCTTCAGTGTAGAATATTGATTGTAATGTGTACAATGTTGCCCTGGTTCTGCTCATTTCACTTTGCATAAGTTCATGTTAGTCTTTCAAGGTTTTTTTTTTTTTTTTTTTTTTTTTTTCCCTGAAAATATCCTGTTTGTCCTTTCTTATAGTATAATAACATTCCATCACATTCATATACCAAAGCTTGTTTAGCTATTCCCTAATTGATGGACAACCTCTCAATTTCTAATTCTTAATCACCATAAAAAAGAGCTAAACAATTTTTTACATATTTTTTATTATATATGTTTCTTTTCTTTTTTTCTTTTCTTTTCTTTTTTTTCTTTTTTTCTTTTTTTCTTTTTTTTTTTTTGATGCCTTTGGAATGTAGACCAGCTAGTGGATTAAAAGGTTTGTAAATTTTATAGCCCTTTGGTTATAGTTCCAGATTCCTCTTCTGAATAGCTGAATCAGTTCACAACTCTACCAGCAGTGCATTAATGTCCCAGTTTTTCCATATATTCGTCAACATTTGTAATTTTTTTTTTGTATCTGCCCATCTAGTAAATATGAGGTGGTACTTCAGAGTAGTTTTAATTTGAATTTCTCTAATCATTAGTGACTTAGAGCATTTTTAAAAATATATGGATTATATGGAAGATCTGAGTTGAAATCCAGTGTCACTTACTTATTCAAACTCTGGGTCTCAATTTCTTTATTTGCAAATGGGAATAATATCTCCTGGGATTGTTGTGAAGATCAAAATTATCTCTCTTTCCACATAGACGGACATACATGTTTGTTTTTGTACATATATATGTGTGTGTGTGTGTGTATGTACATGTGTGGACATACAAATTTATATATATGTATATACATATTATACACCCATATATATGCACAAATATAGATATATATGTAAATATATCTATATATACACATATATATGCTTGCATGCATATGGTTTTATGTAGTGGTTTCTTGGTTATTTCTTTGGTATAGCTAAGATCCATATTTTTTTTCTTATGCCTTTAAAATTAATTATGTAAAATTATCACAATTTTGTCTTCCATCATTAATATCTTCTGTGTACTTTTGGCCTTATCATATTTCTTTTCCCATCTTCATTTTTTTTTTAGTGGCATTTCTGTTACTTTTAGGAAAGTGACATTTGAGTCCTAGTATGGTGGCTATGTCATCCTTGACATTAAAAAAAAATGTCTACTTATTAGATCACTCAATCAGGACCTCAAATGTAGAGTGAAAGTAGCCATTTTAAAATTTACATTTATTCTAAAACTTTTGGGATTCTTAAAATCCACTTCCTCCTTGTCTCTCACTCTGCCATGACTACTACACTAACAGAAAGGAATCATACAGGACTGAAGGCAATTTGTCTTTTTCTTGGTTTCATAGATTTCCACAACAAGAAAGTTTCTTGTCATGTAGCCAGCTTACTGATAATGACTAAGCTTCCCTGGTCCTCAGAAAACTGACTTACTGGTAGAACCTTATCAGAAATTTTTTTAATCATGGTAGAATACACCATAACTTGTGTTCTGTTTTGAGAGAACCCAAGTCATGGGTTCATGACCCAAAAACCCAAAAGTGACCAAGTCATGATAAAGTATCCAAATAGAACTTTGTGAATGTCATAGTATTATATGTCAATTGTATTAATTTTTTGGAAAGTTTTAAAGTTGTTTATAATTAAATATATATTAGTACTGTAGCAAGATTCATTATGACAAAGTATTCAAAAATATGCATTACTCAGAATAGATCTTTCAGAGATAATTATTTTGGACAGTGAACCAAATTTAGCTTTGTCTATAAGTGGGAGTGATTAAAATATTCCTATTTTTCCTCTTCTATTTTATTATTATCTATTTTACTCCCCTTACTTTGCTCGAAATTCATGTATATGCCCACTTAAATAAAAAAGGCCAACCAGATACCAACCAAGCAAGATTCAAAAGGTTAAAAATATTTTAAATTTTTATTTCAAATTTCAATTAAATTGTTCTCTAGAGTTAATTTATTTGAACACAGTTGATAACAAACTCCTACAAACTATACATTTGTCCTTAAACATCTTTAATTCACATAGCATATAATTTAAAGTTTTAACTTTGCCTAATGTGAGTTTTTATTAAATGACTTGGAATAAATTATATTTGGAGTGAAGGATCAAGAATCTCTTGTTATTGCCAGCTTGTTTTTTTTTTTTTTATTAGCAAATTCTTAGGAATATGATTAGTTATTGACAAGCCTGTTCTTAACTCAGTGTCCCAGCATTTCTCTCCCTCTCTGCGGCCTGGCTGGCAAAAAGTCACTGATGGTAACCTCTGTGTCTTAAAGAACACTTCAGGAATTTTTGAGCAGCTTGTCTTCAGATTTACATGAGTCTTTGCTTTTTTATCATTTAAAGCCTGTCTTCCTTTCTTATGCAGGAAAAGGAAAGCTAGATCCTAAGGTTAGTGGGAAGAAAAAAAATCAGAGGAAAGTAAAACAAGTTTATTTAATACTTGATCAGGAGAAAAGGAAAAGTAAAAATGTAAACATCTGTTATTTCAAATATAGCTGTGCTTTTATGTGGGGTTTCATAAATTATGAAAATTATTTATTTCAGAGATTACCAGAAACCTGTATAACCCTGAGTAAATCATAATTTCTCTACTGCTCTATTTCTTTATCTACTAAGTGTCTTGGATGAATTGACTTCTGTATCCCTTTCCATATTTGATATCATGATTCTTAGATTATAAAATACCTAGGCTACTTAAGCATGATGTGAAAAACAATGAGTTTAAATAGAAAAAAAAAACAAAACATTATCTGCTCATGAACATATTATCCAGTTCAAAGTAAAGATACTTTATATTGAATGAATGTTATAGCTATGCATAGCAGGGAAATATTTAAAGTAGTTTTGTTTCCAACAAGGATATGAAAACTGTGGAATGCTACTTGGAATCTTCTTTATTTCCTACAATTACTCTTCTATGCCATAAAAGCCACCAATGGAAAAGAATGCTTCATGATTCTGTGATTACAGAGTAAAAGTGGAAAGAGGAAAATCTGCTAGTGATAATATTTTGTGATGACCACTTTACTAGAGGAGTTAATAAAAGTCTAATAGAATACATATATAGAAATTATATCTATAATACCCATGTACTATAAGAACTATACTACTTGATATAAAATGCATATTAGTATTAGAGCTCTGCTGCTGTCATCAGGATACATCTATTAGCAAATCACCAATCCTGCATATTGTAGTGGAGCCCATAGTGGATTTGGAATCAGATAACTTGGGCTCAGATTTTATTTGTCTAAAATACTGTGTCTTCAACTTCTAATGATAAAAAAATCATTTAACCTCTTTGAGACTCAATTTCCTTATAGGTAAAATGATTTCAGCAAGATGGTTCTTTAGATTTCTTATAGTTCTAAATCTATGATTCTATGATCATAAATTTAATTTTTAAAATGAGAAGTGGAGTTGTACAGATAACAGTGTAACAGTGAAGAGAAAATTACCAGAATAGAAAACCATCCCAGCTTTTCTTTTTTGATATCATTTCTCCCTCTACCATGATCCACATAAAATCTGTTGGTGTGACTCAAAAGATTAAATATGTTCATTGTTTAGGTCCTTTACTCTTTTATTCCTGGTCCATAGTATTCGAGTTCCCAGGGTAGAGTTAAAGGGAAGTTGCAGATAAAAACCACAACTCTTAGTTTCATTTAGTTATTTTTCACTTGTATCCAATTCTTTATGGATCTTTTACGCTTATCTTGGCAAACATACTGGAATACCTTATCTAGCTCATTTTACAGATAAGGAAAATGAGGCAACAGATTGAAGTTACTTGCCCACAATCAGACAGCTTGAAATTGCCTGAAGTCATATTTGAACTCAAATCTTCCTAATGCCAAGTCCAGCTCTCGGTCTACTGAGTTATTAGTTTTATATTGACTGATGTGTTTTGAATGCTTTTCACATTCTACCTTATAAACTACAATGGAGGAAATTTGTAGGTATGCTTTGCCCCTATTCCATGAGCCTACAGTCTATATCAGGCAATGGGCCTGAATATCCTCACTCTTCTCTTAAGAATCACTCTGACCTTCCTGGTACTCCAGAGTCTAAGATGCCTATGAAACAAAAGAAATGTTACTCTGCAGAGGTTAACATGTGTATCTGCATTCAAGCAGACATTCAACACATATATCTGCCCACACTGTCCAGTTTAAAGAATACAAAAACTAACACATAATGGTAGAATTCTTTCTATTTCCAAACAGATTCCCTATCCCCAAAACTAATGTTTATGCATCTATAGTAGAAAATGAAGAAGAGAAGAGGATGGCTGCCTCTTACAATTCCAGGGTATAATACTGTTGTACTTCTTCCTAATATTTTACCATATCTTTTTGAAACAGTTGCTGTTTTATTGGTTTACATTCTTATTTTTCCTCTCATATGTGTTTTATGTTTTAGTGACAGCTTCCTTCTATGATATCTTCTTTGTATTCATCAGGAATTGGTAGGGAATGGATTCTTTAGGATGTAGGGTATCAACTCTGGAGTATACATTCAAATGCATATTGCAGGCCTGTATTCAATTTCCCTTGTTCCACTGAGGGACTAATTCAGATCTGAAAATAAACAAATACATAGTCAGCATGGGCTTGTGATTTCCTTAAGCTCCACTCAATAGCAAGTGAATAGTATGCAAAATATTGATGGATAGAAGTAAATCTTACTATTTGGCTATGTGTGACTAGCCAGCAAGAGGATAGCTCAAGAGAGCAATGGGCTCAAACATAGAAAATGGCATAGAGTTGATTTGATCCATTATTATTTGTAGTTCTATATTGGATGGACTCTAACAATAGTCTTTATTAGTCTCAATATATAAACATCAGCAATTATAAAAATATTCCAAAGCATCTACAATCCCCTAAAAATAAGTATTCCTTTCAGTGATAGAGATTGCAACCTATTCATGCCTGCTCTTTCCTGGTTACACTCATCTGTGCCATCTCATACTGTCACTGCAATGACATATATATATATGTAACACGTAATCGACAACTTTTTAATATTTTCTTCATATTATATATAAATTAATGGGCAGTCCATTGGTTATTCTTAGCTTCAATCATTGTGATAGACCCTTTGCTTTTTCTATTCTTAGATTTGTTTAACAGTAATTATTCTATCACTTCTCTGCACTTCTGTTTTTACAATGTATTAGAGTTTGTACAACCCCACTATATAGCACTCCTTTGGGTGACTCCCAACTTTAATTCTTCACAGGCTAAAATATTCCATGAATTATAGTATGCTGAACAAAATTTTGATATAAAATGAGGACCAACTCTTCATGTAAAAATAAAACATAAATTTTTAAACATTAAAATGTTATTTGAGCTCCCTAAAACAATAAAATTTAGTTTCTTCCTCCATTTGAATTCAGACATACTTGCTTAAACTCCTAGATATATGTCCCAAGGCAAAATAGGTTATTCATCTTCAAGCATATAATTTGAACAACAACTCTTATTTTTAATGTGTGGATAAATAATTAGACTTGCTATTTTGATGGATCTCACTTAAGAAGTTCTGCGCATTTACAGATCAATAAAATGAGTATTATGTCATCACAAACAGAAATATCTGCTTGGACTTCTTCATTTGTAAAGAAGCTTTATTCAAATTGAACTCCATACTAGATATCCATCATGATCATATGAATAATTTTCATTATCATCTTTCTTCTAGTACTTAGCACTGTGTTTGGCACATAGTAAGAGCTTGTTGGTTTGTTTTATGCCTTTTATGATATGAAAAATCAATTTAAAAAATAAAATTATCTTTATTGTTATATCTTCTAAGATTTCTTTTGTAATTGTTGAACAAGAAACAAATGATGCCTTATTGGGGGAGAGCTTTCAAAGGGCTTTTGGTTCTTACCTTTTTAATGTTTTAAAATATACAATAATTGTGTTAAAATTGTATCTTTTTTCTGGTTTCTCTGACCACTGCCTTCTAATCAGTAAGTTTTAGCAGAAAATATAATTGTAAAAAGTAACTTGGATGTACAAAATGTCTCAAAAATATAAAGAGTTTCCTAATTATTTACTAGTTATATTATATATTAGTCAAAATTCACATCATAGTAATATATACTGAATCAGGAGAAATCTCCCAGGAGCTGCTTGTCAAAGATCTGGTCTTAAGTAATTCCAGACAAAATCCATGTCTCCCTACCTCTAGACCAGTGGAACATCAAAAAATGCTGATGATTTTTAGATGATTTGGATATGTTAATGAACTAATCCTAACATGGCACAAATACCGTGTTTTCCCAATAATAAGCCCTCCCCTGAAAATAAGCCCTATTGAGATTGCTACTGTAGTGAAGATGATCCCCTGCACTACATGCTACATTACGGTACCCTCTGTGTGCACCATCCTCCCCTTTCCCCTCATGGTGAAACTCACGCCACGCTCCGAGCTGCATCCAATCAGAGCTGCAGCAGTGAGCACATCATCCTGTTCTTTCTTTCTTTCTTTTTTTTAAATAACTTTTTATTGATAGAACCCATACCAGGGTAATTTTTTACAGCATTATTCCTTGCATTCACTTCTGTTCCAATTTTTCCCCTCCCTCCCTCCACCCCCTCCCCCAGATGGCAAGCAGTCCTTTACATGTTGAATAGGTTACAGTATATCCTAGATACAATATATGTGTGCAGAACCAAACAGTTTTCTTGTTGCACAGGGAGAATTGAATTCAGAAGATATAAATAACCTGGGAAGAAAAAGAAAATGCAAGCAGTTTATATTCATTTCCCAGTGTTCTTTCTTTGGGTGTAGCTGCTTCTGTCCATCTTTGATCTGTTGAAACTGAATTAGCTCTCTTTATTGAAGAGTTCCACTTCCATCAGAATACATCTTCAAACAGTATCGTTGTTGAGGTATATAATGATCTCCTGGTTCTGCTCATTTCACTTAGCATCAGTTCATGTAAGTCTCACCAGTCCTCTCTGTATTCATCCCATTGGTCATTTATTACAGAACAATAATATTCCATAATGCTCATATACCACAATTTACTCAACCATTCTCCAATTGATGGGCATCCATTCATTTTCCAGCTTCTAGCCACTACAAACAGGGCTGCCACAAACATTTTGGCACATACTGGTCCCTTTCCGTTCTTTAGTATCTCTTTGGGCTATAAGCCCAGTAGAAACACTGCTGGATCAAAGCATCCTGTTCTTCCCCAGTGATTTGCTTGCTGGCGCCATTGAGCCAGCTGAGGCTGGCTGAGAGGAGGAGAGCTGAGGCAGGACAACATAAAAACCCGGTATGTAAGTGGGAGTGAGGGGGCATGATGGAGGATAAAAGGGGCATGATGGAGGATAAAACAAGAACTCAGGGGGCATGATGGAGGATAAAAGAAGAACTCAGCCAGCACTCCCCGTGCTAAAGAAATGAAGAACTTCCTTGCAGAGAGAAGAATAGATCAAGTAATGATTCCTGTAGGAATGACTGCCTATCTCCAGACCCTTGATATTGCAATAAACAAGCCATTCAAGGACCATTTGCGCATGGAAGTCAATGACTACATTGAAAATAGAATGGAAAGAAATCAGCATGGAAACTTTGTGAAGCCCTGTCTGCAAGAAGTCGTGACTTGGGTGAAGAAGTCGTGACTTGGGTGAAGAAGTCATGGGATAAAATTACTGACAGCTGTGTCACCAAGGCACTAAGAGCAGGTTACCTGGACAAGACATGTTCATTTAAAGAGAGCTATATTGCTGGACATGACAGATTGGGTCCATTTCTTCTGAATAGAAGCACAAGACATCCAGGACGAAATTCAGGGTATGGATACTTATGATGATGATGTTGAAGAAGATGACATGATCATTATTGGATAAAGGTTCTTTTTTTGTCCACATTTACCTGTTTATTAAAATTGCTGTCAATGTTCATTAAAATAAGCCCTCCCCTGAAAATAAGCCCTCTGGTGTTTTTCTGTCTAAAAAAATAAGATAGTGTCTTATTATTGGGGAAACACGGTAGGAGTTGATCTGCTTCAAATGAAATGTTTTAAAATGAGATCCCTAAACTTTCCCCCAGTATTCTTTCATCTTTATTGGGCTTATGCTGTTGAATATCTCTATCTGTAATGCATGTTTACACAAATGATATTCTTTTCCTCTCCATTGTCCCATTCTCTTCTTTGTCCTTTCTCCTTTCATCATTTCTTTATACCCTTCTTGAGCCTGCTTCTGGATCCTACTGAAAATTATACTGACTCAGTGACCATTGTTAAGTCCTGTTGGTAAAATCATTATGCTAGCGGCTCTATTGGGAGAGACCTTTTTGGGAAGGCATTCACCCAGGCTTCAGCATTTGTATTACATACAATTTGTCACATACTTGTACATATTCTGTTTGCACCTATCTGATAAACATCACATGTAGGCAATAGAAAAGGAACTGAGATGCAATGGCCTTCTCCCCTTTTGTTTACCTGAGTCTATACAAATTGTCTTCATTTCTTTACAAAAGTTATCAAAGCTAGCTCCTTTCTGCTTTGTTTTGCTATGTTGGCATATTTTAATAAAGTCCTTTTAATTATTTTTGCTTTGAGTTTTACTGCAATAATCAAAGCAAAATCCCAAGCAAAAAATTTCCTTTTTGCCATTAGATAGTATATCTCATTAAAATGTGATTGCTACTCCATTTTCCACTACTAGTCATGGTCTTTCCCAAAAATTACTCAAAAAGAACATATCTGCTCCCACTTAATAATTTCATAAATTACTATTTCAAAAATAATAAATTAGATTCTTCACATAGTCAACTGTATAACTGTAAATAATTGATATTTTCAGAAATATAGTTAGTGATTTCTTTTATTATATACTTACCAATATTGATATGCATAGATTATTCTCATAAAAAAGTATAAAAGTAATAGAGTGGGTATGTGGAGCAATGGTTGTTGATATCCTTTCTACCTCATGCTAATATGTGATAAAAATTAAAATAATAAAACTGTTGAATTATTAAATGAATAGAATACTTAATGAATGAACCCTGGATTATTTAGAACAATTATCTTCAGTGGCCTCAAACCCATCTATTTGCAATCAAGTAAATCTTTCCTCAGGGGTTCTCCTAGCACCATTACAAATCCTCAAGAGAACAGTAAAAATAATCAAAAGGATTGTCTGAGTTCATTAAATTCATTGTTATCTATGGCTTCTCTCCATGTATTCAATGTTCAACCAATCATGTCTATTAAAAGCAGCAAGGAGGTTCTACTAAATAAAACACTGGTACTTGAATCAGGAAATCTTAAATTCAAATCTTACCTCATGTACTTTGAAGTTGGATAATCCTGGTCAAGTCATATAAACTCTGTCTGATGTAGTGTCTCTTAATGCTACCCTAACCTTGTAGCTCCTCTTTAAAGTACTCTTAATGCTCTAGAAGACACAGCTAGGCCACACTCACCTGTCTTCAGGCACCAACCCGGATCCCACAGAGACAGACCGACCAGGAAGTAGGGGTGAAGAGAATGAGAACTTTATTCTTAGATAGTACACATTTATGCACTCCTGAGGATCCGGGGGAAGGGGAGCTCCTCTAGGAACTTAGTATAATGGGATTGGCCTGAGAAGAGGGAGGAAGGAGTGCTAGGCTTTGAGAGCCTTTGAGAGATGTGGTAGCTGAGGTCAGATACAGCCTCCTGAGGCTATGCCCCACTTCCAGGTAGGACTTATCTGTCCTCAGTACCTCTCATCCCTCAGCTCCTTCCATATGCCTTGAACTGCTTTTTAACCTAGAAGCTTTTTAACCCTTACATCTCCCCCTTTTATTAATAAGACCAAGTGTTTTCATGTTGATGAATGAGAAGCTCTTCCATAAGCACCTTGAAAGAATTTTTTAAAGAATATGTATAAAGCATCCTAGCAAAGTAGGTAAAAGCAAAAGAAGGACAATACAAAATGGCTATATAGAGCCCATGGGATATAATAGAAGGGGTTGGGAAAGGACGTATGTTAGAGCCAATCACTAAACCAGTCTGGCAAGGGTAATGATCTCTGCTATGGCACTGTTTTGGGCATTTCTTGGGTCATCTCCTTTTCTTCTTTGGTCCCTGTTTTAATAGGGGCAACTTTCCTTATCCTTCTTTCTGGAATCCAGGGGCCTTCCCCATCAGGATCTGCAAGACATAAATATCCCAGCCCTCTCCAAAGTACTAAGGATGGACTTTGCCAATGTCCTTCCTCGTCCTTCCAAAGGACCTTTTGACTGTTCTCTGGTGCTTGAAGTGCTGTTTTCATGGGTCCTAGTTTTCTGTTCTGTCTATAAGATTGTATCATTCCTGGAGAGAGACTAGTATCCCTATCCAGGCACAAAAAATTGTAAGTATATAAGGCCTTATCCACATCCATCTATTTGGGCCATCGGGGATTCTATTTCCTCCCCCTTTCTGTTTATCAAGGGTGGTCTTCAGAGGACATTGGGCCCATTAAACTAGGGCCTGGCCTGTGAATCATAGGGAATCACTGTAAAATGTTTAATGGTGAACATGACAAGGAAGGTGGCCATTTGCTTAGAGGCATAAGATGGCTCATTGTAGGTCTTTATGGTATTAGGAACTCCATGAGAAGAGAAGCACCTATGCAAATGTTTAATGACCAAAGGAATGTTCTCACAGGAGGCCACTGTGGCCCAAAGAAATCTAGAAAAGGTGTCAATAGAGATGTAGATGGCCATGTGACCCACATGTGTCACATCCATTTCCCACAGATCATTGGGGAATAAACCCCGGGGGATTAACTCTTTTAGACAGTCAAGAAGGGAGAAACTGAACACACTGCACACACTGCTTCACTATCTGTCAGGCTTGTTCCCAGGTAAGGTCATAAAGGCAATGTAGAGAATTACCTGGTAAGTAGAGAAATTCATGGGCACATTCAGGGGGTGTGGCGACTGTGAGAAGGGAGCATTGTAAAGCACGGTCCACCACCTCATTGCCAGCAAATATGCCTCCTGCACAACATTGGTGAGAGTATACATGCAGGATGTAAATGGGATGTTTCCTAGTCTGTAAAGTCAGCTGCAAGTCAGCAAAAAGGTCAGCAATTGAAAAATTCTGAGGTTGTAAGACAGAATCCTCAATGCCTCTGAGCACTTGGACAGCATATAAGCTGTCTGATAGGATGTTAATGGGCTATGGGTTTCTCTTACTTCCTTTTAAGATGTCACATAAAGGCTGATCAAAGAAATAGGAATAGGGGTATTTTAACCCTATTAACCATTTTAACCTTTACCCATTGAATTTGCCCAATTAGTTTTTGAAATAGATTCAGAGTATTCACCTTGTCTAAGTCTAAGTTAGGTATCTGATTAGTAACTGCAGAAGTCCCCATGCGGAGTCCCAGGTAAATGATGGAATATTTATATCGGATCTTTTCTGGGGCTACCACCAGTCCATGTAGAGTGAGATTGTTTATGGTCTCTTTGAGCAGGGCAGGGCACTGCTCATTGATAATATATCATCCATATAATGCAGTATCATGGCATGAAGCTATGCCTTCCTAATTATTTCTCGCACTTGCCCTACATACACCTGACACAAGGTAGGGCTACAACACATCCCTTGGGGGAGGACTTTCCATTAATAGCGTAGATCATTTCCTGCATTGTTTATAGAGGGAATAGTGAAAGCAAATTTTTTCTTATCTTCTGGGGCCAAGGGGATGGAGAAGAAATAATCTTGTATATCTATTACTCTAACTGGCCAGCCAGTGGGTACTAGATTGGGAGATGGCATGCCAGGCTATAGGGCTCCCGTAGGTTCAGTTGTAGCATGAACAGCCCTAAGGTCCACTAGCATTCTGAATTTTCCAGATTTTTTCTTTATAATAAATACAAGGCTATTTCATAGGCTGGATGTTGGTTCTATATGTCCAGCCTTCAACTGTTGTATAATTTCACATAAGGTTTGGGCTTTATCCACAGGAGGGGCCATGGGAGTACCCAAACTTGGGTGTTAGATTCCATGTTAATGGTGTGGGTGTGATATGAAAGGTGGTGCCCTAACACCCAATAAAAATCCTGTGGAAGTGGTATATAAACTGAGGCCCCACAAGATTTCAATATGCCCCTGCCCTATAGATTGTACCTGAGACCTGCGACCACCAGGGATCTGAATATTCCCTGTTTGCAAACTGCCAGGGCAGGTCTTCTGTTATGAGTTCAAATGTTGGAGTTCTTGTTCTTCACAAAACTCAGCCGGTTTAGCTTAGAGTCCTCCGGATGTCTCCAAATCTGTCCTTCAGCCTCTGCCTCTGCTTTCTTCAGCCTCCGACCAACACAGAGATGGAATGAATCTCTTGTCTCCTTCACTTGGGGCTCGGCTAGCTTTCTGGTGAGTCTTTCAGACCAGCTTGGTCTCAGTGGGGGGCGTGCAGGAGCCCAGCCACCAGCTATAGTGGTGTGAGATGAAGATGAATCTGGTTGTCCACTGAACTCTCCACTCGTAGCTTTATCCTCTGAAAACTCTTCGTCTGCCACCAGCCAGCCAAGTGGAATATATTCTGCCTTGCCTCGGAAAGAGGGCTTCTGGCGTAATTCCGCTGAAATCCGTTAAAGTGCTCTCTGCACCAGAGTCGCTCCTCTCAAGTCCAGCTGAACTCTCCTCTGCGACCAGCCAGCCAAGAGGAAAAATGTATTCTGGAACAGCTCTCTCGCCTTATATGTGAATCTTCTGAGAGAATGGATTATGGGTTTTCTCCCATAGTGCTCTCTGGCCCAAAGAGCTTTAAGGGAGGTGTGAACTCCCTTGAAGTTAGAAAGTTTACTTTGTGAAGCTGGCATACTTGTGAACTCCAATGAGTAAAGGTATGAACACAAGCCTTGTATTAATTAGTTCTACTTAGTACCTTGTTTCAGGTTTTGGCCAAAATCTTCTTGTAAGATTAGATCAACTCTAATTAGTTAGCAGTTAGTAAGGATTCCAACAGTCTTCTGCTGCAACCCTTTTAGATATAGCAGCTGCAAGGGCATCCATTTGAAAGGCACTGGAGCCGGCATCTCTTTATCATCTCTTCCAGGCCTGCCTCCCCATCTACAGTGAACATGGCTTTCTGGCAGTTAGTATTAACTTTCTCCCGTGCCAATTTCTGTTTAAGGAGACTGGAGGCTTCTCTGCCCACTGACCTTTCAACAGCCTCATGTAGGCAGGCCACAAAATCAGGGAAAGATTCACCTGGGCCCTGTTTAATTTTAGTCATTGAGGGCCTCTGCTTTCCAGAAACTTGAATTTTTCTAAATGCTCTTTGGGCACACTGGGACACGGTTGCATATACTGCTGCATTTGATCCTCATTTCTTTTATACTTTCTAGCTTTCTATATCATTTGTCCTAAACTTGTCTAAGAATTTCCAAAGCCTTCACAAAGGGACACAGAGGGAGCAAATGGGAGACATATCTCCTCAGGGAGGGTGGGGGATGAGAGAAAAGGCATATCTTGGAGATGGAGGCAACCCTCCCTCTGGTTTGCTTTCTCCTCCCTCATCTTATCATAGTTCTTTTCCTAAGGTCATATGTTTCTCTGTTTACTTTCTCATTACTCATCTTATCCCTGTTCCCTCCTGTTCTGTCATATCCACTTCCTGCTGCTTCCTCACTACCTCTTCCTTCTTTGATGTCACATTCACCTCCTTCATCTTCTTGTTTACATCCTGATTCTTTCCCATAGCTAACTTCCACTGGCTCCATTTTATGGGCACAACTGGTCCTGGTGAGTGCTGGTTTATCACCCTCATTTGTTTTATGACTCTCCATTTGCACATCATTATCTACTTTTAATGGATTGTGGCTTGCACCCCCAATCACTTGATAAATGAGGTGATGCCATTCTAGAAGGGCTCCAGGAGTTTCCTTGTCATATGAAGTCATCTGACTACCTATTACCTCCAACTTTTTAAAATCCATTTCCAATCCTGCTTGCTTTATAATTCTATAAGCTTCTTTCCCTAGACCCCCATCCTGGTCTGGGACCCCCACAATAGTTTGTTTCATTTCCTAACTTTCTACTCACTAGAGCAGAGTTCTATCTCGCTTACTACAAGGTGAGGTCCTAGCCAAAATTGTGCTCGTTCAGGCACCATTAGCAGTATCTCTAAACATTACTCTAACCTTGTAGCTCCCCTCTGAGCTACTCTTAATGTCCGTCCCTGGACGGCATGGCTAGGCCATACTTAATCATCTTTGGGCACCTAACCTGGATAACATAGAGACAGACCACCAACAGGTAATGGCGAAGCAAAAGAGAACTTTTTTCTTAGATAGCACATATCTATATCCCACTGAGGATCCAGGACAAGGGGAGGTTCTCTAGGAACCTGCCATAATGGGATTGGCCCAAGAAGAGAGAGAGAGAGTTGTGCTAGACTTTGAGAACACTAAGGAGGGAGATGTGGTACTTGGGGTCAGGCATCGCCTCTTGGGGCTATGCCCCACTTCCACATAGAACTCACCTGCCCCTCAGTATCTCTTACCTCTCAGGTCCTCCCACATGCCTTGAACTGCATTCCTTGCTCCTACAGGCTTTTTAACCCTTACAATCTGACTTAGTTTTTTCAATTGTAAGATAGAGATAATAATAGCACTTACTTCACAGTACTGTAAAGGGAATGAAATGAGATAATGTTGGAAAAGTACTTAGCACTGTGGCTGGCACATAGTAGTGTAAATGAATGCTTGTTCCCCTTACCTCTCATTTGAGCACAGTGGAATCAGCTTTTTACAGATTAAATAAAAATTGGATTTTCTTAAAGATATTTCATTTATTTTAGATGCAATAATTGCTTTAATTTTTTTTTCTCATTGATATAAATTTATCCTTTTCATTCTTTTGGGGAGGAATTATTTCTTGATTTTGTTTTTACCTAATAACATTTTATTTTTTCAATTACATATAAAAAGGTTTTCAACATTAATTTTTATAAGATTTTGAGTTCCAAACTTTTCTCTCTTCTTTATCTCCCTTCCAAGAAAGCAAGCAAACTTACATTAGTTATGCATGTTCAATTATGTTAAACATATTTCCACATAAGTTATTTTGTGAAAGAAGAATCAGAAGCAAAGGGAAATTCCTAGAAAGGAAAAAAAAAAAGCAAAACAAACAAGCAAACAAACAAAAAAACACAAAGACAATAAAAAGCAAAGCTAGTATGTTTTGATCTGCATTCAGATTGCATAGTTCTTTCTCTAGATGTGTATAGTATTTTTCATCATAAGTCTTTTGAAATTGACTTGGATCATTTTATTGCTGAGAAGAGTAAGTCTATCATAGTTAATCATCACACAATGTTCTTGTTATGGTATATAATGTTCTTCTCAATTCACTCAGTATCATTTCATGTAAGCCATTCCAGGTTTATTTGAAATCTACCTACTTATTATTTCTTATAATATGATAGTATCAATTACATTGATATAATACAACTTGTTTAATCATACCCCAAAATATATTTCTTTTTAAAAAAAATGAATTCTAAAGGGGTACTCCAGATGTGCAGTAAGAAAGTAATCCATCCCTCTATGATGGAATGTCTTTTTGTGTTTTCCTATCATTATCCCTAATCTTAATTTGATCTCATTATGGAAATGAAATTAAAATGTTTAATCCATTTAATTCTTACATAATATGTTAAAATAACTCTTATATAACAGCATTGTAATGGAAGAAACATTGGATTTTAACTTAAGAGGGATATATGTTTGAATCCTGGCTCTTCTATTAACTGTCTTTATTTATTATTTCTAAATTTATTATTTATTTGTTTATTAACATAAATTTATGTTATTAGGCAAACCATTATGAAAGCATTGCATTAGATTAGGGCTTCTTAAATTTTTTCCATTTACAAGCTCTTATTGTCAGAGAAATTTTAAGCAACTCTGGGGTATATAAGTATATAAAATAGGAATACAAATCAAACATTTATTGAAAAGAATCATAATTTCATGACCCCTGCATTCAATTATGTGGCTCTACATGGGATCACAACCCACAATTTAGATGACATGTCCTTTCTATCTATTAAAAAAAAATATGATTCTATTTTAATTCAGGTATGCTTACCTTCCTTTGCTTTTTCTCTACAGGTTGGTATGTATCAATTAGTCAACATTCTTTTAGGAATACATCTCTTTGTGGATCAGCTCTCCTATATTTTTTTCTATTTTGTCCAATCAATAACTCCTCCCTATGTCTTGATGAAAGGGTGAACATGGCAAACTATGGAATTTCTGGGTATGCCTATAAACTTTGTTGAGCTTAAGTTTACTCCTGTTTAAAATGAGTACAATAGAAACTGTTTCACAGGATTGTTGTGAGAATAAAAAGGAAATAATGTATTAAAAGTGTGCTATTATTATAAAGAATGGTATGATATTGCCTTCATCTTCCAATTTTGTAAAAATGATCACAAAAGAGTTAGGGAAGAAATGTAGTTTTAGCTATCAAATACCATACTGATATTTCAAAATAGGGGAAGAACTGTTTCAAAATATTAATTAATACAAAGGTTGCTACCTTTAAGAAGTAACTTGTATAGAACAAAATAAGACTAAGATAGAAAGTAATTCCATTTAGAATTCCACTTCGAATCAAAATTAGTGTATGTGGTTTATAACAGGAAATGTGAATTAATGCATAGAACTCTAGAAGTGGAGTCATCGAGGCTTGAGTTCATATCCCACTTCACATATTTACCAGGTGTGTAATCTTGGGAAAATGATAACTCCATTCCTCAGTTTTCTCATTTTTAAAACCTCAGGGAGCTGCATAGAATGGCCTCTAAGCTCCCATCCAATGTTAAATCTATGATTTTATGAATAGATGACTTTCTTGTAGATTGAGTTCACACTATGTATTAACTTGAATTTCCTAGGGATTTTTTGAGTTTCAGTAACTAACATACCACTAGTATTTTACTAGAATAATATAGGTGTGTATATATATATCAAGTAGCTTTGTGATCAAACTGTGTTGAATAAAAATCTTAATGTGGTCTTGTTTTCCCCACTTAAGTACATACCATTCTATCATCACAATTTTCACATATTTAAATCCAAATTTATTATATTTAAAAATATAAAAACCCTAGTTCATACCCTTACAAAAATAGGTGGAAGATAAAAAGGATCTGGCCAATCTGTCAACCCCTGAACTGCTCTTTTATTAATGTAGTATTTCAGTGGTATGCACCTAAGAAACTTGAAATAGTGTATATTTAAAATTTGCACTCTGTTGTTCTTCCATCTTGGAATCTATGGAGTTTATTGAAATGTGACAAATTATAAGGGTCTTATTATTTGGTAGCCATTCTAAATGTCTATTTTTTTCAACTATGCTTATGGTGATATCAGAAGCTTCTTTTAGAAGTGTACACTTCTGCCAGAGGATATTTTGTGTCTGCTACTAAACTCATAAAAGAGACTTAGAATACTAAAATTAAGTTTTGTGAAAGACTCTTTTTTTTTAAACAGAATAGTATATACCCAGTTTCAGTAGATTAATTATTATCATGGCAATAGAATAAGACAACTTTTAGCTGATGCTGCATAAAACTTCTTTATGTCTTTCACGAGGCTGTACATCTTTTTGAAATTTATTGAATTTGTATTTGTCGCTAGTCATTAAATTCTTGATAGAAACTATGGAGAGAACATTATTGCATGATGTGATCTTATCCAGTCCAGAATAAAAGTTAGTTGAGAATCATGGTCTCAAAGTTGAAATCTTTCATGGAAAAATGTTAGTGCTAAGAGAAATTGGCCTGTGCCAATAGACATCTTTTTTTTTCTTTTATCAAAGTTGTCAATTATTTTAACAGCACATCTATTGCTAAAATACAAGCCAAAAAAGTTAGGATTGCTCATTTGAACAAACAGAATGATCCAGGGCAGGAGAATAATAGATCACAAAGTTAGTGGCCTTAGGGAATGTTTCTAATTACCCATTTTTGTGCAACAAAATTTCAGATTGGGTCACTTGTGTTTTTCTTAACAAACTTAGTTAACAGCTTTCTGCTTAACAGACTTGTGTAAAGCTGTGTTGTTGAGATCATTTGAGCTGATTCAGTAGCTATAGTGATGAGAAAAGTTCCCTTCAAATAATAATCTTTTTCTTAAAAGATAGAGAATTTCTTACTTTTCTTTAGTTTGTATTTGGGTGCTTTCTCCAAACTATTTTCCTTTTTTGTTTCCTTATCAAGGGACAAAGTTTATTAAAAATAAGGTGCCATTACAGAGAGGAGTAGATTCTAAGGGGATCTAGTAAAGAAACAGAACCAAGGAGATACACATACAGCTTTCAAACATAGATATGTTCATTCTATAGCTCAAGGGTATGGTTAGGGAATAATCTCCAGATGAATTGAGAGTAGTCTCAATTGTAAATAGAAACTATTTTCCAGAAAACAGTTTTGTATATTCTCCTTTTTTCCTTCTCCTTCTTTATCTCTTAGTTTGTGTATCTGTCTCTGTGTCCATTTCTGTCTGTCTCTTTATGTGCATCTCTCTGTCTCATAATTTATGTATATATAAATTTATCACAAATACTTGTCATTTGTATTTTGTTTTTAGTTGTCAACTTATAAAATCCATTTTTGTGTTAGATTTTTACAATTTTTAAAAACAATATTACTTTACTTTAAGGGTAAAATCTACACAGACACACAAACCTAAATACATTTAGCTTTCATGGAATGCCATAATGTATATTCTGCTCTTTTCACATTTCATGTTGTTCTTTCTTTCAAAAACACTTCCAGTTGCTCTCATAATAGCTTAGCATGTATTTTCATTTAAGTCATATTTATACAACAGACAACACCATAGTTACATTCAAAACTCATTTGAGAATGGATACTTTTTGTAGGCGCGAAATTGATATTGTTACTTTTGGATAAAAGGTTCTTAATTGGTCATCTGTTATAGCTTTACAAAATGGTTTATTGAACTTCATTTTTAGGTAAATTTTCTTTCACTTCATATACACCATTTCAATCTCAATTCTATACCTAAAATAATCCTCACTTGAACAAATAAACTCAATTAAGCTAATCGATTTAACACTTTTAAGTATATCTGATAAAGTTTGCCATATTTATTAGCTGTGGTCCACTGTCTGTTGAGAAGAGCAAGACATTTCATTGAATCCTCTGAAGTACTGATCGATTATTTCATTGGTAAGAGTTCTGATGTTTATATATATATGTGTGTGTGTGTGTGTGTGTGTGTGTGTGTACATATATTTATATGTATATATGTATATATATATATAAAACTTCAGTGTAATATGTATGTATACGTATATATATATATGTTTGTATATATATATGTACATGTATATATATATGTACATATATATATATATAATATATATATATATATATATATATATATAAAACTTCAGTGTTATAATTTATATTATTTGAGTAGTTGTGTAAAATGTTTCCTGCTCAATTCATTTTGCACCAGGTCATACAAATATTCCTAAATTTCCTAGAATTTTTTTATTGTTATTATGGCAAAATAATATTCTATTCAACTACCACCTTTGGTTCAGTCATCCATCTTCCAATCACTAAATATCTGCTTTCTTTCTAGTTATTTATTATACAAAAATTGCAATTTTATTTTGTATTAATTCTTCCCTCTGTATTTTATATGTTTCAAGTGTATTTCATTAGTATTACTTTAAGATAAAAACATGTATATTTTAGTCACATTTTGAAATTTCTTTCTGTAAATCTGATTGATTCATAGCTTCACCACAGAAAATTAAAGTTTCTTAGTTTTTCACATCCCTTTCATTTTGTGGAACAAAATACAAACATTTTGTAAATACACATAGAGAAGTGCTCACTAAGACCTACTCTGATGGGTCTTAGTCAAATTTTTGTCATTTTGTCATTTTAGCAAATGTGATGAATATGAGGATAGATTATGTACTTTAACAGGCATTTCAATCAATTAGTAAACATTACCAAAGATTTCTGTTATTCATAATTTAGATTATTCTTTCATGTTGTTCTTGATAGCATTTCTTCTTTTGGGAACTATCTGTTCACTCTGGGCATTTCACCTAAACTCTTGAAACTTCAATTTTTTTACATATGTAAAATGGGAATAATAATAGACATAATTTACAGGGCTGTTGTGAAAATCAAATGAGAATATGTAAATGAAATCATGTGTGAATTTCAAAGTGCCATATAAGCACTATTGTGTTCATATAAATATATATCTTTGCATTAGTTACCCAGCATTTTATAAATTAAACCTTTGTCATAGATATTTTCTGATTTTTTTTCCAATCAATATTTTTTTTTATTCCTGATTGCATTTTTCCCCAAGCAAAACCATTTCAATTTTTACCTCATATAACTTTTTCTATACTTTACTTGGTTAAGAATTCTTCTGTGGACTATATAATTGTATAAGGTACTTTTCTTTGTTTTTAATAATTTAATTTAACAATATTATCTTTTATTTTAAAATAATTAAAAAGCTTACTACAATTCTCCAAATAGAGTAGGCATTAAATAAAATGCCTATTAAATTGCATTAAATTAGAATGCAATGAATAGAAGTCCAAGTATGTAAGTTTGGACTATGCCTCTACTGCTATCTAGTTGTCTCTGGGCAAAATCAACTCCCATCTCCCATTTTCCTGTTCCAGAGGTGTAGATGGAGTGTACCAGAACATTTCTAAATTTCTTTTTTTTTCTTTTCTTTCTTAAATAAAATCTAAAAAAATAATCGAACTTAATTAGATGTAATTTTCTAAATTTGGTAACAAAAATGAATATATTTTATGACATATTTTCTTTGAAATAATTTTTTTAAAGTTTATTCTGTTGTAAAGTTTTTTTTTTTAATTTACTTTCTAATCATTATGATTGTTAGGACATGACTCTTTTCACCTAAACTTTTATTTTTTTTATATATTTGCACTTATCATTGTCTGTGATTTAAATTTAATTAATATTACTTATTCAGAACATTTCATAATTACCATAACTTGTCAAAAGTAACCCTTGTTGTGAGCTCATCCTATTTGTGTACATAGATTGATACCAAAGAAGTAAAATACTTCTCATGTCCACATAAACATTTTTTATGAAATGCATAATCTTTTTGGTGTGTGCCAATTCTATCATAAAATTTAAATTTCTACACTGAAACATTATATTTTCTTAGTATGTTATTAATACCATTTTACATCTCTTTAAACTTTTGCCAAACTTGATTCATAAGAAAAGAATGACTTTATCTCATTCCTTGTTTTATAAACGCATGCTTTCTTTAATGCTTCCAGCATTCCTATCACACTTTTAAAAAATTATATTTTTTGAAGTTGAGTTTTGTATTTTAGATTCCATTTATATTCATGATCCTGTTCTTTTTAATGAACACTTATTATGTTATGGAAAAAAAATTAGCATCTGGGGTATATGAACACTGTTCTGAGACATATATAGTAGTTATGGGATTCCACACATAGAAGAAAAAATATATAAGAAGTTGAGTGAGAGGGAATCAACTAAACTTGAATGCTGAATAAAAGCTGATAGAAAACAAAAGAATATTTTTATGAGTATATAAACAGGGAATGAGATTATCACTAAGAAACATTGATTAGGAACAAGTGATGCCATTCTAACCATACAAGCATATGCATACACACATATACATACACTTTTTCTGAGTTGGCAAATCATAAAAATATAGACATATTAAAGGGTTTCTTGGTCTCCTTATAGAAAGTATTGATATATACCTACAGATAATAGTAATTATAGAAGTACAAACTGATTGCCAGGTCCGATGATTACTGAGTGGTTTTCAACTGGAAGAAAATTCACTAGTGATATTCTGCAGAACTTTATTTTTGGCCCTATTGTCTTTAACATTTTTAAACAATGACTTACATACCCTGCTCATCAAATTTCTGAATGAATAATATATTTGGCCTCAAAAGATCCTTGCAGTCTGGAATAGTAGATTGAATTTAAAAGGAAGAAATTTAAAAGGGAAAGTATGAAATACGTTGACTTGGTAATTTTAAAGTGGCAAAAGAAGTAATTATATAACTCTCACATTATGACAAAAAGCTGGAAAGTGGTGAGCATGCTACACACATCAGAGACTAGCTAAGATGATAGGAAAAGATAATGATAAATGTTGGAGGAGCTGTGGGAAAATTGGGGTATTAATACATTATTAATGGAGTTGTGAAATGATCTAACTATTCCAGAAAGCAATTTGGAACTAAACTCAAAGGGCTATCAAACTGTGCCTACCCTTTGATCCAGCATTGTTTCTACTGGGTCTGTATCCCTAAAAAATCATAAAAAAGGGAAAAGGGCCCATATGTACAAAAATGTTGGTAGCAATTCATTTTGTAGTGGCAAGGAACTGGAAACTGAGTGGATGCCCATCAGTTAGGGGATGGCTGAATAAATTATGATATATGAAGGTTATGGAATATTATTGTTCTATAAGAAATGATCTGCAGGATGATTTCAAAAAGGCCTAGAAAGATTTACACAAACTGCTGCTAAGTGAAGTGAGTGTAACCAAGAGAACATTGCACATAGCAATAATAAGATTATGTGATGATCAGCTGTGATGGACATGAATCTTTTCAACAATGAGGTGATGCAGGGCAATTCCAATAGACTTGTGGTAGAAACAATCATTTGAATCCAGAAAGAGGACTGTGGAGACTAAATGTGGATCACAACATGATATTTTCACTTTTCCCCCTTATTCAAAAGTAATCAGTAAGCATTTATTAATTGTCAATGCCTAGCATTATACCAGAGATTAAAAAGAAAAAAGAAAAAAAGAAAAGACTCTGCCCTCAAAAAAAGTTGTAGTACAGTTTTGAAGTGAAATATGAGGAGTCCTTACAGTAATGTTTTATCAGGTTTTATCAATGGAAATATAGTGTGCAAATATAAGTAATAAGACTCCTATAAATAATAGTTTTTTTTTTTTTTTTTTTTTTGCCTGTCTGTTCTAGAACCAAGGGATGAATATAAGGTATAAATATAAGGTTGTTAAACTGAGTACAAACTAAACGAGACAACTCCAATAGGGAAGACACCTAAATAATAACAAGATAAAGGCTCAATTGAAGAAGCCCTAGATACTTAAAGAAAGAGAAGAATTAGATGATTTGGTATTGTTTTAAAGTATTTAAAAATATTGTTAAAGAGAATGTTCATAACAATATTCTCTGAGCATATCATGAGTAAATTAAACATTGACAGAAATACTTTCAGAATAGACTTCACAAGGCAATAGGTTTATACTATGAATTTGGTATACTGAAATGAAAGTGTGTTTTTATCAACAAACAGAACCTATATATGAAAAAAAATCTAAGAGTGGAATCAAATGATGCTCCATAAACTAGCAGCTGCCTAAATTCAAGCAACCATCTGCAAGCAAATATTCATCAAACCTGTACTTGAGGCATATATGTATATATATGTGTGTGTGTATATATATATTTGTATTTATTTACCTAGAGAGATTCATTATAGCAGTCCAGGATCAGAACTTCACCACTAGACGTTATGTTTAATGAGCTCTTAATTGATGATCTATGCAGAACAGACAGTAGATAGTGGAAACCATAAACTATATCACTAATGGTTGCAAAAATTATTGGATAAATAGAAGACGCGAAAAACCATCAAGATGATATAACAGAAGGAAAAAAAATCCCTGTACTACAAATATAATCCCAAAAATAATCTTGATAATTCAATAGATGAACTCTCTGGCACTGAAATATTACTATAAATAAAATTGTTGAGCATGAGTCAAAAAAAACATTGACACATAAAAATTTAACAATTAATGTTTTTAATTGCTGTCACCAAACCAAATACCCATAATTTGTAAAGAATGCATTACAAATTGCTTTTCTAAAAGGAACTTGTAGTAAAAGAAAAGAAAGCCTAGGGAATTTTAATGGAAAACTGGGTAGTATAGTAGACTGAATACAGGAAATGGAATTAGGAAGACTTGTTTTGCAATTCTGCTTCAGGCAATTCTTAGCAATGTGACCCTAGGCAAATTACTTAGACACCTTTTTCTTTGTTTCCTTATTTGTAAAATAAGGAAATTAGACTTTGGCTTCTGAGGTCCCTTATAATTCCAAATCTATAACCCAAGAAAATCATGTTGGAATAGGATGATATATGTATATATGTGTATGTATTTATATCTGTAAACAGACAGTTATATAAAATAGAGATGCTATATATGTATGCATTTAATATTCATCATCTCTTGTGTTACTAGAAATGACTCAAAGATGATTTCAGTGAAAAAACTAATCAGTATTTTACAACTTATTGAATTTCAAAAGATTATCATTTTATCTATTGCTTAAGAAACAAAAAAAAATTTTAAAAAAAGTAATAGCAGGATAGAAATTTGCCTCCATAAATTAATCTCAAATTTCTCAAAATAATATTTAGATAATAAATTCTTAAATTTATGTAACACAATTCACAAAACACTTTATGTACCTTACTTCATTTGATTAATGCAACAATTCCACTTTGGGTTAGTACTGTTATTTTCTTAATTTTAAATGTCTGGAAATTGATTCTTACGGACACTAATTTATTGTTTTAAGTCATATACTTAGCAAGTTCCTGAGCCATAATTTGAATTCATTTCTTTCTAACTTCAAGTCCAGTTTTCTGTCTATAGTTGCCATGAGACGCTGAAGGCAAAATTATAACCAGTGATTAAAAGTTGCAAGCATGTAGATTTTGACTATTAAAAAACCCTAACAATTAGAATTCCTTGAAAAAAAGGTTGTCTGCTTTAGATTAGTTGAATTTTCTCTATTGGAAGTAGAGATTAGGTTACCCTAAATTTGAGATGCTCTAGATAGGAGTCATAGTTTGTTAAATAGCAGAAGTTCCTCCTAAATTCCTTTCTTGTTAAATGTGATATGATATTAATTTTCTTTATCCATGGTTAATCAGGAGAAATTGTCTGATACTTGAAATTTCTTATTAAGAATTTCATTCTACTATATGTATAATATTTAAAACTTCTTATTGACCAATTGACTGTCATTGTTTATTTTTTCCATATTTATTAAATAAAATTGACAAAGTTTGAATTCACTTAAGTTATGGATGAAAAAGAAAGTAGAAAAGGTATTTATGAAACAAATTTCCACACAGTAGACAATTAAGAAATATACATGGCTACAATCACAGAATCTCAGAACTGAAATAGAACCAAGAATACATTTAGTCTAACCATATTCCTGCTCCAATATCTGCATTAATTAAGCTTTACTTGAAAACATATGATGGAAAAATGCCTTCTAAGTAAATCATTGTCCTTTTAAATGTCTCTGGTTTTTAGGTATCTGTCCATCCCAAAATTTAGTTGAAACTTAAACTGGTATCTGTAATTTCCAACCATTGTTCCCAGTTTTGCTTTCTAGGCTAAGCAGAAGTTTTCCTCCATAACACAGGCTTTCAATTATCCTTGAAATACTGCTATCTTTATACTGCATTCTGTTTTCCTAGTATTCCTAATTTGTGGTGGTTTCTAAGTAGAAATCAGAAAATAAAGTTGTCTGTGAGTAATATCTTTTTATTCCTTCCTTAGAATTATAAATTCTTTGTTCTCACTAAAGTACTATCCAATGCATTGAGCATTTATTTGCAGTATATTATACTGCAACATAGTTAGTAAAATTATTATATGGCAGTGTGTATTGAATAATTACAATTATAAAAGCCAAATATGTGAGGATAATATAAAATAATATACTTTAAAATATTGTTATAAGAAATGATTTGATATAATATAAGGCTATTATTTGTATAGTTAAATATTGAAAGTCAGTGGCATATAAGGCAATGAGTAATGACCTCAGAATGTAGAAGTGGTTTGTAATCTTCAGACTCTCATTAAAGTTTAAACTTAAGTAAATCACTTAACTTCTGTGAGCTTCAGGTTTCTCATCTGTACAATGGGGATAAGAATAATTTCCCTAATCTTGGTACAAGCAATGAATTTCCCATTTTAGGAGCAGAGATAGAAAATTAGAATTTGTGAAGTTTCATCCAAATCAGTGACAAGCCTGCTTTGAACCATTAGTCAAAAAGTCCTTTGCCCTAATGAGAACACACCATGGTACATTCTAGGAATATGTAGGATGAAATAGCAGAGTTGTCAAAGCACATCTGATACATGAATCTTGAAAATCAGATATTCTCCCTGAATATGAGAGTCACTGAATGTGTTATTGTCCAGCAAATAGACAGTAAGGCAGCTTCTTTGTAATGTATTGCCTTTGGTTTTTTTAGTCAATTTTCAAACGTGTCTGAATTTGTGGCCCAAATTAGATTTTTTTTTTTTTTTTTTTTTTGTAAAGATGCTAGAGTAGTTTACCATTTCCTTCTGTGCATCTTACAGGTGAAGAATGGAAGCGAACAGAGTAATTCATCTAGAGTCACCCAGCTACTAAGTATACCAGGCTGAATTTGAACTAGGGAAGATGAGTCTTCCTGACTCCAGGTCCAGAGGTCTAAGCACTGTAGTACTGAACTGCCTTTGGCACATATTGTTAAAGGTTCCATCTAAAAGGATAAGTGCCTGGGCTCTCTGGTATCATGGAGACAACTAGCAAAGTATATTCAAAGCTGCTAAAGACATAGTTCTCTTGCATAGAGGTAACAAGGACCAAATCAGTGTTCTTTATATAAAGTGTATACATATATATGAGTGTGTGTGTATGAGTATAAAATATACATAATTAAAGAGTAATAAAATTTTTTTCTCCATTTATTTTTACTATGCTTGTATAAATTTTTTGGTCAAACAGTTTCACAGGAGCATAGTCTCGAGTTGTTTAAAATAAAAGTTCTCATAAATTCCTTGTTCATCCATATTTTACTCTGAATATAACTCTGTAATCTTTAAATATTTATTAAACTTTACTGCTATTTCAAAATTAAAGATGTAAAGATATTTTGCTTTCTGAGAAGGAAACTGAATAATGGCAATATTTGCCTTGGCTCAGCTGGAAGTATTTGATTAAAGTTGCTGTGTTAACTTTAAAAACTGATTAAGTTAAAATACCTATATTGTAGAATAAAATTATTTGATGCTATTGTAAATGAAAACAGCACTAGATTTGGTCTCAGAAGACCTGAATTTGAGTTCTTACTCTGACACCCTATATATATTTTCTGCAAAATGGGGATAACAGTATTTATACTATATAACTCATGAGGTTGTAATATTGGTAAAGGTGAGAGTTTAGAGAAAGGGGAATAAGAAAACAAAACAGGAGAATTGGTTAGAAGATGAACATTGGATAAATCCAGATGAAATTTTGCATACATTTGAATGCATGGGAAAAATCCCTCTGATTGGACATACCTCAGATAAAATATTCTGTGGGAAAAGTCCCTTTTGTTGTAGTAGGGGGATGAAAGCGAAGAGGGAGAGAGTAAAAGAGAAACAGAGACAGAAACAGAATAATTGGGGCAGAGGCAACATTTAAGCTTCCATCAAGGTTATTATAAAAAAAGTAGTTGATAAGCTTAAAGCACTATTTTAATGTTAGCTATTTGTACTGCCCTTCATATTAATAAAATAGATAATTAGGATGATGTCATTAAAATAAGTCATTTGTTAAAGACTTCAGTAGCATTATATTCCCAGTTGCACTATTCGTTGTATAAAGAATGATGCTCCAACTACTGTATTGCTAGAGGAAATTAGAGAAATTGATACTGTTGCTGCAAGGAGTATTTGTATAAAAAGCTATCAAGATTCGATGAATGCAATTGAAAACCATCTTTCTGAAACCTAATGGTCTATTTGATTTGTATCCCTTAAAAGCCAAGTTAGGTTACTGTTTGCATTGATCTGCATACTGAAGTTTAAAAAAATATATCAAAAACTGCTGTGAAGTCAGTGGAAACAATGTGCACTTTGCTATTTTTCTATATACGGTGTTCGTTCATAAAATGATTGCCTAGAGCATTTTCTAATAATGATGTTACTATCTTGAATAGTGTTTAAATTAATTTATTATGGATTCATTTGAAAGTCAGGTTATTCACATGAGCATAACATTTTATTTGATTTTAATTTATAGATATGGGGTTTATGAATTTTGGTCTTAAGTTATGCTCTTTTCTGACATTCCATATGTTCTACATGTTAAAACAAGCAGTTCCCCTCCCCCCCCCCGCCATAGATAAAAATTAATATGGTTCCTGAAAGTGCTACAATTATATCATCTATCCCCTTTTAGTTCCTTGCAACATGATTGATTTTTCCAGTCACACAGTCATTTAGAGGGTGCAGTTGTGATTTCTTTGATAACTAGATTACAAAAATATATTAGAATGTTATCTGTTGAATGTGGGTTTTTCAGACTAAGGGAATAAGTTTGGAAATGAGTTCTACAACTGTAACAGCAGTGTAAGTAAAAGTACTTGATAGTATTCCATAGTATAATGAAACACAGTATTGTCAAGTCATTTCCTCTGACAGCCTTATACCTCCTCATTAAGTATGACTATTTTATTATTTAAATTTTGATAACATTGAACCAAATGTTTTTTTATGGACAGAAAAGAGGAGTAGCTCAATTGTAAATTTGCGGAATGCTGGAAAGGCACACACACACACACACACACACACACACACACACACACACACATTATGTCCTTTAATAAAAAAAAAAAAAGGCACAATAGTGTATACTTCCTTTTTTCCCCTTGCAAATACCTATGTGCGTATTAAAGATTTTCATCCAATTATAAGCCAAATTACCTGCTTAACAACAACATACAATCATGACAGTTACATATACATGTATGCATTTTTAAAAGTTAATAGTTATGAAATATATATTGGTTTATATATAGAAATAATTTTATATTAATTCATAGCTAGTCTCTTACTATTGCTACACTGTCAGTGTCCTCAGATTTAAGCAGTAAGCAAATAAGCTCTGGTTACTGTATAAAATCAGTTACTTTTAATTCAAAGGGAATCTTGTATTCTCAAAATTAAAAAAAAATGATCAAACAGTAATATCAGATAAAACTCCATCTAAGGCATTTAAATGCAATTAAAACTTGCTAGTTAACTTGAAAAAAAATGGTAAGCACAGATCAATTTAATTTTAGTAATAATCATGCAGCTTGAAACATCAATGACCAGATGTCTAGTGACAAAACTGAAGATTAAAATGAGAGGATATTTCTCACAACAAAATTTGCCACTGACAGAAAGCACCTGTAAAAAAGACATGGATTTTTTTTTTTTTTGTTAAAAACAATATGCTCATTTGGAATTATGCTCAAAAAGTTATCAAACTGTGCATACCCTTTGATCCAGCAGTGTTACTACTGGGCTTATATCCCAAAGAGATTTTAAAGAAGGGAAAGAGAAAGAGACCTGTATATGTAAAAATGTTGGTAGTAGCCCTCTACAAAAAGGGCCAGAAACTGGAAACTGAGTGGATGCCCATCAATTGGAGAATGGTTGAATAAATTGTGGTATATGAATATTATGGAATATTATTGTTCTATAAGAAATGACCAACAGGTTGATTTCAGAAAGGCCTGGAGAGACTTACATGAACTGATGCTGAGTAAAATGAGCAGGACCAGGAGATCATTATACACTTCAACAACAATACTATATGATGATCAATTCTGATGGATCTGGTCCTCTTCAACAATGAGATGACCCAAATCAGCTCCAATAGAGAAGTAATGAATTGAACCAGCTATACCCAGTGTCTCCAGGAAATGACTTATGAACCACTACATAGAATTCCCAATCCCTCTACCTTTGTCCTCCTGCATTTTTCATTTCCTTCCAGGCTAATGGTACACTATTTCAAAGTCCAATTCTTTTTCAACAGCAAAATTACTGTTTTGACATGTATACTAATATTGTATTTAGTTTATACTTTAACATATTTAACATGTATTGGTCAACCTGACATCTGGGGGAAGGGGTAAGAAAAAGGAGGGGAAAAATTGAAACAAAAGGTCTGGCAATTGTCAATGCTGTAAAATTACCCATACATATAACTTGTAAATAAAAAGCCATAATAAATTTTAAAAAAATAAAAAATAAAACAATCTGCTTTTTAATGGAAGACAGATATGAAATATGATTTCATGGTGGTTCATTTCACAAAATTTGGTCATAGTTTGGTATAGATTTTAATTATTTATTAAAATAGACTTCATTTTTAGGATGCCAAGATTACATGATAAAATATCTGTTTTGCATTTAACACTCATTTTTAGGTCAAATTAAATTTAATAATTTCTTTCTTGTTTTATGAAATATGAATATTGCTACTTTGCTACAACTACTACATAATAAATTATTTTAAATATATTTTGAATGCTATTACTAGTAACCCAGACTCATCATCCTACATTCAGCTTCTAAATCGATTTTATTAATGCTGAATTTGTCTTGTCACTCCTTGTCAAATACATTCTCAGTCTTAGAACTTTCATTATCCTTTACTTGTCAGACTATGAATGCACGATTGCCTTGCTCCTGTCATTGGCTTTTTTGTTATCACTTGTCTTTATTGACATACCATTATATGAAATTTTTCCATGAGTCTTCATTTAGATAAGCTATATTTCAAATTACTCACTGTTCTCTCCCTCAATTACTTACTCCAAGCTTTTGCATGAAGAAAGCCAGCATTTATAGATTCACTTTCTCCTCCAGAGCCATATGGATACCAACACACAAATCACTTTGATTGGAGGTAGCTCTGAATGTACTTGGAGACTTAGGCTTTTAAAAATTGAGATCTTTAACAGGTTTGAGTTCCACTGAGATATTGCCTATTCGGTGATCAAGTCTAGGCAAGAATTTAGGCAAAGAATGGGCTCTTTTATTGTTGTTTTTGTTGTTGTTGCCCTTCTTTCTGGAAGAGGATCATGACATCAGGGAGGTAATGCTATGACATGCAAGTGAATTGAATTTAAGTGAAGGAAAACTGCAGGATTACCTGGGTAACTTTTTCTTCCAGAGGCATCTGGGTCCTGTGGTAATATGTAGATCAAGAATATCTTTTACCTAGTCATAGAAAAAAATCAGCATGGGAGGATGTTATGGGAGCAACCTGCTAGTGGCTGCTGGATGTTATAGGAACCACCTGCCAGTGGCTGCTGGAGATTCAACTTAGACCAGCAAAATGGATCCCTTCATGTGATGTCTGGTTTCATAGAAGACATATTCTCTTATCTTCTGAATTCAGTGTGTTTTACCATATTGTTTTGATAAAAACATGGTAAAAATCTGATCTCATAATGATATATATTTGAAAAAGAGAACATAATGTTATTAGCAAAAAAAAAAAAAAAAAAAAAAACAGCATTATTGTGAAAATATTCTTGGCCTTATAGATCTCTTGAGTCTAAGGGATACCAAAGGGTCTGTGGTTCACACTTTGAAAACTGCTGTACAATGAATAAAATATTGTATTTGGAATCAGAAAAAACCTACCTTCAAATCTTATCCTGAACATCAAAGAGATTTGCTAAAATAGGTAAAATAATGCCACTTGCCTCACTATTTTGGGGAAGAAAGTACACTTTTTTTTCAATTATAAATATTATGTTCTAATTTTTGTTATTCTTGAAATAATAAATGACATTTAAAACATATTTCTTTTAGAGACAGTCCAAAGCATTTAAGAAGATAATTGAGAGGTCTGACAAAGAATAATTTATAGCCTTGCTCTATACTTTATTCAATGTTGTTTTTCTTCTAGAAAAGCTGAGCTACATATGACTATTTCCCACAGCAGTTTGTATCCTTAAGTATGTTTTTTTTTTTTTTTATCTTTTTGTCTTTCAAAGAAAAACATGATTTTAATGGCTCTCCAGGGAATTTGTGAACTGACTTGTCATTTGTGGTGTACTGTAGTACCCCATTTCCCCAAAAATTTTTTTTAAATTTTACTCCCTATAGCTTTCATGCTGGAAGACAAATATGTAACTGTTTTTGAAGAGTGTTGCAACAGCTTTGCATGAAGCATAGTACCTGTGTTACAGTGTCCACAATGTTTTGTCAAAAGTGATATATTTGGGAGAAATAAAACAAATTCTATATACTTGTTTGGCTCAGCTTTAAACTACATTTGTTCTCTTAGCACTCTATTGCTTTCAGAAAAAAAAAATCTTTCTTAAGGATCAGGATGGATGGGCAATTCACTTATATACATTTTATGACTTGTACAGTACTTGTTCAGCACCTTTGGAACATATGTTTCCCATGAACCACAGAAAATAGTCTTGTTTTAGAGGATGCAACTGAGAAGTAAAAGGTACTAGAAGGAGTTAAAAAGCATACTGTACAGGAGAAAGATGATAATTTATAAATATTATGTTATTGAATCATGGGCAATACATAAGTAGAATCCTTAGAAACTTTCACTTTTATGAAGTATTAAGTATTTGCTTCTCTGCTTTTGGTCCTATACTAGGCCTAGATTGTGACTCTGTTTGCTGAAATGCAAAGAGAAAATAGAGCTAGGTTCTAGCCCAGTTTTACTTTTACTGTGTTGACAATGGGCAAATTATACCATGAATTTATATCTCAATCTTCTAATCAAACAAATATGAACTAAAATCTTTGGCACCGCCTATAATGTAGAGTTGTTTTTAGATTCTAATGAGGAAACAAAAGTGAATTTCTACAGGATCGTGCAAATGTTTTTTTCTTCAATTTTCCCCCTTCCTTTTTCAAGTTGTTGACTCTCTAATGCATACCTTTCATTTCCTTTGTAATTTTTTCCTTCTATCTCTCTTATTTGCTTTTTAAAGTTTTTTGTTAGCACTTCCAAGAAGCCTCTTTGGAGCTGAGACCAATTCAAATCACTCTTTGATATTTCTTCTGTGGGCATTTTGTTCTCATCTGAGTTTGTGTTTTGGTTTGTCATGTCACCTAATACTGTTGGAATCCTTACTAACTGCTAAGTAATTAGAGTTGATCTAATCTTACAAGAAGTTGTTTTGGCCAGAACCTGAAACAAGGTACTAAGTAGAACTGATTAAGACAAGGCTTGTGTTCACACCTTTACTCACTGGAGTCCACAAGTATGCTAGCTTCACAAAGTACACTTTCTACACCTCCCTTAAAGCTCATTGGGCCAGAGAGCACTATGGGAGAAAACCCATAATCCCATTCTCTCAGAAGAGGCAGATAAAAGGCCAGCGATGAGGGATCTATGGCAGAATACACTTTTTCCTCTTGGCTGGCTGATCGCGCTGGACTCGAGAGGAACGACTGTGGTGCTGAGAACACTTTGACGGATTTCAGTGGAGCTACGCCAGAAGCCCTCTCTCCGCGGCAAGTTGGTGGCTGGGCTCCCCAGAAGGAGATAAGAGAGACCTTCCATCTCTGTCTTGGTTGGAGGCAGAAGAAAGCAGAGGCAGAGGCTGAAGGACAGAACCTTTGGATTTGGAGACATCCGAAGGGCTCCAAGCCTCTAAACCGGCTGTGCATTGAGAAGAACTAACTCCAACATTTGAACTCTAACATAATACCATATATGAGCTTCCATGGTCAAGGTTCTTTTCAGTTTCTTGCTATTTTTTTTTCTTTTCTTTTGGGATTTCTTCTTTTTTTTATTTTTATGGTTGAGTTCTGATCCTAGGATAAAAGGAGTGCTGTCCCAAGCTTCCTGTGTAGCTCTGAGCATTGGCTTTGAGTACAGGTGTTCCTTGTGATTGCAGGGGGTATCTCTGTCTGCTTTTTTTCCAAGAAACAACTTGATTTTCCAGGATTTGCCTTGTAAGCTGGGATTGGAAGCTGCCCCACTGATTTGCTGCTGCGCCAGGACTGAGGGTTTTAGTTACTGATTTGCTGTGATTAAGAGCCTCTCACCAGCTTTCCCAGAGTTTAACTGAGCAGGACTGAACACTTTTTTCACCTCAGTGAGAATGACTTTTCTTGAAGTCATGGAGCTGGAGAGTGGTTTCATTCTGTCAGAATCTATTCAAAGGTTTCATTTCATGTGGTTTTCGAGGGAAATTGGGAGAGCTTGAGCAGCTTCCTGGCTTTACTCTGCTATCTTGATTTCACCCCAAGAAGTCAGCACCATGCAAATGTAATGATTGTATCTCCAGCATTTGTTTTAGGGTTTAGAATAAGTAAACATAGATGGACAATATGGACAGACAACTGAAGAAAACTAGCTCAATAAATTTCAAACAACTTCTTGTATTAATAAAAGAAATGATCTTTAAATTTTGAACAAGAATGTAAGGAAATATTGTTGAGTAAAGAATAAAGGAAAATAATGAGAAATGAATATCTAGAGAATGTTTCCAAGATTAAATATAGCCTGAGAAAAAAAGTCATGGGAAAGAGTCTGATGACAAAACTAATAGATTGAATGAACATGCTTGAGAGACAGAGGGAAGGGGCAGATCAAATGACAAATAAAAAAGCCTACAAACACTGGTAAAGATATTTAAAGTAGAAAGTAATTTTTTCATTCACATATTCATTCATTCAGTGAATTCATTCATTCATGTGTCCAACTCTTCATGACACCATTTATGATTTTTTTCTGGCAGAATTACTAAACTGTTTTGCCATTTCCTTCTTCAGCACATTTTAAAGGTGAGAATACTGAGGTAAACAGAGTTAAGCAACTTACACAGAGTCATACAACTAGTGTCTGAGGCCAAATTTGAACTCAAAAGATGAATCTTCATGATTCCAGACCCACCATTATATTCTCTGTACTGCTCTTTGCCCCATAAATATTCATTAGTTTGATAAGATAATTAAAAAGAAAGGAAAATCTGAGTAGAGACTATTAAGAATTTAAGGAAGCTATTTTATATCTTGTACAATGATCTATTCTGCAAAATATCCAAACTTTATGATATTTTAAAACTGTCTACCAAAGTATCATATTTTAAGGGAAAGAGTATTTCAAAATGATCTATGATTCCCTGCTTCTGATGATGGCCTTCTAGTCTCCTCCTTATAAACTAAATTATTCTGTGTATGAAAAGTAAAAACTGACATTTATATAGCACTTAAGATTTTCCAAGCACTTTGGATACATTAACTCATTTAAGCCTCATTAATCTATTGCGCCAGAGATATAACTGCAATATTTATACATAGAACAGAGAAGAAGTAATCCTGAAGCATCAGCTAAGTGCCAGCCAATGGTTGGGAAAAAGCAATTCCTGTAATACTTTGATTTTCTTTTTTCTGAAAGAGTGGCTCAAAAAACTGTGTAAAGTATGTAGGAATTGATATGCAGTATTAGTCTATTTTGGCTTCTGGAAGAACTTGACAAGGAAAGAAGGGTACTAGAGGACTGCAATTTAGAATTGGCTGGATTGGGCAAGGAAGAAAATGACTCCAGAAAGGTACTTTTTGTATCCTAAATTCAACATGTTAAGCCAAAACTTCATTCATATGCTGTATTTATGACATTATTGAGAAAGTTACTTCAAAAATATTCCCAATTTCCAGATGAGCTAGTAAAAGTACTTCTGATAATTTATTTGGTATGGATTAACTATGTAATCAATATGTGTACAAGTAGAGATCATCCATGGCACATTTCAAGACTTGGGACAACATATATAATGTACCAGACACTTCTCTTCCTTAATATTTCTGTGTAGCTAAAATGAAATCAAAATGCATGTTATGCTATTACCTTCTCTGTGCTGATTATTTTTAGTTTGTCCCATTTGCATCTTCCTTGTACATAGCTTTTTGCAGGTTGTTTCCCTCATTAAACTAAGAACTCCTCTAGAGGAGGGAGGCTGCATTTTATGTTTCTTTGTAGGTACAAGTTTATTACAAAGGTGCTCCCACAAGGGGGAATAAATCATAATAATAATTTCATATAATTGTATCAATGAAAATTCATCAATTCTCATGGATACACAACTTCAGAACTTATTCAGTGTTCTTTCTATAGCATACTAGATGGTCAGCATATTATTATGAAGTGGAGAAATGAATACTTATAAGTCTAACTATAAATCTAGTTGCTAAAATTATTTAAAAATAGAAGTAAAGAAATACACAGTGCCATTATCATAAAATTAGTTTGGCTATTAACAAATGCTGCCCTAAGACTTCTGTTTTGTAAGTGATTGAATGTGAATAGAGTTATGCATAGAATTTTTAAAATGACAGTGTGAGAATTGCTGACAAGTTTGGTTTACACAGTGTTATAAGCTTTGAGGTAGTGTGGAATAATGGGTACCACTGACCAAGAGGTTTCCAGAATGTGAGAGAGTAAGGGAAGTTAAGATTCCACAGAACAATTAAGTGATCAATAAAAGCCTTGAGCAAATAAGGAATTGGGAAGCCAGGAAGGCACAAATGGATTCAGCCAATCAGAAAAAGCCTTGCGGTTTGAAAAAAAAATCACAAACTTAATAGTTGATCCAACTCAAACTAGTTGGGGTTAGTGACCTGATTTGACCAAATCACTATTTTCCCTCCTTAATTGGCTAATTGAATATTAAACAACACATCTTGTAGGAGGAATTTTCTGCCATTTTTTGAACATATGTGATGAAGGAAGGGAAACATGTTTATACATATTTTGGGGAAATATATAGTGGGAATATCAGAAAGATTGTAACCCAGAAGAAATGGAATAATCTATTCTCTGAAGGGAGGGATTGTGTGAAACTAGCAAGTATGAAGGTTCTCCCATTTCTGTGCTCATTCTCCCTCTTCCTGAAGAGGAGTGAAAAACCTTAAGATGATTTCTTAAGATTCTTCTTTAATAAGCTTTCCTCCACATCTGATTTTCAGTGTCAAGAAGGTATTTCTAATAGCAGTAAACCTCTTGTGGAACATATTATGTGAGTGTATTTGTTTCCTAACTCTTTCAACAGTGGAAATTTTTTATTTTCCTTTCAGGGTTTAGTTGCTAGTCTCTGGTGTCATGAGTCAATATTCTAGAGGTGAAATACTAGAAAATGGATTAATGGATTCATCCTGTTGAAATTCATTTTGTCAACATTGGTGGGGAAACACTAAAGAACAAAGCAACTTCATCTTAATTGTATTTAGGGTCTATATTATTTTCATATAAACTTTCTCCTAACTTAGTAGGCAAAGTACTCAAAATGAAAATGAGGTAGCATTTCCTAAAAGAAAAATTTCTGGTTCTGAAATTAGAGGACCTTGATGCATTGTGTAGTGCCTTGGACAGATCTTTAACATTCCCATGATACTAAGTTCCCTAATCTGCAAAATAATAAGATTGGATTAGTTGATTTCTGAGATTCTTTTGTGTTCTAGTTTTATACCACTTTCTGACTCTTCCATGCCATATCAATTCACCTGTCTCACCTCATTTTCCTTCACTCACCCCCAATTTTGACTCCAAGCATAGTAATCAAATCAATAGTGCCTTTTTGATATTCTGTTCTGGTCACTAATTCATCATCTGTCTTGTCTTCTTCTATTAGAATGTAAATTTCTTATAGCCCCAAAGAAGAGATCTAATAAAATATATATAGTCTTTGATTTGCAGAGACAAATGGAAAGTTTATTTGTGTGAAACACTGCATATATTTTCAGATTTTTTTTGGAGATATTATTTTGCCTGTCCTCTTAAAAAAATATTTTAGTAAGATAACTCTCTTTAGGGCCGAAGGGAAAAAATAAATAGTGAAGTTTAGGATGTGTAAGAATAAGGCATATCAACATAATTTATTTTTAAAAAGAATAGTTGAGTATGATAATGCATACCTGTGATCCTCAACCTCTGGGAAAGGCTGAAAATGAGGTACTGCTTGAACTCAAGAGTTTTGACAGGCAGATGGGGTCTAGCATAGTTATGGTAAGCAGAGGCAAATTGGGATCAGAAAATGGAGGTTTTAGCTTTTGTGTCAGTAAATATTGCATTAGTCTATGACTGGTCACTGCAATTCTAGCCTAGGTGATATAGGGAAACAGTCAAAAAAAAAAAAAAAACCATAGCTTCTTGAAGTTAAGTTTTGTCTTGATTACTTATATCTATAGCTATAATGTTCAACACATAGTGCTTAAATGCTTTTTCACTTGTCATGTGATTTTTGGATTGGGCAATTAACCTGGAGAACTTCTTTTGGAATATTAACTGTTGTACTTTATTAGCTGCTAGAAATATCTTATTCAATGTGTCCAAGTTTCAGCTTAATTTAGACAACTTTCTTAATTGAAACTATAGTTTCCCCTACTGTATAATGAAAATACGAGTACATTCACCAACTATCTCATAAGATTCTTGAGAGAGAAAGAACTTTGTGTAAATAAATTAATATTATACATTATGTCTGGAGTTCAGAAACAGGTGAAAAAAAAAGCCAGCATGGTACAGTGTGAGATATACCAAATGTAAGACCCAAAGTTGATCTCTTTCCAAGCTGTGTGATGTCCAGCAAGTCCCTTAACATCTCTGGACTTTTATTCACACATTTGCTAGATAAGATAGTAAGATGACAACCCTTAGAATCTATTTTTTTATATATATTTATTAGGAACTTAGAATTACTGCTATTTAAGATTATTCCAAGTACTAAGAAATTCAATCTTTCCTTCTTTATTTCAGGAAATAGTAATATCAATTTCTCCAGTTTTTTTTTTTTTAAGTGGCTAAATATGCTTTAAGGTTTAGATGAATTTCAGTGCATCTGTCTTTGAAATGAATCATTGGCATGCACAGGGGTCAGTAGATATAACTGTGTGTAAAAGGAAGCAGCACTGGATGTAAACAGTCATTTTCTATTAATGTGTCAGCTAAACAAGTTGCAGTTTAAGCATTTTTTATATCATGGATGATCAATTATGTAAATATCTATAATGAATCTGATTATCATAAGACTGTTTCCTACAAGGCTGATAATGATCACTCCTCATTTGACTAATAATAATATGACTGACTATGTTAAAGTATATACCATGTATAATCACTGGAAACAGTTGGGGAGATTGGTACAAACTCTTAAGATATCATTATATTCTCTTTGAATGTGCTATTACTGTATTCTCTTTTGAGGTCAAATGAATAGGGATGCATGCTGTGATTATGCATGGGAGAATATTATTTAATTAATAAGGGATAAATATTTTTCCTCTACTATATTCATCCATTAAAGTAAATGCTAAGCTTGTATTTTTTTTTGGCTTCATCATAAACTTGCCCAACATCAATAAACACAAACATTTGGTTATACAGAGATTGTAAAAAGATTACCTATAAAATTAAGAACTTTTAACACATACCCATGCATGCATGTACACGCACACATACACACACACACACACACACACACACACACAGACAGACAAGACTTCTCTGATTACTTGTGTCCCCTTCTGAAATTCCTTTTGCTCTCTTCTATTCATTTAAAAATGTTTCACTATTGTCCTTTCACTATTTTTTGACATTTGTGCCCCTCAATGTAAAAGCTTTTCTTTGTAATAAATGAGTATGATTGAATAAAGAAAATTTAGACATTGTCCATATTCAAAAAATATATTTCCAATTCTTTTCCTCTAGCTACGGTTGACATTTTATAGAAACAAGAGATTATAGAAACTCTAATCCTATAGTTATATATCTTTCCTTCAAAGAAATGTGTACAACAATTGTTACATCACTACAGCTAAAACTATGAAGACTAGAAAAGTAATTCCCCTCCCCACTTGAAAAAGGGAAAAATAAAGGAAAGAATTATCTTCTGATATACTTTACTGTAATGAGCATGTATATTGTTTAATATCCTATAATTCACTGGATACATTAACCAAATAACACATGTGTAGAACAATGAAGCATTGTTCCAGCTGCTTGTAGACCTTTTATATTTAAATTATTTCATAATAGATTTCTTTACTTCCAGAATTACCACTTTAGTGGTATCTACTAAAACATTCACAAAGTGAAATGGAGTTCTGAATTTTATAACAGGAAACAATTTTGACTTCGAGCAAAAAAACATAAATGAAGCAAGAATCTTTGCATGCACATCGATATTTCAGTGAATATCATCTTTGCATGCATGGTATTTTATCTTTGTGAAAATAAAAGTTTTCAGTGGGAAGGTGAGGTACTGTAAGAAAAGACTTTAATTTTGTTTTCTTCCCCGTTTCTACCAGCAGCCACCTGAAATATCTGAACATTTCTTTGATCCAGAGTTAAAGATTTCTGTAAAGTAGATAAAGAGCTGAAGCAAGCTGAGCAAGTGATCCCATAAATATTGTTAATGAGCCATGCCAAGAATACAGAACCTCATCTTTCAGGACAGTATTGTTGGGGCATGCATCCACTGTATCCAAGGATAAATAAACTCTTTTTAAAAGTGTGTTGTATATGGGTTAACTCCTGCAAAGGTTAAAAACATCAAATTCTGAAATATCATGACCTGACTTTAATGACCCAGTAATAGGTTGACATTTGCAATCTCTTTTTTTGGTGTGTAATAGCCCACCATATGCAAAGATCAGCTCCTGCATTGTAGCTGCTTATCTCAAAGGAGAAAATATGAGTAATAATAGTACAAGGGAGGTTAATAACAGGTACAGGCCCAGCATAGCTTTTATCAGTCCGTTTCGAAAATGAACTGAGAATTGCTGTCAACTTGATTGGAAAGGGGAGAGGAAGAATGGATCCATATGGGAGACATCACTCAGAGTTTCCAGGGCTGCTATGTATGTGAAGGTTGTTTGCAAGGTTACCTGGTCTGAGCGAACATAAAGCTGAAATTTGCATGTCAAAGCTCTGTTGCCTTTTTAACATAGTGTCACACAAATTCTTGGCCCTGGGGTTTAAATTTCACAGATGTCTAAGCTCATTTAAAAATTAAAGTGCAGTAATCTGTGATCTACAGTCCACCTAATCATTCTGATTTTTCAAAATAATAACTGTGTGGTGAATATTTTGTTTATCTATTATGTATTTTTCATCAAGATAAAAATCCTAGTTTTTCATACTGATTCTCAGACTTTTTGTCTCTTAAATTCATTCTTCAGTAAGACATATACTTTGAACAGTTTATCAATTCCATATATAAAATACCTCCAATTGTTATATCATTTAATCTTTTTTATAGGTCAAAATCAGAATTTTGTTGTCCATTATATATCTTTTCTTTGTGATTCTGTCTCTGTATTTCTTTCTCTCTCTGTGTCTCTTTGTCTTTCTCTGTGTCTCTCTCTGTCTTTTTTTCTCTGTCTCTCTCCTTCCTTCTTCCCTCCCTCCTCCTTCCCTTTTTCTATCTCTGTCTCTGTCTCTGACATACTCTTTCTCTCTCTCTCTCTCTGAAACAATCTGTGTATGTGTATTCTGTCTTCATTCTTTCCTTCCTTTATTCTTTTCTCATTCTCTCCCTCTTTGCTTTCTTTCAATGTTCCTTCCTTCTCCATACCTATTTTCTCTCTCCCTTTCACATCTTTTCTCTTTCATTTCTTTTCCTCTTCTTCTCTCCCAATCTTTCTTGCTCTTATCTAGAAACTAAAGATATTCATTTTAAGAAAAATTGGCATTGCATTTTGCTGAGTTACTTTATTAAATGTAATGGCCTCACCCTATATGAAAATGACACAATATACTATAATTCAATCGATTGCCATGGTTTTAAACAGATTATATTTACTAAAATTATGTACTAACACCTTTCCTAAGCAGAACTCAAACTCTTCTATGATACATTTTAATAAAAGAAGATTCCATGAAGCTTAGAAAATATGATTTTAAATGGAATACGAAGTATTTTTTTCATCTTAGTCAAATTACATCTGTATTTGCTTGTATCTCAATTCACATAGTGATAACTGGGAAAAGTTTTGTTTCTTTTATTTATTTTCATGCTAGATCAAGCTAAGTATGTGAAAGAGTAATGACCTATCATTTATAGCATCAAAATCAGTCCATACTTATGGCTGGTGGGCTCATTTCCTTGTCAGAGATCACTCCTTTGGCATATTATTATTTGCTGAGTCAAATGCTTTTACTGAATTAGCTATAGGCAGACTAGAATAGTGGAAAGTATATGAGTTTTAGCGATAGAAAACTTCAGATCAAATCCCATATCTTCCCTTTACTGTGTGTGTGAACATTTAATCCTCATGGACCTCATTTTTCCAATCTGTAAAATGAGAGGTTTGGGCTAAATGACCTCTGAGATTCCTCTCATCTATGATCCTGATAACTTGTTTAATGATGTCTGGCTTCTGGGATTTTCTACTAGTACAAAGAGCACAATGTAAGCCAGCAAACTATATGCAAGAAGATTCTTAACAGCTCTACTTTCTTGGCCATTCAGAGCTCTATAAGATATCAGAAAGTAAGGCAAAGTCAATGGAAGGCTCTGAGGTTTCAAGGAGGAAATTGTACAAATGGATTTTAAATTGTGTAGCAGACAGGATAAATCATTTGATGTACATAATAAAATAACAAAAATAAGTAGGAACAATTCACTTAGGGAAACTTGATGGATTCTCTTTATTTATTTATTTATTTTTTTCTGGGCAAAAGCCATGCTTGTCTTTCTCTAAGTGGCTGGTAGAATCAAATATGCTGCAGTAGTAGTGCAGAGTCAGAGAAGAGGGGAAGAAAAGTGAGAAGACACAGGTATATGTCATTCATTTTCTTGTTTTTTTTTTTTTTTTTTTTAATCCAAGTGTTATTCTACCTTCACTGAGCCCCAGCAGGTACCATGCTTTAAATGTTAGATAACTTTTAAGACCTCACATTCTTCTCTTTCAATGACAGGATCTTCCCTAGAGTGCTTCCAGGTCAACTACTGAAGTTTTAAATTACTTCTTTTTCTTTTTTAAGAAAAATAGAAAAAAAAATCCTAAAGATTATTGTTGTGAGTGTGATCATTTACCAATCTAGGAAGTCGAAAGTTTATGTCTACAGACAGTTTCTTAGTGTAAAATGCTTTGATCAGCTAAAAATAAGTCTAGTTGGACATTTTGCTGTTTTAAACTTTCTGACATTGGAAGAACGTGTCTCATTACCTGTAGCTGCACTGTGATTCTGGGAACATATAGTTCATATTGATAATGTGTCAGTCACCTATTTGATTAGCAGATGGTGTTTGGGAATAATAGGCTACCTGTAAAAAAGAAGCAAGAACTTCAATATTTGTTCAGTATCTAATCTTGACTGAAACAAATACTTTCAGTGCTCTGAAGTTGTATCAAAACATATAAACACTCAAGTTGTTTTGATTTTAAAATTGAATGGATCAAATAATCTCATAGTTTAGTGGGGGCAGGGTAGAGCCAAATACAGAAGTAACAGGTTTTTGCCAAAAATTGTGTGTGTGTGTGTGTGTGTGTGTGTGTGTGTGTGTGTGTGTGTGTGGCTAAAAGGGGGATAATTTAAAAAACAGAAATAATTAAATATTTTAACCTAATAAACAAGATTTTCCTTATAAAGAAAATGAAATCTATTGGCTTAGATTATCAAAATTCATCTGCATATTTGATGGGTGGAAGCATGTTTTGACTTTCAAGGTTCATTTTACAAAATATTGGCTAACTGTCTTCACACTGTAGCAGGTGGCTGTTGAGTAGCAGTGCCTTCGCTCCATCAACTACAGGGTATCCACTAAAACTTGGATGATTACTGTCTCTGCTAGTACATTTGGCTGGTAACCATCAGGGAAAAAAGAAAGATTATGAATTCTTTAGATAAAGAGCATAAAAGAAAACATTCCAGGTACAGGCAATAAAATGAGTAAAGGCACATTGATAAAGGACACACAGTATTTGATAAATAGTCTGATTTGGTTTTCAGGTATACAGTTGGCAAGTAGGAGGAAAAAAGACACAACTGGAAAGGTTATATTGTATCTAGTATTAGAAGGCCTTATTCTTGAGTAGTCTGGTGAGAACAGAAGTGAACCAAGTTAAGTAGGTAGCAAGTGGCAGAGCATCATTGTTGCTTAATATGTTGTTTAGTTGTTGATCTGAAGAAGCCCACCTGCATTTTTCTTTAAAGAGAGACAATAGTTTGAAGTATCTGACCAAGTAACTATTATTAGTAGTTTCAAATAAAATTCAGAAAAAAAATCAATATTAGAAAAATTTACAAAGATAAGCAAGTAACATAAACTCACAAAACCACAAATGCTTAAAGATTCAAAGGACAGTAAGTTATCTATAGAATCAAACCTTTGATAAAATAAAAAGAAAACCTTTCTATAACAAAATTAAGTGATACTGTTTGGAATATTTTTTATCAGTTTCAGTAATGGCGAACACTAAATTTTACAAGTCAGGAATCTATTACAAATTCAGCTAGAAATGCCACTGCTAATAATATAGATGGTTCACCTTTGGTATGATGTATATGATTGGGGAAATTCTTTAAGTGTGAATTCTTTTATCAGAGAATTGGAATATGATATCAATTCAATATCAAGAAAATGTCTTTTAGAAGAAAAATTTATATGATTGAATAATTACTAGAATTCTAAGTTTCTTGATGAAATAATCTTTTAAAAAACATAAGAATCATTATCAATCAGCCTACATATATTAAGCATTGCCAGGAACTGGGGATAGTAAAACATGCTCATTCTCCAGGGCTTAAATTCTATCTGGAATGACATGTATACATAGAATTAAAATAAAAACAAAAGTTAATTTGGAAGGGAGGAATACCTTTGTCATGGGCCAGAACTTGAAACAAGGTGCTAAGTCACTGGAATTGATAGAGAAAATGCTTATGTTATGCTTAGAGAGAACACCTTTAGAGTTCACACCTTAAGAGAGTTCACACATTAGAGCTTACACTTTAAGAGAGCATATATAAGGAGGAGCCCACTGAAGGACAAGCCCACTAGAGACTTCAGGAGATTCACAAGTCAGAAGCCCACAATCCCACTGTTGGAGGAGGAATCAAGATTCATTTCATTTTCCACCTTTGTGCTGGCTGGAGGCTGAAGCTGGAAGAGACAAAGGACTAGCAACAAGAGCTCTCGGAACCAAGGAGGGTGTTAGGCCTCTAAGAAAGTTAAGCAGGATAGTTTGAAGGAGAAAATAAAGGATCTGGACTTTAACTCCTGACTGCATTTGAAGTGATTATTACTCTGAATTGCAACTAAGGCTGCCTCCAGAAGCCCCCAAGAAATCTGCTCCCAGAGAATATTTTAGAGAAGAACATTACATAACTTCATGAAAAAAAAAAGTCAAGCTTAAGCTTACTCTTGTAGGAAGTGAAGATGGAGTAAAAAGAATGCCTTCTAAGCCTTGGGAATGGAAAACAGCAGTCTGAGAGCAGTTGATAACTCTTGAGACTGGAAGTTGCTAGATTACATGGAGTAGATAGGGGTTTAAGACATAGTATTTCATTTAAGAAAAATCATTGTGGCATCTGTGTTTAAAATGGTGTGAACCAGAAAGATTTTGATAAAGAGAACAATTAAAAGACTATTTTAATAAATCAGAGAAGAACTAATGTGAACTCAAACTGAAATAGACAGAGATTATATAAATTTGGAGACCAGGCTATCAAAGATTTTCTAGAGGCAGAGAGTATAGCATTTGATAATTAATTAAATATAAGTTGAGGGAATGTGGGAAGGTTGGCGCCCAATATATCATATCATTGATTGAATAATCAATAATAGTTATAATAGATAAATTCGATATGTAGGACTGGATAGGGCAAGATTGAGTTCAGTCTTGCACATTTTAAATTTGAAATATATGTGAAACATTGTTGGAAAAAGCTAATTGGCTATTGGCAATTTGTGATGAAATTCAGGGGAAAAAAAAAGGAGATAATAGCTAATTTTTATAGTTGCTTTTACAAATCTGCAAAGACATGATAATTAACCCATAATAATAATACCCATAGTTGTTACTGAGGTTACCCAGTGAGAGAGTTTTAAAAGAGAAGAAAAGAAAGATGAGGAAAGAAATTTGGAATAAGTCATTAGTTTGGGTATGTGTTTGGAGTGCAAATTAGCAAAAGAGACTGAGATAGAAATATCAGATAAGTATAAAGAAAATCAGGAAAGAATTGAATGATGAAACCTTTGGAAAGGTAGCATATACAAAGGAAATCATAAAGGAGGAAAAAGGATTACCATGTGCAAAAATGTCTGTAGCCACTCTTTGGGCAACAAAAAGTTGGGAAATAAATAGATGTCCATCAACTGGAGAATGGATAAGTTATGTATATGAAAATAGTAGAATATTATTCCATAAAATAATGAAAAAGCTGATTTTAGAAAGGCCTGAAAAGATTTACAATAACTGATGCTCAGTGAAACAAGCAGAAACAAATACATATATAAAGTAATAAAGAAGATTTTGTGATAATCAACTATGAAAGATTTGGCTTTTTTTAGTGCAGTGATCCCAGGCAATCCCAATAATTTTTGGATAGAAAATTCTATCTGAATCCAGAAAGAGAACTATGGAAATTGAATGTAAATCAATACTTGCTATGTTCACTTTTTTCTTTTTTTCTCTTATGATTTTTCCCTTTTGTTTTGATTTTTTCCCCAACATAATTCAGAAAGAAATATATATTAACATGTTAATATGCACATAAAACAGGAAAAAAAATAAAACAATTAATACAAAAAAGAAAGTATATATAAAGAGGAGTAGTTTCAAATGCTGCAGAGAGATCAAAAACAAAAACACTGGGGGGAAAAAATCTATTTTGGCAATAATGAGATCATTGCAAATTTTGGAGATAGAAAATTTGCTTAATTGAGTAATAAGTTCAGAAATCAAATTGAAAAGAATAAGGAATGATTAAGAAGAGAAGAAGTGGCAATGTCTAAAGATAGTCTTAGAGACACTTCTTATATGTTGTTTGCTGAGGAAGAAATAAAAGACATTTAGTAAATTTATAACATTGAGTAAATTTTAAAGTTCCCTCCAATCCAAAGTTGGCAATATTTTTCTCTTCTTCTTACAAACTATTAATGCATATCTTTGAGAAGATATATTTAAAGAGACACAGTTAAGAACCTGATAGCAAACTCCAGGAAAGAAATCCTGACTGTAGTTTTAACAGTGTCCATAGAAATTAATTTCAACTATAACTGCTATGCTAAGAAAGAAGTCCCTAGAATTTCCTTATGTATTCAAAGAAAGATAAAATGCTAAATGATTATCCTAATCTTTAAAACAGGAATAACTTTGTTTTTTATTTTTTATTTTTTATTATTTCTTTTTTGTTAAAGCCTTTTATTTTCAAAGCATATAAATGGACAATTTTTTAACATTGACCCTTGCAAGACATCATGTTACAAATTTCTCCCTCCCCCACCCATGCCTTCCCATACATGGCAAGTAATCCAACACATATTTTAATATATATTAAACATATTAAAATATGTGTTAAATTCAAGATATGTATGCACATATATATATACAATTATTGTGCTGCACAAGACAAATTAAATTTAAAAGGGAAAATTGAAGAAGAAAACAAAATGCAAGCAAAAAAACAAAAAGAGTGAAAATGCCATGTTGTTATCTGCACTTAGTTCTCATAGTCTTCTCTCTGGGTATGGATAACTCTTTTCATCACAAGATCATTAGAACTGGCCTCAAGCATTTCATTATTGAGAAAAGCCATATCCATCAGAATTGATCTTTGTATAATCTTGCTGTTGCCATGCACAATGATCTCCTGATTCTACTCATTTTACTTAGTTCACATAAGTCTTTCCAGGCCTCTGTGAAATCATCTTGCTCATTGTTTCTTATACTTATATTATTATTATATATTCTATTATTATTCTATTATATGTTATTAAGCTTATTGTTTCATAACATTCATAGAGCATAACTTATTCAGCCATTCTTCAACTGATAGGCATCCACTCAGTTTCCAGTTACTCGCCACTATAAAAAGGGCTGCCATAAACATTTTTGTACATATGGGGTCCTTTCCCTCCTTTAAGTTTTCTTTGTCATATAAACCCAGTAGAAACACTGCTGGATCAAAAGGTGTGCACAGTTGGATAGCCCTTTTAGCATAGTTCCAAATTAGTCTCCAGAATGGTTACATCAGTTTACAAATCCATCAAAAATGTATTAGCGTCCCAATTTTCCCATATCCCCTCCAACATTCATTATTATCTTTTCCTGTCATCTTAGCTAATCTTAGAGGTGTGTAATAGTACCTCATAATTGTCTTAATTTGCATTTCTCTGATCAGTAGTGATTTAGAGCAACTTTTCATCATATTTCTAGAAATGGTTTCAATTTCTTCATCTGAAAATTGTCTGTTCACATCCTTTGACCATTTATCAATTGGAGAATGGCTTGAATTCTTTAAAAAAAATTTGAGTCAATTCTCTATATATTTTAGAAATAAGGCTTTTATGTAAATGTAAAATGAATGTAAAAATTTTCTCCCAGTTTATTGCTTCCTTTCTAATCTTGTCTGCACTGATTTTGTTTGTACAAAACTTTTTAACTTAATATAATCAAAATTATCTTTTTTTTTTGTATTCAATAACATATTCAAGTTCTTCTTTTACCACAAATTCCTTCCTTCTGCACAGAGCTGATCCTATGTTCTTATTTGTTTATAATATCACTATGTCTAAATCATGAACCCATTTCAACCTTATCTTAGTATAAGGTGAAAGGTGTGGGTCAATGACTAGTTTCTGCCATGTTAATTTCCAATTTTCCCAGAAGTTTTTGTCAAATAGTGAGTTCTTATCCCAAAAGCTGGGGTCTTTTGAGTTTGTCAAAAACTATTGTATCATTGACTATTTTGGCCTGTGAACCTAACCTATTCCACTGGTTGACTACTCTATTTCTTAGCCAGTGCCAAATGGTTTTGATGACCACTGCTTTATAATATTGTTTTAGGTTTGGCACAGCTAGACTACCTTCATTTGCATTTTTTTCCCATTAATTCCCCTCAAATTCTTGACTTTTTGTTCTTCCAGATAAACTTTGTTATTATTTTTTCTAGATCTATAAAATAATTTTTTGAGAGTTTGATTGTTATGCCACTGGATAAGTAGATTAAGTTAGGTCGTATGTCATTTTTATCATATTTATTCAGCCTATCCATGAGCATTTGATATTTTTCCAATTGATTAGATCTGATTTTACTTGTCTAGGAAGTGTTTTGTAACTGTGTTCATATAGTTCCTAACTTTACCTTGGAAGTTAGACTTCCAAATATTTTATATTATTGACAGTTATTTTAAATGGAATTTCTCTTTTTATCTCTTGCTGCTGAACTTTCTTAGCAATATATAAAAGTGTTGATAATTGACGTGGAATTATTTTGTATGCTGTAACTTTGCTAGTGTTATGAATTATTTGTAATATTTTTTAATTGATTCTCTAAGTATGTAATTATTTCATCTGCAGAGTGATTTCCTGCAGTTTTGGTTTCCTCAATAACTACTCTAATTCCTTTAATCTCATTTTCTTCTCTTATTGCCAAGGTTAACATTTCTCAAACAATATTAAATGGTGATGATAGTGGACAACCTTGTTTCACCTCAGATCTTATTGGGAATTATTCTAGTTTGTTCCTATTATGTATGATGCTTGCTGATGGTTTGTTACTAATCATTTTAAGGAAAATTCTATTTATTCCTATACTCTCTAGAGTTTTTAATAGTAATGGATATTGGATTTTGTTTAATGGTTTTTCTGCCTATTGAGATAATCATATGATTTTTGCGACTTTGGTTATTGATATATCAATTATGCTAATAGTTTTCCTAATATGAAACCAGCCCTGCATTACTGGTATAAATCCTACTTGGTTATGGTGTATTATACTGGGGATGACTTGCTGTAATCTTTTTGCTAATATTATATTTAAGATTTTTGCATCAATATTCATTAGGGAAATTGGTCTATGATTATCTTTCTCTGTTTTGACTCTACCTAATTTTAGTATCAGTCTCATCTCTGTGTCATAAAAAGAATTTGGTAGGACTCCATCTCTCTCTGTTTTTTTAAATAGATTGCATAATATCAGAAATAATTATCCTTTACATGTTGGTAAAATTCACCTGTAATCCATCTGGCCCTGGAGATTTTTTTCTTAGGGAGTTGATTAATAGTTTGTTTTACTTCTTTTTCTAAAATTTCTAAAATTTTTCTAAAATTACTATTTAAGTAATTTATTTCCTCTTCTGAAAATCTGAGCAATATTTCCCCCCCTCCATTTCACTGAGATTATCAAATTTATTGACACACAGTTGGGCAAAATAATTGCAAAGTCTTGCTTTCATTTCCTCTTAATTGGTGAAAATTTTCCTTTTTCATTTTTGATACTAACAATTTGATTTTCTTCTTCCTTTTTTTTCCTTGAGGCAATTGGGGTTAAGTGTCCACGGTTACATAGCTGAAAAGTATAAAGTGTTCACATTTGAACTCAGGTCCTCCTGACTTCAGGGCTGCTTCTCTATCCACTGTGTCACCTAGCTGCCCCATTTCTTTCTTTTTTCTAATAAAATTAGCCAAAGGTTTATGTATTTCATTGTTTTTTTCATAAATCCAACTCAGTTTTATTTATTAATTCATTAATTTTCTTACTTTCAATTTTATTAATCTCCCCTTTTATTTTCAGAATTTCAAATTTGGCATTTAAATCACAGTTATTAATTTGTTCTTTTTCTAGCTTTTTTAGTTGCAAGCCCAATTCATTGATTTTCTCTTTCTCTGTTTTATGCAAGCAAGCGTCTAGAGATATAAGTTTTCCCCTAATAACCACTTTAGCTGCATCCCACAAATTCTGGTATACTGTCTCATTATTGTCATTCTCTTAGGTGAAATTATCAATTGTGTATTTGTTCTATTTTCCCATGGTCTTTTATTGCATGTAATTTTTATTGTATCATGATCTAGAAAAAAAGTGCATTTAATATTTTTGCTTTTCTGTATTTGACTTTGAGGTTTTTATTCCCTAATACACAGTCAGTTTTTGCATATGTTCCATGTACTGCTGAGAAAAAAAGTATATTTCTTTCTATCTCCATTCAATTGTCTCCAAAGGTCTATCATCCCTAACTTTTCTAGAATTCTATTTACTTCCTTAACTTCTTTCTTATTTATTTTGTGGTTTGATTTATTTACTTCTGAGAGAGCAAGGTTGAAATCCCCTACTAATATAGTTTTGTTGTTTAATTCTTCTTGCAGCTCTCTTAACTTTTCCTCTAGGCATATGGATGCTATATCACTGGTGTATATATGTTTAGTATTGATATTACACCATTATCTATGGTACCTTTTAGTAGCATGTAGTTTCCTTCTTTATCTCTTTTAATTAGATCTTGTTTTGCTTTTGCTTGATATAAGATCAGGATCACCACACTTGCATTTTTTTATGTCAGCTGCTCTACCTTTACCTTTACTCTGAATGTCAAATGTGTTTCTTGTAAACAACAAATTATGGGTTTCTGGCTTTTAATTTAGTTTGCTATCCACTACTATCTTATGGGAGATTTCATCATATTCACATTCACAGTTAAAATGACTAACTCTGTATTTGCTTCCATCTTGTTTTTCCCCAGTTATACTTTTTTCTTCCCTTTTCCCCTTCCCCTTCTCCCTAGTATTTTGCTTTTGACAACTCCCTCCCTCAAACAACCCTCCCTTTTTACTGTCCCTTCCCCTTTCTTATACCTTTTCCTTCTACTTCTGTTCTCCCTTCCATTTGCCTCTTCCTTTCCTTTCCCCTTTCCTTTCCTAGTAACCTAAGATTCTCTAAGAAGCTAAAATGTGTCTGATATTCTCTCTTTGAGCCAATTCTATTGTGAGTAAGATTCATACAATGCTCATTCTCCTATCTTCTTTCCCTCAATTGCAATAGGTCTGTTTTGCCTCTTCATGAGATATAATATTAACTACATTTTCCTCATACAGTATAATTACCTTTTTTCCTCTTCACAATTAAAATCAAGTTACATATGCACCCTCTAAGTATACCCATAACAGAGATACATATCTCAAGAATTAAACAAATCATCTTCCTTTTATATAACTTTTTAACTTTTAAAACAAAAGTATTTTTCTTTTACTTTACCTTTTTGTACTTCTCTTAAGTTTTGTATTTGAAGATCAAATTTTCTATTAAACTCTGTTCTTTTTTATCAGAAATAAATGAAATTCACTTGTTTTATAGAATATTGATCTTTTCCCCTGAAAGATAAGGCTTTCTTTTGCTAGATAGTTGTGAAACTTGTGAAATGGGGACCAGCTCATATCATCCTTTATGGCTTCATCTAGAGATGATTTGTCTTTAGGATCCTCAGTGTTTGAGGTCTGTTTTTCTCTTTCCTCATAAGAGCTTTCTTTGGTCAAGAGTTCTTTTTGCTTTTTTGCTGACTTTTTTTTTTTTTAAGTTTCAGATATGCTTCTAAGGCAAAATGGTGACAGTCACTTTAAGTTGTCTTGGGCTGGGTGCTGCTGAGTGACTTTTTGAGCTAGATGGTCATGGTCAGGCCTTGCCTTTTTCTGGGGTTCAGATGCTCACAACTTGCCTTTTATGTTTACTTTGGATGTCTCAAAGATATTCTGCTGATCCACTGGCTTGTAACCTGAACAGAGTTCCCTAAGAGCCTCCCAATAAATTCTCTGGTGCAGGACAGCATAACACCCTGTTTCTCTGCCCTGCTGTCTGAAGTGTGTCTGGGCTTGGGCACCCCCTTCCCCTCTCCACACACACACCTGCTCAATTGAAACAGATCTTTTCTGAAATTCTTCCAAAATATCTTCTTCTGGAAATTTGTTACTGTCCAAACATTTGTGTGTTCTGTCATTCCAAAATCAGTTCAGAAGTTTGATCTGGTGTTGCCTTTTGGAGGGGCAACAGAAAGGAGAGTTATGCAAGTGAATCTATAGCATTGAAAAGGAAGAAAACGTCTTTAATTCACTGAAGAAAACGTCTTTAAAAATATAATTGATCAAATTGGAGATGGGGGGGAAGGGGGGACTCACTTAAAAAACCAACTCCTTTAAAAAAAAGAATTGGCCAAGTAGAAAAGGAAATACAGAAGTTAACTGAAGAAGCATATTTCAAGAAAATATCAACTAAAAACTTCTAATATCTGAGAACCAGAGAGTAGTTACTAAAAGAGACAAGGAAAGAAATTATATCTTGTTAAATGTACCTTAGACAATGAAATAATTTCAATATGCACCAAATGGTTTAAATTCTTAGAGAAGTTAAGTTACAGAATGACATGGCAAAACTGTATTGGTGGGGTAGTTTTTAGTGTAAATGTTTTGCCCAAACGGGTACCCTCTACCAATTCATAGTAGAAAATTATTTCCAACTTGTTATATTAGAGAAACATCAGAGCTGAAGAAACATTAACTAAGCATCAAACTTAGTTGTAATTGGGCTTGAGTATTCAAAGAAGTTTCAAAAGATAGTTAGGAAAAATGAGCCACAAATATTTTACCAGTTAATAATTTCCCATCTTACCTTAAATATTTTGTGTGTACAAAAGCTTTTTAATTTTGTAAAAAAAAATATATTGGTTATTTTATTTTCTGCTGTCCTCTCTAGCCCTTTTATGGTGATGATCTTAAAAAATACATTGTGGGTAGACTATTATGGAAAGCAATTTGGAACCATGTCCAAAAAGTTACTAAACTACAAAGAGTTACTGATCCTCTTTGATCTAACAATAAAAATCATTGTTAGTCTTGTATTTCAAAGATATCAAAGAAAGCTGAAAAAGGAGCTGTGTATCAGAAAAATATTTATTTTAGCTCTTTTTTGTGGTGGGTCATAAAAGGAAAATATAGTTTCTATAGATTTGTGAATAGTTGAATAAATTATGGTAATGGAAATCTGTTGCTTTATTTAGTGAAAAAAAAGTGGGTAGAGTTTCCCAGAAACCTGGAAAGATCTTTAACTGATTAACAATTGAATTTAGAAGAATCAGGAGAACAACTTGTACAATTGCAACAATATTATGAAAAAAAAAACAACGTTGAAATACTAGAGGATTCTGATTAACATAATTCCTGAAACCATGATTCCAGAGTAACTGTAATGAAGATTATTACCTAGCTCGTGGTGAGGAGCCAATAGACTCAATATGCTGAATGAGATACATTTTTGGACATGACCAACATAGGAATTTGTTCTGCTTAACTATAAATGTTTGTCACAAGGGTTTTTTTTTTTTTTCTTTTCTTTTCTTTTTCTCAGTTTGGAGATATAAGAGAAAGAGAGAAAATAAATGTTTGGGATGTGGGGGAAAACATTTTCAGTAGTTGTGATAAAAGAACCAGCTTGGAAATCCTACACAATGTCTGGAACTTAATAAGTACTTGGTGATTGGCTGATCAATTTACCCATGATTTAGATCATAACTGATACATACTTTCAATATATGCTTCCTTTTCTTTGGACCTTCCACAGAAAGATCATATAACATGGTATAGGTTTTCCTCTAGATTTCTTGTTAATATGTAAATATTACTGCAAATTTAGGATGGCTGTATCTTATCTCTCCCTCTTGTAACATGACAAATATTTTCTTGCCCATTTCTTTGATAATACTGTTTAAACCACTATTTGGCATAATGATGTATTAGCAATATGATGGCTGAAGCAAAAAAAAAAAAACAAAAAAACAAGCAAGGTTAGACATTCTGATTTCAGAAAAAAACAAAAATAAACAATGAAGTACTAGAGATATAAAATGTAAATGTACCACATTGCATAGCATACAAATTCCTAAAAAAGACATTAAGCCAGTTACAGGAAATAATAGTATTTCCTGTATAGTTTTGTCAAACTTTCCTTCTCAGAATCAGACAGATTTAACCACCTATTAAACAAGAAAGAAACTAGGGAGGTTATTAGAATCTTGGAAAACTTAGATATAATAGACTTCTGGAGAAAATTGAATAGGGACACAAAGGAATATAGCTTTTCCACAGCAGTACATGACACCTACACAAAAATTGACCATGTATTAGGGAATAAAAATCTTACAATCAAATGTAGAAAGGCAGAACTATTAAATGCTTCCTTTTTAGACCAGAATGAAATAAAAATTATATTCAATAAGGGCTAGGGAAGAATAGAATAAAAACCAATTGGAAATTAATCTAATTCTAAAGAATGAGTAGGTCAAACAACAAATCACAGAAACAATTCATAATTTCACCTAAGAGACTGACAATAATGAGATAACATACCAAAATGCATATGATGCAGCCAAAGAAGTTCTTAGGGGAAATTTTATCTCTCTCAGTAATTACATGAATGAAATAATTTTTTTAAAAAAAAAAAGAGGAAATCAATGATTTGGGCATGCAACTTAAAAAACGAGAAAAAGAACAAATTAAAAATCCCCAATTAAATACCAAATTAGAAATTTTGAAACCCAAAAGAGAAATTTTAAAATTGAAACTAAGAAAACTATCGAAATAATTAATAAAACTGAGAGTTGGATTTATGGAAAAAACAATAAAACATATAAAACTTTGGTTAATTTGATTAGAAAAAGGAATAAAACACAAGTCACCATCAAAAATGAAAACTGCAAACTTATCACCAATGAAAATAAAATTAAAGTAATAATTAGGAGCTATTTTGCTCAACTATATGACAGCAAATATGATAATCTAATCAGAATACATGAGTATCTACAAAAATATAAAATGACCAGATTTACAGAAGAAAGAAATTACTTAACTAGTTGCATTTCAGAAAAAAAAATTGAACAATCCATTAATGAAGTCCCTAAGAAAAAAATCTTCATGACCAGACAAGTGAATTCTACCAAACATTTAAAGAACATTTAATTCCAATATTATATAAACTATTTGGGAAAATAGATAAAGAAGGAGTCCTATTAAATTCTTTCTATAATACAAATATTGTACTGATATCTAAACTAGGAACTACCAAAAAAAATAAAGAAAATCACAGATGAATCTTCCTAATGAATATTGATGCAAAAATTTTAAATAAAATAATAGCAGAAATTCGCAGCAACTTATCATCAGGATAATACACTATGACCAAATGGGATTTATAGCAGAAATGCAGGAATAGTTAAATATAAGGAATAGTATTGCTATAATTGTCCATGTCAACAACAACAAAAAACAAACAGAAATCATTTGATAATCTTACTAGATGCAGAAAAGGCTTTCAAAAAAAAATACAGCATCCATTCCTACTAAAAATAGGGATAAAGAGAGTTTTCCTTAAAATAATAAGCAGAATCTATCTGAAACCAATAACAAGCATCATTTGTAATGGAGAGAAGCTAGATACATTCCCAGTAAAATCAGGGGTGAAACAAGAATGCCCATTATAACCACTATTATTCAACATTGTACTTGAGATATTGGCTTTAGCATTAAGAAAAGAGAAAGAAATGAAAGGAAATGGAATAGACAATGAGGAGACAAAACCATAAGCTGTACTTATCCAGCATCAGAGTAATAGTATTAAAAAAAAAGTTATTTAAAAATTTTAAATCTGGTAATGACTTTGAGGTATTTAAAGGCATCCTGTATTTTCTCAGATACAATCCAGACTGTCTTATTCACACTAAGCAATTCACTCCATATTTGAAGGAAATATTTATATATACTAATGGATCAGCAATATGAAATGTCTATTTTAACTTTATTTTTTTTAATACTTAGTGAATATAAAATTTATTATTTGTGAATATAAAATAGGTAAACAGAATTCAATTTAGCAAGAAAGGCACTAATTAGAAGAAACTGGGAAAAGTGTCATCCATAATAAAATAAGCCAAAGCAAATGACCTCGAATATAGAGCTTCAAGCATGTCAATTAAAAAATTATTAATGCCACAGAAAAACATGATGAAACAAAAAAGGCATTAATATTACAATTTAGGATATCAGTGAACTGTTAGGTCATCCACTGGAGAATAAAGATCAAATAAACAATGAATTAGGACAAAAATCATAGAGAGGATCATAAACTGAGAACTGACAAGGACCTGGGAGATCCTTTAATCTAATTCCAGAATTTGACAGATAAGAACTAATGCCCAGAAAGAGATGGCTTTCCTAAGAAAACATAAAGAGCAAGGAAAATATTTCGTGTTAAAGCCTAGCTTATAAGCCTGAAAATAAAATTATTTTCTCATTATTTTGCTTTTGACTTTATTTCTTATATATTTTGCTTAAGTGGGACTCTGTCTAAGCCTTACTTTGTATATATTGATTGAGTACAATTTAACATTTTTGCATTTGATAAATTATGACAGTTAACTGAATTTACTAAAAGTTTATTAAGCAAAAACTATTGCTTGATATATTTTAAAAGTAAATAGATTTTTATATTTCCAACCCTTCCAAATTTTCTTTCATGTACTTTATTTTCCTTACCTCATTATTTTTTCTTGTTTTTTCAATTTAATTTATTTTTTAATTTTAATTTTATTATTATAACTTTTTCTTTACAAAACATATGCCTGGGTAATTTTCAGCACTGACCCATTCAAAACCTTCTGTTCTAACTTTTCTCCTCCTTCTCCCATCCCCTTCCCTAGATGGCAGGTAGTCCAATACATTTTAAATATGTTAAAATATATATTAAATACAATATATGTATGCATATTTATACAGTTATCTTGCTGCCCAAGAAAAATCGGATCTAGAAAGAAAGAAAACCTGAGAAGGAAAACAAAAATGCAAGCAAACAATAACAGAAAGAGTGGAAATGCTATGTTGTGGTCCACACTCATTTCCCATAGCTCTCTCTCTGGGTGTAGCTGAGTCTCTTCATTATTGAGCAGTTAGAACTAGTTTGAATCATCTCATTGTTGAAGAGACCCATATCCATCAGAACTGATCATTATATAGTATTGTTGTTGAAGTATATAATGATCTCCTGATTCTGCTCATTTCACTTAGTATCAGTTCATATAAGTCTCTCTCAGCCTCTCTGAAATCTTCCTGCTGGTCATTTCTTACAGAACAATAATATTCCATAACATTCACATAAAACAATTTATTCATCTATTCAGCCATTCTCCAACTGATGGACATCCATTCATAAATTATGTTTTTTAAGGATTTATTTTCTCTTTCCATTTCACAAATTCTGTTTTTCAGGAAGTTATGTTCTTTTTCCATTTTGTTAAATCTAATTTTTTATTATTATTATAGTTTTTTTTATTTACAAGATATATGCATAGGTAATTTTTCATCACTGACCTTGCAAAATCTTCTGTTCCAACTTTTCCCCTCCTTTCCCCCACCCCTGGCAGGTAGACCAATACATGTTAAATATGTTAAAGTATGTGTTAAATACATATGTATGCATATCCATACAGTTATTTTGCTGCACAAGAAGAATAGGACTTTGAAATAATGTAAAATTAACTTGAGAAGGAAATCAAAAATGCAAGCAGACAAAAACAGAAGGATTGAAATTGCTATGTAGTGGTTCACACTAATTTATTTCCCAGACTTCTTTTGCTGGGTGTAGCTGGTTCTATTCATTATTGAACAAATGGAATTTATTTGGTTCATCTCATTGTTGAAGAGAGCCACATCCATCAGAATTGATCAACATATAGTATTGTTGTTGAAGTATATAATTGATCTCCTGGTCCTACTCATTTCACTTAGCATCAGTTCATGTAAGTCTCTCTAGGCCTTTCTGAAATCACCTTACTGCTCATTTCTTACAAAACAATAATATTCTATAATATTCATATACCACAATTTATTCAGCCATTCTCCAATTGATGGGCATCCATTCAATTTCTAGTTTCTAGCCAACTACAAAAAGGGCTACCACAAACATTTTTGCACATACAGGTCCCTTTCCCTTCTTTAAGATTGTCAAATCTATTTTTAAGGAGGTATATGATTTTTCCATTTCACTAAGTCTATTTTGTAATACATTTTCTTCAGATAATTTTTGTGTTTCCTTTTCCAAAGCCTCTTGCAAAGTTCTCATTTCCTTTCCCATTTTTCTTCTAGCTCTCTTTTAAGATCTTTTAAAAATTACTTCTAGGAAAGCCTTGTATAATGAGACCAATTTATATCAATCTTTGGGGCTTCATCTGGAGATTATTTGCTTTTGGTGTCCTCAGGGTTTGAAATCTGTTCTTTTCTTTCACCATAAAAACTATCTGTTGTTAGAGTTCTTTTTGTTCTTTTATTCATTTAAAAAAATTGAGCAAGGGAGATTGTCTACTTCCTCTACAAGTGGCAGCGGCTGTGCTGAATTAGTGCTGATTCTCTCCTGGTGCTGGGTGGTTTTGGCCAAATCCTGTGAAATTCTGGCATTTTGGGGTTCACTATTTACCTTTTGTGTTTGTGTTGGATGTTTTATAACTTCTCTGCTCATATGCTGGCTTACAACGAGGGCAGAATAGCCAACACTGCTGTTCATTCTTTTCTGTAGATTCCCCAGGGGGTGAAGGGGGAAGATGAGGTGTGCAGCTCACACTACCCTGGGATCATGTGCTGCCTGCTCTGGTTGTGCTCAGCCTACTTGTGCTTGGCCCACCTCCCTCCATGCCTGATTGAAACAGACCTTTTCTGAAGATCTTCCAAATTATCTTCTGCTAGTAATTTGTTACATTCCCAATATTTGTGGTTTCTGCTAGTCCAGAACTAATTCATTGACCAGATTTGCTAATTATTCTGAGGGTCATGGGAAAAGGTCAGAAAGAAACATATTTCTTCTCTGCCATCTTAGCTCCACCTGGATTTGTAAATTTAGAGTAGAAAATGAAAATTATCAATTATTTTGCCTTAATTATTTTTTCTACTGACACTTCTGCCCAATACTAAGCTAATAGAAGAGATTATATAGTTTGAAGGACACTTTAAGTTAATTCAGTTCAATTTCAGCTCACTTTTGCAGGTGAGGAAGCTAATGCAGACAGAAAGTAATTGATACGCCCACTATCATACAAGCTGTCACTGGTTTCCTTGAGTTTTGAACACAGTTCCTCTAACTCAAGCTCAGTGGTATTTTTCATACTCATTCTATCTCTACATTCAGTATCAATATAATCAAATATATATACACATACATACAGAAATATATATACACATACATTCAGATTTTACTTGTAGTTGAAGATTCTAATCTCAAAATCAGTTCCTACTATTTATAGTTGTTCCTTACTAATGTAGGGGAAAACACCTTAGTTAATTACCCCAGAATACGTTATGAACTCTCTGGGTGTTAAATGCTGTTTCAAGCAGAAAAAGGTAGATTGCAGGTACTACAGACACAAAACACCTCCATATATGCCATAATAAAACTTCTTGCTTGTTCTTTTCCAATCATGAGGGAGGAATTTTCTCTTCTTACCTTATCTCTTTATCAAATTGCCCCTTAGCAACCAATGCTGTAGAAGATCAAATAACTCATTGTCTCTGACACAAACTACCTTAATTTCAAAACACCAAATTCTATTTTTTGTTACAAATAATAGCTTACAACTCAGTTCCATGTTTTCAAAACTATTTTATTTTTAAAGCTATTTTATCTTAAAAACAAATTATATAAAAATATATAAATAAGAAATAACAGTTAAAAACAAAGTAGTTTTATTTTACAAATATTGAATAGCATAATCCTAAAAAGAAACCCTAAGATAATTTCATTCTTTTTAGCTAAGCTTATCTTTTTTAATGTCTTTGTTCCAATTTTTCCATTAGCACTGATTATAATGCTATATATATATATATAGCACTTTTAATATAATTTATTTATTTGGCACATTTGATAACAGGGTTATATAAATTTGTTTCTTTAGCATCACCTCCCACTAATATTATTTTCAATTACCTCAAAATTCTCATTTACTAGTTCATAATTATTTTATTATCACTTTTGAGCACAATCTATAAATTACATCTCCCTAATAAAAATTCATCATAATTTATATATTTTTATTACTCTTACCCTTCCCCCTTTTTCTTATCTTGAAATTGAGAAATGTTAGCTTTTTTGATAAAATGTTTTGTTTAAAATAAGTATCATTTGATTGCTCATATTTAATCTGTATCAGATTGCTTGCTATCTTGGGGTAAGGATAGGTAATGGAGGGAGGGAGAAAAATTTGGAACAGTCTTACAAAAATGAATGTTGCAAACTATATATATATTTAGAAAAATAAAATATTATTGAGAACAAAGGAACAGTGTATTGCAAATAGTGTATATGTAATAAAGCATTTGTTGATTTGAGTTGAATGGAAAAAAAAATACCATAAAGCTTGACTTTTTTGCCTCAATTCTTTCTTGATAAAGTTAGGAGGAATTCTTTCTGTTGATATAGGCAAAATCCTGTTGTTCAACTAGTGAAATGTAAAGTCATTCCCAAGGATACATAGTTACTATGTGTCATGAGCCAGAACTGAATATAGTTTTAATTGAGTCTGAATTTGACTTTCTATTCAGTATAGCATATTGCTTCTCAATCTGGTATTTACATTCCCCCTATTTCCAATTGAAATTGGTCAGCCTTTCTATAATCTTGCTACAGAAACAAATCTTGTTTCTTGTACAATAACTATACACTTTTAGCCTAATTAATGATACTTAAAATGGAAGTTTAAAAATTATTTCAATATTTAGTTGTATATCATCTATATACCAGAAAAAAAATGTTAATTTTAAAAGGTTTTTAACTTGCTAAACATATCCATAAGACTATTGATGTCAGGTGATATTTTAATTTTCCCTATTTTAAAATAGTTAAATATATCTATAACTTACATATGTCATGTGGAAGTCAGATAAAACGGTGCATAGGAAACTGGAACTGGAATGAGGTATATCTTAAGTCAAATCTGGTCTTAGACACTTATTATATCACCCTAAGCAAGCCACTTAGTCTGTGTCAATTTATTCACCTGTAAAATGAGTATAATAATATCACCCTTCTTCAAATTATACCATGAGATTATCATCATAAAGAACTTAGCTCACTGTCTGATATATGGTAAACATTATATAAATGGTTGCTATGTTTTTTCTGTAGTTGGTAAATTTTTGTTTCTTTTGATACTACTAATTATTTTAATGATTACCCAAGAGTTTCCTAATGGTGAAAGTTGATTTCTCACTTATATTTTACTTTTCATCATATCAGCTTCTCATCACAATATCTAATATAACAAATAGGACCCTTTTTCCTATCTATGAAGTTGGCTACTGTAATAGAAGTATATTTATTATATGTTCAATACCTAAAATATTTGGTGTGGTTATATAAATATGTGTTTTATTCTCACTTAAATCTTAACCCATTATTTCATGTCCATTTCATTCTTGTTTCTTTCTTTCCATCAAGTCTTGACAGATATACCAAGACGACTTTTTGTTAGTCTTTTATTTCATGAATACCAATTCACCACTTAGGTCACTTGTTATTCATTAGTTTCACTATGTGACTAGCCTACTTTCTTTTCCAATATTTTTATATGTCACTAGAGATGTCAGATTACTCCTAAGTTAACATTCCATATCATTCATGTTGGCTATACTAAGATTAATACTATAGTTCTAAATAAGACAACTTGACTTAAAGGATTTCTGATTTAGTGATCTTATGATCCTCACTTCTTTCGTCTATAAAACCAGAGGGTTAGGTTGAGTGATGGCCCTTTCAGCTTTAATTGTAGGATCTTTTGAAGAGTAATTATTATATATTAGGATGAGAAACAGTATGATGATATATGATTAGTTATCATGGAAGGAATAGTATTTGTAATTATTTTTAGTCCAAAAAATTTTAGTTTATTCATCTCCATATGTTTTTCAAGGCATCTGTTATGTGGTCAATGTAGTGACTAGTAAGGAAACTTTTGCTAAAGTCACAATAGCAGTATTTAAGCTTTGCTTCTTAGTTATATTTTGTCCATAAAACCTTACTCCTCATTAATGCATTTTAGAAAGTTTTGTTACATTTATCAAGTTGATATAATGATGATGAGAAAGAAACATTTCCCATTTCTAAGAGTTTGTAATTTACTTGAGTAAAAACAATTAGGAAATCATTCTAAGGTAGGATAAGCAATACATTTGACTGTGAGATTATGGCACGGACTATCTATATAAAACTGGATCTTTGCTATTAGTTACATTATAGATAAAATAATTTTAAAATAAGTTATTTTACTCTTATATTTTGGTATTATGCTATTATTTACTCCTAGGATAAACAATTAAAAGAGGAAGAGATTGGTGAAAGGATTGGTATAGGCTGATATATAATTTTTTTAATTAATAGTATTCTTTTTCCAAATGCATGCAAAAATAGTTTTCATCATTCTCCTTTGCAAAACTTTGTGTATTAAATTTTTCTCTCTCTGTTCCCCCTCCCTCCTCTCTAAGATTGCAAGTAATCTGATATAGGTTAGCCATTGTAAGTCTTTTTTTTAAGAAAAAACATATTTCCATATTTGTGATATTCACAAGAAATTCACAGATCAAAAGGGAAAAATGAGAAATGAAAAAAAAAAGCAAATAAATAACAACCACAAAGAGGTAAAAATATTATGATTCAATCCCCATTCAGTGTCCATAGTTTCCTCTGAATGGGGATGGCACTTTCTATCACAAGTCTATTAGAATGGTTTTGTATCACCTCATTGTTGAAAAGAGTCAAGTATATCACAGTTGATCATCTCATAGTCTTGTTACTATGCACAATGTTGCTTTAGTTCTGTTCATTTCACTTAGGATCAGTTCAAGGCGTTTTCTGAAATCAACCTGCTCATGATTTCTTATAGAACAATAATATTCCATTGTATTCATATACTATAACTTATTTAGCCATTCTCTAATTGATGAACATCCACTCAATTTTCAGTTCCTTGTCACTTAAAAAAGGGCTGTTATAAACGTCTTTGCACATGTGGGTCCTTTTCCCTCTTTTATGATTTTTTTGGGATATAGATTGAATAAAGACTGCTGAATCAAAGGGTAAGCAGAGTTTGGTAGCCCTTTGGGAGTAGTTAGAAATCACTTGCCAGAATGACTGGATCATTTTATAACTTCAGCAACAATGGATTAATGTCCCAGTTTCCCCACATTCCCTCTAACATTCATCATTGTCTTTTTCTGTCAATTTAGCCAATGTGAGAGGTGTGAAGTGGTTCCTCACAGTTGTCTTAATTTGCATTTCTCTCATCAACAGTCATTTAGAGCATTTTTTAATATGACTAGAAATAGCTTTAATTTCTTCATCTGAAAATTGTCTGTTCTCATCCTTTGACCATTTAGGTTGACATATTTTTAATCAAAGCCTTCTGAAGATATCTGAAGAGCAATAAACTTTTAGCAATAATCTTTAGTTACATGACATACTAAATGATACCCTCATTTTTGTACCATATGTGGCATTGTCAATTAAAAGACTTGCTCTTCTGGAGGCTGAAAACCCTTTAAAATTTCACATAATATTCCAAGTAGATTTTTCCGTTTCACAATAGGTTATAGTATAGAATTGTTATCACTTATTAAATTCTGTTAGGGTTGAAAAAACAGGATTAGTATATATTGCTGGTATTAACTTGGGAAGGAATTTTAAGGTTCTTTTTAATAATCCTCTCATATCCTTTTCTATTTTTTTTTTTCCTTTCTAGCACAAAGCAAGTTATGGTTCAATTGACTTTCTGTCTCCTTAATAAATATTGATATATTGGATGCAGTCAGGCAAGACTATGTGTGATCCATCTTTAAAGGTGGAGTCATTATGCAAGAAAGTCACAATTTATTTATTCCTCATTCATTCTTTCATCTTTTGAGAGGAAACATTATGCAAATATTGAGCACATTTATGAAATGGAAAAAATGCTTTGGTGTTCCTTTAAAAATATTAGTAGTTTAATACATGATAGCATCTCAAACACAATGCTTTGAAAGTAGGCTTCACATATACATAATATTGCATTTGTATATTAAATGTCTTTTGAATAAAAGCAAAGAATAAATGTAAGAGAAAAAGATTATCTGACTGTAAGTACTTCAGGTTTTAGGAATGGATTATAGGAGGTGAACAAGGATGTCTTTCACTAGGAAGGGTTAATAAAGATTAATATTAACATATCATAATAGTTAAAAATGACATAAATCCTTCAGAAACAAGGATTGTTTTTGATTTTTCATTATACTCTTTCTTACTGTTTAGTTATGCACAACATGAGCACTGAATGACTGCTTGTTGATTGAATGATCTTTGCAGTCCTCATAGACAACAGATTTGTACATATGCAAATTAAGAATATGTGGCATTTTTTTGGATGATACTCAAGGAAAGGCAATCTTAACCTTGACAAATTAATTCAACCCTCCAATCTAGCAATATAAATCTGTCAATTTATCTATCTGATGAGTTACTAGTGAACTTTTTGAAAGTATTGGTTGATTAATTGAAGTGGCTAAATGATTCCTTGTTTTTAAATTTAAAGATATACTTAGTTGCATTTTTTTAAATTAGGAAAAAAAAAACAGAAAAAACTTAAATGGTGTGCCCCATCTCCCCCAGAACTATAGTTTTAAAAAATAACATAATGAAAAACTATAATGGAAGTGGGATCAAAATATATGAAAAGGAATATAAAGAATTTGGTGGGAGTGGGATGGGTGTGGGGAAAATCTGTCCTTTCCATTCCTTCTGGTTTCTAATACAATAAGTATTAATTCTGAAGATATTTGATTATTACCTAATAAAATAAAAGTTTGATGGTATTAGTGGCTTCATTATTTTCCATATCTTCATTGCCTAGTACAATGTCTGGTTTGTGCATATTGACATTTAATAAAGGAGCATTATATTTAGTAGATCATTTATTGTTTTTAAACATTCCCTGTGAAGTACGGGCTCACTCCCTGGAGAGCCTTGGGGTCAGCCAGAGTCAGGATAAGTATAAGTCCTTGATCTTTAGAGGGAGAAGGGAAAGAAGCAGGAAAACTGCCAGGAGTTTTGCCAAAGATCTCTTCTCTGTTCTGGAGTTCAGAATCTCCACCTTTCTTCTCCTTGAACTGCTGCCAAGTGAAATCTGGCCTCTCTCACCAGACCCTCTTATCCTTGCCTATGAGTATCTTAACACCAAACACTGAGCCAGCACCAAACAGTGAGAAGGGCCATTTTTCCAAACATATGTTAATAGAGTCATTGTCTCACATGGTATAGGTAATTAGCCTTAAATATTCAGTTGTCTGATTCAGGCAAACCTTTTAAAGAATTTTAGTCCTTTACAATTCCCCTAAATTATTGTATGTCTAGAATCTTATTTTTATAAGTTTACCAGCACTTATAATTATTAGAATAAAGCTGTTTTAGTCCTTTAAAATATGTTTTCTTAACCTATTTTGTTTTAACTCATCTTCATTCCCTACTGATTCCTTTCCCCATCCACCTCAGTAAAAAAAAAAAAAAAAAAAAAGACAGAAACATTGCAAGTGAAGATGATTTATATCCTGGAAAATGGTGTTTTCTCTTCCTCCTATGTAGTTCTTTGTAATATAATACAGTTATTCTGCATTTTTTTAAAAAAAGAGAGAAAAATAATGAAAAAAATTGGACTAACTAACCAACATTATTTTTTTCTTAGGCTTCTTCCTTTTTAATTTTTAATTTTTTTTATTCTTAATATATGTTGTTTTAATGCACATTGCTGTATGAATCATGTAGTGAAAGAAAAATCAGAACAAAAGGGAAAAACCATACGAGAAAAAAACACAGAAAAAAGAAGTGAACATAGAATGTGTTGATTTACATTCAATCTCCATAGTTCTTTTTCTGTATGCAGATGGCATTTTCTATCCAAAATCTATTGGGATTGCTTTGGACTCACTAAACCACTGAGAAGAACCAAGTCTTTCATAATTGATCATCAAACATTCTTGCTGTTATTGTGTACAATGTATTCCTGATTTTGCTTGTTTCCCTCAACATCAGTTCATGTAAATCTTTCCAGGCCTTTTCAAGATCAGCTTATTCATTATTTTTATAGAATGACAATATTCCATTCCATTCATATACCACAATTTATTCAACCATTCACCAGTTAATGTGTATCTATTCATTTTTCCAATTCTTTTCTGATGCTTTACATATATATATAGCATGAGAAAAGAATATATATATATATATATATATATATATATTCATTTTTCATATTCTTTTCTGATGCTATATATATAGCATCAGAAAAGAATATATATTTGTGTGTGTGTGTGTGTGTGTGTGTGTGTGTAGCATCTCTTGTGAGAAAATGAGAGAAAAAAAATATATATATATTTGCATATGTGGGCCCTTTTTCCTTCCTTTATGATTTCCTTGGGATACAGACCCTGTAATGGCACTGCTGGGTCAAAAGGTAGGCACAGTTTTATAGTCCTTTAGGCATAGTTCTAAATTGTTCTCCAAAATGGTTGCATCATTTCATAACTCCACTAATAACACATTAGTATCCCACTTTTCCCTTATCCCCTCCAACATTTATCACTATCTTTCCCTGTCATCTTAGCCAATCTGAGAGGTGTTAGGTAACTCTTCAGAGTTGTGGTAATTTGCATCTCTCTAATCACAAGTGATTTATAGCATTTTTTCAGATTGCTTTAATTTTGTCTTTGAAAATTGTTTGTTCATATGTTTTTACCATGTATCAATTGGAGAATTACTTGTATTCTTAGAAATTTGACACCGTTTTTATATATTTTAGAAAAGAAACCATTATCAGAAATACTGGCTGTAAAAAATATTTTCCACATTTGTATTTCTCTTTTAATCTTGTTTCTGTTGGTTTTGTTTGTGCAAAATCTTTTTAATTTAATGTAATCCAAGTTGTCCATTTTTCATTTCATAATGTCCTCTAGCTCTTCTTTGGCCATAACTTTCCTCCCTTCTCCAAATTTCTGATAGGTAAATTATCCCTTGATTTCCTTATTTGTTTATGGTATCACCCTTCATGCCCAAATCAGGTGCCCATTTTAATCAGACTGTGAGGTGTAGGTCTATGCTGAGTTTCTGACATTTTATTTTCCAATTTTCCCAGCAATTTTTGTTTCATAGTTAGGCTAGAATTTGGGGATTTATCAAATACTAGATTACTGTAGTCACTGATTATTGCATTGTGTGTATCTAACTCATTCCAATTATTCCCCACTCTATTTCTTAGTCAGTACCAAATGGTTTTGATGACTGCTGCTTCATAAAACAGTTTTAGGACTGGTACTGCTAAGCCACCAATCTTTGTATTCCCCCCCACCCCCATTAATTCCCTTGATATTTTAGCTCTTTTGTTCTTCCAAATAAATTTGATTATTTTTCTAGTACTATAAAATAATTTTTGAAGTTTGATTGGTATGTCACTGAACAAGAAGACCAATTTAGGTACAATTGTAATTTTTATTATATTAGCTTGCCCTACTAGTGAGCAATTGATATTTTTCCAATTCTGACTTTATTTATATGAGAAATGTTTTGTAATTGTGTTCATATAGTACCTGGATTTTTCTAGGCAGGTAGATGCCCAAATATTTTATTTTGTCTACAGTTATGTTAAATGAAGTTTCTCTATCTATCTCTCACAGCTGGGCTTTGTTAGTAATATATAGAAATGCTGATGATTTGTGTGGGTTTATTTTATATTCTGCATCTTTGCTATCTGTTATTTATTTCAATGTGTTTTTGCATGATTTTCTAGAATCTGTAAGTATGTCTTCATAAGACATGCTAAGAATGATAGTTTTATTTCCTCATTGTCTATTCTAATTCTTTTAGTTTCTTTTCTTTTCTTTTTCTTATTACTAAAGCCAACATTTCTAGTACAATATTGAGTAATATTGGTGATAATAAGCATCCTTGTTTCATCCCTGACTGATCTTATTGGGAATGCAACCAGTTTCTCTGCAACAAATAATACTTGCTGTTGGTTTTAGAAAGATATTGCACATTATTTTAAGAACAGCTCCCTTTATTACTGTGCTCTCTAGTGTTTTTAATAGGAATAATTATTGTATCTTGTCAAAAGCTTTTTCTCAATTTATTGAGATTATCATATGATTTCTGTTGTTTTTGTTATTGATTTGGTTAACTATGATCATAGTTTTCCTGATATTGAACCAAGTTAGCATTCCTGGTATAAATTCCACTTGTTCATATTGTATTGTCTTACTTGTAAATTGATATAATCTCATTGCTAATAATTTATTTAAATTTTCACATCAATATTAATTAGGGAGATTGGTCTGTAATTTTCTTTCTCTGTTTTTGCTCTTCCTGGTTTAGATATCAGTTCCTTATTTGTATCAAAGAAAGAATTTGTCAAGAAACTTTCTTTAACTATTTTTCCAAATAGTTTACATAGTATAGGAATTAATTGCTCTTTAAATGTTTGATAGAATTACTTGTAAATTCATCTGGCTCTGGAGGTGGTTTCTTAGGGAGTTCATTAATTAATTGTTCAATTTCTTTTTCTAAAATGGGACTGTTTAAGTAATTTATTTCCTCTTCTGTTAACCTGAGCAATTTATATTTTTGTAGATAGTAATCAATTTTGATTAGATTTTTGGATTTTTGCCATACAGTTGGACAATACAGCTCTGAATTATTGCTTTAATTTATTTTTCATTGGTGGTAAGCTCACCCTTTTTATTTCTGATGTTGGTGATTTAGTTTTTTCATTCATTTTTCTAATTAAATTAACCAAAGGTTTATAAATTTTCTTGTTTTTTTTTTATAAAACCAACTTTTAATTTTATTAATTAATTCACTAGTTTCAGAATTTCTAATTTGGTAATTAATTGGGAATCTTTAATTTCATTTTAATCTGCTTTATTTAGTTGTATGTCCAATTCATCGATCTCTTCTTTTTCTATTTTATTCATGTAACTACTGAGAAATATAAAATTTCCCCTACATCTCAAAAGGTTTTGGTATGTTGTCTCATTTTTGACATTTTTTGGATGAAATTATTATTCTTTAGAATTATATTATTTAATTTCCAATTTGCTTTAAGTCTGTCCTTCCTTGACCATTTATTGAATATAATTTTTATTTCATTATAGTCTGAAAAGAAGGTATTTACTATGTCTCCCTTTCTGCATATGACTGTGAGGTTTTTATGCCATAATACATGGTCATTTTCTGTGTGTGTGTGTCATGTACTGCTGAGAAAAAAGCTATATTCCTTTCTGTCCCTTTTAAATTTTCTCCAGAAGTCTATCATATCTGAGTTTTCTACAATTCTACTTAATTCACTAGTTTCTTTTTTGTTTATTTTATGGTTACATTTATCTGATTCTAAAATCAGACATTAATATAGTTTTACTATCTATTTCTTCCTGTAACTGGCTTAATTTGTTCCCTAGGAATTTGGGTGCTCTATCACTTGGTGCATATACATTTAGTATCCTTATTACTTCATTGTTACTGTAACAAGATGTGATTTCCTTCACATCTTTTTTATTCGAGCTATTTTTACTTTTGCTTTGAGTTATTAAAATTACTACTCCTGCTTTTTTTTTTTTACTTTAGCTGAAACATGATAAATTTTGCTCCATCCTTTTACTTTTACTCTGTATGTATCTCTCTGTGTCAATGTGTTTCTTATAAATAATGTATTATAGGATTTTTTTTTTAATCTACTCTGCTATTCGCTTCCCTTTTATGGGAGAGTACATCCCATTTACACCCACAGTTATGATTGCCAGCTCTCTATTTCTCCCCATCCTATTCTTTTCCCTGAATATACTTTTGTATTCTCTTTCAATCCTGTCCTTAATTTTTTTTTTACTCACCCCATCTCCTGTTTCATCTTCTATTATTTCCCCTTCTCTTAGTGGTGTTTTGTTTTTTTAACCATCACACTAACTTATCTTCTATCACTCCCCCCTTTTCTTAACCTATTTTTCTTAATGTTTCTGACCTCCATTCTATCCATCCCTTCCATTTTCTTTCCTCTTTTCCCTCCTATTTCCTTATTGAGTTAGATCATTATTGAACTATTATATCATCACATTAGTGTCCACTCACAACTATATGCTCCATGCCATGTATGTATCTAACAATAACAGATACAGTTTTCAAAAATTACACATATTTTCCCTTCTAGACATGAAAAGATTTTAACCTTTAAATAATATATATATATGTATATATATATTCCCTGTTTACCTTTATTCAGTGAATATTCATCCCCATCCTTGAAACATGATGTCTGTATCACAGAGTAATTAGTTCTTGGTTGTAACCCAAGATCCTTTGCCTTCCAGAATCATGGTATTCCAGGACATTCAATCCTTTATTGGAGAAGCTGCAAGATTCTGGGTAATACTCACTTCTGTTCTTTGATATTTGTATGGTGTTTGTCTGAAAGCTTACAGAATTTTTTTCCTTGACAGTATAGTTCTGGAGTTTTGCAACAATGTTCCTTGGGGTTGTCTTTATTGGATGTCTTTGTGAAGGTGATCTGTGGATTCTTTCAATTATTATTTTCCCCTCTGTTTCTAGAATATGGAGACAATTTTCCCTGATGTTCTCTTGAAGAATGCTATCCTGGCTCTTTTTTTGGTCATGACCTTCAGATAGATCAATAATAATTAAATTGTCTCTCCTGGATCTATTTTTCATATCTGTTTTTTCAATGAGGTATTTTACATTCTCTTCCATTTTTTTTTCATTTTTTTAGTTTGTTGGACTGATTCTTGATGTTCTATGGAGTCATTAGCTTTCATTTGCCCCATTCTAATTTTAATGTGACTTTCTTCAATTAGTTTTATTATCTCTTTTTTCATTTGATTAATTTTAATTTTGATGTGCATGCCCTTTGACCTAGCAGTGTTTCTACTAGGCTTATATTACAAAGAGATCTTAAAGGTAGGATAGGGACCTGCATGTGCAAAAATGTTTGTGACAGCACTTTTTGTAGTGGCAAGAAATTGGAAACTGAATGGATACCCTTCAATTGGAGAATGACTGAATAAATTATGGTATACAAATGTTATGGAACATTATTGTGCAAGAAACAAATAGCAGGATGATTTCAGAAAGGCCTGGAGAGACTTCATGAACCAATACTAAGTGAAATGAGCAGAATCAGAACATCATTATATATGACAACAACAAGACTATACAATGATCAATTCTAATGGACATGGCTCTCTTCACAATGAGATGATTCAAACTAATTCCAATTGTTTAATGATGAAGAGAGCCATCTATACCCACAGAGAGGACCACAGGAACTGAGTGTGGACCACAACATAGCATTCTCATTCTTTCTGCTGTTGTTTGCTTGCATTTTGTTTTCTTTCTCAGTTTTTTCCCTTCTTGATTCAACTTTTCTTGTGTAGCAAAATAACTATAAATATATATACATATATTGGATTTAACATATTTAACATGTATTGGATTATCTGCCATCTAGGAGAGAGATGGAGTGAAGGAGAGGATAATTTGGAACAGAAGACTTTGCAAGAATTAATGTTGAAAAATTACCCATGCATAGGGTAACTTTAATACAAAATAAAATACCTAGTATATACATTGCAAAAAAAAAAAATAGTTTTGAATGTGTTGTTTTCATCAGTGGATATTTTTGCATTTGGCCAAGTGATTTTTTTTTTTTTTAAGGAATTGCTTCATTTTCCAAGCTGTTGACTTTTTCTTGCATATCTATCATTTTCTTCTCATTTTTTCCTCTACTTGTCTTATTTGCCTTTTAAAGGCTTTTATGAACACTTACAAGCTTTTTGGGGCTTGAGACAAATTCATATCACTTTTGAGATTTCCTCTGTGGACATTTTATCCTCTTCTGATTTGGTGTTTTGGTCTTTTCTGTCACCAATGTAGCTCTTTATGATCAAGGTTCTTTTCAATTTTTTGATTACTTTCTTTCCTTTTTGCATTTTCTCTTCTTTTTTACTTTTCAGTTTGAACTTTCCTCCTGGAGTAATAAAGCATTATTTCAAGCATCCTATGCAGCTTTGAGCCTTGGCTTTCAGCACAGGAGTCTCTTGTATTTGCAGGAGTAGCTTTGCTTGTTCTTTTCAGGAAACAGAGTGGTTTCCAAGAATTTTCCTTCTGAGCAGCAACTGGTGACTGCCCATCTGGTGTGCTTTTCTACTGAGCCAGGACCATGAGTCTGAGTAGCTGATCTGCTGTGATTAAAATCTTTTCACTAGCTTTCTCAGAATCCTTCTGAACTAGGCTGAACATCCTTTTCACCCCAGTGAGACTAACTTTTCTTGAAGTTTTTTCTGATCTGTCTTGAGCTAGAGAGTAGTTTCATTCCATCAGATTGTTCAGGTTTGGTTTCATGTGGTTTTCCAGAGAAACTGGGGGAGCTCTTGCAATTTCCTTTCTTTACCATCTTGGCTCCACTCCCAGAAGTCTCACATATATTAAAATATATATATATATATATATTCCTTGTTCTCTCATCCTCACTCTGTAGTAAAGTAAGAAGAGTTATAATTTCACATATATTCTTTGAGTGTTGTAAACCTTGACTATTATTATTTCACGGATTTCCCTTTTGTTTTTTGTTGTTTTTCTATTTCACTTTTTTACATATTTGAAGATTATGTGTGCCTTGCTTAATATCATTTCCTAAAGGTTTTTCTATAGGTCTCTAATTATAGGTGGAGTTATTAATATTATAATGTATATTCTCCTTTTTTATTGTAGTTGTTGACCTCTTTGGAACATATGATCAGGAATGGACCTGTGAATCAATGGATATTGTCATTTTAGTAATTCTCTTTTCAAAATTAATTTTTTTAGAATGGTTGAGCCATTTCTCAACACCAACCAAGGATCAATTAGTGAACCTTTGTCTTCATGATCTCTTCAGCATTGACTAATTTGTCTGATTTTTTTTTATATGCTGGTTTAGAAGTTTGAATTTCTTTTTCCCCCAAATGTTTCTTTATTTTTAAATTACTTTTTTATAGAGGGTTAACTTCTGCTCATGTTTATTTCTGTTGTCTATGAATTGAAAATATCAGAATTTTATAAGAAATATCTCACTCAGATTATTTTACTCCAATTAGGCACTTTCCTTCTTATCCTAGTTGCATTAATTTTGTTCATGCAAAAGTTTTTCTGTTGTATGCAATTGAAATGGTTTTTTTCTTTCTAATTTTAATAATCAAGATAAAGACATTTTCCTCTGTAGTTTACAATGTAATTAAAAGCTCCCTGTACTACAATTCATTAGAGTTTATATTTCATTCCAGATTTTCCAATAACAATAATGTGGCTTAGAAAAAGTTGGCTTTTTCTGGGAAATAATTTTTTCTTCTACAAATTCCACTTTATAATTAAACATCTATGGTTCTGGAAACCAAAATCAAGTAAAGTCTTGTTTTAATCTAATTACTGTTTACCACCTTTTCTTTTGTAAAGGAAGCAGAGTAGTATAGTAGAGAGAAACTTAGTCTTAAAATTGAGAGACTGATAAGTGTCATTAAAAGTAGCAGTACAATGGTAAAGGTGATTTAAGGTAATGTCATTGATTATGCAAAAAAGAGATGAATTCCCATACAAATTTCAAAAATAATGTGTATAAAACATTCTGCACTATTTCTTTTCCCTTCCTGAAATTATTAAAATCATAAGATGCATATTTATTTAATTTAACACAAAAATATCTGGCAATATAAATACTTTAAAATGTTATAAAGTTTCAAACTATTCAAAAAGAAAAATACCTATAATTACAGAAAGCATCTTTTAAAGACCATCCATTTCATAGTGTGATCATTCTTAACTCAGAGAGGAAGGAAAGAGAAAGATTTGTTTTAACCATTTTAATTTGTTTATATTGCATTCTTACAAAATGTAACATATAGAAGTTTACATAGGTCTTTCTCTTTTTCTTGAAATATGATTTCCAAACATAAGGCAAAACATGATATAAAAGATTGTCTATAGAAAAAAACAATGGAAAAGAAACATGAACCTTTTTTAGAAAAAAAAATTTAATTCAGTAAATAATATATTTTTGTAAAATTGTAGATGAAGTAGATGAAGTTTAGCCAGGGATCATTTCCCCTTTCTCTCTAATTTGTTTGTGAAAATGCAGATTTGTAAGAAAAAATAAATGACAGTGTATTAAGATTGGAGGAATTGTGGTGTAATAAGTATATCAGGTTTGGAATCTGATAGATAAGTTAAAATTTCAGTTCTTTTACTTATTACTTTAGTCACCTTGGACAAATCATTTAATCTTCTTGGGCATCAGTTTTCTCATTTAAAACTTTAGAGAGTTATTTCCTCTCATATCTCCATCTATGAATCCAATTATTTGAATATAATGTTGTGTTTGACTTTTGTTCTTCAGCTGATGATCGGATTTCAAACAGTCAATTAACATTTATTAATCACTTGTTGTATGCCAGGCATTGGCATACAAATAAATACAAATAGGAAGAAGAATAAGCATTATTATCTGTGAGCTTTTATTTTGAGGATTAAAAGATTACACAGGGAAGAATATTGAAGGAGAAGGGGAGTATTCCCCATTTGGAATCATAGTAAAGTCCAGAGTACAGCCTAGGGAGGAAAATTTGTAAAATGAATTGCTTCTTGCTTAAGACATGTTATCAATTATAATTATACTAATCAGCACTTTTCTAAAATCCCCTTCACTACATATTTGACATATGAATGTGAGATTTTTGAGTGATGAGCTTTTATTCATTTAAAGAGATATTCCTTAATGATTTTCCTCCTAAACCATGTACACCCACTTATGTAAAAGTATATGCAATAAGTTTGGAAGATCTTGTCACATTGCATTTAAAAATTATTTTTTGTACTTACTTATTCATTGTATTGGATGTTGGCAGGAGTACTACCATTATTTCCTTGGTGGTTTTCTTGTCTTATTCTTAACATGAACATTATAAGTTAAGATGATTCTATTGTGTTACAAAGCTATTTTCATAGCTCCTGCATGCATGATGAAACCCACCACTTTTTTGTGTCTATCTCTCCAAAGTGAACTTGTAAACTGTGCTTCCAATTAACTTCAACTTTTGATGCCTTTTGCTTTCATTTATAATAAGAATGTTAAAAAATGCAGTAAGAATGTCAGCAAGGATATAGTCCAGTTATTCTAGATATACTTCATTTCCTTAGTCACTGGACAATAATAGAACATCAAGAATGTCACCAGTTAAATTGTTTTTGTATGGCTTAGAAATCATTGTAATTTGGAGTTACTCTTTTGGTTTTTAAGGTAGTGATGATGTACTGCTAGAAAAAGTGGGCAGAAAGTCCTGAAATTTGGAATCTTCAAATTATAAAAAAATTAACTTCCAAATGTGGTAACTAAAATTCTTAAAGCCTAAGTCTGATTATTCTATTCAAAACATTCTGAATTTCTGCTTTCTCATATGCTCCCTTACCTTAAGGGTTTTGTTGTTTTAGTTATGCTATCACTATCCTATAATAACTGGGATAGGAGTTGGGAAGCAAAAAGTACTTTACATAGTGCCCAGAACAAGATGAGTTACTTAATTTAATAAATGTTTTTGACTGACCAGATTTTGAAAGACTTTTAATTTCAAAACATGCATTTTGTATTAGATTCTAGAAGCAATAGGAAGCCACCCAAACTGGTTTTTCAGGGTAGTGATATGACCAGAAATGTGCATAAACAATATCAGTTTGTCAAATATGTGAAGAATAGATTTCAGAAGGGAAATACAAGCAGCAAAGCACAAATTAGAAGAGTAGTCCAAAAATAAGATGATAAAGATATCAACTATGGTTGTATTTAGATTTTATGGCTAAGAAGTAAGTCATGGTAACCTTTTCCTTATTATCTATTGTTTGATGTTCATATATTTAAGTTTTTGCTGTGTCCAAACCACCTAATTTTTACTAATTTCCAATGGTTTTAGAATCTGAGTAGTGAAGTGAATTTGATTTACATTGATTGTCTACTATAGTCTTGATTTTAAGACCTGGGAATTACTGAGCTTGGTTCTCCTTTAGGTAAGAGTCTGGGTCCTATCTTAACATCTTGGAATTTGTATCATAACACCTAAGAAATCATCACTAATGATGAATATCAATGCTCTATAATAGCTGGAGATGGGGAAAAAATAACTAGAGTGGGATAAAGAGAAATGGAGTGAGAATAGACAGAGTTGGAGATTGGAATGAGAGCAAGAAAATCTAAAGACATATATGGCTAATTTAACTGTGTTCTTTAGGTAAAGTTTTAAGCCTCTACCTGCCTCATTATCAAACTTTATTTCTGGAAATTTGACTATTCTTCCTGAGTTGTGCTCCTACAAAAACTCTCTCTCTCTAATTCCCCTTCCCGTCTATATTCCCTTTCACTTTATGAAAGGGAAAATTCACTTTCCTTCATTATAGTCTAAGATTTTCTTCTCTTCTGACATTTTCTCTGCCCTTTCTCCTCACAGTTATGATTCACTGAGAAATACAGTTTTCTTTCTTATACCTTAATTAAGTTTTGAGAACCATTACATAATAAATAGAGAACAGGACTTGAAATGAGAAAGACATGGGTTTAAATCCTGTTTCTGGAACTTATCTATATGACCCTACTAATATTCCTTCCTGTCTTCTTTTCTCTTTTCCTCCCTCCATCCTTCCCTCCATTTCTCCCATCTTCTATTTCTGCCTCCCTTTCTCCTTTTTTCTCTCTCTTTCCCACTCTTTCTTAACTTCTTTCCCTTTCTCCTTCTCTCCCTTTTCCCCTCCCTCCCTCACTTTCCTTTCTCTCTCCCTCTATTCCTCTCTTCTTTCTTTCCTCCCAGCTCGTTGGCACCCATCTGATTCCTTCTCCACCTGTAGAGATACAAACAAACCCTCGCCCCCAAGCAGTTAACCTATCTGGTCCTTCCATTCACCACTTTCTGGACCCCTCCATATCATCTGGCAATTATCTAAAGATAGTGGAGCTGCTGGCACTGGACACTGCCCTTCAGGTGGGTTATAAAACCTGTCTGCTGGAGCCAGTGCACCTTTGTCAAAAATCAAGAAGTTAATAGTATAAAGAGCTAAATTTAGAAGTTCTCTAGGGTTACACGTGGCTCCTCCTTTCTTTTGTTCTTGGAGGAGCATCTTAATATCTCTATTTCTCCTCTCTACTATTGACTGTTGTTGAGGATTAAAGGGTGTGCCATTGGTGTGTAAAATGTTATACTGTGCACAAAAGTGTGCAAAATCTTTAGAAGTATAAGCAGATCCATTATCTGTTTTTATTATTTTGGCACACCCATAATTGCAAATGCTTCTATAAGGAATTCAGTGACCACTTGGGCTGTCTCTTTTGCTGCTGGTATTGCAAAAGTGAATCATGTAAAGGTGTCTACTACAACATGGATAAAAGATAGATGACCAAAAGATTTATAATGGGTCACATCCATTTGCCAGATTTTATTGGATCTCCACGAGGGTTCTTCCTTGGAGAGAGTGGAGGAGTATGGAAAGGTTCCTTCTTCCCTCCCTTCCTCCTTTCCTCCCTCCCTCCTTCCCTTCTTCTCTCCCTCCCTCCCTTCCTTCCTTCCTTCCTTCCTTCCTTCTTCCTTCCTTCCTTCCTTCCTTCCTTCCTTCCTTCTTTCCTTCCTTCCTTCCTTCCTTTCTTCCTTCCTTCCTTCCTTCCTTCCTCCCATGCATCCATAAATTTAATTGACTACTTATTTTCAGTAGTTTTTGAACTTAAGCTATCTGGTAAAATGGAACATCGTGCATCCCATCTCCTGAGTTGAAGTACCAGTCCTGCACACAATGCTCCATGGCAACATTCTTAAAGTCTCTTTCTTGGCTGAATTCACACTAGAAATATTCTTATCATCTAAGAGGTGTGTTACAAAAGATCTTGTTATCAATTAGTCAAGGTCAACTAACATTTCCTATTACTGGAGTAACTCAAGCATAAAAAGACAGTAACATAACACATTAACAATATAAGTGCAAACTGGGGACCAATCTGGAGAATCATCAAGCCATACTCTATAGTTTAGGGAGACCTGCTGAATCTATTAAGAAATGTCAGAGCTAGGATATTTCAAAATTTTAAGCCTCTTTGAGTCAGAGAGAACTACTAATGAAGTGGAAAATATTTTTATGGTATATTTGACTATATCATTATTTAAATGAGTAAGTAAATAATTTGGATTGATTATCCATGTATTTGATTCAGTTCAATAAATAGATATTAAAAATGCCTTTAGTATATAAAGCACAGTGATATGTGATGAAAGACATCAATGAAAAAGTATTTGTAAAGACCTATTATATGCCAAGCAGTGTGCAGACAGATCTTATTATAATTCTGATATAGGCCAGAATCAAAATCTCCTCTTCTTCTGAAAAAAATGAGGATTATAATGGAAATCAATGGCAATTTATTATTTGAAAGGTAAATATTTTATTTACACATAAGCATATCATGTTTAACAAATGAATTTCATATAGTTCATCTCAAAAAAGGTATAGAGTTAGCATAGCATATTGGAAAGGGCAGTACATGTGAGATCAATAAGTCCTGGATTTAAGTCCTATCTCTTACATACATATTCGCTCTGTAATTTTGGGCAAATAGCTTCAAGTTCTTACAATGCCCAGGTTAGTTTATATAAATTTCAGAATAGTTACCCACATGCATTGATAAAAATTTTCCCAATAGAAGCTCCCTATGTTAATGAAATGAAAAAATGCAGACCTTTCTCCTGCCTCCCCAAAAAGGATTTAGATGTATAACTCCCTGTTAAGCAAAGTAATATCATCTTTCTTTTTAAGCATCCTGGTGCATAGATTTTATAGCTCCCATATAGCTTTTCATTTTAAATTTTTTCAATTTAAATTTTTCTTTTAAAAAAAGCTACAAATAAAGACAAATTTAACTGAACTTGGCAAAATTGAAAGTTTGCTTTTCCCTTGTTTTTATTATGGATCTAGCATTCTATATGAAAAGAAATTATGTTAACCATTTTCTGTCATCTTAATATTGCCATCTTCAATGTCACATTTCTTTCATTCCCATCACCCTGTCAACTTCTTCACCATTGTTTTGAAAAACACTTCATCTTTAGCAGATGAAAAACATAGCTTTCATTCCAAGGTAATTAGCATCATTTGGGTGGAGAACAAAAAACCTTGCAAATCAGAAATGGTGGAAAATGAATGAATGAATCTGGTTACTCGTAATTTGACATGAGGATTAGTAAGACTTCCTTTCCTATAACTCAAAAACTGCCTCCCAGATATGAGACAAAAAATTTAAGACTGTCAGCAAGTATATTCTCCCACATTCTCATTTTTAACAGCAAAACAAACTAACAAAAAACAATGGATTCATTATCTAAAATGTGTGTGCAGTTACTTTTTCATGCTTTTGTAGTACAATTTAAAACAGCACAATTAAAGTCTCTATCTGTCCCTCCCTTTTCCTTTGCTTCTCACCCTCTTTCCCTCTCTTCCTTCCCTCCCTCGTGTCTCTCTCATTCTGTGTTTGTGTGTGTTTATGTATGTGTCTGTCTCTCCTTTTTTTTTCCTCCCTTGGCCAATCCCCAATCACTCTTTCCCTTCTCCAGACCTCTTTGCCTTGTCAGCATGTAAATGATATGTAAAATGCCACTACCACAGGCAGATCCTAACAATCTGGTAAGGCTTCTATACAAAATGGCACATTGCATTCATTGTATGTTGACTGAGGATCATCCTTGATATGTTGCCAGAAATTTAGAACCAGGTTGATCACAAGTTGATGAATGCTTTGGCCATTGCAAGTCCAAAAAATGATTTACTAAGGTGAAGAGAATTATCACTTAAGTGTAGGAATGAAATCTGTAGAGAAAACATTAGAGATTCTTAAAATATCCAAATACAGTATTGAATAAACTATATTCAGAATTAAATACATTAAAGATGTAACAATGATATATTACTTGGCTAGTGGTGGGGTGTGTGCATTTTGCTTGGTTTTTCTAATGGTTTAACTTTTACCTTTACATTCTTTTGTAATCTTTTTTGTTGTATTATTTGGCTTTCTTTTATTTACTTAAAAAGCTTTGTAAATGGAAACATTTCTTCAGTACATAAGTGTTTTTTAAAGTGTTTTATTAAGCTTGCTAATGAATTCCAGCTTTCTTATTTCTATATTCCTTATTATTTTTGTAATGACCCTTGATAAGGAAAAATATACTTTTGTTTAGAATCTGTATTTCTGCTCACATCTAAGGTTTTTTCACAATCAACCACAAGCCAACTGTTCTGTATCTGATCAAGAGGGGAAAAGCCTGTAGCCAGAGTATTAGTTAAAACTCATAAATAAAGTTTTCCTAAGAATTTTAGGAAAAGTTAAGGAGAAAGAAATGTTTGAAGATGTTCAAAACATATTGAAAAATGTTTGGAATTATTTTTAATGGCCAGGAATGCAAAAAATAATTTGAGAGAACAGTGCTTTTTTTTTTTTTTCTTCCTAATATAATCCATTGAGAAGAAAGCCCATATATTCAGTTTGAGGAATGGCTTTAGAGTGTTTTCATATGATTTGAACAATTTTTATCTTGTATTTCTCAATGCTATTCTTTTGAAAATAGTTGTAAAAATCTTAATGGGTGTCTTTAGACCTCAAGATTCTGCTCAATCTTTACTTTAAAAATGGTAATTCCTGGGAGACTGCCAACTTAAAATTCTTTTTAGATAAATGTTTCATTGGTTTTAAAGTGTCTTATTTTAAAATCAATGCATTACCAACTAAATCACATTTAAATGGAAGATAAATTATATATAAGATTTCAAAATTCATAAATTGAGGCAGTCCAAGATCAATGACTAGAATTCAAAATATAATTAGCAGTCAAATACATTTTTAAATGAAAGATCCCTTTTTATTTCCTTTTGCTTTTATAAATTTTGGTGCACTGATTATGCAATTTGTCCCTCGATTTCTGTATTTTTAAACACTTTCTCATATGGTTATCATAGCATTGTATTACTTTCCCCCATTTCAGTCACTTCCTGAAGAGGGAAAACTCAAAAATAAAGGATCCATTATGTTTTTTTTTAAATATGTTTTTGTTTAAAAAAATATATCTTTATCTTTTTTCCTTTTATTTTTTGGGGGGTAGGAGTAGGGGAGTAAGATGTTCAATTTTATTGGTGTAAGAAACTTCTATGAAGCTAGCATAGAAAATACCTTGGGGCATTAAAAAGTTAAATGTCTTTACCCTTGTCACATAGCTGATAATGAAAATTTTTAGTGCTTGAACCTAGGTTTTCCTGAGCCAATGTTGCTTTTTATATAATATACAATGATGTACTTTATTAAAGTATATAATTAAAAATATATTAGTACTTTTAATATATGATATTTAATAATAACTTGGTGGAAATGGACCTAGAGAGTTGAAAAGACAAGTTCAAATCTGGTAGCATAGGTACTATCTCTTTTTCAAATATATGTATGTTTGTTATTTGATTCAATACAGCAAATATTAAAAAAATAAGTTAAACTTTGAATAAAAATATATTAAGGAACTCTCTTCTACTGGGGATGGTGAGTCTAGGGAAGAGTGAATGCAAAGCAATCTGAGCAGGGAAATAAGGCTAACACTATAAAGATCAGACGAATGTTTGGAAAAGAGGAATACCTGAGCTTGCTCTCAACATGGTATAATAATAGTCATTAATGGCATTAATAACAACATTGATACTCTAGATATCTATTATATGTAGATGTTATTATATATAAGTAGATGTTATTATTATTTTTATCCCCATTTTACAAATGGAGAAACAGGCCATCAAAAGTTAAGTAACTAGCCCAAGATCATACGGCAAGTGTTTGAGGCAGGATTTTAATTCCATAGCTTGCATTTTATCCAGTGGGCCAACTTGATAACTCTTCAAGGTATTGAAAGATGGGGAAGAGAGATACATTTAAGAATGTGAAAAATTATAGAGAAAAGAAATAGAAGATCGAATTCTAGGGATAACTAATAGCCTGACTTAGCTATAAAGAAAAGTAAGTGAAGGGAAATTATATGAAATTAGTCTGAAAACATTTGGTGTAGTATTTTGGTTGTTTAAGTAATGACATGGTCAGCCTCAGACCTTAACAATTTTTGGAGGAAGAATTGGAGAGGGGTGAGGAATGGAAGGTATTCTTTGTTCCCTTTTCATGAGATCTTAAAATATTTGACTTTTACTTAGCAAGGTCTGATTCCCTTTATATTATTCTTTTTTGCCTTCTTTTGTCTGAGGATGTATTGAATCCTTTTGATCTGATTTTTCTCTTTTTTAACTATCTTTAGATTCTCCAGTTCAAATTTTGTGTTTATTTTTTTAATCCAGGATTAAGAAATATTTTGTTATATAAGCCCATTTATCTTCTAAACTGTATGTCAAGGCCTTTTTTTAAAGTTTTAATTCTTATGATTAAATTTCTTATAAAATCATGTCATTTCAGAAGATATCATCAACAGTAATGGGTGTATTGTTTTATTAGGTTCAGCACAAAACTTTGACTTATTTAAAACAAGGTTCATCTTCATTTAAATCTGGCTATTCCTTTATATAGATTTTCTGGTAGATATCTAACCAGCTATGATGGAAAACTATGCAGATTCATGTTCAGTACTAGAAAAAAAAGTTTCTTTGCTTTAATCACCTAGAATTTTGTGAAATTTGTTAAAAAGCAAAATCTGTAATTTGAATAAATTAAAGGAGAAATAAATCCTTTGCATAATTGTTTCTCAAAACTTCATGAATATTTTCATAAACTAAATGATTATATTTATGGCCATATTTGAAGAATTTGATGAATATGGGAAGCCTTTTAAGGATAGACCTCAAAACTCTGCCATCACTGAGGCAACTGCATGATGATTGTTTTGGTTGAAAAAAGAGAGAGAAATTGAGAAAGTGACCAACCCCTAAATCTAGGTGGTTTGGTTCTTAGAAAAAAGCCAAAGTTAATTACTATGTATGTACTCTAAGAACAAGTTGCTTGAGCTTCTATCTGTTAGCATAGTTCTTGCATACTTATATTCAAAGAGAAATAAAAGAAAATTCATATTAACTGATATGATGTGAATAAGCATAATGAAGAAAACAATATATTCAATGATTATACCAATATAAATGGAAGAACAAAAAAACAACCACAATAAATGAGTGCTTTGCAATTGTAGTGAACAAGAACAATTTAGACTCTTCACAGGGAGGAAAAAAATTACCTATCTCTGTTCTTTTGGAGAAGATAGTATAGATGTAGAGTATTATATATACTATTCTTCTCAATTTTACTGAGCTAATTCTTTCTATCTCCTCCTCCTCTTCCTCTTCCTCCTCCTCCTCCTCCTCTTCCCCCTCCTCCTCCTTCTCCTTCTTCCTCTTCCTCTTCTTCTTCCTTTGTTACAGACACAACTTTTTTGTGAGAATAATGAGAAATATATTTGGAACATAAGGTGACAAAAACAATTACCCAGAAAAATCTCTTGTTCAAATCCTCCAGGAGATTCCTACTTCAATCTTGTATCTTAGTGTGAAAATGACCCTGAAATTTTGAAGGCAGCAAACTTTTGTCAAAATTTACTAAGATGAAAAAGCTTCAAGTCAGTGGAATGACACAAGTGTGTTTATCTGCTATCCAGTCTAATTATATTTTAAATGCTGATCAAAATGTTGGTCACTCTGTACTTAATTTATGTGAGAGCAGAGAGGCTATAGCACCTCATAAAAACTGCCTCTCAGATATAGATAAGCTACAATCTATTCAGTGGAGAAATAGCTAATGAGATGCTAAGAGATAGATTTGGATTTGTCTTGATTTTTTTTTTTTTTACTACAACCAGGCAATTTTATTCTTGAAAAAAACATTTATATTTATGGAGTATGTATTTCTATATCTAGGTAGTAAAAATGAAGTCTAGATAAGGCATAGTCCTTGCTATCATATTGCAATTCAGACTATAAGAAAGACATGGCACATTTAAATAAACTGATGTTCCATTCAACTCTAGAATTCTCTGCTTTTGGTACTCCTTTGGGTAACATTCTGCTAATGACACCTTGGATTACGTGTATATCACATACAAGGTGGGGCAAATTATATTAAAAAGTACACTATTTTTGATTGAATAAGAAAAAATAGGAACAACAAACAATAACATTAGTATTAAAACTCTCTCCCTTGGCACTAATAATCCAATTATTCCTTACCATCCTGTGTGATTCTCTACTATTATTTAGAGACATTTAAATGTATATTCAGCTAGCTTAGGAAATACTGAAGTCTTTAAGTTCTCATGTCCTAATGACATTCAGAGGAACATCTCCTAGGAGATTCCTGTTCCAGGGTGGAATTGGATTAGATGTTCTAACAGTTTTCTTTGAATGCTGAAATCCTTTGCTTTATGGGAGGAGACAAAGAAAATCTCATGTAATCAAACAATGGAGACTGGTTGAATGGTGGAAATAATGAATTTATAACTAGGCAGCTTTGGAGGCAAAGATTATATCAGTTTTCAGTATACTGTGATTTCTGCACCAGTGGAATATTTAAATGGAGCCTAACATTAAGGAAGATAGTGATTCGTGGCAGAAGATTTAAAGACAAGTGATAGAGACGTAGTTGGGGTCATCACCTGAATAGTGTTCATGGGCATAAATAAAATAGAGAAGAGATCCTAATTTAGAAGAAGGAAACAGGACTGAATATTATGTGGAAGATATGAGGAAGATATACTAAAGGAGTTGAGATGAGTATCCAGGTGGGAGGTCAAAAATAAATAGTAAGAGAAAAGAGGAGAATATAATGTCTCTGAAATCAAAGAATAAGAGATAATCCAGATAGAAAAAAATAGAACAGTAAAGGGAGGAGAGTGACAACAAAAAAAAAGTATAATGGATTTGTGATTAGGAGGTACCTAATTATCATTAAGGGAAAAAATTAAGAAAACCATTGATAGCAGAATATCTATGAAAAAGGAGTCATGAATAAAGTTTGAGAAGAAGGAGGTTGTGGGAATAAAAATATTGGTGGAGGTATGAGCCTTGACTTAGAAAGATTTTTCTCTTTGATCCAAGAAGAAAAGAGGAAAAAATTTGTGATGAATCAGATAAATTTTGGGATATAGGGAAAAGAAGTTGAAGGAGCTCCCATAAGATGGCATTAATTTTTTTTTTTCCCCCAGTGATATAGGAGGTTAACATTTACCACTGGTACAGGAATGGGAGTGTGGTAGTTCAATGACAGAAGCAATGTCTCTGGTTGGGAAAAAAAGGGGAAGTTAATAATAATAAAGGACTATTGCTGAGTAGCAGTGAAGGTCCAAATGAATTCATTTGCCATAAATTTATAGAAGGATAAAAAACAAACTCCTTAGTTTGGCATTTGAAGCCCTTCACAATCTGGCTCCAGCCTACCTAATCAGGCTTATTGCTCATTACTCCTTTTCATGCACTCATTGTTCCAACCAATCTGGCCTACTTTCTGATCCTCAAAGCTGGCACTCTGTCTACTGCCTCCATGCCTAAGCACAAACTCCCAAATGCCAAGAAACTCCCTCTTCATTTCTGTCTCTTAGAATCTGTACCTTCCTTCAAGTTCCAGTTCATATGTTATGCCTTAAAATAAGCCTTTTTTTGATCTCTTAGTTATTAGTGCTTGCTATGGCTTCCTCAAGTTATATCTACTTATTTGCTTAAATTGAGTATCCTTCTAGTAGAATGTAAGCTCCATGAAAAAAGAGACTCTTGTATTGATGTGCTTCTAATGGCTAGAACAATGTTTTGCCAGTAATAAATCAATAAATAAAGTTGTGTGTGTGTGTGTGTGTGTGTGTGTGTGTGTGTGTGTATTACTTTAAAGTTTACAAAGCATTTTACACATGCCATACCATTTAATCTTTTTAATATCCTTGGGAAGTAGCTACTATGTTAACTTTTTAAAATAAGAAAATTAAGGGAAGTTAAATGACTTGTCCAGGATCATATAGCTAAGTAGCTTGACCAGTGAGTAAACTTTTATCAAGCACATATTATGTGCCAGCCTCTCTGCCAAGGGCTGGGGACACAGGGAGAAGAAAAAGTCAATCCCCCTTTTTTTGTGATTTCCTAAAGAATTTCACAATCTACTGGAAAAGACAATATATAACCAAGCATGTACAAACAAGGAAAATAGGGGAAAATCATAGAGAAAACTAGAATCAAAAGATTGGGAAGTGCTTCTTTTATAAGGTAACATTTTTAACTGCATTTATGGCCAGAGAAGGCAGGAGACAGAGAAGAGAGAAAATTTCAGGCATAGGAGAGAGGCTATGAAAAATGCCTGGATTTGGGAGATGGAATACCTAACTCAAGAAACAGTAAGAGACCAATGTCACTGCACTACAGTGTACATGGTGGGGTGAAAAATAAAAAAAAAGGGGGGGGGAGAAAGAAAACGGGTTTTGAACCCAAACAGAAGATTTTATAGGAGACACTGTCTGTCAGCTAGTCAAACAAACATTTATTTTAAACTTCTACTATATACCAGGCACTGTGCTAACCAGAGATAGCAAAAAAAGAGAAAAAGTTATTCATGCTTTCGAGGGATTTATAGCATAATGATGATGACATGAAAATAACTATATGCAAACAAGCATAAATAGTATATAATCAAGTGAGGGAAGGCACTAGAATTAAAAAGGATAAAGAAAGACGTTTTGTGGGATTTTAAGAGGGGTTGGAGGGAAGCCAAGGAAGTCAGGATGTTCAAATGAGGAGAGAGTACATTTGAGCATGGAAGGCAGTCATTGGAGTTTATTGAGGTGGTGGTGATATGGTCAGGCCTGCACGTTAGAAAAATCATTTTGACAGCTGAATGAAGGATGGACTGCCATGAAGAAAGGTCAGGTCCTGAAGTACCCATTTCTTCTTGACTCCATGTCTATCCCTCTATCCACTGCTTCTACATAATTGATACCTTGTAATTTCTTAATAAAATATAAAATAAAATATTGTCTCAGTTTCTCTAATTTTTGTACATGGTTACCATTTAAGGGAAGAACTAAAGAAATAAGAGTATTGAGATTTCCATCATATGTTTAAATACCAAAAAGTTGGAGATTGTGAAGGATCCTTTTTTTTCCCAGGAATTTTAGAATGGTGAATGATAAATCAATATGCTGGTGGTAGACCAAACTTGATGCTAAGTCAAATAAAGCCAGAGTGTATGAGATAGGTTTCAAAATTTAAGGAGAGTTGAAGACTTGAAGGATGTGAAGATAATGGAGAAAAGTGAGTTTTTAAGGTGAGAGAAGAGAGCAGGAAAGGTGTAAGTATAGGAAATTATTCAAAATGTACAACTTTGAGCTTTGCTAAGAAATGAATAAAAGTAGGTGTTTGGTCCATTAAATTTGCAAAATAGTTTAGAATTCTCATTCATTAATATTTGTTTCATGACATAAATGTTCATTTCTTTAGCATCCATATTCTCATTCTGAGGCTTTGTGGTCACACTTCATAGAAAATTAAAAAAAAAAATAACATATATATCTATATATTTATATGACAAATATTACATATAGATAAATATACATACATAATTGCTGGTTGCTCAAATGGCAGTGAAAACATGAAAAAATATATATACATATACATGCATATGTACATATAATTCAAATTACTGGTCATTAAAATGTCAATGAAAATACACATATTATAATATATACATATATATTTAAATTATTTTATTTTAACTTATGAAATAAAACAAGCATTTCCATAACAAAATAAAAAAAAATTAAAGATAATTACACATGAAACTACAAATTTTGTACAACTTTCTATTCATTTTAAATATATAGTAATCTTTGAACTTTTTCTTCCTCCACTTTTTTTTATCTTCCCTCCCCTCCCTTAGAGATGATTACCATTAGACACAATTGTGTGTGTGTGTGTGTGTGTGTGTGTGTGTGTGTGTGATTCTATACTTTTGCTTATCAGAATATAGGTCCTTTTTCATTAATTTGGCTAACTTAAAATAGTCAAAATGATTTATTTACTAAAAGGTGTTCTTCACACAATATTGCTGTTGCTGTGAACAATATTCCCTCGATTCTGCTCATTTCACTTTTCATTATTTTATGCAAATCTGTCTTTTTTTCCCTTTAAAATAAAAAATCATACCATTTAAAAAAATAACAAAATAGTATTCCATCACAATCATATACCACAAATTGTTCAGCTATTCCCCAAATGATGGTCATCTATGTAATTTCTAGTTCTTTGTTATCACAAATAGAACTACTATAATATTTATATTATAATATATAATAAATATAATATATAATGTAATGTAATATAACATAGTATAATATAATATAATGTAATACTCTTTTAGAACATGTAATTTCTTTTCCTTCTCCCCCAATCATCTTTGGAAATAGAACTAGTATCAGTACTAGAGGGTGAGTCAAAGGGTAATAGACAGGTTTAATAACACTTTGGGCATAAAAAGGTTGTTTTAATTACCATTTTTACAACATGTTTTAGAATATTTTTTCATGTGACTATACTCTGTTTTGTTTTCTTCATCAGAAAACTGTTTCTATCCTTTAAGCATTTATCATATAAAAAATGACATATTCCTATTGATTTAACAAAGCTATTTATGTATTTTAAATATGAAATGTTTTTGGTTTCATTTATTTAGTTTTAATACATGTTGCTTTATGAATCATATTGGGAAAGAAAAATCAGAACAAAAGGGAAAAACCATGGGAGAGGAAAAAAAAAACAGAAAAAAAGTGAACATACTTAATTGTTGATTTACATTCATAGTTCTTTTTTCTAGATGCAGATGACACTTTCTATTTTACATTCATAGTTCTTTTTTCTGAATGCAGATGGCATTTTCTATCTAAAGTCTATTGGAACTGCTTTGAATCAGTGAACCACTGAGAAGAATCAAGTCTTTCCTAGTTGAACATCTCGCATTCTTGCTGTTATCATGTACCATGTATTTCTGGTTCTGTTTGTTTCACTCAGCATCAGTTCATGTAAATCTTTCCAGGTCTTTCTAAAATCAGATTGTACATCATTTTTTATAGAATCACATTTCATCACCTACATATACTACAGCTTATTCCATCATTCCCCAATTGATAGGCATCTCCTCATTGTCCAATTCTTGGCTCCCATAAAAAGTGCTGCTACAAACATTTTTTGCACATGTAGGTCCTTTTCCCTTCTTCATGATCTTCTAGAGATATAGATCCAGTAATGGAATTGCTGGATCCAAAGTTATCACAGTTTGATAGTCCTTTGGATATAATATCCGGGCTAGCTCTCTGGTGGGCCTTGGGACCAGCCCAAGGCCTTGGGTTTAGTGGGGGAGTGAAATGAAGGAGGCAGGAGGGCCATGTGGCTGATCAAAGATGGAGTCTGGACTCTGGAGTCCGAAGCCTGAAGTCTTCTCTGTGGCTGAGATCGCCAAGCCAAGAGAGCTCTCTGTCTCTGGGACTCCCTAAAATACCCCTTAAATAACTATTGACTTAGTAATAAATTTTATTTCACTAGTTCCTTGATTTTTTGTTTTTTCTAATTTTTTTTTAATTCAGGAAATTTTTGAGGGGATAAGTTAGTTTGAAGGAACATTGAATATAAAAATTAGTTTAGGCAACATTATTATTTTTATTATATTGGTCCTGCATGCCTATAAACAATGAATATTTCTCCAGTTGTGGTGTTTTTCTTCTTTAAAATACAATGGTTCTCTCTGGGAGCAGGTTTCTTGGGGAAGTTTTCTGGAGACAGCCTTAAGTTTCAGTTAAAAGTAATAATTACTCCAAATGCAGCCAGGTGTTAAAATTTCAAATGTTTATTTTCTCCTTCTTTGGGCCTAGGTAGTTTTCTTAGAGGCCTCTCTCTCTCTCCTTGGTTCTAAGAGCTTTTGCAGCTTTGTCCTTTGCTTCTGCCTCTGCTTCCTTCAGCCTCTAGCCAGCACAGAAGTGGAAAATGGAATGAATCTGACTCCTCTAGCTCAACTCCAAATGTCTCTAGCCAGCACCAAGGTGAAAGTTGGAATGAATCTGTCTTGCCTCTGAGAGAGGGCTTCTCTCTGAACTGACTTGACATTCCCCTTTCAATCTTTTCAGCTGAACTAACTCTGGCTGGCTCACTGAAGCTCTATTTATGCTTCTTCTCTGAGAGTGGGATTGCAGGATCCGAGAGTGGGATTATGGGTTTCCTCCCAGAGTGCTCTTTGGCCCTAAGAGCTTCTTGCTTATATGAGCTCTCTAAAGGGGTGAATACAAGCATTATTGTCTATCGATTCTACTTAGTACCTTGTTTCTTCTGGCCCATAACATCTCCTTATAAGATCAGATCAATCATACTGAACCATGCTAAATTAGGTAATTATTGTCTCTATCAACTCTAATGACTTAACACTTTGTAAGGATTCCAACATCCAGTTATTAAAATCTGATTTTATTTCTATAGAAAAGCTTTTTAAAAAAATTTTTATGTAATTCCTTGGCTTATTTCAGCAGATGTTACTCCCAGGTATTTTATACTGTTTGTAATTGTTTTAAATGGGGTAACTCTTACTATGTTTTCTTTCAGGATTTCATTTATGATATATAGGAATACTGATGATTTATATGGTTTTACATTATATCTCGCTATTTTGCTAAAATTAATTATTGCAACTATCTTTTTAGTTAAATATTTGAATCTTCCATATTTATCATTACATCTTGTACAAAATGACAAAAAAGCTTTATTATCTTATTCCTTTTTCTTATTTTTTTCTCTTTTTATTATGCTTAAAATTCCTAATATAATATTGAATAACATTGGTGACAGTGGGAATCCTTGTTTTACACTTGATCTTACTTTTACACTTGAAAGCTCCTGGCTTATCCCCATTATAAATAATGCTTGCTGATGGTTTTAGATAAATGCCTTTTAATAGGAAAAATCCATTTGCACTTCTGTTTTAAAGTGTTTTTAATCCAAATGAATGTTGTACTTTACTAAATTGTTTTATTTATTTCTTTATATAATCATACCATTTTAACTTCTATTATTGGTTTCATTAATTAGGTTAATATCATAGATGTTAAATTTAAATTTTATATATATATATATATAAAATGCCAGAATTTCAGAATCAGGTGGTTTCTCAGAGGTTATCTAATTGAACTCTTAAATGAATAAGATTCTATTTTATACCATCAGAAAGTTTTTCCTAAATTCAGCCCTTAATCTTCTTCTTTGTAATTTGCACCTATTCCTATTAGTTTTGCCATCTAGTGCCAAGTAGAGCAAGCTTCATTGTTCTGCACAAATTGCTCTTCAAGTAATTGATGATAGCTATCAGCTATTTAAGTTTTCTTTTGTTTAAATTAAAACATTCCCATTTCCCTAACTGAACCTCCTTGACATGAACTCAAAACCCCTTTCCATTTTTATTGCCCTTATTTTTATACTCACCAGGTAGTGAATGTCCTTCCTAAAATTAACATTCTGCAATTCTCCAGATGAGATCTGACAGAGACAACATATGGTAGAGCTATTATGTCTGCTAACCTCAATGCCCTGACTCTCCTGACACAATCTAAGTCTGCATTAGCTTTCTTAACTACCATCTCATGTAATGGACACAAAGTAGACACTGAAGTTTATTAAAATACTAGATTTTCTTAAGAACTAATTCTATCCCTAATCTCATACCAGTAAAAATTATATTGAGTTCAAATATAATAGTTTATATTTATGTTTATATAAATACAAATATATATTTTATCTTTTAAAAAATCTTATTTGATTTAGATCAATATTCTAGTTAATCATGATCCTTTAAAATTCTAATGTTATCATCTTTTTATAACCTGTTCTTCCCAAAGTTTTGTCATCTGATAGTTTAATAAGCATAATATTGTTGTATACATTTTCATATTTTTAATAGCTTTTTATTTACAAGTTATATGCATGGGTAATTTTACAGCATTGACAATTGCCAAACCTTTTGTTCCAATTTTTCCCCTCCTTCCCCCCACCTCCTCCCCTAGATGGTAGGATGAGCAGTAGATGTTAAATATATTAAAGTATAAATTAGATACACAATAAGTACATATGACCAAACCATTATTTTGCTGGACAAAAAGAATCGGACTTTGAAATATTGTACATTAGCCTGTGAAGGAAATCCAAAATGCAGGCAGTCAAAAAATAGGATTGGGAATTCAATATAATAGTTCTTAGTCATCTCCCAGAGTTCTTTCGCTGGGTTCTTTCGCTGAGTTCTTTCGCTGGTTCAGTTCTTTACTGCTCCACTGGAATTGATTTAGTTCATCTCATTGCTGAAGATGGTCAAGTCCATCAGAATTGATCATCATATAGTATTGTTGTTGAAGTATATAAGGATCTCCTGGCCCTGCCCGTTTCATTCAGCATCAGTTCATGTAAGTCTCTCCAGGCCTTTCTGAAATCATCCTGTTGGTCATTTCTTACCGAATAATAATATTCCATAATATTCAAACACCACAATTTATTCAGCCATTCTCCAATTGATGGGCATCCACTCAATTTCCAGTTTCTGACTACTGTTGTATATATTTTCAAAGTCATTAATTAGAATGTAGAGTAGCAAAGGGGTAAACAGATTTCTGGAAAATTCTACTAGAAGCCTTCTACTATGTCAATATAGTCATATTAATGAATACCAATCCTATCCCTCACCTTTAAATTCTTTGAATTTATATATTTTGCACATAAATCAATTAATAAGCAATATTAAGTGCCTATTATGAATCAGGTATCATGCTATATAGTGTCTTAGCATGTATTACCTTCCCCCCTCCTAGAGATACATGAAACATAATAATATTTTTTTTAAATCAAGAAGTATTTTTAAAAAGAGGATTAAATATTAAGTAAATTAATTTATAGGCTAATAGGTTTTTTCAGTGTTCTAAACCTATAGTCTCATTTTTAAAAAGACATGGAAAAATATGGTTTCTTATTTCTTCCTTGGGGCTATGTTTGATTATTATAATTTCAAAACATTTGATTTAATTTCTTTTTTGGTTCTTTTTATTCTTTCTTCCATTTACATTATTAGTCATCTTGTACATTATGTTTCTGGTTCTGCTTATTTCATTTAATATTAGTTTATATGTCATCCCATGCTTCTCTAGCTTTATCTTATTCATCATCTTTTATAACAAAGTAGTAGTTCATTAAATTTTCTTATTCCTACTAAATTATACTATTATCTAATTCATGTCTTCCATCTTTTCCACAGACATAATAATGATAGTAATAATAATGTATTTAAAAGATACTTTAAAGTATGTATAAGACTTTTTAAAATGAACTGATTTGATCCCCACATCAACTAGGAAAATGCTGCTATTATTCCCATTGACAAATTATGAAATAGAAAATAAAATTTTTAAATGAACTAATAAGTAAAACTAGTACATAAGCTTTTTTCTTAATCAAATAGAATACTCTTTGGTCGATATGATCTTTTGGAAAAGAGAAAATCAAATTATCAGCATCAAAAAAGGAAAAAAAGATGGATTAATAAACAATGAAAATAAAATAAAAGACAATTATTAGGAGCTGTTTTGCCCAACTCTATATCTACAAACAAATAATATGTAAAATGGCATTCTAAATAAAATGGATAAATGGGTGAACAATTATTTTTTGTTGATTCATTATTATCATTTATATTTATTAAAATATATATATTGCCTTGAAAGAACCCAACAAACCCCCCTCTCCCAAGAAAAAAATTTCCAGAATTAGATGTTTTTATGGTAAATTCTACTAAATACTTGAAGAGCAATTAAGTCCAATACTACATAAAATGTTTGAAAAATTAGTTATAGAAGTAGTCCTACCAAATTCCTTCTGTGACGCCCACAGAATCTTCATAAATAAATGAAAGAACATCAAAACAGGGAAAGCAAATTATTGTACAATTTCCCTAATGATTATCATTTAAAAAAATGAGTAAAGTACATGCAACGAAGTTATAGCAATATATCTCCCAGATTATGTACTACGACTACATTAGATTCATATCAGTAATGCTAGGCTAGTTCACTATTAGGACAACTAAAAGCATACATGACCACATTAAGAACAAACAACCAACCAAAAAAAAAAAGTAATTCAGTAGATGCAGAAATAAATCTTGGACTAATACAATACTCATTCCTGCTTAAAACATTGGAAATCATAGGAATAAATAGAACTTTCCTTAAAATGCAAAGTAGTGTCTAGCTAAAACCAAGAGCAAGCATTATCTGTAATGAAAATAATCTAGAAGCCTTTCAAATAAGATCAGAGATGAAACAAATATTTCCATTATCACAATTACTGTTCAGTAGTTTACTAGAATTGCTAGTATGTCAGTAAACAAATTAAAGGAACGAATAAAAGCAAAAAAGAAACAAAACTATCACTTTTAAAAGCTGATATCATGGTTCATTCAAGGAATACTGGAGTATCAACAAAGATATTTGAAATAAGAAACATAGGCTAAGTAGTAATAGCTAAAATAAATGAACAATATTGTCAGCATTTCTGTATTTTGTTAATAAAACTCAACCAGAAGGGGTAGATTTAGTCTATTTAAATTAACTAGAGACAATAAAGTATTTGGGAATCTACCTGCCAAGACACAAAAACTATGTGAACAAAATTAATAAACATACTTTACACAAAAGAAGACAGATGTAAGTAACTGGAGAAATATTCATTGATATGGGTAGGTCTGAGTCAATGTAATACAAATGCTTATACTACATAAACTAATTTACCTCTCCCCCCCCCTTTTTTTTTTCTTTTTGGCATTCTATCTACTAAGAATTACTTTGTAAAGCTAGGGAAAAATAACAAACTATCTACAAAAATAAAAGATAAAAAAAAATGAATAAAATCAATGAAAAAAAAAAGGGGTCTTAGTAGTACTAGATTTTAAACCATGTTACAAAGCTATAATTATCAAAACAATTTAGTACTAGGAAAAATAAATGGGTTGATCATGGACACAGATCATCTGCACAGTATATGAAGCAAATAAGCATGGTAACCTAGTATTTGAAATCCCAAAGTCCCAGTTATTAAGTTATCTCTTTCTTTTTCACCTCATCAGAATTGTTTTCTTTGTATCTTCAGAATTTTATTCATGAGAGCTTTAATAACATGTGGAAGAATTGTTACAAAACAAAATGTCCACAATATAGTACAAATGGAACAAGAGATGAGATGGTCATGGATGAAGTGAAAGTGATGAGACTAATTGTTGCATTGGGTTTTCTAAAATCTCTAAAGACTGATGGGAAGACCTGAAAATTTAATAGCTTTTCAATTGAAGATTCAAAAGAGAACATATTTAAGAGTTAAACAGAATGAAAAGTCACATGGAATACTCATTATCAATAATGAGAAAATGGTATTTAAATGTGAAAGTAATATTTTGAAAAGTATGGTCTTTTGTCTGTATTAATTAAATGATCCAGAGACTTTTTTATTTAAGAAATTTCCCATCTGATGAGTTTTTGAGACCAAATAAGAATAACTAGAGCTACTTTTGCTGAGTTCCATAGTTCTTCCCATAGGAAACTAGAAGGAGAATATCCCCCATGGAGAAGTTGTTATTATGAAATTCATTGCCTACTTTTATAGACATTCAAGTGTAACACTAAATCTCATCACTTGAATTTACATCTTGTAGCTGAAATTATTATATTTCCCAGTAATGGGCACAATCTGGTTTCATGCATTTTAACTAAGCATTTTATATTTTCTACTCTAAGGAATTTTTAAATCAAGAAACATACATTTTTATTTAAGGAAAAACACCAACCAAGATCTGTAATTCTAAATAGTATACAAATTGGGTGGAAAGAATTAGTAAACAAAATTTAGAATTAAAAACTTTTTAATGTCTTGAAAGATTCATCATGGCTTAGAGTATGTCTTAAAGTTAAGATGATATTGATTTTAATCTTTCTTTCAAACTTTACAAGTTGTGGGGCTATGAACAAATCACTTAAATTCTGTGACCAGAAACAATTGTTTAAATTTTATTTGTCATAGATAGCTGGTATTTCCCAGCTGCACTGAGTTCATTCCTCTCTCATGCTTATGTTCCAGGAAGTTCTATTGAGTTTCAAATTGATAAGTCTAAGCAATCTTATCTGGCCACTCCTTTTACATCCTAGTTTTCTCTGGGGATGTTCTCATTAAAAACAAAATACCTTTGCGTTAATGAGGTATTATTATCTAATGGTGACTGAGCTAAAAGCCAAGACTAGGAGAATTTTTTTGCTGTGTTTATACTTAAATCTGTATTTAAAATTTTTTTCCTTTACCTTTCTTATTTAATTTTCAAAATCTTTTTTGAGCCCTTTCATGATCTAAGACCCATTCATGTTTTTCTTGGAAACTTTGGATATAGGAACTTTGACTTATTTTCTGAGTGTGTTTTGATCTTCCTAGTCAACATAGTAACTTATGATCAGATTTTTTTCCTGTTTCTTACTCATTTCTTAACCTACTTCTTGACTTTCAACTCTGTTCAAGTGGAGCCCTACTTTCAGGATGAAGGGTACACAGTCCCAAGCTTCAGGATTTTTTGTGTAGATGTCTTCAGAGATATTTCTAGGAACAAGTAAGTTTCAGTTCTTCCAAAATGACATGATCTAAGGAGAGGTGTTTACTACTCTCCTGGTCTGTGCTCTGCTCTATAAGTGACCATAATAATTATTTTCTGCCCTGAAACTGTGACAAGAGTCCATGTTCTACTGCTGTCAACAGTTCTCTGATGTGCTAATGTTCCTTTGTATCATCGGACTGCCACCTAGGACTTTTATCCAGATTCTGAGTATAAGCAAAAAATTCTGAGTCTTGACCTCAGTGCCAGCAAAAAAGACCCTTGTAATCTCCTTCTGAAGAGTTCTTCTATATCCTTACCATTTGTGGGCCAAGAGTTCTGGAAGCAGTTGTTGCCTCTGTTTATTCAATGATTCCCAATATTTATTCCTAATTTGCTGGGACGTAGTCTGTGCTGCTGCATCCTGCACTGGACTAAACTCCACTTTTATCCTGGTAATTCACACATTTCCTTTGTATTTAGCTGGAAAATTAATTCACCCTGTCTTTTACTAGTTCTGCCACTCCAGGAACTATTCTCTGACATTATTTAAAGGGGGTTCTGGGAGTTTTAGGGAGAGTTCTGGTGAGTCACTGCTTTTTTCTCTGCCATCTTGGCTCTGACTCCCCAGTAACATACAGTATTAATGATTTGCAGGGGGCAGTGAAAGGTTGTATGATTTACTCATGGTCACATATTCACAATTTATTAGAGGCATGATTTGAGACTCTTTCTGTGTCCTACATTAGTTCTCACTCCACTAGTCCATTACTGATACTTAAAAGCTTTTCCTGTAAAATGTTTCTGTAGATTTGAAGGCATTAAACCATTTCCATAATTAAATTTCTCTCTTCATGTGAGGAATACAATATATGCATTATTTTAAAATTTTTATTATGTTAAGTAATAGGAAAAACAGTTTATCTTATCAAGTTAATAACATGATCTTTCCATATCTTGTTAAATTCTATGCAATATGTGTAAAAGTGAAGGATTTGGAAAATATACTACAGGACTGATGTTTCAAAGAACAGAGAATAACAACAAGAACAACTATAAAGTAAATATTTATATATAATGTTTACAAAATATTTTATATATTATTTCTATCATTTCTTCACAAGAACTTTACAAAACAGGAAGATCATCATACCCACATTTTTAATGTTTATGATATGGTTCTTCTATTTTACAGAGAGACATAATCGTGCATGCAATTAATGTGTGGGAAAAGATAGACTGGTCAAGGAGAATGTAGGAGATTAAAATCAAACAGGTGTATTATAAATATAAGAGACTAGCAGCTTATCAATGTAGAAAATTATAGCATGTCTGAGTTTTAATTATTGTGAGCAGTTCCATTCTCTACATACACCTCAAGAAATGTCTAACAGAACTGGAAAAGATCCAGAGAAGAATAACTAAAAGAATCAAGTTGATGGATGAGTTTCTATATGAGGCAAGACTAAAAAAATTAGGACTCTTCAGTCTGGAAGAAACAAAAGTTGAAAGAAGATGAGATCAAACTTTATGGAATCAGGTGACAAACATAATTTCTTCTGAGAAGCACTAGAACTTGAAATAGGTAACTTTAGGACAAAGTACTTCTTTACATGATGAATAGCAATGGTTTTTCCTCTAAGAATATTTTTGAAATATTTATATGATGAATTTAAATTCCCCTTTCTAAATGTCCATTTATGTATCTGATTTCTTAACCTTAACTTTATCAGTCCCCACCCCCAATCTAAAGTTGTGTTTATAATTTTTTAAAAAATCTTCATATTTCTATTGGGTCAGAATATAATTATCTATAGTTTTATGAAAAGCTATAGCTGCCAATAATAAATTCCATTGTTAGAAAACTTACACGTTTAATGGTTACTGATTTCATGCACAAAACTCGTGGGCAACATGCAAAGGATATCCTCATTACAAGCTTTTTCAGATGTGCTCTTTAAGCATCATAAAAATCTTCCAAATCATGTAAATACCACATATTCCTTTTATGGTTTTACCAATTAAAGAAAGCACATCTGAGACATGATGGGGTCCATTTGGGAAATGAAGTGGGTGCTATAGTTGGAAAATAGTTTGCAGAGACCAAACCCAGGTCTGTTAGTTCTCGTTTATGGTCTTACCAATGAGTAGGCTATATTCCTTTCATTCAAAGATTAGACTTGGAATGTAAGATAAACTGTATAAGAGTGTATTTGAATTGCACCCTTCATTCTTCTACTCCACAACTGTTCTGTATGCTTTAAAAAATACTCTGAAAAGAATATATATTAGATATGCATGTGCGTGTATGTATTATATATATATACATATATATATATCATATATAAAATCTCTTTTAGGAATCTAAGAGCTCTTATCAGTTTTTAGGTGAAATGATAACAATATAAATCCTAAATATCTGAGAAAACATTGTTGTTCCATGTTAATCTAAGAGATTTAAAGAGTTGAGATGAGTTCCTTAGGGACTTAGTTTCTGACTTCTTAATACTTTTTAAGGATTGGTGCATACCAGATCTTTCTAGTAGTAGAAAGTTATATTCATTTGGTGAGAATAGATGATTCAAATACTGTTCCTTAGAAGAATCTCATGTTTTTAAAAGAGAAAAAGGATCTGCTTCTAACAGTACATTCATTTTGACCCATCTGAACTCACAACATTGATTAAAAGCTTTCCTCAGACATTTTCTAGCTGCATGACTATGAGTAAAACATTTAAGTTAACTCAGTTGAATTTTCCTCATCTGTATAATGAGAATCATTGCACGTACCTCATGAGATCATTGTAAGGATGAAATGAAATAATTTGTGTAAGATACCTTTTAAACCTTTAAATATCATGTAAATATCAATTATTATTATAATGATTATTGCCATTAAGAGCATAAAAATTTTTGCTATTATTATAATTATCATCATTATATTATATTAATAATATTATTATTGATATTAAACCAATATAATATATAATAAATATAAAAATAAAATTAATATCAAAGAACATTATTATTTATTATCACCATCATCCCCACCTGATTTTCCTGATGATTTGATTATTTCTTTCAATGTTAGAGCTTAAGTGATTTTCTCAGATTACAAACTCAATATATCATAGAGGGATATGAGCCCTAGTTGACTTCTTCCCCAGCCTGTCATCTGCAAAAGCAATAATTTAGAATAAGTAACTTCCATGTGAAGTCAGATTCCTTCTCTTCTTTGTGCTCTAACCCACACATGTGCAATAGGAAGAGAAAGCAGCAAAAATTGAAAGGAGCTAAGGACACTTATACTCCCCAATTAGTCCTGATTCCTCAATTGTCAAGGTCCTCCCAGATTCCAAATGCTCACTGCCTGAGGGATGCTGATCAGAACAAATCCCTATCCTTTCTAGAGACAGTTCTTTAACCCCCTCTCCTTTTGATAGGGGACTAACCATCTTTCCTTGCTTTTACTCCTTATGATCCTTTGAACTTTGACAACTGTACCACTATTTTTCCTGAATAAGTGCTGTCTGGTCTTTCTAACTGCTATGAACTGAACATAAAAATCAATCCTCCTCTGTGATTAGGATATTAACTTCTTCAGGGCAGAGATTGTCTTGATTTTCTTTTTTGCATTCACAGTATATATATATATATATATATATATGACAATGTTTACATGGCACATGATAAGTGCTTAATAAATGTTTTTCTTTTCAATTCCATTTCATTCTAGACTCCAAAATAGCTTTCTAGTTATCATGCCATTCTACCTATTGTCTAAAATGGAAAACTTTTGTTTTCCTAACTCCTCCTCCATCAAACTTTTCTTTTTATGTTAAAGGCACTACTATTTTTCAAGTCATACATATTCACAACTTGGGGACATCCTTGACTCTTCTCATTTTTTTAAATACAATATAGTAGGTCAACTGTCAGTTTTCATTGATTTTACTTCCTCAAAAACTCTGGCACCTGTTTCTCTTTTTTCCATTCAAATTACCATGATGCTAAAAATGCTAGTTGACATCATGACCAACTCATACCTAGATTATTTCCATAACATCTTCATTGTCTTTCTGCTTCTGGTGTTTCTTCTCAAAAGTCCTTTGAAAATATTTTTTTCCTGGGGCACAGTTTTGACTGTACTATTTTCCTGCTTTAAATATATATATGTATATACACACACACACACACACACACATACACACACATACATGCATATACATATATACATATATGTATATGTCTTTAATACACATACATAATATGTACACATAATTATATACATATGTTATATTTATAAATATATGTATATATTTACAAATTAAATAGAATAGAATAGAATATTAATGCCTCAGATTTTAAGGATCCTCCATAATCTGCTTATAGTGGACTTTCAAACAAATTGTATTATTCTTATTCTAATACTCTATATTTTATCCAAACTAGAATGTTAGTTGTTTCCCAAACTTGGAATCCCTTTTGCTACCTTCATCACTATGTTAGATTTGAATCTAATGCATATTTTTAAATGACCCAAATACACTGTATTTTTGTTCTTAAAAGTATAGATAAGAAATGGCTTGTGGTTAAGAACTTGATTCAAAAGCTATGTAACAATGACTTGGAGAGTTGAGATCCCATCCCTGTGAAAGGAAAGATCATTCTTTCCTGTATTGCTTCCCAACTTGTATTATATTCCCATGCCTTCAACAGAGGGGCACAAAGAAACTTAAGGACAGGGCCAATTATAGGCGTTTATGATCAGTAGATTAGATCTGTGACATGCTAACTTTAACATATATATTTTCAAAGAGTACAATCAGAAATTGGTGCCAATCACACCCAGCTGAAGTAAGACAAAGGGTAGAGATAAGCACCAATAGTTCTGCTTGTATGCTTATCTCTTGGTATTCTAACTGCCCTTCAGGTATACCAGATTATTTTTATTCATATTTCTCCCCACTTGTCTATGAAAAGGTCCCTTCTTTTGGTCCCTGGGGAAAGTTTCAGCATAAAGAAGGATAATACAGATTCTAGTGCTTTTGGTTACCTCAGTCAGTTACTCTTCTATAGGAGAGTTGGGAGGGAAGAAGTTCAGTGTATAGAATTTACTATCTCCCTCTTTTCTCCTTATCCTCTTTTCTCTCCTATTCTGGGGGCACTAACAACTCCTGTTACATGGTAGGGAAACTACCCTCTGGTCCTATCTGCTATTTGTTTCCTCCTTACTCAATCTGGGGAAAATATAATATTTTTGTTAGACATTTGTTTTATAAACTTTTTTATTTGCTACCTAAAATACATTCCTTCTCTGGGCCAAAGGCGTATTAGGAGATCATTGCAGGTACATTTTTCCCTCATAGAGCTGTTGTTAAAGATTTATCAACCCACCACTATCTCCACTTCATCACTTTAGAATTCTCACTTTCTTCAATATTCCAACACAAGTATGAGCACCTCCAGTCAGGCTTTCCTAATCTCCTTAGCTAGTTAATATTCTTTCCCTCAAATTGCTCATTTCCTTCCATGTTGTAAATAGTAAAATGTGAATATTTGAAAGCAGTGATTGGTATTGTTCATGATTTCTATCCCTTAGTACAAAGTCTTTTACTTAGTGGATCTTTGATGTTGAATATAATCATCAGGTGAGAATATAATGATAAGGAGAAACTTATTTTTTCAAATGAGACCAATTTCTTTATTTCAATAAATAAAACATTTCAGGTAAATTTTTTAAAAATGCTTTTATTTATAGTATAAGGGAATTTGTGTGCTTTTTGACCTTGGGAATGCCAGTGATTTTTTTCCCCTTATATTTTCTGACTTCAATACACAGGATGTCCCCAAAATTTCAGTCTGAGTAAAAACTACACTGAGATTCTTGGAACATTTTATATAATTTAGTGCTCTGTATCTCACCACAATAAATATTCATTACATATTTGTTGGATAAGTTCATAAACACACTAAATGGTCTCTTGTACTATCTGTACACATCATGAAGCAGGTAGAGAGTCCTCATTTAGACCTTAGATATTCCTACTTTAAAATACAGTACCAAAAGAAATGTGCTTTTATTGCTTCTATATGGTAAGAATGAAGTGAGGGGCAGTTAGGTAGTAGAGAACCAGCCCTGAAGTCAGGAGGACCTGAGTTCAAATGTGGCCTCAGACACTTAACACTTCCTAGCTGTATGACCCTGGGCAAGTCACTTAATCCCAATTGCCTCAGGAAAAAAAAAATGAAGTGTGCTGGAACCAAGTCTAATAAGTTTTCCAAAGTCAAATTATGAGTGTAAGCATTTACATTTTGGAAATGTGTAGATACAACAAATCAGAGCTTGTTTATTGCTTTCTTGATTGTTTATTCTTTTTTAAAAACAATAAAGAAAACAGTAATACTGTTATTAACTTAAAATATTTCCTGTGGACATTTTCACCCCAAAAAGCCTGGAGACAAATATTTGTTCTAGGTGGAACTTGAGGGATGAAGAGATTGAGGGAAGGGTAGACAGTAATTCAAGGATGAGTTGGAGAGTAGAGTTCATTTGGAGTCTCCTCAGCCTTGTCTCCTTTTCCTCTTTTTCCTGTTACCAGGTATGGAGTTTATAGGTCATGAATGAGAGATATATACCTGTCACCACTAAGTGAAACTAGGTGGAACAGAGATATTAGAAATCACTTTAAAAAGAGATTAGTATATACATAAATGTCTAAGAACATCAGATTTCCTTGATATTCAGCATCTGTCCCTCATTTTTATGGTAAAATACTTCCCCAATCCATTATATCCACAATACGTATAATACCGCATTATACCTCTTAGCAAGCTCTCCCTATCAGGATCTGATGCTACCTAGGGCTAACATGAACCAAATGCCTTTCTGAGAAAAATGAGCCTGAAGTCTAAAAAAAATTGCTAAAGAGTCTAGATGACCTAGGTTTAAAATAGGCTTCTGAAACAAATTTTGTGGCCCTATGTACTTTTTCAGTATTCCAGACTATACTGTATAAATTCAGATTAGGCATTGTTCTGCATGAGTAGAGTCAGTTCCATCATACATAATTCCCTATGCTAAAGAAATGACTCTAAACTATCTTTACGTACAAATAAGAGCTGTTTGGAGTGTTCTCTGGTTGCTAATGGATTTGCTCTTAATTTAATGTTTTACCTTGTCTCAGATTTTTTAATCCCATCATCTTTTATAGTTTAACATCTTTATGAGTATCAATATTTATTCCTTTCAATCAGGTAATCAGCATTTGTTTCATCATTACCTTTTCAGTCATAATCCTATATACTAGAGATACAAGTAAAAAGAATGAATTTATATTCTAAAGGGAGACACTTGCATATAATATGTGCATACATAAATATATATACAGAAAGAAAATAAACATGAAATTAGTGACTAGAAATACATATAAAATATGTAAATATAAGATAGTTTGGTTGGCAGAACCATAACAATTTTAGTGATCTGAAAAGTCTTTATGCAGAATATGTTTGAGTTGTATCTTAGGGGGGGAGAAAGTGATTCCAAGATGTGAAGAAAAGGAAAGAGTACATTACAGGTATATGAAACCAATATCACAAAAGTGAAGGAGATGAAGTGTTTTGTGTAAAGAATACAGAAAAAAGTCAGTTTGACTGAATCACAGATTGAGAAAAAGTAAGAAATATCCAACAAATACAATGCTACCAGTTGTGAACAGTTTCAAATGCTAAGCAGAGGAATTTATATTTTATCCCTGAGGCAATGAGAAGGCACTGAATTTCATTGAATAGAAGAGTGCCATGATCAGATTTGTACTTAATGAAAATTAATTTGGCAACACTGTAGAGTAGATTTGATGGTGAATGGCTTGAGGATAGGGTACTAATGAGGAGTGTGTTAGAGTAATGTGAGAGGTGATAAGGAATACAGGAGATTTTATGGCCATAGAAATAAGGGCTGATTATTTATGGAATGAGAGAAATTAAAAACAAACAGACAAACAAACAAACAAGAGTGATCCCTTGCATTATTCAAGGTTAAACACCTGGGAAATTTGGAAAAATAGTATTTGTTTAAAATGAGGAGTGTTTTCAGGGAAAGATAATTCAGTTAAAGACATATTAAGTTTGGGATGTCTCTATAGACAGTTTGAAATAGTAGGCAATTAGAGATGTGAGACAAACCTGGAAAGAAACTATGGCTGAAAGTATGCACATTTGCATAGAAATGTGAGTTAAGTTCTTGGAAGCAGAAAGGATAAAGTAGAGGGAGAAGAGACTGCATTTTGGAGAATCCTGAGAGGAGACATGATATGACATATCGTAAAGAAGATTGAAAAGGAATATTGTGATAGGAATATTGTGATAGTGATGAGAGATAGAGAAGTCTCTTAAAAACCCATAGATAAGAAAATATCAGGGAGCAGAGTTTGATCATGATTGTCAAATATAATACATTGGTGGAGAAGGATAAGGATTGATAAAAGAGCCATCAGATTTGGTGATTAAGAGTTCACTGGTACCTTTAGAAAGAGCAGTTTCAATTGAGTAATTAAGTTGGAAGCCTGGTTACAAATGGAGAAGGAATTGGCTTCAGGTAGAAAAGATGGAGGCAGAATATAGACACATTTTTCATGGGTTTTGTTTGAATTAATAGAGGAGAGGTATAGGACAAGTGTTCCAAAAGATTGTGGGATCTAATTTTGTTCTTGGGGGCAGTAAATAGAGAGATTGAAGCTTCAAGAGAGGGGGGTAATTAAGGATAGAATCTGCTGGAGAAGGCAGAAGGGGATTACATAAAGTGTCAATGTAAAAGCAAGACTTTGCCATTATGGAATAGAGAACTGATCTTGAAATCTAGTAATGCATGGATTCAAATTCTGCCTCTGACACATATTGATTTTGTTATCCTGGGCAAGTCACATAATTTCTCAGTGCCCCAAAAGACTATAAATTTCAGAGTAGGTGCTAATCTGAATTGGTAGAGTATATTTCCTTATCCAGGAATTCCCTATATTAAATATAACACTGGTCTGGTTCAATAAAATAGGAATCCAAATAACAGTCATTCATAACATGATCAGAGACATATGCAGGAGTGGTCTCTTCAAATAAGAAAATAGACTTGAATTTAATTTTGTTTTCTATATTACCCCAAAATCAAAATAGAGATAGTAACATAGGTAGATTATGCTCTCTATACGTAATATATAGGTAATTTATAATAGGTAATCATGCTGTTTGTGTAACTGTGAGAAAGTCACTAAACTTCTCAAAGCTCTAGATAACACCAGATACAGCAATATTGGTAGCAGAACTGATTGGAAGAGGGAATTTTCTCACCTAGTAGACCTTATACCAGTAAAATTATAGCTCTAGTTGTAATCTTTATATAACATTTTAAAATATTTTAAGTTTTTACATATCTTAACAGTCTTTGTAGTTTTTATATTTTCTAGTTGTTAGAGTACTTGTCATCATGAATCATTCTTTATTGAATGGAGTATTCCCCCTATTAGTTTTCTGTAAAGCTATGAAGGAGTCATTTCTTCAATGTTCCATTTCTGGTTTGAATTTCATCTCCATCTTCTAATGAACATGAGTAACCCAAGAAGCTCAGTAGAACAAAAAATAAAGATCAAATATATTCTAAAGAGTGATATTATGAAATGCTTTCAATTTCTTTTCTTTCAGCATCAACAAATTCAGTTTAAGTGATTTCCTCTCATTTCAAACCTTTCTTTGTCTCTAGCCTCTTAACAAAAAGACAAATGAGAATTTGATTAATGGTGAAATTTGAAATTTCACCAAAGGGAAGACTAAGTTGAAAAACAAATAGTTTTCTAAGCTCTTGTCTTCTCAGTAAGGTTAATTTAAGTAAAAATAGGAATGAATGAGATATTATGTTGAAGAATGAAGCACAATGAATAGGCTAGCTGTCTCAACAAGGGAGGAAAGTTCCAAGATTTTACCTGTTCCCCTTTAAATCCAGGTATAAATTTATATTAAACTTGATTGAATGTAATTCACAAAAAAAGGGATTATTAAAAGGCTTTGGATTCTTGCTCTGAGCATTGAACTGAAATATACATTTTATTATTTCAGTTTTATTTGGTGCATTAGCATAAGAAAAAGCCATTTGCCAGAGAATGCAATGTTATTTTAACCAATATCATGTGATCTATGCTAGACTATTATAATGCCTAGTGGAGATGAGTAGTTTACATATTTCCTCAAGAAAATAAGCTGAGTATTTCTTTGTTGTTATAATGCAGAGACAGTTCAAGAACAGAAATAAGTAAAAACATTGCTTTATCATCTGAAAGTCTGATCACAGAGCAAAGTTGGAAAGTGATAGCAGTTTTCAACTCCACAGATTAAGAAATGAGACTTCAAACATCTTGAACTATGGAATGATTGATACACAAAGTCACCTTTTCACTAGCTTTTACTGCTTATTGGGGAGAAATATCCTACAGATCTTATTGTCATATAATAATGAAGTATTATAATTTTTTAAAGAAAATTATTTTGACTGAGCAGAATCAGAAGATCATTATATATCATTATATATATAGCAACAACAAAACTATATGATGATCATTTCTGATGGATGTGGCTCTCTTCAACAATGAGATAATTCAAACCAATTCTACTTGTTCAGTGATAGACAGCCATCCACACCCAGGAAGAGGGCGGTGGGAACTGAATGTGGATCACAATATAGCATTCTCACTCTCTCTATTGTTGTTTGCTTGCATTTTGTTTTCTTCTTTCTTGATCTGATTTTTCTTATGCAGCAAGATAACTGTATAAATATATATATATATATATATATATATATATATATATATACATCTTTTGGATTTAACATACATTTCAATATATTTAACATATATTGCATTATCTGCCATCTAGGGAAGGGGGTCGGAGGAAAGAGGGAAAAATTTGCAAGAGAAGGTTTTGCAAGGAGCAATGTTGAAAAATTACCCATACATATGTTTTGTAAATAAAAAGCTTTAATTAAAAATATAAGAAAAAAAAGAAAATTATTTTGACAAGTGTTTTTATTTGTTAGGAAGATGTTGAATTCCTCCACTTTGGAGAGTAACAATGAAAATTAATATTTTTAAAAGAGATGAATAATTTTTGTTAAGAAAGGATGTTGTAATTTTCTTTCTGAGGTTCAGAAGACAAGGTTTTTGAATGGGAAAGGAATTAAAATGCCATATTGATGTATTTAAGGTTTTGCCAATGTTCTGACATTCTTTGTGATGCTATCTCTGTGTCTTTTACATCATTGTTTTTCTGTTCTTATTTCTTCATCTGTGAAGCATAAATAATAATGATCTGCCTTTTAGAGTTCCTATTAGAAGTAACTTCTAAAAATGATTGTAAAACATTTTGAAATGATATAACAGCCTTTCTCTGGCTGTGTCTTCATGGGATAGTGCAATTAGATCTTGATTTCAGCAACTTGTGGACAATTACTTCCACCCAAAACTGGAACAATTTACTTATGCTTTTGTCTGAAGACAGAATATCACAGCTTTTTCTATAGAAACAAATCATAATTTTTAGTCCATGGGATGTTTTACATCAAAATAGCTATTTCCAGAAAGGTCATACTGACCAAATTGAATAAAAAATTTAGTCTTAATTTACTCCAGATTTTTTATACTTCAGAACAAAATGAATTTAATTCAGTTCAGCAAACATTAAGTTTCTATTATGTTTCAGGAATTAAGTTGGAAGTTAGCATATAAAGGCAAAACCAAAATAGGCTTTGCTTTTAAAAAGCTTATATTCTACTGTTGGACGAGTGGTGAGTGTAACAAAAGCAAAAATAAGTAAACAAAGTAATTTCAAAAAGAGTATTTGACTTGTACTTTGAAAGAAACAGGTAATTCTGCAAGGCAGAACATAGGCATTGGAAACATGGGAAGCCATTTGTGCAAAGACACATAGGCAACTTATATATGTATTGAGAATATTTTGCAGTGGAAATAGTTCAGTTTGACTTATATAGAAAGTGTGTGAAGGAAAATAATATAAAATAGACTGAAGAGAAAGGTGACAGCCAGGTTATGGAGGATTTCAAATTCCTATGGAGGATTTTATTCTAAAGGCCATAGGGAGCCATGGAAGATATTTGAGTAGGGAATTGGGGGCAGAAGGTGATGAGCAGTGTGAAATGAAGACAAAGTAAATTTTTTATTTTCCTAAATGACTGAAAATACTAAAATAATACAAACCCTGGGGGAAATAATACCAAATATCTGATATCACTAAAATATCAGATCTAGCCACTGCCATCTGCTGGTACTTGGGTCAGGAAATCTCAAATTCCAAGTTATAGTCTTTTGTCAGTGAATCAGTTCATAATGATAAAGTAGGGGATGTCAGTGAAAGTGCCAAGGAGAAGATACAATAGAAGCTTTTACCACTTCCAATTCATGGTCTTTTGCCAGGAAATTATTCCGTAATAGTCCTGGAGGGGGTCATAATTGAAAAGTGCCAAAAACGCAGCAGACCAGACAAGAACCATCTACCAATTAGCCATTCAGTGCTCCAGGAGGCATGGAAATTTGGCACAGTTGACACAGGTTCTAAGGAAGTTAGAAGCAGCCAAGAGATACTTTGGTTCATGGCAAGCCATCTGCTTTTCAAATCTGCTCCTCCCAGACAGAGCCAGCTCACTAATGTGCATCAGCTAAATTTGATATAACTTATGTGGTTATACCATTTGTACCTATCCATATACTTTGGGATTATTAAGCTAGTAGTGCTACAACATAGAAGAACAGACTACATAATAAAATCTGCTACTTAATGACTAAGTTTAGAATGTCATTATCCTCTTAGGACAATCATCTTCCTAATTTTCAAATTTAAATAGAATTCATACTGGGAATCATATATTGTTGAGGCTGGAAGTAAAAAGTCATTTAAAGATCATTTTGTTCAAACCATCACTTATTGAATGGTAAAACTGAAGCCAGAAAAGACCCAGTCCTACCCTGTTTATGAACATCAAAATAGGAATTGAAACACTAGTCATATAATTCTTATCATACTCTTCCCACTCTTCCATGCCAAATTTTTCTATAAATTTTCAACATTCTCAGGCTTTGGAAAAATTTAAGAATTGGCCCTGGTTTATTTGAGATTGACAACTAACATGGGGTGAGGTATTTAGCAGGACAATGACATCCAGGTTGGAATGGTCCAAAGAGTAATTAACTCTGGAGTCATTGCAAGTATCTGCACAGGTGTTTGGGTACAGGATATATGAAACTGATTATATCTCTATCATTTTAGTGACGCAATGGTAGGAAATTAGAGTCCACTGAAATTGATATCAACTCACAAATGGGATCAAATCTTGCTTTTGCTGATAAGGAATGGATGTAACCTATGATGAGCTGCATTTGGATTGTTGAACTTCTTTCCACTGTTTATTCCTCTCCTAGGACTACTATATTGTACACCAAATATCTCAATTGGTGTAATTGATTCAAGAAATTTTATTATCAGTCCTACTAGCATTTGCACATTTTTGAGACTCCAGGCACATGGAGGCATAATGTATCATTCCCATGACATTTTCCTTAAAAGAGGCCATGTAGTTATTTTAAAAAAAATTGAAGATGCCATCATAAAAGCAAAGATTCATTCAAACTTTAAATTTCCTGCAAAAAAAACAAACAAACAAAAAAAACCAAATAATTCATCAAAATGAATTCTGAAGAGACAAAAACAACAAAAAGGACTGAGTGAAAAAAATATTCTACCCCCAAATAGCTTAGAAATTCAGCGGTAAAATTCTGTCTTTGGTGAGAGGTGAGCATATCCCAACCCTGCAAGCTAGAAGCAAGGCCCCACAATTTGATGTAAGCAGTGAGTCCCCAGGCTCTGATATCAGGCAGTCAGGAGTGCCTATACTTAGACTAAACCAGCAATGGGCCTTGGGGGCAAATGAATCTACAGAAGTGACTTGAGAAATCTTGACTCCCAGATAGCAAATGGGTCAGGCAAGTGATCAGAAGGAAATTACAGAGAACTCCTAGTTGTCACTAGGTACAGGATACTGTTGAATTGCCCATATGGCTATCCCAGCCACATTGCCAAAATATTGGGGACACTTGTACACTAGAGTTCTCAAACACAGAAGATCAAGGACCCTCATTATAGTTCTAGGGCAGAAAACAGTGCTTGTGGTCTCTCAGATACAAGACTATTAAGTAAGGAGAGCATTGACCATACACCTCCTTAGATCACATCATAACAGAAGTACTAAAATTTTAGAGACCTCCAAAAGTAGCTCTGAAAGCAACAGAACAAAAACCCTGAAGCTTAAGACAATGACCCCTCCAACCCAGAAGTGGATCCTAACTTTAACATGAAGTTAAAGGTCAAGAGAGAACATGGGAAAAGGAGCACACAACAAAAAAAAGAACCTGACCCTGTCAGATTACTATAGTGACAGTGAAGATCAAAGTACAGATTCAGAGAAGGACAACCATGTCAAAGTAGCTATAAGTAAAGCCACAAAGGGAAAAAAATGGAAGTGGTCTCAAACTCAGAAATATATATTGGAAGAGCACAAAAAGTATTTTAAAATAGAATAAGAAAAATAGAGGAAAAAATTGGGAGTGTGGAATAGAGTGACACAATAGAATCATGAAAAAAAAGAGTCAAGAGCTTGGTAAAGCAAATATCAAAAAATGGGAAAAGATGTACAAAATTAAACTCATTAAAATAAAATTGGCCAAATGGAAAAGGGGAGGTACAAAAATTCACTCACAAAACAATTCCTTAAAAAGTAGAGTTGACCAAATGGGAAAGGATGTTAAAAAAAAAAAATCTCTTAAAAATAAGGTTGGGTAAGTGGGACCTAATGATTCCATTAGACAGCAATAACCAATAAATTAAAATTAAAATCAAAATAATGAAAATATAAAAGAAAATGTGAAATTTCTCATTAGATAAACAACTTATCTGGAAAATAGATGAGAGATGATTTAATAATTTTTGAACTATCTGAAAATTACGATAAAAAGGTCTACAGATCATATTATAATAAGTTATTAAGAAAAAACTGCCTTGTTTTAGAACCAGAGAGTATTATAAATATTAAAAAAAAAAAACTGATTAATTTCTGAAAGAGATCCCAAATTAAAAGTCCTAGGAAAATATAACCAAATCCCAGAGTTACTATCAAGGAGAAAAAGCTATCAGCAGCTAGAGAGAAACAATTCAAATGTCATGGAACCACAACCAGGAAACAAAGATTGAACAGCTCCTACATTATTAGATCTGGGAACTTGGAACACAATAATCTAGGGTACAAAATAGCTAAGATTAAAACTAAGAATCACCTACCCAGAAAAAATAACTATGATACTTTAGGGGAAAATGGAAATGTATTAAAATAGAAAATGTACAACCAAGCATTCCTGATGAAAAAACCATAGCCAAATACAAAATTTAATTTCAAAATACAAGACTCAAGAGTATCATAAGGAAATAAACATAACAGAGTAATCTTAAAGGACTCAATGGAATTGAATTTTGTGTATGAGAAAATATGTGTAACTCCTAGAAACATTATCAATATTAGGACATATAGGGGTATACATAGACAAGGACAAGAATGGGAGTTCACTATGATGGGATAATATAAAAAAAAAAAGAATCAAGGGGTGAAAAAGAGGGACACACTGGGAAAAGGGAGAGGGAGAATATAGTAAATTATCTCATGTTAAAAAAAAGTGTAAAAGGAAGAGTTTTTTCCAATAGATGGGAAAATGCAAAAGGGAGGGCAATAACAATATTACATTTTGTCAAAACTGAAAGAGAAAATAGCCTAAACATTTAGTGGGTGTAGAAATTTAAGTTACTGTACAGAGAAGCAAGAGGAGAGGAAGTAATAAAAGGTTAAGGGTCAAAAGAAGAATCAACTCATTCGGTAACTTGGTAGTCAGAAGCAAAACACTGCTGAAAAGAGGCAGAGTGAAGAGAGAGGTGGGGGAGGGAGAGAAGCAGAAAAGAAAGGTGAAAAAGACAATGGAAGAAAATACACAATAATCAGCCTTGAGAAGGTGAATGGGATGAACTCATTCATAAATAGAAGGAATAGCAGATAAGATTAAAAATCAGAATCCTACCATATGTCATTTAAAAGAAACATATCTGAAACAGAAAGACATGCAGAAAAAAAGGTAAGGAGCCAGGGCAGAACATATTATGATCCAACTGAAATTTAAAATAAGGAGGGGTTGCAATAATGATTTCAGATAATGAAAAACAAAAAATAGTTAAAATTAAAAGAGATGAGGGAGGAAACTATCTTGCTAAAAAATACCATAGACACTTCTTGGGGTGGAGCCAAAATGATGAAATGAATCAAGGAAACTGCTTGAGCTCTCACAGTTTCCCTCGAAAATCATATAAAACCAATCCTCTGAACAGAGCCTGATGGATTGAAGCTACTCTCCAGTTCAAGATGGACTGGAATAACTTCAAGAAAGGTCAATGCCACTGGGGTGAAAAGGGTATTCAGCACAACTCAGATAGATTCTGGGAAAGCCAGTGAAAGGGTCTTAATCACAGCAAATCAGAAACTATGACTATCAGTCCTGGCTCAGGAGAGGAACAAATCAGTAGGGCAGTTCCCAGTCCCACCTCAGAAGGCAAACTCTAGGAAACCAGGCTGGTTCCTGAAAAGAGCAAGCAAAGTGACTCCCTGCAAACACAAGGAGCCCCTATATTTAAAGCCAAGGCTCAGAACTTCACAGGAGGCTTGGGAAATGTGTCCCCTTTAATGTAGGAACAGAGCACAACCATAAAAGTAAAAAAAAAAAAAAAAAGAGGAAATACCAAAAAATAAAGGAAAGAAAATAAGCAAGATAACAGAAAAAAACCTTGACCATATAAAGCAACTATAGTGATATGAATCACTAATATTGATAACGTTTCTAGGAGTTATACATATTTTCTCATATACAAAGCCTAAAAAGGCTTTTTGGAAGTTCTTATAAAAGCAAATATGAGAGATAGAAGACAAAATGAGAAAGGAAATGAAAGGTATGCTTGAAAGAGTAATAGGTTGAAAAAGGAAGGAAAAGCAAAAATAACTCCTTAAAAAGTAGAATTAAGCAAATGGAAAAAGATATACAAAATCTAATGGAAGAAAATCACACATTAAAAAATAGGACAAGTCAAATGGAAGCTAATGACTTTGTGAGACAGCAAAAATCAGTCAAACTTAAAAGAATGAAAAAATGGAAGAAAATGTGAAATACATCACTGGAAAACCAGCTGACCTGGAAAACACATCCAGAAGGCACAATTTTAAAATTATTAGTTTACCTGAAAGCCATGACCAAAGTAAAAACCTCTATAGCATTCTTCAAGAAATCATTAAGGAAAACTGCTCCAATATTCTAGAAACAAAGGAAGAAATACTAACTGAAAGAATCTACCAATCACCTTTGGGAAGAGATCCCACAATGAAAACTGCAAGAAACAATGTTGCAAAACTCCAGAACTACAATCTCAAGGAAAAAATACTGCAAACTACCAGATAAAAAACAATCCAAATATCAACAAGCAACAGTCAGAATTACCCAGTATCTGGCAGCATCTACAAAAAAGAATTAGAGAGCTTGGAATAACATATTCCAGGAAGGAAGGAAGCTAGAAAAAGAACAAATTAATAGAAATTTTGAAACTCAAAAAACAGATTAATAATAATTGAAATTAAGAAAAATATTGAACTAATAAATGAAACTAAAAGTTGGGTTTATAAAAAAAACCAGCAAAATGGATAAAACTTTGTCAAAACCAAATCATCAGCATCAAAAATGAAAAGTGTGAACTTATTGCCAATCAAAAAATAAGTAAATAAATAATTAGGAGCTATTTTGCCCAACTGTATGGCAACAGATCTGACAATCTAACCATAATAGATAGATATTTACAAAAACTATAAATTGCCCAGGTTAATGGAAGAGGAAAATGACAAACAGTCCCATTTTAGAAAAAAGAAATTGAACAATTCATTAATAAACTCCCTAAGAAGCAATCTCCAAGGCCAGATGAATTCACAAGAATTCAACCAAAAATTTAAAGGACAATTAATTCCAATACTATGTTAACTATTTGAAAAAAAAGTAATAAAGAAGAAGTCGTGCCAAATTCCTTCTATAATACAAATATGGTACTGATACCTAAGCCAGGAAGAGCCAAAATAGAGAAAGAAAATTACAGGCCAACATCCCTAAGGAATATTGAAGCAAAAATTCTAAATAAAATATTAGCAAACAGAGAGCAACTTATCAGCAGCCTAATACACTAAGACCAAATGGGATTTATACCAGGAATGCAAGATTGGTTCAATATCAGGAAAATTATTACCATGATTGACCTTATCAATATCAAAAGCAACAGAAATCATATGATAATCTCAATAGATACATAAAAATCCTTTGATAAAATACAGCACCCATTCTTATTGAAAACACCAGAGAGCTAGGGATAAACAGAGCTTTCCTTAAAATAATAAGCAGTATGTAGTTAAAATCAATAGCAAGCATTATTTGTAATGGAGAGAAGCTGGTTGCATTGTCAATAAGATCAGGGATGAATCAAGGATGCCCCTTATAACCACTTTTAATCAACATTGTACTAGAAATGTTGGCTTTAGCAACAAGAAAACAAAAAGAAATTAAAGGAATTAGAATAGGCAATGGGGAAATAAAACCATCACTCTTTGCAGATGATATGATGATAAACTTAGAGAATCCAAGGAAATCATCCAAAAATGTACTGGAAGCAATTCATAGGTTTAGCAAAATTTCAGGATATAAAATAAATCCACACAAATCATCAGCATTTCTATATATTACTGATAAAGCCCATCAGTGAAAGATATAAAGAGAAATTTCATTTAAAATTACTGTAGACAAAATAAAATACTTGGGGGTCTACCTGCTAAAAACAAAGCCAAGAACTTTATGAACATGATCACAAAAACAATTGGAAAAATATCAATTGTTCATGGCTAGGCCAAGCTACTATAATAAAAATGACAATTCTGTTTAAATTGATCTACTTGTTCAGTGCTATGTCAAACTGCCAAAATATTATTTTATAAAACCAGAAAAAAAAATAACAAAATTCATCTGGAAGAACAAGGGGTCAAGAATATCAAGGGAATTAATGGAAAAAAAAAAAAAAACATAGAAAGGACGCTTAGCAGTACCAAACCTAAAATTGTATTATATAACAGCAGTAATCAAAACCGTTTGATAGTGGCTACAAAATAGATTGGTGGATGAGTGGAATAGATTAGATACAAAGGATGCAATAATCAAGGCCTATAGTAATCTAATATTTGATAACTCACCAAACTCCAACTTCTGGAATAGGAACTCACTATTTGACAAAAAATTCTGGAAAAACTGGAAAATAATGTCAGAAATTCAGTAGATACCTACATCTCACACCCCCTGCCAAAATAAGGTCAAAACGGAACATGATTTGGACATAAAGGATGATACCATAAACAAATTAAAAGAACAAGGGATAATTTACCTATCAGATCTTGAAGAAGGGAGGAATTTATGACCAACTAAGAACTGGAGAACATTATAAAAGACAAAATGGACAACTTTAGTGACATTAAAATAAATTATTTATGCATAAATGAAACCAACAGAAACAAGATTAAAAGGGAAATTATAAAGCTGGGAAAAAATCATTACAACCAGTGTTTTAGGTAAATTTAGGTAAATTTCATTTCTAAAATATATAAAGAATTCTTAAATGTACAAAAATATAATGCATTCCGCAATTGATTAATTGTCTAAGAATATGAACAGACAATTTTCAGATGATGAAATTAAAGCCATTTACATCTATATGAAAAAAATGCTGTTTTTTTGAGAAATGCAAGTTAAACATCTCTGACATACCACCTTACATCCCTCAGATTGGCTAAGATGACATAAAAAGATAATGAAACATATTGGAGGGATGTAGCAAAACTGGAACACTACTGCATTTTGATAGATTTGTTAAATGATGCAACTTTTCTGGAAATCAATTTGGAACTATGCCCAATAATCAAATTGTGCATATCATTTGACCCAGAAGTGCCATTATTATTTGTATCCCAAGGAAATCATAAAGGAGTTAAAAGGACTCACATGTGCAAATATGTTTGTAGCAGGCCTTTTTTGATAGCAAAGAATTGGAAAATGAGTACCGTGTTTCCCCGATAATAAGACACTGTCTTATTAATTTTTTTGGACAGAAAAACACCAGAGGGCTTATTTTCAGGGGAAGGCTTATTGTAATGAACATTGATGGCAATTTTAATAAACAGGTAAATGTGAACAAAAAAAAGTACCTTTATTCAATAATAATCATGTCATCTTCTTCAACAACACCGTCATAAGTGTCCATATCGTGAATTCCATCCTGGATGATTTGCGCCTCTATTTTCTTCAGAAGAAGTGGACCCAATCTGTCACGTCCAGCAATATAGCTCTCTTTAAATAAACATGTCTTGTCCAGGTAACCTGCTCGTAGTGCCTTGGCGACACAGCTGTCAGTAATTTTATCCCATGCCTTCTTCACCCAAGTCACAACTTCTTGCAGACAGGGCTTCACAAAGTTTCCATGCTGATTTCTTTCCATTCTATTTTTAATGTAGTCATTGACTTCGATGCGCAAATATTTGCAATATCAAGGGTCTGGAGATAGGCAGTCATTCCTGCAGGAATCATTACTTAATCTATTCTTCTCTCTGCAAGGAAGTTCTTCATTTCTTTAGCACGGTGAGTGCTGGCTGAGTTCTTCTTTTATCCTCCATCATGCCCCTTTTATCCCTTTTATCCCCCTCACTCCCACTTACATACCGGGTTTTTATGTTGTCCGGCCTCAGCTCTCCTCCGCAGCACTGCTCTCAATGGCGCCAGCAAGCAAATCACTGGGGAAGAACAGGATGACATGCTCACTGCTGCAGCTCTGATTGGATGCAGCTTGGAGCGTGGCATGCGTTTCACCCGGGGCGGAGGGGAAAGGGGACATGGTGCATACAGAGGGTACCATAATGTAGCGTGTAGCGCAGGGGATCACCTTCACTACAGTAGCAATCTCAATAGGGCTTATTTTCAGAGGAGGGCTTATTTTAGAGGAATCTTACATAGTAAGGGGAGGGCTTATTTTCGGGATAGGTCTTATTATCGGGAAACACGGTAGATGCCCATCAATTAGGGAATGGCTGAATAAGTGGTGGTATATAAAGGTAGTGTAGTTATTGTTCTATAAAAAGTGATAAACAAGCTGATTTTAGAAAGGCCTGGAAAGATGTGCATTAACTGATGCTGGGTGACACAAGCAGAACCAGAATTACATTACACATAATAACAGCAAGAATGTGTTTTAATCAACTATGAAAGACTTGATTCTTCTCTATGGTTCAATGAGTCCAAAGCAATCCCAATAAACTTTGCAGTAAAATGCCATCTGCATTTTGAAAAAGAACTAAAAAGACTGTAAGTCAACACATAATATGGTCACTTCTTTTTTTCTGTTCTTTTTAAAATCTCTTCCATAGTTTTTTTCTTTTTGCCCTAATTTTTCTCTCCCAACATGATTCATAAAGCAGTGCATTTTAAAAATAAATAATTGTACTAGGAAAAAAAAATCATATGGATAGAAACCTGTCATGGAGGCACATGGTTTAGATGAAAATAGGTGCTTGAAGTGACTCAATAATGCTTTTTGAAAAGAAATCTACTGTTGTCTCCCCACTGCAAGAAGCATTAATATTAACAATATAAGTTAATACTGCTCTCATGAAGAATAGCAAGTAGTTAAAAGAATCAGGAAAAAAAACTTAGATTTAATTTTTTAAAAACCTACTATAAATCTATGTCTAAAGAAACAATTTTCAGTTAAGCTTTGGGTAATTTGTCAAAAGTAGTAGAAAATAAAATGTGGCATAAATAAAAAGATTAAAATCACTTTGTAAAGGATGTTTAGTGCTACCCTCCTTTTGTGTGTGAATATTTCTTCATAAATTCCCATGACTTCTATTACTTCTCAAATAAGATGTAAAGTCTTTTGCATGATCTTTAATACCCATCACAGTCTGGTTGTCTCCCTTCTATTATACCAATTTTGTCACAAATTAATAATAATCTGATTACATTGGTCTGCTTGCTGCTTTTCACATATGATATTACATTTCCTATCTTTGTGTTTTTGTATTAGCTGTGCCCCATGGCACACATTGCCACCTCTAAAAATTCCTGTCATGCCTCAAGATTGTTCAAATACCATTTTTAAAGAAAATCATTCTAGGTCTTCCCATGTATTATAGTCTTCCCCCTTAAATTAATATTTTTGTACTTTTTATGTATCTTATGTACATATTTTATATATATCTTTATACATATCTATACCTATATCTATATATGTATGTATATGTATATATATCTATATCTATATCTATATCTATCTATCTACATATATCTATATCTATATCTATATCTATCTATCTATCTATCTACATATATATATATATAATATATATATATATATATATATATATATATATATATATATATATATTATATATATATATATATACACATGTTATCTTCCCTAAGCTACTTCAGGAAAAGAAGGATTTGTTTTGTTTTTGTTTTGTTTTTGTTTTTTTTTTTTCATTTCCATCCTCAGCATATAGCATTATTCCTGGGTCATATTAGGAGTTTAATAAAAGCTTGTTAATTGTTTGGACATTAAAAAAAAAGAGTGAAAATAATTACTAAATATATATGCTCCAAATAGCAGAACATCCAAATTCTTAAAGGAAAAGTTAAATAGGGTACGGGAATAAATAGTAAAACTATACAAGTGGAGGATATCAATTTCCCCTCCCTAAACTAAATCTCCCCAAAAATAAACAAGAAAAAAGTTATGGACATATATATAATTTTAGAAAAGTTAGATATCATAGACATCTGGAGAAAACTGAATGGGAACAACAAAGAATATAAATATATTTTCATCAGTAGTTTATGGAACCTATACAAAAATTAACCATGCATAAAAAAGCATAAAAACCTCACACAATAAGAAATATTAAATACATAATTTAAGGTCATAATGCAAAAAAAAAAAAAAAAAGAACTATTGAAACAGATTTAAAACTAAGTAGAAACTGAATAAGCTTATCCTGTTGAATGAGCAGGTCAAATAAATTATAAAAACAATGTTTTCATTAAAGAGAATGATAACCAAGACACACCATATAAAAATTATGGGATGCTGCCAAAGTTGCATTTAGGGATAACTTTATATCTTTAAGTGCTTGCACCAATAAAATAGAGAAAGATCAGGTTAATGAATTGAGCATGCAGTTAAAAAAATTAGGGAAAACAGTTAAAATCATCAATAAAACACTAAATTACAAATCCTGAAAATCAAAGGAGAGATTAATAAAATTAAAGAGAGAAAACAATTGAATTAATAAGTAAACCTAGGGAACCAGTTTTATTAAAAATAACACAAAATAAAGTACAGAAACTATTGATTAATTTAATTTTTTTAAAGAAGAAAACCAATTTGCTAGCATAAAAAAATAAATTCCACAAATAAAGAGGAAGAACTATTTACTCTAATTATTAGCCAATAAATCTGGCAACCTAAAGGAAATTGATGAATATTTAGTATAATATAAATTGCCCAGATTAACAAAAGAAGTAAAATACTAAAATAAGTGTATGTTATAAAATAAATTGAACAAACCATTAGTGAGCTTTCTAAGAAAAAAATATTTCTAGGACTACTTAAATTTGCAAGGGAATTCTTTAAAGATTTCAAGAACACTTAATTCCAGTGCTATTGAAAATGTTGGAGAAACTAGACAAAGAATGCTATAAATTTATTTTCTGACATGTACTGTACTAATATTTAAAACAGGTAGAGTTAAATAAAAAACAAAACTAAAACTTAAATATGCCTAATGAATATTGATGTAGGAATTTTAAATGATACATTGGCAAAAAAAAAAAAAAAAGATTACAGCAGGAATATGTCCTGTAATTTATCAAATCACATCTATTTTTCTGCATCATTGAGATTATCATATGATTTCTGTTGATTTTGTTATTTTGATGGTCAATGATGGCAATAGATTTCCTGATATTAAACCAGCCTTGCATTTCTTGTATAAACTCCATTCATTCATAATGTATTATCCTGCTGATAAGTAGCTGAAATTTATTTGCTAATATTTATTTGAAATTTTGCATCAGTCTTCATTAGGGAGATGGGTTTATAATTTTTTCTCTGTTTGGGCTCTATATGGATTAGGTAACAGTTTAGGTATCATATAAGGAATTTGGTAGGACTTTTTCTTTATCCATTTTTTCAAATAGTTTACATAGTGTTGAAATTAATTGCTCTTTAAATGTTTGGTAGAATTCACTTCTAAATCCATCTGGCCCTGAAGAATTTTTCTTTGGGAATTCATTAATAGCTTGTTTAATTTATTTTACTAAAATGGGATTAGTTAAATAATTTATTTCCTCTTCCATTAATCTGAGCAATTTATATTTTTGTAAACTTTCATCCATAGCATAACTTATTCAGTTTTCTCCAGCTGATGGGTATCCACTCAATTTCCAGTCCTTGCCATTACAAAAAGTGTTGCTACAAACATTTTTGCACATATTGGTCCTTTCCCCTTATTTATGATCTCTTTCAAATACAGGCCCAGTAGAGATACCTCTGGAGATCAAATGTTATGCACAGTTTGATAGTCCTTTGGGCATAGTTCCACATTGCCCTCCACAATGGTTGGATCATTTCACAATTCCACCTAGTCATTTAATGACCCAGTTTTCCCATATCCCCTCCAATATTTATAATTATCCTTTCCTGTCATCTTAGTCAATCTGAGAGGTGTGAAGTGGTACCTCATAATTTTTTAAATTTGCATTTCTCTTATCAATGGTGATTTAGAGCATTTTTTTTCATATGACTAGAAATAGTTTTAATTTCTTCATCTGAAAATTGTCTGTTCATATACTTTGATTGTGTATCAGTTGGAGAATGATTTGTATTTGAGTCAATTCTCTGTATATTTTAAAAATGAGGCCTTTATCAGAACTGTTGGATGTAAAAAAATTTTCCCAGATTACTGCATTAGTCTTGTTGGTACAAAAACTTTTTAACTTTTAATATAATCAAAATTATCGACAGTTTATTAAGATAGTTAACCCAAGAGAATGTTTATGAGATCTAGAAGCATTTTGTTTTCATTTAAATATTAGCTATACCTCTAAAACAGAAATAGAAAATCTCTACCAAATAATCTGATAATCTGAAAAACAGATTATAAATCTAGGTGATATGACATAGTAGTGATTGTCTTAATAATAATTTTAAAGTCTTTGAAAAAAAGCAATTAAACTTGTTCTGTTTATATGGAATAAGATAATAAGAATATGTGAACCAAGTGACCAAGAAGAATAAGTGAAAATCTCCAAAAAGCAAATTTAGGCTAGTTGCTTAATTCTGTTCACAGGCCTCAGTGGAAAAGGGAGTGGGAAACTACCCTAGTATTTTTTGCCAGAAAAACCCCAATCAAGTCATGAAGTGTTGGATATGACTGAATATGAATATGCACAGCATTATACATCCTTTGATTTTCTCCCTCTGTACAGGAGCGCAGAAGGTGGGACCTTTTCATCTCTCTTATTTGAGGCCATGTTTGTTCTTTGTAATTTCACAAAATTCATTTTTGATTGTTTTGTTATTTTTGTTATTTCCTTGTATATAGTTGGAATCATTGTGTATACTGTTCTTTTCACTTTCCATATCTCATTTTATCAATTCACATAAGTACTTCTTCATATTTATATTTCTCATTTCTCCCAACATTGTAACATTCATGTACCACAATTTATCTAAAAAATCCCTAATCAATAGCCATCAATCTTCTTTCTAGTTCTTTGCTTTCACATGAAGTGTATACACACACACACACACACACACACACACACACACACACACACATATATAGCTCACAAAGCTATGTATATACACATGTATATATATATACATAGCTTTGTAAGAATTGTATCTCCTCTGATACTTATCCTCTTTTGACTCTCAGAACAAATGTAAATTCTTATTTTGGATAGTTTGCTTTTATAGAATTTAGAGTATCCTTTGTTCTCAAAGTACATGTTATGATGTGATAAACATTTGAAATTATTTTTATTTATGTGTATCATCCTACACATTCTTTCTGTATCCCAAAACTGTAGGCAATTTATTTTTCATTATAACCATGACTACAAAATAACATTTTGAACATACAAAATGAACATTTCAAAGTGGTAAATAGAATAATATTCAGTTATAGAAATGAATCTATCTACTTCAGTTTACTGGAGGCAATGTGGCATTTTGCATATAGAGTCAACTATAGAGTTGGATAGAACTGAGTTCATGTCTTACTCATGATATGTATTCACTCTTTGGCCCAGATCAGATTTAGTTACTTAATTCCTCTGTTTCCCAATTAAGCCTATTCTGTCAGGGAAGATCAGTGTGCCATGATTGCTATGCAGTTTATTTGGGAGTAATAGTTAGCAAGAGTATTGATTCTGGACTTGTTAGTTGTATTTACCTTCCATAGTGGAAAAATCCTTCCACCAATGTGGATCAGTAATCTGTCTATGACTTGGAAACTTGTCTAGAGCTAGGTCATTTCTAAGTTCTTTATAACTCTGAGATTCAATAGTTATATGACAAAAGATTCACAAATAAAAACTGAGCTATTTATTTTTCAAATCAGAATTAACGAGGTAAGCCGTGGATTTCTTTGGGCATTAGTAAAAAGAACCCTGCTATTCTATAGCTTTGGCTCAGAAATTCATCCCAAATTGTATACAGAATCTCTTCCCAGGCTCTGAACTGAAACTGAATATAAACTTTAGATGAGCTTTGGGAAAAGTGAAGAAAAATGAGCATGGTCTGTGATTTTCATGTAATTTTGGAAAACTTTCTAGTTTATAACTTCTTCTTTGATAATACAGGCAGGGTAGTTTCAATCAGTCTTCTTTTGCTTTTTGAAAGGTTTGGATTTGAAACTGTTAGAGTATGAAATATGAAATTAATTACATGATTATATTGACTTAAAAAAACTTTTTGTCTCTGTCTTTCAGAAAAGCTCAGATGTTTGGTTATGAGTCCCAGTGGATACAAAAGCTCAATTTGGGTTTACTGAGTGGAAATAATGAAAAAAAATTACTTTCTCATAATATTTCCTTTTCTTCAACTTGTAGTATCATCAGATAGGCCACTGGGTTGTAAAATAAGAAAATAAAATAGAATGAGTTCAGCTCTGGCACAAAGCATTAAAGGCAACAAAACAGCCCCTTGCCTTCTTCCCTTGTTAGCTTGTGTTTTCTTAGAATTACAATGACTTTTTCTCTTCTTATTTACCTTTTCTTTAAAATGTTCATATTTTCAATATACACATATTTGAAATAGTTCTGACAAAATATTAAAATGATAATTCATTTTTACTATGGTTTCATGTTAGTTTGGGATTAAATAAAGGAATATTTTAGCCATCTGTAGCAAAGAAGATATTAGATACTAAAATATTTAGTTAAGAAATCCCAAATTCCACTAATCATTAATTTGAATAGTCTCCTTCATACAGAAAGACTCCTGAGGGATGTTAAAGCCTTTACATTGGTCTTCGACAATAAGCTACCTTTCCTTAACAAGCTGTTATGGAAGAAATTTATTAAGCCCTTGCTTCACATGTAAATATGTTTGTTCTGCTCGGGGACATTGTCTAGACATTCATCAATAATTCTCAGCCTTTTTTAAATTTTCTTTTTCTTAAACTATGAAAACAAAATCATGTAGGAAAATGTATACGATTTTTTAAACCCAAGAAATGGGAATTAACATAATATGAATAGATTTCAAGATAAAAATGACACCTTTAAGATGGAATAGAAGAAAGAATTCAGTAAACATTTTGGAGACTAATTTTATGGGAAAAGTAATTGCTGTTTTTCTGAACTTTTCGAATCTCTAAATTGTCTAAGTAAAAGTTAATATTGATTCAATAGATACAACTTTATATGCTGAAAAATATAATAAATGCTATGGAATTTGGGACAAAATGAAGACACCAACACTTTATGAATTAATGTTTGATGAAATTGAGTGAATTTTTTTATTATGGTCTTTATTTTTAATACACATTGCTTTATGAATCATGTTGAGAGGAAAAAATCAGAGCAAAAGGGAAAAACTATGGGAGAGATTAAAAAAAGAAAAGAAAAGAAAAAAAGAAGTGAACTTAGCATGTGTTATTTAAATTTAGTATCCTTAGTTCTTTTGCAAGATACAGATGGCATTTTCTGTACAAAAATCTATTGGGATTGCTTTGGGTCACTGAACCACTGAGAAAAATTAAGCATTTCACAGTGTTATTGTGTACATTCTTGCTGTTATTCTGTACAATGTATTCCTGATTCTGCTTGTTTTTCACTCAGCAACAGTTCGTGAAAATCTTTCCAGGCCTTTTTATAATCAGCTTGTTCATCATTTTTATAAAATAATCATATTCTATTACCTTCATGTGCCACAATTTGTTCAGCAATTCCTTAATTGATGGGCATCTACTCCTTTTCCAATTCTTTGCTATCACAAAAAGAGTTGCTAGAAATATTTTCTCACATGTGGGTTCTTTTTCCTCCTTTATCATTTCTGTGTGATACAGACCCAGTAATGGCAGTGCTGGATCAAAGTATATGCACAGTTTGATAGTCCTTTGGACATAGTTCCAGATTGCTCCCCAGAATGATTGGGTCATTTCACAACTCCACTAACAATGCAGTAGTATACCAGTTTTCCCGTATCTGCTCCAATATTTATAATTACCCTTTCTGGTCATCTTAGCCAATCTGAGAAGTGTGAAGTGGTCCCTCAGAGTTGTTTTAATTTGCATTTCTTTAAATAGTGATTTAGAGCATTTTTTCACATAGCTATAATAGGCTTTAATTTCATCATCTAAAAATTGTCTGTTCATCTCATTTAACCATATATCAATTGGGAAATGACTTTTATTCTTATCAATTTGACACAGTTCTTTATATATTTTAGAAATGAGACCTTTATCAGAAATACTGGCTTTAAAGATCTTTTCCCAGATTGCTACTTTCCTTTTAATCTTGTTTCTGTTGATTTTGTTTGTGCAAAAACTTTTTATTTTAATGTAATGAAAGTTGTTTATTTTGTCTTTCACAATGTTCTCTTGTTCTTCTTTAGTCATAAATTCCTCCCTTTCCAAAAATCTTATAGGTAAATTATCCCCTGTTCTCCTAATTTGTTTATGGTATCATCCTTTATGCTCAAAGTATATATTTATTTGGAACTTATTTTGTTATAGATTGTGAGGTGTAGGGCTATGCCAAGTTTCTGACATATTGTTTTCTGGTTTTCCCAGCAGTTTTTGTCAAATAGTTCTTATTCCAGAAGTTGGAATCTAGAGATTTATCAAATAATAGATATCTATAGACCTTGATTATTGTGTCATGTGTATCTAATCTATTCCACTGTTTCTACCACTCTGTTTCTTAGCCAATACCAAATGGTTTTGATTACTGCTGCTTTATAACATAGTTTTAGTTTTGTTGCTGAGTAAAACTTTTTCAAGCGAATATGTGAAAGAGGATAATTTTTTAGAGGGTAATATTCATTTGCTTGTGCAAACTATATCACAAAATAAATATTGAATAACAAGGCAATAAAGGATATTTACTTTTGTGTATGTGTGGATATGTTGCTGTGATAGAAATTGAAATAATTTCCACTGTAATCTATAGCTCAGGGTCAATAATGTATGACTGACATATAATTTCATAACAGCATTTCAAAATCATGCGCTGTTTTCATTAGGAATGAATGAGAGACAAAAATGAGTGAATGACTAAGTGAGTGAAAAAAATTAAGTGCCCATTATGTACAAGGTTATGTTAGGTTCTGGGGTAAAAAGACAAAAGATCAGTAGTTTCTACCTTTAAAGACTTTATGTTCTGATAAAGGGAAACAGCATATACTGGGAAGCATTGACCATATAAGAGAATTTTTGTTTGGAGAATTATTGCAATGTTGAGTGAAGCATCTGGGAAATCCATTGTCTGATCTTTCCAGAGGTAGTCTAGGTCATTGTTCTGATTGCTATCAATAAGGGAAGGGGGGTTCCCCAACAGTGTTGGGTATGTTTCAAGATGCTCAAAGATATTTGGAGTAGCTATATGAAAAACATGTTCTGAGAACAGCTAGTTACACAATATAGATGTTTATACTTATTCATTGTTCAAATCAAGCTCAACCACAAGGTGTTCTTACTTGAATACATTAACTCAGCTTGGGTGCAAGGCTAAGTCTTCAGCTGCTCCAAACAAGAAAGAAGGCAGAAGATGGGTGTTGATTATTGTCTTTGGACCACTTAGAGTACAAGCGTTTGGACCCTATTACCTGAATTCAAGTCTGGGCTCTGACAATTTTGGGCTATATGAAATAATTGCCATTACAACCTCTCATTCTCATTTTCCTCATTTGGTATAAGCAAACTTGTATTGCATACTACACAGCACTTGGAAAATGAAATGTTTAACTATTACATAAGTCAAAAAGCATCTATTCATGTATCAAAAAGCCTATCACATGGAAGGAATTGAGCTAAATATTAGGGATACAAAGAAAGAAAGAAAAAAAAGAGGCCCCTATATTTAAGAAACTTACACCCTGATGGGAAAGAATATGTAAAAAAGCTGTGTGTGTGTGTGTGTGTGTGTGTGTGTGTGTGTGTGTGTGTATACAGAGAGAGAGAGAGAGAGAGAGAGAGAGAGAGAGAGAGAGAGAGAGAGAGAAAGGAAGTGCCAGCTAAAGATCCGGAATTTGAGTTGATTTTTAAAAGAAGCTGTTTTAATTAATACAAGGTTGCAAATAGGGTCCAGACAGAATGATTTCCAAGACATCTCAAAGAAAACCATGCAGGGGAAAGGCAGGGAGAACATCCTAACTCTAATACTTGAAAACCAAAATTAGATTGTCATGCTTTATGTCCAGCTAAATTATACTATCCATTGGTGTAACCCCCCTCCTCCAAAGTTCTCATTTTGATATCTCCTTATGATAAGAAGGTGATTCTGAACTTTCAAAAACTAAACCAGTGAAGTACTAGTCTGTCTTAAGAAGATGAACCAGACTATGGTCTTCAAGGATGGGTCTCATTAGAAATTGTGTCATCTGTCTAAGGTTTAAGTAAACATTTGTCAAGTCTCTGATATGAGCCAGGGATTTTGTGTGGTGCTAGAAAATAATGATATCAATAAAATAGCTCCTGATTAATAATCTGAAAGATAGGGGCCATATTATGAAGGGCTTTAAATGCCAAATAGACATTTGTATTTGATTTTAAAAATTGAAAACTATTGAGTCAGACTAGAGCTGGTAGGAATATAATTATGGCATTTGCGTGAATATTCTAAAAAGAGGGAAAACTTTAGGTAAAAAAAGATAGACTAGAAAGGGGAAAGAGGTGAAGCAGAGAGACCAATTAGGTGGCTACTGTATTAGTTAAAAATGATGTAAGAAGTGATATGCTGGTAAAGCCCCTTTAACATTCTCCTTTCTTCCTAAGAAGGGACTAATCTAGACTATAGTCTTTACAACCTGGTAGGAGATAAAGATTTTCACAGTTTAGTGGAACCTCATAGCTCTCTATCTTGATTTGTTATAGTCACACCACTGGGCCCTCAGGTGCTACATCACCAGACCTTAACCTTCTGCCACACTTTAATCAAAGGGCACTTTGTGCCCTAGATCTATACATAGCAAGGGACTCTTTAGCAGTTCTTTCCCTAGTTCCCACAGATTTTGAATTTCTTTCTACAGCCTAGAGACTTCTCCCTTTGAAATTCTGTCACTGTCACAGGACCTGTTCTGTTGGTCACAACCTACTCCAATGAAGCCTCAATAGTTTTTAGGTCAAAGGACTTGAATTAAAGTTGACATGATTAAAATGTTCATTTGTTTGTTTTGCTTTACTATACTTATTTGTTATAAGAAGGGTTTCAAAATTGGGACAAAAGTAAAGTAGGTTAAAGGCTAATGATAGAAATGGAAATTAAAATGGTTAGCAATAAGACATTTTGTACAACTATACAGAAGATAAATTATTGCAAAAGACAACATAAATTGGGCAGTTTCATAACAGCTGTGGGAAATTTGGTTTTTAAGTAAAATATGTAATGAGCTTTATAAACCTTAAATCAATATAGAAATAGTGTCTATTATTATACAATGTCATAAGTTATTCATAAAAGAAGTTTGCAACTTATTACATGGTTCTCTTTGTTGTTCGTTGTTTTTTAACATGATAATGATGATTTTTATATGATCTTTTTTTAAAAAAGTGGCTACTGTTCACATCTGTAGGGTGAAAAATAGTGAGAAGAAAAAGACCACCCAGATTGTAAATATGAGTGACTAGAGGTTAATGGTGTACTTAATTGTTATAAGAAAGTTCAGAAGAAATATGGCATTAGGAATATAGATTATTACTTATTTTTTAGAACCAAGATATTTCATAGACATTTTGTGATGAAGAAGTAGAGGACATGATAGAGAATAGAACATAGATATAGAGAATAAAAGGGAGAGATATGGAGGTTTCAGCTAAATGAAATGTTGACTCACAAATTCTCTCTAGTGAGAAAAATGAGGAAAATGGAAAATGTTTCATTGACTATCCAGAGGCAAAAAAGAAACAGTTCTTTGGTCATTTTGCACTACAGTGTTCATGATTAGCAGAAGGAAAATGACAAACACATAGGATAATTGGAATTTACATACTAACTTTGTTATAAAAGATGAAGAAACAGAGAAAATTCTAAGACTTTAATGAAATTCTTGAAACTAAGTCAATAAATATTTTGTTATTCCTTTGAATGGAAAGGTCCACATAGGAGAGGATATTCAAGATGTTAAGACCTATGTTCTAAGTTAAAGAATATACATAACTGTGTTCATATGTGTGTATATATCTGTATATCTATGTATATGTGTGTAATTATACATATATACATACATATACTACTTAGGAATTTCTTGCCTGTATATCTCTATATTATCATTAATGCCTTCTTTATAAGGGGAAACACAAGTCACAAAATATGGAAAAAAAATTACAATTAAAATTACATGCCTCTATCATACTTATCCAAAATATCCCTTTGAATATATCTCTTCAAATAGGAAATAATTGGTTACCCAACTAAGGAATTCCTTTTGAGTCAGCACTATGTCCAATTATACCACTGCCTTTTTGAGAAAAAGTCAACAGCATCAACAAATTAGAACAAAAAATACAATGAGAAAATTCTTATATAAGAGCTTTAGCTTAAGCTATTCAAATAAGCTATTTCCACTTAAAAATGGAAAATGGATGAACCAAAATACATTGAAACTAAAAACATCATGCAACTGACCATTCTCAAAAAAACCTCTGAGGATTATGCTCTTCACTAATCCAGGAGGTAAATATAATCAAAAAGAATAAAGTATTTTTCTGGACTTCTAGGGATGGAGTCAAGATGACAAAGTAAAATCAGGAAGCTATTCAAGCTCTCTCAATTTCCCTTGAAAACCAGATGAAACCAAATCTCTGAATAGAATCTGATGAAATGAAACCATTCTCCAGCTAAAGAAAGACTAGAAAAACATCAAGAAAGGTCAATGTCATTGGGGTGAAAAAGGAGTTCAACCTATCTCAGATAGACTCTGGGAAAGCCAGTGAAAGGGTCTTAATCATAGCAAATTAGAAACTAAGTCCCTCATTCCTGGCTCAGTAGAGGAACAAATCAATGGTACACCTTCTAGTCGCATCTCAGAAGGGAAACCAGGTTGTTTCATAAAAAGAGCAGGCAAAGCTATCACCTTCAAATACAAGGGGCCTCTGTGCTCAAAGCCAAGGTTCAGAGCTGCACAGAAAGCTTGGGAAATGTAGCCCCTTTACTCCAAGGACAGAGCTCAACCATAAAAGTAAAAAGAAGAAGAAGAAGAATTCCAAAAGAAAAGTAAAGAAAATGAGAAAGAAACAGAAAAGAATCTTGATTATGGAAGGCTACTATTGGGACAGAGCAGACCAAAACAACTCAGATGAGGACAAAATATCCATAGAAGAAATCTCAAAGAGTGATTTGAATTGGACTCAAGCCAAAAAAGCCTTCTTGGAAGTAATCATAAAAGATTTTAAAAGGCAAAAAAGAGAGGTAGAAGAAAAAAATTAAAAAAAAAAAAGAAATGAGAGGTATTGATAAGAGAGTCAACAGTTTGGAAAAGGAAGGAAAAAAAAATGTTGGAAGAAAACAACTTTTTAAAAAGTAGAATTGACCAAATAGAAAAAGAGATATAAAAGTAAGTGAAGAAAATCACACATTAAAAAAAAACAGGACAGGGCAAATGGAAACTAATGACTTTGTGAGACAGCAAAAATCAGTCAAACAAACTAAAAAGAATGAAAAATGGAAGAAAATGTGAGATACCACATTGGAAAAACAGTCAACCTGGAAAAAGAGATCCAGAAGAGAAGGAAGAGAGTGCCTGGTATAGCATATTCCAGAAGGCAAAGAACCTAGGGTTACAACTAAGAAATAACTACCTCAAAAGATTCAGCATCATCTTTCAGGAGAGGCAATGGAACTTTGATGAAGTAAGAGATTTTAAACCATTTCTATGAAAAAAAAAAAAAAAACAGAACTAAACAGAAAATGTAATCTACAAACAAAGGATTCAAGAGGAGCACAGAAAGGTAAACAAAGTGAAAAAATATATTATTTAAAGGTTAAATTATTAACTCCTAAATGGGAAAACTTTGTAACTCTTGAGTACTGTATCTGTTACTAGGGCAGACAGAAGTTGGGGGCATCACATGGACTTTGGATGTGGTTGTGAATGGACTGTAATGTGAAGACATTAAAAAAAAAGACATTAGGGGCTGGGAAAAAATTATACTGGAAAAGAGTAGAAAGGGGAGGTATATGGGACAATTAGTTCACATGAAGAGGCACAAAAGATCTATTAGAATTAAAGGCAAAAAGAGAAAAGGATGAACATTGTCTGAAGTTTGATCTCATCAGTTTTGACTCTAAGAGAGAACAACTTAATCATTCAGTAGATTTAGAAATTTATCTAATCCTATAAAGAAGGAGGAGAAAGAAGAAAGAAAAAAGAGGGACATGATAGAAGGAAAGGCAGAAACACTAGGGAAAAAAGTAAGAGAAGGGGGTAAGGGGTGATACATGCATAACAATTGGTAAAGAAAATTAATAAAGAAAAAAAGAAAGAAAGAATTAAGAATTTGCTGCTGGAAAACTAATTTCCATGGCAACACACTTGTTTCTGCTATTCAACACTATAGAATTGTGAAAGTCTTTTAAAGCTTGATCTCTTGATGAGTTTCATTCTAGGTATTACTAAAATTAAAATCACATGCTTTAAATGAAGATAAACAATAATTTTGAACACAATCTCTTTCATTAGATAAATAGAAAATACGGTAGTGGGTGGAGTGGGTTAAAACATTACTAAGAAAAGGAAGGAGGAAATATATGAGATAAAGTAGGGGTGGGAGAGTAAATAAAGCACAACTAAGGGGAGGGTAGAAAGAGAGAACAACAGAATATAAAGTGTTGAAAATAGGATGGAGGAAAGTACAGAGTAATTATAATTGTGAACGTGAATGTGATGAATACTCTCGTAAAAAGGAAGCAAATAACAGAGTGGATTAAAAAACAGAATCCCATAATATGTTGTTTTCAAGAAACACATTTAATATAAATAGGCACATACAGAGTAAAGGTAAAAGGCTGAGACAGAACTTATTATGCTTTAGCTGAAGTAAAAAAAAAAGCAGGGGGTAGCAATTCTGATCTCTGATAAAGCAAAAGTAAAAATCAATTAAAAGAGATAAAGAAGAACTATAAACAATTAAATAGTAACTATACAAAATGTCTATACACCAAGTAGTAGAGCAACCAGATTCCTAGAGAAGATTTTTAATCAGTTACAGGAAGCAATAGACAGCAAAATTGTATTAGTGGGGGACCTCAACTACTCCCTTTCAAAATCAAATAAATCTAACAACACAATAAAAAGGAAAGAAACTTGGGAGATTAATAGAATCCTAGAAAACTTAGGTATGATAGGCTTCTAGAGAAAATTGTGTAGGGGAAGAAAAGAATACAATTTTTTCTTGATAGTACATGGTATCTACACAAAAATTGACCATGTGTGATGGCAAAAAAAAACCTCACAATCAAATGAAGAAAGGTAGAAATAGTTAATGCTTCCTTTTCAGACCACAATGCAATACAATTTTATATATATATATATATATATATATATATATATATATATATATGATTATATTCAATAGTGGCAAGGAAAGCTAGACTTAAAACCAACTGGAAATTAAATAATCTAATTATAAAAAACGAATGAGTCAACCAACAAATCACAGAAACAATTCATAACTTTATCCAAGATAATTACAAAAATGAAAAAACATACTAAAACCTATGCGATGAAGCCAAAGCAGTTCTTAGGGGAAATTTTAAATCTCTAAATAGCTACATGAATAGAATAGAGAATGAAGATATCAATAAATTGGACATGCAACTCAAAAAGATACAAAAAGAACAAATTAAAAACCCCCAATTAAATAACAAATTCAAACTTCTGAAACTCAAAAGAAAGATTAATAAAATTGGAACTAAGAAAACTATTAAACTAATAAATAAAACTGAGTTGTTTCATTAAAAAACCCTACAAAATAGATAAACCAGTTTAATTTTAATATATTGTATACTATAACAGCAAGAATGTGTGATGATCAACTATAAAAGACTTGGTTTTTGTTTGTTGTTTTCATTTTTTAAAATTTTTTTTCCAGTGGTTCAGTGATTAAAAGCAAACTCAATAGACCTTGGACAGAAAACGCCATCAAATCAACACATGCTATGTTTCCATAATTCTTTTTTTTAATCTCTCCCATAGTTTTTTCCTGTTTGATATGATTTTTCTCTCCTGACATGATTAATAAAGCAATGTGTATTTTTTTTAAAAGAGCCTGTACTCTTTATGTGGTAACAAATAATTGGAAAATGAATAGATGCCCATTGATCGGGGGATTGGCAGGATAAGCTGTGGTATATGAAAGTGATGAAATATTTATTGTTCTATAAAAAGAATGAACAAGCTGATTTTAGAAAGGACTTAAAATATTTACATGAACTGATGCTAAGTGAAACAAGGAGAAACAGGAATACATTGTACACAGTAATAGCAAGATTGTGCAATGATCAATTATGAAATATTTTGTTCTTCTCAGTGATTTAATGATCCAAGGCAATCTCCATAAACTTTGGATATAAAATTCGATTTTCTTGCCTTGATTCTGGGGCATTTATCATTTTAATTAGGGATTGTAGAAAGATATAGTAAGTTAAGAACAAAGAGAGAGAGAGAGAGAGAGAGAGAGAGAGAGAGAGAGAGAGGGAGAGAGAGAGAGACTCAAGAAATGTATTTTTTATTGAACCAGACATTTGAGCCTGCTTCAATGTAGATATGACCCCTTAGATTAGCTTAACCATAGAATCAAAATCTTTTTTTTTCAAGATTCTGTTTGACTTAAAGTGCTATAAGAAAGTTATTGTAATTATAGCATTTCACATTTATTAATAGTGTTCTGAGGAATCAGTACTTTCTAGATCATCTAAAAGTTAGTGTTTCCATTTTATAGAAGAAGAAATTGGACACAAGTTGGTCATACACAGGGTCATAAAGTTAGGCTTTAAAGCTCTATATTCTTACCACAAATTCAATGTTCTTCAGCTATATTGTTCTTCTATTATTTCTAGCTCCTTCTTGTCTAGCCTCTGCTATATCTTTACTTTGGAAGGAGTAATGATGTATTCATTGACTTAGTTTCTATAATTTTATAAGTGTCTTTGAATTTTTTCTATGTCTTTATCTTCTGCACCAAAAATTTATTACTCATAGTTATCTCAATTTTACATCTACACATTTTTAATCAAAACACTATCAGTATTTGTTTTTGTCAATGGATTTGGAAAGTTACTGTAAATTTTTTAGTCTAAAATTCCACTGCAGAATCTCAATTGGTTTCATTTACTCTCTGTACTGTTAAAATATACTAGATGAGTGTTTAAAATCTTTAATTTTATAGTAGAGTATAGAATTTTTTAATCTACAGAGTTACTTTTTTATAGCTTATATAGCCAGCATTTATAAGGCTCTTTAAGGTTCACAAAACAGTCTTCATGATTTATTTCATTTGATTTTTACAACCATTCTGTGATATATTAGAATTATCTTTATTCTTTTTTTACAGAGATTTCAGAAATTTTGATGAATTGCCTATGTAAAAGTTTCGGTCAAATGTCTCAGTCTTCAATACAATTTAATTTCAATAATGGTAATTAATAATTTCAATAACATTTCAATTATTATTTCCATAAAGCTCAATAATTTTAGTTTAACTAATTGAACAATAATAGTTTCATGTAACAGGGCATTGTCATATAATTCTTTTTTATTTTTATGCAATAAAATAATAATTATATCATATTATTCTTTTTGGCCAATTTGAATTTGCTATTTTATAGTAATGAATGTACTAAAAAAGTAACATGATAAGATATACAGTTTGTAACAGCCATTTGTTTTTTCTGATTCATTTATCAAGGGAAATAGCATTTATCTTATTTCTTGATAACAAGATGGGCCTGGCAAAATGCCATCCTCTCATTCTATCCAAAAGTGCAGAGTGTTGCAACACCACTCAGACACTTATTGCAAAGTGATGCTTTACTAACATTTTGATCAATATGTCTGCCTCTCCCTCCCAGGAACCAAGGAAGGTAGGAAATTGCTAATTAGTAATACAATTGAAAAATCAAGTGAGGCAGTTCACTCTTGTTTCTAGCAAAAATGATTATAGTCCTTTGAATTTGTAGACATGAGCATAATACTTGGTATTTAATACATAATACATAATACTTGGTCCATAATATCAGGTACTTAATAAATGTTTATTTATGGACTAACTTTTTGACATTCTTGACCCTTCATACTTTTACCTTTTGCATTTGAACTGCAAACTTTTCCTATGATATTAGTAGTTTATTCGTGTGCTGGCTTTCTTTTTGAAACTTCTTGGATTTTGTCGATTATTTCCTGAGACAACTAGATTCTATTGTCACATGAAAGTTTTATAGCAGCATATTTGTCTGATTCTCTGTATTTTGTTGGATACTTTCAAATCATACAATAAATAAACTTTTCTTATGTTCTATATAATTAAACTATTTTATATATCTATATGCTATAATTCCTTATACTCACATACCACATTCTTATTTTTTTGTTTCTTTATATTAGCTTAACTCTTATCCAACTAGTTTTTGAATATTTTTCTCATAGAACTAATCAGAATTCTAACTTGAAGCACTTTTGGAAATCTCAGTGTACTGCTTTAGAACTGCAATTGAACAGTGATATAGACAGCACAAAATTAATAATCTATTTGACTTAATGAAACACTTGAGAGCTTATTATATTCTGACAAATATATTCTTTGTAAAGTAAATATAATGTCTATGATCTTTTTCCATATCACATATTTTATTGGACATATTTTAGTCTTTGTATTTCCTTTATTTTAGGCACTCTTTCAGAGCAAAAGAGAATTAAAATTGACAATATCAACAAGATGAATTTCATTTTCAAAGGATAAGATAACAACTTCCTTAGAAAAGACAGAGATTAATAGCTTTCTCTGATAAAGCCATGGTGAAAATGAGATCACTCTCCATCATCTTTTTCTTTTTGTTGATTCCTTATATAGCTGTTAAGTTTTGAAAATCTTTATCTATCTCATTCATTGGATGAATCTATCTCATTCATTAGATGATTTGATATATTAATAATTCTTGGAAATTAAAGAAGGAAAACGGGTAGAAAACTTCATAGTCACACTCTAATTTATGAAATTCAAGGATTGAATAATATTGCTTCTGAGGTTTCCTTTAGATTTAAAATTCTATACAAAAATCAAATTTATGGAATATTATTCATGAGAATCATTCCACACATAGATAACCTAAAATTAGAAAATATATGTAATAAATATATGCATATGACATATAACATGTGTTATATATAACATATTTTATGATATATGTGTCATAAACCAAAATTAACCTTTTTTACTACTACATTTCAGTTAATACACATTCTATAACTTTTAATTTGTTTGGTTTTCTCAAAACATTTTTCAGATATGATAATTATTTTCTTATATATGTCTTGAGTTTAAAGTCTGTGAGAAAATTATGCTCTTATGGAGAAGACAAGTATATGTAAAATTTATATAAAATAAATACAAGGTCAACAAATATAAATATGTAAAAACTAGTTAAATAGAAGACAATTTGTAGGGAACTAGAAATTAAGGCTATAAGAAAAAGCTAAATGCAGAAGGTGTCTCAGGTATCTCTTATATGAAGAGAAGAACTGTATGAAATGGAGGAAAAGAAAGAGAATTCTAGGCATGATGAAGAACCAGTGGAAAGATATGAAGAGAGAAGATCAATTAGATTGGACGATTACATAGTGTAAGGATTGATGTCCAGTTTAGGCTGAAAATTGAGGCTGTAAACAACTTATCTTGGGTTTCATATGTTAAAGATTAGAGTATGTATATAAAAGCAATAATTGAAAGTAATTGGAATTGGTTAAATTGGTAAATCACTTATCTGATCTAAATTGCTTAAGCAGCACTGTATAGGATGGAATAGATTAAGAGACTTGAAACAAGTATTAGAAGTTGCTAACAATAATCTAGATCTGAAAAAAATAGGACAGAAAAAATAAAAAAATAATAATGTGAAATAATGTGAAAGCCAAAATGTAGCTCTGTGAATGGACATAAAGGAATTAATATAAAATATGCACAAATAGAAATGGCAAGATATGGCAATCAAATGAATGGGTAGAATGAGAGAAAGTGAATTGTTTTATTTAATATTTTCCCCAATTACATGAAAGTAAAATTTTTGCCATTCATTTTTAAAATTAAATTCCAAAATCTCTCTTCCTTCTTATCACTCCTCATTGAACAGATAAGCAATTTGATATAGATTATATTTGTGCAATCATGTAAAATATATTTCCATATTAGTTGTGTTATTAAAGAAATCATAGATGAAATTAAAAACCTAAGAAAAGTAAAGAAAAAAATTTTTAATTATGCTTTGGTATGTATTCAGAGTTCATTAGTACTTTCTCTGGAATTTAGAAAGCATTTTTCATAAATCTTTAAGAATCATTGTGAGAACAACTAAGTCAGTCACAGCTGATCATCTTACAACATTGTTACTATCTATGATATTCTCTTGATTGTATTCATTTTACTTTTCATCATTTATTTCATACAAGGATTTCTGGGTTTTTCTGAGAGTATCTTACCCATCATTTCTTATATCATAATAGTATTTCATCAAAATCATATTCCACAAATTGTTCAGCCATTCCCCAATTTATGACTATCCCCTCAAATTGCAATTCTTTCCCACAGAAAAGATCTTTTTTGCATTATGTTTGGGCATAGTTCCAAAATGCTCTAGTTAATTATTAAATCAGTTCACAACTCCAGAACCAATGCATTTAATGTCAATTTCTGCACCTCTCCTCCAACATTTATCATACTCATTTTGTGTCCTATTAGGTAATCTAATAAGTATAACATGTAGTACCTCAGTATTGTTTTAATTTTAATTTCTCCAATCAATAGTGATTTAGATTTCATATGGCTATAGATAACTTTGGTTACTTCATCTTAAAACTGACCATTTAAAAATTATTTATCAATTGGAGAATAGCTTTTATTTTTATAAAGTTGGCTCATTTATTTATTTGAGATATGAGGTTTTTATCAGAGAAACTTGCTTTAATTTTTTCCAATTATGATTACTAACTGTATTTCTTTCTTCTCTTTCTTGTTTCACCCTGTCCCTCCCCAAAAATATTTTTACTTCTTCTTCTTGCATCTCTCAATCCACTTGTCCTTCTATAAGCAACCAATCCCTAACCCCCACTTCTCCTTTCCCTTCTACTTTTCTGTAGCATAAGAACGATTTTTACACCCAATTGATTGGGTATGTCATTCTCTCTTTAAAAGAGAGTTCACATGTTCTCCAATTAGAGTAATTTTGAAGAGACATAAAGTTATGGGAAAACAAGATTTCGGTTTCAGACATATAAAGTATTTGAGGTCTCTTGGACATCCAATTTGAAATGTCCAATAGTGAATTTATGATGCAGCTCTAAATCTTAGAAGAAAAGTAGAACTGGAAAAAGGAATAGGGGAAATAGAGAAGGAACTCTGTCTTTGACTGCTTTTAAACATGTGATCCTCCATAGAGGAGATTGAAAAATATTGCAATTCTTTTTCTGCTCTTAAGTCTTTCCATGAGTAACCCTTTTCATCTGGATAAAACCATTTAGAACTTGTGCTTCAGGGTCACCAAAGCCTAGGATAATTTTATGTCAGGATTAAGTAGAACTCCATTTTGACATGTTCAATAGACAATTGATGAGGGTAATCATAAATAGATAGCAATATTAGGAGTGATTTTAGGAGCAACAAGAAAACAAATTTGTCTGAACCAGTGGTATCAAAGTCAAATAGTGATATTTAAGGCTCCCTGAGGCACAAATTGATTTAGAAAATCACTCATTAATATTATCTATCTTTTATTATGTTTTCATTTAATTAAAATTGTATAAAAACATTTTAATCTGGTTCTACAGCATTGGGTTTGGCATGTATTTAATACATTGTTGTACATGTAAGTTTAGATTATAAGTGGGGGAGGAAGGTAATATATAAAGAAAATGGAAGGGTGAATTCTTTCTAAGTGGTAAAAAGTCAGCCAGAGAATTTTATTGATATGAAAGTAGCAGGGTCAGATTTACACAAAAGAAAAATCTGTTGGAATTTCTGTAGAGAATCAGTTGGTATGGTCAGACAACAAACATTTACTAAGGCCTACTATGAACCAGAATCTATGTTAACAGTTAAGAATACATATAAATGACTGGGAAAGGCATCTTTAAGTAGGTATAATCTGAACTTGGTAGGTAGAGGAAGTATTATCCAGGGTTGGATAATAATAACTGAAAGTTCACAGTCAAAAGATAGAGTATTATATACAAGAAATTTGATTATAGAAAATTTAGAAGAGAATATAATACAAGAAGAGTAAAAAGGTAGGAAGAATTCAGGCCATGAAGATGTTTAAATAATCATAATATTTTATATTTAATTTGATATACAATAAGGAGATAATAGGATTTTTGTGGGGGTAGAGGGAATAACATGGTATGATTTGTACTTTAGGAAAATCACTTTGGTTGATAAGAAGATGGATTATAGTGAGTAGAGACCAACCAGAAGACTATATAATCATCCACCCATGAGGTGATAAGAACTGTTCTAAGCTATTGGCTGTATAAATAGCAAAAAAGGGGACTTATAAGAGATGTTGTAAAGGCAACTTTTAACAAGACTTATCAAGATATTAGATATTTTCACTTAGTATAAAAGAGGAATCAAGGATTAAATGAAAACTGTAAACATGGGTAATAGATATGTTCAGTAATAATAGTGAAATTTGGAATGGGAGATTTGGAGAAAAAAAAGCTTTCTATTTTGGACATGTTGAATTTGAGATGCTCATGGGACATGCAGTTTGACACATCCATGGGTCATTTGTTAATATGAGATTGGAGTTCAGAGGAGAAATTTCAGATAAATTGTGATGACCACATTAGCACCCTAGATACTATAGAATCAGCCAAAGTCAGAAAAAGTCCTTGATCTTTATTCTTTGTGGATGTGAATGGAATGGTCATACGAATCCGGCCAGGAGTTACTCTAGCTTTCTTACTCTACCCTTTTTTTCTCCTCCCAATCTCCCTATACACCAACCGATCAAGCCAGCACAGAATGGTGGGATGGGCCATTTTCCAAGCAAATGCTAATAGAGTATTGTCCAATTGGTAATTAGTCTTAAGTGCTTGCTTGTCCAAACCTCAGTGCATGAACTCAAGAGGTTCAGCTCTTTATAATAAATAGTGTACATATGCTCAATGTACATATACATATATGTTTGCATATTTTTAATCATTTGCATTAACATAATTTGAAATCACAGTACTTGATAGATCACTAAATAAATGAGCATTAAGAAAGAAGAGGATCTAAAACAGAGCCTTAGATTTCATCTACAATTAGTGGGTATATGCTGGATGAAGATAAGTAAGCAGCAACTTAAAGATAAATTAGGATACTTCCGGCCAAGATGGCGGAGATGAAGCACACTGCTGTGTAACCTCCGCGTTTTTCTCTCACTATCCATTTCATTTCATGCCTCTGAATTAATGCTCGACTGAAAAAAAAAAAAAAAACATACAACTAGTTACCAAGAGAAACCACCCTTAAGACTCGTCAGGAAAGGTCTGTTTTTGCACGAGGGCGGGGACGGTTATTAGATCGGAAGCAGCCTGCAGGCAGCAGCGACAGCGACAGCACGGAAAGCGGCTCTGAGCCGAGCAGAGCGGAGAGGGGGTGGGGCGTGATCGCAGCCGTCTCTGCGGGGAGAGCTTCCCTACAGGACTGGATACTTTGCTCTGGCAGCAAGTCAGCAGCCCAGCAGAGAAACTAAAAACACCCGGGGTGAAGAATACAACCCCAAACAGCTGGAGTCTCTCGGGACCTGGCCACCCTTCCCCCACAGTGTCTCAGCACGCTCTCGGATCTCAGAGCGCAGGCACAGCACAGTCCTGCTAGTGCCTCACTGTTACCCTGTCCCTCCCCCAAAGAAAGCAGCTCCATTCAAGGGTTTTTTTTCTTCTGTTTCTTGGCTAGTTTGTCTTTGATTATTAGACAGAATGAGTAAGAAATTGAAAAAGACTTTAACCCTTGACAGCTTCTATACAGATAAAGAGCAGACTCCAAATCCTGAGGAGACTAAAAACAAACAGTCCCCAGGTGAATCCCCAAAGGAGGAGATCATATGTTCCTCAGCACAGATGAATCTCATGGAGGAAATTAAAAAGGCTCTCACAAGAGAGCTAGAAGAAAAATGGGAAAAGCAGAGTGAGGCTTGGCAAAAGGAGAAGGAGGCTTGGGAAAAGGAGAGGGAGGCTTGGCAAAAGAGCCTGTTAAAGAGAGAGTGGATAAAGAAACCAAATCCTTGAAAAATCGGATTGGTGAACTAGAAACAGAAAATAGCTCTCTAAAAAACAAAATTGGCAAAATGTAAAAAAATTCCACAGAACAAAAGAATTCAATTGGACAATTAGAAAAAGATCTTTAAAAAGTGAGTGAAGAAAATACTTCACTGAAAATCAGGGTCGAACAAATGGAATTGAATGACTCGAGGAGACAAGAAGAATCAGTCAAGCAAATCCAAAAAAATCAAACAATGGAAAAGAATGTGAAATACCTTCTGGGGAAGACAACAGACCTGGAAAACAGATCCAGGAGAGACAATTTGAGAATCATCGGACTCCCAGAAAAGTATGATGAAAAAAAGAGCCTGGACACTATTTTCCAGGAAATTATCAAAGAGAACTGCCCAGAAGTCATAGAAACAGAGGGTAAAATAGACATTGAAAGAATTCATTGATCCCCTACTGAAAGGGATCCTAAAATCAAAACACCAAGAAATATAGTGGCCAAATGCCAAAACCCTCAGACGAAGGAAAAAATACTGCAAGCAGCTAGAAAGATAAATTAGGATCTAAGGGGTAGCTAAGTGTGTAATGGTCATCATTGGTAGATTAGCTTACCTCTTCTCTACAGGAGCTACTTCCTGCAATAATTGCTCTGGAGGCTGGGATGGAAGGAGGACTGTTGATCTTGGATTACATGTATGCAATCACTCAGTCCTTTCAGATAGTAAATGTTCTGTCCATCATAACAAAGCTTCTGAGTGAATAAGTGGATACAAACTTTGACTCCAGATTATCTGTCTATTCAGGGGTAAAAGTCATGCTCCTAAGGCCCAGAGTAAGCTTGAATCAAAAATGTTTAACAAAATAAATAAAAATATAATAGATATAATGTTTGTGGTTTTTCTAAGTCAGTACATGGCTCATAGAGATCCATTTTCTTTTCTTTCTTTCTTTCTTTTTTTTTTTTTTTTTTTTTTTGATACCTATGTCTTTTACCATGTTGTCTCTTAAAGGAATATCACAGCACATAATATAGTCTTTATTCCTGAATCTATAAGGAAATGATTAATAGTGACTATTTCCTTTTGAATTTCAGGAACAAAAATCTGGTTCCTATAGCTTCATTTCCCCATGTATTAACTATTCTATACCTTGAAGTCTAAAACAGGGCTTCTTAGATTTGCTTTACAGATCTCTGACTGAAATTTTTCTTTTATAAAATCGGGGGAGTGATTTAAGGAATAAATTGGGTCATGTTTGGCTTGGATCCAACATCTAAAGAAACTCATGAGATTGTAATGCTTAGAATTGTGCACATATAGGTTAATCCTATGAGCGTTCTCATCCTCATTACTTAATATGTCACAAAAGAGTTTTCTTTTGAACATTATATCTTGATCTTATGGAAATACTAGATGAATTCAGGTTGCAGGCCAGCCTCATGGTTTTTGCTTTAATCTTTTCTTTTCTTCTCATGAGGATGGATTAGTTTGGTACATCATCATAGCTCTGGGTTGAGAATAAAAATTTGTGAAAGCAGAATAAAGACATGATGGTCATTAAAATTGGGAGACAGTGTGTTCCCAGGAGAGTCACTTAATTCTGTTCTATTTCATGTTTTGCTTGGCATAGCTGATAGTCTTATTCAAGAAAATGAGCTATTTTATAGGACTTTTGTCATGTTGCTCAATATATCCAGTGACAATTTTTATGGATAATGTAAAAAAATTAAATAGTGTTGTAGTTGTTTTCTCCTTTCCTTTCTGTAAGAATGTTTTAAAACTTTCAATCACTAAAGATTTTTAAAAGTCATGATTTTCAAAAAGTTTCTACTCTCTATAAAATGGGCTTGATTCTACATTATTTCCTCATTCACATGTTTATATACACACATGTGCATCTGTACATATATACATCATTATATATCTGCAACCATCCAATGATGAAGTGCATGCTATTAATCAAATGTTTGCCATTATTCTGTAATATGGGCCTGGTGTCATTAAATCATGTATTTTCCCTACACTTCTGCAGAGTGAAAACTGTTTTCTCTTTGGTTTAAGTGATTGGTATGGACTTATCCAAACAGAGGTTTGCTACTATCCACTGGAAAACTCTTCCCTCCTTATTTCCTAACTATATTTCAAAACAACCTAATCACAGAAGCATGGGTGAGCTATAATAAAATGCTCTTTATTCCTGCTATAGGAAAAGGAATAATATTAACTACCCATGGTGTCTTTTTAAGCATCAGCTGTAGTTGATGACTTTCATATGGCAAAGCCAAAAAAATACAAATACATGTTCAGTTGCTCAAGTACACTTCACTCAGTAAGCTCAGGATCTTTCATCTAAAATGTGGAAGTAGATACTAATTCATGCCTCTGGAGTTATCATCTTTTTTTCTGTAATAACTGTTCTGTTGTGGCCAAAATTCCAGAGGGCCTAATCTAGGCATCAGGTCAGGTCTTATTATTATAGTGTAGAAGGATTTCTGTAAGAGAAAAATCTAGGAGTCTTACAGCTTCTCATTTGGTTCCCACCTTGGAATATAGATGTTACCTATATTTCCTAACTGCACTCCTCCTACCGATGGGAATAACTGAAGCTACATTTGGCTCCCTCCCACAAGATGATATTTCTGTAAGCATTCATCAAAGAAGACAGCAGGGAAAGAGTTATATGATCAAAGTTACAGATATCTTCTAAAAACTGCCACAAGATCACAAGCATTTTTAACTTTTGCCTAGGATAAGAGGGTTATTTTAAAAAATATATATATTTTCCATCTTTTTATTCATCTTTTAACTTTCACAAAGATTCTCATATAGCACCAGTGGCTTCAGCTGGGACAAGATTTCTTTTTGCTTCCATAAATAGTATGTATGTATTTTTTAAAAAAAATAGTATGTATGTATGTATATATTTTACTAATTACATATAAATACAATTTTTAATATTAAATTATATTTTAGTTCAAATTTTTCTTTTCCCTCATTCTCCTCTTCCTAAAATTATAGACAATTTGAAATAATTATGCATGTGTTATCATATAGAATATATTTAGTTATTGATGTGAAAGAAGAAACAGATCAAAAAGAAAAAGAATCCATGAAAAAGAATAAAGCAAGTGGGAAAAAAAGAATATGTCAGTCTGCATTCAGAATCCATCAGTTGGTAGTGCATAGCTTTTTCCTTTGTAACTCCTTTGTATTTGTCTTAGATCATTATGTTACTAAGAAGAGTTGAGTCATTCACAGTTATTATCACACAATGTTGCTGATACTATTTACAAAGCTTTCCTGGTTCTTCTCATTTCACTTTGCATGAGTTAGAAAAAGCCTTTTCAAGGAATTTTCTAAAATCTGACTGTTCTTCATTTCTTATTGCGCAATAGCATTCCTTTACATTTATATACCACAATTTGTTCAGCCATACCCCATTTGTTGGGCATTCCCTCAATTTCCAATATTTTGTTATCATGAAAAGGGCTGCTATATACATTTTTGTATTTGCAGGTACTTTTCAATATTTTTTATGATTTCTTTGTGATACAGACCTAGGAATATTGATGTATCAAAGGGTACATACCATTTGCCTGTCCTCTGGAAATAATTCCAAATAGTTAGAATAATTCCAGAATGGTTGGATTAGTTCAAAACTCCAACAGTGCATTAATATTCCAATTATCCCTATCCTCTATAATATTTATCAATCATTTTCATTAAAAAAAATAGTTTAGACAATTTAAAATGTATGAGGTTGTACCTCAGAGCTTGTTTAATTTACATTTTCCAATCACAAGTGATTTAGAGTCCTTCATATGCTCATTGTTAGCTTTGATTTCTTCATTTGAAAGCACGTTTATATCAATTATCCATTCATCAACTAGGGAATGGTTTGTATTTTTGTAAATTCAGTTCTTTGTATATCTGACAAATGAGGCCTTTATAAGAGACACTTCCTATAAAAATGCTTTCCCAACTTTTGGCTTTTCTTTTAATCTTGGTTGCATTGCTTTTACTTGTGCAAAAGCTTTTTAATTTCATATAATCAAAATTACCTATTTTACATTTCATAATGCTGTCTATGTCTTGTTTTGTCATGAACTCGTAACTCATTTAACTTCTTTTTTTTTTTTAATTAAAACTTTTTATTTACAAAACATATGCATGGGAAATTTTTCCAACATTGTCCCTTGCAAAACCTTTTGCAAGAGTTGATCATCATATAGTTTTATTGTTTCTGTATATGATGATCTCCTGGTTCTGCTCATTTCATTTAGCATCAGTTCATGTAGATCTCTCCAAGCCTCTCTGAAATCATCCTGGTAGTTATTTTTAGAGAAAAATTGCATTCTAAAGCATTCATATACCATAATTTATTCAGACATTCTCCAATTGATGGGCATGCACTCAATTTCCAATTTCTTGCTACCACAAAGAGGGCTGCCACAAACATTTTTGCACAAGTGGGTCCCTTTCCCTCCTTTAAGCTCTCTTTCGGATATAAGCCCAGTAGAAACACTGCTGGATCAAAGAGTATGCACAATTTGATAATTTTTTGAGCTTTCCAGAATGGTTGGATCCATTCACATATCCACCAACAATGTATCAATGTCCCAGTTTTCCCACATCCCTACCAACATTTGTCATTTTCTTTTACTGTCATGTTAGCCAATCTGACAGGTGTGTAGTGATCTCTCAGAGTTGTCTTAATTTGCATTTCTCTTATCAATAGTGATTTGGAGCACCTTTTCATGTGACTACAAATAATTTCAATTTCTTCATCTGAAAATTGTCTGTTCATATTCTTTGAGCATTTATCAATTGGAGAATGACTTGAATTGTCATAAATTTCAGTCAGTTCTCTATATATTTTAGAAATGAGGCCTTTCTCAGAACCTTTGTATGTAAAAATGTTTTCCTAGTTTATTGTTATCCCTTCCCTTCGAAACAACTAATCTTGTCTGCATTAGTTTTGTTTGTACAAAACTTTTAAACTTAATATAATCAAAATTATCTATTTTGTGATCAATAATGATCTCTAGTACTTCTTTGGTCACTAACTCCTTCCTCCTCCACAAATCTGAGAGGTAAACAATCCTTTGTTTTTCTAACTTGTTTGTAATATCATTCTTTATGTCTAAATCATGAACCCATTTTGACCTTATCTTGGTATATAGTGTTAGGTATGGGTCTATGCCTATTTTCTGCCATATTAGTTTCCAATTTTCCAGAAGTTTTTTGGTCAAATAGTGAATTCTTATCCCCAAAGCTGGGGCCTTTGGATTTGTCAAATACTAAATTGCTATAGTCACTGAATATTTTGTTCTGTGAACCTAAGCTATTCCGTTGATCAACTAGTCTATTTCTTAGCCAGTACCAAATGGTTTTGGTGACCCCTGCTTTATAATATAGTTTTAGATCTGTACAACTGGGCCACCTTCATTTGATTTTTTTTTCATTAGTTCCCTTGAAATTCTTAATATTTTGTTCTTCCAGATGAATTTTGTTGTCATTTTTTCTAGGTCAGTAAAATAGTTTCTTGGAAGTTTGCTTGATATAGCACTAAATAAATAGATTAGTTTAGGGGATATTGACATTTTTAATATATTTGCTCAACCTATCTACAAGCACTTGATATTTTTCCAATTGCTTAGATTTTGCTTTATTTGTATGGAAAACGTTCTATAGTTTTGCTTATATAGTTCCTGACTTTCCCTTGGCAGATAGATTCCCAAGTATTCTATACCATTGACAGTTATTTTAAATGGAATTTCTCTTTGTATCTCTTGTTGTTGGATTTTGTTAGTGATGTATAAGAATGCTGATGAGTTATGTGCATTTATTTTGTATTCTGCAACTTTGTTGAAGCTGTGGATTGCTTCTAATAGTTTGTTAGTTGATTCTCTAGGGTTCTCTAAGTATACTTCATAACATCTGCAAAGTGATAATTTGCTTTCCTCATTACCTACTCTAATTCCTTTAATCTCTTTTTCATCTCTTATTGCTGAAGCTAGCATTTCTAATACAATATTGAATAGTAATGGTGATAGTGGAAAACCTTGTTTTACTACTGATCTTACTGGGAATGATTCCAGTTTATCCCCATTACATATGATGCTTGTTGATGGTTTTAAATAGATGCTACTGACTGTTTTAAAGAAAAGTCCATTTATGCCTATATTCTCTAGTATTTTTATTAGGAATTAGTGTTGGATTTTATCAAATGATTTTTCTGCATTTATTGAGATAATCGTATGGTTTTTATTAATTTGGTTATTGATATAGTCAATTATGCTAATAGTTTTCCTAATATTGAACCAGCCTTGCATCATTGGTATAAATCCTACTTGTTTGTAGTGAATTAACTGGGGGATGATTTTCTGTAATCTCTTTGTTTATATTTTATTTAAGGTTTTTGCATCAATATTCATTAGGAAGATTAATCTATAATTTTCTTTCTCTGTTTTCATCCTATGTGGTTTAGGTATCAGTACCATGGCTGTGTCATAAAAGGAATTTGGTAGGAGTCCTTCATTCCCATTTTTTCAAATAGATTATAAAGTATTGGAATTAATTGTTCTTTAAATCTTTGGTAGAATTCATATGTAAATCCATCTGGTCCTGGAGATTTTTTCTTAGGGAGTTGATCAATAACTTCTTCTATTTCTTTTTCTAAATAGGATTATTTAAATAATTTGTTTCCTCCTCTGTTTATCTGGGCAATCTATATTTGTGTAGGTATTCTTCCATTTCACTTAGGTCATCAAATTTATTGACATAAAGTTGGGCAAAGTATAACTCCTAATTATTGCTCTAATTTCTTCTTCATTGGTGGATAGTTCTCCCTTTTCGTTTTTGAGATTAACAATTTGATTTAACTCTTTCCTTTTTCTAATCAAATTTACTAAAGGTTTACCTATTTTGTTGGTTTTTTTTTTTTTCATAACTCTTAGTTTTATTTATTGATTCCATAGTTTGTTGGATTTTTTTAGGTTTTTTTTTTTTTTTTTTTTTTGGCTTTTTTAGTTTCAATTTTATTGATTTCTCCTTTTATTTTCAGAATTTCAAGTTTGGTATTTGATTAGGGTTTTTTAATTTGTTCTTTTTCTAGGTTTTTTGATTATGAACCCAATTTATTGATCTTCTCTTTCTCTATTTTGTGCAAGTAATCATCTAGAGATATAAACTTTCTCCTTATTATGGCTTGGCTGCATCCCACAAATTTTGCTAAGTTGTCTCATTATTGTCATTCTCTAGGATAAAATTCTTAATTATGTCTATGATTTGCTATTTTACCCATTCATTCTTTAGGATGAGATTATTTAATTTCCAATTACTTTATGGTGTATTTTTTCTGTGGGCTTTTACTGAATATAATTTTTATTGCTTCATGCTCTGGAAAAAAAAATGCATTTACTAGTTCTACCTTTCTGCATTTGATTTTGAGGTCTTTATGTCCTTATGTATGATCAATTTTTATATAGGTTCCATGAACTGCCAAGAAGAAAGTGTGCTCCTTTATGTCTCCATTCAATTTTCTCATCTATCATATCTAACTTTTCTACTACTCTGTTTAACTCTTTAACTCCTTTTTCATTTATTTTGTGGTTTGCTTTATCTAGTTCTGAGAGAGTAAGGGTGAGATTTCCCACTATTATAGTTTTGCTGTCTATTTCTTCTTGCAACTCTCTTAACTTCTTTAGGAATTTAGATGCTACTCCACTTGGTGCATATATGTTTAATATTGATATTGCTTCATTATCAATTGTACCCTTTAGTAAGATATAGTTTCCTTCCTTATCTCTTTTAATTAGCTTTGAGATCAGGATGGCTACCTCTGCTTTTTTTTTACTTCACCTGACACATAATAGATTCTGCTCCAGCCTTTTACCTTTATTCTATATGTATTGCTCTGCTTTAAATGTGTTTCTTGTAAACAACATATTGTAGGATTCTGGCTTTTAATCCAGTCTGCTATCTGTTTCTGTTTTATGGGAGAGTTCACTCTGTTGTGAGCTTTTTCTTCTCAAATCGCAGCCAGGTGATAAAAGTTCAGATCTTTTATTATCTCCAATATAGCCCGGTTAGCTTAGAGGCCTATCTCTCTGCTTGGTTCCAAGAGCTCTCTCCGAATGTCGCCAAATCCAAAGGTCTGGTCCTTCAGCCTCTGCCTCTGCTTTCTTCAGCCTCCAGCCAGCTCCACTCTTCATGTCATTCTGGTGAAATCTCTCAAAGTGCTCTGTGTCTGTTTCTTTTATACAAGAGGGAGGAATTGTGGGATATGAGAGAGCGGGATTATGGGTTTTCTCCCATAGTGCTCTCTGGCCCAAAGAGCTTCAAGGGAGGTGTGAACTCATTGAACTCCAATGAGTAAAGGTGTGAACACAAGCCTTGTATTAATTAGTTCTACTTAGTACCTTGTTTCAGGTTCTGGCCAAAATCTTCTTGTAAGATTAGATCAACTTTAATTAGTTAGCAGTTAGTAAGGATTCCAACATCACTACATTCACATTTACAGTTACAACTACTAATTCTGTATTTCCTGACATCTTATTAACCCCAAATTATACTTTTCTCTTTCCTTTTCCCCTTTCCCTCCTCCCCAGTATTTTACTTACGAGCACTACTTGCCTCAAGCAGTCCTCCCCTTTTAGAGACCCTCTCCCTTTGTTATACCTTCCCCCTACTGTTTTTCTTTTCCCTTCTATTTAGCCTACCTCTTTTCTTTTCCCCTTTACCCTCCCACTTTTTTTTATAAGGTTCTTGATGAAATTAGATAGATCTAATATTCATTCTTTGAACCAAATCTGATGAGAGTAAGATTCACACAACATTTATCATCCTCCCTTCTTTCCCTCAATTATAATAGGTTTTCTTTGCCTCTTCCTGAGATGTAATTTCCCTCTTTTTACCTCCACTTTCCCTTTTTTTCTATTACAGTCCCCTTTCCACCTCTAATTTTTTTTTATAACAGTAAAATCAAACTATACATGTATTTTCTATGAATACTCATAACAGAGATAGTTTTCAAGAGATTTTTTTTTCTTTTTACCTTTTTTTTTTTTTTTTATTGTGTCTAGGCTCTTTTTTTCATCATAGATTTCAGAGTGTCCAATAATCCTTAGATTGTCTCTCCTAGATCTATTTTCCAGGAGTTGTTTTCCCATTTAGGTATTTTACATGTTTTTCTTTTTTTCTTTTTTTTTTTTTTTTTTTTTTTTTTTTTTTTTTTTTTTTTGGTTTTGCTTGAATGATTCTTGTTGTCTCATTGAGTCATTCAATTCCATTTATTTGGTTCTGAATTTTAGTGAATTATTTTCTTCATTTACTTTTTTTAACTTCTTTTTGTATTTTTCCAATTGAATTTTTAAATGAGTTGTTTTGTTCTATGGAATTTTTTTCCATTTCACAAATTCTGTTTTTTAAGAAGTTATTTTCTTTTTCTGTTTCACAAATTCTGTTTTTCTGGGAGTTTTTTTTTCTTTTTCCACTTTATCAAATCTATCTTTTAATGAGTTATATGCCTTTTCTAAACCCCCTCTTGCAAAATTTCCTTTCCTTTCCCCATTTTTCTTCTAGCTGTCTTTTGAGAGCCTTTTAAATTTCTTCTAGAAGAGCCTTATGTGATGGAGACCAGGTTATATCACCCTTTGGGGCTTCACATAGAGACAATCTGCTTTTAGTCTCCTCAGAGTCTGAAATCTGTTCTTCTCTTTCACCATAAAGGCTATTTTTTTTACTTTTTTATTTCATTTTTTTACTCATTTAGGGCAGGGGAAGTTTTCCAAGCTTCCTCTACAAGCAGCAGCTTCCTCTATAGCAGCTGCAACTGCAGTGGGTCAGTGCTGATTCACTCCCTGTGCTGGGTGGATGTGGCCAGATATTGTGAGAGTCTGGCCTTTTGGGGTTCATTATTTACCTTTTGTATTTGTGTTGGATGTTTTATAACTTCTCTGCTGATCTACTGGTTTGCAGCCAGGTCAGAGTGGCCAACACTGCTGTAGATTCCTGTAGATTCCTTCCCCTAGATTCTCTGCTATAAGGAGTCTGCACCACCCCAGGAACTCTATGCTATCTGAGCTGGTGTTTATGCTCAGCCTGCTTGTGCTGGCTATCTCCCTCCTGTTTCTGATTGAAACAGACCTTTTCTGGTGATCTTTAGAATTATCTTCTACTGATAATTTGTTGCACCCCCAATATTTGTGGGTTCTGTTGGTCCAGAACTAATTCAAAGGCTGGATTCACTAATTAGTCTGAGGGTTGTCAGAGAAGTTTATAAAGAAATATGTGTCATCTCCACCATCTTTGGCTCTGCCCCTAGAAGATTGATTTAACTTTTTTAAGAATTTGGTTACTATACTACTTGAATTATATATGTTTAATATTAATATTATTTCATTATAATTATCTTTTGTCAAGATCTAGTATCCTTCCTTGTCTTTTTTAATTACATCAACTTTCCTTTTCATGTCTCTTCAAGTGAAATAAATTTTGGGGGGAAGGAAAATCAGTTTTGGGTAAATTCAGAAATAAGACCCATGGTATAACAAACAAAGAAAAAAATCCCAGTGGGCCCCAAGCATTAGTTTTCAGAAACTTTATATACATCTTTGGTAGGCAGAACAGGTATAAGGAATTTTTATAGAAGGTGGAAGGAGAAGACAAAGATTTAAATATAAAAGAACAACTAGGTCTTGATTAGTGCAAATATAGACTCCTATGAAGTGGTGGCAAATATTCCAATTCATGCTATTTGAAGTTATAATAATGAATAATATGCTTGTTGGATCCAGTCCAATGGAAATTTGCAATGTCAGTTTGAACAATTTCCAGAATTCATTATTTGCATTGTCCATACCAAGCTATATGACCAAAATCAATCCCTTTACCACAAACTAGCACATAGTACTCAGTAAGCAGAAATGTAAACAAACTTTAAAGAACTAATAACTTTCATGTTCAATACACATTCTTTCCTGAATGTAGGGAGAGATTGAGAGAAAATGCAAGGTAGATTGGAAAGTCATTTTCTGCATTAGTCTTCTCAAAGAGAGTGTTAGGGTCAAAGGGTCAACTTGAAAAGGTGAGGTAGCAGTATACTCTAAGATTTGAATAACAGTTTTAGAAGAAAACTATGAGAGCCACATGATAAAAGGAATATTTAGAAGTCTAATAGAGATACATTTCACAAGTTAATTTTTTTCTAAACATAACATAACTTAAAAGAACAGATAAGAAGTCAGAAGCTGCATGTAGTTTTCAATTTGTCTTTGAATATGCTTCTCTTATTATTTCAAATTCTACATGAATAAATGAAGGACAATGAATAATATTTACTTCCTTCTAACTGACATGTAAACAGATATGAAGGCAATGAACAAGTATTTTTTTTTTAAATTTCATTTTTAAAAAAAGCACTCTATGTATATTTTCACCATACACTCACCAAAGTAATATCTTTTATTGTTATCAGATTCAGAGACAATGATGTGGGAAATTAAATAAAGATCAGAAAAATGTAGATTGTACAAAGAACTATCTGTCATTCATTCATTCATTTACTCATTTGTTTTGAATTCTTTGCCAGAAGGGAAGGAAAATGAAAAAAAAAATGGAATATAACTTTCTTGACTGGTCAGTTTGAAAAAAAAAGATAAGTATTATTTCAGTATCAATCTTGAAGGAGCTCTACTGCCTCTGTGTATTTCTTTTTGCTTGAATTTAGAATGCTGACTAGAGTGCTAAATTTGGAGTAAAAAAATACTTTAATTCAAATTCCACATCTATATTTACAACTATAATTATATAATTATGGGCATGTCACTTAAGCTCAATGCCTCAGTTTCCTCATTTAGAAAATAGAGCTAATAATGACACTTACCTCTTCGGATAGTTATAATAACCAAAGAAGATAATATAAGTTGTAAAGTCCCTTATAAATCTTAAAGAATTATAAAAATGATAATTGTTATCATATCAGCATCATCACCATTACTATCATCATTATCATCATCACTAAAACTATTATTATTCTTACACCTATATCAAACACTCTGCCAGGCATTGAGAATACAAATATAGAAAATGAAGCATCCTCTGATATCAAAGAGCTTACATATATTGGATGATATAGAATGTAAATATATACATATACATATTGACCTATAAAGAATAAAAAAAATATATATATAGCTAAATTCCTAGAACCAACCTACTCAGTCAGACCAATTCTCCTTCTCTGAGATTTGATAGGAATAATAGATAGTAGAAAAGAGATTAGTCTTGATCTATATATTGCAAAAGAAAAATGTTTTACCTCATGCCACTCCAAGGTACATTACAAAATTATATCCAGAGTGTTCATATCGATGAGCTAAACTATCTAAGCTAAGTTTAGAGGAGTTTACTTACTATTGTCATTAATGGCTCTTTTAATGGCCTATTAAGTTTATGGCTGATACTTAAGCCTGATATCATTTGAATCACAAATGGATTTAACAAAATTCAACATGTATTTAGAAGAAAAAAATCCAAAGAGATAAGTGCATAGTAAAGGTGCTTAGGGAGTAGGAAAAAAATCTTCCTCTCTTTATTCCTCGTCACTCCAAAGACATAAACAATAATTTTGCTTCTGCCATTTCTATTTATAGTTATATGAACATTTATAGATAGATCCACTTACTCATATTAGTCCTGATAGCCTCATTAAATTAGAGGGCAGGGATCATGTCTCCGGCTTCCTTTTTAACTTCCCGTGGGCATTAATAGAGTGCTCAGGGCATCCTAAGAGGATTTAAAAAAGGACAAAATAAATCATGAAAGGGTTTGAAATGAGAACTATGACAAAAGCTTATAGGTACTGTTAACAGCAAGTAGGGTGTGAATTCCCAGAGAGAAAAGACTATTTCATTTATACATCATATCTTTATGTCTAACCAAGGTCTTTTGGGGAAAATGTATGTGTGTATGTGTGTTGGGGGGAGTAGAAAGGGAAGGAATATTTTAATTTCCATTTTAGCAAGATTTGAGGAGCTTCTGACATAGCAAGAAGAGATATTAATAAATTTGAAAATGATATAAGGCTGGGACAGGCAGCTAACAAATTGGACGATATAATCAAAAAGCTCTTGACAGATTAAAACAATGTGTCACATCTAATAAGATGGAATTTAATGGAGATGAATCCTTCACTTATGTTAAAGAAAAGTCAAGGAACTAAGTGTAGGACTGAGGCTAGATAAGAGTTCATGTGATAAAGATCTATGGGACCTAGTGGGTGTCAACCTGAGGATGAGCCAACATCTTGACTTAGTAGGACAAAAATAACAATAACAATAATAATAACCTACTTTTTGGCTTTATCAAGAGAACCCTAGTGTCCAGAACAAGAGTGATAATCTCACTGTATTCTGTTCTGGTCAGATTACATTTGATGAATTTATATTTAGTTCTGGGTACCATATTAAAAGAAGGATATTTATAGACTGAGTATGTTCAGAAGACTGGGTTTTTTCGATTTTTGAAAGAACTAGAATTTTTAGTTTTTTGGGAAGACATGGTTATAAAAGATTAAGGAATGACATGGTAATTGTCTTCAATACAACGCAGAAAGCATTTATTAAATGTCTACTTGTTACAGGAACTAAGACCTTAATTTGTATTTAGGATACAAATAAAAGAAACGGTAGTCCTTGTCCTCAGGGACTTACCTTCCAAAGGAGGAAGATAACACACAAAAGCTAAAAAAAGATAAGGAAGGGATTATGTAGCGGAAAAGTACATAATATAGGGGTATGATCATGGTGAAATACAAACTAAAGAGAGCAGCAGATGGGAAATGAAGATTTTGATGACCTGCTGAGCCTATTTTTATATGGAAGCTTTGAGCGGAATTTTTTTTTTCACCCTCTAGCCCTAAAATTAAAACAGTATAGACTGATCAGAATTTTGATGACTGGTGAGGACAGAAGCTGATGCAATCTCTGTGATGATAAATTCCTGATGATGAAATTTCCTGGTAGTTGGGGAGCTAATGATAATGGAGTGGAATTGAAAGAGTGAACTTAAAGCTTCTCCTAGTTTAAAAACCAATTATGTAGAAAAGAGATTGAGTTTGCTCCACTTGGACACAATGAGCAGAACTAATAGCAGTGCATGAAGGCTTCAGAGAAGTATATTTAGTCATAAACTAAGCAAAAACAAAACAACTAACTACCACCACCACCATCAACAAAATTTCCTCATAATTAATGATGTTCAAAAGTGCATTGATCTGCCTAGAGCATTAATGACTTCTCTATTGCTTGAGATCTTCACATGGAGGTTAAATGTCTATTTATAAGGGGAAATTTGAGAGGAATTCCATTTCAAGTATGAGATAGTACAAGTGATATTAGAGGTTCATTTCAACTTGGTGATCCTGTGACTTGTCACAGGAAGGCTGTTTTTTTTTTTTTTTTTTAAGAAAAGATTAAAGAATGCAGGCTACAGGAACTCTTTTTCTAAATGTTGTCATAAACAGATGGCTCATCTGTCTTTGGCAGCTCAAATATATCTTTCTCTTGTGGAAGCAGGGGATAGATTATAATGCATTCCATTGCCTCTTTTTATTCCTGGGGTTTAAGAATCATGGTGCAAGCTTTTTATTATTTTTTTTAATCTAATGTTTGTAGAAGTAATTTTACTTGAATATCTCTGAAAAGTTATTCAGGTTTAATACTACAGGTTTAACAAAGGTTCTTTTTTCAACAGATGAGCAGAATGTTTTTTCTTTTTGATGACTTGTTTCCTTAAGAGAGTTTCCATCATTAAGATTTCATTTGTTCCCTTTTCCTCACCTATTTTCAAGTGGAAAATTCTGGCCTACTGAAGTTTAGAAGTTGTGAAGGTTGTAGTTTCCTGCTGAGCATTTATTTAGTAAACTTCAAAGGCATCTGGCAAAGGAAAGTTACCTTGTGATGTTCCTGACTCATCTTAAAATTGTGAATTTGGGGTCCAGAATCCAGCATATCTCATTAAAGAAAAAAGTATGTGAAAAAAATATGTTAAGAGTTTTGTTAGACTCAGATTCAGATATTCTGAGACTCAACTTTGGGATTTTTGAGCATTATTGTCAATTCTATAAGATATTCCAACCTTGCATCACTTTCAGAGGTGCCTTCTATTGATTCCTACCTTTGCCCTGAGCAATTGTCTCTTGTCTCCTAGTTTGGTAACTATAAGTACAAAGGTAAAGGAAGCAATAAAAGGGCTGCCATCTTTGAATCTTCCACTTCACAACTTAAAGACTTCCAGTAGACAGATTTTACTTTCCTTTCAGTCAGTTTCATAGGCAATTTTTCCCCAAGGGGAATATTATATAAGACAGAAGAACTGAAGGCCAGCAAATAGGCTTTAAAAAGACTAATTAAAGATAGAGTGCAAAGCAACAGCTCAATGCTCATAGAGGAAGTCATTTTCTGGTTCCTTGTCCTCATTCTTCTCCCTACCGACTACCATAAGTGGTTAGGGAACATTTTTCCTCTAAAAAGGCAAATGTTTTCTAACATGTTCTTAATTTGATTAGTGACTTAAGGTTTTTCAGGCAGGCATTCCAAGTAGAGTCTGTGTAAATTCCTTTGAAATATGAAAAAAGCATGAAGCAACATCATTAATAATAGATGGCAATAATTCAAGCATCCTTGTATTATCATTTTGTTTTGTTTTTTCAATTGTCCCTACTTCCCTACATCATGTATACTGCTAATCTTAAAATGTCTCACTTTTTTTTTAAATAAAGAAAACACTCAGATTCCTTTGTAAAGTGTTTACACAGATATATTTTGCATTATGGTGGGTACCTGTGACATTTCAGTTCAAAGTTAAGGCCACCGGCATTTACAGCTACTGCTGTTCTATTAAATATTTGTCAAACTTAGGATTACTTTTTTCATATACATAGTACTTGCTACACCACACCTGAGATAAAATGTCAGTTAAACATCAGCACAAATTTCATTTCACTGATTAAAAATCTGATAATATATAAAAGGCAGACATTGGCATCAGCACTTTAAGAATAATTCATACATAAAAGCACGGAATGCTATTCTGTTCTAATTTGAGACTTGAAGACAGACATATGTCAGAGGAGAGGTGAAGAAGGATGTTTCTGAAGTTTATTTTCAACATTATTATTGTCCAGACTTTTGTCATCTACTAAACTTTTGAAGTACAATCTTGCAGAATTGAAAAATTTTCGACCTAGCAGGGGGTTTAGAGGTCATTTGTTCCAACTTTCTGTCAGATACTATTTGCAATATTCTCAGCAAGCAGGACTGTTTTAAAACTTCCTATATCAGATGGTACTATCTCATGAGACTACCAATTCAATTTTCAGATGGCTCTGATTATTTAGGAAGCTTTCTTTCCCTGTTTGTCCTAATTCTATCCTTGTAGAACCATATACATGCAATCTAATTTCTTCCTCATATCATAAACTACCACACTAGGCCATGTGGTTTGTGGAAAGAATGCACTTTGGAATCAGAAAGCTCAGATCATTGTCCAATGTTAATCATCTTTCTTTGAGAATAACCATATCCAACTGTTTTTCTCCAAAACTTTCCTCCAACATTGTGTATTGTAATCCATTTATAGATGCATGTTGTTTGAGATGCTCACCAATATCCTTCCAAAAAGTTAACCATGAGATTTGGCATATTGCTGGCAATTTCCTTTTAATAAATATATGTTATTTATTTCATGAAATATTTCTCAATAACATGTAAAATTTTTCTTTAAATTTTATTTTTTTTAAGTTGAGTTCCATCCTTTCTGTTTCTCCTTCTACCTTGAGGAGGCAAGCAATTGATGTGAAATTATGCAAAATATATTTCCATACTAGCCATGCTGAAAAAGAACACACATACACACACACATACAGAGCAAGAAAAGTAAAAAAAAAATTAAAAAGATATACTTCAGTCTGTTCTCAGAGTTCATCAGTTCTCTCTCTCTCTCTGGAAATGGGTAGCATTCTTCATCATGGAACCTTGGCAATTACCTTAGAACTTGTCTTGATAAGAAGCTAAGTTTTTCACAGTTGATCAGTTTCTGTTACCATATAAAGTGTTCTTTTGGTTCTTCTATCTTCACTTTATATCAATTTATATAAAATCAGCTTAGGTTTTTCCAAAACTACCCAAAACCATTTCTTATAGCAAAATATCACAACTCATACCATAATTTCCCAAATCATGGGCATCCCCTCAAATTCTAAGTGATTATTTATCACCACAAAAAGACCTGCCATAAATATTTTGTGCAGTTAAATCCTTTAGGAGTAGGGGAAACAAGAATATGGCACAGCAGATGGAGCACCAGACCTAGAGTCAGGAGGACTTGATTTCAAATGTAGTCTCAGGCATTTATTAGTTGTTTCATCCTGAGCAAGTCACTTATCCCTGTTTGCCAAAGGTTATGCAAACATTTTTAAATGACTTTTTATTTTTCTAAATAGATGCAAAGATAGTTTTCAATATTTGCCTTTGCAAAACCTGTGATCCAGATTTTTCTCTTTCTCCCCCTTCCCCTTTCCCAAAACAGCAAGTAATCTGATATAGGTTTATTGTGTTCAATTCTTCTAACCTATTTCCATATTCATCTTGCTGAGCAAAAAAAAGATAAAAATCTGAACAAAAAGGAGGAAAAATACAAGAAAGGGGAAAAAACAAACAAAAATACTGTACTTTGATCTGCTTTCAATCTTCATAGTTCTCTCTGGGTATAGATAGCACTTTCCATCACAAATCTATTTATTGTCTTGGATCACCTCATTGTTGAAAGAGTCTATCATAGCTGGTTATCTGATAATCTTGTTGATTTTTGCAAGTTTTATTGCCTATAGATATAATTCCTTTTTTATTAAAGCTTTTTTTTTCCCTCAAAACATATGCATGGATAATTTTTCAACATTGACCCTTGAATATCCTTGTGTTTCCCTCCACTCCTCCCCTAGATGGCAAGCAATCCAATATATGTTATACATGTGAAAATATATGTTAAATACAATATATGTAAATATATTTATGCAACTCTCTTGATGCACAAGAAAAATCAGATCAAAAAGGAAAGAAAACGAGTAAGAAAATAAAATGCAAGCAAACAACAACAACAAAAAAGAGTTGGACTGTTATGTTGTGATTCATATTCAGTTCACACAGTCCTCTCTCTGGATATCAATGGCTCTCTTCATAAAATCATTGGAACTGGCATCAATCATCTTATTGCTGGAAAGAGTCACATTCATCAGAATTGATTGTCCTAATAATATTAATGTTGCCATGCACAATGATCTCCTGGCTCTGCTGATTTCACTCAGCATCAGTTCATGTAAGTCTCTCCAGGCCTTTCTGAAGTCATTCTGCAAATCATTTCTTATAGAACAATAATATTCCATAATATTCATATACCACAATTTATTCATCCATTCTCCAATTGAGGGGCATCCAATCAGTTTTGAGTCTCTTGCCACTACAAAGAAGGCTGCCACAAACATTTTTGCATATGTGGGTCTCATTCCCTCCTTTAAGATCTTTTTAGAATATAAGCATTGTAAATACTGTTGGATCAAAGGGTATGCACAGTTTGATAACTTTTTGAGCGTATTTCCAAACTGCTCTCCAGAATGGTTGCATCCCTTCACGAATCTATCAACAATGCATCAGTGTCCCAGTTTTCCCACATCCCCTCCAACATTCGTCATTATTCTTCCCTGTCATCTTAGCCAATATGAGAGGTATGTAGTGGTATCTCAGAGTTGTCTTATAGATATAATTCCAAATTGCTCTCAGGAATTATTGGATCATTGTGTAACTCCAGCAAAAGTGCATTTGTGTTCCTTTTTTTTTTTCACATTCATTCCAGAATTTGTCATTTTCCTTTTGTGTCAGATTAGTCAATCTGAGAAGTGTAAGGTGGTATTAGAGTTATTTTTATTTGCATTTCTCTAATTTATAGTGACTTAGAACATTTTTTCTATGTGACTCCTGGAAGTTTTGATTTCTTCTTATGAAAACTTCTTGTATATATCCTTTGATAATTAATCTAATGAGTCAGATTTTTATAAATTTCATTCAATACATTACATATTTAAAAAAGCTTTTTTTTCAGAAAAATGTGGCATAAATAAATACCCCATGCTTACTTTTCCCCTTATTTTATTTGTCAAATGCTTAATTTCATGTAATCAAGACTATACATTTTGCTCCTGAGATAACTCTTGCTTATCCATAGTTTCAACAAATATATTTTTCCTTGCTCTCCTACTTAACTTGTGATATCACCATTTACGCCAAAATCATTTATCCCTTTTGATCTTATGGTGGTATACAGTGTGAGATGTGGGTCTATGCTTAGTTTCTTCCAACCTGCTTTGCAATTCCCCCAGAATTTTTTGTCAAATGGTGAGTTCTCACCACCCCACCCCACCCCCAATCTTGGAACTCTAGGTTTATCAAACACTAGATTTCTATGGTCATTTACTAAAATATATTATATACTTAATCTCGTCCACTGATCTATCACTTTATTTCTTAGTGAATACTAGACTGTTTTTATGATTGCCTCTTCTTAATAGATAATAATAGATAATAGATAATCAGTTACTGCTAGGTATCCTCCTCCATATCCTTCTCCATTGATGCCCTTGATATTTGTGACCTTTTGTTCTTTTAGACAAATTTTAGAGGTTTTTTCCTATATCTATAAGATAATTTCTTAGTAGTTGTATGGATATGGCATGGAATAAGTAAATTAACTTAGCTAGAATTACCAGTTTTACTATATTAGTTAATCCTATCTTAGCTACTTTTATTGATGTGCATAGAGATATAACATTTCCCTTAAGTAGGCTTGAATATATCCCACAGATTTTGTTATGTTGTACAATGGTCACTTTCTTTAATGAAATTATTGATTCTTTCCATGATTTATTTTTTGATTCACTTGTTCTTTAAGCTTACACTGCTTACTTTCTAATTAATTTAAATATATGATTCCATAACCCTTCATTGAATATAATTTTATTACATTATGATCTGAAAAAGATACATTTAATATTTCTGATTTTTTGCATTTGCTTGTGAGAATTTTGCACTTTACTACATGGTAAATTTTTGTGAAGACTCCTTGTACAGCTGAGAAAAAAGTATATTTCTTTCTATTCCCATTCTGTTTTCTTTGGAAGTATATCATATCTAACTTTTCTAAGATTCAGGTCATCTCCTTAACTTTCTTAGTTTATGGTTATATTTATTTTGATATGAAAAGGGCAAGTTGGCTATCTGATTCCTTCTATAATCCATTTAAACTTTACCTTTAAGAATTTGGATGTCCTGGCCTTTAGTGCATACATGTTTAATAAGCACATATCAATATCAATAATGTCTAGGGAGCCTTTTAGCAAAATACAGTTTTTTTTGTTCCTCTCTTAATTAAGTCTATTTTTGCTTTTGCTTTGATTGCTACACTTGCTTTAATCTCAATTTAAGCATAACAAGAGAATCTAACCCAATCCCTTATTTTAATTCTGTGTGTTTTTCTCTGTTTCAAATATGATTCTTATAAACATATTGTTGGTTCCTGGATTTAATTCACTGTCCTATTTGCTTCTCTTTTATAGGTGAGTCCATCCCACTTAGATTCACAATTATGATTTCTAATTGTGCATTCCCTCCATCCTATTTTTATCTGTTTATCCCTTTGGCTTTCTTTTTATTTGTCCCTCCTTTAAAACTTGTTTTGCTTCCGACCACTATCTTCTTTTATATGACCTCCTTTTTGCCATTCTCCTCACCCTGGAATTTTCTTATTGCCTTCTACATCTACCTCCTTTTGAGTAAGATATATTTTTATACTCAATTGAGTGTGTAAAAGTTTATTTTTCCATCTTTAAATAAATTTAGATGAGAGTGAGATTAAAACATTAGCCACTCTCTCACCATTTTCCCCTTCACTCTAAAAGTTTTCTGGCATACCTTCTTGATGTGACATGATTTCCACCATTCTGGTTTCTACCTGATCTCTAGGGATTGCCATTGATGTGTTTCTTCTAGGCACCTCTTTGTGGCTTTTATCCTTTGTGACTAAAACTAGAATAAATTTAGCGCTCTTGGACTGACTCTTCAGATTTTGAACTGTAAGCCAAAAGTGGGAAGAAGCAAAGGAGCAATTCAAACACCTTCCACTCCCATATTTAGTGCATTCATAGGAGGTCTGTTACAATCTTTTTCTGACCAGTTGCCATTTCATCTTACCATCTCTGGTTTGAGAGTTCTCATTTGAGAGTTTGAGAGTTCTGATATTACTTTTGTCATCACTAGATCCACTTCTGGTGTGTCCACATGATCTCCAAGCCAGGTTCCACCCCTCCATGCTTATGTCACAGATATCTCCTTCCAGTTTCCTAACTGGAAGAATGTTTGTTGACATTTTGGTGACTCTGCCAATCCAGACTTTGATATGAACAATTATATTAAAAATTTTTGGAAGGATATATTGGGAGAGGTTAGGGGAGTGCTTCTTCTACTCTGCCATCTTAGATCTGCCAAGTTTCAATTCGAGAGATGCTCTTCATTTTTTGTCCATGCCCTCACTCTATCCATATGGCCAGTTCTCTTTCAATCCCACCTTTCTCTATTAAATCCTTCATTCATATTCTTCTTTAGTGTTGATTGCTGTGCCTATATATGTATATATATATGTTCATACCTATAATACTTTCAGTAAACTATTGTCTGATGCTTATCCTTAATTGGTCAAAGGGAATGATGCTTTAAGTATCCCTGGCATGCCACCAAAATACAATTTTGAGAGGATAGGCTTTTTCAGAAGTAAGTAACAGTGTTTTGCAATTTCCCTGAAGCCATATAGCCCATTGTCCTTCTCATTTTCCATCTGCATTATCTACATCAGATATGTGTACTTTTGAGCAAACCTAATAGGGTATCCATTCAGATACATGTTGAAATGGTCTTTCCTTTGCAGATAGGTAACTAAGCTATTCTGAATAATTATACATGCCTAGAAAATCCTCAGTCTTGATATAATCAACTCAGTGTTATTAGCAGACAACTTTTCCATCCACAGGAAATCCTACTTTTATTTGAATTCTCCATTGGAGTTTTTCCATCACTAGGTGAATATTTTGTCAAGCAGAGGTCTCCAGATTTTAAGCCACACTTGATATCCTTTAACCAGTTATAATTTTACTTATTTTCTGATTCTATGTTATTTCAGAGGATCATGCATTTAAAATTGGAATAGACTTCATAGATTATCTTGTAGTACTCATTTATTTTAAAGAAATCAAATCCTGTAAAATTTCAGTGACTTGCCCAAGGCACATGAATAATAAATATTCAAGATGGAATATAAACTCATTCTACTAAGTCATGAATTACATGCATACATAACACTTGCCCAAAGTCATGCAGCCACTATTTGTCAGAACAGAACTTAAATTCAAGTCTAAGTGACCATCCACTAAGATATATAGTCTTTCAGTTGTTAAAATCTGTATTTATGTAGCAGTGTTTTTCATATAGGAAGCACTTTTCAATTTTTTTTATTCATTAATTCAATCTAGGCTTGCTAACAAATTCTATTCATCCAAAATAAATTTTAAGCCACTAAAAGTGAGTCACAGAATTAACTGCTTGGGGTACCCTTCCCCAATTGATAACATACAAAGTCTCAGTTCGTGTCCTCAAAGGTATTATCTTCTTGAAAATTACAACTATAGACAAGTTTGAGAGAGGGAATGTAAAGTGTGGTTGAGAGATCAAGGAAAGTTTGTAGAGGGAAAGAGCAGCTATGGGGATGGAAGCACACGTGGACAATTCAAGGCAGGTTCTATATATAAAAGTATTATTATTACCTGACTGGAACCTGATTAGAGAATAAATAAAGCACTACATTCTAGGTTTTGGGAAGAACTAATGAGAATTAATTGACATGGGAGATTTCATATCAGCTGATTGTTTATCAGATTTAGGAACACCTTTGGTTTGCTTTGGTTTGGCTAGAGTATTGAATATGTGAGAGTATTGTGATATAAATGTAGACATAATCAAGTTATACACCATGTTTTACTTGAAAATAAGGAAGTTTGTATTTTATTCTATAACCAACTGAAAAGCCCTAAAACAATTTTAAGCAGGGAAATGGAAGTTATCTTCAGTAGTTATGTGAAGGATAGCCTGGAAATAGTAGAGACTTGAGAGAGGAAAACACTTAAAAGGTTATTACAATAATAGGCAAATTCCTGAACTATAATAGTGGTTACATGAGTGGAGAGAAAGGGAAGAATATGGTAAACTATGAAGAATATCAAGGAAGCTGAACAGATAGGCTTGGCATTTTGATGAATATTGGTTACAAAGAAGGAAATAAGGAAGAGATGAAACAATATCCTAAAATCTAAGAGGAGAATGTATTGACAAAAAAAAAAAATAGGAGAGGAGTTTTCAATGGTGTTGAAAGCTGCAGGATATACAAAGAGCATTAGACAATCAAATTTAGTAGCTATGATTTGATCTTTAAGGAAAGTGGTTGAGCTAAAGCTCAACTGGCATAGGAAGAAAGAGTAAATGGGTGGAGAGGGAACAAGCACTAGTAGTATTTGCTATATTTCTAATGGAAATGTTTTGTAGTACTATATTTTGATGACAATGTTAGAGGAACTATTTGTAAGGACACTGAAGAAGCAGAAGATGAGAAGGAATTGAAGATGTATATGTATTCTGTGTATGTGACAGAGAAAGAGTAAGAGAAAAACATACACACAAAAGACTTGATCAAAGAGGCAAAATATATAAAAGAGAGGGGATTGGATAGAAGATAGCACAATAAATGGAAATGATGTAGTTGTTCTGCATCACTTAAAACTAATAGAAGTTCCCACATAAAAGAGCAGACAATATAAGCACAAGGCCTTGCCAAAAAAAAGTATGTGTGTGTATGTGTCTGTATAAATGATTAAAGAAAGGAGGAAGCAAAGTGTAGGGGAGGATAACAACAAAACAAAACAAAAAGTGTAAACATTATTGAGTAAATTACATTGTAGTGGATACTAAAAGGGAGGAGAGGAAAACCAGAGAGAAGACTAAATTTATCACAGAAACTTTTAAGACATCTAACAATCTGGGTAGAAAAAATCAAGGAAAGTTGAACAGAGAGAATTATAGTCATTGAGGAAAAAGTAAAGATGAGTGAGAAATGTAATTGGATAATTTGGAGATAATGAACAAAAATTATGTGTATATGATTTTAATGAAAGAAAAATAGACATCTAGCTGAAAGAATATAAAGAAATTCTAACTAAATAAAATAAGAAATCTCTACTAGTAGAATAAATTTTGAGAATACTAAAAGGATAATAGAATTGGAGAACAGAAAACCTGAGAATTATTTCTCTTCCAGGAAAAAAACAAAACAAAACAAAACATAAATACTCTGAATGCACAGAAGATATTGAAAAGAATATTAAGGAATCATACAGAATACATGCAGAGAAATGCCCTAAATTCATCTGATCCATAAATGTCCTCAAGTTCCAGATTTTCAGTGACAGAGAGGGGATTTTCAAACCAATCAGGATTACATAAATCACATATCAAAAAAGTCCAATTATAATCATATAGAATGTTTTATCTGTAGCAAGGAATGAATGAAAGAAATGGCAGGTACTTCATCCAAATGCCAGAGAATGGACTAATAACCTTAAATTTTCTATATAGAAAATATATCTTTTTAGCACACCCAGAGTTTTCTAGACATTACTAGAAAATAATACCAAATACTAGAAATAATACTAGAAAATAATACCAAATTTTGCTTAGGCTTTTGACCTACAACCATTTTAGGCCAATGGAATTGGATTTAGCACAATGAATAGTGAAGCGATATCAGAGCTTGGAGTTTGAAGCTTTTAAAAAGAACTTCAAAGAAACAATAGCTAGAATTTGATACAGTGACCTAAATGGAAGGGGGTAAAAGGGAAGCAGAACAGATTAAAAAAGGATAGAGTAATCTTGAGTATGGATACCATGAGTAAAGGAAGGTTATAAGCTTACTTTGAGGTGAAAAGTATGTGGTAAAATATATAATCACCAAATTGTTCATCCTTTATATTGTTTGTGTGGATAGTGGATAAATGGTAGATATATCTATGTCCACAAAATCTAGGATCATATTCATTTTAGTGACTTTTTAAAATAATATAAAGGATTATGGTGAAGGGAAAACCAAATAATTTTATCTCTGAACATCAAGGTAGCAGAATTTCTTTCTTTCTTTCTTTCTTTTTTTTTTTTTTTGGCATTAAATGTTTCTAGTGAAAGTATTGCTACAATATGATTTTGTGGTCCCCAGATTTTAGGGGGCTTCTGTTCTAACAATAAATCAATAATTCTAAATCTTCTAGCTTTGGAGTTTGCCTCAGGAACTTCTCACACTCCCAGTATAAGAACAACAATCTGTCTGATTCTGAATAGACCACTTCTCAATTCATTGCTGACTGTCAGATAGCTTCTGGCCTCAGGATAGTCCCAAGGACCAAACTCTCAAGAGACAATAGTGATAATCTTTTGAGTGATAACCAAATTCCAGAGACACACCTGAGCCAATGATAGAAAGCTGGAAGTCTAGTGTCCCCTTGCTTCTGTTTATCTGCTGAATTCCCTTAGAATTGTAATAGTGTTACAATTACAATAAACTTTGTCTCTTGGCTAAGGAGATGGATTCAAGGTTAAGATACCTGAGGACACTAGACAATTACCCCAAACATTTGGGATCCCTTCCCAAACTCAACATTTGATGGCTCATATGGGGAGAATCTGGCCTCCCCTGCCTTGATTCTCTCCTTGTCAAGGTAGGCCCCTCATTTTTTTTTCTCCCACAATCCTATAATAGGACACCCCTAGCCACTGGGAGAAGGCTTGTGTGAGTTGACATGAGTTCCATGCTCAGCAAATTTTCCTTGACTGGGAATACCCAGACTGGGAAATTCTTGCAATTTTAGGCAAAGTTTCTAGGGAACCTTTGCCACACTTTCACCTTCTCTGGGACGTCAGGGAAGAAAGAAATGTTATAACTTTTTGGCAAAATTTTATGGCTTTTGGCAAAGATGAGACAGTTCTCTTTTATATCATTTTGTCTGTCCATGTTTCTGTGTAGAACATCTGTCATGTTTGTTCTATGAGCTAGATTTTGTTTCCTAGAAAGATTTAAAATGCAACCAGCAAGGAAAACAAAATCAATCAAACAAACAAAAAAACAAAACAAACAAAAAAACCTCTATGTTGTAATTAGAATGCTGGGGAAATTTCTTTAAAAGCCTAACTTTTTTTGTGGGACTTCATGTTAAAGTTCAAATGTTGGAGTTCTTGTTCTTCTCAAAGCACAGCCGATTTAGAGGCTTAGAGCCCTTTGGATGTCTCCAAATCCAAAGGTTCTGTCCTTCAGCCTCTGCCTCTGCTTTCTTCTGTCTCCAACCAACACCGAGATGGAATGTCTCTCTTGACTCCTTCTGGGGAGCCCAGCCACCAACTACAGTGGTGTGAGATGAAGATGAATCTGGTTGTCCACTGAACTCTCCACTCGTAGCTTTAGCTTTATCCTCTGAAAACCCTTCGTCTGCCACCAGAGTCGCTCCTCTCGAGTCCAGCTGAACTTTCTTCTGCGACCAGCCAGCCAAGAGGAAATAATGTATTCTGCCATAGATCCCTCATCGCTGGCCTTTTATCTGACTCTTCTGAGAGAATGGGATTATGGGTTTTCTCCCATAGTGCTCTCTGGCCCAATGAGCTTTAAGGGAGGTGTGGACTCCCTTGAAGTTAGAAAGTGTACTTTGTGAAGCTAGCATACTTGTGGACTCCAATGAGTAAAGGTGTGAACACAAGCCTTGTCTTAATTAGCTCTACTTAGTACCTTGTTTCAGGTTCTGCCCAAAACATCTTCTTGTAAGATCAGATCAACTCTAATTAGTTAGCAGTTAGTAAGGATTCCAACATCTCCCCCTTTCTTTTGTTTTAAAACATAGGGGGTTTCTGAGGAGGTACACATAAATCCATCAATATGGGCCAGAACTTTGTAACAGATAAACATGGTATACATAAATCCATCAATATGGGAGGCATTATACATAATTTACATAAGCACATAGCAATATAACACAGGCTAGTAGTAATGTAACAAATAACATGAATCATCCTGAAAATTTACACATGTCCATAAGTCCTAGAAACAGTCCAATAGGATTCCATTGTCCGTTAGTTCATGTTCCAGGAATCTAATAATTCTTGTAAGCTCTGAAGTACTGCAAAAGGTCTCATCAACAATTTTTCATCTTAAGGAATCCAATGATTCTCGCTGGTTTTTCAAGAACTAAAACAGTTTCATCTTGTGTTAGGAAATCCAATGATTCCTGAAGATTTTAAAAGTCTTTTTAACAGTCTCCTTGTCAGCTATGCTCTTTCAATGGTGAGCACAATCAGCAACAGAACCACCCAATATTTCTTGGGTCTTCTCCTTTGTTTCAAGGGTCTGCTCCATCTCTCTGCAATGGACAAGGAGAATGCGGCTCGTAGGCCCCCATCTGATTCCTTCTCCACATGTAGAGATGCAAGCAAATCCTCTCCCCCAAGCAGTTAGCCTATCTGGTCCCTTCCATTCACCACTTTCTGGGTCTCTCCACATCACCTGGCGATTATCTAAAGATAGTGGAGCTGCTCGCACTGGGCACTGCTCTTCTGGTGGGTTATAAAACCTGTCTGCTGGAGCCAGTGCATCTTTATCAAAGATTAAAAAATTAATGGTATAGAGAACTAAATTTAGAAGTTCTCTAGGGTTACCCTTGGCTCCCACTTTCTTTTGTTTTTGGAGGAGTGTCTTAATGTCTCTGTTTCTTCTTTCTACTATTGCTTGACCTTGAGGATTAAAGGGTATGCCAGTAGTGTGTAAAATCTTATACTGTGCACAAAAGTGTTCAAAATGTTTGGAGGTATATGCCGGTCCATTATCCGTTTTTATTTCTTGTGGCGCACCCATAATTGCAAATGCTTGAATGAGGAATTCGGTGACCACTGGGACTGTCTCTTTTGCTGCTGGTATGGCAAAAGTGAATCCTGAAAAGGTGTCTACCACAACGTGGATAAAAGACAGACGACCAAAAGATTTATAATGAGTCACATCCATTTGCCAGATTTCATTGGGTCTCAAACCACGAGGGTTCTTCCCTGGAGGCAGTGTAGGAGCGTGGAAGGGAAGGCAAGCTGTACAGCTTTTCACTATGCTCCTAGCTTCTTCTTTTGTAATCCCAAATTGTAAACGCAAAGCTCGAGCAGCCTGATGGTATTTAGAATGGGATTCCTGGGCCTCCTGAAATAAAGGCGTACTGGCCAACATAGTTAAAAGGCTATCTGCCTTTGAATTTCCATCAAAAATAGGACCTGGAAATCCACTATGTGAGTGGACATGCAGGATATAAATCTTTCCTGGATGCTTTCTCACTTGCTCTTGAAGTTCCTTAAAGAGCTGATATATATTAGAAGCTGCAAATTTTATTTGGGCTGTGGCAATTCTTTGTACCACACCTACTGAATAGGCTGAATCAGATATTATATTTATGTTGCCTGGGTAATAAGTGAGAGCTAGCATGATCGCATATAATTCGTTCTGTTGAGTGGACTGAAAAGGAGTTCTGACTACTCTTTTTACGGTTAGATCATGAGAGTATACAGCACAAATATTTTGTTTGGCTGCGTCTGTAAAAATGGTTGGTCCTTCAAGAGGAACCTTAGAAACTTCTCCTCAAAAATCCATTGCCAATTATGCAGTAGTCTGGTTATCTTTAATGGAGATCCATGTGCAAAATTTGGAGCCATGGCCAATAAAATTTGCCACTCTGGGATGGTTTCACAGCATACATTAATTTGTGCATTTGTATAAAAGGTGTATATCTTGTCAGGCCTTGTCCCAGATAATTGTACTGCTCGCTTAATGGCCTTTAATAGAATTCTAGCCACAAGCACTGGGTAAGATGTAAGGCTTTGTTCTGGTTGTGCTGGGAGGTTCACCCACTCTATCACACTGTCTCCTTGTTGAAGGACTGCTGTGGGTCCTTCTTTCGTAGCAAAAACTGATATTTCCAAGGGTTTTTGAGTTACTCTCTCAACTACATTGGATAAAGCCAGTTCAACTTCTCTCAAGGTCTCTTGAGCTTCTTTTGTAAGCCGGCGTGGTGAATTTAAAGCAGTGTCTCCCCTTAAAATGTCATATAGAGGTTGCAATTGATTGGTAGTTAAACCTAATACTGGACGCATCCATTGGATATCTCCTATTAATTTTTGGAAATCATTTAAGGTGTTCAACCTCTCTGTTCTTAAAGACAGTTTTTGTAGTGTAAGTGCCTTAGGATATATTTCATATCCTAAATATTGAAAAGGAGCATGCCTTTGAATTTTTTCTGTAGTGATATGAAGTTTGTAGTATCTTAGTGTTTCTATGGTTTTTTGTAGACATGCTTCTAGCATTTGTTCCTCAGGTGCATATACCAATATATCATCCATATAATGTAATAGCATAACTTTTGGAAATGCTTTTCTTATTAAAGCAAGAGCAGCAGCAACATACATTTGACACATAGTGGGGCTGTTCTTCATTCCCTGTGGCAAAACTGTCCATTCATATCTTTTATAAGGCTCAGCTAAGTTAACGCTGGGCACTGAAAAGGCAAATCTCTTCATATCCTCCTTATTCAGAGGAATGGAATAGAAACAATCCTTTATGTCTATAACCCAAAGAGGCCATTCTCTAGGAAGCTGAGTAGGAGATGGAAGTCCAGGCTGAAGAGTTCCCATAGTTTCCATCTGTTCGTTCACTTTTCTTAAATCAGTGAGCATCCTCCATTTTCCCGCTTTCTTTTTTACAACGAACACTGGTGAATTCCAAGGACTTAGAGAAGGTTGTAAATGCCCTTGTTCAAGCTGCTCCTGTACTATATCTAATAAGGCCTGAATTTTATCGCTATTTAAGGGCCACTATTCTATCCACACTGGTGTATCAGTTTTCCATTGGATAGGAACAGGTGAAAGTGTTGGCAGGCCTTCAACAGAACCCCTGCTTAAAAAACCGAAGTACTCATTTTTAACCCCAATTGTTGTAAAACATCTCTTCCCCACAGATTGATGGGGATTTTTTCAACTATAAAAGGAGTAAAAACTCCTGTTTTGCCTTCAAAAGTCCATCTCATAGGGGCAGCACTAACTTCAGTTGCTATTGATCCTCCTACTCCAGACATATAGGTATCTGCTTTAATCTTTGGCCAGTGACTGGGCCAACTGGCACCTCTAATAACTGTACGATCTGCACCTGTGTCTACCAATGCTTCCAATAGTAGGCCATTTATATAGATAGTGAGCATAGGTCGGTCAGCCGTTACTGCTGCTGTCCAGTATATTCCTGGATTTTGTGGCCTGGAGTCAGAACCTGGGTGCCTATCACAAGGCTGCTTATTAGGATTCTCTATAAGTAAACCTGATGCTACTACGTCTCCTGGGTGATAAGTCACACATTGTCTACCTGTATTAGTGACTGGGACATTATCTACACATTCCCCAGTTTCCCACATCAGTGTGTGGATGGACACTGTTTTGTACATACAAGGAGGTGAAATGGTCAAGCCTACTGTGCCTGGAGGTAGGGGATCCATAGGCTGGAGAGGAACAGATTTCACCTCTCCAGGGGGTATCTCAGTTGTCCCAGCTGCATACAGCTCTATTCTCCCCAATTGTAATTCCCTTCTGCCATCAGGTTGATTCCTGGCTGGTTGACTGTGTAATCCCCTTCTCCCATCATATGGCTTTCTGGCTGATTGGTCATGTTTGGGTACTGGACTTCTAGGCACTCTCTGGGTGCACCATTGGCTGCCATCATGCCTCAAGTGTTTTTTGCCTTGGGCCCTGGGGCTGGGCCCCTCATCCCGTTTCCCTGAATCTGTCTGCATTCTGAGGCCCAATGGAAGCCTCTATTGCGTTTTGGACATGGGGTTTGGGGTCTTGTTCTCCCACCTTGTTTTCCCATTCTATCTCTATACCAACATTGAGCTTTCAGATGTCCTACTTTTCCACACTGAAAGCATCTACGAGTCTCTCTGGAAGTCCCTTGCCAAGAGGGATTCTGTCTTCCCATGTTTGGATTTTGGTTAGTCTGCATCATAGCCTGGCTATAAAAGGCACCTGTGCCCACTGTAGCACAGCATCTTATGAGCTCCTCTAAAGGAGCATCCTTGTGCAGTCCTAGTATAATTCTTCTGCAAATCTCATTAGCATTTTCCTTAGCAAGTTGCCTTATCAAAATGTCTGTTATTGCATTTTCTCCATTTGTTCTTATGATAGCTGTCTGCAAACATCCCACAAAGTCAGCAAAGGGTTCATTTGGCCCTTGTGTTATTTTTGTGAAGCCCCCCCACTCCCCTTGTCGTCTTTATTGTGAAGAGAAGCCCATGCTTTGATAGCATTATCAGCAATTTGCTGATATGCTGCTACAGAATAACCAATTTGTGCTGCGACATCTGCATAAGGACCTGTACCTGTTAATAGGTCACAGGTGATTGCAGTATGAACTCCACTTTGACTATTTTGTTGGGCTTGTATCCTACAGAGCTCACTATATTCAGAAAGCCACAAGTAGTTCTGTCCAGGTTCTAGGCATATTTTTGCTATAGATTTCCAGTCATTAGGGGTCAAGATTTCAAAAGACAAATTTTGTAATAGTATCTTAACATAAGCTGATGTAGTCCCATAAAGAGTGCAAGTTTTTTTCAGGTCTTTGAGGATTTCTATATCAAAAGGTGAGTATCTTCTACTTTCTTGACTTGAAGAATTAAACTGTTGAATTACAGGAAAAATGTGGTGTTGAAATTCTGATACATTTTTCCCTTCTTTTCTGGCCTTAATTAGTCCCTTTTGCAATCTACTCATAGGAGCAGCTGGATGCTGGGGGGGAGGTGCTGGATGCTGGGGAGGTGCTGGATGCTGGGGGGGAGGTGCTGGTGCTGTCACTGCCCCCCCCCCCACTACCCCTCCTCCCTCCATCCCGGAGGGTAGAGTTGATGAAGGAGAGTCAATTACCTGCTCCTCAGGTGGGGCTGAGGTGTGAACTCATAAAGGTACAAAGTTTACTTTGTGAAGCTGGCATACTTATGAACTCCAATGAGTAAAGGTGTAAACACAAGCCTTGTATTAATTAGTCCTACTTAGTACCTCGTTTCAGGTTCTGCCCAAAACATCTTCTTGTAAGATTAGATCAACTCTAATTAGTTAGCAGTTAGTAAGGATTCCAACATTCCCTGATTCCTATCTTGTCCAGAGTCCCCTTTATTCTCTTTTGGGAAAGCACCCCAGAAGGTATTAAGGGACCCTCTCCATTCCACTCCTCAGAGTTTCTCTAAGTTGAGGGGATTGCTTACAAGATCAGTAAGCCCAAATTTCTCTGTTTGCTAACCTCTCTCATCTCAGATCAGATTAAAACTCAAATTCCACCTCACCTGTAGAAATAGGGGAAGCAGCCTAGGGGAATCCTACACAAACTTTCCCAAATACCTCCCCAATCCAGCTTGGGGAAATGGGAATGGACTTGGGGTTAGGCTCTATAGTCAGCATTCTCTGACCTCTGGCACCTGAAACTACCCTCAAGGAGATATCCTGGCACCACTCACCCAAGCTTTTAGCAGGTTCTGTCCAGGAACTGCCTGGGAAGAATTTGAGTATCCCTGGCAGCATCTAGAAAGCCAGTCAACCTCTGCATTTGGTAAGACCACCATTCTCTGTCTCAATTGTGGATATATATTAGAAAAAATGTAATAAATACATATTTATGACAAATTGTTTTTATCTCTGTCCAGTTTTCTGATTTGTCAAGAGAAGTAATAGATGTTGTTGTGAAGACCACATGCTTGCAAAAGTGCTTAGCATAAAACATGCTATATGAACGTTAACTGCTTTATTGGATACTATTGCTTCACATTTGATAACTTTATGGGTTTTTCAAATGTGATCAACAGATAAATAATTTCTATGTGTGTAATTTGGAAATTTGTTTGAGACATGATAGTAAGCAATTTTAAAGGAAAACCTACTAAAGGGATCTATCTTTAATGATAGTGTTAGCAGAAGAATTTTGGAACTTTAGGAAAACAGAAAAGCTGTTTGCCCCTACTTAAAAAACTTTTATTATCTTGAATTAGATTTCTGAGGGTCCTGCCAATAAAAAATTTTTTTAAATGGTACCTTAATCCTTTTCCTGGCTCACAAAAGGGAAATGAATTGCATGAATTGGAAAATAACCAAATAAACAAATCTGTTTGTCTAGGCTCATTAACTAAAGTTAAGTCAATTTTTAAATCTGTTCTATCTCAATTTTAAGAATTGTCTTGTTTTCTCTCTAAAACAAAGGGGAAACTTATTTAAGGGAATAGAAACTACAGCTAATACTATTTGCTATTACTTGGCAAAATTCCAAAATTGTTAATTAACTAAGTTAGTTGAAATTATTGTCATGTTAAGTCTTATCAGTTTAACTCCAAGTATGAGATGTGCAAATCCTTTCCTCCTTCACAGAGTGGGGGGAGATATTAAACAGCACAGCCTATGAAAATATTAAGAATAGTTGGGGTGGGCAATTTATCAAGCTTATCCCTTTCTCTGGGGTCTCTGTTAACTCCCCTTAATTTGTAAGTTTGCCAGTTCTCTTGAAACCATCAGGGTAAGCAAGATCATCAGCCCTGAGAAATAAGCCCGTTAAGGATTTATAGTTTCTAAATAAGTAATGCATTTACTAAGAATCTATAAGCCTGTATAATGATTGATCCTTTCTAAACATAGAAAACCTGTTAAATAAACTCTCTTATGGGTTTAAATCCTAGTAAACTTTAAAAATAATGTATCTAGCCCTAAGCTGAAATCGGTAGAATTTGCTATTAGATATAGAATGCCTTCCTGAAATGTCTAGGTAGATGATTGCACAAAAAGCTGGTAGGACACAACCTTAGCCTCTACTTGAGGTGGGATCCTTCTGACTCAGTTTCCCAGTTCTGTTTCTCTATTTCCTGATTATTTCTGAGTTTGGCTATGAGGTGGAATTATTACTATATGATCAATTGTCAAACAGATCTAAATAAGGATGCTTATCCTGTCATGTATGTGCTCTCAGACTGAGACCTGAAGGACCCGTTTTGATGCTAAGGATAATTATGTCCTTGCTTTTTCCTCTTACAGAAAATTTCTATAATTAGAGCGAATGATCAGTAGAAGTCATGAGCCCAATACAAGTATCCCAGGAAACATTGTATTGCTGAAGAAACTGAGCAAGACAGAGGTTAGAGACCAATTCAATAGTTTATTAAATAGAGAGAGATACTGGGACCAAATGGATCTTGGTCCCATGGTTGGATGAGAATATCATCTCAAAGAGTCCAGCCCTGAGTACTGGGGACAGCAAACTTTTTTTCTAAGATAACAAGAACAGTGTCATAATGGAGAAGGTACCTAGGTAGGGATAATCTAATGGTGGGGAAAGCCTCTTGGATGACACAATGGAGGGAGGTTACTGATATTCTAATGATGTCTAAAATGGATAAACCTTTATCCTGTCAAACATTAAGAAGGAATGTTTTTAACCTAAAGATATAAAACCTTCATCTCATCAACCATTTAAGAGGGAATGATTATAGCCTGGGGGCAGAGCAACTGAGGAAGATCTTTATCTCATCAAACATTAAGAGGGAAAAGTTATAATCTGAGGCAGAATAAATAGGACAATTGAAGAAACTGGGTCACAACATTACAAGGGAACTTTGGCATAACAACAATAGTTTTCTACACTAGACCTTAAAGATCCTTTCTTTTGTTTACCATTTCATAAAGACTCCCAATTTCTTTTTGCCCTTGAAGGGGCAAATCCAGAGTAACATAAACCCCCCACCAATGCACATGGGTTAAATGATATCTTGATCTGCAATCCCACCTTAGAAGCTTCTCTGACTGTAGCCATACAAATCCTAAACTTCCAGCCTCCTATCCCCCACCCTCACTCAGGGCTATGAAGTTTTTGTTTTGTTTTTTTAAAGGCCCACATTGTCTTATCACTTTGTTAAAATCCTGAAAGCTTGCTTCTTGCCTTAGCCCTACCTAAGGATAGGAGGGGTCAAGCCCGAGGGGCCTTGACTCAAGCCTAGACCCCTTGCTCCTTTCTCAAAGAAACTTGGTGTCTTAGAGCTAGCTGCCACAACCCTTCTAAGCTCATCCTAGACCAGCCATTGGAGGTTCTAACTCACACCAGGTTCAGAACATTTTGCCCTCACAGACTTTTAGAATTGGGGAAAGGAATGAGAGTGAACATCTATACTGACTCCAAATATGCTTTTCGTATTTTGCACACTCATGGGGTGATATGAAAAGAAAGGGAACTTTTGACAGCAAAAAGTTCTCCCTAAATATGCAAGGGAAACAGACTTGCAGATTTGGCTGCCCGAGCTGCTGCCCATTTACCCCTTACCATGACATCTTTACTTCCCCATTTCAGAAGAAAAGGGATATATCCTTTCTCCTTCTGACACTCTCAGGTCAGCTTCTAATCCCAGAGGCAAGCCAGTGGGAACTTCTTTTGGCCTGCCCAACTCTTTGCAGAAGAGACAATTCAATTGCCCAACCTTCACTCCTCAAATAATTCAAGGTGGCTGAGGCACTTAAGATTAGCTTTCTTTCCTTCTTTCTTTCCTTCCTTCCTTCCTTCCTTCCTTCCTTCCTTCCTTCCTTCCTTCCTTCCTTCCTTCCCTTTCTTCCTTCCTTTTTTCCTTCCTTCCTTCCTTCCTTCCTTCCTTCCTTCCTTCCTTCCTTCCTTCCTTCCTTCCTTCCTACCTTCTTTCTTTCTTTCCTACCTTCCTTCCTTCCTTTAGAGGCTCAGAGGTTTTTGATAAAGGAGATCAACCCCATTTAAGATTAATTATTATCTCCACTCTGCATGTCATCCTCTCTACCCAATGCTTAAAAACTTTTAAATATTATGGCTTTTGCACCCTAAGTCATCTGAGTGCTTTTTTCATTATGTATAATGCCACTGCTTCAGATACTGCCCCCACTTTTCAAGGAGACAAAAGTGAGGATTTTAGGGAAAACATTCTTTGGTATTTATCCTAGGAAAAGCTGTTTGGATGAGAAGCATTTATGATGGCCTCATCTCCCTCCCCCCATCCTCCCCCTTTCCCCCCAGCCTTCCTCTGAGTGGGATTCCTGGCTATTGTCCCTACTAACTCTACTTCTATTTTTTTTTTTTTTTTTTGCTCATATTTGGCCCCTGCATTTTTAACCTACTTGAGGATTTGCTCCTCCAAACTAAGAGCTTCCAACCATGTGTTCACCCCAAATATCACTGATTCTGACATCCAGCACCCCTCTGAATGCTGCTGCTGCCATCTTGCCTCCCCTCTATCTAGAACCCACTAAGCAAAGGGACAGCTTGAAGCTTATCAGCGTGAAGCAGCTCCAGAAAATGAGCCCTCTGTCCCTTTATCCCAAATGAATTTGGGGGATGAGTGCTTAAGAGGGGGAAATGATGTAATTTGATTTTGTGGTCCCCTGATTTTAGGGGGACTTTTTTTTTTCTAACAATAAATCAGTAATCCAAAATGTTCTGCCTTTGGAAATTGCCTCAGGACTTCCCATACTCCCAATCTAAGAACAACAATCTGATTCTGAATAGACCACTCCTCAATTTAATGCTGACTGTCAGATAGTTTCTGACTTCAGGATAGTCCCATGGACCAAACTCTCAAGAGACAGTAGTGATAATCTTTTTAGTGATAACCAAATTCCAGAGACTACTCCTGAGCTGTAGAATTAGCATGCCAACGATAAAAAACTGAATAAATGTGTCTCCTTGCTTCTGTTTCTCTGCTGACTTCTCTCAGAATTCAATCTGCTTGAAATAATGTTACAATTACAATAAACTTTACCCCTTGGCTAAGGAGATGGTTCAAGTCTGCAAATTCTTTTCAGACACCTCATAACTCCGGTCTATGACCCCAAACATTTGGGGGCCCTTTCCCAACAGTATGATATCCCAAACTGTCTTATAGATTGTCTGAATTTGTGATTCCACTGATGTAGTGAACTCCTGGTCAGAATCTTCCTATATCATTTCAGTTCAGTACTTTCTCTGCAACATATAATTTTTTGATGGTTTCCTAAAGCACTAAGAGATTAACACAGACAATATGTGTTAGAATTCTTACAAGGTGTTAAGTCACTGGAATTGATAGAGACAATGATTATGTACTTAGTACTTACTAGAGTTCTGCAAGATTCACACCTTTAAGAGAGCATATTTAAGCTAGGAGTCTCAACCAGGATGGACTCTGGGAGATTCACAATCCAGGATTCAGTCCAGGAGATTCACAAGACAGAAGCTCACAAGCTGGGAGGTGGAGTCAGATTCATTCCATATTCCACCTTTGTGTTGTCTGGAGACTTGGAGGGAGGTAGGGGCTGAAGCTGGCAGAGGCAAAGGACTAGCAGCAGGACCCAAGGAGAGAGATAGGCTTCTAAAAAAGCTAACTGGGCCCAAGGAAGGAGACAAGACTTAAAAGGAAACAATAAAGAATTTGGACTTTAATTCTTGGCTGAATTTGGGGTGATTACACAGAACTGAAACGAAGGCTGCCTCCAGAGGCCCTCCAAGAAACCTGCTCCCAGAGGACATTATATTTTAGAGAAGAGAATATTACAAATATGTTTTGGAACTTGAGCTATTCCTGCCTCCAAGGTCAGTTTTTACTCCATTATGCTATACTTCTTTGTCTGTCATCTAAAAGTTATAGGAAAATGATATAACTTTACATTTAATTAAGAATCATTGCCCAATGAATCAATTTCCAATCTCCATGAATAGTTTTCAAAAGAACTGTCATATTGTCATGCACTTGAAAAAAAAGTGTTTAAAATCATGAAAAGTGATGAGATTCAAAACAATGTTTAGGTCTCATTTTGTATGCATAAAATTTGTAGAGCTGAAAATCATCAATGGATACAATTATTGAGAAATAGTTGTATAAATCCTAGTTTATTAAATAGAATGTTATTGCTTAGTAAGGAATGAAAAATATGAAAAATCCCCCCCAAAATAGGAAATCTTATATAAAGTTAAGCAAAGAAACACAAATAAATCCCTAAAATACTAATATTGACTTGAACTATGTAAATTAAAACATTAAAAAAACAAAATTCAGGAGAAATATAATGGACAATTTATTTATTAACAGATAAACCATTCAGTTTTCCTTTATTTTAGAAAATGGCAAATAATGGTTTTACTTTGTTGTATCTGTTTTGGAGAAATATAATATTATACTGGTTATCAGGAACTTCCTGTGAGGAATTTTTCCCTAGCAATGTAGAATGCCATCTGTTCTGCAAATTATAATGTCAGAATATTGTGTAGAATCCTCACAGCTAGGTTAAGTGACCCGAGTGGGACCTAAGTCCAAGTCTTCCTGACTCCACAGTCCCACTTTATCTACCTGTCTCTCAGAATAATATTAAAGTAATTTAAAATAATTTGTTGTTTTGCTTTAGTGTTTGGGTACATATTCTGTTGTTTTAAATTTTTCATCTATTTTGTAAAAAATATTTGAGATAGAAAGGAATGGGATCAAGGACATTCACAGAAGGGTTAGTTTTGGCAAGGGGATAGACAATTTCATCCTCTGAGCTAGAAGCAAAGGGCAAGAGAATAGATTAAAATGCCAAAAGAGATACTAAAGAAGCTCACAACAGATGACCTCCATCTTCTCTTCAAGGAAACAAAACCGCCTCCAGACTTCTTTTTCAAAAGATGACCTTATCTTAGGACCCTGGGCTTTTTCATTCTAAGTCCAGTATTTTCATCACTGCAGAATACTTCCTCTCCACATACCAAATACAGTATTCCTATATATACACTTAATATATTTCAACTAAACCAGGGTCTTTGTTGTTTTCTGAACTTGATATTCCATATCATGTCTTTGTGCCTTGATTAGTTATTCACTGGGTATGTAATATACTTTTTTCTCATATTTACTCCTAAGAATACTTCTTTTTCTTCACTGCTCAAAATATGTCAATTTCTATGGAATTCTTTGTCCCATTCCCCATGCTCTTTCTCAGTTATTAGTCACTTCTTCCTCAAAATCATCTTATGTGTGCACGTATGCACATGCACATACCCACACAAACGCACACACACACAACTTGCAGAATGTTATTAATTTTTTTTTTAGTACAGGGGCTATTTTTGGATTTTTAATGGCTAATTCAAAGATTTCAGTACAGTGAATACTTTTAATAGTTAAGTCTCCAATTGAATTTAAATGCCAAAGATTTAGGCATTGATAAAGCAGTTTTAATCAAAAAGTATTCAAAAATGATATATATTATATATAATATTTGATTCACTTTGCCCCAATCCTGAATTTCTTCTGTGAATCTCAAAATATAATTCTGCACAATGTAAAAGTCCTAGCCTTTGTGTAAGCATTCAAGGTATCAATGTGTATACAGAACAAGACAGCTTTTATTTCATTTCTTAAATCAAATGCAAAAAAAAAAAAATCCTACAAAGGACAGTAACCATATATAATTAATGCATTTTTCTCCTTCTCTGGGGAGATCTACCTTCCTTACAGAGATTTCTATATCTTTCCAAATGTATAGGACCACTCTGTGGTTTGTTTTTGTCTTTGAAGGAAAACACATTTGTGTTTCTTAGGCAACTGCCCAACATTCTCATGGACACCAATTAAACCCCAGGAACTTTCAATTTTATGGTATCACTTTTAAAGTTTGACCTGACATAGAAGATGACAAACTTGAGGGATTCTAGAAAGTCAACCCTCTTCCCATTGAACCAGTACTACCTGACTAAATTAAAATTCTTCTCTTCAAAAGGTTGCCAGTATTTGAACACTTTTCCTTCCCTAATAGTTTCCTAGAATTCTCAGTATTTATTGGGATATCTGTGCTGTTTTCTCCAAGTAATTATGTCCAAGAACTCTCTAGGAACTTGGCTTTTTCAGGAAATCCCTGTTTTGTGTGTGTGTGTGTGTGTGTGTGTGTGTGTGTGTGTGTGTGTTTACATAGGCTAGATTAGCTAATTCCCTTATTTCTAGCAGCCATATAATTAAAATGGTCCATTTCTGCATCATCTCACATCACTTCCATGAGAATAGGTACAATTGCAAGAAATTTTGGTAATTTCTTGGTGGAGACTGTATAGAATACAAAATATTTCTCCACTCTCTTTGCTACCCTTCCCCTACTCTCTCTTTTAGGCTCAGGTCTATTCTTGATCTGCTTTAATTCTATGGTTTATATTTACTTATATTAGAATCTCCCCTAATCCTAATTCTTCTCTTTTATAGGTCTACTATGAAGGGATTTGCTTTGGTTTATAGAGTTGAAAGTCCTTCAAGTCATCCCCAATTGCTGAGATATAAATTTGTCTTCTATCAGTGAATTTTGAATGGGTTCACAATGGCTCCTGCCCAGACTCAGAATTTGGGCAGTCCCTCCAAAGAAGCAATGATGGATATCTCCTCACATTGCATAAGGAGATCTAATCAAACAAACTTGACCAGTGTCCTTCATTAACACCCCATAGTAATTATTTTTTTTTTCCTCAGCTATTTTCTCTTACAGATTTTGTATTCAAAGAAATGAGAAATGGATTGGCTACTTGTCACAGCAAAGGAGTTAAATTGTACTGGTTTTTCCCCCAAGTTGGACTTCCTGTTATCATCTTCCTCTCTCAAATACCAATCTTAAATCTGGGTTTCATCACAAGTATATTACATTGCTAGAATATCCAAAGTCCATTTTAATTCTATTTCATTTTTGAAATTGGAGTACAGAAGGTGCGCTTGAGGGATGAAGTGAACCCAGAGTACTACAATGATGACTTTAGCTAATAGGGTAAACAAATTTCATTTGATATATTAAAAAAAAGTGAGATGAAGACTTAAACAGTGCCTTTCTATTTACCTCTCTTTCTGGGAAGGCCTTTTCATAAAGAACACAATTTCTCTAAGGGTTTCTGTGACCTGGAATGGAATGTGAAAAATAGCCAAATCTTAGGTTTTAACTAGCAGTGGAAACAGGGGGCAGTGCATAGGAATGTAGTTCCAGGACCTCCCTGCCTCAGGAGTACACAAATCATTGAAGAGTATGAGTGTGATTTAGCTTTAATGGATTCACAGTCCCAGAGTAAAGGGCTCCCATTATCACCCCAGAGCTGAAAGCTATGCCCAAATCTTAAAAGAAAGAGAACTGTAATGAAATGTAAGTGGAATCCTGGAAGTCTATATTTGGAAATAAGTTGAATTATTCTCTTTGAGGCTATAGTGGCGAAATAACATCAGTGTTGACACAAATCACTTGGCTATGAGTTAAAACCCTCACAATTTAAATTAGCTTAAAAGAAACTTGTTGGCATTATTTAGATTCCCTTTCAAAATTCTGATGATTAAAAATGTGGTCAGTTAGACAAACCGAGTCAAGCTGACATTATTCACTCTTGAATTACTCCCTTTGGCTCTGAATAGAGAAGAGCAAAACAAGTGGTGTCAGCAATCCCAAAGTGAGTTATTGGCTGGGTATATATCTGCTTCTGCTGATGAATGCTTTCTGTCAACTACAGGGAAAGTGATCACAAGGGAAAAGAAAAACCTTATATATGAATCTAGTTGTGAATGTCTATAGATCAGTGTACTTTCCAGTATAAATTCTGACCTCTTAGTCTTTACTATGAATTAGATTTTTTGTTTGTTGGCTTTTTTTGTTGTTGTTTTGTTATTTATTCATTCAAAAATCCCATTGATTTCTTTCACTAATATTGTTATTTTTATGGAGAATGTTCCTGTTAAAATAATAAGGAATTTTCTACAACAGTCCCTACAATATACAAATGAATATTACATAGAGCACAGTAGAGAGAATCATGACACATATAAGATACATCATATAATAAATAAGGCACTTGAAAGAAAAACAGGAGAAAAAGCACATCATCGAGCAAATTTATTATAGAAAAGAAAAGTGAACTGGCCTTGCAGAAAAGACTAGGGATGGATAGTAGACAGCAGAGTACTTCAGTAGCATCCTCATAATTTTCAGGAAAAAAGGAAAGGCAGTTTCCCTCATTTTGGGTGGACTTCTTATAGATATCTTATAGGACAATATGACTGAGGGTCACACAGTAAATCATTGATGAATTTCTAGCTTCACTCCTAGAATAAACATCCAAAAAGATGATAACACAGATCGATTTGAATGTTTTGTAGAAAGTAGCATACTAGATGGTATTGAAGCATATGCAGTTTGAATAGAATATATTTCCTGTTTTGAAAGTTAGTATTTTCCGATTGGGAAGCTAAGACAAGCATATACCTTCTGGAATGTGAGTCACTATATATTTAGATATCATATGAATAAAATATTTTGTAATTGGAAAATCATTTTTTTTTATTCTTCTGCTATTTAATACATCAAGGTTATAATAAATTAAGGATAGTAATTACATCAAATCACATACTACATATTTCCTTTTAGTTTAATACACAGTCATAGTAACATTTAACTTCCTTAACATTTGTGTGTTCTAACTTATAGTAATTACAAAAGAGTTTATATGGCAATTTTGCAAAGTTGTATAATTCTATAACAAAGACTAAATGTATAATATTTCATATGTTTTACATGTTATTTTAAAAATCTATAGACACATATGCTTCATATTAGTAAGTCAGTCAATAAGTATTTATTGAATGCTTAATATGTGTGGGTAATTCCCCAATTGATAAATGGTCAAAGGATTTAAACAGGATTTTCAGATGACAAAATGAAACTCATTTACAGTCACATGAAAAAATGCTCTAAATAACTTGAATAGAAAAATGCAAATTAAAACAAATATGAGGTACCATGTCTTATCTCGCAGATTGGCTAAGATGACAGGAAAAGGCAATGGTTAATATTGGAGGGGATGTGGGAAAACTGGGACAATAATGCATTGTTGGTGGATTTGTGAAATCCATTCTAGAGAGTAATTTGAAACTATGACAAAAGGGCTATCAAACTATGTATATCTTTTGAGTCAGCAGTCACTCTTGGATCTGTATCCCAAAGAATCCAAAGGAAATCAAAAAGGAGAAAAAAGCACAAACTTGTGCAAAAATGTTTGTAGAAGCTCTTTTTGTGGTAGCAAAAAATTGGAAAATGAGTAGATGCTCATCAATTGGGGAATGGCTGAACAAGATGTAATACATATATCAAAGTAATGGAATATTGTTTTTCCATAAAAAAAAAAAAAAAGATGAATAAGCTGATTTTAGAAAGACCTGAAAAGATTAACATGAAATGGTGCTGAGCAAAACAAGCAGACATAAGAATATATTGTGCACAATAACAGCAAAAAATGTGTGATGGTAAGCTATGAAAGACTTAGTTCTTGGCATTTCAGTGATGCAAAGTAATCCCAATAGATTTTGGACAGAAAATGCCATCTGCATGCAGAAAAAGACTTATGAAGATTGAATGTAAATCAACACATGCTATGTTCACTTCTTTTTTCTATTGTTTATTTCTCCCATGGATTTCTCTTTTGTTCTGATTTTTTCATGATTCATAAAGCAATGGGTATTAAAATAAATAAATATTTTTTTAATAAATCAAGAAATATGTATGGGTAACTACTAAGCACCGGGGATACAAAGAAAAGCAAAAGAAAAAAACAGAACTCAAGGAGTTTATATTCTGATGAAGGAAAAACATGCAAACAACTCTGCATATATGGGATAGTGGAGGAGAGGGTGTTGGAGCATGCAAGCTGGGAAGGTTTCTTGCTAAAGTAGAAAAGAAGTATAGATGAAAAGGAAGAATTTCTAAGCTTGGACAACAGTCGCAAGAAAAAGTTCAGAAGATTAAATATTGTATGAAAACAATAAGAAAGGAAGGGAACTATGTATAAATATATGAAAAGGAATAAGTGCAAAAAGGCTAGAAATGTAAGAAGGGATGCAGTGGTATATGGCTTTAAAAGCTCAACATGGTATAATATTTGATCCTGGATGTAATAGTGAAATACAGTTATTTATTAACTAAGGGCAAGACATGGCCAGACTTCAGTTTAAAGAACAACTGACTCTGACAGCAGTCATCTGACAGGATGAACTGCAATGGGTAGAGATTTGAGATGAGGAAAAAAGGAGCAGGCTATTGTAGTAGTACAAGGTGATTAGGGCATGTATAAGGATAGTGGCAATTAAGCCAAAAAAGAGATGGCAATGTATGCTGGAGATGTTAAAAGGTAGAAACTGAAGAAATAATTCATTTTGGATGCCTAGTCTATTCCAATCATTATTAATCCATTTGATAGAATCATAACAAAGTTCTGTATATAAGGTCCCAGAGCTGCAGCTTCTACGTTCACTTGCTTAATTATAGGAAGTTAACTAAGAGCCCCCCACCACTATGGTGGATTGCCATTGTGACCAAGTCCTTCATGGCAGAGATCTCAAGTATATGGAAAGTCCCTTAAAATATTTTTGCACCTGTGGACAAATCACTTGTCCAGTAGGAATAGATGAACATTTTATGACTACTTAGGTCACTGATTGTGACAGCTTATACCATTTCCTCTTACCCAAATTAATCTTACCCAAATTAAAGGAAACCTATCCATTTTATGTGAAGATATTCCTTGCTTCACCCAAATTGACATCCTGCTGACATTTTATTTTGCTTATTCACTAGACTCATTCTATATCTGGTATAAATGTTCTGGGGTGGCTGGACATGTAGCCCTATAAAAATAAGGCCCTAGAAGGAGGTAGCATCTCAGATCATGAGAAAGGTCTGAGGTTCACTTCCTTTAATAAAATGTGATTGATTCAGAGTTCTATCCTAGTCTCTCTTATTTTAAGGGGCATAAAATGCCCTGGTATACTCCACAAAGAATGAGACTGAAGAGAATATTGAATATGTGGAATGAGTATAAGGAAGAAGTCAAGAATGATACTTAAGTTGTGAATTTGGCTTACTGGGAGCATGTTCATATCATCAGCAGTAATAGGGACAAATCTGAAGAGTGGAAAATATTTTTTTTTTTACTGTTTTTTTTTAATTTTTATTTAATGATTACTTTATATTCCAATTTTTTCCCCTCCCTCCCTCCACCCCCTCCCCTAGATGGCAAGCAGTCCTTTATATGTTGGATATGTTGCAATATATCCTAGATACAATATATGTTTGCAGAACCATGCAGATCCATGCCTAATTTCTGCCATACTTAATTTCCAATTTCCAATTTCCAATTTCCAATTATCCCAGCAGTTTTTATTAAATAATGAATTCTTTTCCCAGAAGTTAGGGGCTTTGGTTTTGTCAAACACTAGATTGCTATAGTTGACTATTCTGTCTTGTGAACCTAACCTTTTCCACTGATCCACTAATCTATTTCTTAGCCAATACCAAATGGTTTTGGTGACTGCTGCTTTATAATATAATTTTAGATCAGGTACAGCTAGGCCACCTTCATTTGATTTTTTTTTTCATTAATTCCCTTGAGATTCTCGACTTTTTATTGTTCCATATGAATTTTGTTGTTACTTTTTCTAGATCATTAAAATATTTTCTTGGAAGTCTGATTGGTATAGCACTAAATAAATAGATTAGTTTAGGGAGTATTGTTGAAGAGTGGAAAATAAAAAGATCATGGTTTCCAGTTAAATATGTTGACTTTAAGATGGCTATAAAATATCCAATTCAAGAGGCATGTTTGGTTATGTGAGACTGGAGATCAGTAGAGAAGGGTGGAAAAAATGGACTGGGAATCATCTGTAGAGAATTGCTGAGTAGTTTTTATAGTTATTTCATAAATATTTAAGTATGTATCATCAAGATAAAATTTCACTAAACCTTTGAAATATTTTAAAAGTCTAAAATAGTAATTATTTTACATCCCTAGAGGTAATGCTCTAGAAATCATTTGCTTTAGATAAAATTTGCATTCGTATATGAAAAATTTGAGTTCTCAGGGTGGAGCTAAGATGGCAGTGTGAAGCCAGAAAGTTGCTTGAGTTTTCCCAGTTTCCCTCAAAAATGCATAAAATCGAATTTCTGAACAGAGTTTGGTGAAGTGAAACTTCTCTTCAGCTCAAGATAGGACTTCAAAGAGATCAGTTTCACTGGGGTGAAAGAGCTGTTCAGCCCAGTTAAGATAATGTCTGGAAAAGCAAATGAGAGGGTATTAATCGCATTAAATCAGCAACTGAAACTCTTGGTTTAATTGAGTGGCAGAGAAGACCAACCACCAGTTCCAGTGTGGAAGTTAAATTGCTTGCAGGGGAAACCAAGCTGTTGCCTGGAGAGAGCAGGTAGGATTATCCCATGCTTTGAGCAAATAAAATGAAACTTGGGAAAAGAAATAAGATAGGAAAGAGAGTCAGGAGCTTTGAAAAGGATGGTAATTCCTTAAAAAATACAAGTGGAATGGAAAAAAAATCTACTGAAGAAAGTAATATCATGAAAGTAGAATTAATTAAATGGACAAAGATATACAAAATCTAACTGAAGAAAATTATATATTAGAAACCAGAGCAACATAAATGGAAGCTAATGACAATGAGACATCAAGAATCAGTCAAACAAACTAAGAAAATGAAAAAAAAAAGTAAGAAAATTTAAAATAACTCATTGGAAAAACAGCTAACCTGGACATTGGATCCAAGAGAGACAATTTAAAAATTATTGTTCTACCAAAGTTAGACCATTAAAAAATACCTGGATAGAATTCTTCAAGGGATCATAGAAGAAAACTGCCCTGATATATGAAAACCAGGAATCAAAATAGTCATTGAAATAATCTATTGTTCTGTCACTGGGGTGAAAGAGCTGTTCAGCTCAGTTAAGATAATGTCTGGAAAAGCAAATGAGAGGGTGTTAATCACATTAAATCAGCAACTGAAACCCTTGGTTTAATTGAGTGGCAGAGAAGACCAGCCACCAGTTCCAGTGTGGAAGTTAAATTGCTTGCAGGGGAAACCAAGCTGTTTTCTCTTTTAATGTACTGATCTAGTTTCCCTAATTGTCCTATTCAGTTACTCTGCCTCAGGTTATAACCATTCCCTCTTAATGTTTGATAGGATAAAGGTCTTTATCCATTTTAGACATCATTAGAATATCAGGAGTCTCTCCAGTACTTCCTTCCATTATGTTATCCTAGGTGCCTGCCTCCATTATGTCATCCTCATCCTAGGTTCCTCCTCCCATTAGGTCATCCCCATCCAGGTACCTCCCCCATTATATCATCATTCTTGTAATCTTATAAAACAATCTTGTATCTGACATTCACTGCTAGATTTTTGGAGACAATAGTCTCATTCAGCCTTGGGACCAAACCATGGATCCATTTGGTCCCAGTAAATCTCTCTATTTAATAAATTATTAAATACTCTCTAATTTCTATCTTGCTCAGTTTCTCCGGCAGTACAGTATTACTTCCAGAAAGAGATCCCACAAGGAAAACTTCAAGAAATATTGTTGCAAAACTCCAGAATTGTTATCTTAAGGGAAAAATACTGCAAGCTGCCAGAAAAAAAAAATTAAGTATCCGGGAACATAATCAGGATTACTCAAGATCTGGCAGCTTCTACAATAAAGGATCAGAAGGCCTGGAATAGCATACTCTGGAAAGCAAAGAATTTAAATTACAACCAAGAATCAGCTGTCCAGTGAAACTGAGCATCATCTTTCAGAGGAAGAGATGGATCTTCAATGAAGTAAGAGATTTTCAATCATTTCTATTGAGAAAAACACAACAGAACTAAACAGGAGATTTAATCTTCAAAGACAAAAATAAAGAGAAACATACAAAGATAAAAAGGAAAAAAACATCACTTAAAGGTTAAATTGGTTACATCCTTGGATAGGAAAATGATACTTGTAGATATTGAGAATTGTTGGGGCAATTAGAGTGGGCATACATAAATTGAAAGGGTGGGCATGAATTGACTCTAATGTGATGATATAAAAAAGACATTAAGGGTTGGGGAAGGGATTATATTGGGAGAAAATGAAAAGGGAGGTAAAATGCAATAAATTATATTACATAAAGAGGTACAAAAGACCTATTACAAAAGAGGCAAAGAAAGATACATAGAGAGAAAAAGTAAAAGATTGAAGCAGAATTTATTATACTTCAGCAGAAGCAAAAGAAGCCAAGGTAGCAATTCTGATCTCAGGCAAAGCAAAAGTAAAAGTATATCTAATTAAAAAGATAAGGAAGGATGCTAAATCTTGATAAAGGATACTTTAAACAATGAAGTAGTATTGATACTAAATGAATATGCTTCAAATGGTACAGCATCCTAATATTTAGAAAAGTTAAGCCATTTGCAGGAAGAAATAAACACCAACATTATTTTAATGGGGGGCACTTCAACATTCCCTCTAAGAATTAAATAAATTTAATTATAAAATAAACAAGAAAGAAACTAGGGAGGTTAATATTATGTTAGAAAACTTAGATATGATAGATCTATGAACAAAATCGAATAGAGATAGAAAGGAATGTTACTTATTCTCATGTACATGGCACCTACACAAAAATTGATGATGTATTAGGGCATAAAATGTTACAATTCAATGCAGAGAGAGAGAGACAGAGAAATAGTAAATAATTTATTTTCATACCACAATTCAATAAAACTTACATTCAATAAAGAGAAAGATAGAGTAAAAGCCAATTGGGAAGTAAATAATATAATTTTAAAGAATTTGCGTCAAAGAACAAACCATAGTACCAATCAATAATTTCATCCAAGAGAATCACAATTTTGAGACAACATAACAACATCTATGTGATGCAGCCAAAGCAGTTTTTGGAGAAAATTTTATGTCACTCAATAGTCACATGAACAAAATAGAGAAAAAGGAGATCAATGAATTGGCATACATCTAAAAAAGTTAGAAAAATAATAAATTAAAACGCCCAAATAGATATCAAGTTAGAAAATCTCAAAGGAGAGATTAACAAAACTGAAACTAATAAAATTATTGAAGTAATTCATTAAATTAAGAATTGCTTTTATGCAAAGGAAAAAAAACCAAATATTTGGTTAATTTAATTAGAAAAAGAAAAGGAAATAAAGGCAAATTAATAACATAAAAAATGAAAAGGGTAAATAGAGTAGTTGGTCAGTGGAATAGGGTAGGTTCACCGGACACAATAGTCAATGACTATAACTATCTAGTGCTTGATAAACTCAAAGATTGAAGATCTGGTTAAAATAATGCCAAAAATTTCTGGGAAATTTAGAAATTAGTATGGCAGCAACTATGCACTTACCCATATCTAACACTCTTACTAAGATAAGGTCAAAATGGGTTCATGGGAAGGGGTAGGGTAAAGAAGGGAAAAATTTTGGTTTTGCAAGGATGAATGTGGTTTTGCAAGGATGAATGTGGTTTTTCATATGTTTTGAAAATAAAAAGCTTTAATAAAAAGATTAAAATTGTACATAGGGCAAAAAAGAATGAAAAGGGTGAACTTACAACCAAAGAAGAAGAAATTAAAGCAATAATTAGGATCTCATTTGCCAACAAATTTGACAATCTAATTGAAATGGATGAATAGTTACAAAAAAATAAATTGTGAGATTAACTGGAATAAATAAAATAAATAGTTCCTTTCAGAAAAAAAAAGTCATCAATGAACTCCTTAAGAAAAAAATCTCCAGGGCCAGATCAATTTACAAGTCCAACCAAACATTTAAAGAAGAACTAATTCCAGTACTATGTAAACTATTTGGAAAAATATGGAAACAAGACCTGTCAAATTCCATCTATCACACAAATATGGTACTGATGCCTGATCCAGAAGAACAGAAAAAGAAAACTGCAGACCAATTTTCTTAATGAATTTTGTTACAAAAAAATTAAATAAAATATTGTCAAAGAAATTTAAAGAATTTATCAGCAAGGTAATATGCTACGACCAAATGGGATTTATACCAGAATGCGGGATGGGTCCAATATCAGGAAATCTATTGCCATAATTGACCATATCAGCAATAAAACTAATAGAAATCATATAATAATATCAGTAGCTGCAAAAAAAGAAATTGTCAAAATAGAGTAACCATTCCTATTAAATTTTTTTTTCTTAATTTTTCTTAAAATGTAAGTAGAACCTGTCTAAAGTTATTAGTAAGCATTATTTGTAATGGGGAGAAGTGAGATACATTCCTAATTAGACCAAGGTGAAACAAACACAGCTATTATTCTATAATGTAATAGTTGTTGCCTTTAGCAATAAGAAAAGAAAAAGAAACTAAAAAAATTAAAATAGGCAATGAGAAGATAAAACTATCGTTTTTTTGCAGATGATATGATGGTATACTTAAAGAATCCTAGAGAATCATCCAAAAACCTACTTGAAACAATTAATATCTTTAGCAAAGTTGCAATATATAAAATAAACCCATACAAATCATCAGCACTTTTATTTGTTCTTAATAAAGCCCAGAAACAAACTATAGAAAGAGAAATGTCATTTAAAATAACTGTAAGCAAAATGAAATATTTGTATTTCTACCTTCCAAGACAAACCTAGGAAGTACATGAATACAATTACAAAACACTTTTTACAGAAATAAAGTCAAATCTAAACAAGTAGAAAAATATCACTTGCTCATGGGTAGGCCAAGCTAATAAAAATGACCTCTACCTAATTTGGTCTACTTGTTCAATGCCATAACAATCAAGCTGCCAAAAATTATTTTATAGAGGTAGAAAAAGCAATAACAAAATTTCTCTCGAAGGGAAAAAAATCATTAAGAATTTGAAGGGAATTAATAAAAAAAAAAGGGGTAGTGATTTAACCACTGCAAGATCTAAAACTCTTTTACTCAGCAGCAATCATCAAAAATACAGGGCAGTGTCTAAGAAATAGATTGGTGGATCAGTAGAATATATTAGATCTACAAGACATAATAGGTTACTGACCATAATAATCTCACACTTAATAAATCCTAAAAGTCCAGCTTTTTTTTTTTAATAGCTTTTTATTTACAAGTTATATGCATGGGTAATTTTACAGCATTGACAGTTGCCAAAACTTTTGTCCCAATTTTTCCCCTCCTTTCCCCCACCCCCTCCCCTAGATGGCAGGGTGACCAGTAGATGTTAAATATATTAAAGTATAAATTAGATACACAATAAGTATACATGACCAAACCGTTATTTTGCTGTACAAAAAGAATCGGACTCTGAAATATTGTACAATTAGCCTGTGAAGGAAATCAAAAATGCAGGTGGGCAAAAATATAGGGGTTGGGAATTCAATGTCATCTCCCAGAGTTCTTTTGCTGGGTGTAGCTGGTTCAGTTCATTACTGCTCCATTGGAACTGATTTGGTTCATCTCATTGCTAAAGATGGCCAGACCCATCAGAATTGATCATCATATAGTATTGTTGTTGATCTCCTGGCCCTGCTCGTTTCACTCAGCATCAGTTCGTATAAGTCTCTCCAGGCCTTTCTGAAATTCTCCTATTGGTCATTTCTTACTGAACAATAATATTCCATAACATTCATATACCACAATTTATTCAGCCATTCTCCAGTTGATGGGCATCCACTACAAACTACAAACAGGGCTGCCACAAACATTCATGCACATACAGATCCCTTTCCCTTCTTTATGATCTCTTTGGGATATAAGCCCAGTAGTAACACTGCTGGATCAAAGGGTATGCACAGTTGGATAACTTTTTGAGCATAGTTCCAAATTGCTCTCCAGAATGGTTGGATGTATTCACAATTCCACCAACAATGTATTAGTGTCCCTGTTTTCCTACATCCCCTCCAACATTCCGCATTATCTTTCCCTGTCATTCTAGCCAGTCTGACAAGTGTGTAGTGGTATCTCAGAGTTATCTTAATTTGTATTTCTCTGATTAATAATTCCTTGAAGCATAAAAGTCCAGCTTTTGAGATAAGAACTCAATATTCCACAAAAAAACATGGGAAAACTGGAAAAATAATGTCAGAAACTCAGCATAGACCTACAAATTACATACTTTACAAAATAAGGTCAAAATCAGTACCTGATATGGGCATAAAGGGTGATACTATAAGCAAATTAGGAGAGCAAAGGATACTTTACCTATACAAACTTTGGAGAAGTAAGGAATGTATGACCAGAGAAGAAGTAGAATACTATGAACAGTAAATTGAACCACTTGTAATATTTTAAATTCAATTTTTCCCCTCAAAAAAAACAAAAAAAATATTCAGCCAAGAATACATGGGAAGCACAAAGCCAGGGGAAAACATTTAGAGATATACTTTCCGAAAAATACCTCACTTCTTTTTTGTTCTTTTCTTTTTCCTTTCCTTTATTTATTTTTAATACACATTGTTTTATGAATCATGTCAGTAGAGAAAAAAATCAGAGTAAAAGGGTAAAATCATGAAAGAGAAAAAAACTGAAATGAACAAAATATGTTGATTTACATTCAATTTTCTTAGTTCTTTTTGTAGATGCAGATGGCATTTTCAGTCAAAAGTCTATTGGGATTTCTTGGACCAGTGAACTACTGAAAAGAACCAAGTTTTTCGTACTTGATCATTACACAAACTTGCTGTTATTGTGTAGAATGTATTTCTGATTCTACTTGTTTCTTTAGCATCAATTCATGTAAATCTTTCCAGCCCTTTCTGTAATCAGCTTTTTCATCATTTTTTATGGGACAATAATATTCCATTACCTTCATATACCACATCTTTTTCAGTCATTCCCCAATTGATGGGCATCCACTCATTTTCCAAATCTTTGGTACACAAGAAGAGCATCTATAAACATTTTTGCACATGTGAGTTCTTTTCCCTCCTTTATGATTTCCTTGGTACAACAGGTTAAAGGGTATGCACAGTTTGATAGCCCTTTGGGCATAGTTCCAAATTGCTATCCAGAGCATTTGAATCATTTCACAATTTGATCATTAGTGTCCCAGTTTTCCCACATCCCCTCTAACATTTAGCATTATTTTTTCCTGTCATCTTAGTGTGAGGTAATACCTTAGAGTTGTTTTCATTTGCATTTTTCTAATCAATAGTGATTTTTTCATATGGTTATAGAGGACCTTATTTAGTCATCTGAACATTGTCTGTTCATATTCTTTGATCATTTATCAATTGGGAAATGACTTGTATTCTTATAAATTTGACACAGTTCTTTATATATGTTACTAGTGAGACCTTTATTAGAAACACTGACTGTAAATATTTTTTCCTAGTTTTGTACTTCCCTTTTAACTTGTTTCTCTTGGGCTTTTTATGTGAAAATAATTTTAATTTAATGTAATCAAAGTTGTCCATTTTATTTTTCACAATATTCTTTAGTTCTTCTTTAGTTATAAATTCCTCCCTTCTCCAAAGATCTGATAGGTAAGTTACCCCTTGTTCTCCTCATTTATTTATGGTGTCATCCTTTATGCCCAAATCGTGCACCTATTTTGAATTTATTTTGGTATGGGGTGTGAGATGTAGGTCTGTGCCAAGTTTCTGCATATTATTTTCCAAGTTTCCTAGCGATTTTTGTCAAATAGTGAGTTTTTATGCCATCAGATTAAGTTTGAGGGCTTATCAAATACTAGATTGCTATATACCTTGATTATTGTGCCACGTGTATCTAATCTATTATACCGATCTACTACTCTCTTGATTAACTATTACTAAATTATTTCGATGACTGCTACTTTAAAATATAGTTTTAGGTCTGGTATTACTGACCACCATGCTTTGTATTTTTCCCCATTAATTATCTTTATATTCCTGACTTTTGTACTTCCAGATGAACTTTGCCATTTTTTCTAGTTCTATAAAATAATTTTTGAAAGTTTGATTGGTATGGCACTAAACAAGTAGACCAATTTAGGCAGAATTGTCATTTTTATTATATTATTAGCATGGTCCATGCTAATGCAACCCACGAGCAATGGGTATTTTCCCTGAATTTATTTGTGTAAAAACTGTTGTTCATGTTCTTGGGTTTGTCTTGGCAGATAGAGGTATTTTATTTTGTCTACAGCAATTTTAAATGGAATTTTTCTTTCTATCTCTTGCTGTTGGACTTTGGGGGATGTCAAATTCTGACAATTTGTGTGCGTTTATTTTATATACTGCAACTTTGCTAAAGCTATTAATTATTTCCAGTATATTTTTGGATGTTTTCTAGGATTCTCTGACTATATTATCAAATCATCTGCAAAGAATGATAGTGTTATTTTCTCTTTGCCTATTTTCATTTCTTTATTTTCCTTTTCCTTTCTTATTGCTAAATTCAACATTTCTATTACAATGTTGAATAATAGTGGTGATAATGTGCATCCTTGTTTCATCCTTTATCTTATTGGGAATGTGTCCAACTTTTCTCCATTACAAAGAATAAGTGTTGGTTTTATATAAACACTGCTTATTATTTTAAGCAAAACTCCCTTTATGCCTATGCTTTTTAGGGTTTTTTAGGGGCTGTATTTTGTCAAAAAAATTTTTCTGCACCTGTAGAAATTATCATATGGTTTCTATTGGTCTTTTTATTGATGTGGCTGATTATGGTAATAATTTTCCTGACATAGAAGCAGTCCTGCATTCCTAGTATAAATTCCACTTGATCATAATGTATTATCCTGCTGGCAAGATGCTGTAATATTTTTAGCTAATATTTTATTTAAAATTTTTGCATCAATATTTATTAAAGAGATTGGTCTGTAATTATCTTTCTCTGCTTTGGCTCTTCCTGGTTTAGGTATCATTACCATATTTGTATCATAGAAGGAATTTCATTATTGCCTTTATCTTGGATAGAATTATGAATTGTTTCTGTGATTTGTTGTTTGAACCACCATTTTTTAGAATGAGATTATTTAATTCCAAGTGGCTGTTAGTTTACCTTTCCCTGTCAATTTATTGAATATTATTTTTATCGCATTATTTTCTGAAAAGAAAGCTATTTCTTCCATTCTGCATTTGATTGTGAGGTTTTTATGCCCTAATACATGTCAATTTTTGCATAGGTGCCATATATTATCAAGAAAAAGGTGTATTATTTTCTGCTTCTATTCAGTTTTCTCCAGATGTCTATCATATGTAGGTTTTCTATTAACCTCCTTAGTTTCTTTCATGTCTATTTTCTGGTTAGATTTGTCTGATTCTGGGAAGGGAATTTTGAAATCCTTCACTAGTCTCCATTTCTTCCTATAACTCACTGAAAATCTTATGTAGGAATTTGGCTACTTGATCACTTGGTGTGTATATAATACTGTTACTACTTCATTGCTTGCAATATTCTTTATCAAGATATACTTTCCTTCCTTATGTCTTTTAATAAGATATATTTTTAATTTTGCTTTATCTGAGACCAGATAAAGCTTTTTTTTTCTTTTTTCTGCCTTTTTTTTTTTTTTTTTTTTTTTTTTACTTAAGCTGAAGTATGATAAATTCTGTTCCAACCTTTTATCTTTGCTCTGTATATGTCTCTTTGTGTCAAATGTGTATGTAACATATTGTAGGATTTTGTGTTTTAATCCACTCTGATATTTACTTCCCTTTAAGGGAAAGTTCATCCCATTGACATTCACATTTATGAATATGAATTCTGTATTTCTCTCCATTCTATTTTCTTCCCTATCTATACTTTTGTTCTCTCTTTCCATCCTGTCTTTAGTCATGTTTTTTTTTCCCACTCCATCCCATTACCTCATATCCTCTGACCCCTCCCCTCCTTCTCTTAGTAGAATTTTTTAACCCATTCCACTAATAACATTTTCTATTTCTATTCCCTAGAATATTCTATTCTATTCTATGTATTCCCTTCCTTTTCTTTCCTCTTTTTTCTTTTTACTTCTTTATAGTGTTGGATAAATTTGTATATCTAACTGAATGATAAAGTTGTTCCCTCCCAAAACTTCTTTCCCTCAATTGTAATAGATACTTTGTGCCTCTTCATATGAATTAATTGTCCCATTATGTTTCCCCTTTCCTCTTTTTCCAATAAAGACCTTTTCCCACCTCTTAATATTTTTTTCTTTGGTGTCTTCATATCAGAGTCCATTCACAACCATACACCACATGCTTGTGATTCCCCCCTCTGTCCCTATGACAAATACAGTTATCAAGTGTTACAGATATCATTTTTTTCCATCTGGGGATATAAACTTCCTTCACCTGATACTTTTCTGTCTCATCTACAACCTTAAGAGAAAAGGAGAATAGGAGGCAGGCTTCTTATTTGACCACATACCTCCTCTCTCATTGTTTCAAGTGTGGAGTAACATTCTTATGCCTGATCCTACCTTATACATCCAAGTGATTCAAATTTCTGTAGAACATCATCAAAAACCCATTCCCTGTAGCCCACCAATAGTTTTTCCCATCTTTCTCAACACCACTATCACAACATTCAAAGCAACACTATCTACCCCTTCCATTGTCCACAGTCTCCCTGCCTACCATTTTCAGTACTGCACATGAAACTATGCATCAATTATTTGCTACTTTCTATTCCTTTAAAATATATAACAAATTTTCAGGTAAACTTCTCTCTTTTTTTCTTCCTTCTTTTCCCCTTACCTAGAGATGACTACCATTAAACACAAATTTGTTTGAGTGTGTACGTGTGTATGTAAAAAGATTCTATACACACTCCTTTTTTCAGTTCTTATAATATCTCCCCTCATATGTTGTTTTTAGTTACTTTGGTCATTCATACTCATCAAAAATTGCTCAGTCAAGTTATTCTTAAAACAGTTATTGCTTTTACTTTATATATTTTCTTAGTTCTGATCACTTTACTCTTCATTATTTTTTGCAAGTATATTTTTCTAAGATCACCAAACTTATTATTTTTTTATACATAGTTGTATTCCATCACATGTACTACAAGTTTTTCAACCATTCCCCCATTGATGGGGTTCCCTATATTTTTCTGTATTATAGTCTTTTCTTTGAGCTAGAATCAAATCAGTGACCCAAGGATCTCTTAGTTGCTAAATCCAGTGGTCTTTTCTCAGTCCTCATTCTCCTTGACCTTTCTGTACCCTTTGACATTATTGATCTCTTTATTATTCTGTGTTCTCTCTACCTTTCAGTATGATACTCTCTCTTCATTTTCCTCTCTGTATTAAAGATTCACAAATATACCTATCATGCCCTAAACTTTCTGCTGACCTTCAACTTCAAATTTTCCAACTCCTTTTCAAGTATCATGAACAAGATGTTCAAGAGATATTTTAACCTCAACATATCCACAACTGAAATCAGAATCTTATTCCTTAAGCTCTCCCTTTCCAACTTCCTAAAACATGGATCCAACAACATCACTGTCCTACTCAGCATACTCCAATGGCTCCCAGTTGTCTCTAAGGTCCAATATAAAATTGTCTGTTTCATATTCATAGCTCTTTATAACTTATTACCTTCCAATTTTTCAGTTTTCCTACACTTTATTCCGTATTATACACTATTTGATATAGCAATATTGAACAAAGCAATGCATCTTGCAACTCCAGGCACTTTTTCCAGCTGTCCCTCCTTCCTAATGTACACTCCTTCCTCATCTCCATCAGAGGTCTTCTGTATCTTTTGTTAGTGAAAATTACATCCCATGATCAAAATTATTTTTCTTCCCCCTGAGTTTTGTTGATATACAGAAATGCTGGCGATGTATACATTATTTATTTTATATTCTATAATTTAGTTGAAATTTTTTTTCAATTAATTTTAGATGACACATGGGTTGGATTCTCTAAAGAGATCATTGTGTTTTTTTTTAAAAAGTGTTATTTTTCTTTAACTATGATTAGTATCTTTTTTCTTCTTCCTATATTATAAATATATATCTTATTGCTATAGTGTTTATCAGCATGATGCCAACTAATAGTGGTAATAATCTATATCCTTTATATCTGTTTTGTTGTGTTGCACGCTCAGTTCATTTATATGTTCTTTTTTGATGTTGGAAATGTTTTTAAAATAATTTTTTTCGCAAAGGATTTAGTTAGCTACATGTTGAAAATTTTGGTATATTTGTCCTGGCTTGAAGTCAAATTCATTTATTACTATACCATCATCCCTTCATATTCATATATGAGAATTATATGTAAGATCCAAATGTGTCTCATAAATTAATCAAGAAAAGGAACAGCATTTTAGCTATTTAATATAAGCTACCAGAACTTGTATTGCAGGCAGTTTTAGTCTACTTAAAAAAAAAAAAGCTTAAATATAAATCTTAAACCAGATTTCTACTACTGCTTTCCTTTTCACCTTCTAAAACATTTGCAAGATGTCACCTGGAAGAGCTTTATAATACATATTCAAACACCAGCTGAAAGAGTAATAGGACCCAAAAGAAACAAACATTTAGCGCTTGAACTTTGAGGAAGTGCCAGGCTTATCCCATGCCTAACCAGTACTGCCTCCTGGAAAACATTAAAGAATGAAGAATAAGAGGAGTATGGCTGAGCCAGAACACTAACTGATCTGTGACATCTCATTGACAGCTCATTAAGAAGAGTTTGCAATTGGTACTTGATAAAATCACTGGAAGTTGCATTGGAACCATTGGCTTCTCTTTAAATTCACATAAACAGCCTAGAAAGTTTTAGAAATCCAAGAATTATTAAGAATTCTAAATATTTTCTTAATAACTGTGGGAAGGATATTATAATGATGGAAATACATGTGCGAGGAAGTATCATACTTAGAGATCATAGAGATTTTTTTTTTTTTTAGTAAAAGAAAAGAACAGAAAACTTCCTAGGACTATTTTTTTACCTTCTTATATAATTCAAACTCTTAATACAGTACCTAAAAATAATAAGTGCTTACTAAAGTTGACTGATAAAAACTGCTTTTTATTGAGCACTTTCCTTTTCTTTGAATTGCAATGTTGCTATTGATTTCCTCTATAAGCTTAGGATAGCTATCTCAGTTTCTGGGTTGCTATTTCTATGTATGTGGAGAAGAACTTCCCTTTTTGTTTTACTTATCTCTCACCTTTTCTCTTTTTATAATTCTCTCTACTTTCTCACTTCATATATATATGTGTGTGTGTGTGTGTGTGTGTGTGTGTGTGTGTGTGTATACATATAAATACATACATATATTATCTCTATTACATTTTAAGCTTCAAAAGACAGGTAAGCTTAATGCTTACAAAATGTCATTTTGTAAGGTCATGGTTAGAAAATGACATTTGTAATGTAGGAAAATTGTACAATGTGATATGGAGACAGTGCTTTGGAGAATCATGGTTATGCAGTGATTAGAACTCTGGGCCAGGGGTCATGAAAACACAATTTCAAATCTGGCCTCAAGTAATTAGCAGCTATTAGACAGCAATAAAAAAAAAGAAATTTTGTTTCTTTCCTTTTTTTTTTTTTAATTTGGAAAAGTGTAATAAAATTAGAACCTTTCACCCTCTTGTGAGAAACAAATGAGACAATATTTGTAAAATTCTTAGCACACTGTTTGGCAAATAGTAAATGAAGTGTATGCATATGTTTGTGTGTGTGTTTGTATAAATAAATTTATTTATTGTTATTATTATTTAGAATTCATTGTGGCATTGTCTACTGAAGTCAAAATCAAATCTATTTCCTCCATGAATTCAGTACCAATATATCAGTATGTTTATTAACTCCTTTTTATATTTGTAATAATAAAGCAATACCTAAATGTTGCTGTAATTTTATAGTTAAAGATCACAATGTTGTTATGAATATAATAGGGTTTAAAAGAGTACATTACAAAAAAGAATTTTTTAAAAAAAATGATTCAAAAGACAATAGTTTTTTTTTTTTTTAATAAGTATGAAATCTTCTGGATCTAATGTGCAATAATGAGATTCCTGTATTTTGATATAAATTTATAATTTTGATATAAATGTAAAAATATTCCAAATTCTAAACAATTAAGAGATAAAATTGACACGAGATTAAATTTAGAAAATGCTATGATTTTATATAGAAAGTTAGGAAAATATTATTGAACTCAAAGATAAATATAATTTAGAGAATTTTATTTACTTTCAAATTTAATATTACTAATTTGATATTTTAACTAATAAATAGTTTAAGAAGATTTTAAAATTTGCACAATTGATACAAAAATTTGTGCCAGTCACAAAAACATACACTTTATTTCTGGTAATCTCTCAGATGTCTATCCTTTAGTTATATTTTTATTATTTAAATTTATCTTCCTACTTTGTTAAACAAAATTGCTGTGAATATCTTGCCTTAGGTCCTCATTTCTTTCTTTCTCCCTCCCCCCCCCCCCTCCCCCCGAAACAATAGGGGTTAAGTGACTTGCCCAGTTAGGAAGTGTTAAGTATCTGAGGTTAGATTTGAACTTAGGTCCTTCTGACTTCAGGGCCACTTAGCTGCTCCCAGATTCTCATTTCTAAGAAAGACATGTAGTTCTAGAGAAATCTCTAGCAATAGAGTATGTACAATTATTGGGTTATAAATAATGAATATATTCTTTGAAAATTATATGTGTTTATGTGTGTGTGTGTATCTTTTCTACAACATTTTCCTACTCTGTATTTTTTTTACTTCCAGATAAGTCAGTCTTTCCATCAATACTTCTGCTGTTTTTGAAATGACTTACCGTGTGTCATAATTTTTTTACCCTATTGTTGGAATCCTTACTAACTGCTAAGTAGTTAGAGTTGATCTAATCTTACAAAAAGATGTTTTGGGCAGAACCTGAAACAAGGTACTAAGTAGAACTACCCATAATCCCTCTCTCTGGAAGGAGCATAAATAGGCCAATGGGCCAGTCGGAGAGTTCTAGAGAGGAAGACGCTACAAGTCGAGATTTCACTGGAATGACATGAAGACTGGAGCTGGCTGGAGGCTGAAGAAAGCAGAGGCAGAGGCTGAAGGACCAGACCTTTGGATTTAAAGACATTTGGAGAGAGCTCTTGGAACCAAGCAGAGAGATAGGCCTCTAAGCTAACCGGGCTATATTGGAGATAATAAAAGATCTGAACTTTTATCACCTGGCTGAATTTTGAGAAGAAAAAGCTCACCACATTTGGTGCCCGAACAGGGACCGATTCAAATCCATCGGAACTAGATCACAACATTTTGGCGCCCTGAACGTGGGGCTAACAGACCCCCTCAGTGGATTTCAGTGGAAAAGCTCCGATCCTGATTCAAGTGGAAAAGCCTCTGATCCTGATCCAGTGGAAAAGACTCATCAACCCAGAAATTAGGGTGAGTGAAACAAAGAAATTTTGTTAGAAGAGTTAAAGTAGAATTTCATCTAAGATGGGACAGATATTTAGAAAACAGCCTGTTTCTGTTCAAGGAAAATGTTTAGAGAGCATTGTCAAAATTATGGAAAGCCAAGGTTTAATTATAAGTTTACAGCAAATCACTGAATTTTTACAAACTGTAAAGGAAATATGTCCTTATTTCTCTCTTGATAAAGAATTAGATCTAAATGAATGGAAATTGGTTGGAGAGGATCTTTGTCAATTCTATGATAAAAATGGGCCTAACTCAATAATTAATACATATAATGTAATACAATTGGCTATAAGAAGTTATTTAAGTGATAGAATGATGAAAAGGAAAGTACAGGAGGAAAAAGTGCCAACTTTACTAGGTGAAAAGGAGGACGAATCAGATGAGAATGGAGTTAATTACAATTCTGAGTATGATACTTCACAGCAAGAGGAATTAGGTGATTCCACATCTCATGACCCTCCCCCCGCAATTAACCCTTCATGGGTGAAACAAGAGGGAGGGAGAGAGACAGAAACACAGTCAGCTTCTCCTGTAAAGCAGAATTTGACAAGATTAGAAAAAGCATTAATTAAAGCAAAAAATGAAGGAGAAGATATGTCTGATTTTATAAACGCATATCCTGTGATTGAAAGGATTGACTCTTCAGGTCAAAAAGAGAGAAAATACACTCCTTTTAATTTGGGAAAAATTAAAGATTTGAAAAAGGGTTGCACTCTTTATGGGGCTACATCATCTTATGTGAAGATGTTACTAGATAATTTGTCTTATGAAATCCTAACCCCGAATGACTGGAAATCCATAACAAAAACTTGTCTAGAACAGGGACAAAATTTATTGTGGCTTTCGGAGTTTCATGAATTATGTAGGATTCAAGCCCAACGCAATAGGCAAACAGGAGCTATTGTACAAGTTGCTTTTGACCAACTAACTGGAGAAGGTCAGTATGCAGAGAGTTCAGAACAAATTTATTATCCCATAACAGTGTATGAGCAAATTTCTAAGGCTGCAATAAAAGCTTGGAATTCTCTCCCTGGACAGAAAGATGGAAATAATGCTTTCACAAAAATAGAGCAAGGTCCCAATGAACCTTTTGCAGATTTTGTGGGACGTTTACAAACAGCTGTAATAAGAACCATTGGAGACAATGCAGCAACAGAAATAATGACTAAACATTTGGCTAAGGAAAATGCCAATGAGATTTGCAAGAGAATTATATGGGGGCTAGACAAAAATGCTCCTTTAGAAGAAATCATTAGACGCTGTGCCACAGTGGGCACAAATGCTTATTATGCCCAGACTATGATGAACATGGAAAGACAAGGTCCTTCTTGGCAGAGGAATTCTAGAGAAACTCATCGATGTTTTCAGTGCGGAAAAATTGGACATTTGAGAGCTCATTGTAGATATGGAGATAGAGTGAGAAGACAGGGTGAGAGAAAACCCAAAACCCCATGTCCAAAATGTAACCGAGGCTTTCACTGGGCCTCTAAATGTATATTGATCCAGAGGAATGAGAGGCAGGGCCCAGCTCTAAAGTATCAATCAAAGGACAGGTGGGGCATGATAGCAGCTGAAGTTACACCCAGAGAGACTTTAGAAATTCAGGATTCTAATGTCATCAACCAACAGAAAAGCAATCAGGATTACAGTTGGGAAGAATACAGGCCTTTTAAGACAACAAGACAATATCCAATGCAAACAGCTCCAATGTAATTACCAGATGATGAGGAGAAATCCCAAAAGTAGTAAACAGAAGAGAATTAGATAGGTTAACTGCTTGGGGAAGAGGATCTGCTTATATTTCCACAGGTGGAAAAGGAATCAGATGGCTAACAATGAGACTGTCAAAAGAACTTTAAAATCTTCAGCTTTCAGTTCCTGAAAAACCAGCAAGAATCACTGGATTCCCTGAGATGAAAAATTGTTGATGAGACTTTTTGCAGTACTTCAGAACTAATGAACAATGGATTCCTTATGGACTATTTCTAGGACTTATGGACATTTGTAAATTTTCAGGTCGATTTATGTTGTTACATTACTACTAGCCTGTGTTATATTACTATGTGCTTATGTATTTTAAGCAATTGCAAGAATCATTGGATTTCTTGAGATGAAAGATTGTTGATGAGACTTTTGCAGTAGTTAAATTTTCATGTTGATTCATGTTATTTGTTACATTACCAGTAGCCTGTGTTATATTGCTGTGTGCTTTTGTAAATTATGTATAATGCCTCCCATATTGATGGATTTATGTATACCATGTATATCTGTTACAAAGTTCTGGCCCATATTGATGGATTTATGTGTACCCCCTCAGGAACCCCCTATGTTTTAAAACAAAAGAAAGGGGGAGATGTTGGAATCCTTACTAACTGCTAAGTAGTTAGAGTTGATCTAATCTTACAAAAAGATGTTTTGGGCAGAACCTGAAACAAGGTACTAAGTAGAACTACCCATAATCCCTCTCTCTGGAAGGAGCATAAATAGGCCAATGGGCCAGTCGGAGAGTTCTAGAGAGGAAGACGCTACAAGTCGAGATTTCACTGGAATGACATGAAGACTGGAGCTGGCTGGAGGCTGAAGAAAGCAGAGGCAGAGGCTGAAGGACCAGACCTTTGGATTTAAAGACATTTGGAGAGAGCTCTTGGAACCAAGCAGAGAGATAGGCCTCTAAGCTAACCGGGCTATATTGGAAATAATAAAAGATCTGAACTTTTATTACCTGGCTGCATTTGGGAAAAAGTTCACAACACCCTATAGTTTGTTTTCTATTCTTCGAAATCTGTGCATTTCAACCTCATTTCTATTATGCTATCTCCTTTAAAGAGTTTTCTCTATGAATTATTCCATTGTTTCTTCAAGTTGTTCCATGAACTTGTGAGAATTTATACTAAAAATTTTGATTACTTTTCCTTCATAGTAAAATAATTGTTTAATATATTTAATTTAATGTTAATTTTTCTTGTGAGTTTCAGAATAGGTTCTTCTATTTGAAAAGTAGACTTATATTAGTCTTTACTTTTAAACATTTTGTCTTTTTGTAATTTCAATAGCATTTTTATGGCCTTTCTTTTCACTCTTTCATCTCTTCTCCTTCAATATTTATTTTAAACGCCCTAGGTTAACAAACCTTTTTCTCTCTTGAGTTTATGGGTAAAAAAGAACAGATGAGTTCCACACAGAATACTGAACCCCAACAGGGTTTTTAGTACCCTTCCTCTTAGGCACCCTCTAGCTTGTTCTGCATTGTTTTCTACAGTCAACCATGTGCCTTCTTCTCCCATTCCTACCCAGATGTATATTGTTACTTCCCACTGTTCAACAGAATCACACTTTTATGCCTCTTGTTAATTACAGAGGTTCTGACTGAGTTCTTGCTGTGAGAATAGTAGGCAGCAATCCTCACAACCATATCTTGAAACATAAGTCTTAAACTACATCTGCTGGAGCTGGGTCTCACACAACTTCTGAATTAAGAATGAGCTCACTGAATGGCAGTTCAAATTTTTATAGTTATTTGATTCATTAATACTGATATTCTTTTTTAAAATTTTGTACACTCAAGTTTAGTATCTGTTTATTTGAGATTTTTTCACTCCTTGGGAAAATAAGCAATTTAATATTGATAACTTATGTGAAATCAGGCAATATATTTCCATATTAGCAATGTTGCAAAATAAGCAAACCAAAAAAAAAAAAAAAAAAAAAGGAAAGTAAAAAAGAATATTTCAACCTGCATTTAGAGTTCATCAGTTCTCTAAGGAGATATAATTTTTTATAAGAAATCCTTTGAAATTGCCTTGTATCATTGTCTTGATCAGAGTAGCTAAGTCTTTCTAATATAGAAAAGTTTTGTATGATTTAACATGTAAAATCAATATTAAATGGCTTGTTTTCTCAAGGAGAAAGGATCATAAGTTTAGATCATCCTTGCAATGTTGTTATTATATGCAATCTGCTTTTGCAAACTTCATTTTATATCAGTTCATTTAAGTATTCCAAGACTTTTCTGAAAACATAAAGCTCATAATTTTTTATATTACAAAAGTTTTCCATCATAATCATATACCACAATCTATTCAGTAATTTTGCTTTTGATGGGTAACTTTTTGATTTCTGCTGCTTTGTCATAGCAAAAAGAGTTGCTATAAATATTTTTGTACAAATAGTTCATTTTCCATTTTCTTTGATCTCTTTGGAATATAGATATTGTAGTGATATTGCTGGGTCAAAGGTATGCACAGTTTTATACCCCTTTGGCTATAATTTCAACTTATTTTCCAGAATGGTCAAATTAGTTCACAACTCTATAAACAATGCATTAGTGTTACAATTTTTTCATATCCTCTTCAACAATTGTGATTTTTCCCTTTCTGTCCTGTTAGTTGATTTGATAGGTGTAAGGTGAATTGTTTTAATTTACATCTCTCATTAATGGTGATTTTTTGAAAACAGCCTATTCATATTCTTTGACCATTTACCATTTATGGGAAAAACTCATGTTTTTATAAATTCAGCTCAGTTTCCTATATATTTGAGAAATGAATCATTTATCAGAAAAAACTTGCTGTAAAATTCTTCTCACTTTCCAGTTTTCCTTCTAATTTTGACTGCATTAGTTTTAGTGGTGGGGGTTTTTTTGTGTAAAAGGGTTTTTGTTTAGTATCAAGTGCCATGTAATCAAAATTATACATTTTATTGTCTATGTTCTGCTCTTTCTCTTGTTTGATTATAAACTCTTCTTCCCTTCTGCATTGACTAAGAGGTACATTTTTTTCCCATGTTGCCCTAATTTACTTATGATATCATCCTTATTGTTTCCATCACTTTTCAGTTTTGACTCTATCGTTATCTATGGTGGAAGAGTTGGTCTATGTTTCATTTTTTGTCAAATTACTTTCCAGTTTTCCCAGAGGTTTTTGTCAAATGAGTTCTTATCCCAAAAGTTGAAATCTTTGAATTATCAAACACTAAATTGCTGTGGTCAATTAGTACTATACACAATGTAGTTGATTTAATCTCTTGATCCATTATTCTGTTTCTTAGCTAGTAGAACATGGGTTTGATCATTACTGCTTTACAATATTTTGAGATCTGATATAGGTAGACCACTTTCCTTCACTTTTTTTTTTTTATTCAGCCCCTTGATATTGTTGATCTTTTGTTCTTTTTCCAATTGTTTAGATATGACTTCGTTTGTGTGAAAAGTGTTTTGTAATTTTATTAATACAGTTCTTGAATTTGTTTTGTCAGGTAGACTTCCAAGCATTTTATCTTGTATACATAAAATTTAAAAAGGATATCTCTTTCTACTTCTTGCTGCTGGACTTTGTTTACAATATATAGAAATGGTGATGATCTATGTGGGTTTATTTTATATCCTGCTACTTTGCTAGTTTTGGTAATTATTTCAAATAGTTTTTTTTTTAATTGATTCTTCAGGACTCCCTAAGTCCTGGAAAGGACTTTATTATCTGAAAAGAATGATAGTTTTATTTCCTTATTGCCTGTTCTAATTTTTTTTCAGTTTTTTTCTTCTTATTACTATAGTCAACATCTATGTTTCCTAAATGTATTTTTTTTTTGCATTTTGGTCTGAAAATGATACATTTAATATTTATTTTCTGCATTTGATTATGTCTAATTCATGATCAATTTTTGTGAAGGTTTCATGTATAGATGAGGAAAAAAAAGTAAACTCTTTTCTATTTTCATCCAGTTTTCTCTAGAACTCTATCATATATATAACTTTTCTAAGATTCAATCCATTTTCTTAAATACATTAATTTTTAATTTAAAATTGGATTTGCCTTGTGATATTTGAGGGGCAAGTTGAAGTCCCCTACTAACACAAAATTTATTGGCTATTTTCTCTTGTTATTTATCTAACTTTGGCTTTAAACATTTGAATGTCCTGCCTTTTACCATATATGTTTAGTATTGTCTATTGTGCTTTTTAACAAGATGTAATTTATCTGCTTATCTCTTTTGATTAGGTCACTTTTTGCTTTTGCTTTGTCTGCAAATATGATTACTACCTCTTTTTTACTTCAGTTTAAGCATAATTATATACTTTTGTTGCAGACCTCCATTTTAAATATTTGTTTATCTATTTCAATTCTCATACCTGTAAACAACATATTATTAGATTCTGATTTTTAATCTATTCTGCTATTTGTTTCTGTTTTATAGGATAGTTCAACCCTTTAACATTCAGTTATAATTTTTAACATCATTTCCTGCATCCTATTTTTATCTATTTATTTTTCTCATTCTTTTTGTTCTTTTTTTCCTCTAAGGTCTGTCATCTGTTATTTGCCTTCTCTTTTATAACAACTACACCATTTTCTTATTGATTTTTACTACATCTCTACTGAATGAAACATATTTGTATTATCATTTCACTTTGTGTGTGTTTGTGCACATGTATTTATGTGTAACTATTCCACTTTGAACCAAGATATATGTGTTAAGTTCAAGCATTGATTGTCTCTCCTCCTCTCCCCCCGTTTTTGCCCTTACTATAAAACTTCATCCTTGTATGCTTCTTTTATGGGAGAATAGTTCCCCATATTTCTTTTTCCTTCCTCCTTATCCCAAGGCATCCTTCTTTCTTGCCTATCCATTTTTTTAATATTATGCTAACATAATTGACTTGCTCATGAGCCCACTTTCTATGCAAAATTCTTCTGACTGTCCTAATATGGATAAAGTTCTTTGAAGTTAACATTTATTATCTTTACATAAACAGTTTAAACTTATTGAGTTATTTATGATTTCTCTTTCATATTTAACTATTTTTCTAGAGTCTTCCCTTTAATAGTGTATTTTTTGGGGGGTTAGCTCTGGTATTTCATTTGGTATAATCAAAAGTCCTTCATTTCATTGCTTATTCTTTTTTTTTTTTTTTTTTTTTTTTTTTGCTTTCTGAAGGTTTATATTCCATTTTGTTAGGTAGATCATTCTTGGTTGTAATCCCAGATCTTTTACCTTTGAGATTATCATATCGCAAGCCCTCTGTTCCTTTAATATGGAACTTGCTAAATTTTGTGTGAGTCTGATTATGGCTCCACAATATTTGAATGGGTTCTTTTGACTACTTAGGAAATATTTTCTCTTTGAACTGGCAACCCTGGAATCTGGGTATGCTATTCCTGGGAGTTATCATTTGAGAATCATTTTTAGGAGGTGATCAGTGGTTTTTGTTTTTTAATTTCTTTGTTATGCTCTGATTCTGGAATATCATGGCACTTTTCCATGATAATTTCTTGAAAGTTCATGCCTAGGTTTTTGGGTTTTTTTAATTTTTTATCATGACTTTCAGGGAGACCAATAATTCTTAAATTATATTTCTTTGAACTTTCTTCCAAGTCTACTATTTTATTTTTCTGAAAATTTTTTACTTTTTTTTAAATTTTTTTTTTACATTTGATTGAATTTTGTTGTCTTGATATCTCATGAAGTCATTAACTTCCACTTGTTCAATTCTAATTATTTTTAAAAGATAATTTTATTCAATATGCTTTTTCTATTTGGCTAATACGGCTTTGTATGAGTTAGTTTCATCAGTAAATTCTTGAACCTCTTTTTCTATTTGGCTAATTCTATTTTTGTGCATTTTGTTCTTTTTTCCAGAATTGTTTGTACCTTTTTTTTTTTTAACTAAGCTGCTGCTAAATGTCTTTTCATAATTTCCTAGCTTTGCTCTTGTTTCTTTACATAATTTTACCCTATCATTCTTATTTCATTTTGAAAAATAATCACTCTTCCAGAAATTCTTGTTTGGTATATATCCAATTTACATTTTTACTTTAAGGTGTTTCTTGTATAAGTTTTGAACTCATTATTTTCTTCTGAGTTTGTGTCCTGATCTTTTTTGTTGTCATCATTTTAGCTTTCTTTTAGCTCATATTTCTATTCTATTACTTGATTTTGAAATGTATGTTAGAGTTTTGTTCTTTTCCTGTTGTGGAGGTGGGAGGGTTAAGGGACAATCTTTTCAACAAACTTTTTTTTCCCCCCGTACTACTATTTTCAGAGCTAGTTCTAGAGTTTTGCTTTCCAGTGTAATGTGATCTGTTCATGGGTGTAGTCAGTTACTCCTATCCTGGTATCAACTCTGATTCTTACTTAGGACGGACATTGATATTGTTCCTCAGGATCCCTGGTTCTTTGGCAACAAAAATGATGCAATTCTTCAGGAGTCCTTGATACTGTTCTCAGAGTCCATGCTTGTATTTGACCAAAGTTGGTACTTCTCATTACTCCCGTTCCATCTTGACCAAAAATACTTTCTTCAGCAATTGAACTATACCTGGCCCAGAAGTGAATATTAGCAACGAATTTGTCAAACGTTGTCTGGTCCTATGTCTAGTAATAGTATAGGGATCTCCTCTAATTTCTTTTTTGACCAATTTCCTTGAACTCTGGCCTGAGAGTCTGAGAGTCTGCTGCTGCTTCTGCTGCTAATACCTAGTCCCACCATGGATCTTTAATCCAGATAAACCAGCCTCTGCTCCTTTTTCATAAATAACTCTTTCCAACATCTTAAGTTTCCTTCAACTAGCAGATTGTTCTATTCTAACCTTTTGTTGACTCTATCATGCCACAATTAAGTATTAGGCTTTAAATTTTGCAAGGAAAAGTTCCACTGAGTGCTTCCTCTATTCCGCCATCTTGGATTGACTCCAAAAGAAGATATTATCTTCTATCAACAGTATTAGTCACTCTCCCCTTTGGAGTTTCTTTAATTTCAGGATAATTAAATACTTAAGTTTCTTTATTATTTCATCAATGCAGGTGTGCATATTTTCTGGTTCATATAACAATTCAACCCTATCTTCCCATTATGGAAAATTTTTATATACCTTTCTATAAAAGCCTAAAATTTCTTCATTTTACTTTTAAAATATTACAACCTATCTAGAAAAAAATATTGAAATATAGCAGTAAGATTGTTTTCTCTTTATGGTTTTCACAATTAAAAAAGAAATGATAAAAAAGAAATGTTTGTTTATATCCCAGTCATTTTCTTATAAACAGCTGTCTCTGAAACTACTCAATCCTCTGTAATAATAAAGAAAAATAATTAAGCAAAACCAAAAACTAAATATTTCATAATGTATGCAACATTTTTCAATGAAACTGAGAAATATGTATTTTATTCTCTAATCTATAGAACCATGATTACTTATTGTAATGTTTTGGGTTTAGATACTTTTTGGTGCTGTTCCCCCCCCCCCCCTTTTAATTTTTATTGAAATATTTTGTTCACTTGGTACTATTTTATCTTTTGATATATTTATCTAATTCTTTTCATGTGTTTTAAATAACTCAGAGTGATTTCTTATTTTTGTCAAAAATACTATATTTATATAATAGTGTTTGGGGATTCTCTTTTCTTTTGTCAGTCATTCTGCCATTCTTTGTTCTGAAAAAGTAGTGTTATGAATATTTTCATATAAATAGAAACTCTCCTTCTATCTCTGACATCCTTGAGGGATATAGTATTATCACAAGGTCAGGAAGGGCAAATGGCTTTGTGACTTTTTACACATAATTCCAAATTGTTTTCCAACTCTGTCATTTCAATGCAGATAGATAGCTCAACCAACAGTTAGATTGGTTGGCAGTTGTATGCCATTGTCATCTTACTATCATTTATGTATTTAATGTCACTTCAAAATTTTGGTTCTTAGGAAAAATATGTTCATGATTTCCTATTTCTCATTATACTTTGTCTCTTTATAAGCCTCAAATCTAAGTAGCTATAAGGCCTATTGAATAATTCAGTAATACCTTGGTTGCAATCTTTTTCTAGGCACTTACTAGCTGTATAACCCTGAACAAGGCTATTAACCTCTCTCATTTTACCTCTTTAGAAAATAGAGAAAATTCTAATACATACTTCAAAAAATTGCTTTGAGGATCAAGTGAGATTAAAATAATATGTAAATGCTAGTTATTATTAGCTATCATTACTTAAAATAGGAAAGAAAATCATAAGTAATATTTTAGTCATAATCTCTACTTTATCAATTTATTTTCAGTAATGCTTCAAATTTCCCAATTAATTTGAACATTTATAGCATAATTTAAATTATATACTGAGAAATTATCAAAATGCATTATATTACAAACAATAATCAAATCTAAAGCTCCAGAATTCCACCAAGATCAGAGGTGCTATATAAATGTGATGGATATTTAAAATGACACAAGCAATGGTGCTGTGCTACTTTTAAAAGAATAAATTTTCCATTCCAGGGACTGCTTTTCTAAATTTTTTACTCCCTTTTCATTATGATATAAACATTATAGGCAAGGCTAATTTTTCTGCTTGTCCTCTTTAAGCCAATTTATCTCAGTTCTTGGTATTTTTCCCTATTGATCATTCCTTTTCTCTTGTCTTCAGTTTTTCCTTATTAAAGGGTTCTTTTTTTCACTACAAACTATTATTACACAATCCCACACCTTTCAAAACAACACATTCAAAATATTTTCCCTTGATTCAACCATCTACTCAAGCTATCTTTTAAAAATGCTTTATTAATATACTTCTTTATTTCTTTCAATAATAACAAACTGACACAAAGACTATATCTGATAGCTTAAGTCACATTCCATACCCTGACACTACTACATCACTATTGAGAAGACAGGTGTATGCTTTTCTATCATTTCTTAGTTATTATTATATTGAGAGTTTAATGCCATTTAGTGTTCATTTTCTTTACTTTTTTGTGATCAATTGTATATTTTTATTCTGGGTGAGCTTACTATTTCTAAGTTCACATATATCTATTCTCATTTTTCTGAATTATTTACATTTTAAATTCTTTATATTAAAATGTAATTATATTATATCCACATACAATAATTTTTTCAGTCATTTCAATAATCAAGGATGCCCTTTTTCAAATTAGTGGTATCCACAAAAATCATTGATATGAATATTCTGTTATGTATTCCCCTCTTTATGTAATTAATCTCCTTTCAATATATACATGGAAGTATGATGAATAGGACAAATGGTGTCATATACTGTTCAACTAGTTTTCACATTCTAAATTGCTTTCTAAAATAGGACCATTTTATAACTTTTCAAGTATAGCATTAATATGCTTATATTACCATGTCATTAAATATTGAATATTTGTGATTTGTACCAACTTTGCTTAAGATATACAAGTTAAAATTAAGAATTCTTCTATTTTTTCTTAGTTTCTGTTATTATTATGATTTGGATTTTTCAAATAATTATTGATCAGTACTTTTTCATCTGAAAACTCTTTATGTTCTTTATTTATTAGAGAATAGATCTTGATTTTACATGACTATGTTGATTCCCTCCATAATTTGGATAAATATTATTTTCTTGAACAACAGTTCTCATCTTTCTGAAAGCAATACTGATTATTTTTTAAGAGAAATCTTCAAAGTTTTATGTAATTCAAATTGTTTATTTTACCTACCCTTACCATAGATTTGAAAGATATGTTTTATAATAGGTTATATTTGTACTTGGATCTGTACTCAGATTTCATCAATATTCTCTCTCTGGAGGTGAATAGAATTTTTTATCATAATTTTTTTTTTTTGTAATTGTTTTGGATCATTGTATTGCTTACAATAGTTGAGTCACTCATACCCTATCATTATAAAATATTGCTGTCATATGTACAATGTTCTTATTGTGTTCTTTTTACTTTGCATCATTTTCAGTTTATGTAAGTGTTTCCAAGTTTTTCTGAAATCGCCCTGCTCATCATTTATTATATCTTCGTAGTATTCTATTACAATTATATACCACAACTTTTTGTATGAATAGGTTTTTTTTTCACTCACCCTTTTAAAAATCTCTTTGGGAAACAGACCTAGAATTGGTTTACTGTATGCATGTGTATGCAGAGTTATATAGCTTTTTGGGCATAATTCCAAAAAGGCCTCCAGAATGCTTGGGTCTGTTCACAATTCTGTGAGATGTGCATACATGTCCCAATTTTCTCAAATGTATTTCATATTTATCATTTTCTTTTTCTGTAATATTAGTCAACCTGATAATTTTGAAGTAATAACTCAGAGTTGTTTTCTTTTGAGTCTCTCTAATCAATAGTGATTTAGAACATTTTTTTTCATATGACTATATATAGCTTAGATTTCTTCATCTAAAACTGCCTGTTCATATGTCCAATAAATCATATTTTAAGGACAAAAGGGAAAAGACAAAAACAAAAACAAAAATATGAAAATGAAAAATGCTGATAGTATGTTCAAAATACAATACTTATATACCTCCCATCTTTGTAATGAAATGAAGTAAATATCTTCTATCTAGTCTTTCCAACCATGCCCTTAATTTATTAGTTTGCAACTTTTATATTTTTTAGATTTTGATTAGTAAAAATTTATTTTCTTCATGCAACTTACTTTATCCCACATTAGCTCATGATTTCATAGCACATTCCATTACATTTATATACTGAAAATTATTTAGCTATTCCCTTACCAGTGAACATATATTTTACAACCAGTTCTTTGCTAGTACAAATATCCACACATTTGAGTGTATACATACATACATACATACATACACATGTACAAACATACATACATACTACTATAAATATTTTGGGACATGGTACACCTCTCTTTTTATCAGTCAATTGTATAGAACTTAAGCCTAGTAATAGATTTTCTGGTTTAAAGTATATAATATATATGCAAAATATATGCAACATATATGCATACACACATATATATTTCTATATATCCACTTCATAGCTTCAAACTACATTATAGAATGGTTGTACTGATTTTCATTTCCACTTATAATAAGCAACAGTGGATTTATTTTTCCTCAAAATTTACAACATTGAAGATGGATGGATATATGGATGAATAGATGGACAGATAGGTAGGCAAATATGCTTATAATGTACCACGGTATTATATTTGTTTATATATTTTGGATATTAAACCCTTATTAGAGAAACATTATATAGATGTATATATGTGTGCACACACATACAACATACCTAGTTATATCCTAAGTATATTCTACTTACATATATTCTTATCCTAGGTATATACTAGGTATTGTTTTTGTAAAAAAAATATATTTTTAGTTTATTTTCAGTTTCATATAATTTCTTTTCTATAATTGTCTCTATCCATTTTTTTTTTTTTTTGTGAAGAATACATTCACACTAAACTGTTTGCATTTTTGCTTTTCTTCTTGGTTTATTTCTATCTTCTGAATCCAATTCTTCCTGTGCAACAAGAGAACTGTTAGGTTCTGCACACATATATTGTATCTAGGATATACTGTGACATATTTAATATATATAGGACTGCTTGCCATCTAGGGGAGGGGGTGGAGAGAGGGAGAGAGGGAAAAAATCGGAACAGAAGTGGGTGCAAGGGAAAATGTTGTAAAAAATTACCCTGGCATGGGTTCTGTAATAAAAAGTTATTATAATTTTAAAAGATGAAAAAAAAAAGAATACATTCATACCTCATAGTTGTGAGAAGTATATAATTTGCATATCACCTGTACAGCATGATTTTTAATAATAAGGTGGAATATTCATTTAGAATGCAACAAGAAGTTAGTTTAAGGTTACTTTCTGCTTCTTTTCTATTTCTCTCTGGAATTTGTTTTATCAAAGTATTTTTTCCTGTAGTAGCTATGTTTTCTAGATTATTCAACATTGGGATATTGAATCCTATTTTTTATTATAACTTGGATACTCTGTTTTATTGATTTGCCTTTCTTTTTCATAATTAATACCAGATGATTTTTAATGACTGCTGCTTTATAATATAGTTTGAGGTGGAAAATATCATTGCCTCATTATTGCTACCTGTTTTCATTGTTTCCTTTCATATCCTAGAGTTTTTATTTTTCCAAATGAAATTTGGTATTTTAAAAAAATTCCATGAAGTATCCCTTTGGTAATTTGAATAGTAAATCATTAAAATGTAAATTAATTTTAGTAGTATCTTTATTATATTGACATGATAATCATGAGCACTGAGATTATTTCTAGTTATTTAAATTATGCTTTATGTCATTAAATTAATCTATTAAAGTATTTTGTGTATTTTTGTATATTGGTCTCAGGATATTGTTATACTTTTTGAGGTTATTTGGAATAAAATTTCCCTTTCTAATATGGCCTCTGTGTAATAGTTTTTTTTTTTTTTTAAGCAAAACAAGTGTCATATACTGTTAATATGCAGTTGTGAAAACTTTTTAAGAATGTAATTATTTTGATTTACTCTTAATGTTGAACCATTATCATATATCTGACATATGTGCCATAATGAATGATTTATTAGATGACAGCCAATAAATAAAGCTTTTCTTTCTGTAGCCATCAAAGGTTCTTTTCTTCTTAAAATATTTTGTTTAAATATTTACAATTATAAATATAATAATATTAATTAATTATAATTATAAATAAAATAATGTAAATAATGTTTCAGGATGATTCAATTGTGAGAATACATGAGTTTTCTTTCACTCCTCTCCCCCCCAATTTCCTTTTCAGTCTTTCATTTATAGTTAGTTCTATTTCCATTTTGAGAATGCTTTTTTAAAGATCTCTACTTCTTCTAATAATTTTATTATTAAAATTTTATTATATATCTAAATATATATATTTATTATTAAAATTATATTAAAAAGGGTATTTCTTTTAGATTTACAAAAAAAATCAACGAACAATGAAATCTCCTACTATTGAATTACTATGCAGGTATTATTTTAGTTTACTTTCTTTTTCTTTCAAAATATAGCTGATTTGGAAGACATATTTAATATTAATACGAGTTTGTTGTTTGTGGTTTCTTTTTGGATAAATTAGTTTCCTTATTTATTCCTTTTTGCATTGTGAAAATTAGTTTCTACTTTATCTAATAGCATTACTGTAACTCCTGTCTTTGTGGATTCTCCTGAAGCATAGTAAATTTGGCTCTAATCTGTATTTTGATTCCATGTATATTTTTATTTTTAGGTATTTTTCTTATAAAGAACAAATTATGAGATTTTGTTCTTTTTTTGTAATTTGTTACTTTTTCCATTTTTTTGTACTGTTTGATACATTTATTTTTAAAGTTCTGAGCAGCACAGTTATATTTCATCATCCCTCTTAAAAATTACGAATTTCTATTTTTTTCCTTCTATGAATATGATGTTCTCTCTTAAGTTAATTTCACTGGATATATCTTATATTTCTATTACCTCTTTTCCCTTCACACTCAACTCCTTCCTCCTTCATTTTCCATAGTTTTGCTAAAAATAAAATACTAGAACTATTATTAGTTCTTCTTTTATCTACCTATCTAGTGGTTTGTTTGTTGGGAGTTATAAAAACAGTGGACTACTGCATTTGATTGTTTCTAGAGTTCATTTACATATTTTTAATCCCCAAGAAAAGTTTCTTTTTGAATATCTCAAATAGTTTTAATGGTTAATGTTTTATAATATTTGTTTTGAGAAATACCAAAGTTCCCTTCATTCCTTAAAGATATTGTTTTTGAATTTTGATTTTTGAATTTATTTTTTTAATTCTATGAAGTAATGTTTTGCTAAATTTATTGATATAGCACTAAATTTGTAGATTAATTTATACATACAGTTATTTTATAGTATTGGTGTGGTATAATCACAAAAATTGTATTTCTACATATTTCAAAATTCCATTTTCCTGTAAAGAATATTCATAATTCTATTTTTGTAAGTTCATTTTAAATTATTTAAAGCATTTGTGTTTGTAGTGAAAATGATTTTTTTTTATCTCTTTTTCTTAGTTTTTTTTAAAAATTAAATAATGTAAGGGTAATTATTTTGTGGATTTGTTTATTCCTATTTTTGAAGCAATTACATTTTAGTTTAATTAATTGCATCTTTGAGGTTCAATAAGTAAATCATTTATTTGCCTGTAAATAGAAATAATTTGCCTCTTTTTTGTTTGTTGTTAGTAAATGTGTGTGTGTCTGTGTATGTATGTGTGTATGTGTATGTGTGTGGTATTGTAAGGTTTTCAGAATTTTTTACTTACTTGTTCTCATTTAAATCTTATGACATCACTACAAGTTAAGTTCTATTATGCTACCCATTTTATGCATGAAGATTGAAAAGTTAAGAAATTATTTCTTGTTGTATGTATCAGGATTTGAACCCATGTCTTCCCAACTTCATGTCCTGGACATTACAACATGATGATCCAACTAGATCTATGTTCTTGTAAGATGTTTTATGTCACTAGTGTTTTAAAAGTATTTTTCTAGCTTGTTTAATTTGTCTAGAAAGGTGGATATTTTTGAAGTTAACTTGGATCTAGCCCTCTGTTGGTCATCATTCCAATAGAAATTATTAATAAAATGACAGCATAATTATCTCACACAATACACATACACATCCCTTGGCATAAGGGAATTTTATACCTTCTCATGCATGATTTGAGTCTTAAGACCTACAGATCCATAATTTTTAATAATGGAAAGAATAGTTTCTACAGGCAAAGGTACTTTAGTTAGCAATTTCAGTATCTACAACCTGGGTTGTATTCTAGCTTATCACCTTTATCCTTCAGATATCACCTTTTCTTTCTCATTTTTTGTCACCTTATAGTACTTTATTTAACTTGTCTCAAGCATTTTGTGTTGCTTAGGCCTTGGCTATCTTGCTAATTTTTTTATATATGTCTCAACACTTTACAACACTCTAGTTAAGATCCTCTTTATTGAGTCCAACAATAAAATCTACTACTCAGTTATCATTCTCAGTAATTTTCATATCTCTTAGTTGTCAAGGGTCCATTATGCCTATATCTTCCTCAAGGTTCCCTCTTACCAATTAAACATATTTTGAGTATCTGAACTCATAAGAAATAGCATCCCTACATTCTTCAAATGAGCAATTGTATAGTTATTCCAGGCAACCTTACAATTATAACATCTTCAGATATACTTGTAATGATGATATATGTTCCATCAAATTGAAGATGAATTCAATAATTAATTCTAAAAATATTTATCAAGTCTTAATTACATGCTAACCATTGTGGTGAGATTCTGGAGTATAAAAGATTAAAAACATCAGTTGCAATACAGATTCTGCCCTCACAGAGTTTTTGGTTGAATAAGGAGTTGTTCCATAGGTTCAGAAGGATGATATTAGATAGGGTTGCAATCAGCAAGTCAAGCCAAAACAAACAAAAAAGCCTACCATGTATTAATTGCTAGTGTACAAGGCATTGTATTGTGCTGGGGACAAAAAGAAGAGCAAAAAGCAATTCCTGCCTCCAGCAGCATAGCTAGAGAACTGCCAAGCACCATAAAAATCAATGAATTCCATCCTTTCATTTTATAAAGGAAGAAAAGGATGAGAGCTGACGGTACTTGCTAGAAGTCTAGATAGAGGAAATAAGAAATGAGAAAAAGAGAGATCTAGAGGAAGTGTCAGAATATTTGAGGAGTGAAAAATCACCTTCTTCCAAGAGGAACATAATACTGCTTTGTAATAGTTATTGACATTACTAAATTTTACATATTAACTAGACTGAAAATACTCTTAGCCCTAATGTATTAAACTCACATGAAGTTGACATGCTCTCCCTAATGCGCCTTCATCTTTCTCTTGTGGGCTTGTAAGGTTGTGTGCTCAGTGAAAGTGTATCTGCTTTGCTGTGGTTTTATTTATTCTGCCTTTTCATATGTAGAATTCTGCCACTTATGGAGGTTTTTCATTGCTTATCCTTTATTTGTAATCTGCATACTAATTTATGATTGCAAACATTGGAGTCAAGAAACTAATATTTGAGACACTCTTCCCAATCAATTGTGATGTGCTATTAGGTATTAACCACAGAACTAGAAAATTGTATACCATGTGATTTAAAACAAGCAGTTATTCCAACTGTATGTGCCTATTCTTTCTACAAAAGACATTTTAATGAAATCTTACATAAGAAATGCAAAGGTATATTAGATGTCCATTTGTTTCACCAATAAAGAAACTTTGACCATCTAAAATGATATTTCTTATGTAAGAGTTCTCTTAAATAGCCTATGAGTTAAAAAAAATAAAAAAATAAACAAAATTAAATGACAGAGAAGAAGAAGTTAATGTTTTCCCAAGGGAAGTGAAATGCCACGTAGGACTTTGAGACAAACATTGAGCATAAATTGTCATTTTTAGCATCATTGTACTGAATGTTTTTATATATTATCTTTACTCTTAGAAATTATTTTCTAGTTAATGTGTATTCCTATAATGTACATATATTGGTTGTGCAGTTAAATGTAACATTCCAGTAACCTATTTGCTTTAAACATGAATTGAATGTTTTTATGTTAGTACATTGCAAGCATTTTTTTCAGTGATAACTTAAACTTAGTGTCTCCCTAATGCAAATATCCAGACCATTACAAGTAACAACATATAAATGTTTCTTTAGAAATGCACCCATTTGACCTGAACTTGGAATTTTTTCTTCATTGTTGGTTTCAGTAGATGAAAAAATATGGATGAAATTACTGCTTGTAACATTTTCCTCTTTCCATCTACCATTTAGAGGATAAATTTTCTAATTAAAGTCATAAAATAGAAAGGCTCTCTCTTTGTAGTACATCATGCAAAGCAGCTCCATGACAAAGAAGGGTAAAGCTTGGTCCCTGATCTCTAGGAGGTGACAGAATAGAATGACAGAATAGAATCACAGAGACATGGTAATAAGAATTGAACTTGAGAGGCAAGATGAAATAAAATGCGTATTTCTTAGATGTTTCTCAAAAGTATTATATCAATTATTTCATATTTAAAATTTTATTTTAAGGGCCTCAAAACTATGTTCTCTGTTTCTCCAGATTCTTATTAAAGTCCTGTCCATGAAGTTCACAGCTTCTTGTACTTTCTTTTCATTTCACTTATTTTCTTTTTAATTCATAGAATATAAAAAGCATTTCTATAACATATTATACTTTTTAAAAAAATTGATTGCATGTTAAACTGCAAATCTATTGTGTACAAGTTGCTATTCTTTTTAAATTTATAATGAAGTTATCAGATAAATTTCCTTCTTTTCCTTCTCTCTCACTTTATAGATGGCATTAGACAGAAATAGTGGTATGTGTGTGTGTGTGTGTATGTGTGTGTGTGTGTGTGTGTGTGTGTATGTGTTCAGATTGTGAGCTCCTTGACAACAGAAATTGTCTTACCAATGAGGATAAAATCCATTGCTTGTGTAGATGTCTTCTTTTATCTTTATAGGACTCACTTCCAAAGCCTGAACAGCAAGGCAATGTGTCATATCTTACATTGCCTGGGGCTATCCTCAGTGTGTGAAGGATGGGTATTAAACATAAAAAGATCTCATTATACCCTTAGTTGGCCAGAAAATGATGGCATTGAAGCCTAACACTGCTAGGAAGATACAGGAACAATGATGTGATTTGAGTATTAATGCCCTGGGACAATTAAGTCTTGAGGACATCTTCCTTGCTTTTTAGTGAAAGAACCAGCCTTACACACATGTCTAAGTGGGGAGAAACCCAGTAGATATTCATCCTACTTCACTAATGGTATTGATATGTTCTATCCAGTTTGGGGGAGCATTGCTAGCACATGCTTGAGGCAGCCAAACAATTCTCATTCCATTATTCATTGTCTGTTACTTTCATAGTTTATTTGCAGAAATTAGTGAAATACTATAAAATATCAATAAATATTCACCTGGGGATATATAAAAGACTCAGGGAAGTAGGCGTTCCAGACCTAATTCTGACTGGATAAATGTATACTAATTCTATCTCTTAGACCAGGGGTTATTGTCCTCTTTGTGTTATGGAACTTTTTGGTGTTCTAGTGAAATCTGTGAATCCCTTCTTAGAATAATGTTTTTTAAATACATTAAGATACACAAAGTTACAAACAACATCAAAAATATTGAAATAAAAAAGTCACAAACTCTAGATTAAGAAGTCTTGCCATAGACTAGCTAAATGGGCAGAGCTATTCAGAGAGAGGCATAATAAAAGTATAAAGACTTGTTGTCTATACTATGAGAATTATTGATCATAAGATTATAGACTTTTAGTTCTTCTTAGTATCTCTGCTCATCTAGTTAATAGTCTAAGGTAGTTAGCATTTATCTCATCAGAATTAACTCTTGAGCCCACCTGCCTGAATATATTATTTTTCATTGAACCCTTATAACAGGACCTTGGGATAATAGAGTTGACATTCTGGTGAATATTCATCCATGGATGTTATATTAGTTTTTTATTATGCTACTCTTTTGCATGTAATTAAAAATGAATAAATAATACATAATAAATGTATATTAAGTAAAGGCTTATATTTTATCTTGGGGCCAGGTCTCCTTCAACAGGTATATATTTCTGAGTATTTGTATTTGTCTGTGTATATATTTGTATGTATGTGTATGCTTGTTCTGAACCTAGCACTTCTGGGTAGAAAAAAGAACCTAGTCCTGTTAGCCCCAGACATCTATAGCTGCTCCTCATGATTGTAGTCAAAGAAAGGATATTTTGTGCAATCCAGTCTTTGACTGTGTGTTGACCGCTATTTTAAAATCAGCCAGAGTCAAGAATTCAGGTTAAGGGAAAATCTTCAATCTTTATTCTTTGTGGAGGTGAAGGAGGATCATGATAGCAATATGAACAGCTGCAACAGGAACCAACCAGCAGTCTCTTTCCGCCTTTCTCTTTGCCCCTCTGCTTCCACCCACCAAAATTGTCATTTCCTATACAACACATCAGGACTTGCACAAAGAGTGGGCGGGGGCCATTCTTTCTCCAAGAATATATATTAATAGAGTATGGTCCAATTACTATTTAGCTCACGTGTTTGGGACCTCAGTGCATCAACTTGAGCTTCAGCCCATTACATGACTGGAACAGAGAAGAGTTAATGTCTGAATTGGAATAAAAAAAAAAAAAAAAAGATCAGTAATCAGACTTACTTTCACTGCTACTGCTTTTGCTTGCACAGTTCTATTGCAAACAGCAATCACAAATGTTCTGATTGACTGTTCCTTATCACACGATTCACTTGTTGGTATTCCCACCTTTACTCCTGTCTTGGTAATTATTAGTGGAGCAGTGAGACATAGACAAGTGTAGGCCAGAAATTTAAAAAAAAAAAAAAGATTCACTTTATCTCCTGAAAAGCCAAATCCACTTTTAAAATAATTGTGATTGTTAAGAAAGCTTTCCTCCCTTCCATCCTAAATTTGCCTTTTGGAAACTTTATTGCTTCTGATTCTGCCCTCTAGGGCCCAACATAATAAATCTAATGCTTTCTGCAGGTGACATATGTTGGAATGCCTAAAGACATTCTTAGAACAAATCTGATTTTGTACCATCTTGATTTATCCATTGTTTTTTGCCCTTGAACTTCTCATTCTTTCTTTTTATCTGACCAAGATATATGTCACTTACCTGTAGGTCACTTGCTGAAAAGTGACACCTGTTGTTGTTGTACAATCCATCTCTGATTGTCCTCTTCTTAATCATCATCATTATTATTAGTCTACAGTCAGGAGGTCTCCAGTTTAATGATATTTTCATTTCTTGAGCCTTCTTACTGCATTCCAACTAAGCTCAAGTTATATTGATAGTATAACACAAGAATATGCTGGTATGCATTTAACAATTGGGCTGCCAAATAAATGAACGAAACAAACAAACAAAAAATGGACAGTTTTGGTTTTTATCAGTATTTTTAATACTTTTAAAAGTCTAAATGATCAATAAAACATGCTGTAACTATTATGGATTTCTGAGATATATTCATACTAAAATCATGACATTCTCAAAAACAGACTCAAACTACTTCTAACATGATCCTATAAATAGGCTATCAAACAATGAATTTAACAAGAAGGCATAGATTAAATATGCCCCTTTGTCACTAACCATGTCCATAAAATGACTGACCTGAAACTAATCATTCTAAGGCAACAACAACAAAAAAAGTTTTTATGACAAAAAGACAATCTACCTCAGAGTAAGGGAGAGAAAGCTTTTAAAATCTTCACTTTTTAATTTTAGCTGAATGAGTTTTGTGGTCTTCTCATTGAAAAGAGCATAGCAGTAGTCAAAGTGAAGAGGGGTCAGTACTACTCAGTCTAGCCAGTGACCCAAGGTAGAAAAAGAATGCTGTTTCCCATTGATGAGTAAGCCCAGAACAGTTGCAGACCATTGTATTCATCAGAGAAACCACAGCCTGTAAAGATACCAGCAGCCTAGAAACCTGCCCAAGGACTACAAACACTAAGATGATAAAAGCTGGTGAGAAGCCTATAGAGCCACTGAATGAACTCTCTGGACCAATCCAGCCACAGATTGACCCAATATGTCCAGAAAAGTTACTTACAGCAAACTTCAATAAGAATTACACGTCTCACTGTCAATGCACCTTAAAAAAAAAAAAAAAAAAAAACTTATTTAACTTAATACAAATTGTTTTATGAATCATGTTGGAAGAGAAAAATCAGAATAAAAGGAGACTCATGGGAGAGAGAAAAAACAAAATAAAACAACAAAAAAAGAAGAGAATATAGAATATGTTGATTTACATTCAGTGTCCATAATTATTTTTTTTTCTGGATGCAGATAGCATTTTCTGTCCAAAGCCTATTGGCATTGCTTTGAATCACTGAACCACTGAGAATAACCAAGTCTTTCACAGTTGATGATCATTCATTCTTGCTGTTATTGTGTAAACCATATTTCTGGTTCTGCTTGTTTCTTTCAGCATCCATTCATGTAAATCTCCGTGCCTTCCTAAAATCAGCTTGCTCATCTTTTTTTTTTTTTTTTTTTAATAAAACAATAACATTCCATTACTTCATATACCACATTTTGTTCAGCTGTTCCCCAGCTGATCTATTTATTTTCCAATATTTGGTTATTACAAAAAGAGCTGCTACAAACATTTTTCATACATGTGGGTCCTTTTTCCTTTATGATTTTCTTGGAATACCAAACCCTAGTGGCACTACTGGGTCAAAACTACTACATAGTTTGATAGCTCTTTGGAGATAATTCCATATTATTCATCATTTCACAACTCCACCAACAGTGCATTACTGTCCCATTTTTCCCCATTCCCTCCACATTTATCATTAGCTTATCCTGTCATCTTAGCCAATCTGAGAGATGTGAGATGGTAGCTCAGAGTTGTTTTACTTTTTATTTTTAATCAATTTAGACCATTTTTTCATATGATTGTAGATGGCTTTAATTTCTTCATTTGAAAATTGTCTATTCATATACTTTGATCATTTATCAATTGGGGAATGACTTGTATTCTTATAAATGTGACATAACTCTTTATATATTTTAGAAATGAGACCTTTATCAGAAACATTGGCTGTAAAGACTTTTTTTCTTTTTTTTTTTTTTTTTTTACCAGCTTTGTACTTTCCTTTTAATCTTGTTTCTGTTGGTTTGTGCGAAACCTTTTCAGTTTAATGTAATCAAAGTTGTCCATTTTTCCTTTCAGGATGTTCTCATTTCTTTGGTCATAAATTTCTCCCTTCTTCAAAAATTTGATAGATAAATTATCCCTTGATCTCCTAATTTCGTTTTAGTGTCATCTTTAATGGCAAAATCAGATCAACATAGATCATAGGGCATAAAATGTAGGTCTATACCAAGTTTCTGACATATTTTCTATTTTTCCCAGGAGTTTTTTTTTTTTTTTTTAATCAAATAGTGAGCTCTTCTTCCAGAAGCTGGAGTTTGTCAAATATTAGATACTCATAGATCTTGGTTATTGTGTCATGTATATCTATTCTATTGCCCTAATCCACCACTCTATTTCTTAGCCAGAACCAAATGGTTTTGATGACTGCTGCTTTATAATATAGAACTTAAAATATATAATATAACTTAGAAAAGTTTGGTACTGCTAAGCCACTACCTCTTGTATTTTATTTTCATTAATTCCCAATCATTAATTAATTGACCTTTTGTTCTTCCAGATGAATGCTATTATTTTTTCTAGTTCTATAAAACAATTTTTGGCATTTTGATTGGTATGGCCTGAATAAGTAAATCATTTTAGGCAAAATTGACATTTTTATTATAATAGCATGGTCTACCCATGAGCAATAATATTTTTTTCAATTGTATATATCTGACTTTATTTGTGTGAGAAGTGTTTTGTAGTTTTGTTTCTACATTATTTGAGCTTGTCTTGGCAAGCAGATGAGCAAATATTTTATTTTTGCCTATAGTTATTTTAAATGGAATTTCTCTTTCTATCTCTTGCTGATGGACTTTGTCAGAAATATATAGAAATGCTAATGATTTTTGTATGTTTATTTAATATCCTGTAAATTTGCTAAAGCTGTAAATTGTTTCAAGTAGGTTTTTGTATTATTTTCTAGGATTCTCTAAGTATATCATCATATCATCTGCAAAGAGTAATGATTTAATTTCCTCATTGCCTATTCTAATTCCTTTAATTTCTTTTTCTTTCCTTATTACTAAAGCCAAAATTACTATTACAATGTTGAATAATAGTGATGGTAATGAGCATTCTTGTTTCACCCCGATCCCTATTGGGAATGCATCCAGCTTCTCTCCATTACAAACAATGCTTTCTGTTGGTTTTAAATATTTACTGCTTATTATTTTAAGGAAATTTCCCTTTATTCCTATGCTCCCTGATGTTTTTAATATGAATGGGTTCTGTATCTTGTCAAAAGCTTTTTCTGCATCTATTGAGATGATCATATGATTTCTATTAGTTTTTATTATTTATATGTTTGATTATGGTATTAGTTTTCCTGATATTGAATGACGCCTGCATTCCTGGTATAAATCCTTCTTGGTCATACTGTATTATCCTGCTGAGTTGCTGCAGTCTCTTTGCTAAAATTTCATTTTAAATCTTTGTATCAATATACTTTAGTGAGATTCATCTCTTTTATTTCTCCATTTTAGCTCTTCCAGGTTTCTTATCAGTACCACATTTGTGTCATAGAAAAAAATGTGGCAGTACTCCTTCTTTATCTATTTTTCCAAATAGTTTACATAGTATTGGAATGAATTGTTCTTTAAATGTTTGGTAGAATTTACTTGTACATGCATCTGAACCTGGAGATTTTTTCTTAGGGAGTTCATTAATGATTTGTTCAATTTGTTTTTCTAAAATGGGACTATTCAAGTAATTTATTTCCTCTTCTGTTCATCTGTGCAATTTATTAGATTTACTGTCAAACAATTAGACAAAATAGCACTTAATTATTGCTTTACTTTCTTTTTCAATGGTAATAAGTTCACCTTCTTCATTTTTGATGCTGGTGATTTGTTTTGTTTTGTTTTGATTTCTTTTTCTAATCAAATTCACTAAAGTTTTATCTATTTTTTTTTGTAAAACCAATTTTTAGTTTTATTATTTCAACAGTTTTCTTAGTTTCAGTTTTATTTATTTGTCCTTTAAGTTTCAATATTTCTAATTTGATATTTAATTGATGGTGTTAGTGTGTTGTTTTTCTAGCTTTTATTAGTTGCATATCCATCATCAATCTCTTTATTTTACTCATGTAACTATTAAGAGATATAAAATTTCTCCTAAGAACTGCTTTGGCTGCTTCCCATAGATTTTGATATGTTGTCTCATTGTTGTCATTCTCTTAGATGAAATTATAGATTATTTCTGTGATTTGTTCTTTGACCCACTCATTTTTAATAATTGGATTATTTAGTTTTCAATTGCTTTTTAGTCTATCTTTCCCTGGCCCTTTATTGGATATAATTTTTATTGCATTGTGGTCTGAAAAGGAAATGTTTGCTATTTCTGCCTTTCTGCATTTGATTGTAAGGTTTTTACGTCCTAATACATGGTTACTTTTTGTGTAAGTGCAATGTACTGTCAAGAACAAAAGTCTTTCTGTCTCTCTCGAATTTTCTCATTTACAAACTGTAGGAGCAAATGTCATTCGCCAATAGAAAAGTGGTGACCATGGATATGTTATTTAATGTCTTTTACCTTAAGCTGCTTCTAGTATCAAACAGATGATAATGCTTTCCTCACATGTATGTATTTAGGGTAGAATAACATAGTAAAATCACTTTCAAATCTTAAAGCATTGTTTTCAAATTCAAATATAAGTAAATCCCTGTAGCTACATGACTTACAAAACCACAGATCACCATTAGTCATGTATTGCATTTTTATTTATTTTATTAAACATTTCCTAATTATATTTTAATCTGGCTCAGATCTCTGGAGTTTGACTGGCTGCATGCCCTGGGTACCCTGAGTTTGATAACTCTGCCTTAAAGGACTATGTAATTGGAGAATGACTAAACAAATTGTGGCATATAAATGGAATATTATTTTACTATAAGAAACAGTTAACATAATGAATGTAGGGAAGCACATAAACACTTACAGGAGCTAAAAGTAAATAGAGCCTAGAAAACAATAAAAACAATGGCTACATCAATTGTTAAATTTAATTGTTAAATAACACCATCCAAAAAACAATTGAAGATGAATGTGGAAATCATATAAAACAGTCCTGGCCCCGAAGAGGCGATATGAGAAGATATTTCCTTTTCTTCTTTGTAGAGGTTCATAGGCTTGGAGTATTACGCATTTCAGATATGTATGTATATAAGTAAATATATATACACACATATATACATGTATGTATGTATGTATATAAGTAAATATATATACACACATATATACATGTATGTATGTATGTATATATATATGCATGTATATTCATTGAGAGAAATGAGAAAAAGAGATGCAGGTAGAAATGTGTGATATAAAAACAAAAGATATTGTATATGTATATGTGTACATATATGTATATATTTTTATGTATGCAAATACATATGAGAATGTGTGTATACATCTTTAAAGTGCAATATTTTGGGAAATAGCATCTTCTCAGAGCCTAGATGAGCTATCATTCCACTGCTGTAAAGAGAAGGTTTTTGGTATGTATGTGTGTGTATTTCTACCATATGCAAAAGGTTGTGTTAGTTTTGGGAATATAAAAAAAATTTAAAATTCCCTTTTCTATCCTCATTTTACAGAAAACAAAATTGAGATTTGGAGAAGCTCAGGAGCTTATTCAATGTAATCCAAGTACAAAACAGCAGAATAAGGCATTTAACCAAATTGTTTTTTACAAACTTAGATATCTTTGAATTCCAATGACTGAAATGTGATTTGAAAGCCACTTTTGCCATTGTCAAATGGAGATATTGTTGCTACCTTTTATTTCAGAAATTTCCAAGAAAAAGATCTTTTCTTTGACTTACTTTTTTCTCATGGGAAAAAAATAAACAGAGAATGTCAATTATGCAAAATGATATCATTATAACACACTCCCCTCTTTTTGCTTTCCCTTGAAGCATTCCTTGTAAAGAGTCTTCCAAGTCAGGGCATCTCACACATGGATTCTTAACCAAACAAGAAATGATTCTGTTACAAAAGGTAAATTATATAATTTTTGCAAAACATCTACAAAATGTGCTTATTGCAATTGACAAGGATTATCCAAAATGTTTCTGTATTGAATACTATAGCACTGAATCCTCTACATATGGAAGCCCACAACTGTGGAGCCAATTGAGTATAAAATTCTATCCATTGAATCACTGAGTTTCCTCTGGGCAGTCCTGTAAGTTTATATTAATTGTAATTGTTATATTAATTGGACACCAGAGTTTCTAAGCAAACTGGAAATAAACATGCCTTAGTGCTCCTGAATTCCTTTCTAATTTTCAATTTTAATTCAAAATTCCAGTGAATTTGTTATCTTCTATAATCTCATTTTATTAATAAAAATGGTTGCTGAACAAGCTTCACTCCTCAAAATCTCTGACGTTGACCCTATTGATAACTACTTGTAAAAATATTCCTCTCTAGTACTGTGCTTGGCTGCTGTCTTGGAGTCTGATTATAAAATAATGAAATTGATATTCTATAAGGAGCATACTATCTTCTTATTGCATTGCTGAAATGTATATTCAAGTAAATTAATACCTACGCTATGCTTTGTGGAATAGTAAATAGATAAAACCTGGCTTCAAGTCCTGCTCTTAATATATTCTGGCTGTGTGAACTTGGCCAAGTCACTCAGTCTTTCTAAGAAACTCTCTAAGATGATAAGTTGCAGAAAAAGTGATGTTCTTCATTGGTGGAAGGTTTCCTCATGGGAGTATCAATGAAGTCACTTGTCTGGCTCCTATTGCTATTTCTAACCAATGCATAAAATTATTCTGGCTTCTTGGATAACAAATGGTTAACAAGACAAAATCATTGTCATCAAGAAACTTAATTCAAATCAATTTAAATAAATTATATGAGCCTTTTTCATATATCTATTCTCTTTCCCTGTATTTATTCAAGTAACTTATGGTTTGATGATGATAGGAAGCAAGATGGATAAGTATGTATGTAAATAAATTTTTTACACTATACAATTACTATTTTTCAATTAATTTTAATTATTATTATGAATTACATTGTCAAAGGAAAAATGATTTTACTTCTAAGATATAACTTCCAAAGATTATGGTAAGTGTACAACTCATTTTCCTCTGCCTCTTCCTCTTCTCCTTCTCCTCCTCCTCCTCCTCTTACTACTACTACTACACTACTCCTACACTCCTCTCCTACTACTGCTACACTATTACTACTTACCACTACCACCACCACCACTACTAATACCACTACTAATATGAATATTATTCTTTTTTAGTCTTTCAAGTTTAAAAAATTTCCTAACAATATTCTAAAGCCCATAAACCTCGAATAAACTTTTAGCTCACTGTACTTTACTAATAGGAAAGTCCTTTAGACCCTCATCCAGAGACTATTTACTCTTACTTTTTGCATAATTATAATAAACCTGGTTGTTTGGTTTCCCAACTTGGTTCAAATTAAAAATATTTTTTCACTAAAATGATTGGCATTTATGAGGATAAATTTGGATCACAATGAAAAAATTAACTTTAAAAAATGTTTTAATTTAAGAAAGCAGAAAAACATATAGTAAATTTGAAAAAGTTTTCATTCTATGACTAGAATAAATGAATTCCTTGTTTAAACAAAGTAAGCATCAACTATCTGAAAAGTTCATATCACCTTCTTTAATGATTATGGATGACTTTATATAGGAATTAATCATAATCCTTATTATATTTGAACTCATCTTCCTTGCCAATTTTTTGCATACATTTGGGGAATTTATTTAAGACATGAGAATTTCAAAGCAACACAAAAGAATGTTTCTGGATTAGGAACAGCACCTATGAGAAAAGTCAAAGGGTTCATTTCCTAAGAATACAAAAAGAAATAACTATGAATTGAAGCAAGATCTATTAAGTCAGACAAGAAAACTTATGAAAATGTTATTTAATTAATATCATCCCCTAAGGATTTTTGAGAATGAGACAGTGATTGATTTATCTAAGTTAATTTTGTGTCAGAATGATTCAGAAGCGGGTAAGGGGTCTAGATGGTCATTTAGTGATTCTTTCCAAGTATTTGATTAGTACATCTCTTTTCCTAATTTAGATTTCACTCATATTATATATATATAGATAGATAGATAGATAGATATACTTTTTCTTGTTTCCATAAATGAACTGTGAGAAATTAAAAAGTCATTTAAAATATTTTCCCATTATGAAATTATTTTTTAAAAGCTTTTTTTTTTATATCTCTGGTGGCTGACTCCTTGTAAGATGAAGCTTCCTGTTATTTTCTGTTAATCAGATAAGAGAAGAGAATGCAAGGGAATATACATTTATTAAGCACTTACTATGTGTCAGGCACTATGCTAAGTGCTTTACGAATTTTATCTCATTAAATTCTTACAATAACTCTAAGAGGTAGGTATGATTATTATCTGTTTTAAACTCCAGCCAACTGAAATAAGCGGAGATTAAGTTCTTATCCAGATTCATACAGGAAGTATTTTAGGCTGGATTTGGAATCAGGTCTTCTTGACATCAAACCCAGCATTTTAGCCAGTGCTCCAAGGCTGCAATTAGATTTGGAACATTAAAGCTTTGCCCTAGGTTACTGACTTCATCCAGTCATCTTCCCTGTGGAAGTTGCTCTCTTCATCCCTTGCTCTTTCATTGAAGTCTGAAATCCTGGATGCGAATCCCCCTTTTGATATTTACTATCTCTTCTACGACTTCATGATTACATATAACAGTCTTAAAATTCTGTGGGAGCCATCATGCATCTCCCCAAGCAAATCTGACCGTGTCATAAATATGAGCAATTGTGGATTTCTGTGAAACCACCTTACCTTGTTACCATGAAACTGAACAGCAAAACTTTCTTTACCTTAGAGTGGGATCAGAACTGATGTATGAAAGGTTTTTGTTTCAAGTCATGGCATTGCTCCTTGTTTTGGTCTTTCTTTTTCCATCTGTAGTGGCTGTATTCAAACAAAAGTCTTTAAAATCAATTAATAGCCATCACACACTGTACTGATAGAGATGAATAGAATTCCTGATGAATATGTTAAATAACAATCTCAGTTCTGGGTTAAAATCTTTTTTTTTCTCATTAATACTATTGATTCTCTAGCTTTTGTTTTGAGTGACTTGCTTTAGTATCACTAAACACCAGCTATGAAGCAGTAAGGGTCTGCATGACAATTTTCTTGGCTTTGAGCTTTGACAGGTAATGAGTTTTGATTGTCCATTAAGATATAGTCCAACTGTGAATAAAATGTAAGCCTTAGTGAATAATAGACTACTATAATGAATTTCTCACAGATAACAATTTGTTCAAAATACTAGCTAATTTAAATTCTTTCATCTGAGTGAAGCTTAACTTTGTCTGTTCTGTCTTGTTGGAGATCCAAAGATCCTGAATTCTTCAGTGTTGCTTTTATTTTAAACATTAATTAAATTCCCAATAAGCACAGTGGAAAATTCCAGATGCTGTATTTGAAACTAAAATATGTTATTTAACACCCTAATTTATTTTTGAAAGAATATTAACTTTGTTTCTGAGTTATAAACCATAGCATATATTATAGATAGATAGATAGATAGATAGATAGATAGATAGATAAGATAGATAGATAGATAGTTGTTATTTAGTTACTTGAGTTGCACCCATCATTTTGTGACCTCCACATGAGGTCTTCTTGGCAAAGTTGCTAATGGGATTTGCCATTTTCTTCATATTCCTTCATATTATAGTCTATTTTATTGGTAAGAAAGTTGAAGCAAAGAGAGTTAAGTGACATGCTTGGAGTCACACAGGTAGAAAGTCTCTGAAGCCAAATTTGAGCTCAGGCATGGTATGCTCTATGTACTGTGCCACTCTGCTGCACATAAATTTGATATATGTGTATATGTATGTGTGTGTATACACACATATATACAAGTATTTCTACACTTTATATATGTATATGTACACACAGAAACATATATATATATATATATCTGTATAATCTGTATAAATGTATAATAAACACAGATATACATATATTCATTTACATATGTGCCTCCTTTTATTTTTATTATGTCTTATGGAGACATCTCTCTTCTAAATAAACAATACAAAATTAATTAAGATCTTAAAAGAGGAAATGGTGAAGAGGAAAAGCATTTATTAAATACCTGCTATTTAATAGGCACTGAGCTCAGCATTTTGCAAGTATTATCTCAATTATTCTCATGAGTCTCACAGCAAGGGTAGTTGTTATTATTGTCCCTATTTTATAGTTTAGTGAGACAGAGATAAAGCGTCTTGCTCAGCATCATATAGTTAAGAAGTATCTGAGACTGAGTTTGAACTGAAGTTGTCTTGTCTTCAGAAGGGAATTTCATTGCTCTATCTATGCCACTTGGCTGCCTGAATGTTCCATCAGATGTTTCAGCATATCATTCAGTGTTTGAGGGATGTTTATAACTGCTTTAGAAAAAGAGGTAAAAAAGGCATGACAGAATTTATATATATATATACATACATACACATATACATATGCATAGATAGTCACCTATAATCACAAACACACACATTTATATGTACATACAAACACATACACACACATATATGGCTCTACTATGCTTGTTTGTCTTCTGTTTCTCTGAAAGTAGATGGTATTATCCTTCATGAGTCCAAGTCTTTCCATATTTTTCAAAATCTACCAACTCATCATTTCCTACATTACAACAATATCCCAACTTGGTACAATCCAGTTATTTAAATAGTATAAAACAATGTTGATTTATATGGCTAACGTGTAGTTTCTTTATTTCCCCTTGAAAATTATTAAATTATTTTAGCTTTAAATTATTTTAATTATTGGGGAGTGATTTATATTCTTGTAGATTTGACATAGTTCTTTATGTATTTTAAAAATAAGACCTTTATCAGAAACACTGATTGTAAAGATATTTTTTCAGCTTTGTACTTTCTTTTTAATCTTGTTTCTGTTGGTTTGGTTTGTATAAAATCTTTTTAATTTAATGTAATTAAATATGTTCTTTTTGTCTTTCATAATGTTCTATAGTCTTTCTTTGGTCATAAATTCCTCCCTTCTCCAAAGGTATGATAGATAAATTATCTCTTGCTCTCCTAATTTGTTTATGGCATCATCCTTTATGCCCAAATCATGTACCCATTTTTGTAATGGGCTGAGGCTCAAGTTGATGCACTGAGGTCCCAAGCACATGAGGCTAAATAGTAATTGGACCATACTCTATTAATATATAAGCTTGGAGAAAGAATGGCCCCTGCCCACTCTTTGTGCAAGTCCTGATGTGTTGTATAGGAAATGACGATTTTGGTGGGTGGAGGCAGGGAAGTGGAAAGGGAAGGGAAGGAGAGACTGCTCGCAATGCCATTGCAATGGCTTGTCAGCGCAGGTCTCTCTCTGCTAGCTGGCTTCCTGTTGCAGCTGGCCATATTGCTATTGCAATCCTTCTTGCCCATATTGTTATCGCAATCTTTTTTCACATTTTGATCTTATTTTGGTATGAGGTGTGAAATATAAATCTATGCCAACTTTCTGACATATTATTTTCCAGTTTTCACAACAATTTTTGACAAAAAATGAGTTCCCTTCAAGCCATTCTCCAACTGATAAATGGTCAAAGGATATGAACACACAATTTTCAGGTGTTGAAATTTAAACTATTTCTAGTCATATGAAAAGGTGCTCCAAATCACTTGATCAGAGAAATGCAAATTAATCTATGCCAACTTTCTGACATATTATTTTCCAGTTTTCACAACAATTTTTGACAAAAAATGAATTCCCTTCAAGCCATTCTCCAACTGATAAATGGTCAAAGGATATGAACACACAATTTTCAGGTGTTGAAATTTAAACTATTTCTAGTCATATGAAAAGGTGCTCCAAATCACTTGATCAGAGAAATGCAAATTAAGACAACTCTGAGATAGCACTGTACACCTCTTGGATGGCTAAGATGACAGAAAAAGATAACGGTGAATGTTGGAGGGGATGTAGGAAAACTGGCACATTAATATATTATTGGTGGAGTTGTAAACAAATGCAGCCACTCTGGAGAGCAATTTGGAATTATGCTCAAAAAATTGTCAAATTGTGCAAACCTTTGACCCAGGAGTGTTTCTATTGGGACTATATCCCAAAGAGATCTTAAAGGAGGGAAAGGGACCCACATGTGCAATAATGTTTGTGGCAGCCCTCTTTGTAATGGTAAAAAACTGGAAAGTGAGTGGATGCCCATCAAGTGGGGAATGGATGAATGTTATTGTATATGAATGTTATGGAATATTATTGTTGTATAAAAATGATCAGCAGGATAATTTTAGAAAGGTCTGGAGAGACCTACATGAAGTGATACTAAGTGAAATGAGCAGAACCAGGAGATCATTGTACATGGCAATAGCAATATTATATGACAATCAATTCTGATGGCATTGCTCTCTTCGGTAATGAAATGATTGAGGCCTATTTTGATGATCTTGCGATGAATAGAGCCATCTATTCATGGCCAGAGAGAAAACTGTAGAACTAAGTGTGGATCACAACATAACATTCTCATTCTTTTTGTTATTGTTTGCTTGCTTTATTTCCTTTTTGATCTGACTTTTCTTATATAGTAAGATAATTGTGTAAATATGTTTACATGTAATGAATCTAACATATTTTAACATGTATAACATATATTGCATTGCTTGCCATTTAGAAGAGGGAATGGGGGAGAATGAGGGAAAAATTTGGAACACAAGGCTATGCAAGAGTCAATGTTGAAAAATTATCCATGCATATGTTTTGAAAATAAAAAGCTTTCAAAAACAAAAACAAATAGAGAGTTCTTATTATAGAAGCTGAAGTGTAGGGGTTTATCAAATCCTAGATTACTATAGATCTTGATTATTGTATCATGTGTACTGATTCTCTTCCACTGATCCACTACTGTATTCCTTAGGCAGTGCCAAATGTTTTTGATGACTATTGCTTTATAACATAGTTTTAAATCTGATATAGCTAGGCCACCTTCATTTGCATTTTGGCATTAATTCCCTTGATATTCTTGACTTTTTGTTGGTCCAGATGAACACTCAATTTAGGCAGAATTGTCATTTCCATTATATTAGCTTGGCCTGCCCATGAATAATTGATATTTTTCCAATTATTTAGATAGGATTTTATTTGTGTGAGAACTCTTTTGTAAGTGTATTCATATAGTTCTTGGATTTCTCTTGGCAGATAGATCCCCATATATTTTATTTTGTTTACAGTTATTTTAAATGGAATTTTTCTTTCTATCTCTTGCTAATGGGTTTTGTCAGTAACATATAGAAATGCTGATGAGTTGTGTGGCTATATTTTATATCTTTCAACTGTTAAAAACTATGAATTCTTTCAAGTAAGTTTTTGGATGATTTTCTAGGATTTTCTAAGTATATAATCATATCCTCTATAGAGGATGATAGTTTTATTTCTTCATTGCCTATTCTAATTCCTTTAATTCCTTTTCTTTTTTAATTGCGAAAGCCAATATTTCTACTACAATGTTGAATAATAGTGATAATAATGGACATCTCTTGTTTTACCCTGATGTTACTGAGAATGCATCTAGTTTCTTTCCATTACAAATAATGTTTGCTGTTAGTTTAGATAGATACTGCTCATTATTTTAAGGAAAGCTCCCTTTATCTGTATCCTCTCTAGTGTTTTTTTTAATAGAAATGTGGGCTATACTTTGTCAAAAGCTTTTTCTGGATCTATTAAGATGGTCATATGGTTTTGTTATTGATATGGTTAATTGTGGTAATAGTTTTCATTAAATAGCATGAGTCTTGCATTCTTAATATAAATCCCACTTGGTTATAGTATATTATCCTGTTAATAAGTTGCTGAAATCTCTTTGCTAATATTTTATTTACAATTTTTGCATTAATATTCTTTAAAGAGTTGGGTCTGGGGTGGCCAAATGGCACAGTGGATAGAGTACCAGTCCTGAAGTCAGGAGGACCTGAATTCAAATCTGGTCTCAGACACTTAATACTTTCTAGCTGTGTGACCCTGGGCAAGTCACTTAACCCCAATTGCCTCAGCCCCCCACCCCCCCAAAAAAAAGTTGTCCCTATAATTTTCTTTCTTTGTTTTGGCTCTTCCTGGTTTAGGTATCAGTACCATATTTGTGTCATAGAAGGAATTTGGCAGGACTCCTTTTTTGCCTGTTTTTCCAAACAGCATAGTTTGTATAGTTGTATGGTGGTTCTTTAGTATAGTTATAGTATAGTAGAGTATAGTAGAGTATAGTATAATTGTTCTTTAAATGTTTGATAGAATTTGCTTCTGAATTCATCTGGACCTGGAAATTTTTTCTTAGGGAGTTTATTAATGGATTATTCAAATTTTTTTTCCTAAAATTTTCTACTTAATTTATTTCATCTTATGTTAATCTGGGCAATTTATATTTTTGTAGATATTCATCATTTCATTAGATTGCTCAATTTGATGCCATATAGTTAGGTAAAATAGCTCCTAATTAATTGCTTTAATTTCTTTGTCATTAGTGCTAAGTTTACCCTTTTCATTTTTGATGCTGGTGATTTGATTTGTTTCTTTCCTTTTTCTAATGAAATTAACTAAAAATTTATCTCTTTTGCTGTCTTTCATAAAATCATCGCTTAGTTTTAGTTATTAATTGAATTGTTTTCTTAGTTTCAAGTTTCATTAATCTCTCCTTTGAGTTTTAGAATTTCTAATTTGGTATTTAATTGGGGCTTTTTAATTTGTTCTTTTTTCTAGCTTTTTTAGTTATATAACCCAAATCATTGCTCTCCTTTTTCTCTATTTTATTCATGTATTTATTCAGAGACATAAATTTTCCCCTAAGAACTACCTTGGTTGCATTCCACAGGTTTTGGTATGTTGTTTCATGATTGTTATTCTCTTGGATGAAATTATGAATTGTTTCTGTGATTTATTGCTTGACTCATTCATTTCTTAGTATTAGATTATTTAATTTTCAATTACATTTTAATCTATCTTTCCTTGCCTCTTTATTGAATATAATTTTATTGCATTGTTTTCTGAAAAGGAAGCATTTACTATTTCTGCTTTTCTGCATTTCAATATGAGATTTTATTCCCTTAATGCATGGTCAATTTTTGTGTAGGTTCCATGTCCTGTTGAGAAAACAGATGTATTCCTTTCAGTCCTTATTCAATCAATGTTCTCCAGAGTTTTATTATATATGTTTTGTAGGATTCTATTAACATCCCTAGTTGCTTCTCTTGTTCATATTGTGTTTAGATTTGTCTGATTCTGAGAGGAGAAAGTTGAGATCCCCCCAATATAGTTTTTCTATTTCTTCCTATAAATTTAAAATTTTACTTAAAATTTTCTCTAGGAATTTGACTGCTCTTCCACTTGCTGCATATACATTTAGTATTATTGTTTATGATATACTTTGTTCTTGTTTTCCACCTTGTTTTTAGAATCTATCCCACCCACTATCTTATCTTCTATCATTCCAATCCCTTATCTTAATATGTTTTTTTTTTTAATAGAAATGATTGAAAGTCTCTTAGTTGATTGAAGATTCATTGTGTCACATGAAAAATTCTGCTTAGTCTCATTGGGTAGTTAATTCTTGGTTGTAACCCTAGCTCCTTTGCCTTTCAGAGTATGGTATTCTAGACCCTCTGATCCTTTAATTGTAGAATCTGCCAGATCCTGGGTAATCCTTACTATTAGTCCTTGATATTTGAATTGTTTTTGTCTGGCAGCTTACAGTACTTTTTTCTTGAAATTTTAGTTCCAGAGTTTTGCAACAATGTTCCTTAGGATTTTCCTTGGAGGGTCTCTTTTCAAAGCTGATTGATGGATTCTTTCAATGAATGTTTTCCCGTTTGTTTCTAGAATATAAGGATAATTTTCCCTAATGATTTCTTGAAGAATCATTTCTAGACTTTTTTTTTTTTTTTTGGTCATGGCCTTCAGGCAGGCCAAAAATTTTTGAATTATCTCTTATGGATCTATTTCCCAGGTAGTCTGTTTTTCCAATGAGATATTTCACTTTTTCTTCAATTTTTTTTTCAATTTTTTCATTCTTTTTAGATTGTTTGACTGATTCTTGAGGACTGAGGTTGCCTTTGTCACATTTAGATAGATCTACTTACGGTAATATTTTTTCCCTTACACCATGCTTAAATATGTCTCTATCAGCCAGTTGCTTCTAATTCTATTATGGACAAAAGAGGATACACACAGTTCTTCAAATACTTACCAGAGCCATGATGGTACCCTTTTCTTTTCTAATTGCTAAAGCCAATATTTCTACTACAATGTTGAATAATAGTGATAATAATGGACATCTCTTGTTTTACCCTGATGTTACTGAGAATGCATCTAGTTTCTTTCCATTACAAATAATGTTTGCTGTTAGTTTAGATAGATACTGCTCCTTATTTTAAGAAAAGCTCCCTTTATCTGTATCCTCTCTAGTTTTTTTTTTTTAATAGAAATGTGGGCTGTACTTTGTCAAAAGCTTTTTCTGGATCTATTAAGATGGTCATATGGTTTTGTTATTGATATGGTTAATTGTGGTAATAGTTTTCATTAAATGGCATGAGTCTTGCATTCTTAATATAAATCCCACTTGGTTATAATATATTATCCTGTTGATAAGTTACTGAAATCTCTTTGCTAATATTTTATTTACAATTTTTGCATTAATATTCTTTAAAGAGTTGGGTCTGGGGTGGCCAAATGGCACAGTGGATAGAGTACCAGCCCTGAAGTCAGGAGGACCTGAATTCAAATCTGGTCTCAGACACTTAATACTTTCTAGCTGTGTGACCCTGGGCAAGTCACTTAACCCCAATTGCCTCAGCCCCCCACCCCCCCCCCAAAAAAGTTGTCCCTATAATTTTCTTTCTTTGTTTTGGCTCTTCCTGGTTTAGGTATCAGTACCATATTTGTGTCATAGAAGGAATTTGGCAGGACTCCTTTTTTTGCCTGTTTTTCCAAACAGTATAGTTTGTATAGTTGTATGGTGGTTCTTTAGTATAGTTATAGTATAATATAGTATAGTAGAGTATAGTATAATTGTTCTTTAAATGTTTGATAGAATTTGCTTCTGAATTCATCTGGGCCTGGAGATTTTTTCTTAGGGAGTTTATTAATGGATTATTCAAATTTTTTTTCCTAAAATTTTCTACTTACTTTATTTCATCTTATGTTAATCTGAGCAATTTATATTTTTGTAGATATTCATCATTTCATTAGATTGCTTAATTTGATGCCATATAATTAGGTAAAATAGCTCCTAATTAATTGCTTTAATTTCTTTGTCATTAGTGCTAAGTTTACCCTTTTCATTTTTGATGCTGGTGATTTGATTTGTTTCTTTCCTTTTTCTAATGAAATTAACTAAAAATTTATCTCTTTTGCTGTCTTTCATAAAATCATCGCTTAGTTTTAGTTATTAATTGAATTGTTTTCTTAGTTTCAAGTTTCATTAATCTCTCCTTTGAGTTTTAGAATTTCTAATTTGGTATTTAATTGGGGCTTTTTAATTTGTTCTTTTTTCTAGCTTTTTTAGTTATATAACCCAAATCATTGCTCTCCTTTTTCTCTATTTTATTCATGTATTTATTCAGAGACATAAATTTTCCCCTAAGAACTACCTTGGTTGCATTCCACAGGTTTTGGTATGTTGTTTCATGATTGTTATTCTCTTGGATGAAATTATGAATTGTTTCTGTGATTTATTGCTTGACTCATTCATTTCTTAGTATTAGATTATTTAATTTTCAATTACTTTCTAATCTATCTTTCCTTGCTTCTTTATTGAATATAATTTTATTGCATTGTTTTCTGAAAAGGAAGCATTTACTATTTCTGCTTTTCTGCATTTCAATATGAGATTTTATTCCCTTAAGGCATGGTCAATTTTTGTGTAGGTTCCATGTCCTGTTGAGAAAACAGATGTATTCCTTTCAGTCCTTATTCAATCAATGTTCTCCAGAGTTTTATTATATATGTTTTGTAGGATTCTATTAACATCCCTAGTTGCTTCTCTTGTTCAATTTTTTCATTCTTTTTAGATTGTTTGACTGATTCTTGCTGTCTTCTAGTCATTAACTTCCATATGTCCCAAACCAGCTTTTAATGTGTTATTTTCTTCAGTTGGCTTTTTAAATATATTTTCCATTTGATTAATTCTGCTTTTGAAGGTAATGTTTTCCTCAGTTGATTTTTTTTTTCAATTTTTTCATTCTTTTTAGATTGTTTGACTGATTCTTGCTGTCTTCTAGTCATTAACTTCCATATGTCCCAAACCAGCTTTTAATGTGTTATTTTCTTCAGTTGGCTTTTTAAATATATTTTCCATTTGATTAATTCTGCTTTTGAAGGTAATGTTTTCCTCAGTTGATTTTTTTTTTCAATTTTTTCATTCTTTTTAGATTGTTTGACTGATTCTTGCTGTCTTCTAGTCATTAACTTCCATATGTCCCAAACCAGCTTTTAATGTGTTATTTTCTTCAGTTGGCTTTTTAAATATATTTTCCATTTGATTAATTCTGCTTTTGAAGGTAATGTTTTCCTCAGTTGATTTTTTTTTTCAATTTTTTCATTCTTTTTAGATTGTTTGACTGATTCTTGCTGTCTTCTAGTCATTAACTTCCATATGTCCCAAACCAGCTTTTAATGTGTTATTTTCTTCAGTTGGCTTTTTAAATATATTTTCCATTTGATTAATTCTGCTTTTGAAGGTAATGTTTTCCTCAGTTGATTTTTTTTTTCAATTTTTTCATTCTTTTTAGATTGTTTGACTGATTCTTGCTGTCTTCTAGTCATTAACTTCCATATGTCCCAAACCAGCTTTTAATGTGTTATTTTCTTCAGTTGGCTTTTTAAATATATTTTCCATTTGATTAATTCTGCTTTTGAAGGTAATGTTTTCCTCAGTTGATTTTTTTTTTCAATTTTTTCATTCTTTTTAGATTGTTTGACTGATTCTTGCTGTCTTCTAGTCATTAACTCCCATATGTCCCAAACCAGCTTTTAATGTGTTATTTTCTTCAGTTGGCTTTTTAAATATATTTTCCATTTGATTAATTCTGCTTTTGAAGGTAATGTTTTCCTCAGTTGATTTTTTTTTTCAATTTTTTCATTCTTTTTAGATTGTTTGACTGATTCTTGCTGTCTTCTAGTCATTAACTTCCATATGTCCCAAACCAGCTTTTAATGTGTTATTTTCTTCAGTTGGCTTTTTAAATATATTTTCCATTTGATTAATTCTGCTTTTGAAGGTAATGTTTTCCTCAGTTGATTTTTTTTTTCAATTTTTTCATTCTTTTTAGATTGTTTGACTGATTCTTGCTGTCTTCTAGTCATTAACTCCCATATGTCCCAAACCAGCTTTTAATGTGTTATTTTCTTCAGTTGGCTTTTTAAATATATTTTCCATTTGATTAATTCTGCTTTTGAAGGTAATGTTTTCCTCAGTTGATTTTTTTTTTCAATTTTAGTTCCAGAGTTTTGCAACAATGTTCCTTAGGATTTTCCTTGGAGGGTCTCTTTTCAAAGCTGATTGATGGATTCTTTCAATGAATGTTTTCCCGTTTGTTTCTAGAATATAAGGATAATTTTCCCTAATGATTTCTTGAAGAATCATTTCTAGACTTTTTTTTTTTTTTTGGTCATGGCCTTCAGGCAGGCCAAAAATTTTTGAATTATCTCTTATGGATCTATTTTCCAGGTAGTCTGTTTTTCCAATGAGATATTTCACTTTTTCTTCAATTTTTTTTTTCAATTTTTTCATTCTTTTTAGATTGTTTGACTGATTCTTGCTGTCTTCTAGTCATTAACTTCCATATGTCCCAAACCAGCTTTTAATGTGTTATTTTCTTCAGTTGGCTTTTTAAATATATTTTCCATTTGATTAATTCTGCTTTTGAAGGTAATGTTTTCCTCAGTTGATTTTTTTTTTCATTTGGCCAATTGTATTTTTTAAGGAATTGTCTTCCTTTTCCAAGCTGTTGACTCTCTTTTACATATCTCTCATTTCTTTTTTCATTTTTTCTTCTACCTTTCTTATTTGCCTTTAAAGTCTTTAATAAGCACTTCCAAAAAGCCTTTTTGGACTTGAGGCCAATTCACATCACTCCTCGAGATTTCCTCTGTGGATATTTTGTCTTCATTTGAGTTGGTGTTTTGGTCTTCCCTGTCACCATAATAGCTTTCTGTGGTCAAGGTTCTTTTCTGTTTCTTGCCCATTTTCCTTCCCTTCCTTTTCTTTTGGTATTTCCTTTTTTTTTTTTTTTTTTTTTTTTTTTTTTTTTTACTTTTATGATTGATCTCTGCTCAAGATAAGTTATTTAAGTTACAGAGTGAGGGACAATAGGGAATAAAGAATTATTCCATGGTTGCTGAACATTAATGATTGGATTATGATTCCCTTAATAAAAATAGGAAAGTATGGGGAAAGGATAGGTTTGAGGAGATAATGAATTTTCTTTGGAGATTTTGATTTTGAGATTCCCATGGGATATCTGTTTTAAAAGCATTTTGATGCAGAATTCAAGTAAATGAAAGCTATCTAGGTTAAGTAGATAGAGCTTGAATTTGTATAGACATGATAATGAAATCCATGAGAACTGATGAAGTCACTAAAACAAAAGTGGTCAGGAGAGCTATAGAGTTGCATCCTATCTCTAACATTCAATAACTTTGTGTTCATTGACAAATCACAATCTCTCCAAGCCTTAGTTTACTCCATAAAATAAAGATAATAATACCAGACCATCTTCCTCACAATATAACACTTAAATGAGATAATACATTTAAAGGCACTATAGGACTGTCTTCCTCCATTATCTTTACTTTGCTCATTCATATAATAATCAAAAAAACTTAGAGTAGTGAAATATAATTATGTGTATTGACAGCCTTAGACATCATGGGCTAGTATGTCTATTAAATTCTCACTAGAAGAATAAAGCATAAGGTCACATGGATGACAACTCTTTTCCCAGATGATTTCTAAGGCACTAAAAAGAGCATATAGACAAACATGTCCAGTGTTACAAAAATTTTGGATGCCTAACCTGAAGAAAAGAAAACTAAAAAGAGTCAAACCCTGTTCTCAAATGTGTAAAGGACAATCAGGTAAAAGGGAATGAGATAATTCTGTAGAACTCCAGAGGTCATGTCTAGGACTAATGTTGGGAAATTACAGAAACACAGACTTTGGTTGAATATAAAAAGAACTTTCTGGTAACTAAAGTAGTCTAATATCTTCTGAGGATATTTATAGAATCTTTAGTTCTAATTGTCTGATCATTAGTTTCTTTTGGATGATCTCCAGTGTAAATAACTCACTAATTGTTGAGGACTGAGGTTGCCTTTGTCACATTTAGATAGATCTACTTACGGTAATATTTTTTCCCTTACACCATGCTTAAATATGTCTCTATCAGCCAGTTGCTTCTAATTCTATTATGGACAAAAGAGGATACACAAAGTTCTTCAAATACTTACCAGAGCCATGATGGTACCCTTTTCTTTTCTTATAAAAGCTACAAATCCCCACTGCTTTCAACCATTATTCACAGGCTGTGGTTATCAGTCCTCTGATCAATCTGTCCATTGTTTTAAGCAACCTAATGTACCAACATAGAATTAAAATGATACCTACAACAAAATGTAACACTGCAATATAATTACTATTTGCTTTTTGAGGATAAGAGCATTGTATGTATTTCCCTTTGTATCTCTTGTACTTAATATAGTGCCTAGCAATTAGTGAGTGCTTAATAAATGCTTTCTGACTGATTGACCACAGCATAACACAGTGAGACTATTAACTACCTCATTCTGGATACTGTGCCTTTATTAAGGCAGCCAAAGAATTCAATAACTTTTCTGTCTACAATATCGATATTAATTTTTATTGAATTTTCAGGCCATTAAATGGCAACAATCTTTTTTTTTTCAACATAAACTTCTATGTATCCAAGTCTCTATATTATATTCATGCAGCTATTTTAATGATAGTATATCATTCATTGATGTCTTTTAAATTTTATGTTAAACTCTTTACAACGATCTAATCTATTAAGATCATTTTGGATCATAGTTCTACTGTCTACTAAATTGTCATTTGCAAATTTGATAAACCTGTCATCATATACATCATTAACAAAAATATTGAAAAGATTGTTGGATTCTGATTTCACTGAACTAGAGACTTATTACTACTTGTGTGTATCTTTTCAAATGATTCATGAAAAAAATACCAAAAAAAAAAAAAAAAAAAAAAAAAACTTTGTCAATATCTTGATGAAATAAACAGAAGCCATTAAACCAATAGTATAGAATTTAAGCAAGCCCAATAACATAAGTTATCGGTGAAAATACTTATTTCTACAGAATTCTAGGATGATTATAAAGAAGGTTGGTAGAAATTAAGTTTCAAATAACATCTTCTACCATATGGCACAAGAAGTTCAAAATGGATTTTCTTTCTGAATATAAAATATCTCACCATAAAAACTAAAAGAGAACAAGATCATATAACTTTTACAATTATGACAAAGGGCAGAATTCTTAACCAAACAAAAAACAAGGGTAATAATAAAAGACAAAATAAATAATTTTGGCTATATAAAGTTGAAAAGCTTTTCGATGAATTAAATCTATAAAAACAGAATTTGAAGAGGGATAGTAGAGTGGGAAAACTAGTTGAGATAATTATTACTAGTAAACATCTGATACCAAAAATATATAGAAAATAGATAAATATAAATCCTAGAAATATTCTCCAATAAATAGGTATCAAAGAATATAATCAAAATTTTGAAAACAATTGTCATTTATAAACAACCACATAAAATATGTTTTAAATTACTAATTACTTGAGAAATGAAAACTGAAATAGTTCTAAGGTTTCATGTCACATCATGCAATTTGGTAATAATGAAAAAATAGTGGAAACTGCCAACTTCTTCCCAAAGATGCAAGTGAATAAATATGAAAATATAGAATTTTGAGAAAGAAAATTATTCTTCCAAGTAAGTGAAAAAAATAATAAGGGGACAAAGATAAACAACTTACTTTAGAATCTTGCATATGATTTATACTACCTAGTATAACAAACTCTGAAACATCTATCTGTTAAAAACAACATTCTTGACACTGAAAATCAAATATCAAGGAAAATTTATTAAAGAAGAATCTTAAGGAATCATCTTAATGTTTCTGGCCAGAAGTGGGCCCCACTTCTCTTTGGGAAGCAGGAGCACTGAGTACAAAAATAGGGGAACCTTTATACTTGCTCATGTGGTACAGCTCCTCTCTTTCAAGAATGGTTTGGTCCATTTTATCCAGGTTACAGTCTTCTGATACGCCTACTACATGTTTCCCCTTAATGTGTAGAAAACATGCCTCCCTCCATCATATATCCCATGTTCAAAAATGGCAGAAAACTCCTCCTCTGGTGTATGTTGTTTAATATTCAATTAGTCTATTAAGCAGGCAGAGTAGTGATTTGTTCAAGTCCTGTCATTGACCCCAATTTTGTTTGGGCTGGATAGACTATTATCTTAAATTTGTGGTTTTCTTAAAACCACAAGAGTCTTTTTGATTGGTTGAAACCTCCTTCCTAGCCTAGCAATTTCTTGTTTGCTCAAGGCTTCTATTGATCACTTAATTATTTTGTGAATCCTAATCTTTCTTAACCTCTCACATTCTAAAACCTCTTGGTCAGTGGTACCCATTATCCCACACCACCTTGAAGCTTGCAACATTGTGGAAACCCAACTTTTCAGCATTTCTCACATTTTCCCCATTTCCTTTTTAATAAGGATTTGGTTTCCACATCTTTTCTGTTGCCTCTTCTTCAAACTTTTTAACATCATCTTAGATTCCTCATCTATATTTTCCATAATCCTTAATTATGTACATGGTTCTGAGTAGATCTTCACCTTGAATCCATCATCCCTTTTTTCTGTCTTTTGGGGTGATGGAATTCTGGGGACAAGGGATGGAGGTTTCAGTCTTCCACAGAAATCAAGACTAGTTCAAGCTGGAAAGGAGCATAGAGTTGAGATATCTCACAGGTCCTTATTTCATACAGATTTATGCCTCTATCAACAGATAGATTGACTAGGTCAAATATTCATTTACCTACTTATTTAGGATATAATACCATATTTTTCAGATTGAAAATCGTAAGATCTTACATACTTGCATTGTATTCATGATTTCTATTGATTACTTTCTCTGGTTAAATAAGTTTTCCATACAAGGAAAAAGCTGGGACATAATTAATAATCAAAAACTGGTCCTTCAGGTCTGAGAGCTCATACATATAGCATAAAGTATCCTTAGCTCTGTTTTATAGTTGACAACCAATTATACAGCAATGATCCCACCTTATAGCCATTCAGGAATAATTAGGTAGGTTTTTATTGAAAGGAACTCCCCTAGGAAACTGAGTCAGAAGGATTCCACCCAAGCAGAGGCCAAGATTCTCTTTCCAACTTTTGCCCAGATATTAACCTCCACCTATTACAGCTCAAGATCAAATTACTTTGAGTAGATAGTGAAACAATTCTCTCATATGGTGGATTCAAGAGGTGGAGTCTGAGAAAGAAGTCCTTTCAATGGAAGTTCTGAAATACAAGTAGATACTGCCAGTATAGAGTCTCAGAAACTATTCTCTATCTGAAAGGATGGGCAACCTCTCTTTCCCTCCCTGAGTAAGGCATTCCATACAATATTTCAAAGAGTGATAATCCTCTATCCTGCCTAGGGGCTGTTCTGACTGAAGTGCTAGTGGCAAACATTTCATCCATGCTCCAAGTCAATCCTTTCCACTAACCCAAAACAAGGAATAATCTATTAAAGGAGACTTTGCTGACCCCAGCTACTGACTCAGCTCAGAGGATAGGCTTCCACCCATCTACAATTACTAGTAAATGTTTAAGTTCCCCATTAGTAGCATTTAAGTGAAATCCACCTAAATACTTTGGAAGAGTCTTGGCAAAATTTCTCTTCTTCCCACCCCCCTTCATTTGTTTCCTCAGGATCTTTTTATTAATCTTCTGGCATATTACACATTTTTTCTGTGATTTGTTTTGCCACAGTATAAATTCCAAGACACCCAAGCTGTTTAAGAATCATATCCCACAGTGCCTGGGTTCTTCAATGATTCCCCCTATGGAGAATTCCCATCAGTTCTCTTGTTATCCCTTTGCTTAACATTTTGAGAGTACCCACCATCCCTTCTCGTCTTTAATAGCCCCTAATTTAGACAACTTTTCTGTTCCCTTTGATGGAGACCACTTTGGGATGATTTATTTGAGCTTTTAAGACAAACATGAGCTTTTCTCTGTCACTTAGCCCAGCACATTTGATGTGTACCATCACTATTTCTGAAGGCAATAATAAATTTTCTAACACTTGTTTGATTAGTACACCATGAGCCAAATCCTTTCCCTTTCTATTTATGAGATCCTGTTTCTCCAATATTTTCCCCAAAGTATGGCCTACCCCATAGGCATATTTGGAATCTGTATATATAGTTTTTTCTCATTCTGTTTCTTAAGACCCGGATTTAGAATATAGATTTGGCATGTCTCTGATGACCAATTCTTTGTTAGGGATCCAGACTCTTATACTGACCAGTCTTTCCCATTAATGATTACATAACTATTCCTTCTCTTTTCTTCAACCACTCATGAAGATCCATCTATAAACAATCATTCTCCTGTTTCAAAAGGAATATCACTCCAATCTGATCTAACTTTGGTTTGGAAGTCTATTGCATTCAGCATTCAGACAATTATATAAGTTCAGGTTCTCCCTGACTTGATTACAATTCTCAGAGCTTAAAACCAAGTCATCTTTTTCCAGCAAATCAGTCATTCAACAATCTGCCCTTTGGTTTAGGATGGTCTTAACTTGATGTGGGGTGCTTACTATACCATCAAGATCTGCACTCTTGGTAGTTCAATTCAGGGCCTATGCTCTAGGCTTCCAGGCCCACCACGGTGGCCCTCAATATATACTATACATAAAATTGACAAAAGTTAATTTTTGATGTTGCTACCAATAAGGCAGTTGCAGCTACTGCTTGCATACACTCAGGCTTTCCCCTTGAGAGGGGATCATGTACTTCAGATAAGAAGGCAACTGGTTGACTTTCTTTAGCCCACAACTGAGTTAAAACCCTTAAGGCAGATGGAAACAGATGGAAAATTTTGTTTAGGGTAGGCAGGGCAGCCAATACTGGGCCTGTAACCAGAGCCTGCTTTTATCTATAGAAACGGTTTCTTTTTTTTTTTAAGCATTCTAAATGCTCTGGCTCTTCGTCTAATAGCTGATCAATAGCCAGCTGCAGCCCTTACCTTCTCTCCATTGGGATAGGATACTGTCTAATACAGGCTATAGCCTGAGGATTCTTTAATTTCCATTGGATCAGCTTTCATTTCCGGCCCCTCCTCCCCACACACGATTTCCTTCTCCTACCCAAACTTCTGTTCTAATATTTTTATAGGATTCATTACTTAACAAATGTAGTCTAACAGCCAGTTGTTCCTATGTTTTATCTTTAGATCTAATTTAAGAATTAAATTTCTTCCCAACAGATCTATTCCTGCTTCTGGGACAAATAAAAATGTGACAAACACAAACATGGGACTTTTTAGATTAATTACCAGAGAATTTTGTTTCAATATTCAGTTTTTTTAAAAAGTTAAAATCAAATCAAATACAAATTTAAACTTTTAGCAATATATCAATATAAATGCATACATATTTCTAAAGTTTTATACCAGAATAAACATATTCACAAACACACACAGTCCCAAAATTTAAGATAGCAGAAAACTGAAATTGGTGGACTTTAAGATCCTGGGGAGAGAATTGAAGAAATTTAAACTCAGGTGTCTACTTACAGGTCAGTGGAACAGTAACTAGCCCACCCTCCATGCCAGAAATACCACAGAGGGGGCCATATAGAAAATGTTGAGGCACTAGCACAAACTCCAAAACAATACAGACCAATGAGGGACACCAGTCTAGCTAGGACAGATTTCACAAGCTTGTCCTAGAGAGGATGTTTTTGTTTTTGTTTTTCCAGTAAACCACAAATTCTGGCCCACAGAAGACCTCCAGTCATGTAAATTAGGCCTACTAACTCCAGTTAGCTGAGACAGTGCCAAGCAACTTAATGATTAGTCTCAAAAACCCCAGAATCTGCTGTAATGTTTTAACAATTCTATAACCTTAACTATTTCTGCAGACCTAAATTGGTCAGTCTTATGGCTACAGAAATATATCGTTTTGGGTTTTTTTTTTTTTTTTTTTTGGATGCAGCAGTTAAAAACTTTCCCTTCTCAGAACAAATCCTTCCTCTCTCTAGCTAAAAGCTATTTGCATAAGTCCAATTATGTTCAAAACAAGTCCTTTTAAATCTCAAATGGCCAGATCTTTTTCCTTTACACATCAGCTGAGAAAAACGTAGAAAACAAAACACAGGCTCACTCAACCACATAAAAACAGACAAACACAAACTGCTTTTAAATTCCTCTTCCTTTTGTCTAGCACAAGAGTTAGTTCTTCTCTTCCTTGCCCCTAGTCCTGGTTGCATCTTTTCAATCCTTCTCCGGGACTCCTCTCCTTTCCTTAGGTCTAGAACCCATTCCTCCCCTCTGTAAATCTAGCAAGTTTTGGCACAGCCAAAGCTGCTCACTCAAGACTTTCCTGTGGATTTCCGCTAGATGGTTTCTGCAAGGCAGGGCAGCCCAAAACTGCTCACTTTGACCTTCCACTAGAAAGGAGAGTCCCCAACCAACAAAAGTTGTTTCTTACTTTTGTTCGATATATCGATTTATGTGGTCTGCAGGCTGGCTGTGCGATCATTAAGATTCTTCTGGCTACCTCAAGGCTTGTGGCTTGCAGTCGGGAGTCTGAAAGGAACTGGTTTAACCTCCAGGACCATTGAAATCAACCAGAGTACTCTTCCCAAGGGGTCTTCCCCTGCTCCTTCCTAGTCTGCTAATCAAGACCCCACATTTGGCGCCAAAATTGTTAGCCATGTCACTCTTGACACTGAAAATCGGATATCAAAGAAAATTTATTTAAGAATCTTAAGGCATTGTCTTAATGTTTCTGGACAGAAGCAGGCTCCAATCCTCTTCGCGAAAAGGGAGAACTAAGTACAGAAGTGAGGGAACCTTTATCCTTGCTCCTGTGATCCAACTCTTCCCTTCAGAGAATGGATTAGTTTGTTTTATCTGGATTCCAGTCTTTCTGATACGCTCACTACATGTTTCCCCTTAATATGTATAAAACATGTCCCTCTCCCTATCATACATCCCATGTTCAAAAATGGCAGGAAACTCCACCTCTGGGGTGTGTTGTTTAATATTCAATTAGCCAGGGACAGCTAAGTGGTGCAGTGGATAGAACACTAGCCCTGAAGTCAGGAGTTCAAGTCTGGCCTCAGACACTTAATACTTCCTAGCTGTGTGATCCTGGGCAAGTCACTTAACACCATTTACCTCAGCCAAATAAACAAATAAATGAAAATAATATTCAATCAGCCTTATAAGCAGGCACAGTAGTGATTTGGTCAAGTCCTGTCATTGACCCCAACTAGTTTGGGCTAGATGGGCTATTATCTTAAGTTTGTGGTGTTCTTCACTGTAGAAACCCAACTTTTCAGCATTTCTCACAGTTTGCCACATAAAAGCCACATCAAGAAAAGGATTTCCCTCAGGACTATGGTATGACCTAACTTGCCAGATGTTGGAAAACATAATCATAGACAAATTTAAACATTCCAAAAGGAACCCACGATATGGAAGGTATACATATCACCATAGATTATTATAGCTGAAAAGGACCTGACGGTTATCTAAGTGAACCATCACAGTTTAGAAATGAAGAAACTGAGGTATATAAAGGTTAAAAGACTTCCATAACTGCAAGTGGAAGATCTGAGGTTTATATCCATTCTCCCTGACTTCAGTCCAGTGTTTTTGTTTTTCCTATTTCCAAATTACCAGAGCCCCAAACCCAGAGTACTAGAGGATATTTGAGAGTAGGGTACAGAATTTTATGGAATTTTTTTTTGGTCTATGAATATATGTATATACATATAAAGTTATATTCATACATACATATATATATATATATATGTGTGTCCTTGTGTGTCCTCACATTTCCCAGAAGATGGATAGCACCACATATGAATTAATATAAGAACAACATGTCTCAATTGGCTCATTGACTAGAAATAATTTGGAAGTACCTGACCCCTGTGCTCTGCCTTACTTTTTAAGCATCTTAATAGTTGTAAAAGAGAGGTTCATCAAAAGGCATAGTTTCTAGAAAGAAAGTATAAAAATGCACCATGGCATCCACATGGAACACATAAACTTTCACATTCATGAATTCAATTTTCTCTGAATTTATATTTATTCAGAATATTAAACAGTTCTTTCTCCCTAATGCGCAACATAGATCCCTCCTAGACAAAAACTCTATCCACAGTCTTTTCTCTCAATACTGTCTAATTAACTTTTCCCATGTTTTCTCACAAACATCCAGGGGTATGTTATCATTGAGTAACTTTACCAATTACCAATAGTGGGTCAATGCTCCGAAATTCTCTTATAACCTAAAGATAGTTCACTTCTATGGACAACTGAAAGTTCTCTTTGCCTTGTAGTTGCCATCTCCTCAAGATTTATTTCTGTAAGAGATACAAAAAGAAACATGAAAATTTCATGAAACTAACAATCTGGTAAAGGAGATAATGTACAAGTTTATGTTATACAAATAAAATGTCATAAGAACTATAATAAATATATTTTGATGCTATATAGAAGGTGGATTAATTTGTTCTGGAAAGTCTAGAAGGGGAGAGCTGGAAAAATAGGAGTTTAAAATCCAAGAAGGTTCTGAATTCTAGAATTTGAAGACTTAATAGGGGACACAGGGTTGTGATGGGAACAGACTAGTTTTTGCTGATAATACTGAGGCAGATACTGGAATTTTTTCTTCTTAACAGAATAAAAATATAGAAGAAGCAAAATTTTTTTGCTCTTTTTTATAGATCATTATATTATGTTTTATTATAGGAAAAAAAAGATTTCCATAGTACAGCAGAATCAGGATTCTAGTATCTTATATCTGAGGATTTGTGTTATATATATTCCTCCCTAAAAACATCTTGCATGAAAGGATAATTTATCAAACTTCTCATAGTTGTAGGAACAAAAGACAGTCATAGGTTTGGCATTAGTACATCTCTGTCAAAAGCTAAATGATAGGTTTATCCCAACTAATATGCCAACTTTGGGGTTATAACATATTAAAAGCAAGTTAGTCCTTAATTATTTCACATCATTGTAAATAAGAATATATAATTAGTAGGATGGAGAAGAGGAGGATATAATAAATTGACAAATGACCTTCCAGAGAGACTTAGGATGATGCCGTACCTTTGACAGAAAGTGACTAGGCTCTAGGAAACATTCTAAAACTTTTGTGTAATGGGCTGAGGCTTGAGTTGATGCACTGAGATACCAAGCATGTGAGACTAAATAGTAATTGGATCATACTCTATTAATATATATGCTAGGAGAAAGGATGGCCCCCATCCACTCTTTGTGCAAGTCCTGATGTGTTGTATAGGAAATGACGATTTTGGTGGATGGAGGCAGGGGAGTGGAAAGGGAAGCGGAAAGAGAGACTGCTGGCTGGTTTCTTGACACAGCTGCTCGCATTGCTATCGCAACCCCTCTTCACCTGCAATCCCCCTTCACCTCAAAAAGAATAAAGATTGAAGATTTTTCCCTTAACCTGAATTCTTGCCTCCAGCTGATTTAAAATACGAGGTCATCACACTTTTGAGTTCAGCAAAGTTGTGTATCTGTATTGGTAGAGAGAGTCTCTTTCTCTGTGACTTTTCTATGCCAATAAAATAACAAGTTTTGTATTTATACTCTATCTTTACCCTTTTAGCAGAATGAGTTTAATAGTATTTTCACTATTTATAGTGTTTGAAGGTTTTTGAGCATGTTTTATGCCAACACTTTTGTGAAGTAGGATAATTTTGATAAGGTATAACAATTATAATAATAACATATAAACAACTATAAACATTGCACTATAGTGGAAAGACCTAGATTCAAGTCTCAAGTCTGTTTTTAATAGTCATGTGACACCTATCAGTTCATCTTCCTTCTCTGGATGTCTGAATCACCCCTAAAGTCCCTTCTAGTTTTGTTATATCATAATTCTATCATCTTTCTAACAAGATCATTTCATCCTCATGAAGCCATAAAGTACATACTCAAACAATGTTGATATGATTCCAGACTCTAAAATAGAGAGTGAGATTTTTTTAAAAAGAAGAATGAAAAAATAACAAAACACAAAGCTAAAAGCAGAATCACTCAAATTGGCTTACAAAGTACTGGGAAGAACATTTACAATTATATAGCAAAAGCTCTTCATTTTCAAGATGAAAAATTTGATGGTCTTTCTTCCTCCCTCCCTTCCTCTCTCCCTTCCTTCCTTTTTTACTTCCCTCCCTTCCCTCTTTTCTTCTTCCCTTCCTTCCTCCTCCCTTCCTCCCTTCCTTCTTCTATTTCTCCCTCCCTTCGTTCCTTCCTCCCTTCGTTCCTTCCTCCCTTCCTTCTTTCCTTCCTTCCTTCCTCCCTTTCTTTCTTTCTTTCTTTCTTTCTTTCTTTCTTCTTTCTTTCTTTCTTTCTTTCTTTCTTTCTTTCTTTCTTTCTTTCCTTCCTTCCTTCTCTCTCTCTCTCTCTCTCTCTCTCTCTCTCTCTCTCTCTCTCTCTCCTTTAGAAACTATAATAATGATAATGGAATTCAAACACTATTGCAATTCTATATAAGCATTATATCCAATTTTTGAGCAAGTGAAATTATTTTTACTTATAGAATTACTTATCAGAAAGTTAGAATAATAGAGAACTTTAGAAACTATATAGTACATATTGTTTATTTATTTATTTGTTTTAGAAGAAGAAATGAAAATTGAGCAACAAGATGGTACTAGATATAAGATTTTGAACCTATAGCTCAATAAGCAGGGAAAGTCAGGAAAACCTGAAATTACTATCAGGAAAAATCTTGCCATTAAGTAGTTCAGGGAGACAGTCAAAACTGTAACTCTTCATGATTATGTTCAGTTCATTGCAATAGTGCCCTTCACTTGCATCAAGTTGTCTCGTGGTACTTAGTCTTTTACTTCTAGCCCTTGAGAAGCTTTTACTCCCTGTGATCTTTAGACTTTCCTCCCAATCTGAAAATTGTGTTATAATCAGTCAATCAGTAAGCATTTATTAAACATCTAGTATGTGCTAAGTATTATTTAATACTGGCAATAGAAATGTGTTTCCCATTGCATATTGTAGTTGTTTTTAAAAAGTCCTTTGAAAAGAATTAAAATCATTTGAGTTCTATGGAATATTTCCATTCAACTAGCCTAATTAGGTTTTAAACAGATGAAGGACTGAAATTAAGAAATTTTAAATCACTTGTTAAAATCATGTAAACCCAAGTTGTCAAACTCAAATAGAAAAGAAAACCACTAATTGTATAAGGATTCCCATTAGGGGCATATTGATGTTTTTAAAATACATTCTTGTTTTACTGTATTTTTATTGAATTAAAAGCGTTTTGCTGTGCTTGAAGTATAAAATAATGAAGATAAAAACACAGTCCTCTTAGCCCCATACCAGGGATTGTTATAGAATATTATGCATATGTTAAATGCTCAAGGAGAAGACTTATTTAAAGAAATGACTATTAATTACTTTAAAAGTTTCATTCCTCCCTAGAGAATCAACTAAAAAACTATTAGAAGCAATCTACAACTTTAGTAAAGTTGCAGCACACAAAATAAATCCACATAAATCATTAGTATTTTTATATATCACTAACAAATCCAACAACAAGAGATACAAAGAGAAATTCCATTTAAAATAATTGTCGATAGTATAAAATATTTTGGATTCTATCTGCCAAGGGAAAGTCAGGAACTATATAAGCAAAACTACAAAACACTTTCCACACAAATAAAGTCAGATCTAACCAACTGGAAAAAGATTAAGTGCTCTTGGATAGGTTGAGTGAATATAATAAAGATGACAATACTCCCTAAACTAATCTATTTATTTAGTGCTATGACAACCAAATTCCCCAAAAAAACCATTTTACTGACCTAGAAAAAAATAACAAAATTCATCTGGAAGAACAAAAGGTCAAAAATTTCAAAGAATTAATGAAGATAAAAGCAAATGAAGGTGGCCTAGCTATATCAGATCTAAAATTATATTATAAAGTAGCAGTCATCAAAACCATTTAGTACTGGCTAAGAAATAGAGAAGTTAGGTTAGAGAGGTTAGGTTAGAACAAAATAGTCAATGACATAGCAATCTAGTATTTGACAACTCTAGAGGCCCCACCTTTTGGGATAAGAATTCATTATGTGATAAAAACAGCTTGGAAAATTAGAAACTAGTATGGCAGAAAGTAGGCATTGAACTGCACCTAACATTGTATATCAAGATCAGAATGAAATAGGTTCATGATCTAGACATAAAGAATGATACTACAAACAAATTAGAAGAACATAGGATAGTTTACCTCTCAGATTTGTGGAGGAGGAAGAAATTTGTGACTAAAGAAGAACTAGAGATCATTATTGATCACATAATAGATAATTTTGATTATATTAAGTTAAAAAGGTTTTATACAAACAAAACTAATGCAGACAAAATTAGAAGGGAAGCAATAAACTGGAGATAATTTTTACATCCAAAGGATCTGATAAAGGCCTCATTTCTAAAATATGTAGAGAATTGACTCAAATTTATAAGAAATCAAGCCATTCTCCAATTGATTAATGGTCAAAGGATATGAACACACAATTTTCAGATGAAGAAATTGAAACCATTTGTAGCCACATGAAAAGGTGTTCCAAATCACTCTTGATCAGAAAAATGCAAACTAAGACAACTCTGAGATGCCACTACACACCTCTCAGATTGGCTAAGATGACAGCAAATGATAATGAAGAAGGTTGGAGGGGATGTGGGAAAACTGGGACGCTCATATATTGTTGGTGGAACTGTGAATGGATCCAGCTATTCTGGAGAGCAGTTTGGAACTATGCTCAAAAAATTATCAAACTGTGCATACTCTTTTAACCAGCAGTGTTATTACTGGGTTTATATCCCAAAGAGATTTTCAAGAAGGAAAAGGAACTCAGGTGTGCAAAAAAATGTTTGTGGCAGCCCTCTTTGTAGTGCCTAGAAACTGGAAACTGAATAGATGCCCATCAATTGGAGAATGGCTGAATAAATTGTGGTATATGAGTGCTATGGAATACTATTGTTCTGTAAAAAACAACCAGCAGGATGATTTCAGAGAGGCTTGGAGAGACCTATATGATCTGATGCTAAGTGAAATGAGCAGAACCAGGAGATCATTATACACAACAAGACTATACGTTGATCAATTCTAATGGATGTGGCTCTCTTCAAAATTGAAATGATTCAAACCAATTCCACTTGTTCAGTGATGAAGAGAACCATTTACACCCAGAGAGAGAACCATGGAAACAGAATGTGAAACACTACATAGCACTCCCACTCTCTCTGTTGTTATTTGCTTGCATTTTGTTTTCTTTCTCCATTTTTCTTTTTCTTCCTTCTAGATTTGATTTTTCTTGTGCAGCAAAATAACTGTATAAATATATATACATATATTGGATTTAACTTGTATTTCAACATATTTAACATGTATTGGAATACCTGCCAGCTAGGGAAGGGAATGGAGGGAAGGAGGGGAAAATTTGAAATAAAAAATTTTGGAAAAATTACCCATGCATATGCTTTATAAATAAAAAGCTTAAATTAAATTAAATTAAATTATCACATTATACCACTTAAAAAAAGTTTCATTCTCTCCAAAAAAAAAATTTCCACTAATTTATCATTTGCGTAAATCATGCTTTTCACATATCAAATTTCCTTAAATTAAAGTACGCTCAGATATTATACTCTATTAAGTGCTGGGGAAATTTTAAAGTGTGTTCATATGCCTCAAATAAATAAAAAAAAAACATGATTCAGTTCTCATCTAGTTTCATAATTTGACTATGCAAGTATTCAAGATCATTTACATTAATTTTATGAGCTACTTTAGTGTTTTGTTGAAATCACTGCATATTACACATTTATGCCTTCTCTTTATATTTTAATCTTTTATTTCTATAAAGTTGGTGGATAGGATTAATTTGTCCTTTACAAACCTCCATCACTTGTCATTGTTCATTATTTTCATCTTATGCATTTACAATTTTTTCATAATTTAATATATAATAAAGTCAGATTTATCAGGTAGTAATTGCCAGGTGGATGCTTTTTTATGCCTTGAAATTGCTATTGGATACCACTCTGTTGCTTTTTAAAATGAATATTCATTGCTTGAATAATTTGTATTAAAACAATACTCCAATAAGAGAATGATGAAGATGTTTACAAGGATTTCTAGGTTGATTAAGATATGTGGTTTCTCTATATGAATTAGGCTCCTATACATCTTATATTCAAATCTAGAGTACTATTCTGGTAAAGTTACTTTAGCCTGATACAAAGAAATAGATTCTACTCTGTAAAAATTAAAATTGCTTCCAATACAACTAAGACAGAAAGTATGGAAAAGTGATTGTGGACAAACTAATAGAGATATTTCACAAGCAGAAAAAAAGATTAGACTAGACTAGAACTCAAATGGTGGTAATTTTTTTTTTTTGTCCCACATCATTGAATCATTATGATTCCTTTTTGATTGTAATTAAACATATGAATCATAGTACAACTACTATTACATAAACAGCTCTTTAATATAACTTGATTCCAAGTTAGTGATTATCAGTTTCACTGTAAATTTGAGAGGTTCTTTATTTTAGTTTTATCAGTTCTTGAGTAGTTGTGAATGAAGTGGTGGTTTGGTAGTCAGAGGAGAATAAAATGTCAGCAACCCCCACCCTCTAAAATTCTAGTAATTTTATTCTTGGCAAATACTCTCTAAAATTGAGACTAGAATAATGGCATGATAAAATGGAAGTAAAACTTAACCATAAGGGGGTGTGTGATCAACTATCAGAGAGTGGAAAGATGGACACCTATCCTTCATGTGATAGCTAATTGTGATGTTTATCTCTAGAATAACTATACCAACCTTTTACCAGTGTACTTCAGTGGCTCTATAGATAGCATGCTGGTAATGGAGTCAGAAAGAACTGACTTACTCTAATTTATGTCAGTTTCCTCCTCTATAAAGTGAACTTGAGAAGGAAATGGCAAAACATTGCAATATTTTTGCTAAGAAAATCACAAATGGAGTCAGAGAAGTGGACATGGTGGGAAAATGATTGAATAACAAGCTTTTACTCATAAAACCCAACCTTCACTCCATATCCTCTGACTATAGTACAAGCTTCTTACCTCTTTTTGGAGTTGTATCAATACCTAAGTCAAATACAAACCAAACTTCACTGTATTAGTTTTGCAGATGCCTTAGTTTTGCAGATGCCTTTGGCAAAATCCCTTCTTTCTGCTCTTTTCTTGTTCTCCCTAGCAAAATTACAAGGGAGAAAATGGTGTGTATGTGTGTGTGTTGTGTGTATGTGTGTATGTTTTGTGTGTGTGTGTGTGTGTGTGTGTGTATGTGTGATGCAAGATTAAATAAATTTACAGATTGCTTTGGGGGTTGCCTGACACTGTAACTGCACTTATCTTAAAGGCAAAATTCACTCTTTTTTTTTTTTTAATGTTTTGTAGTATATATTATTGTAATCCTGCAAAGATGAAGTCAGGAAGCTGCTTGAGCTTTTCCAGTTTCCCTCCAAAACCATATGAAACCAACCCTCAGGACAGAAATTGATGGAATGAAACCACTTTCTAGCTCAAAATAGATTAGAAGGTGGGAATGATACTTCACAGGAACTGAGTTAATCTGTGAGCTGTGCCCTCCCCCAAACCTAAAAGGAAACAGGGAGCATCAGGTCCTCTAAAAGTCTTAAGGAAAAGGTGTGTATATTTATTCTTGCTATATCTTTGAATAAATTAATCCTTTGTAAAAGTTAATCTTATGAAAAAGTGGATAAACTAAATTGAAGTACTAGTTACTGAGCCCATATAGGAGGTGAGCACAACTGGTAAGGACGTGAGGTAACAACTCTTCCTACTCCCTCCCTTACCACTCCTAGGATACAAGACTACACTATGGAAAAGCAATTAAAAGTAGCTGATTTTGCCTAAAGAGAATGGGACAAGAGATAACCTCTGTTACACCAGCATCTTCATTCCATCATCTTAGTTCTACTCCTGGAACTTGACTGTTCTAACAGTTTTTAACTGTTCTAATAACATAATTATGTCATTTCTAATATTTTTACATGCATAATTATTTGATGGATCTTATTTTCTAATCTTTTATTCATTTATTATTTAAATTTTGTCCAAGTTCTTCTTAATCATTCTCAGATAGAAAACATGGAATTAGATCTTCGAATCACATATTTATATTTATAAGGTATCTAAATAGTTGAAGCCAATCCCTTTTTTAAACAGGTGAAGCAGCTAATAAGCAAGTATATGTGTCAGGACATAAATGCAATTCTTCTCTATTGTAAGGCCAGTATCCTATTCATTATAACACTCTGACTTTCAGAAAGCATCTGACTTTAAGAGATAGACACACAACTTTTATGTATACTTTATCCCAGAATAGTTATATTTTTATGAAGGAAGGCAAAAGGAAAATATAATTTGGTTTAATATACATATATCAACACAATAGACACGCCTACAAATCATTAGAAAATAATGCAATCTAAAGACAATTACAAATATACAGAATATAATGTACAGAAAAATGAAATAAAAGTTAATATCAGCATAGCTGAGTCCTTTTATGGGATTGTGTTATATAATAAAAACTAATCAAACTTTTTACATAAAGCCTAAGTTTATGTATTGTTGTGAATACCTGAAAATGAAATGTCAGTTAAATGAATAAAAGTCTTTTTGAAATACATTACTATAATTCTATTCTACTAATACTGTTTTTTAAAATAATATAGTCTCAGAAGTCTATATCTTCATTTTATAAAATGAAAGATTTATTTTCTGTACCATTAACTCTTATATGCATATTCGTTTGAGACAGTTGTTTATTTAGCAGACTTTTTTTTTTTTTTTTTACCACTAAAAGTCTCTTTATCATGCAGTGAGGCTATCTAAAAACAGCAATGCTGCCCAAGGTTGCAATATCTTTAGCAGCCTTTTGATTATTTCCTTAATGTTTATTAAACAGAAACCATTTCTTTCCACAGTAAAAAGAAGTAGATAAATAATGTATAATCATATAGAAATACTATTAGTTGTTCTATCAAGTCTGCATCAGAAATAAACTACTAGAGCCACTTGCAAAATACTGAGGATGTTGTTAGTGAACTAACACATTTTGTTATTTTACTGCTCTGAAAACTACTCTATTTATACACAAAACACTTAAATTTTGACAATTAAAGTTTCAGTCTCTTCTTAGAAATCTTCTTTTTTATTCCATTCATTCCTCTGTGAATATTATACAAAGAAACTCTGAAGGAATTCCGTACTCTACTGCACAAGTGTATCTGTGAAGGTATTGTGTGTACCCTCTGCCATGATAGGAGTGCAATATTTCTTCTTTCCTCTACTGTAAGGATCTTGTCTATGTCCCTTTAGTTCTAGGACTTGGGGTCTAAAGTAATATAATGAGGGACTTCCTATAGAATTTTTTTTTAATTTTGTGTACATACCAACAAGAGCCATATATCAATTATCTCATCCTCAATATTCAATAATATCTTCTTATTTGGATGATCCATTGATATGATAAAATCTTGACACTGCTTCTTTTAGGTAAGTCCTCTTTTGTAGTATATCATAACCTCATACCTCCAATGTTCATTCGAGTCATCTTTAATTTCAGTGACTATTGTATTCCATAATTTTTAGCAGTAAAATATTATTGTTGACATAGGAAAAGCTCAATTCTCACTTTACAAGCTGCTTCCTGGCTTCTTTAGTAGGTAAACCAAAAAAATTATTATTAGCAATATAATATTTCTATTTAGCAAGAATATATGCCCTTTTCCAACATAAAATTTGGGGTAATTCATGAAGGATTGAGTAAATGATGTAGAAATATATCTAAAATAGTGAAAATATGGGGAAATTCTGTTGTAACTAAATTTACATGCTCTTATAATTTATATCTATCTATATGATTACAGTAAAATATGATATACTGAAGTAGTTAAGTGTTAGTTTTGTTGCCATCAATCCTTTGATAATTAAGTTTCATTAGTATTAGTATTTTTCAGTCCAGTTGATTGATTTTGATTGATTTTCTTTTCTTAAAATGATTTGTTGTTTTGGTCTGATGCATCATGTGCATTATCTCACTTGAGAATCAGGAATGTCTTCAGAGTTAGGTATCTTAGTTCTTTATTTTAGAGGTAAAGGTCCTAAGGCAAAAAGAAGGGAAGTAGATCATTCAGAGTTACATAATGAGTGAAATAAGATTAAATTTGTGTCTGTTCACAAAACCACTCTGCTTTCTTTGTAAGCAAATGGGAAAAAATAATTAGGCATTTTCCCCTTCATTTTTTTTTATCATATTGAACCTTCTATTACATAATTCTTTTGGATATAATTTCTTGTGTTAGGGCCATCAGTGTGGAAGAAGCATAGGGATTTTTTTCCATAGAGAATAGAGGACTGGAACATGGATGAACATTCTGTGTTGGCTTATTCTATGATTGGAAGCATTACTTGACACAGGGACTTATATATGGTAAGCAACTAATATATACTTATAAGTTATATATAAGTTGTATAAGTTATGTCAAGTGTTAAGTTATGTTATGTTGAAGACATGCAAGAGAAGATGAGAAAGTAACAGAATAAGGCAGTCAGGGTGACATCTAGTATAGAAAATGACAGCATAAATGTAGCCTCTTTTAGGGGTGAAGAGAAATAAAGAGTGTGTGTGTGTGTGTGTGTGTGTGTGTGTGTGTGTGCATGCATATGCGTTTTAGAGATAGTGATAGACACAAATAAAGTTAATGAAAGAAAAAACAGAAAAAAACATGTATTATAACGGAGACTGTAAAAAGATGGCAGATACTTCAAGGAAAGGGAAAAAAAGTCATTTCCTTTTCATACTGAAGACTGACTCAGAGGAAAATGTTTTCTCACCATTGCCTTATTAATTCTTTATGTCTTGATTAAATAATTTTCTTTTGTAATGTATATTCATTATTTGGCCTGGTATCCTGCTGTAAGTTTAATTAACCTTAGAAATTCCACATTTCAGTGAGATTGGGGAAGAAACAAAATAAAGCACACTTAAACAAATATTCTAAATTGTACATAATAATTACAATAAGTCCAAAGTTGAAGTAGCCTACAGGCTAAATTCATTTAGATTTACAAAAATAAAAATATTGATCTTAGCTTTAATGAACTCACAGGTTTACTTACAATATTTTCTCCTCCCAGGAATTTAGGCACCTACCTATCTCCTGGTGAAGTAGTAAATTTGTGTTAATGAATTGTTTGAGATTTTCTTATCAATTAGTACAGTTCTATATCCTGTGTTAGCTATTCTGAACAGATGCAAGATCATACTCTATGTTCAACTCTATAAAAGTACTGTGGAGACACAGTGGGAATTATTTTTCACATAGGAATCTGTCTCTAAAGTGGAGATTCTGAAGGCATAGAAAAAACTCAATTGTCTCTTTGCAAGCTGTTTCCTGGCTTTTCTAGTAGGTAAACCATAAGCATCTCAAATACAACACATACACACAGATACACATACATATACATATACACAAACAAACACAGACTACCCTATTTTATTTGCTCTAACTCTCATCTGCTCTTTAATATTTCTTTTGCCAATTAAGGATGCCATAGTCCTTCTTATTATCCAACTGAGCAATCCTTATCTCTTCATCATTTCTTTCTACCTATTTATCTAATTAGATAAATACTACTTTAATATCATTTGTATTGGAAGCCAGGATGGCAGGATGAAACCAGGAAAGTGCTCAAGCGCTCCCACTTTCCCTTGAAAACTACATGAAACCAAATTTCTGAACAGAGTCTGATGAAATAAAACTACTCTCCAGTGACAGAGAGATTGGAAAAACTTCAGGAAGGATCAATCTTACTGTACTGAAAAGAATGTTCTGTACAACTCAGAAGAATCAGGGAAAGGCACTGAAAGGCTCTTAGTGACAGGAGGTCAGTAACTGAACCCCTTGGTCTTGACTCAGTAAAGGAGAAGAGTAGTAGGGCAGTTTCCAGTGCCAGCTCAGAAGACAAATTCTTGACACAAGACTTTCCTATAAAGAGCCAGCAACACTACCCACTGCAAACATAAGAGCCTCCTGTACTCAAAGTCAAGGCTCAAAACAGTACAAAAACTAGCTGAAGAAAATCACACATTAAAAATTAGAGCAAGGCAAATGGAAGCTAATGAATCTACGAGACATCAAAAATCAGTCAAGCAGGCAGAGCCAAGATGGTGGAGAGGACACTCAACTAATTACCAAATCCAGCCTCTGAATTAGCTCTGGACCAGCAGAATCATTGCATATTGGGAGCACAACACATTACCACAGAAGATAATTTCAAAGATCACCAGAAAAGGTCTGTTTCAGTTGGGCATGGAGGGAGGAGTCCAGGCACAAACAGGCCAATCACAGACACCAGCACAGACAGCACCGAGTCCTGGGGTGATGCAGGCTTGGGAAGGGGAGGGGCAGTGCAGACTCCACACAGCAAAGAATCTACAGTAGTATTGGCTACTCTGCCCCAGTTGCAAGACAGTTGATTAGAAGAGAAGATATAAAACATGCAACATAAACACAAAAGATCAATAGTGAATCCCAAAGCACCAGCGTCTCACAGGACCTGGCCATCCTCACCCAGCACCAAGAGTAACTCAGCACAGACTCAGTGCAGCCACAGCCACTTGTAGAGGAAGCTCAGAAAACCTCCCCTGCCCTAAAAGCAGGTCCCAAGTTTTTTTTTTTTTTAAATGAGTAAAAAAGCAAAGAGAACTCTGACCATAGATATCATGAAAAAGAAGAACAGATTTCAAACACTGAAGAGACGAAAAGCAGATTGTCTCCAGATGATGCCCCATCTCACTAGGCTCTCCTAAAAGAAATTTAAAAGGATTTTAAAAGAAAAATGGGGAAAGGAAATGAAAAGTTGACAAGAGGGATTGGAAAAGGCATATAACTCATTAAAAGAAGCATTTGACAAAGTAGAAAAAAGAAAACTATTCCCAGCAAAACAGATTTTGTGAAATGGAAAAAGAAAATAACTCCTTAAAAAACAGAATTTGTGAAATGGAAAAAAAAATCCATAGAACAAAACAACTCATTTAAAAACTCAATTAGACAAATATAAATTAAGGTTAAAAAAAGTAAATTAAGAAAATAATTCACTAAAAATCAGAACCAAACAAATGGAAATGAAAGAATGATTCAATGAAACATCAAGAATCAGTCAACAAAAACCAAAAAAAAAAAAAAAAAAGAAAGAAAGGAAGAAAGAAAGAAAGAAAGAAAGAAAGAAAAGAAAAAAAAGAAAAAAGAAAAATGAAAAAAAATAGAAAAAAATCTAAAATACTTACTTGGGAAAACAACTGATCTGGAAAATAGATCTAGGAGAAACAATCTAAGGATTGTTGGACTCCCTGAAAACCAGGATGAAAAAAGAGCCTAGACACTACTTTTCAGGAATTTATCAAAGAGAACTACTCTGATGTCATAAAATCAGAAGGTAAAATAGCCATTGAAAGACTTCACTGAAAACCTCCTGAAAGAGACCCCCAAATTAAAACTCAAAGGAATATTGTGGATAACTTTCAGAACTATCAAACCAAAGAAAAAATATTACAAGCAGTCAGAAAATTAAAAAAAAAAAAACAAAAAAACAATTCAAATACCGAGGAGCCACAATAAGTATTTCCCAGGATCTAGCAGCTTCCACCTTAAAGGAACAAAGGGCCTGGAATCTGATATTCCAAAAGGCAAAAGAACTTGGAATACTGACAAGAATAAACTTCCCACTAAACTGAGCATTTTCTTCCAGGAAACAAAATGGGCATTCAATGAAATAGATGAATTCTATTTATTTCTGATGAAAAGATCAGAGTTAAACAAAAATTTTGGTCTCAAAAAACAGGATTCAAGAGAAGCATAAAAAGGTAAAAAGAACTCTTAAGAACTGTATTTCTGATGTGGGTGTACATAGAAAGTTCATGTATAATTTGATTTTACTGTTATAATCATAAAAAGAAACTAGAGGAGAAAAAGGATTATACCAGAAAAAGGGAAATGTGGAGGTATAATGAGGGAAATTACATCTCACAAAGAGACAAAGAAAACCTATTATATTTGAGGAAAAGAAGGGAGAGGGAAGAACATTGTGTGAATTTTACTCTCATCAGATTTGGCTCAAAGAGAAAATATTAGACATATTTGGTTTATAAAGAAACTTTTTTCACCTTATTGAAAAGTGGAAGGAGAAAGGTGAAAAGGGAAGAGGTAGGCTAAATAGAAGGCAAAACAGAACTAGTAGGGAAAAGGTAGAAGAAATGGGGATAGACTATAAAGGAGGAGGTTCTGCTAGAGACAAGTGGTGTACATAAGTTAAATACTGGGGAGGAGGGAAAGAGGAAAAGGAAAGAGAAAAATATAATCTAGGGATAATAAGATAGCAGGAAATACTGACTTAGTAGTTTTAACTGTAAATGTGAATGGGATGAATTCTCCCATAAAGTGGGAGAAGATAGCTGACTGGATTAAAAGCCAGAAGCCTACAATGTGTTGTTTAGAAGAAACACATTTAAAACCAAGTGGTACATATTTCCCCCTCATTGGAAAAAATAGCAGACTTGAAAAATTGATCCAGAAGAAGCAATTTAAAATTTATTGGTCTGCCTGAAGGCCATGACTAAAAAAAGAGTCTCGGATAGCAATCTTCATGAGATCATAAAGGAAAACTGCCCTCATACTCTAGAAACAAAGGGGAAAATAGTCATTGAAAGAATTTATTGATCACTATTGGAAAGAGTTCCCACAAGGAAAATCCCAAGGAACATTGTTCCAGAATTCCAAAATATAATCTCAAGAAAAGAATATTGCAGTTCCCAGACAAAAGCACTTCAAAGATCAAGGAGGAACAGTCAAGATTACCCAGGATCTGGCAGCTTCTACAAAAGAGGGACTGGAATTTTATATTCTGAAAGGCAAATAATCTGGGGTTACAACCAAGAATTAACTTCCCAGGGAGTCTGAGCATCATCATTCAGGTGAGTTGATGGGTCTTCAATGAAGTAAAAGACTTTTCAGTGTGTCTATTGGAAAAAAAAAAACAGAACTAAAGAGAAAATTTAATCTTCAAACATAATACTCAAGTAAAGGATAGAAAGATAAACAGGGGGAATAATATATTTTGGAAGGTTAAATTGTTTACATTGTTAGATGGGAAAATTATATCTATAAGTCTTGAGAACTGTATCTTTTACTGGGGCAGATAGAATAGGGTATCACTTGGATAAAGAATATGATTTTGAATTGTGAAATTGTGAATTTTATAAAGTGATATCAAGGAAAAAGACATTAAAGAGTAGAAAAAGGAATATACTGGGAGAATAAGAAAGAGGGGATATAATGGGACAAATTAAATTACATGAAGAGATACAAAATTACAATCCTATTACAATCCAAGGAAAGAAGGGAGATGAATGAATATTTTCTGAAGCAATTTTGCACTGAGGAGTAACTTATTTATTATGTTGGGTACAGAAATTTATCTAACCCTATAGAGAAGTAGGAGGAGAAAGAGGAAAGAAAAAGCAGTTGCTGGTTAAAAGAGAAGACAGAAATATTAGAAGAAAATGGTAAAAAGAAGCCTAGAGGAGTGATAGAAGATCGGGTAGTTAGTGGATAGGGAGGGTTAAGAAACAACACTACTAAGGAGGGACAAGATAGAAAGAGAGAATAAGAATATATACAAAGGAGAAAATAGGATGGTGAGAAATACAGAGCTGGTAATCACAATTGTAAATGTGATTGGGATACACTCTCTCATAAAACAGAAGCAAATAGCAGAGTGGATTTAACAATATGTTGTTTACAAGCAATACATTTGACACAGAGAGACATACAGAGTAAAAGTAAAGGGCTGAAGCAGAATTTATTATGCTTCAACTGAAATTTTAAAAAAGCAGGGCTAGCCATTCTGATCTCAGATGAAACAAAAGTAAAAATTGATCTAATTTAAAGAGAAAAGAAAGAAAAGTATATTGTGTTAAAGAACTAAATAACATTATGAAAGGCAAAGTGGACAACTTTGATTATATTAAATTTAAAAAGTTTTTACACAAACAAAATCAACAGAAACAAAATTAAACCAGAAATACAAAACTACTAAAATATCTTTACACCCAGGTATTTCTGATAAATGTTTCATTTCTAAAAATATATAAAGAACTGTGTCATTCCCCAATTGACAAATGGTCCAAGGATATAAACAGATGCTTTTTAGATGAAAAAAATTAAAGCCATCTAAAGTCACATGAAAACATGTTTTAAATCATTATTAATTAGAGAAATACAAATTAAAATAACTCTGAAGTGCCACCTCACACCTCTCAGATTGGCTAAAGCAACAAGAAAATATAATGATAAATGTTGAAGGGAATGTGGGAAAACCGACATTAATGCATTATAGGTGGAGTTGTGAAATAATCCAATTCTAGAGAGCAATTTGGATCTATGCCCAAAGAGCTATCAAATTGCATACTATTGAGTGACACTACTGGGTTTATAGCACATGGGAAATATAAATGAGGGAAAATAACCCACCCATATAAAAATGTTTGTAGCAACTCTTCTTATGGTAGCAAAAAATTGGAAAATGAGTAGATGATCATCAATTGGAGAATAGTTGAAAAGTTCTGATATATGAAAGTAATAGAATTTTATAAAATTTATAAAGTTTTATAAAAATGATGAACAAGCTGATTTTGGAAAAGCCTGAAAAGAGTTATAGAAATTGATGCTGAGTGAAACAAACAGAACCAGAAATATATTATATATAGTAATAGCAAGAACATGAGATGATCAATTATGAAAGACTTGGTTTTGGGGCAACTAGGTGGTGCAGTGGATAGAGTACCAGCTCTGAAGTCATGAGGACTTGAGTTCAAATCTGGTCTTAGACACTTAACACTTCCTAGCTGTATGTCCCTGGCCAAGTCACAACCCCAACTGCCTCAGGGGAAAAAAAAAAAAAAAAGACTTGGTTTTTCTCAATGGTTCAATGATCCAAAGCAATCCCAATGAATTTTGGATGGAAAATGCTAGCTGCATCCAGAAAAAGAACTATGGGGATTGAATGCAAATTAATTCATGCTATGTCACTTCTTCTTTTTTTTTTTTCATTTTTTCCTTCTCTCATGATTTTTTCTTTAGTTGTCATTTTTCTCTCCCAACATGATTCATAAAGCAGTGTGTCTTAAAAAAAAATCTCATAAAAAAATTTGCATTGGTCCCTTCCTCTCTAGTCATAAACTGTAATTGAGTCCTTCACATTTCTTACTTTATTATAATAGTTTTTAAATTATTTTTCCTGCTTGTAATTCCTGCCTTCTCCAATGTTCTTCACACAGTCACAAAATTATTGTAAAGACAAAATACTTACCATGTCACTTTCTTCTTAGCTCAAAAAAATTAGTATATCTTTATTTTCCCTGTGATCAAAATGCAAATTTTAAGGCATCAAATTTTATGGCATCAAATATCCTACACAGTCTAGTTTTTGTTAGTGATACAATATACTGCAAATTATCCTTCTTTTCCTCATGCTCCTGATATCATATAAACAATGTTATTATCTATCCCTCAGACCTATTAGGTCACTCCCACCTCTATACTTTTATACAATCTGTCCCACCATGTTTGAAATGAATTCCTTCTTCGCCTCTCCTTCCTACAGTCATTATATTCTTTCAAGACTAAATTTAAGTAATACAACTTATTGTGAGCCTTTTTTGATGACCCAATAATTAATTCTTTTTTTTACTTAAAGTTACTTTTTAATTATTTCTATGTGTATTTTATATTCCTCAAATAGAATGAAAGTTCCTTTTTTCTTTCTACTACTAACACCTTGGAAAATGACTTACAAAATAGGTACTATATTAAATATAATAATGTCTTTGAATTGGCCAATTCAAAGTGACTGTGAACCATACAAGAATTATGATTCTCCCTAGGGACAAATACCAATAGGGTGATTTGTTAGGTGAATTTCAAGAGGACCCTTAAACCTTAAGATGACTATCTTCTAACCAGGAAGCTAGAATTGAAAACAAATGAACAAAACAACCGTATGCCAACTAGTAGTACAAACCTCTTAAATTATAATTACAGTGATGAAGAGGTTAGTGGTAGACAAAAGTTTTTCAATCTTTTGAATGAATCTTTGTGGTTTTTTAAAATGAGTTTTACTGAAATTATGTTTTTCCAAAAGCCCTGGAATTTCAGAGACTTTTGCAACCCATATCTAAGCTCTGCTGAATTAATTCAATCTAAAAAGTCTTTGGGTACCTTCCAGGTGAAAGATTAAATGCTTTATAAGGACCATCATAGCTAAGACTGAAATATTTATTTACAAGTTGATCAGTCCCTGGATGGCAAATTCTTTGGTCATTATGATCCTTATCATTTACAATATGTATTAATCATGTCTTTATAATGAGAAAACAAATATTTCCTGAAAATGTCATTATGAGTTAGCTTATCTTCCAATTTCTTTTGTTTTACCCTAAGAACCTTTAAGGAAATCTATTCACAATTCTTTCAGTTAGATAAATGATGTCAGTATACCATTTATCTTGTGCTCAAGTTAAATTAATATTATGTCAATAACTTAAATCCTTCAATATTTCATATTGGTTTTGGTGTTCAAAAATTAAACAAAATGTTTTGGAAAAATCAACACAACTTATGTAAGCACTGCATCTCCATTCTTTGTGATTTACTCTGTCTGTGAATGTATATGTAAATATACACCATATGTATACCAATATATACCACAAATCATATCTGGTTTAATAAGAGGTCACTTTTCTTGATGTGGTAAGGAAAATCTGTTGGCAGGTAAAAGGAACTCTTTACCTCTTTGCTTTCTTCAGATGGCCAACAAAAAGTAGGGGAGCAGAGGAAGTAGGGGGAGAAAATCACTTTAAGAGAGACATATGAGTAACAGAATTAACCTGAAAGGCAGAACCAACTGGCTTGAACTTCTGCCTTTGACATTTACTGACAATGTGACACTAAGCAAGTCACAGTGATATATAATACACTGGAAAGAATGCTAGGTTTGGATTCAGATTATGCTGGTTGTTCATATTTACTACTAAAATTATACGTGGACAAGTTGTTAATGTCCCTGGACCTCAGTTCCATTAATTTAAAACTAAAATGGGTTAAACTGAATGGCCCAAGAGATCCTTCTATTTCTAGATGTATGAATTTAATTCAGTGATTGCCCCCGACAACTGTCTAGGAACAAATTGCTAATATTTATTGGTGGAGTATGTTTCTTCATTTAAAGTTCATCAGTGACATTACAAGTGTAATAATAAAAAAATACATATAGGGATTTAAGATTTCAAAAGTTAAAATAGAGCTAATTGAGTCATAATCAACCAAATTAAATTTCACATACTGGTTGAGATCAATTTATGTCTAAACCATAGTGAATAATTCATAAACAGTACATTTGTAATCTATAAGAATTCAATGATCTTTTTGAATTCCTTAATTTATTCACAAAAAATGCCCTTGAAATTGCAGTTAGGAGGGGAAAACAATTGCTTGCCCCCACTTTATGCAGCAAAGATTGGGCAAAAATAGGCAAAATGAGGGATTTCTAATGAGGGATTCTAAGGTGGTACACTATATGCTTCACACATATCCATTCTACATAGATATCATATATTAAAAAAAAAAAAAACTTTGCTGCAGATTGACAGTAGTAAAAACAAGGTTCAAGTATCTTCTGTGCATTTGCTCAAGTCTGCTTTTAGATATAAGAAATTGTTGGAGGGCTTAATTGGAGTCATTGAGACAAGTGATACATAAACACAAAGCTGCATATGATCTTAAACCAAGAAGGTAATGCCAGGTTCTTAAAAAGCTACATTGGAAAGAGAAAGATAATTAAAAGCAGGTTAATGAAATGTCAAGACAAAAGGATAATTGGAAAAAATAATATAGCATCTTCTAAATATTTTTTTTCCTTTAGATACCCAAAGGAAACTGAAAATATAGTTCAATTCATACTTAAAATAGTTCAAGTAGAGTTATGTGACTGAGCTGACAAAGAGAACCTAATTTAAAAGAAAAATACCACAGAGCATTCTGCAGAAACACTCAAGCTGGAATCATGTCTAGTCATTGATCCAAATGAAGCATATTGTAGGAGGTTTTTCTCAGTCAGATTTTCCTATCTGTCCCCTTAAATATCAAATTTACCCTAATGGTTACCCTGATTTCTCCATCTTTCACACAGACTTACAAATTAACATTCTAAATGCAAATACTTTTATTTTGTATGGAGAGCTTCTGAAGCACTTGGGAATGAATTAATAATATTTTTAAGAAAGTATTGTGAACTTTATCAAAAACATAAAAGAGTATCAAAGGAAGGACTCATGAGATGTGATTGGAAATACCAAATCATAGTAATGATCATTTTAAAAATAGACAGAAGAGTGTTGCAGATGGCTTTTTTTAAAAGTTTGTTATAGGGTAAATAAATTTGAACAGTTGTATTAGAAGCATTAGATATGATATGTTTGTATTAGTGAAAGATTCTCTTTTACTTTTGTATTATTAAATGAAAATAAATTAGGGGATTTGGAATAGTTTTAGAAAAGTTAATATGTTGTGGAAAAGTGGGACAGTAAAACACTATTGGTGAGATTGTAGACTAATTCAATGATTCTGAAGAACAATTTGGAATATGCCCAAAGAGCTATAAAACCATGCATACTCCTTAACTAAGCAATACTACTAGTAACTCTGTATCATAGAAATTTTTTAAAAAAGGGACCTACATGTACAACAATATTTATAGAAGCTTTTTGTGATGGCAAGGAATTGATAAAGATTAAAAGGATGTCCATCACTTGGGGAATAGCTGAACAAATTGTTGTGTGTAATTACAATCAAATACTATTGTGCTATAAGACACAATAATGATCAGGATGTTTTCAGAAAACCTTGAGAAACTTACATGAAATGAGTGGAGTAAGCAGAACCAGGAGAACATTGTACAAAATAACAGCAATAGCGTGCAAGAAAAAATGACCTAGCTATTCTTAGCAATGCAGTGATCTAAGACAATTCTTAAGTATTTATGATAAAAAATGTTTTCTACACTGAGAGAAAGAACTGATGGAGGTTCAATGCAAATGAAAGCATATTAAAAAACACTTTGTTTTTCTTGCTTTTTGTTGGACTATTTTCTTTATCACAATACAAACATCCAGGAAACATGGTTTGAATGTCTGTACATGTGTAATCCTATGTCAAATTTCTTGTCTTCTCATTGAGGGAAAAGGAAAAAGGAAAAAGGGAGAAAATTTTGAAATTAAAAAAAAATTAAATGAATGCCAAAATGGTTTTTACATGTAATTGGGAAAAAATAAAATGTTTCTAAAAGAAAAAATGAAGAATAAAGAATATGGACTGGTTAAAAAAACAGGGAAAGGTGTATTTATTGACTTTTTGGCTTTTCAGAGAGCTACAAAGACAAACATATACACACAAAATTTTAAAAACAGAAGAAGCCTGAGGAACAGGCTAGTTCATATTTCAAATTCCCAGAACATAATTATACAGTCTTTGTGAAGCATATACAATAAAGAGAAGTTAATTTTGACTGTATGGCTAAAAGAACAAAACTCTGGGGAACAGATCCAAAACCTGCCACAAGGATCATACTAGAATATATTAAATATCTTTTCATCTGATGCTTGGAGTAGATAAAGTAAAAATAAATAATCAATAAAATGCCAATCAGTGAACAAGCTTTTATTATATCATATTCCTGGCTCTTTACTAAGTACTAGAAATGCAAGCACAACCAAAAAAAAAAATAGTTCCTGACTTTAAGAGGCTTAAATTTTAAAGATAGAAGATAACAAGTAAAAGGGAATTGAAAACTCCCTCAAAATGTGTTGCAATAGGTAAGGAATACGCCAAAAGCTAGGAGATAAAGTGTGGAAAACAACTATTAGAGCAATGAGAAGAAGGAAGATTCATTAAGGTAAGGTCCTCCTCCAGAGGTAGGGACTGTCAGGAGCTCACATATATAAGGAGTCTAAAAGGACAAGGAGATGTTCAAAAGTCAGAAGGCCACTAGGAGCAAGGGGAATTAAAAGTTCTTAGAATTTTGAGGCAGGAGAGTGAAGCTTGAAAAGTCAAAAGAAGAGCTAAAATCATTCAACTTTTATTTCACTTATATGTTTTGTTTTGCTTTCTCTATAAAATAGAATGGAACCATAAAACTTGGAATGATGGAAGAAAAATGATTAAGAGGGTACTGAAAATCAAGCTAAATGAAGAAATGATAATAATTTATTTAAATGCTTTCAGAGGCTTTAGATTATAAGTCCTGAGCAGTTAGAGCTAATATATATATTTTTTATCCTCAATATAATCTTATTTTTCCAAATACACATAAAGATAGTTTCCAACATTTATTTTTGTAAGATTTAGCACTGCAAATTATTCTTCCTCCCTCTCTTACTCCCACTTTCCCCAAAAGAGCAAGCAATCCCATCAAGTTAAACACATGCAATCTTTTTAAGCATATTTGTTATGTTATACAAAAAAAAAAAAAAATCAGACCAAAAGGGGGGAGGGAACCATAAAAAATAAAAATCAAACAAACAAGTAAAAAAAGATGCTATAAATGTCCCATTTTCCATCCAAAGTCTATTGGAACTGTCTTGAATCACCTTGAAGAGCCAAGTCCATCAAATTGGAACATAACATCATCTTGCTGTTACTGTGTACAATGTCCTCTTAGTTCTGCTCATTTCAATCAGTCTCGGTTCATATAGGTCTTTCTAGGCTTTTCTGAAATCAGGCTGTTCATCATTTCTTATTGAACAATAATATTTCATTATTTCAAGTGCTATAACTTATTCAACCTCTTCCCAACTGATGGGCATCCACTCAGTTTCCAGTCCCTTGCTACTGCATACACAAAGAACTGCTTACAAACATTTTTGCACATGTAGGTCCTTTTCCTTCTTTCACAATCTCTTTGGGATACAGACCCAGTAGTGACAATGCTGGATCAAAGGGTATGCAGTCTTGTAGCTCTTTGGGCATAGTTTCAAATTGTAAAGCTAACAATATTGAAAGAATCGACATGATGGGAGTGGTAAAACAAGACTAATTAGTGAAGTATTATTTTTATTTTTCAAAACAGAAAAATTTGGTTGCTTAAAATTATAGACTGAAGAACCTTCCTTTAATTTCTGGCAAAATTTCTATTTTAGGATCATGCATATATGAGCATTAAGAAAAGGAGTAATCCTTCAGAGCTGCAGCAAGGCCATGGTATAATATTTTCATATTTTATTTTTTGATAGAGTTCTGAGTCTAATAGATTGGAAAAGTGAGAGAGATATAATATCTCTGTATTCTGTGAAGCCACTCAAAATAAATATGCATCATACTGATGATTTTTTCACATCACTGACTTCAATTCCTTTTCCTGTCGAAACTTCCTTTGTTATAAAACTGATTAAAGAAAAGTTTTTAATGCACTAAGTTTATCAAATATTAAAAATTATTCAGTCCTAATAGTCTCCCACCACCTTGATTAGGAGACATATTGTATGTGTTTTCCAGAATATTCATTAATTTTTCATTTGGATATTTTAGAGAGTGTTTTTATTCACATAGCTGTAATTATCATATATATTATTCTTGGTTCTCCTTATTCTACTGTTCATCAGTTCATACAAATCTTTCCACATTTTTTTGAATTCTTGACATTTGTAACTTCCTATTGTACAATAATTCACGATTATATTTATTTTATTATATATATATAGTTGTTTTATTCCCAAATATTTCAAACCAGTGGGAAAACCCATTTCGTTTCATTTTATTCACTGTAAGATATGAATGTTGTGGTATATAAGTGGAATTTTGTTTATATTCTGATCACAACAAAAGTTTTTCTCTGTTAGCCTGCTGCTCTATTATAGTAAAAATGCTTCTAATTTTCAATGTGAGAGTTAAACATATCAACTAATATTCTGTGATGTGGCACATAGGTGCCAATATGAAGCCAAGATACCTTCCTTTTCATTCCAGAATTATCAAGATCATAGCTATGTCTGAAAAGATTTATTCTACCACTGTGAGTTTAAGTATTGTGATAGCATCATAATAAATATATTTATAGGCACAAGTTAATTTATATACACCTCCAAATTATATTATGTAGACCATCCCTTGCTTCATTTATTAGTAACTCTGTCAGCAACTATAATCAAGAAACAAATCAAATACTTATCATTTTCAAGTACCTGATAATTCAGAGAGATATAAAATTTAACTCCTGACTTTCCTTTGTCTCATCACATCATGAAATCCTCAGAGGATATGTCTCAGTATACTTCAGGAAATTAAATTTTAACCAAAAGACAACAAACAAGGAATTGAAAAAATCTACACTACTTCAATAAGTGTCATTTTCTAATTTATGAAATGAAGGTAGTAACAGCCCATTCCATGCCTATTGTGAGGACCAAGTATTATTCATAAAAAAGCACATTTTAAAGCTAGATGCAGCAGTAGACTGAGTGCCAACTCTGGATTTTATAAAACTCATTTTACTGCATCAAAGCTGGCATCAGAGATTTAATAGCTATGTGATCTTGGGCAATTCACTTAATCTTTTTTGCCTTAGTTTCCTCACCTATAAAATGAGTAGAAAAGGTAATGGTAAACTACTCCACTATCTTTGCCAAGAAAAACCCAAATTGGAACATAAAGAGACAAACACACCTGGAATAACTGAACAGCAACCACAAAAACAAAGACATAAATGCTAGCAGTAATGATGGTAAGAAAATTTGAAGAAAATGACTAACTTGGACAAAATAAGCATAAAAATATAAAGAAATATAATTCATTTCTTCAAATATTTAAAAGGTTATTGTGTAAAAAAGGATTTAGGCCAGACATATTCTTCTTGATTCCAGTGAGAAGAATTCTTAAGATTAATGTGTGGAAATTGTAGAGAGGAAAATTTAAATTTAGTGCTATCCAACAGTGGATTTTAATTTATTTTGTAGGTCTTTGATGGAAAATACATGGGACTACATGAACAGAAATTTTTAGATTCATAATTAGGTAATTCCAAGTGTCTGGAACAATCATCATGAAAGATACTTCCAACAAGCTTTTTAAAAATATGATTTTTCCAAACACTTGTAAAGATAGTTTTTAACATACATTTTTGTAAAATTTTGTGTTCTAAATTATTCTCCCTCCCTTCTTCATCTCCTCTCTCCCCCAGAGGATAAGCAATCTGATATAGGTTAAGTATGGGCAATCCTTTTATACCTATTTCTATATGTGTCATGTTGTACAGGAAAAGTCAGGGCAAATGTGTGTGGGGGAGACTATGAAAAACAAAACAAACAAAAAAAGACTATGCTTCAATCCACATTCAGTCACCATAATTCTCTCTCTGGATGTGATTGGCATTTTCCGTCCCAAATATTGGAACTGTCTTGAATCACCACTTTCTGAGAAGAGTCAAGTGCATCACATTTAATCATCAGAAAATCTTGCTGTTACTGTGTAGAATGTTGTCTAGGTGCTGTTCATTTCACACAGGATCAGTTCATGTAGGTCTTTCCAGGTTTTTCTGAAATCATCCTAATTCCATTATCTTCATGTATCATAATTTATTCAACCATTTCCCAACTGATGAGCATCCACTCAGTTTTCCATTCTTGGCTACTACAAAAAAGAACTGCCATAAACATTTTTGCACATTTGGGTCTTTTCCCCCTTTTTATGATCTCTTTGTGATACAAATCCAATAGTGAGACTATTGGGTCAAAAGGTATGTACAGTTTTATAACCCTTTGTGTATAGTCTGAATTTGATCTCCACCAAAAACATATTAGTGTTCCAGTTTTCACACATCTTCTCCATCATTTATCATCTTTTCCTGTCATTTTAAGCAATCTGAGCAGTATGAGGCAGCTTATTAACTAATATTTCTTTGGAATAATTTATATTATTGGTAGAACTATTGTGTAATAACAATAGTCATTTTTATATAAGTTTTGTTCAGTATTTTCTGGCTTCTAGATTATTCTTTTGGGTCAACTACTAAGGTGGATTTTTTTCTCCAATTCATTTGGTATATTTGAGCTATCTTGCAAAATATTCCTCATTGAATTCAAGATTTTCTTCCCTTAAGCATGTTTCTCCACAATGCAGATTTGTCTAGTCTAGCCTCTCTCCATTATTCTTTTTTTTTCTAAGTATCATTGGGAATTGATGTTTTTCAGTCCAAATGCTATGATTCTTCTGTCACTGATGATGAAAATAGATAATGATAAAGACAATGAAGCATCGATTTCATGTTTTTGTCTAGTTACTATCCCCTTGCCAGTGCAATTTCTGGATGCCCTCGGAATGACATTTTAGTTGAATCTTCATTGCAAAATTTCTGCAGACTTGTGTTCATCTTCACTGCTTTTCAGATATTTTATGGGGAGATGTTGTTTGTAACCTTCACCATATTTTTCCATGATGTTTTACAAATAGGCTTGTGTTACACAAATTATTGATGTCCTTGGTTGCTGTGTTCCTAACATTGTCAAGGAATTTTAGTATTTTCAAGGTAAGATGGTTTGGGGTTATTTTATCTGATTGTAGAGATGGATTTATATAATTTATATAAGTCAAAATTCTGGTGGTAACATGATATTTTGATTGAGCTTGATAATTTTTATCATTGATAGCCTATTGAAGTTATTTTAATTTCATATAGTGTCATTGTGTCTTTCTTTTCTTCTAATTTGATTTGACCTTTGCTTTAATTTATTAGGGGTCTAACTGTGTACAGTAGAATAGTTCTAATGTTATACCCACATCAATAGCCTTTTTCTCCTATCTCATAAGATATATTTGCTTTCATTTTTTGTGATGTTTGGTAATTTCCATACCTAGGACATTTTAAATCTTTTATTAGAAAACATTTGTATGTGTAAGCATGTTTTCTGAATAGTTTACAAATATTTGGTCTTTTTTTGTTTCTTTTAGAACTATAACTTTTAAAACATAAAAATTCAAGTTATCAGCCAATCAAGAGCTCTTTTTTAATGCAAGTAAAATTTTAGCTAAAGGTAGCTAGTCTTTGTTTTATTTAATTATCAAGTAGTATATGAAATATAAATTCAAAAAGCAATATTTTGTAGACTAAGGGACACTTGTCTTATATTTGAAAAATCTGGGTTTAGTCCCCTGTTCTGTCACTTATTTGGAGTGTGATTCTGAACAAATCATTTCAACCTGAGACTGTTTCCTCCTTTGAAAAATGAAAATAATCATAATACAATTCATGTAATAGTGATTTTTTTTGGGGGGGAGGGAAATGAGAAAAACGAGTAAGACCTAAACCCATATATTACAAGATTTTGTGAAGCATACACTTAAGATTTGAAAACCTCTTTTACACAAAGTTTTAACTCTGATTAACAGATTATGTATCATGCCCTTTAGAGTTTTAAAGGAGAGATTTTTTTTTTCTTAGCTTTTACAGTTAAGGTCACAGGCACAAATAAAAAGTGATGGAAAATTGTTGTTCTGAACAAGGAGTGCAAAAATGATCGTAAGAATTTGTTACAAGTAATATAAAAACTCATTTAATTAACTTGAGTTAAAAAGGATCAAATTTTTCTACTGAAGCATTCAACCATAACAATAAATTGCAACTTCTAAATAACAATTTTTGCTAATAGTATTTAAATAAATCTTCCAAAAGTAACTCTGGGCTATAATAATTTTAATAGCTACTATTTTCCCCCTTTTATCTTGATCTCATTAGTAAAGCATACTATATCTTTGGCACTTGACTCAATTCTAACTTTATCCATCCAACAGTCCTTTGAGATAGGAAAATTTAATCACTCTGCTAAGAATTCTATGATGACTTAAATTTTATTTGGTTTAGAATAGAAAACATCTAAACCAGGATGCTTACATGCTGTCTTACATGTATAGGTTTGAAGGTTAGATGTATTAGTTGATTCTTTCTTTTTAATTGGTAAGTATGAATGCTAAGCTAGCATTATTAAGAAAGAAAAAAAATCTTTCCTCTCTTTTTCAACACAGAGAATTATGATTTATGCAAAGCTGTTTGGACCTTCCGTTTGTTGAATGAGAACATAGATTCAACAGGCCACTTGACATTGCCCTAATAATTATGTTGCCATGTTGTTGTTGTTGTTGTTTTTATAAACATAATTAATCTCCTTGATTTTAATGATGCTGGTTTGTTCTAAGGTGAATTTTTTGGAGTCCTTGATTAATTGGTGTCATTACCACTAAACTGTCCTGATTAAACATCTGTTTAAATACTACCCAGTAAAGGTACAATTCTTTCATTTTTATATATCAGACTATTAACACTTTGACATACTGTTATCAGGACACCATAGTTAAAATTAGCAAATATTCAAGACTGACTGTAATGAATACAAAAGTCATTTTTGAAATTTTCACATCCTTTTGTCTCAGTGTTGGCATGTTTTTATAAACAACAGTGACAAAAAAATTCTTATTTACTCTTTAGATTTCTGAATTTTGCTATGGGGAACAGCATGAAAAAAATAAAAATAATTACTTTTGAACAACCTATCTTTTCTAAAATTGTTATTAGTAGAAAACATATTTTCTATAAGGAGCAATGCCTTTAATCTTCCTAATAAAAGGAAACCTACATAAAAACTTCTAAAAATTCCTTGCAAGGTAATGAAATAATAAGCTGCTGTATTCTACCAAGAATTGTTTCCCAACAATTTCAAGTATATTTTTGAATGTTTGCATGTGACTAACACAAAGCAAGATGAGAAAAAATTAACAGAGATGAACAAAATGGTTGTAATATAGACCATATATTAAATTTGTATTGCATGACTTGAGGTTACATGTAAGAATAATGAAGGACACAGCAGCATGGCAAATTTAATAACAAAAAATTCCTAAAAATTAGTGATATACAAAAATAGAATTGGACACCCAAGAAAGTAGTGTATTCCTTGTTATAGATTGGCTTCAAGGGTGTCATAGATGACTGTTTTTCTGACCTGAGATCCATATAGTATTAATTTTCCATGGTTCTGTATTTCTCCCCTATTGTAAACATTAATATCAAGTAACGATGTTACTTGGTATAATGAGTTGGAAGCTAAGTATAATAATCTACCACTGCTTGAGTTCTATGTTGATAATTTTTATAGCCTGCAAATGATATTACAAATATCCAAATGGCCCTTGATAGGAAAAAATGTTCCCCCTACTGATAAAAAGGAAAGGATCTTGAATTTAGAATTTAGGATATCAGAATTTAAGTGTCAGTTCTTCTACTTAGTTATTTCTATGAATTTTGATAGTAATAATAGCTAGCATTTATATAGAATTTTAAGGTTTGGAAAATGCTTTCTAAATATCATGCTCACAATGACTCTGGAAGGTGGGTGCTATCAACATATACATGTTAAAGATGAATAAATGGAGATTGAAGGATTTATTGACTTGCTAGTAAATGTCTTTGAATTCAAATATCCCTTATTCAAGTTTCAGTGTTCTGGTACCTTGTAAATCACTTTTTATTGGAGTCTCTCTCTTCACCTGTAAAATTAGAATTATTAAAATCTTTCATATATACCAAGAGAACAGAAGCAATAGAAAACACAGAAAGTTTTCGGGGAGGAGAAATTAAAAGCAGGGTGAGTTAGGAGCCTAATTTTGGCAGCAGAATAGATATTTCACTAGAGGAAAAACATAAGAAAATAAATTAGGAAGTTATTACAGTGGTGATGCATTAGGACAGGTAATGAGAATATGAACTGGGGAATAGAGAAGATGATTGAGAAAGAAAGGAAATAGAATCCATAGGTCTTCATAAGTGTAAAAAGTACCTTAGACTTTGAAATTGAATGACTGGAAGCGATTGGGATTGTAACTGTTAAGTGTCTCAAGAATCAAGAAATCAAAATAGAGAGTAAAACCAAAAATAAAAAAAAAACACTGGCTGTTATCTTCTACTATCTTCAATATATTCCTTCTCTTCAGACTAAGGGACCAAAATTTTTCCCTAGAAGCTCACACCAACACCCCAGTTTCTTGCAGCAACACCCCAGGTTACAACAAACTCATTCTTCAAAATGAAAACCCAAGTTTGTTATTAAATGTCTGTTTATTGGGAGATTTATAGGAAAATGCATATAACTAAACAATGGTTTATTAATCCCTCAGAGGACATAAATCACCCTTATTGTGGAAGTTGGAGATTCCAGTCTGCTCAGCCAGTAAGCTAATCCATGCTTTAACATGACTCTTACACTCTCAAACCATAGTTAAATGCATACAAACAAATACATATGTTGATCAAATAAACTTTTAAAGAACAAAAGTCAGTAAACCACTTAATACATGACAAGAAAATCAATTGCAAAAGAATATACCTGATAAAGAATAAGCAATTATATTATTATATTATATTATGGCAATTCTCAGATTTTTCAGTGCAACTCTGTATTTCTTGTATAGCAAAGGAAGAGCAGAAATCTGCTTCCAGGAGGATTATCGCCTTCCTCCCAAGATTTGGAATTTTGCTGTGCCTTAGAAGATCATCTGATAGATTTTATGTATGGAAAAATATGACAAAATATCAAATATATATTAGTTCATAATAATAGAAGCATAATTAACCCAGAATCACAGATAATCACCAAATGTAAAAATTTTCCCAAAGAAAATACTCATCAACAGTATGTTGGAATGGACAGAGCTTAATGCAAAGCATGGCATGAGAAAATCCTTCAGTAACTTCAATATTAAGTTACATCCAGAACATATTACATACATATATCACATCAATACATACATGTCCATAAAATAAAAGCAAATGTATGTCAAAGAAAAACACAATTAAACCAATTATAACAGTATGCCTACACAATAACAAAACAAGCAAAACATCAAAACTATATGAAGTATGAGACAATATTTTTGTATTCCAATTCTCTTCTGCCTCAGCAATCCTTGAGTCATCAGTTCTTCTAGCTCCACAATTAACATTCCTTTTTATCACATAAAAGAAATCCCTGATTGAGCATGGCCTAAAATATGCTTACTCCAAGTTTCTTTGTTTTAATGTTGTTATTTATTTCCTCAAATATTTCTCAATTACATGCTAAAATTGTATTCATTTTTAAAAATTGAGTTACAAATTCTCTTTCACTATCCAACTGTTAAGACAAGTAGCATGATCTTGATTATATGTGTAAAGCTACATTAAAAAGTCAATATTACCCATATTGCTAAAGAAAACACACACACATACACACACATGAAAAACAAAGAAAGAAAAATTAAAATATGCTTTAATATACAGTCAGAAGCCATCAGTTTTGTCCCTAAAAGTGAATAATATTTTTCATTACTATATCATTCCAAATTTCAATATAATTTCTTGGAATAAAACAGCCAAAAAAGTATTGCTACCTACCACAAGAAGTATAATTTTCTTGGTAATCTAGTCCACCCATGAAATAATGAATTGAGAACAAGGGTAAGATTTTTGAAGAAGTAGAGAGCTTAACAAATAGGAGGACCAAATAGTGAGTAGAAGTAAAGGAGAGGAAGAATAAGAAAAGGTTGAGAAGGAAAGTGAAGGAAAATAAAAAGGAAGGAGGTTTATAACAAATAATTATAACTTAAAGATGATAGGGATAAATTTACTCATAAAAAAGGAAACTGAAAGCAGATTAAAAATTTGAACTCAACAATATGTTGCTTTCAGAAAAATGATATAAAATGATACATACAAATATAAAATAAAGAACAGGAATAAAATTTGTTATGTAAAAAAGCAGGGGTAGTAATTATGATCTCAAACAAAGTTATTATGATTTCAAACAAAGTTAAAGTTTAAAATTGATTTAATTAAAAGAGAAAAATTGAGAAACACATCATATAGCCCGTGAATTAAGAAAAATACTAAAAGACTTGGACTTATGAAAGAAGATACTGTTCACTTTTAGAGAAATAGAGTACAACTGGAAATAACATAGCATTGTCTGATATATATGCTTATGAATATATGGGTTGGAAATAGAAAACAGAGAGAATACTGAAGAATAGGAACAAATGGGAGAAAGGATATTAAAAATAAACAGTGAAAAACTGGAATTCACCGAGGTAATGGGAGATAATAGAAAATTGGAAGATGAGCCTGAGATAAGATTAATTTAGGGAAAATAATTTATGGGGGTAAGCAGAAGAGATTAATTTTAAAATTAAATTTAAAATGATAAAATTATAAGGAAGAAAACTCAAGCTTAACCATTGTAATCTTAAATATTAATTTCCTCAGTAAGATGAAAAAGAACTATAATTTTTTGTAATAAGCTTATCTATTTTTAATATATATTGCTTTATGAATGATATTGAAAGAGAAAAGTCAAAACAAAAAGGGAAAACCATGGGAAAGATAAACAAATGGAAAAAAAGAAATGAACGCAGCATGTCTTGATTTACATTCTGTCACCTTAATGAGGTTTAGATTTGGGGTACTCAAATGAAATTAGGCTTTCTGGTGGTCAGGGAATTAAATAAGGTCTAGTGGCTGCACAAGGGTAGGGAGTTCTGAGGATTCCTTTCTACCAATGCAAGCAGTTCTCTGTAAAGGAATTTACAGACCCAAAAACCTAGATTGATAAAAGAGGTTTATTATGGGGATTGGAAGTAAGATTAAAGTCTAGTTAAGGCAATAGATGAGAATAAAGAGAAACAGTATTCCAGTGGGCAGAGACCCTTGGCATGCCAAGCATGGTATAACTAGCATATTTGGAAGCTCTGCAGAGGATTTCAGTTTGGCTCTTTTATAATAGGGGGCTTTGACTACAAGCTGAAGGGGGCTCATGGGCAGAGTACCAGGTTGGCTCCTTATTGGGTTCCAGCTAGGGCTAGAATTTGAATTGAATTGAATGGCTTTCAGGACTAAGCCAACCCCACCCAGATAACAAAGATTAAACTCTTTTTGCTTGGGGTGGAGTCCCCTCACTGAGGCAGAGTTGAAGGAAGATTTCTCCTTTAAGGATTTTCAGTTTGGGGGTTCCCTCTACAGCCTTAGTTCTTTTTCTGAATGCAGATGATCTTTTCTGTCCACAGGCTATTGAAATTGCTTTGGATCATTGAAGCACTGAGAAGAACCAAGACTTTTATAGTAGATCATCATACATTCTTGCTGTTATTGTGTACATATATTCCTGCTTCTCCTTGTTTAGCTCAGCATTAGTTCATGTAAATCTTTCCAGGCCTTTCTATAATCAGCTTCTTTGCCATTTTTATAGAAAATAATATTTTATTACCTTCATGTACCACAACTTGTTCAGCCATTTCCTAATTGCTGGACATTCACTCCTTTTCCTATTTTTTGCTACCACGAAAAGAGCTGCTGTAAATATTTTTGCACAAATGGGTCATTTTTCCTCCTTTATGATTTCTTTGGGATACAGACCCAGTAATGGCACTGCTGGGTGGAAGGGTATGCACAATTTAAATGTAAATTAAGCCTACTTCCAGAATGTTCTCCAGAATGGTTATTTCACAACTCCACCAACAATGCATTAGTGTCCCAGTTTTCCCATATTCCCTCCAATATTTATCATTATCTTTTCTTGTCATTTTAGTCAATCTGAGAGGTGTGAAGTAGCACCTCAGAGTTGTTTCAATTTGCGTTCTCTAATCAATAGTGATTTAGACATTTTTCCATATAATTATAAATAGTTTTAATTATAATTTGAAAATTGTCTGTTCATATCCTTTGAGCATTAATCAGTTAGGGAATGACTTGTATGCTTATAAATTTGACACAGTTTGTTATTTGTTTTAGAAATGAAATATTTGTCAAAAATACTGACTACAGATCTTCCCCCAGCATTGTATTTCCCTTTTAATCTTATTTCTATTTGTTTTGTTTGTATGAAACTTTTTTAATTTAATGTAATCAAAGCTGCCCATTTTGCCTTTCATAATGTTCTCTAGTCTTTCTTTGGTCATAAATTCCTCCCTTCTCCAAAAATCTGATAGGTATATTATCCCTTGTTCTCCTAATTTGTTTATGGTACTATCCTTTAGACCCAAATCATGTATCTATTTTGACCTTATTTTCATATGGGATAGGAGAGGTAGGTCTATGCTGAGCTTCTGATGTATTATTTTCCACTTTTTCCAGCAATTTTTGTTGAGTGCTTATTCTAGAAGTTGCTCTTTGGGGGTTTTTATCAAATGCTAGATTGCTATGTCTTGATTATTGTGTCATGTGTATCTAATTTATTCCACTGATACACCACTATATTCATCAGCTAGTACAAAACGGTATTGATAACTGCTGCTTTATAATGGAGTTTCAGGTTTGGATTTTTAAGCCACCATCCTTTATATTTCTTTTTTTTTTTTCTTTCATTAATTCTCTTGGTATTCTTGACCAAAATTAAATTGCATTAACATTCTTTTTTTGCTTAGTGTTGATTTGTTCTTCTGAAAACAGCCTGTTCATGTCTTTTGACTATTTAATTGAATCAAGGAATTTAAGAATTACTTATAATTTCATAAATATGCCTCAGTTTGTTATGTATTTGAAAAACAAAACCTTTACCAGAGATTTTTGATGTAAAAATTGCTTTCTAATCTTGGTTGCATTGATTTTGTTTGTGCAAAACCCTTTTTAATTCAGTGTAATCAAAATTATTCATTTTTTATTTCTTATTGTTCTCTATCTCTTGCTTCATCATAAGTTCTTCCCTTCTCATTGATCTGATAGATAAATTATTCCTTACTTTCCTCACTGGATTAAGGTATCACCCTTTATGTCTAAATCCTGTATCCATTTGACTGTATCTTGATATATGGTGTGAGAAAGTGGTTGTGCCTCATTTCTGCCATATTATTTTCTTAGTCAGATTCTGAGTTCTTATCCCAGAAAAAGTTGTTCAGGAGTTTGTCAAGCAGTAGATTACAATACTCATTTATTGATATATCTTGTGTACCTAATCTATTTCACTGATCTACTTCTTGGCCAAAATAGTTCTGTATTGCTGTTTTAAAATATAGTTTTATATCTAGTATAGCTAGACCACCTTTGAATTTTTTTTTCACGAATGTCCTTGTTATTCTTAAACTTTTTTCTTCCAAACGCATTTAGTTATTTTTTATAGAGCTATTTTTTCTAGCTCTATAAAATAATTTTAGTAATATAATTGACATGGCAATGAATAAGAAAATTAATTTAGATGGAATTCTCTTTTTTATTATATGAGCTCTGCTTACCTCCGAGCAATTAATATTTTTCCAGTTGTCTTACATCTGAGTTTATTTGTGTGAAAAATGTTTTGTAATTTTGTTTATATAGTCCTGGGGTTTGTGAGTTTATTTGCGTGAAAAATGTTTTGTAATTTTGTTTATATAGTCCCTGGGTTTGTGAGGTTTCTTTAGACATTGTGAGGAAAAGTAGATTATAGTCTTCTTATTTTAAAGAAGATTTCTTTTTCTATCTTTTGCTGCTGGGCTTTATTGATAATATATAGAAATGGTGATGATTTGTGTAGATTTGTTTTATATCCTGTGACTTTGCTAGAGTGGTTAATTATTTCAAAAAGTTTTTTAATTGATTCTCTAGGGTTCTTTATGTGTGTCATCCTATCATCTGCAAAGAATGATAATTTTATTTCCTGATTGCCTATTCCAGTCTCTTTATTTTTCTTCTCTTGTTACTATATTAAATAATAGTGGAGCTATCAAGTATTTTTGTTTCAATCCTGTCCTTATTGAGAATCCTTCAATCTTATCCTCATTACTTACAATGCTTGCTGATGATTTTAGAGAATGGCTGCTTACCATGTTAAGGAAATTTAAGGAGAATTTATTCCTATGCTGTCTACTGTTTTTAATAGGAATTGATGGTCTATTTTGTCATCTATTGAGATAGTCATATGATTTCTGTTAGTTTTGTTTTTGACACGATGAATTATGCTGACAATTTTCCTATTAATGAATCAGCCCTTCATTCCTGGTATATATCCAATCTGGTCACAGTGCATTATACTGGTTATAATTGGTTACAATTTCTTTACTAATATAAAAGGTTTACATCTATATTCATTAGAGAAAATGAACTATCATTTATTTTCTCTGTTTTGTCTCTTTCTAGTTTAGGTATCAATATGATATTTGTGTCATTAAAAAAAAATTGGGAGAACTCCACCTATTTTCCCAAATAGTTTAGATTATGTTGGAATTAATTGTTATTTCAGTGTTTGATAGAATTCACTTTTAAATCCCTCTGTCACTTGAAATTTTTTTCTTAGAAGTTGACTGATAGCTTGTTCAATTTCTTTTTCTAAAATGTATTTTACTAAGAAATACTAATAATTATTTTCTTTCCTCTTCTTTTAATGTGGAAATTTTATATTTTTGTAAATAATCATCCATTTCATTTAGATTGTTAGATTTATTGGCACACAGTTGGCCAAATAGTTCCTACTTATTGCTTTAATTTCCTCTTCATTTTTGATGAATTCAACTTTTTCATTTTTGATAGTGGTAATTTATTTAAATAAAAAACAAAGCTTTATCTCTTTTTGTTGTTTTTATAGAACTGGATTTTTTATTAATCTCTTTTTGAGTTTCAGAATTCTAATTTAGTGTTTAATTGGAGATTTTTATTTTGTTCTTTTTCTAGCTTTTTTTTAATTGCATGCACATTTCATTGATCTTTAATTTATTAAAGAAAAAATTTAGTCATATAAAATTTCTCCTTAGTATTACTTTGGCTGCATCCCATAAATTTTGACATGTTTGCTCTTTTGGATGAAATTTTTTATTGTTTCTATGATTTTTTTGTTTGATCCATTCATTCTTTAGAATTGTTATTTACTTTCTAATTAATTTTAATGTATCTTTCCATGACTCTTTTTACATGAAATTTTTATTTTATCATGATCTGAAAATTATGCATTTAATATTTCTGGCTTTCTGCATTTAACTATGATGTTTTGTGCCCTAAGACATGGTCCATTTTTATATAGATGACATATATCACTGAGAAGAAAGTATATTCCTTCCTATCCTCATTCATTTCTCTCCAGAGTAAAAAAAAATAAAATAAAATAAAATGGTAATAAAATTTCCCCAAATTCTCTTTACTACTTTAATTTTTTTTATCGATTGTTTTGTGGTTAGATTTATTTAGTTTTCAGAAGGAGTGATTGAGGACCCTCATTAGTATTGTTTTGCTGTCTATTTCTTCCTATAATTCATTTAAGTTCTCTAGGAATTTAGATGCTATGCTACTTGGTACATATACATTTAGTATTCATCTTACTTCATTTTCTAGAGTACCTTTTAGAAAGATTTAGTTTCCTTTCTTTTATCTTTTAATTAGATTTATTCTTACTTTTGCTTTGTCTGAGATGAAGATTTTTTGTTTGTTGATTTGTTTTACTTCAGCTAAAGCATAATAGATCCTGCTCCAGTCTTTTACTCTGACTGTGTGTGTCTCTGTTTAAGATGTGTTTCATGTAAACAAGATAGGGTAGGATTCTAGTTTTTAATCCACTCTGCTATTTGCTTCATTTCATGGGAGACTTTATCCCATTCACATTTACAGTTATGACTAACAGCTTTGTATTTCCCTCCATCTATTTTCTCCCCTATATAAACCCCCTCCCTCTTTTTTTATCTGTCTTCTCTTTCTCCTTCCTTCCCTCCCCTTTTCTCTCTCCCTTATTCCTTCCTTCCTTCTCTCTCTCCCCCTCTCTCTTTTTCTCTCTTTCTCTCTCTCTCCCTCCCTCTCCCTTTCCATCTCATTCCCTCTCTGTATCTCTATCTCTCCCTTCACCCTTCCTCTGTCTTTGATTACAACTTCCCTCAATCTGTCCTCACTTCCATCAGACCCTCTTTCTTTTTTCTTTCTCCTCCTACTTCCCTACATCATAAGATAGATTTATTTTTCAACTGTATTTGTTATGCCCACATTGAGCCAAATCCAATGAGAGTTAAATCCAATCAATGCTTGTCCCATCCCTACTTTCTTGCTATAATAATTGATCTTTCATGCCTCTTGATATAATGTAATTTACCCAATTCAACCTCCTTTTTTTCCTCTTTTTCCAAAAGAATCTTTTTTTAAAATGTCTCTTTTTTATATTACTACATCAAAGTCAAGTTATAACCACAACTTCTGTCTAAGTATAACTGCTTCTCACTACCCTAAAAGAAATACAATTCTTTAATTTTTTTTTATTAATACACATTGTTTTATGATTCATGTTGGGAGAGAAAAATCAGAGCAAAAGGGAAAAATGAGGGAGAAAGAAAAAAAACAGAAAAAAGAAGGGAACATAGAATGTGTTGATTTACATTATATTTCCTTGGATCTTTTTCTGGATGCAAATGGCATTTTCTGTCCAGTCTTTTGGGATTGCTTCAGATCACTAAATTTCTGATAAGAACCAAACCTTTCATAGATGATCTTTCACAATCTTGCTTTATTATGTACAATATATTCCTGATTCTGCTTGTTTCTTTCAGCATCAGTTCATGTAAATCTTTCTAGGCCTTTCTATAATCAGCTTGTTCATCATATTTTATAGAACAATGTCCATTACCTTCTTTTATCACATCTTGTCTAGCCATTCCCCAATTGATGGGCATTTGTTCCATTTCCAGTTCTTTACTATCACAAAAAGACCTGACACAAACTTTTTTGTATGCATGCATCCTTTTTCTCCTTTATGATTTCCTTAGGATATAGCCCCAGTAATGACACTGCTAAGTCAAAGGATATGCAGTTTTATAGCCCTTTAGTCTTAGTTCTAGATTACTCTCCAGAATAGTTGGATCATTTCACAACTCCACCAATAATGCATTGATGTCCCTGTTTTCCCACATCTCCTCTAATACTCATCATTACCTTTTCCTGTCATCTTAACCAATCTGAAAGATGTGAGGTGATTCCTCAGAACTGTTTTAATTTCCATTTCTCTAATCAATATTTATTTAGAGCATAAGTTATTTCCTTGTCCAAAGATTTGATAGATTAATTATCCCTTGTTCTCCTTTTTTGTTTATAGTATCATCTTTTATGACCAAATAATGTACCCATTTTGACTTTCTTGTGGTATGGGATGTGACATATAAGTCTATGACAATTTTTGATATATTATTTTCCAGTTTTCCAAACAATTTTTGTCAAATAGTGAGTTCTTATTCCAGAAGCTGGAGTTTGGGGATTTATCAAATACTAGATTGCTATAGGCCTTGATTATTGTATCATGTGTAACTATTCTATTCCACTAAGCCAATACTATTTCTTAGGCAGTATCAAATGATATTGATTACTGCTTGTTTTAAAATATTGTTTTAGGTTTGATACTGCTAAGCCACTACCCTTTGTATTTTTTTTCATTAATTCCCTTGATATTTTTGACCTTTTGTTCTTCTAGATGAATTTTGTTATTTTTTCTAATTCTATCAAATAATGTTTTGGCAATTTGGTTGATATGGCACTGAATAAGTAGATCAATTCTGGCAGAATTGTAATTTTTATTCTATTAGCTCAATTAATACCATTCTTAAGAGTTATATATATATTAATTTGCCATTGCAATGATGTAAACAATTTAACTTTATTGAATATCCTGCTGTTGTTGTTGTTGTTTTGCTTTCCTGTTTACCTTTTTATTCTTTACTAGAGACTTGTATTTGAATATCAATTTTTCTGCACAGCACTAGTTTTTTCAATGGGAAATTTGGAAAGTTCCTTAATCTCCTTGAATGTCCATCATTTCCCCTGAAAGATTATTCTCACTTTTGCTAGCTAATTGAATTTTGGTTGTAATCTAATTTTCTTTACTTTCTGGTAACATAGAAACTTTTAAATCTTGTGTAATCCTGATTGTGCTTCTTGATATTGATTTGTTTCTTTCTGACTGCTTGCAATGTTTTCTATTTGATCTGATAGGTCTGGGATTAGTATACAATATTCCTTGGATCTTTCATTTCAGTATTTCTTTTAGGAGAGATCAGCAGATTTTTTCAGTGACTATTTTATCTTCTGTCTCTAGGATAACAGGGCACTTTTGACAATTTTTTGAAAGATGATGTGCAGACTTTTTTAACTATGGTTTTCATGTGTCCAATAATTCTTAAATTATCTTTTCTGAATCTATCTTTCAGGTCACTTGTTTTTCCAATTTGGTATGTAACATTTCTTCTTTTTCTTTTTTCTTTCATTCTTTTGATTTTGTTTGACTGTTTCTTGCTTCAACTTGGCAATTCTAATTTTGGGGAATTATTTTCTTCAATTAGCTTTTGTAGAGGGCCACAGATAGTGGGAAAATTCTGGATAAGATATAAGACCCTTCAGTCCAGAGGGAACTTGCTGACAATGTATGGTTTGACTCCATATCTACCCTAAGGGCTCTAATATCAATAGCAGGATGCTTATAGTTAGCACTTGTGATGTAATGCTACTATTGTTATGGGCCAAAACTCTGAAACAAGGATTTAAAAGATTTTAAGTCAGAAGAATTGATGATACAATGGTTATCTAATTTAGCATAGTGCTTAGTAGCTCTCTAAATTCAGTATGACTGATTTAATCTTACAACAAATAATGGTTTCCTAATGATATAATGATTGGTTTATACTTAGAATAGAGCATATAAGCCAGGGGGGACTCAGAGAGATTCAATTCTATCTTCCCTCAGACTCTTGATGGCTGGCCTGGCCTTCTGAATTTCTCCACTGAAACCAAGTCCCCTCTGAAGGCCACAAGAAAGATAGCTGAGCACCAGGCAAAGGAGACAACAAAGGATTTGGACACCTGGGTATTCTTGTGGTGATTGCTCTTCTGAAAAGAAGGCTGCCCCCAAAGACCTCCAGAAAATCAAACAAAGAACATTACAACTATAGTTAGCACTTGCTCAGTGTGATATGGTGATGTAATGGTTCTCTAGTTGGCACATGCTTAGTGTGCTGTAATGATGTTACCATACTAAGGTATTTAAGGGCTGAAAGGACTTGAAATAAACAGACTCCATCTTTGACCATCCTTGTGAGTGTCCTGCCTTCATCACTTCTTCACTAAGACTAAGAACTCAGGGTGGTCCTGAGACCTTTTAGAGAGCTGGTCCAGATGGTATATTTTGGAACCCAAGCGTGGGGGCTCTAGAAAGCATAGTATATTTTGGCACCCCAATTTGGGAGTGTTAGAAAGCACACTACAAGCTTTTATACCTATTTTTTTTTTCCATTTGGCTAATTCTATTTTAAAGTTCTACTTGTTTTCTAAAGTATTTTTTTTTTCTATTTGGTCAGTTCTGTTTTTTAAAGGTGTTGTTATATTTAATCTGTTTATATCCTTTTTCCAAGTTGTTGACTTTTTCAAAATTATCTTGAATAACTCTCATTTCCTTTCCTAATTTTTCTTATTTTCCAGTTTCTCAGATACCCAATAATTCTTAAATTACCTCTCCTGCCCTATCTTCTAGGTCAATTGTTTTTCAATGCAGCATGTAACATTTCTTCTCTTTTTTTCATTCTTATGATTTCAATTTTGATCTCCTCCCAGAGGATTTTTTGATATTCCTTGTTAAGGCTTCACATATAAGTATTTTGACAATGCTTTCCTCCTCTGAATTTCTGTTTTGATCTTCATTATCATCACAATATCCTTCTATGTTCAGGGCTTTTTTTTTTGGGGGGGGGTGGAAGTTGGTTTTTTTGTGTGTGTTTTTGCTCATTAAAAAAAAAAATTGAGTTATGCTCGTGAGGTGGAGGGGATAAGGATTCTGATCACAGAATTTCTATATTGGGGCTTCTGAGACTAATGGTTTGCCCACTGTGCTTGTGTGACCCTGGCTAGTCATGCCTGTTGTATTCCTTGCTTCTCTATATTTAGTGTTTCATACAATATAGTAACATTATATCATGTATGATGTGCTTTTTGTTTAGCTATTTCACAGGGTGTGGATATCTTTTTTGCTCATGATTATTTAATGTTACAAAAAGTGTTACTAAAAATATTTTGGTATTCAATGGGACTTTGCTTTTAACAGTTATTTCCTTGAGGTATATTTTGAGTTGGGGAATCTCCATATTAGAGGATATGAGCATTCTGGTAAGGTAATATGCATAATTCAATTTTTTAAATGGTTATACTAATTCATAGCTCAAACCAATACTGTACTGCATTCACTATATTTCTAACCATTCAATACTGAATATTCACATCTTCCACATCTTTATCATTTTGAGGAGTTAGGAAAAAATCTCTAGCGAATTTTATTGTTGATTTGGAGCATTATTTCATGTAGTTATTAATAGTCTTTAATTCTTCTTTTGTGAATATTTACTTTATATAATTTAACAACTTATCTATTAGGGAATAGTGTTTGGACTTTTATTATTATGTTGTTTCCATATCTTGGATAGCTAGCTTATATTATATCCAAAGATTCATCTTATTTGCCTGCATGCTCCATGTTAGGCATGTTAATTTTGTTGGTTATCCCAATTTTCTTGATCTTCTCTACACACAATCTTTTTCTTCTATTTTTATGTGTTTACAGAGACTTTTGTCTTTTGACTCTTGAAATTCCTAGCTCTTCTCAAATCTCTGGTCAAGTACCATTTTGTACCACACTCTCTTTCCTGATTTCCCTCAATATTAGTGATCTCTCCTTTCTGAGTTTTTTTTTTTTTAATTTCATATGCATACATACATATATATATATGTATATATATATATACATATATATATGAAATTTTTTTAAAATTCAGAGAGATCACTAATATGTAGGTGCATATGTATGTATATATGTATTTTTTAGCTTTACATATTTATTTCTCTAGAGCAAAAAAAAAATCCTTTAATGGATTTTTGTTTTTGAATTCTAAATGTCTGACTGGAAATATGATAGGTACATAATATATATTAGCTGAATAAAATGCTATATGAAATAATAATTCTTATTGAAGAAAGTATAAAGATTAGAATATTGAGTGCACTCAATGTATCCAGAAAAAAAAAATTATCACTATGACTTGTCTCCAAAAATAATGAATTTTTCAAAAAATTAAACCAACCAGCATTTGGGATGTTTGGATTTGAAGGCTAATTTAGAGTGGGAGTAAATTTTTAAAGTAATAATTTTAAAAATGTTTGGGAATTTATGTTTGCTATAAAAATCAAATTTAAAAATCTGAAAATAAGAAAAAGAACTATGTGAACTCATTGCTAAATTTTGGAAATTCTTGATTTCTGACATCTTATTACATCTTTCTAGTTTCTGCCAAGTGCCTTGCCTTCCAACTGTTTTCCTAATTGTAAAATGGGTAAAATAATCACTTCACAATTATGTTGTGTATTAATTAGTTAATGTCTATGAAACACTTGGAAGTTAGAAGGTACTAATGGTTATTGTTGTTTGGAGAATGAAGGCATCTCCAACAAAGCATGGTAAAGGAGTTCCCATGTTACAGTAAATTTGCAGTCAGACTGCTATTTGTTTAAATGCCTTTGCTAAGTGGTTGGAACTGAGAACATTAACTTTGCTTTCATAGCCATTTTCTTAATGTTACTTAGCAACTTTACTTAGAAAAGACCCATTTTACATCCCCATAGCCTAAGGAGCATCATTTATAGTGAAATTTCATGTGTGATTGCCTAGCAAGGGAAGAGTTAATGTTACATCCTTTGAATCCATTGCTGAGTTTTTAAAGACTCCTTTGACAATTGTGTGCATTTAATGAACATTTCTAAAAACTTAATAATAGGAAGCACATTGAGGAATGAAACATTTAGTCTGAAATTTTTTTTTTTTTTGGAATCCTCAAGAAAGTTCTTTGGAATGTGGAATTTTAGATTGCAAAATTTAAATTATTATTATTATTATTATTATTTTGGTAATCAAATGTATCAAATGCACAAAGCATTTCAGAATTTTCATTACTTAGTATCAGTACTATATTAAGCCACTAGATGGTGATTATTTAACCATTACAATGTTTCTGTCTCTGATTTATTTGGCTTCCTATTAGTACATTTTTAGCAATCATATGTACAAAATTTTACAAGACAATTCATGAACCAAGTTAAACCTAAAGTGATAAAAGCTAAAATGTGTCCAATTCTACAATCCTTTAATAACTGAAAAGTAATTCTCAAAATTCTATACAATGAAAATTTCTGTTTCAGACTTTTTCTTTCAGACTGTTAAGTTTTTGCTGTTTCTAGCACATCTATATTAGGTATGGTAGAATGCTGCAACATTTATCTTATTTGCCCTCGTGGACTGTTGCTTATTATTTTTATTCAAGGGTAATATTTGTTTATTAAATTAACAATCTTCAATGAGTACCTATTGCACACAAGATATTGTTGCTAGGTACTAAACAAGATGAAACAATGAATAACTATGTTTCTGCCCTCAAGAAGCTTGCGATATGATGTGAAAAAATGAAGCATACACAGGAATTAATATAAAATAAAACATTAAAAGCATAACCAGCATGTGAAAGAATAGTTATAACTACTACTAATGACTTTCTTTTTCTTATCAGCAAACAGGAATGAGTCTGAAAAAAATTACTTATAATGATGATGATAGTTAACATTTATATTGTTTATTATGCAACAGGCAATGTTGTAAGTGTTTTACATTATATATTATATTATATATATTATATATACATATATATATATAATATAATTATAGAATTTGAGACTGACCACAACTCTAAAAGATAAGTTCTTTTATGATCTTCATTTTACAGATGAGCAAAGTGATGCAAATATCTGTTAAGTGATTTGCCCAATGTCATGTAGCTATTAAGATCTGACACTTATTTTAAATTCTGGTCTTCCTTATTCTAGGCTCAGTACTTTTTCTACTCCATCACCTAGTTCTTTCAAAAGAAATCTTTTCACCCAAGGTATCTATCTGTCCCATGAATTTCCTGGCTGTGTAATATACACTATTAAGTAGATTTTGATGCTGTTGACCTCTTCGTTGCAAAGCCTGATGATGACTTGCCTAAAAAAAAAAAATTCCATGTGAAATTTATTGAGGTCAGCCATCAGTGATCTCTAGCTGACATCTCATGACCCCCTACCCCCCCAAAAAAAAAATACAAAATGACTTAAGTAGAGGAAATACTCCCTAAAACAAGAATCAGGATATAAATGAAAACTGATTTTAAAGTTGTGCTATGTGATTTTAGGGGCAGTGGATTGAATTTCAGGCCTAAAATTAGGAAGATTCATCTTCTTGAGCTTAAATCTGCATCAAGATACTTATTAGCTCATAACCCTGGGTAAGTCATTTAGTTATATTTGACTTAGTTACCTAATCTATAAAATGAGTGAAAAAGGAAACAGCAAGCCACCTCACTATTTTTGCCAAGAAAACCTCAAATTGGATCCTGAAAAGTCAGACATGACTGAAAACAATTGAACAACAAAAATATAATTTGATTTATGCTTCATTCTCTTTTTCCTCTTTATATTTGTTCCCCCATCTACCTTTCCACATGTACTCAGAGGGTCCCAGAAAGGATTTTGAAAATCATTTGCCAAATTTCACATTTTACAGATGCAACAATAGTACTTTAGTGTGGATAAGAACTTGTCCTCAATCACATCACAGGTGTGTATCTGCCTCTAACCTGAAGTTCTTTCCTCTGTGACACCTATGTTCCCATGAAATTAGCAAAGAGAGGAAATTACATAAGAGCAAAGTTGAGTTTTTAATTTGTCATTTCCTTTCTAGTAGACTGAATTTTACTAGGTTCTATGGCTAAAGATATAATTTAGATGTAATATCTTTAGAGAAAGTAGAGAAGATAGGATTCATTTTCAAGATTATATAAGAAATTATGTCCTAACAGACTTCCACATAGTGTAGGAATGTTTTATTAGCAGCAAACTAAGTTTTGTCTTCTTCTTGAGCAAGCTAACTTCTCTGCTTTTTCTATTTATGACTTCATTTATACTATTTAAAATTATATATTTAAAATGTATAGTTAAATATACATACATAAATTTAAAATTATACTATTTAAAATTATATTTATGAGTCCATTTATACTATTTAAAATCATATATTTAAAATTTATATTATATATATATACACATAATATCAAGTTCATTTATACTATTTAAAATTAAAATATTTAAAATTTATATTATTTAAAATTAAAATAAAAATACTATTTAAAATATATCATGCTATTCATATTATGTAATTCAATACTTATATTTGGTCTTTCTATCAAAGTAGAAATCTTCAGTTCTGATTATTTCATAATTTCAGTAGTACTTGTCATATTAATGTGACAACCACTGGATACTTTGTTAAGCATTCAGTATACAAAAGTTTAATGATAATTCCTGCTCTCAAGAAATTTTTAATCTAACACAGAAGCAGCGCACAAAACAAATTTGTACAAGCAAGATACATGTGGGATACATTAGAGATGATCAGCAGAGCATGAGCATTAGCATTAAAGGGGGTTGGAAAAAAATTCTTCAAGGAAGAACTTGAAGGAAGTTAAAATATAGAGATGAAGAGGAGAAATAGTCTAGGCATGGAGACAACTAGTAAATGTCCATGAACTCCAAATTTGGACTATATTGTACAAGAAGAAGATAGGAGGCCAGGATCATTGAATCATAGACGATGTGGGGGTGAGTAAGATGTAAGAAGACTTTAAGTTCAGGGGAAAAAAAGTTTTGAAAAACTTTGCTAGATTTTTTAAAATTCTGAAATAATGGTACTAGACTTTGTTGAATGTGGGAGAAGGGACATGGTGATACCTGAACTTAAGAAAGAGCATTTTGATTGCTGAATGAAGAATGAACCAAGGAGAGAGAGACTTGAATTGGGGCAACTAACCAGATTGTTACAAGAGTCTAAATATAAAGTAATGAAGGCTTTCACCAGAGTAGTAGAAAGATCAGAAAAGAGTTATATATGAGAGATATTACATAGATAAAATCATCATGTATTTTCAAAAAAATTGGCTAATTGGGGGATGAGAAAAAAGCAATTATGGATGTCAAATAAGTTGTTAGCCTTAATAATCGAGAAAATGGTGGATGATGTCAATAATAAAGGAGAGAGTACAGAGGAAGATACATTTGATAGGAATAATATAGATAGGCATTTGAAAACCATAATCAACATATAAGACTTTGTAATTAAGCTTCAATTTTATAAACTTCTTATCTCAAGGTGAATGGGAAGAATTTCTAGAAGACAGGAAATAGCACTTACTAGCCTTTATGTCCATTATTATGTATTCCTCAGTACTTCAAAGGATCTATTAACTTTGTCATTTAGAATATTCATTCCATTCACATACATCACATTCCCTCAGTGCCTTCTAATATTGTGATTATTATTTATTTTCTTTAAAAAATACATAATTGATTTATTTTTACATATATGAAGTCATCTTTATACCCTTTTAACAGTTTATGTCTCCTCTTCTTTCATTGGATGCAGTACTTATCGTTATATAAAGGTATTGAATCCACTTCCATTAAAAGTAAGAACAGATTGTTATAGAAACACTTGTAATGCTCTTGTAATTCTCCACTATTTGTTGTCTTCTGGATTCATATTCAAATATGCTTTGTTTGATTTTGTTTACTTGGCTTTGCTTCTCTGTTGGTAGATTAGTAGTGCAAAGTATAGAGTACTGAGGGTAGAGTCAGGAAGACCTGTGTTCAAATCCAGACTCAGAAACTAAATAGCTGTGTGATCCTGGAAAAATTACTTAACCACTGCCTCAATTTCAGTGATTGTAAAATAGGGATAATAAAGCACCCATTACCCACAGTTCTGGAAAAAAAATAAAGGGAGATAAGGCTTATAAAGCCCTTATCACATTTTCATTTTAGGTACTGTATAAATGGTAACTATTATAATAACTTCCCCCTATACTTTTTTTTTTTTTAAGTAATACTGCTTGTACTATTCTTTCAGTATTGTATCTTATATTTCTAAATGGGCTTGTATTCTAAACTGATATCTTTGAATGCCATATTTCTCTGATTACCACAGAGATAATGTTTGTAGCATAAATGGTTGGGTTTTCTTCCCCTAATTATAGTAATTGTCATACATAATTAAGCATTTCTAAAAACTGGTGACAGGCATATTCTTTTTTCATTTCCATTTTCCATTTCCTATTTTTCAATGTCAACAATTTGTTTAAATGGCTTTATTGGTGTTGCATTTGCATGTAAAGGTTTTTTCAGCTTTACTCTTTCTTTGAAGTTTCTAAATTTTTACTTCTATAAGACCTGAAAAATTTGAGAGGCAACTACTCTGAAATAAACTCTTTGAGTAAAAACTTATTTCTTGTCTATTAAAATATAATCATTTTCATTTTTGGTGGTATTACTTAATATTTACCATGGCCAGAGAGGTTGATTGCCCTTGTAAATATCTTTCTAAATAAGATGTGATCCATACTTAATAATAAAGCCAGAAGAGGAGTGAGTATAGTTACAATAATAAAGAAGTCTTCCTCTGGATCTTTTTGAATTTGAATGCTATCAATACACTGTTTGTTCAGCGCATCTGTGTACTCTCGATCCAACTTCATCATATTCCTTCATGCTTTCTCTCTCATTTTTTCCTTAATAATGTCTATTACACTATTCCTTGGATTGAAATGCAAAGTGTACCAAAAGTTTTAATGCAGTTTAAGGCTTTAATAACTTCATCAATACACATATTAAAAACTTGCAAAATTGTAACTTTACTCATTTTATTTTGTACTTGTTTATTCTTCTGAGTTTTGAAAAATAATTTTGAATTCTAATTTTAATGAGATAGGATGCCTGGTCATGGTAGCTTGTTTTTGTGCCATAACTTCAGGATGACACTTTCTGAAACAGTTGATATATAGAAGAGGTTCTCTGGCATATTATCTGCTTTGTTTCCTTACAAATTTTTTGTGGGATCACCTTTCAGATATGCTTCAACTATATATGTTTCTCATTCTTTAGTTAATAAGACTAGATTCCATTCAGTCAGTGGATAACAGCAAATGAAAGTTTTTACAATATTTGGGAATTAACCAGAGTGATATAGCATAAAGCAGAGATTATATTGATAAGTAATACATCAGTGTTTTAAATGTTGATGAATAACTAAATATCAAATATTTCAAGTGGTTCTTTTTGTAAGTTTGTGACCTTTAGTCTTCTCAGAGTATTAAAACAGCACTAAATCTTTTGGAACATGCTGTACTCATTGTTAAAATGCTGTAGCCTATTCATTCCCAAACTATTGGCCTTTCTATTTCTGTTTCCATTCTTTTTATATTTTATTCTTCTAAATAATCAATATATCAGGAAACTACACTTCTTCATATATTTAATTACATGTAGAAAAAAACCTCTGTTTAAGAGATATCCCTTTACATTTTGATTTTTACACTGACATGCATTTACATTTTGATTCTTTTCTTTTCAAGCCTCTAATAATTCCTATGGGTTCTCTCAATTCCCCTCCTATCCCACTGTGAAGCTGCATATATTGCTACATTAAACTGTATGTGTGTACAATCTTCCCCTATATTTTCAGTTAAGAATGAGATGCATATGATGCTTACTTCCTTACCCACCCTTTACCTCACAACATATTGCTCTCATGTGCCCATAATATGTGAAATTAAGAGTTCTGCTTCCTTCTTTCTACAATAGTGATTTTTTTTTTTTTTACCATGTCTTCCCTTCTCACTCTAACTCCTCAAAACAACCTCATTCTCCCTTTGGAAATTCTGGGGTTTTCATTTTATTTAACTTGGAGATAATAGAGTTCTCTCTCCCATTAGAATATTAGTACAGCAACATCATTCAATATCTTCCAGTTGATCAAGTATATATAAATATATAGTCTTCTAGATTTTTTTCAAGATTCTTGGATTTATTAGGTAGACTAGTTATGAACTGATCCAAACATTCTGGAGGACATTTTAAAATCATGATCAAAGGATTATGCACACTTTTTGACTCAGTAAAACCACTAATAGATCTATATGCTAAAAAAAGATTTTTTTTTAAAAGGACTTATTTGTACAAACGGTTTTTGGGGGCTCTTTTTATATGGTGGCAGAGAATTGAAAGTTGAAGGGATCCCCATCAATTGCTGGAAATTATTGAATAAATTGTAGTATATAATTGGGTCAATCTACCATTAGATTATCAAGCTGTAAGAAATACAAGCAGAAATGGTTTCATAAAAAGCTGGGAAGACTTTAATGAGCTCATCTATAGTAAAGTGATCAGAAGCAAAAAGACGTAAACAATGAAAGCAATGTTTTAATTATTATCAGCTGTGGAATGCTCAGCTATTATTGCCACTCAAATCTTTGACCCTTGTAAATGGTTCACCATTAGAATTTGATATTTAATCAAAGAGGTATAGAAGAAGAGGCATTAAATATCTTCTTTGCTATTGTACCCTAAAACCCCTTCTTCTTTTTCATCTGACTTCAGGCTAAACCTTTCCTTATATTTTTGTCCCTCCCTTTAGAATGTAAGCTCCTCAGCTGGGATGACAGGAAAAGATAATGATAAATGTTGGAAGGGATGTGGGAAAACTAGGACACTAATGCATTGTTGGTGGAGCTGTGAAATGACCCAACCATTCTGGAGAGTGATTTGGAACTATGCTCAAAAGGCTATCAAAATGTGCATAAGCTTTGATCCAGAAGTGCCACTTCTGAGTTTGTATCCCATGAAGGTCATAAAGGAGGAAAAAGGACCCACATGTACAGAAATGTTTGTAGCAGCCTTTTTTTGTGGTAGCAAAAAATTGGAAAATGAGTAGATGCCCATCAATTTGGGAATGACTGAATAAGTTGTGGTATATGGAATTTTATAATATATACATATAATATGTAATATTATAAATGTATTTTTAATAGTATTACAAATATAAATATCATTATAATAAATATAATAATGGAATATTATTATTCTATTAAAAATAGTATTGTTCTATGAACAAGCTGATTTTAGAAAGGCCTGGAAAGATTTACATGAACTGATGCTGAGCAAAACAAGGAGAACCAGGAATATATGGTACACAACAAAGCAAGAATTTGTGATAATCAACTATGAGACTTACTTCTCCTCAGTGATTTATTGATCCAAAGCAATCCCAATAGATTTTGAACAGAAAATGCCATCTGCATCCAGAAAAAAAATAATTAAGGACACAATGTAAATTAACACATGCTATGTTTACTTCTTCTTCTTCTTCTTTTTTTATCTCTCCCATGGTTTTTCTTTTTTGCTCTGATTTTTTCCTCCCAATATGATTCATAAAGCAATGTATATTAAAATATATTTTTTAAAAAATGCAAGCTCCTTGACAGCAGAAATTATCTAAATTTCTACTTGTATCCCCAACACAGAATACAATTTTCAATGTGATGAGTGTTTAATCCATGCTTTATTCATTTACTTTTTCTTTTCTTTGGCAAGTTTTCTCTTCTAATTAGAATCTCTAATTCTCTTCTAAAATCTTGCTTCAAGAACTGTTATTTCAAGGACAGCTAGATGGTATGGTAGATAGAGAACTGACCCTGGAGTCAGGAGGATCTGAGATCAAATATGACCCCAAGTACTTAACACTTACTAACTATGTAACTGTGTGACCCTGGACAAGTCACTTAGCCACAATTGCCTCAAATAAAAAAAAAAGAGCTGGGTTGTTTGTTTTTGTAAAAAATTTTCAAATTTTGTAAAATTCTTCTTTCATTGCTTCTAGGTATTCATGTAGTTTTTTTTTAATTTCTTTTCTTTTTAGTGGAATTATATTTGCAATAATTTTCTATACTAGAAGTCATTTTCTTTTATTTCTTTTCCAGTTTTAGTTCCTGGTCTTAAGCTTGGTGCCAGCACCAGCTTCACTCCCTCTTCCTTTTTGATGGAGTTAATTGTCCTTTACCAGTCTCCCTGGATCGTTGTCTATCAAAGCCCAGAATTATTAAAGTTCTCTCTAGTATTGTTAGGGATCTCAGGACACTATCCCTGACCCCTGGTCAGGTTTTAGCATTAGTGCAGTTTAATCTGCTGGCTACTATTTTGGTCACTGTCTGTTTCCATCCTTGAAATTTCCAATGTTTCTATACTAGGGCATTTTGACCACCCTGGGATATCTCACAGAATCCTTTTTCTCATGTTTTCTCCATATACAAAAAGTTACAAATGGCTTTATTAGTCTCAAGTTGAGCTTCGGGCTACTCTGTACTTAAGGTTGTTACTACAGATAATTCTGTGACCCCAAACTCTCTTAATGTTGAGATAAAATGTGGTACTTGTGAATCATTGAACAAAGGTTAATATTGTTCAGACACAACAAAGATACTATGACACAACTTCTCTGAACACAGTCCCTCAATGATTCCACTTATTTCCATCTGTGAATATATTTGTTCAATATGTCATCAGGATGCAGTAACTAATCTGGTTTTAGGCACCCACCCATTCTTAGAGCAACCTAGGACCATTTATGCCACTAAGACTAGGAAGCCAGAGCCATTTAGGTCCCATTAAGTCAAGGAAATCAGGAATACTGCGTTTAAAAAAATTGGTACTATCACAGTATCTTTTCTTGATGGGGGTATGATGACAGAATACTGATGTTTTGTGCAGTTCTTAGGTAGAAGAGGTCATTCTAATTTTTCATTGGATTTCAGGATCATTAATTGATCTGCTAAAAGCATCATGATTTTTCTATATTAGTTATATGAGAACTGGGTAGTCTATTTCCATTCAAAAAGCCTTCTTGGCAGAAAGCCCAATCTGTCTTTAACTGCTTTTAACACACCATGCCTCTGTTTCCTCTCTTTATTGGGGATAACAAGATCTGCATTACCACCATGTAATAATAGTGAGGGCCACATAATAACTATCTTTGAAAACTTAAATACCTAGCAGATAGTAGGAGCACAGCTAGGTGGCACAGTCGTTAGGACTCAGAACCTGGAATAAAGAAATCTATATTCAAATCTGTTCTTTTTTACAAAAAAAATAATTCTTTGCAATGCCCATGTTTGGTGGGAAATATAAATGGTATCATCTCTAATCTTACACTTGAAAACATTGAGGCTTAGAGAGCTAAAATGACTTGATGGAATTTTCTAATTATTAATATATGAATCAAGATAGAAACCCAACTTTCTTGGTCTAAATTAACGATTTTCTATGTCATAATATCTCTTCTCACAGTTCTTTGTAAATCTAGATTCTATAACTAAAGGCTCAAGGATGGGGGAAAATAAGCAGATGATTATATAATACATGTTCATTCTTCAAGGACTTTTAAAGGTGGTCATGAACATAAATATATTGAATTTAAGATTCTTTTATATTTCAGTCACTTTAAACTCAGCCTGTATCACTACTTTAAAAATTATGGAAAGAAAAATGCCTTCCTTAGAAATCTAATCCAAATTTAACAGTAAGGATTAATTGTTTCAATCAATGTTTCAATACAATATTTAGAATCTGCATCTCAAAGAATCCCTACAGATAAGGTTCAATGGATTAGGTATAAATTTCAATTTTCCATTATTGCTAATACACAATTAATAAAAATGTGACAATTAGACTAAACTTGGAAAAGGAATCTTTTTTTAAGATAGGTAACATTATTCCTCCAGACTTTCAAGATAGCTAGAGTTAACAAAAGGAAGAAAAGTACAAAAGGAAATAATTCTTTTAAGAAAGATTTTGAAGATAAAAGAAAAGTTAGAGAGAATAATCCCATTGGTAAATTGAAAGGGCCATGCAATTTAAAAAATAGCAGGCCTTTATAAAAGGAATAATATAAAAGGAATTAAATAGGTTATGAGAACTTTGCTGCTGAGAAAGAATTGATATCCAAATAAATTCCTTAAAATTTTCTACATCATACAAAGTATTAGTCCTAATGATAAACAATCATTAAATGAACACTTTCTGAAGATCTAGGGAAAGAATAAAAGATTGGGGGTGGAAATCAAGTATAGTCAAAATTCCATACTGGTAATCCTTAAAATCTGATTACTGAAGGTTAGTGGACAATACATAAAAAACTGGTATAATGAAAATAAAGAGATGAAGAATGAGAGGATATAAAGAAAAATGGAAATCAGAATGAGTAAAGATAAATCATGATCAAAAAACAATTCTTTGATCTTGTAAAGGTAAATCATACCACATATAATAAGTAGTTTGTGATTTATTTTCTCAAGCATATAAGCAAAAATTTTATATACTGATTCTGAAGAGTAGATACATCATTAAGTATTTGATTCATTATGTTCTAAAATGCTTTCCTTCTTACCATTCCATAATCCTAATAAGTTTTATGTCTAGTATTAAATTTTTATTAATAAAGTATTAGGTATATGTTTTATTTTTCCAAATTTTATCTCTAAAATTAATATTTTATTTTCTGGATGCAAAAAAAATCTTTGATTATGTAAAAGACTACACATTAAGGAAGGAAAATTGAAAATATATCACTTAATCATGATGATATGACACTGAGATGACAGTAGAGGGATCTCTTCACATATTTTGAAATAAGATATCAGCAGTACTTTTAGAAATTATTTTAAAATGTCACAAATATTTTGCTCTTTGATGTATACCATGATCTAATAACCTTAATATTTTTGCTCTTTTAAAATTAATGTATTTAAGTTAAAATTCTGAACAAAGACACAAATGCATGTTACATAATTTTAATCTTACTGCTACTATAGTGTGTTCCTTTTTAACCAAGTAAACTACAGAATAAACAAATATCCATAGAAATAACCATTTGAAGTAGACATATGTTGGCCAGGAAATCCAGGAATAAAAATAGTTATGATGATAATGCTTTTCATATAGTATTTTATATGGAATACAGGACTATTAAAAACATACAAGAGTATCAAGTGGAAAAAAAATCACAGATGACATAAAGTGCCATATAATATAACAGAACTATAATTATCATGTTCCTTCCATGGCAACGCATAATATCTATGGCATAGCCTTTTTATATTGTAGAAGAGAGGTATTCTATATGTAGGAAATGTGCTCCAATTCATAGTACAGAAAGCTATATGATAGAACAAAATGCAACGTATTCGTGTGTAATGTTTTTTTTTTTTTTTTTTTTTTTTTTGTTTTTTGGTGTGTGTATGTATGTTTAAAATCAAAAGAAAGAAAAAGGTAAGCAAATACCAAGAAAACAGATGATTTTCATTGTCAAAAGATATAATGTGAAATTATTTCAGTTGGGTGCTTTATATAATGCATTTTCTCAAAAGAGATCCTTAAAATGACATCATAGAAACTATAATCAAAGGGGGTGGCTTTACAACTTGTTCATAAAATGTCAAAGAATGAAGATAAAACCCTGTTATGTCTGTTGTATGTGTATATGTACATACATGCAATGTATATTTTATGTTTGTGGGGAGTATAATTGCCATAGGAATAATGAGGTTGAAATTGTGGAAATATAGATTTGTAGATCAAAATATATATGCATATGAATATATAGATGCCTTATATAAATATGTTATAGATTAAATACAAATATACATATTACTTATACTAACTCTACTATTTTATCATTATTTTCTATTTTGGTAGACCTAGTAATGATACTGGGTTTGAAATAAAATCTGTAACTAATCACACTGATTATGAAATTCTTATCTTGGTGAGTCATTTCTACTTTTACCCATCAAAATGTTATTTTTAATGATTTTTTGATGTTTTTAAAGCTTGAGAAGCTTTGCTGAGATTCTTCTCTGTTAATCATAAAATCAGAGGAAGAATGACAAATCTGCAGGGGGACAGTAGAGCAAAAGGGACAGATAGAAGACTCCCTTAAGCAAAAAGAAAGAATAGTATGAGAAGAGACAAGAAATTCTATTATATCACACTGAGAGCCATGAGAGTCTTTAAATCCCAGGATTTTTCTAGTTGATGCAAGAAAAAAAACCCAAGTTATCCAGTGGTGTGATGTTCATTTGTTTTGTTTCCTTTCATTGTGTTTGTGTGTGTATGTATTAGGGAAGAGATGAAAATGTAAAAGATGAAAATGTAAAAAGATTGGAGACAAGAAGAGAAAACCAATGAATATATTAGTATTTTAACAAAATATTTTTATGATTTTTGGAATTTTGGAAGATGACAGTCTTTCAATTCAGTTTGAAACTCATCTTATCTGTAAACCAACTTACTTCATGGAATATTAGGAACTGGAAAGACCTGAAAGTCAAATACTGTTCAAATAAACACCCACTATGTCCCAGGTAATGAGCTAAAATTTAAAGATACAAAGAAAAGGATGATTATAGGCTTACATTCTATTAGAGGAAATCAGATTTATGTATTTATTAATCTATTAAATATGTAGCAAAATAAATAAAAGATAAATTTGTTCTCATATATTAAACTTCATATGGAAATAATCTGGGAGAAAGATCCTATTCTTTTAATCTTTTTATTTAATACTCTACAAAGGGAATCTGGAGAGAGTACATCTAGAGAGAGTGCTTAGAAGTTAGTGATTATTGAAGAGTTAGAAGAAATAATTATGGTTGAAATAAGTATTGGAGAGGTAGAGCCAAGATGGTAAAGTACTGACTGGGTCTCAGTTAAACTCTCTCAATATTCCCATACAAACCTTTAAAATAAAGGATCAAATAAAATTTTGGAGCATTGGAGTCAATAAAAGGTCCAAGGCAAATATTTTCCCCGCCTAAAAGAACTTAAGAGGATAACAAGAGAGGTCTGCAATACTTTGGTAGACACAGGCTCACAGAATAGCAGAAACACTAGCAGTAGGTCTGGGAGGTAGTCATGATGACAGCAATAACAGCTTCATGACTTCTCAATATAGAGATAGTAAGAGGGGTAGACAACTACCGGGTCAGGAAGAGATTACAGAGGAACCATTACTGGCATTAATTTTAGCTGCTATGATTGTCAAATCTATTGCCTATAAGCAGTTCACACCACTTTGGATTTAAAGATTTCTAAAACTAACTCTGAAAATAGCAGTGCAAAAAATCCTGGAGCTTGGCATAGTAATTCTATAGTGTGAGCAGATTCAGCTTTAACATAAAGTTGAAAATGAAAACAATATGAAAAAATGAGCAAATAACAACCCAAAGTAACTTGACTACTAAAAATTACTATGGTGGCAGAGAAGACCAAGTCATAACCTTAGGAGAAGGAGGTGATAGGAAAATAGCTATAGGTGAAGTCTTAGAGAAAATAATATTAATTTGACCCAACATCAGCAGGAATTCCTAGTAGATTTAAAGAGATAAGAATAGTAGAAGAAAATTTTGAGAAGAAAGTGATACAAGAAAATTATGAAAAGAAAATTATCAGCTTGGTAAAAGAGGCACAAAATATTGTAATAAAATACCATCTTAAAAAGCAAAATAGACCAAATGGTGAAGGAGGCATAAAAATTCACTCGAGAAAAGAACTCCTTTAAAAAAAGAATAGGCAAAATTTAAAAGGAGATAGAAAAGCTAACTTAATAAAATAATTCCTTAAAAATTAAAATTTGGTAAGTGAAAACTAATGATTCTATGAGACACTGGTGAAAAATAAAACAAAATCAAAAGATTAAAAATATAAAAAAGGTAAAGTAACCCCTTGGAAAAACAACTGATATTGGACACTGAAAAAAAACAGATCAAGAAGAGATAATTTAAAAATTATTGGACAACCGGAAAGCCTTAATCATTAAAAAAAAAAAAAAAAAAAAAAAAGCCTACACATCATCTTTCAAGAAAGTATCATGAAAACTTCTTTGATATTTTAGAACTATAGGGTAAAATATAAATTGAAAGAATCTATCAATCACCTCCTAAAAAAGATTCACAAAATGAAAATTACCAGAAATATTATAGCCAAATCCAGAGTCCCCAAGTAAAAAAGAAACATAATATGAAGCCAGAAAGAAACCATTCACATAATTATACAGCCAAAGTCAGTGTCATACAAGATTTGGCAACATCTATGTTAAAGGAGTTAAAGGAGGGCTTGAAATATAACATTCTGGAGGACAAAGGACCTAGCAACAACCAAGAATCACCTACTCAGCAAAACTGACTATAATTAATCCAAGGAAAAATATGAATATTTAATGAAATGGAGGATTTTTAAATATTCCTGGTGAAAAGACCAGAGCTAACTAGAAAATTTGACATTTCAACAAGCCTCAAGAGAAACATAACATGGTAAACATGAAAAAGAAACCATAATGCATTCAATGGAGTTTAAGTGTTTACATCCTTATATAGAAAAATGACATATGATTACTAAGAATTTTGTGCTTATTAGATAAGAATTTAAAATGACAGAGGGTTTAGGTATGAGTTGATTATGTTGGGATCATCTCCATAAAAAAGATGTAGAAGTGAAAAAGAAAGATGATGCACTGGGAGAAGAGGCAAGAGAGATAGAATGGATGAAATTTTCCAACAAAAAGTCACACAAGGAAGAGCTTTTATAGTGGATGGGAAAATGGAAAGATAGAAGATAGTGGGCAATTATTGAACCTTACTATTATCACAACTTGTTCAAAGTGGGAAGAGGATATACACATACTAAGTTTGTTATAGAACTATTTTTCACAATAGGGAAATAAGAAGGGAAAGAGGAATAGTGATATGGGAGGTACAACAGAATAAATTGGGGGAGGTAGTGATGAGAGCAAGACAGACTTTTGAGAATACTTAGGATAAAAAGAGAAGGATAAATAGAGGAAAATATGAAGAAGTAAGTGCCTCATTAATTATCATACCAGTGAATGTGAATGAATATATAACAGAATAAATTGGAACTCAAAATCCAACAATAAATTGTGTAGAAGATACATCCTTGGGACACAAAGATATATACTTAATTGAAATGAAGGACTGGAGCAAAATCTATTATATATCAGCTAAAATGAAAAGCTCAGGGACAGAAATCTTTGATGACCACATATTTAAAATCAGCCAGAGTCAGGAATTTAAGGGAAAAATCTTCAATCTTTATTCTCAGTAGAGGTAAAGAAGGAATGCGATAGCAATATGGGCAGCTGCGACAGGAAGCCAGCCAGCAGAGGTGAAGGGGGATTGCAGGTGAAGGGGGATCGGAGGTGAAGGAGGGTCAGGATAGCAACGTGAGCAGCTGTGTCAAGAAACCAGCCAACAGTCTCTCTTTCTGCTTCCCTTTCCACTCCCCTGCCTCCACCCACCAAAATCGTCATTTCCTATACAACACATCAGGACTTGCACAAAGAGTGGGTGGGGCCATTCTTTCTCCAAGATTATATATTAATAGAGTATGGTCCAATTACTATTTAGCCTCACATGCTTGGGACCTCAGTGCATCAATTTGAGCCTCAGCCCATTACAGAAATCATCTCAAATAAAGCAAAACTAAAAATAAATCTATTTGAAAGAAAATCAGGGAAATATCATTTTGATTAAAGATAGTGCAGACAATGGGGCAGCTAGGCTCTAGTCAGGAACACTTGAATTCATATGTGGTTTCATACACTTACTACTTGTGTGATCCTGGTCAAATCACTTAATGCTGTTTGCTTCAGTTTCTTCATGTAAAAATGAACTAGAGAAAGAAATGACAAACCACTCCAGTATCTGCCCAAAAAACTCCAGATGTGGCCATGAAAAAAATAGCATGTGATTGAGCAGCAGCATAACCAACAGCAATAGTAGCATGTACAATAACAATAGCAACAATCTCTCACCAAAAAAGAACTTACTTTCATTATTTTCCCTTTCCTGTTTTTGTTTTATCACCTTCAAAAATAGCAATTATATTTTTAATGAAGATCTAACATGGAATCTAAACTTTAATAGCAACAATAACTTCAACACAAGTCAAGACAAATAAACTAGCATTTGTCATATTTTATACAAGTAATATGTATCCTCACTAAGAGAAGTGAAGTAGATTTCTGAGAGCAGGTCTACGCAAACAAGCGTATTTGTTATTTGATGAATGTGAATACTAATGGATTTTTGCATTGTTTTGCTTTTAACTATTGTTAACAACTTTGTATATATGCTCTTAGTTCTGATTTAATCATTCTGTGCTAAGTAATACAACTTTTTTTTTATTGTCATATATTAAGAGCTGGAAATAATTTCAAAAGTCAAATAGTTGTGGAAAGAATTCTGGAAGATGAGTAGGTCAGCAAAATTCTAAACTCTGTAGATTTACCCCCCAAGCAAAACAAAATTTTACCTCAGGGCAAACATTGATAGTGATAAACAAATAAGAGTTGGGGCAGAACAATGGTCCTCCTAGGATATCCAGAGAAGATCGAAAAAAACATAAGACAGAGGTCTGGCCTGTACAAAGTGTAAATACCTCAAAGCTAGTTCCTTTGAAACAGTCGGTGATAAATTCTGAAGTTATCTGGGTTCATAGGTACTGTCAGCCCCAACTACAGGAACTTTTTTATCTCCAGGACAGTATGGGAGTCAAAAGCCTGAATCTAGGAAGATTCCATATACTGAATGCCAAGCCCAAGTGTACTGCTGAGATATGGCTCTGGGTGCAAAAAAAACATACCCACTGTGTGTAGAAGCCATAGGGCAGGGAAGCTGTTGGCTGTGGGTACTTACAGGAGTGTGAAGTTATTGGTTAGGGGTTTCAGGCCAAAAGGGAAAACTAAAGAAACATCTGAAACCAGAGGAATGCCCCACCTCAACCCCAAAGCTGGAGATAATTACACTAATAAGCTCTTTTTTTATTTTTTTAAATGGGCAGTAAAAAGAGAAAGAATCCAACTAGATAAGTTACTGTGAGAATAGAGAAGAGCTGGGTTCATCTTCAGAGAAAGATACTGAAGTATAAAAAAGACCTTTCTTAATCCAAAATGTAATGTCATTTGGTTGAGTGCCCAAAAAGAATTGATATAAGAACTCAAAAAAGACTTTAGAAATCAAATGAGATCTATTTAAAACCAGCAGTAAGCATTATATGTAACAGGGACAAACTGCAACCATTCCCAATAAGATCAGGAGTAAAACAAGGTTGCCCACTATCACCGTTACTATTTAATATTGTATTAGAAATGCTAGCTTTGGCAATAAGAGTTGAGAAAGAGATTAAAGGAATAAGAATAGGCAATGAGGAAACCAAATTATCACTCTTTGCTGATGATATGATGGTATACTTAGAGAACCCCAGAGATTCTACCAAAAAGTTATTAGAAACAATCTACACCTTCAGCAAAGTTGCAGGATATAAAATAAACCCACATAAGTCATCAGCATTGTTATATATCACTAACAAAACCCAACAGTTAGAGTTACAAAAAGAAATTCCATTTAAAGTAACTACTGATTGTATAAAATATTTAGGAATCTATCTGCCAAGGGAAAATCAGAAACTTTATGAGCAAAACTACAAAACACTTTCCACACAAATTAAGTCTGATCTAACCAACTGGAAAAATACTAAATGCTCTTGGATTGGGCGAGCAAATATAATAAAGATGACAATACTACCTAAATTAATCTACTTATTACTTATTACTATATTAATCTACTATACCAATCAGACTCCCAAAAAACTACTTTGATGAATTAGAAAAAACAACAACAAAGTTCATATGGAAAAACAAAAGATCAAGAATTTCAAGGGAATTAATGAAAAAAAAATCAAATGAAGGTGGCCTAGCTGTACCAGATCTAAAATTATATTATAAAGCAGCAGTTACTAAAACCATCTGGTATTGGCTAAGAAATAGACTAGTTGATCAATGGAATAGGTTAGGTTCAAAGGACAAAACAGCCAATAACTTTAATAAGATAGTGTTTGACAAACCCAAAGACACCAGTTTCTGGGATAAGAATGCATTATTTGACAAAAATTGCTGGGAAAATTGGAAATCAGTATGGCAGAAATTAGGCATTGACCCACACTTAACACCATACACCAAGATAAGGTCAAAATGGGTTCATGACCTAGGCATAAAGAATGAGATGATAAATAAATTGGAAGAGCATAGGATAGTTTACCTCGCAGACCTGTGGAAGAGGGAGGAATTTATGACCAAAGAAGAGCTAGAGATCACTATTGACCACAACATAGAAAACTTTGATTCTATCAAATTGAAAAGTTTTTTGTACAAACAAAACAAATGCAAACAAGATTAGAAGGGAAACAATAAACTGGGAAAACATTTTTACAATCAAAGGTTCTGATAAAGGCCTCATTTCCAAAATATATAGAGAATTGACTCTAATCTATAAGAAATCAAACCATTCTCCAATTGATAAATGGTCAAAGGATATGAACAGACAATTCTCAGATGAAGAAATTGAAACTATGAATAGACATATGAAAATATGCTCCAAATCATTATTAATCAGAGAAATGCATATTAAGACAACTCTGAGATACCACTACACACCTGTCAGATTGGCTACAATGACAGGGAAAGATAATGGGTAATGTTGGAGGGGATGTGGGAAACCAGGGACACTGATACATTGTTGGTGGAATTGTGAACACATCCAGCCATTCTGGAGAGCAATTTGGAACTATGCTCAAAAAGTTATCAAACTGTGCATACCCTTTGATCCAGCAGTGTTTCTACTGGGCTTATACCCCAAAGAGATACTAAAGAAAGGAAAGGGACCTGTATGTGCCAAAATGTTTGTGGCAGCCCTGTTTGTAGTGGCTAGAAGCTGGAAAATGAAAGGATGTCCATCAATTGGAGAATGGTTGAGTAAATTGTGGTATATGAATGTTATGGAATATTATTGTTCTGTAAGGAATGACCAGCAGGATGAATACAGAGAGGACTGGCGAGACTTACATGAACTGATGCTGAGTGAAATGAGCAGAACCAGGAGATCATTATATACCTCAACAACGATACTGTTTGAGGATGTATTCTGATGGAAGTGGATCTCTTCGATAAAGAGAGCCTTAATTGATCAAAGATGGACAGAAGCAGCTATATCCAGAGAAAGAACACTGGGAAATGAATATAAACTGCTTGCATTTTTGTTTTTCTTCCCGGGTTATTTCTACCTTCTGAATTCAATTCTCCCTGTGCAACAAGAAAACTGTTCGGTTCTGCACACATATATTGTATCTAGAATATACTGCAACCTATTCAACATGTAAAGGACTGCTTGCCATCTGGGGGAAGGGGTAAAGGGAGGGAGGGGAAAAATCGGAACAGAAGTGAATGCAAGGGATAATGCTGTAAAAAAATTACCCTGGCATGCGTTCTATCAATAAAAAGTTATTAAAAAAAAAAGAAATCAAATGAGAGATTGAGGAAATTTTTTTTTTAAAAAATAAGAAGAATCCAAGAAAAATGAAAAGAAAGTCAACCAATTAGAAAAGGAGATTCATAGCCTTAAAGAAGAAAATCAATCTTTAAAAATTCGAATTGAATCAGGGGAAACTAGTAAAGTTATGAGACCAAGAAATAATAAAAGAAAACATAATGGAAAAAATAGAAGAGAATATGAGATAACTCCTAAGAAAAACAATTTATGTAGAGAACAAATAAAGAAGAGAAAATATAAGAATAATTGTACTACTTAAAATATATGACCAAAAAAAAAAAAGAACCTTGTTACAATAATACAAGAAATAATTAGAGAAAATTGTCTTGCAATGATAGAAAGAAAAGTAGAAATACAAAAAATCCACCAATCATCAACTGAAAGATATCCTACAAAGAAAACCCACAGAAATATCATTGCTAAATTCCAATCCTCCCGAATTAAAGGGAAAATTTCACAAGCAACAACAACAAAACAAACAAACAATTCACATATGTTGGAGCTACAATTAGGATCACATAGATCTAACAGTGAATTATTGTTCTTCTTTTCCCTGTTTTCCTTCTCTTTGGAAATCATTGACTATATTTCTAAGCACATTAAACTTTGACTTGTTTTCTACCATAATCCTGTTTATTTCCTATATTAACATTTTGATCTTAATTTCCAACATTTCATTGTTTTTATTTGGTTATATGATTTCTTTGGCCTACAGCATTAATAAAATTTTCTTATTAATGTTTTCCTTAGGAGGACAGAAATTCTAAGATTTTTTTTTCAAATTGCTTCCCTATAAAAAAAATAGAGTTCTCTAGTGATCCTCTAGTATTTTTGTCTTTTTTATCTTGTCCTAATATTCACCACTCTTTAATGTTCTAATTCTATTATTCTAGTTGTGAAATGATACAGTGCTTCGTTATGATTCCCCATTGTCTATTAGGGGAAATTGATTCCATTCTTTAGAACAGTAATTTTTTTTTTTCCTATATCTGCCTTTCTAGGCATTACATGACCTAGATAGCTATGTCTCTGATTCAGGAAGTTACAAAACAACAAACATTAACTACCTGCTATGTTGAGCACACAGTACTAAGCACTGAGGAGATAAAATAAAAAAAACAACAACCAAAAAGTTCCTGCTTTTGAGAAGACAATAGTCTTATGAGATAATGTGCAGTTATGTACAAACAAGGAATAGATAGATAAATTGTAGATGTTATTATAGGGAAGACACTGAGATTAAAGGAATTGGAAGGGGAGAAGGGGACTTCTGGCAGAAAGTAAGATTTTAGCTGAGACCTGAAGGAAATAAGGGAAGATAAAAAAAAAAATAGGAAGCCCACTGGATATGACTAATTAATGAAAATGTCCAAAGGTAGAAATACAAATATTATATGTAAGGAGTAGTATAGAGCCCATTGTCACTGAATTGCAGGGTTTAGGAAAGAGAGTACCGTGTAAGAAAAATGGGAAAGCATGAAAAGACTAGATAATGAAGGGTCTTAAAAAGCAAACAGAGGATTTCCTGTTTAATCTTGAAGATAATAGTGGACCATTAGAAAATTCAGAAACATATATCCAAATTCTCCCCCAGATATATATATTACTTATGAGATCATATAAAGGTTATTTAACTTGTGTCCCAAGTAATTATATAAAATCATAAGCCAAAGACCATGACATATTATCCAAATTATCATGTAGAAAGTTCCATACAGGCAAAATCACAGGTCTGAACTGAAACAAATAAATTAGAATATTCCATCAATTATTTTATCAGTTTGTAAGGAAACTGTAGGTGTTCTTGCATTTTGTTTTTTCTTGTTGGAAAAATTAATTATTGTTATAATTATATTAGTTATCATTTTATTGCAATTTCATGTTTGCTTAATTTATTTCTTCAATTTTCTTCACTGATTTTCTTTGAAGGAAGGATTTCCCAATGAGGATTTCTTTGCTCTTCCTCTTTTTCTTTCTATTCTCCTTTTACATTGTCTCATTCATTCATTGATTTTTCTGTCATGGTTTTATCCAGGATTACAAATGACCACATATTCAGCTACATTACAAAAAGGATATCAGATTTTAATAATTGAGTAATGGAATGGCATCATTACCATTCGTTTTTGTTCCCTGAAGCATTTTGTTTATGGTGAATTAAGGTTGCAACATCAGCAATATGCAATATAATAGCCTCATTGCAAATAATAATAATAATTCTGTGTATGGAATTCCAGTGAATTATTATTATTAAAATGCAACAGAACTATTTCTCAGTTAGCTTAGGGGTCTAAAGAAAGTTCCTGAAACTTGATGAACAAATATGATGGCAAAATCATACCACAAATGCGAAACTGATTCTTTTCTTTGGTCTATAGGAAAGATTTGCTGTTAGTAAGGTTTCAGTTCTAACACTGAGAAAGTAAATTACATACAACTATCTTGAAAAATGTGGTTTCTCCTTTTCTAGGATATACTGGGTGAATACCATGGAAGATGTATGAATTGCCACTTCCATATCATACAAGTTATTTTCATTCATAATGCTTTGAATGCCTCTTATATGATAGCTCATTTTGCCAAGTAGGAAAACTGAAATCTTCAAAATAACTTGGATCCACTTTTTAAGTGTAAAAGTCTCCAATTCAATACCTTATGGATATGATATGCCCTTGAAGTGAGGAATTATTAAATTTGAGCACTAGATTTAGAGTCAAAGGATCTGGGTTAGAATTCTAATTACACCACTATATAGTTCAAATGCATCCTTGAAAAATTCCATTGCATTCTCTGGGACTTAGTAGCCTCATAGTAAGATGAAAGGATTGAAAAATGATCCCTAAAATCCCTTGCAACCTGAAGTCTGTGTGCATTAATTCTTAGGCTATTGGAAAAGACTGATTTGTGTACATTTATTCAGCAGAAACACTATCTTACACATTGAGGAGTAACAATCATTCTTTTGTATAGGCCATGGCTTAGATTAATTGGGGAATATTAATACATTAAATTTGGGAAGTCATTACATTTTTAGTCCTCTATAGGATGTGGAATGTAGGAAGGATAAAAAAAAAAAAACCTGCTTCTTATACAAGCTTCTTCAAAATAAGAGAGAAGTCTATGAAAAGTCCAAAAAGATTCAAAATATTAAAAGAAGACAAACTTTTGTCAAAGAAAAAAAGGTGCTCTTTTCATTATAAGAACAAAATGGGGGCATTTTAAGTTTTAAAGGGGTTGATGGTCTGTTGGCAACTTCACAGAAAATTTTTTTGAAGACTTATTTTAAAAAGCTAGAAATCACTGTAAAAGAACTGACTCATTGGCAAAATATGGAGGATATTGCTTATGTAAGAAAAGGTCATAGGGGAATATTAATTATAAAATGATGTTAAAAGCATTTTGTCACTCAGCATAATATATATATCAACACTAAAGAATCTGAGAAAAATGGCAAATTTTTAAATAGTTATGATTTAAAATTATTGATTTTTTTTTACTTGAAAACTGTTTCCTCCTGCTAAGATACACTTACAAAAATCTAGAGATTAAATCAAATAAAAATAGTGTGGCTTCACATTTGGTATGCTGAAATTATACCATTTACTAAAAGAACAGGTGGGGAACGTATCTGATCCTGAATTTAACAGATTCATTTTAGCTAACTAATTAAAAGGAGGAATATCAGTATTTTAAAAGGCCCATTCTGTCTTATAAAGTAGAAGCAACCAAATTTTTCCTTGGATCTAGTGAAAGAGTTTATCATTTCTTTGGGAACTACTCTAATTTTAGTGATTGGGACCCACTTAGCAAATTCTCTAATACAATTTTACTAGGGAATGTCTTTGAAAATACTCTAAGAAACTATGCCCAATGCTTTTTATACATCTGTTGAGATAATCATATGTTATTTGTTAGTTTGATTATTGTTGTAGTCAATTATATTAATAGTTTAACTAATAGTGAATTGGCCCTGCATTCCTGCTTGGTCATGGTATATTATTTGGGGGATAATTTGCTGTAATCTCTTTGCTAATACTTTTTTTTAAAGACTTTTGCACCAATATTCATTAGGAAAATTGGTCTATAATTTTCTTTCTCTGTTTTGACCCTGTCTGGTTTAGGTTTCAGCATTTCTGGTCTTATGAAAAGAGGCTCTAAATCACTATTGATCAGAGAAATGCAAATTAAGAGAAGTCTGAGATACCACTACACACCTCTCAGATTGTCTAAGATGACAGGAAAAGATAACGATGGATGTTAGAGGAGATGTGGGAAAACTGGAACTCTAATACAGTGTTGATAGAGTCATGAACTGATTTAGCTGTTCTGGAGAGCAATTTGGAACTATGCCCAAAGGACTATCAAATTATGCATAGCATAATTTTGATCTAGCAGTGTCTCTATTGGGCCTGTATCCCAGCAAGATCTTAAAGAAGGGAAAGGGACCCACATGTGCAAAAATGTTTCTGGCAGCTCTTTTTGTAGTAGCAAGAAACTGGAAACTGGGTAGATGCCCATCAGGTGGAGAATGTCTGAATAAGTTATAATATTTTAATGTTATTGAATATTATTTTCCTATAAGAAACAATGAGCAGGATGATTTCAAAGAGAGCTGGAGAGACTTAAATGAACTGATGCTAAATGAAATGAGCAGAACCAAGAGATCATTGTACATGGAAAAAGCATGTGATTATATGATGATCAATTTGGTTGGATGTGTCTCTTTTGAACAATGAGATGAGAGAAGCAAATAATACTGGATTACTTGTTATCTAGGGGAGGTGATGGGGGGAAGAGAGGAGAAAATGTGAATACAACATTTTGCAAAATTGAATGTTGAAAATTATCTATGCATATTTTTTGAAAATAATAATTTTAATAATAAACAAGAATTTCCACAACCATAACAAAAAATAAATTATGTCCAAAGCCCTATAAAACTGTGCATACCTTTTGATCCAGTATTCTCACTACTAGGTCTTTATCCCAGAGGAAATATAAAAGAGGAGAAAAAAACCCTTGCAAAAAGGGGGAAAAAACCCTTTCAAGGGGAAAAAAATGTGCAAAACAATTTGTAGCAGATCTTTTTGTAGTGAAAAGGAACTAGAAATTGAGTGGATGTCCATCAGTTGGAGAATGTCTGAATAAGCTGTGGTATATGAGTGTAATGGAATATTATTGCCATATAAAAACTGATGACCAGAGTAATTTCAGAAAAGCCTAGAAAGACTTACATGAACTGATGCTGAGTAAAATAATCAGAATTAAGAAAATATTGTATATAGTAACAACAAAAATATGTGATAATTGTGATGGAGTTGGTTCTTTTCAACAATGTGGTGATTCAAGGCAATTTCAATAAACTTGGGATGGAAAATGCCATCTGTATGCAGAGAGAGAGTGCTATAGAAAATGAATGTGGATTGAAGCATACTTTTTTCACCATTTTTTGTTGTTGGTTTTTTCTTTCTCATTTTTCCCTTTGTATCTGATTTCTCTTGTACAACCTGACAAATATAGAAATATGTTTAAAATAATTACATATATTTAACCTATATCAGATCACTTGCTGTCTTAGGGAGAAGGAAGATAAAGGAGAGAGGGAGAAAAATTTGGAACATAAAGTCCTTCAAAAATAAATGTTGAAAATTATCTTTACATATATTTGCAAAAAAAAATGAAATACCATTGAAAATTTAAAAAGATAAGAAAAGACTACAAGAATTCAGTACTAATAGAATTCTCCAAGACCCCCAGTAGAGATTTCTCTTTGGTTGGAGATGGTTACTCTATGCTACTTTAGCATAAATGTCATCTGGATAGCACCATTGTGAAATAGACACTATCTCTCACTTTACCCGGTCCTACAAGTGAATATTTCTATCATGTATGAACTTATATGCCTCTCTCTCATTGAATTATTGTGACCTCAATAATCCTTGTGCAAATTTTATCTTTTCTATTTGAGGGAGATAGTCTTGTTAGAAATAGATAAAAAGAAGTGCCATTTTCTATGTAGATTTTCAAAAGGGAAGGTTGAAAGTTTTGCTTGAATTTTTAACATGCATTTTAATAAACCTTCTCTAATTCCTTCTTGACTTTCTAAGAAGACAAAAACATTTGGGAGTAAATGGAATGCTAATTAATCAGTGCAACGCTCCATTGCCAGGATAAGCAAAATAGTTATAATGTAGGAAAATCAAGAAACCCATTTCTACCTACCCCCTTAATTATGCAGCCTTCCTTTTGTTTATTATCTTCATTTTTTCCTAAGCATATCTTACTTGTAGATAGGTATTTATATGTTGTTTTCCTCTTTATACTGTGAGCACATTGAGAAGAAATTGACTTCTAACTTTTTTTGTATTCCTGCCATTTCCTACAGCATTGGGCACATGGTGGATGTTTAATAAATATTTATTAATTTATATGTGACTTCATAGGTCCTGAAATATTTTTCCATATCCTTAATCAGAAGTCAACTTCAGATTCTTAAAAATGATCAGAAAAGCAGTAGAATTCTGTCACTATCATTACATTCTGATCATAAGTAAGAGTCTGGTAATGTGTTGTGGTTGAAACAGAAATATACTCCGCAGATAATAAAAACTGGATCCCTGAATGGCAGGTGACTCCTTGGTTTGAAGAAAACAAAATAAAATCTGACATAGATGTTAGAGCTGTCCCTGGGAAACATGGCAAATCAAAACAAGAACACTAAGATAGTCACACAGGGACATGTGTGGGAGACAAAGACATCAATAGAATCAAACCTCTCCAAAACAATGACAGACATTGAATGCCAGCTCTGAGTTACTAATAATACTGTAGAGACTGGAGTCTTTATTTAGCACTTTGATGGATGCATTAGCTATTCTCTTATAATAAACTTGTTAAATGCAGTTTAGCATTCATTTTGTGACTCTCTGCTAATCTGCCCACCAACAGAGATTTTTTTCCTATTAGAGATGCTATTTAAATTGTTCAGAGAAGATCTACTTGAACTTGAAAAATGAATAAAATATAGATTATAAAATTGTATATATCAAGTATTATTCCAAACATTCAAACATACTACAATGCATAAAAATAAGAAATTAATCTCTGCATAGAAATGATCAAAGATTTTTTTCTTTGAAATTACTATACATTTGTAAGTAATAAAAATGTAAATGACTATGACAAAAAAAATCACAAACTAGGCAAAATACACTTGAATGGAAAAAAAAAAGTATTATCTACTTTATATAATAAAATCCTCTTAAAATGAACCAGGGGAAGTAGTATAATTCCCAAAGTTCAAGAAGAAGGTTTTTTTAAAGCACCTATTATGTATCAGACAGTAAGATCAACTGAAATATTAGAGATCTCTCGCTAGATATTTTGCTTTATATTTAGCAAATTTAGCAAATCTACAAGGATGACAAATATCAATTTCACCCCATGCATGTGCCATCCAGGCAGTTAGAAAGTTAAGTGAATAGAGCATTGATCTTGATGTCAGGAATGCCTGAGTTTAAATCCATCCTCAGACAAATATTAGCTGGGTGATCTTGGTCAACTCATGGACCATATTGTCCATGAGGTAAAAGAGATGGTCACAACTGAATAAATGAGCATTATTAACATGATTATCTTCTATCACATTCATATTCAGAGACTATAGATTCATAAGACAAATGGCAAGAAGGTTATTTTATGGTAGTTAATTTCTTTATTTCTTCTCACCTAAATCCATGTGTCTTGAACTCTGATTATCATACAAAAATCTCTCTCACAAGCATGTGAACATATATATTATTTCAAATAAATGTAAAGAAATGGAAGAGGGGGAATGTGGTGAGCTTTTTCTTCTCAAAGCACAGCCAGGTGATAAAAGTTCAGATCTTTTATTATCTCCAACATAGCCCGGTTAGCTTAGAGGTCTATCTCTCTGCTTGGTTCCAAGAGCTCCCTCCGAATGTCACCAAATCCAAAGCTTTTGTCCTTCAGCCTCTGCCTCTGCTTTCTTCAGCCTCCAACCAACACAGAGATGGAATGAATCTCTTGTCTCCACTTGGGGCTCGGCTAGCTTTCTGGTGAGTCTTTCAGACCATCTTGGTCTCAGTGGGGGGCGTGCAGGAGCCCAGCCACCTACCACAGTCGTGTGAGATGAAGATGAATCTGGTTGTCCACTGAACTCTCGACTCGTAGCGTCTTCCTCTGAAAACTCTTCTTCTGCCACCAGCCAGCCAAGTGGAAAATATTCTGCCTTGCCTCGGAGAGAGGGCTTCTGGCGTAATTCCGCTGAAATCTCGACTTGTAGCTTCTTCACTTTGAAGAACTTCTTTGACTGGCCCATTGAAGCTCTATTTATGCTCCTTCAAGAGAGGGATTGTGGGTTTTCTCCCATAGTGCTCTCTGGCCCAAAGAGCTTCAAGGGAGGTGTGAACTCCCTTGAAGTTACAAAGTTTACTTTATGAAGCTGGCATACTTGTGAACTCCAATGAGTAAAGGTGTGAACACAAGCCTTGTATTAATTAGTTCTACTTAGTACCTTGTTTCAGGTTCTGGCCAAAATCTTCTTGTAAGATTAGATCAACTCTAATTAGTTAGCAGTTAGTAAGGATTCCAACAGGGGAAGATATTTCTTTGCTTCAAGCACTTTTTCTGAAATGCTTAAAGCAAAGAAACCTTTCTGTGTGGAGTTCTTAACCTAGCAGATGAAGACAATACTTGCCCTTTTCCACTAGATTCATGCACTTTGATTAGCAATTTATTCTGGGGTTGAAAGATGAAATGATCAGCATTTACCAGTTGTAAGATCATGGTTATTTTCTTAATTCCTTGGGCCTAAGTTTCTTTATTAATAAAACAGAGATATGCTAGTAATATTTATGCTACCAAGCTTTGTAAGTTAGCTCACAAAGTGAATGTAAGTTGTTATTATTATGGTGTTAACAATAATTTTAAAAATCTAGGGGATTGGAGCCAAGGTGGTGGAGAATAAACAGATCTTTATCTGAGCTCTTCCTTGAATCACTCAGATCAACACCAGATCAAACCTCTGAATTGGTTTTAGAGTTCAGAACCCACAAATATTTGGAGTATAACATATTTCTAGCAAAAGATATTTTGGAAGAACTTCAGAAAAGATCTGTTTCAGTCAGGCATGGGGGAGTTAGCCAAGTACAGATGCAGGGCAGTGTGGTGTCCATGCTGGGGAATTTACCAGGATGCTCTTAGCCAAAATACAGCAGCATTGGTTATTCTGTCCTGGTTCAGAAGCCAGGAGAGAAACAGATTAGCTGTGAGACATCGAGTGCAATCACAGTGAATTTGGCCACACCCATCCAACACCAGAAGGAAGTCAGCAGCACCAGCCCAGGGCAGTGTAACTTCTGGCATCTGTAGAGGAGGCTTGGAATAGTCTTCCTTTTGCCTTAAAAGCAGATCTCAACCATTAAAAAATTAAGCAAAAATAACTCTGACCATAGATAGCTTTTATGGTGAGAGAGAAGAAATCGCAAACGCTCAGGACACTAAAGATAAATCATCTCCAGATGAAGCCCCAATGAGTGATATGAGTTGGTTCCCCATCTCACAAGACTCTCCTGGAAGAATTTTTAAAAATCTTAAAAGAGATTTAGAAAACAAATAAGGAAAGGAAATAAGAACTTTGCAAGAGAGTTTGGAAAAAAAAGCAGGGAAATTATCTGAAGAAAACTCCTTAAAATAGATTTAGTGAAATGGAAAAATCATATAACTCCTTAAAAATAGATTTGACAAATTGAAAAAGCATATAAGTTCTTACAATATAGGTTTGAAAAAGAAAACAACTTACTGCAAACAGAATTTGTGAAGTGGAAATAAAATTTCAATGAACAAAACCTTTCATTCAATAGTTCAATTGGCCAAATACAAAAGGAGACAAAAAAACTAATTGAAGAAAATAATTCACTAAAAATTACAATTGAACAAATGGAAATGAATGACCCCATGAGATATCAAGAATCAGTCAAAACAAAAGCAAACCCTCCAAAAAAAATTGAAGAAAATTTTAAATACCTTATAGGAAAAAGAACAGATATGGAAGATAGATCCAATAGAGCCAATCTAAGAATTATTGGAATACCTGAAAAACATGATGAAAAAAGAGCCTAGATATCATCTTTCAGGAAACCATCAAGGAAAACTGCACTGGTGTCCTAGAACAAGAAGGTAAAAAAAGCCATTGAAGCACCAGTCACTGCTTGAAAGATGATATGTTTAACTCTTGAGAACTGGTATCTCTGTTATGGATATACTTAGACAGTATATGTAAAAATTGATTTTGTTGTGATGATATAAAAAAGAAACTAGAGATGGAAAGAGGATTGTACTGGAAGAAAAAGAAAATGAAGTTTAAATGGGGTAAATTACAACTCATGAGGAGGCAAAAAAGACCTATTACAATTGAGGGGAAAAGAGAGGGGAATGAGCATTGTGTAAATCTTATTCTCATCAGATTTGGCTCAAACAAACAATATAAGGTATATTTAGCTTCATAGAGAAACTTATCTTGCCCTATATGGAAGTAGGAGGGGAAAGCAGAAAGGAAAAGGGAGATAAATAGAAGGGAGAACAGAAGTAGAAGAGGAAAGATAAAAAAAGGGGAAGAGTTTTAAAAGGGAAGGGCTGTTTGAGGGAGGAGGTGTTCAGAAGCAAAATATTGGGGAGGAAAGAAAGGGGGAAAGGAAAGAAGACATAAGTTGGAGTAAACAAGATGGCAGGAAATACAGTAATTTTAACTATGAATGTGAATGGTATGAGCTCTCCTGTAAAACAGAAGCAGATAGCAGACTGGGTTAAAAACCAGAATCTTATAATATGTTTTTACAAGAAACTAAAAACAAGAAACACATTTAAAACAGAGTAAAGGTAAAAGGCTACAACACAATCTTTTATGCTCCAGCTGATGTTAAAAAAACAAACAAACCACCACAACAACAACAACAAAAAACAAACCCAGAGGTAGCAATCCTGATCTCATATCAAACAAAAACAAAAATAGATCTAATTAAAAGAGATAAGGAAGGAAATTACATCTTGTTAAACCACAGATAATGAAGTTATATCAATACCAACCTTATATGCACCAAGTGATATAGCATACAAATTATTAGAGGAGAAGTTAAGAGAGCTATAAGAAGAATCAGGCAACAAAACTATATTAGTGTCGGATCTTAACATTGTCCAGAACTAGATAAATCAACCACAAAATAAATAAGAAAGAAGTTAAGAAGGTAAATAGAATTTTATAAAAGTTAAATATGATAGACCTTTGGAAAAAGTTGAACGGAGACACAAACAAATATACTTTTTTCTCCATGGTACATGGAACCTACAGAAAAATTGGCCATGTATTAGGGCATTAAAACCTCAAAATCAAATGCAGAAAGGTAGAAATAGTAAATACATTTTTTTTTCAGATCATGATGCAATAAAAATTTTCATGCAATAAAATGCCAGGGGTAAATAGACCAAAAATTAATTGGTAAGTAAATAATGTAACCCTAAAGACTGCCTGGGTGAAACAACAAATCCTTAGCATAATATATAATTTCATCTAAAAGAATGACAATAATGAGACATCATACAAAGATTTTTGGGATGAAGCCAGTGCAGTTCTTAGGCGAAGTTTTATTTCTCTAGATACTTACTTGCATAAAATAGAGAAAGAGAAGATCATTGAATTAGTCATGCAACTAAAAAAGCTAGAAAAAGAACAAATTAAAAACCCAATTAAATAACAAATTTGAAATTCTGAAAATAAAAGGGCAGAATAATAAAATTGAAAGTAAGAAAACTATTGTACTAATAAACAAAACTAAGTGTTGGTTTTATGAAAAAATTAACAAAATAGATCAACCTTTAATTAATTTGATTAGAAAGCAGAAAAAAAATCAAATGATTAGTAAAAAATGCAAATAGTAAATTTTTCACCAACAAAGAGAAAATTACAACAATAATTAGGAGCTATTTTGCCCAACAATATGTCAATAAATCTGATAATCTAAATGAGTATGATGGATACTTACAAATATATAGATTTCCCAGATTAATAGAAGAAGATAGAAATTATTTAAATAATCCCATTAAAAAATTGAACAAGATATTAATCAACTCCCTAAGAAAAATCTCCAGAGGTAGATGGATTTACATGTGAATTATATCAAACATTTAAAGTATAATTAATTCCAGTACTATGCAAACTATTTGGAAAAACAGGGAAAGAAGGATTCCTGCTATATTCTTTTTATGATACAGATATGATACTCATACCTAAACCAGGTAGGGTCAAAGCAGAGAAAGAAAATTATAGAACAATTTTCCTAATGAATATTAATGCAAAAATCTTAAATAAAATATTAGCAATGAGCTTATAGCAAGTGATTCCCAGGATAATACATCTGGTCTCAGACACAACAAACAAACTGGAAACTGAGTGGATATCCATCAGTTAGAGAATCCCTGAATAAGTTATGGTATGTTAATGTTATGAAATATTATTTTTCTGTGAGAAATAATGAGCAGGATGGTTTCAGAGAAGTCTGGAGATATTTATAATAACTGATGCTAATTAAAGCGAGCAATACCAGGAAATCTTTGTACATGGCAACAGCAAGACTATATGATGATCAATTCTGATGGACATGACTCTTTTGAACAATGAGATGATTCAGGCCTGTTCCAATGGTCTTGTGATAAAGAGAGCCATCTGTACCCAGAAAGAGGACTGAGGGGACTGAGTAAGCATGACAATATAGTATTATCACTCTTTTGTTGTTGTTGTTGCTTGCTGGCATTTTGTTTTCTTTCTAATATTTTTTTTTTCCTTTTTGATGTGATTTGTCTTGTGCAGCATGACAATTGTGGAAATACATATAGAAGAATTACACCTGTTTAACATATATTGTATTATTTACTATGGGTGGGGTCAGGGAATGAGAGGGAAAATTTTGTGGTACAACATTTTGCAAGGGTAAATGTTGAAAATTATCAATGCATGTTTTGAAAATAAAAAGCTTTAATTAAAAAAAAATCCAGATTATAACCTGTTCCTCCTTCTATTCCCTTTCTTCTCCCTTTTCGTGACTCATGAAATAGTTATGAGTTGCTGGATCCCTGTAAGGACAAATTGGAAAAAGGACTAAGAGAGAAAGAGAGAGCCCCCCAAGTTTTGAAGCAAAGACTGTGAAAGAAAATATGCAAAAGAAGGAAATTTTAGGTCAGATAGGAGGAAGTTATGTAGGAAGTTGTAAGATTTCAAGAAGGAAAAGAATGGGGGAAATAATAGTACTATAATAAAAATACTACTATACCGCCATAGCTCCATCCCCATCATAAGCCTATAATAATATGGTTGATTTCTGAGTCAAGATCATTATCAAGAGCTAGAAATAGAAATATATCAGTAAAGCTAAAGTTAAAATCAGAGCAGAGGTACAAGTGGTGAAGACAATATTGTTTAGAGAAAGAATGAATGTTACACCAAGGTTTGTACTTTCAATCAACAAGTTGTTTTTGTAATCTGAGCATTCAAATGTGAATTTTGTTGAACTATTGGGTTTGGGTGGTTTGTAAACAAAAAGAAACTTCCTTCTGATCATCCAAATAATATTTCTTGATGTTCTGAAGTTTTCTGCTTCACTTCAGATAAAGGAAAGCTTTTGAATCTGAGATGAGCTACAAATTTCAAGAACACCATTTATCGTGTCTATGTGTATGTGTATTTTTAAAATATTTTTATTCTTTATTTCTTTCATTTTTAAAAATTTATTTTACATGAAAAAAGAGTAAGAGAAAAAGAAAAAGAAAGAACAGAAAAGGAATACAAAACAAAATGAAGCAAAACAAAAGAGAACATTGTCATGGGCCCAGAAGAACATCAGGAGGATTCAAACAAAATATATAATAACAAATTACCAGATCACAAAGTATGTATATTAGTAGAGGAAATTACATTCACAAATGTCCATTTTTTTCTTTACTTCCTTATAAATTGTTCTTTTGCTCTTTGTACCTTATATACTTTATTCTTTTTTTCTCTCTTTTATTCCCCCACCCCCAAGCAAGCTGCAGTTAAGAAAGACATATTCATGTATACATTGTATAGATATATACATACATTCACACACACAAATATAACACATACTCACCCATCTTTCCTATCCCTGCTGACTCTTTAATTAAATTCTGCTCTATAAATTGCCTTGCTATTACTTATAACATGATTATCACTTAACTCTGTCAATCTTTCTTTTGAGCTGCCCTATTGTTGATGTGAATCTTAAACATATAAACATGTAAAAAAAATAATTTATCGATGTTTAAATAGTTTAACCCTTCTGAGTTCCTTTAAAGTGATCTTTGATATTGATCTTTATATGTTAAATTGCCTGTTTAATTTGAGTTTGATTGATAGAAAGTTCTAAAAATCTAAAAGTTCATTGAAAGTCCATCTTTTCTTCTTCAAAATTATAAATAATTTTGCTGGATGTGATATTTTTGGCCACAGGCCTAGTTCTTTTGATTGTCAGTAGATATAATTCCAGGATCTATCATCTTTTATTGTAACTGCTGATAAAGCTTACACTGTTGTAATTATAGCTCTAGCATATTTGAATTATGTTTTTCTTGTTTCTTTCTCTTTGAATCTGGGGGTTTCTGAATTTGACGATAATGTTCCTGTGTGTTTTTCACAAAGGATCTCTTTGAAGTGGTGATTGGTGGATTTTTTTCTATGTCTACTTTCTCCTCATGTTCTATCACTCCAGGATAATTTTATTGGATTATTTCCTGCATTATTCTGTCAAGGCTCTCTTTTTGGTCAGAATTTTCAGGCAATCCAATTATTCTTATATTTTCTCTTCTTAATCTCTTCACATTTTTCTTATAAAATGTTTCACATTCTGTACAAATTCTGCTGCTATTACTACTTCCATTTGAGCAAATTATTTAATCAAACTGGATTTCAATTCTCTGATATGTGATTGAAGGAGTTGAACTCTTATCTCTGCATTTTTTTTTTACCTTAGTTCTTTAATCAACAAAGCAAGGGAAAGTATTTTAGGCTTATTCCTTTAAAATTCAATAATAATATATACATATATTATATTTAACATATACTTTAATATATTTAATATGTATTGGTCTACCTGCCATCTAGGGGTAGAGGGTAGGGGGAAAGAGGAGAAGTTGGAACAGAAGATTTTGAGAGGGTCAATGCTGAAAAATTACCTATGCATATGTCTTGTAAATACAAAGCTAAAATTAAATCAATCAATCAAACAATAAAGAAAGAAAAGAAAAAAGCAAACAAAAAAAGTTCAATATTAAGATGTTACCAAAATAAGTAGGTCACACTATATCCTTATCATTCACAACAATATGTAAAGCTCTGAGAAATGCCAGTTAATTATAAGGATTGTCATTGAGTTTGTGGTCACTGAAGGCTAATCTAGGTCAGTACAGAAAGGCCTAATATTGCTGATTTTTTTTTAAAAGTAAAGACTTGGTAGGCTATTTGAGTTGCTGGATAAAATTATAGTTTTATTGATTTTCACATTCTATTGTCAGATGATAAACTTACTATCAGTGTAAAGTATAACCAAAAGTAGGATTCAAAGGAAGTAACATGATATATGAAGGAGGGGAAAAAGAGAATGCTTACTCTAAAATCTCTGTCTTTGATGTTTATTATGTGTATTTGGACAAGTCATTTAACACCATAATTCCTCAGTTTTCTCAGCTATAAAATGAAAAGTGTAGTCTAGTTGGAGTAGTACTCAGAGTTTTTCTAAATCTGCATCTATAATACTCAGGAAATTCACATTGATACAGTCATAGATGTTTTTAAGTATTACAATATTGATGAACGATACAAAAGATAACATGATCTAATCTCAGTCCAATTTGAAGATTGGCTATCTTTTTATTTCCTGTTCTGCTGATTCTTCTTTGTTTATTGATTGTCAGGTCAGTATTATTCAGTGTTCTTCTACACTACCAAACACTTAACCTAAGTTATGAGATATTGATTTAAAAAACAATGTATTTGGAATATATATATATATATATTTACTAAATATGGACTGTGGTCTTCTCTTCTTTTGTATTATATGATGGTTCTCTGGGAGCAGGTTTCTTGGGGAGGTTTTCTGGAGGCAGCCTTAGTTTCAGTTCAGAGTAATAATCAACTCAAATGCAGCCAGGGATTTAAGTACAGTCTTTTATTGTCTCTTCCAAAATAGCCCAGTTAGTTTTCTTAGAGGCCTATCTCTCTGCTTGGTTCCAAGAGCTCTTGCAACTTGTCCTTTGTCACCTTCAGCTCTCTCTGAATCTTGGTTCTACTCCTCCTTCGTTCTGCTGTACTGTAGTCTCTAACTTGTCAATCTCCCAAACTGAACTCACTTCACTAACTCAGCTCTTTTTATCTTCTTTTAGAGGTATAAACTCAAAGGTTGACTCCTCTTCCGAGAGTGGGATTATGGGAGGTGTGAATTCACAAAGTTACAAAATTAACTTTGTGAATCTCCAGTACTTGTGAACTCCAACATGTGAGCTCTAATGTGTGACCTCTAATGTGTAAACTCTTAAAGGTGTAAACATTGTTTCTATCAATTCTAGTGACTTAATACCTTGTAAAGATTCGCTCTAATGTGTGAACCAATGAGCATTGTTTCTATCAATTCTATTGAGTTAACACTAGGATTCTAACAATGGACTATCTGATTTGTTCTCTATTTCAAAAGCAAGGAGTCTACTTTAGTGTCCTCCAAAATATTTGTGTGCCTATTTAAGAATTACCAATTCTTCACATTTGTAATATAAGATGGGAATGGTAGAATATATTAGAAAAAAAGCCCTGAAGATCAGAGTTTTAGTGTAAGCTCCAACTTCCCTTTGATTCCAAAAATTGTATCCTATTACTTAGTAAGGTAGATTACTCTATCATATTAATGCATATACAAATGCATGACATTGCTTTTCAGTTTTTAACAGACCAAGTATTTATTGAGGACCTATTAGGTTCATGGATTTTTTTTTATTTATTAATGAATATACAAATGCATGACATTGCTTTTCAGTTTTTAACAGATCAAGTATTTATTGAGGACCTATTAGATTCATGGATTTATTTATTTATTTATTTATTTATTTATTGTTATGATTCTTTAGAGATCACAAACTCAATGACGATCTTTATAACTGATTGATACTTAGACCTTTACATTCTACTGTAGAAGATTAAAGCGTTACCAGAGTTAACACGTTAATATGGAATTTTAAAGGAGTGAGTCTAAAAATATTTTTCCATTGCTTTTTTTGTATATACAGGATCAAAGAGTTAAGGTAAAAAGGGATTGTAGGGATAATAGTCCAACTCCCTCAATTACATGTCAGAGAATTGAGACCTACATTGATTACTTACTCAAAAGGAAATAGTGACAGCAGTAGAATTTGTTTATAGGCAATTTAACTTAAATCCTTCACTCTTTCTGTTATATCATATTGCCTGAGACATTGGAAGTGCTACCCTCAAATTTTTGATCATTACAATCTACACCCTTTTATTCACCTTGTGTTACTCATCTATAACTTCCCATGAGAATTCCACAGGAATATTGAGATGGGATGAGATTCCTTTAATTAGGACATTTTGTGTATGCTAATGGATTAAATATATTATCCATTGATTATCTCTTGGATTATTTTAATGGATATCAGTATATTTTCCTTTCTACTCATAAATCTTGATGACAGGAATCTTTCTTTAACCAAATAAGAATTATTGTTACATAATAAATAGAATATCAAACATAAGAAATCTGTCACCATTTACAAATTCAAATTTATTCAAGTATTCACACAAGAATTACTTTAACCTTTGGAAAAACAAAAAGTTTCTCTTTTTATGATTAAGACATGTCAAAGTATCTATTTAAAAAGGGACTTAGGGAATTCAAGCTTATTTTTATGTTTGGATTATCTTATTTATCCTCTTTTCCCTTTTAGGTATTTACTTATGGATAAATATTATTATTGTCATAATTTTATATCTGTCATTCTATATTTCATTCATTTCAACAAACATAGATTAGGAATCTTATAAGTAAAGTACTGTGGTAGATTCCTGGCATACAAAATTATTTATTTTTGTTTGTTTATTTTAACACATGAAGCTTTATGAATTATGTTGGGAGAGAAAAATCAGAACAAAAGAGTACAACCATGGGAGAGATTAAAAAAAGAGAGAGAGAGAGAGAGAGAGAGAGAACATATCATGTGTTGACTTACATTCAGTCTCCTTAGTTTTTTTTTTTTGTTGTTGTTGGTTTTTTTTTTTTTTTTTTTTTTTTTTTTTTTTTTGTAGCTGCAGGTAGCATTTTCTGTCCAAAATCTATTAGCATTGCTTTGAATCATTGAACTATTGAGAAAAACCAAGTCTTGCTGTTATTGTATATAGTGTATTCCTGGTTCTGTTTGTTTTGCTCAGCATTAGTTCATGTAAATATTTCCTTTCTAAAATCAGCTTGTTCATCATTTTTACAGAACAAAAATATTCCATTAACTTATTCAGCCATCAACCACAACTTATTCAGCCATTTCCCAATTGATGGGCAACTATTCCCTTTCCAATCCCACAAAAAAAAAAAAAAAAAGAGCTGCTATAAACATATTTGAACATGTGGGTCCTTTTCTCACCTTTATGATTTCCTTGAGATTCAGAACCAGTAGTGGCACTGCTGAATCAAATAGTATGCACAGTTTGATAGCCCTTTGAGCATAGTTTCAAATTGTTCTCCACAACAGTTGGATCTTCTTGTAACTCAACCAATAATGCATTAGCTTTCCAGTTTTCCACATCCCCTCCAATATTTGTCATTATCTTTTTCTGTCATCTTGTCAATCTGAGAGGTGTGAGATAATACCTCAGAATTGTTTTAATCTGCATTTCTCTAATCAATAGTGATTTAGAACATTTTTTTTTCATATTACTATAGAAGGCTTTAATTTCATTATCTGATAAGTGTTCATGTCATTTGCCCATTTACCAATTGATAAATGACTTGTATTCTAATAAATTTGATATAGTTCTTTATATATTTCATAAATGTATTTCAGAATTTATATATTTATCAGAGACTGTCTGTAAAGATTTTTCCCAGCACTGTACTTCCCTTTTAATCTTGTTTCTGCTGGTTTTGTTTGTGCAAAAACTTTTTAGTTGTTTTTAAATATGTCCATTGTGCCTTTAGTAATGTTCTCTATTTCTTTTTTGGCCATAATTTCCTCCTTCTCCAAAGATTTATTATTTAAATTATCTCTTGTTCTCATAATTTTTTTTTATTGAATCATCCTTTATGCCCAAATCATGTGCCCTTATTGACCTTATTTTGGTATAGGGTATGAGATATAATAGGTCTAGCCTGAGATGCTGATATTTTATTTTACAATTTTCCCAACAATATTTGTCAAATAGTGAATAGTTCTTATTCCAAAAGCTCAAGTTTGGGAGTTTATGAAATACTAGATTGCTGTATGCCTCCATTATTGTGTCTTGTTTATCTAATCTATTTCACTGATACCCTACTCTATTTCTTAGCCAGTACCAAATAGTTTTGATGATTGATGCTTTATAATATAGTTTTAAATTTGCATTGTTAAGCCACTATCCTTTGTATTTTTTTAAATTAATTCTTTTGATATTCTTGACCTTTTGTTCTTCCAGATGAATTTTGTTATTGTTTTTTCTAGTTCTATAAAATAATGTTTTGGCAGTTTGATCGGCATGGTATTGAACAAGTAGACCAATTTAGGCAGAATTGTCATTTTTATTCTATTTGCTTGGCCTAGCTGTGAGCAAATGGTATTTTTTTCTGTTGTTTAGATCTCACTTTATTTGTGTGAGAAGTGTTTTAAAATTGTGTTCATACAGTTCTTCTATTTGTTTTGGCAGGTAGATCCCGAAATATTTTATTTTGTCTATGGTAATTTTAAATGGTATTGCTCTTTCTATGAATTATCTTACTGATAGGCTTTGTCAGAAATACATAGAAATTCTGATGATTTGAGTTTATTTTATATCCTGTAACTTTGCTAACACTGTGAATTGTTTGCAATAGGTTTTTGGATGATTTTCTAGAATTCTTTAAGTGTATCATCATGTCATCTGCAAAGAGTGATAGTTTTATTTCCTCATTGCCTGTTCTAATTACTTTAATTTCTTTTTTTTTTTTTTCTTTTCTTATTGATAAAACCAAAATTTCTAGTACAATGTTAAATAATAGTGGTGATAATGGGTATTTTTTTTTCATCCCTGATTTTATTGGGGATGCATCCAGCTTCTCTCCATTACAAATAAAGCTTCTGTAGGTTTTAGATAAATATTGCTTATTAAAGCCCTCTATCCCTATGCTCTCTAGTGTTTTTAGTAGGAATGTGTGCTGTATTTTATCAAAAAAGCTTCTCCTGGATCTATTGAGATGATGCTGTAGTTTATGTTGGTTTTATTATTGATATGATCAGTTATGGTAATAGTTTTCCTGACACAAAACCAGCCCTAAATTCCTGGTATAAACCCCACTTGGCCATAGTGTATTATCCTGATGATAAGTTGCTGTCATCTCTTTGCTAATATTTAATTAAAATTTTTTTGCATCAACATTCCATAGAGAGATTGGTCTGTAATTTTCTTTCTCTGGTTTATCTCTTCCTTTTTAGGTAACATTATCATATTTGTATCATAGAAGGAATTTGGCATGATTCCTTCTTTTCCTATTTTCCCAAACAGTTTACCTAGTATTTGAATTACTTGTTCTTTAAATGTTTGGTAGAATTAACTTGTGAGTACATTTGGCCTTGGAGAATTTTTTCCTAGGGAATTAATTAATGGCTTGTTCAATTTCTTTTTCTAAAATAGGAATATTTAAGTAATTTATTTCCTCTTCTGTTAACCTAGGTAATTTATATTTTTGTAAATATTCATCAATTTCTTTTAGATTGTCTTGCTGCCATACAATTAGGCAAAATATCTTCTAAATCTTGCTTTCATTTCTTTTTCACTGGTGATAAGGTCACCCTTTTCATTTTTGAAGCTGGTGATTTGGTTTTTTCTTTCCTTTTTCTGATCAATTATCCTATTTTGTTGTGTTTTTTTTTTCATAAAATCAACTCTTTCTTTTATTGTTTAGTTCAATAGTATTCTTAGTTTCATTTTTATTAATCTTTCTTTTGGGTTTCAGAATTTCTAATTTGGTATTTAATTAGTTTTTTTCCTTTTTCTAGATTTTTTATTTTCATGCTTAATTTATGGATTTCCTATTTATATATTTTATTCATGTAGCTGTTTAGAGATATGGAATTTCTCCAAAAACTGCTTTGTCTGCATCCTAAAACTTTTGGTATATTGTCCCATACCATTTCTCTGCTGAAAAAAAAAAAAAAAAAACAGTGTATTCATTTCTGTTTCTATTCAATTTTCTCCAGAGATCTATGTTATCTAAGTTTTCTAAGATCTTTTTAATTTCCATAGGTTCTTTATTATTTATTTTGTGGTTAGATGTGTCTTATTCTGAGAGGGGAAAGTTGAGGTCCCCTACTAAAAGAGTTTTGGTTGACTATTTCTTGCTGTAACTCACTTAAAATTTTCTCTAGCAATTTGGCTGCTTTACCAATTCATGCATACACATTTAATGTCATCGCTACTTCATTATATTTATTAACATGTACTTTTTTCCTTATCCCTTTTAATAAGATCTATTTTTACTTTGGCTTTATCTGAGATCAGAATTGCTAGCTCTGCTTTTTTTTTTTTTTTTAACTGCAGCTGCAATATAATAAATTCTGTTTCAGCCTTTTACCTTTATGCTGTATGTGTCTGTGTTAATGTGTTTCTCATAAACAACATATTGTAGGATTCTGCTTTTTAATCCACTCTGCTATTTGCTTCCATTTTGGGAGAGTTCATCCCATTCACATTCACTGTTATGATTACCAGTTCTGTTTTCCCCTCCATCCTATTTTCTCCCCTGTAGATTCTTTCTACTCTGTCCTCAATCCTGTTTTTTTTTTTTTTAACCCTCCACCTACTATTTTATCTCCTATCACACCTTCCCCTTCTTGTGTTTTTTTTTTTTTTTTACCTACCTCACCTACTTCTGTATCTAGCCATCCCTCTCCCTATTCTTAATAGTATTTTTTTTTCTTTCTCATTTCCTTTTTTTTTTTTTTTTTGGCTGAGGCAATTGGGGTTGAGTGACTTGCCCAAGATCACAAGGTTAGGAAGTGTTAAGTATCTGAGACCAGATTTCAACTCAAGTTCTCCTGAATTCAGGGTTGGTGCTTTATCCACTGTGCCACCTAGCTACCCCCTTAGTAGTATTTTTTAACCCACTCTACCTATTACTTTCTATTCTATCACCCAGATTTTCCCCTTTTCTTACCATTTTTTCCTAATGTTTCCACCCTCCCTTCTATTTTTTCCCTCCCTTTTCTTTCCTCTTTCTCCTTCTGCTATTTTATAGGGTTAGATAAATTTATGTACCCAACTGAATGATTAAGTTATTCCCTCTTAAAACCAAAACTGATGAAATCAAGCTTCAGACAACACTCACCCCCCTACTTTCTCTCCATTGTAATAGGTCTTTTGCATCTCTTCATGTGAACTAATTTTTCCATTACACCTCCCCTTTCTTCTTTTTTTCAGTACAGACCTTTTCCCACAACTTAATGTCTTTTTCTTTGATGTCATAACATCAGAGTCCATTCACAACCACACCTTCAGTCCATGTGATGCCCTCCCTCTGTCTTACCCAGTGACAGATAGTAACTCTTAAGATACAGATATCTTTTTTTCATCTAGTATATAAACAGTTTCATCTTTAAATAATATATATATTTCTTGATTTCCTTTCTATGCTTCTCTTGCATCTTGTGATTGTAGATTAAATTTTCTGTTTAGTTTTGTTTTTTCAATATAAGTGATTGAAAGTCTCTTACTTCATTGAAGCTCCCTGGCCTTCCCTAAAAGATATCTTGCTAGATAGTTAATTCTTGGTTATTATCCTAGGTACTTTGCCTTTTAGAGTATGGTACTCCAGGACCATCAGTTCTTTATTGTAGAAGCTCCCAGATCCTGGGTAATTATGATTTCTGCTCCTTGATATTTGAATTGTTTCTGTCTGACAGCTTGTAATATTTTTGCCTTGAGGTTGTAGTTTGGAGTTTTTCAATAATATTCATTGGGGTTTTCCATGTGGGATCTCTGTGATCTATGGATTCTTTCAATAAGTATTTCCCTCTCTGTTTCTAGAATATTAGGACAATTTTCCTTCACAAGCTCTTATAAAATATTATTCAGGCTCTTTTTTTGATCATGGTCTTAAGGTAGGCCAATTAAATTTAAATTGTCTTTTGTGGATCTATTTTCCAGGTAGTCTATGTTTCTGATGAAATATTTTATATTTTCTTCCTTTTTTTTTCTTTTTTAATTTGTTTGACTGATTTTTGTCTTACAAAATCATTAATTTCCATTTGCCCTACTGTAGTTCTTAATGTGTGATTTTCTTTAGTTAGCTTTAGTATATCTTTTTCCATTTGGTTAATTCTAGTGTTTAATTCCTTTTCCAATCTGTTGACTCTCCCATGAATATCTCTTATTTCCTTTCTCATTTTTTACTTCTTCCTCTCTTATTTGTCTTTTAATGTTTTTTATGAGCAATTCCAAGAAGGCCTTTGGGCTTGAGACCAATTTATATTATTCTTTGAGATTTCTTCTGTTGGTATATTGTCATCATCTGAGTGTGTGGTTTGGTCTACCCTGTTACCATTAGCTTTCTATGGTTAAGGTTCTTTTTTGGTTCTTGGTCATTTTCTTTCCTTTCCTTTTGGTATTACCTTTTTTTTTTTTTTTACTTTTAAGGTGGAGTTCTGCTTCTAGGGTAAATGGGGCACTGTCCCAAGCTTCCTGTGCAGCTTTGAGCCTTAGCTTTGAGCACAGGGCCTCTTGTGTTTAAAAGGAGTCTCTTTGCTCTTTTCAGGAAACAACCTGGTTTCCCAGAGTTTATGAAATGTGCCCCACTAATTTGCTCTTCTACTAAGTCAGGAACAAGGATCTTAGTTGCTAATTTGCTCATTAAGACTTTCTCACTGGCTTTCCCACAATCTCTCTGAGCTGCACTGAATACCCTTTTCATTACAGTAAGACTGACCTTTTTTTTTTTTTTTTTGAAATTTTTCCATTCTGTCTTGAGCTGGAAAGTGGTTTCATTCCATTAGACTGTTCAGAGGTTGGTTTCATGTTGTTTTCCAGGGAAACTGGGAGAGTTTGTGCAGCTTCCTGACTTTAGTCTGCCATCTTCCTGGTATACAAATTTACACAAAGTTATTGCTGCAGTTAATGTGTATTGTTTTCTTAGCTCTACTTATTTCACTTTGCTTCACTTCATATAGATCATCCGTGCTTTTCTGTATTATCACAGACATTTCCTACTACATTCATATATCACAATTTATTTAGTCATTCCCAAATTGATGGATATCTGTTTTGTTTCCAATTCTTATCTGTCAAAAAGTATTATTATAAATATTTTGGAATACAGGGGGAGTTTTTTTTTTGTTGTTGTTGTTGTTGTTGTTGTTTTTTCTTGGTGATGGCTTCTTTGGGGTAAGAGTCCAATACCACAATCTGTTTCAAAAGGCATGAGCATTTAAGGCACTTTATTTGCATAATTAAAAATTGCTTTACAAAATGGATCTACTATTTCACAGGTCCCTGCATAATATATCAGTGTACCTATTCTTTCACAACCTCCTACACTGACTCATTTCTGTATTCATTTTTGTCAATTTGCAGAGCATGTACTAAAACCTCATGATTGTTTGGATTTCCAGAGTCTGGATAATTATCAATAGAAAGAGATTAGAAAAATATGGAGGTAGTTTTACTGGAGGAGAGGTGTGTGAAATGAGGACTCTTTAATGTGTTTAATTTTAGGTGACTATTTTGGCTTGAAATGTTAATATAAAAATTAAATGAAATATAATATTACACATACACATACACATACATACACACAAATTCATATAGTGTATGTATGTGATACTAGAGTTATATAGAAGAAAGATGATACTTTTCTAGTGAGTTTGGGCACATGAATATATGTTTTATGTTAGTAAGTTTTCAACATAATTAACTGTTCAACTCTCTATTTTTTTATTTTTTTTCTATTTTTTTATCTATTTTTTTTTCAACTCTCTATTCAAATGTAGTAAATGGATTCCTATGTACAATTAGGTATGATTTATGTAAAGGCCCTCTATACCTAATTCTTTTCTATTAATTTGAAAAAAATCTGTTGACTAGTTTCATTTTGAAGTAATTTCAAAATCATTGCTATTATGCAGTATATATTAAACAAGTAGGAACTGATTTTTTCAAATGAATAACTTTTGGTATTTTTGATTGAGAATAATTATTTCTCAGGTATTATTTTTGGCAAGTTATCCTAACTTATTTTTATATACTTGAAGAATTTAAAATGGACCAGATTTTAAAGCTGGGTTTTCATTATATGATAATTAAAATGTCTTTCATCATCATAGTGTTGAAATTCTATTTGTCATTGATTATTTTTTCTTAATTAAGATACAATTGAAATGCAAGAAATCAAACACAGAGATACCTTCAATTCTTCCTGAAGCATTTCAAGTGAAAAAAAAAAGTTATATGGCAAACCTGTTAAAATTACATTTTCTTTTTTAGATTGTGCTACAGATATTAGTTATTTACTAAATTTCACATTGTAGCTTTAAGATATATTTAAAAATAGTCACTTTTTTTTGTAAAGAATAAGTCCAAGCTGTTTGAATTATTCAACAAGGCTTACATGCAATAGTCTTCAAAGGTCCTCACTTCATATTCAATTAAATATTTCTACATTAGAAAAATATTTTTAGAATTATATATTTCACTATATTACTGTAAGGCAGTGGATATGCATGGGAAAAAAATCCTAGTGTATCCAGAGCTACTGGAATTTTTTTTCTTGATTAGGCCTCTATGTATGTGAAACATTTAATTAAACATGTATTACAAAATTCATGGGCCTCTGTTAAATATACTGATTTATTGATGAAGCCTTAGAAAAATAACTATTCAACGACAATAACAAATATACACATATATATCATTTATATATCTTGGAAATTAAAACTTTTTCAGAGAAATTTGATATAAGTAGTTCTTCTCATTTGAACATTTCACTTCTTAAGTACATTATGTTTTTCAGTTTCATGTCTTTAATTTCATTTTATCTGCTTCATATTGTATAATTGCCAATATCTTTTGTTTGATTAAGAATATATCTTCTCTTAAAGAAGGGAAAAGGAGCTGTATATACAAAAATGTGGCAGCCCTTTTTGTATGCTAGAAACTGGAAATTGAATGGATGCCCATCAATTGGAGAATTGCTAAATGAGTTGTGGTATATGAATGTTATAGAATATTATTGTTCTGTAAGAAATGACCATCAGGATGATTTCAGAAAGGCCTGGAGAGACTTACATGAACTAATGCTGAGTGAAATGAGCAGAACCAGGCAATCATTATACACTTCAACAACAATACTATATAATGATCAATTATGATGAACATGGCTCTCTTCAACAATGAGATAAACAATCAGTTCCATTTGTTCAATAATGAAGGGAACCAGCTACACCCAGTGAAAGAGAACTGTGGGAAATGAGTGTAAACCACAACATAGCATTTCCACTCCTTCTGTTTTTGTTCACTTGCATTTTTTATTTCCTTTTCAGGTTATTTTTATCTTATTTCTAAGTACATTTTTTCTTGTGCAGCAAAATAACTTTATAGATATGTATGCTCATATTGTGTTTAACAGGTACTTTAACATATTTAACATGTATTGGTCTACCTGCCATCTAGGGGAGGGTGTGGAAGGAAGGGGGGAAAAAGTTGGAAAAGAAAGTTTTGCAAGGGTCAATGATGAAAAATGCATATATCTTGTAAATGAAAAGATAATTTAAAAAATGTAAAAATAATATATCTCCTACAAATGTGTTATAATTATGCCTATCAAAATCTTTATAACATGGTAATTTTCAAAACTAACAACTAGATAAGAAATTGAGTTGCAGAACTTTTGGGATAAATAACATACACAAGACCTAACAGTAAATGACTATGTAATCTAGTGGGATACTTGAGATAAAAACTAATTTTTTGACAAGAACTATGGAAAAAACTGAAAAACAGTATAGCAGAAATTACATATAGACCAACATTTTATACAGAATACTAAGATAAGGTTTTTTAAACTGGGGAAATGAGTTGGTCATAAAAGGTGATACCAGGAAGCAAAATGCGAGAACATGGAAGAGTTTACTTGTGAAATCTATGGAGAAGATAAGAATTTATGACCAAAGAAGACATTAAGAGCACTTCAGGAATGTAAAATGAATAATTCTGATTATGTTAAATTAAAAAGGTTTTGCACAACCAAGTCAACCAAGATTAGAAGGAAAGCAGAAAGCTGGGAAACAATCTTCACAGCAAGTATCTCTGATGAAGGTTTCATTTATCAAATATTTAGAGAACTGAGTTAATTTTATAAAAAAAAAAACAATAGTTACTCCCCAATTGAGAAATGGTCAAAAGATTTGAACCAGGTGTTTCCAGATAAATAAATCAAAGAATGTATAATCATAAGAAAAATGCTCTGATTCAATATTGATCAGAGAAATGCAAATTGAAACAAGTATGAGATATCATCTCACACCTATCAGATTGACTAATATGACAGAAAATAAAAAATGATAAAGATAAGAAAGGATGTGGAATAATTGATACACAGATGTATTGTTGGTGGAATTATGAACTAATGCCATTCTGCAGAGCACTTTGGAATGGCACCCAAAAGGCAATCAAATTGAGTATATCTTTTAATCCAGCAATACCACTACTAGGTGTGTATCCCAAATACATCTTTTCCAAAAGAGGAAAGTATCAATATGTATAAAAATATTTGTAACATCTCTTTTTTTGGTGAGTGGTGGCAAAGAATAGAAAATTGAGGAGATGTGCATCTGAATGGCTGATTAAGTCTTTATATATGATGTTATAGCATATTCGTGGAAAGGCTGACATGAATTGATTCTGAGTGAGGTAAACAGAATTAGAACACTATGTATAGTAAAAGCAGCACTGTGTGATCATCAACTAGGAAGGATTTAGTTATTCTCCACAGCACAGTAATCTAAGACAATTCCCAAGGATTGAAGAAGGAAAAAGTTGTCTAAATCCAGAGAAAGAATTGATGGAGTCTGAATTAATTCATACAATACATACTATTTTCGGGGTCTTAATTTTTTTGTACTTTTCTTTTTTCTCCTGTTTCTTGTTTCATAGCATGACTAATATGGAAATACATCTTGTATGATTGTACATTTATAACTATCATAGGGAAAAGGGAAATGAGACAAAGAAAAAATATGGAACTCACACTTTGCTTTTTAAAATTTATTTATTTTTAATACATATTGCTTTTGTATTATATATTATGCTTTATGAATCACTTTTGGAGAGAAAAATCAGAGCAAAAAAAAAAAACATGGGAGAGATTTAAAAAAAAAAGAAAAAGAAATGAACAAAGCATGTATTGATTTACATTTAATCTCCATAGTTCTTTTTCTGGATGCACATGGCATTTTCTGTCCAAAGCCTATAGATTGCTATGGATCACTAAGCCACTGAGAAAAATTAAGTCTTTCTTAATTGATCATCACACATCCTTGCTGTTATTGTGTATGGTTTATTTCTGATTCTCCTTGTTTCCCTCAGCATCGGTTCATGTAAATCTTTCCAGGTCTTTCTGAAATCAGCTTGTTCACTATCTTCATATACCCTCTTATACCACAACTTGTTCAGCCATTCCCTAATTTATGGGTGTCTATTCATATTACAATTCTTTTCTACCACAAAAGAGCTATAATAAATATTTTTGCACATGTGGGTCCTTTTCCCATCTTTATGATTTCCTTGGGATAAGGCCCAGTAACTGCACTGCTGGGACAAAGGCTATGCAAAGTCTATAGCCCTTTGGGCACAGCTCCAGATTGCTGTTCCATAATGGTTGGATTATTTCACAACTCAACCAAAAGCACATTAGTATCCCAGTTTTCCCATGTCCCTTCCAATATTTATCATTATCTTTTCCTGTCACCTTAGTCAATCTGAAAGTTGTTAGGTAATATTTCAGAGTTTTTTAATTTGCATTTCTCTAATAAGTAGTCATTAAGAGCATTTCTTCATAAGATTATAGATGGCTTTAATGCCATCATCTGCAAATTTTCTGTTCATACTCTTTGAACTTTTTGCAAGTTGGGAATGAGTTGTATTCTCTTAAATCTGACACAGTTCTTTATATATTTTAGAAATGAAACCTTCATCACAAATACTGGCTATAAAGATTTTTCCCCTAGCATTGCATTTCCCTTTTAAACTTGTTTCTGTTGCTTTTATTTGTGGAAAATCTTTTTAATTTAATGTAATCAAAGTTGTCCATTTTGCCTTTCATAATGTTCTCTAGTTATTCTTTGGTCATAAATTCCTCCCTTCTCCAAAAATCTGATAGGTAAATTTTCCCTTGCTCTCCTAACTTGTTTATGGTACCATCCTTTATGCCCAGATAATGTACCTATTTTCATTTTATTTTGGAATGGGGTGTGAGATGAAAGTCTATCCCAAGTTTCTGATATATTATTTTCCAGTTTTCCCAGCAATATTTGTCAGATAGATAGTTCTTTTTCCAGAAGCTGGAGTTTGGCTGTTGATCAAATACTAGATTACTTTAGGCCTTGATTATTCTGTCATATGTATCTAATATATTCCACTGATCCACCATTCTATTTCTTAGCCAGTGAGAAATGGTTTTGATGACTGCTGCTTTATAATATATTTTTAGGTTTGGTACTACTAAGCCACCATCTCTTGTATATTTTCATTAATTTCCTGATATTCTTGATGTTTTATTCTTCCAGATTAAATTTATTATTTTTTCTAGCTTTAAAAAATATTTTTTTTGCAGTTTGATTGGCTTGCCCCTAAACAAAGACACCAATCTAGACAGAATTGTCACCTTGTTCTATATTAACTCAGGCTACTCATGAATAATTGATATTATTCTAATTGTTAAGATCTGACTTTATTTGCATAGGAAGTGGTTTGTAATTGTGTGCAAATAGTTCCTGTGTTTGTCTTGGTGGGTAGACCCCCAAATATTTCATTTTTGTGTATAGTTATTTTAAGTGGAATGTCTCTTTCTATCTCTTACTAAGAGATTTTAGGTGACTATTTTGGCTTGAAATGTTAATATAAAAATTAAATGAAATATATAGAAATGCTGATGATTTGTGTGGATTTATTTTATATTCCATAACTTTGCTAAAGCTGTAAATTGTTTGCAATAGATATTTGGATGATTTTCTGGTATTCTCTAAGTATATCATCATATACTTTATAGCTAAAATATCTATAAAGAGAGACAGTATTAACTCCTCATAGCCTATTATAATTCCTTATTTTCTTTTTCTTTTCTTATTGCTAAATAAGAATAAAAGTGATGATAATGGTCATCCCTGTTTCATCCCTGATCTTATTGGGAATGCATCTAACTTCACTCCATTATAAATAATGCTTGCTATTGGTCTTAAATAGTTACTGCTTATATCTGAAGGAAAGCTCTCTTTATCCTTATGCATTTTTAATAGGAATGGGTGCTGTATTTTGTCAAAAGTTTTTTCTGCATCTGTTGAGATTAACATGATTTCTGTTGGGTTTTTTTGTTGATATGGTCAATTGTGGTAATAGTTTTCCTGATATTGAACCAGGCCTGCATTCCTGGTATAAATCCTACTTGGCCATAGTGTATCATCCTGCTGATAAGTTGTGGTAATGTCTTTGGTAATATTTTATTTGTAATTTTTGCATCAATATTACTTAGGAAGATTGGTGTGTAATTTTCTTTCTCTATTTTGTCTCTTTCTGATTTAGGTATCAGTATCATATTTGTGCCATACGAGAAATTTGGCAGGACTCCTTTACTTATTTTTCCAAATAATTTAGTATTGGAATTAATTTTTCTCTAAACATTTTTAGAGCTAGAAAAAAAATAGTAATATTCACTTGTGAATCCATCTAGCTCTGGAGATTTTTTCTTAGTGGATCCATTATTGGCTTGTTCAATTTCATTTTCTAAAATGGAGTATCTAAATAAATTATTTCATCTTCTGTTAATCTAGGGGATTTGTATTTTTGTAATTATATATATATATTCATTCAGTTATACAACATTTCAGTTGTAATTATATATATTCATGTCAGATTTACTGCAATAGAGTTGGGCAAAATAGCTCATAATTATCACTTTAATTTCTTTTTCGTTGGTGGTAAGTTCATTCTTTTCATTTGGATATTGGTAATTTGGTTTTTTTTTTCTTTCCTTTTTTCTAATCAAATTAACCTTTTCAGGTTTAACTGAATTTTTTAAAGGTTTAACTAATTTATTGGTTTTTCATAAAACCAATCCGTAGTTTTATTAATTTAATAGTTTTCCTAGTTTCAATTTTATTAATTTCTCTTCTGAGTTTCAGAATTTTTAATTTGATAATTAGATGTTTTTATTTTGTATTTTTCTAATTTTTTTTTTAGTTGCATGCCCAAATCACTGGACTTCTCTTTTTCTATTCTATTAATGTTGCTATTTAGAGATGCAAAATTTCCTCTAAGAAGTACTTTAGCTTTCTCCCACAGATATTGATATGTTTTTCATTATTGTCACTGACTTGGATGAAATTAAGGATTATTTCTATAATTTGTTGTTTAACCCACGCATTTTTTTACAATTAGGTTATTTAATTTCTAATAGGTTTTTAGCCTATCTTTCCTTGGCCCTTTATTGAATATAATTTTATGGCAGTGGAGTCTGAAAAGGAAGCATCTACTATTTCTCCCTTTCTGCATTTAATTGAGAGGTTTTTATGCCTTGATAAAAGAACAGTTTTTGTTTAGGTGCCATATACTGCTAAGGAAAAAGCTGTATCCTTTCTGTCACTATTTAACTTTCTCTAGAGGTCTATCATATCTAGGTTTTCTATGATTTTATTCTTCTAGATTCTTTCTTGTTTATTTTTTGGTTAGATTTGTCTGATTATGAGAGGGGAAGGTTAAGGTGCCCCACTATTATAATTTTTCTATTTCTTGCTGCAACTGGCTTAAATTTTTCTCTAGGAATATGATTGCTTTATCACTTGGCCCATACATATTTAAAACCATTACTACTTCATTATTTATGGTATTCTTTATTAAGATATACTTTCTTTCCTTATCTGTTTTAATAAGATCTTTTATTTTTTACTCTTGTTTTGTCTGAAATCAAAAGTTACCCCTGCTTTTGTTACTTCAGCTGAATCACAATAAATCCTCTTCCAGTCTTTACATTTATTCTGTATTTGTCTCTCTGTGTCTAACATGTTTCTTATAAACAAGATATTGTAGGATTTGTTTTTTTTAATTCATTCTGCTATTTGCTTCCATTTTATGAGAGTTTATCCCATTCACATTCACAGTTAGAATTACCATCTCTATATCTCCTTCCATCCTATTTTGTCTTCTGTATAGACTTTTGTTTTCTCTTTCAACCCTGTCCTTAATAATGTTTTTTTTTGCCCACCTCATCCACTACTTTATCTTCTATCACTCTTTCCCTCCTTCTCCATAGTGTTTCTTCCCTTCTTTCTATCCTGCTCCTTCCCTTTCTTTGCTATTTCTATTTCTATTTCTATTTCTTTATAGGTCCAGATAAATTTCTATACCCAATTGAATAATTAGGTTATTCCTTCTTAGAGCCAATACTGATGATATCAAGCTTCATACAATTCTCATTCCCCTCCTTTTTTCCCCTCCATTGTAACAGGTCTCTTGGAAGTGTGTTATTTAACTGTCCCATTATGCCTCTACTTTCCTCTTTTTTCCAATACAGACCTTTCCCCAACCCTTAATGTCTTTTGCTTTGGTATCATCACATCAGAGCCTAATCATAACCACAGCCTTAGTCCTTCTGTCTATTCCAGTGACAGTTTATCATTTTCCCATCTAGTGATATAAACAATTTACCCTCTAAATAATATATATATTTTCCTCCGTTTACCTTTCTATGCTTCTCTTGAGTGCTGTGTTTGTATATTTTCTGGTTTTTTTATTTTCAGTAAAAATAATTGAAAGTCTCTAACTTCATTGAAAATCCATTACCTCCCTTGAAAAATGATGCTGAATCTTGCTGGGTAGTCAATTCTTTTTTTTAAGCTTTAGATTTATTTTTTTTCATTTTAAGTTTATTTTTAATACACTGCTTTATGAATCACATTGGGAGAGAAAAAAATCATAGCAAAAGCGAAAAAAAAATCTTTTGAAAAAGAGATAAAAAAGCTAAGGGTTACAATCAAAAATTAACTACCCAGGAGCCAACATGGCAGAGTAAAATCAGGAAGCTGCTCCAGCTCTCCCTGTTTTCAAGGAAAACATTCTTGCTATTATTGTGTACAATGTATTTCTGGTTCTGCTTTTTTCCCTCAGTATCAGTTCATGTAAATAATATATTAGAGAATCAGCTTGTCCATCATTTTTATAATACAATAATATTCTATTACCTTCATGTACCACAACCTGTTCAGCCATTCCCCAATTGATGGGCATCTCTTTCCAGAGGTGATAGATGGATTCTTTCAATGAATACTTCACCCTCTGTTTCTGTAATATTGGATCAGTTTTCCTGAATGACCTCTTGTAGAATTCTATCCATTTTTTTTTGTGGGGGGGGGGGTAATGACAGGTAGGCCAATAATTTTTAAAATTTCTCTGCTGGACCTATTTTTCAGGTCAACTGTTTTGCCAATGAGTTGTTTCACATGTTCTTCCATTTCTTCATTCTATTTTGTTCATTTGACGTTTTTCTTGCAGTCTCACAATCATTAGCTTCCATTTGCCTTGTTTTAGTTTTTAATGTGTAGATTTTCTACAACTCTTTTCTATCTCTTTTTTCATTTGGCTTATTCTACTATTTAAGGAATTGTTTTCTAATCAAAACAGAAGTGAATGCAAGGGATAATGTTGTAAAAAATTATCCAGGCATGGGTTCTGTCAAAAAAAGTTATAATTATTAAAAAAAAATTCATGCCTACATCACAAATGAAACATATTTGTCATCTTGTCCTCCCAAGTCTGCTTCTCCATTACTTCCCTATATGTTCCTAAATATATGTCAAAGTTTAATTTTCTATTAATAGCACCAGCATTCTTCCTGCATAATTCTAAAAAGTTCAATTCCATAGATATTTATTAGGCAATTATTTTTTTATAGTGCTACAATATAAAAAGACTCAAAAAAGGTCTTACTCTCAAGAATTTGTTAATCTAATGGGGAGGGAGAGTAAAGATGCAAAGGAGACACACAAAGTGCTAAGAAAAAAAATGAAGGAGCAAAGATCATTTTTACCTGAGGTGAAGGTGAAAATGAAGGGATTAAGGAAAACTTCACGTAGAGTTTGAATGGTACCTTCATTGAAGGATTCCAAGAGAAGGAGTTGGTTTGGAGCAAAAAGAGAGAAATACATTGTAGGCATGAGGAGAGGAAGATGGCATAAACCTCCATAGAAAGAAGATAGCAGGACAGTAGTGGAAAATATTCTAGCTTTGATGAAATATAGAAATTGTGAAGTATTAACGTGTAATCAGTTAGTAAATAATGTTTTATTAAGCACCTAGTATTTCTCAGGCATTGTGCTAAACAATGAGAATATTAAAAAATGCAAAATTGATCTCAAGAAGCTAGTGATGTAATAAATGTCTCAATAAATAAATTTGGACAAGTCAGCTATATAAAAAAATAAAAAGAAAATAATTAAGACAGGAAAGATATTAGAATTAAGAGAGGTTTGGAAATGCTTCCTGCAATAATGGGATTTTAGTTGAGAATTGAAAGAAGCCAGGAAAGCTAGTAGGGAGGACTGAGGAAGGAGAACATTTCAGGAATGAATGACAGTTAGAGAAAGTTCCAAGAGCTGAGAAGTATGTATTTTGTTTATAGAAGAGCCAGGAGGCAAGCATAATGTGGCAGGGAGTAAGATATAAGTGGACTGAAAATGAGGGAAGGGGTTAAATTATGAAGGATTTTAAATATCAAATAGAACACTTTATATTTGATCTGGAAGTAATCGGGAGCTATTATAATTCATAGAGTAGGGGGTGTGAGATAGATGTGTGATGATTTAAGAAAAATAATTTTAGCAACTAAATGGAAGTTGGGTTGGAATAGAGTAGGACTTGAAAAAGAGAAGCTCTTATCAATAAATTTGCCAATAGGTTTTTATCAGTAGTCCTGTTGTGAAGTGATAAGGCCTTATATGTAGTGACAGCATCAGAAGAGAGAAGAGGATATTTTAAAGAGATGCTGCAGAGGTGAAATTAATAGGTCTTTTTAGCAGCTTAAATATGAAAGGGGTAGGGTACATAAGAGAAAGTGATGGCCTTTAGATTGCAAGCCTAAATGACTAGTATAATAATACCCTCTAATAGTGGGATTATGTTATAAGGTTATTTGAATATCAAAATCAAGATTTTATATGGCTTTTTAAATTTTATTTTTGGTTTTTTATTGATTTTTTTTTATTTTCAAAACATATGCAAGGATAATTTTTCAATATTGGCCCTTGAAAAACCTTGTGTTCCAATTTTCCCTCCCTTCCCCCTACTCCCTTCCCTAAATGGTACGTAATATGTTAAATATGGTAAAAATATGTTAAATTCAATATAGGCATACATATTTATACAATTATCTTGCTGCATAAGAAAAATAAAAAAAAATCAAAAGATTAAAAAAAAAAAAGAAATTGTTTTCAGACAAATTTTCCCTAGATTCTACTTGACCTGGGCTGAACACCCTTTTCACCCAGTGAGACTGATCTTTCTTGAAGTTTTTTAAAGCCTGTTTTGAGATGGAGAGTGGTCTCATTCCATTAAACTCTATTCAGAGACTTGATTTCAAGTGGTTTTAGAGAGAAACTTGGAGACTTTGCCATGCTGGCTTCTGGGCAGTTAATTTTTGGATATAACTTTTGATCCTTTGATCATGGTATTCCATGATATTGAATATAGTATTCCAGATTCTCTGATCCTTTATTGTAAAAGTTTCCAGGTTATCTTGACTGTTGCTTCTTGATATTTGAAGTGTTTTTATCTGGAAATTTGCAGGAACTCACACTTAAAAAAATAATAAAATTGTATTCACATAAAACTGAAAAAAATATTTTTTTAAGAGGAAGAAAAAAGAATCTCTCTTACCTTTAAGTGTGAGTGATATAAGATTTGCTTCTTTTCTATTTTTTGGGTACAATATTTACTATTATGGTCATGCATCCATTTAGAATATTGTGGAATTTGTCTTCAGATATTTAACTAATTACCATCAAACTACTTTCCAATTTTCCCTAGAATTTGTGCTATTGTTGTAATCAAATAAAGAATTGTTTTCTGATATAATTTTTCTTTTCAATTTTATCAGACATTATATTATTGAATTCTATTTGTCTGATTCTTCCTCATCTAGTCTTTCCAGTTTTTCTCTATTTTTTTTCTAAATCATAATAAGATGGTTTTGATAGATGGTATTTTATAGTATAGTTTGAAGATTGAAATCACTATTCTACTTTTATCCCCACTTGATATTTTACAACTTTTTTTTCTAAATGAATTTTGTTACTATTTTATCAAGTTCTTCAAAGTATATCCTTTGTCATTTCTTATAGCATTACAAGTATAAATTAACTTTGATGTTATTATCATTTTTATTGCTGAGTTCTAGCCATGAATAATGAATACTCAATTCAGATATTTAAGTGGTTTTTTTTTAAGAAAATTTTGCAACTTAATCTGTACAAGTCATCTTTGTGCTTTGGTAGACTGATTTCCAGAAATTTTATGTATGCTGTAGTTATCTGGAATATGGTTTTCCTTTACATTATTGCTTCCTAGATTTTATTAATGTCATACAAAATTGTGATTGATTTTTGAGGATTTCTTTTATGGCCTACAGTTTGCTGATGCTTTTAATTGTCTCATTTTGTATCTTTGTTGATACCCTAAGATTTTCCATCAAGTCATCAACAAATAGAGATAGTTTTATCTCCTTATTATTCTTATGCCTTTAATTTTTTTTCTTATCTAGTTACTGTTGTTAGTATTCCATATCTATCTATGGAATTCTATCCTCTCTATCTCCATTGATATTGGGGAGAGTGAGTATTTTTACTTTTTCCTATTTTCTTTTGATAAGTTTCTTGTGTATCTAAATTTAACATAATACTTGCTCTTGGTCCATGCATATATATTATCAATAAACAACATCATTATTGGTAGATTGCATTGTCAAAATAGTTTATTCCACTTTTATTCCTTCCCCTTCACTGCCTTTGTATCACCTTCAAAATTCATGGCCAAAGTTTATTGGCTGGCATATTCAGATGCTCCCTTATTCAATACCAATAAGGTATAGACCATTTATAATTTTTTAAATGTCTTACCATTTCGTGTTTAATAGATAATTATCATTTTCTTTATTAAATAATAATTGTTGATCTATCTACTAAGTAGTGATATCCTCCAAAATTTATATCCTGGGTCCTCCTCTTTTCTTTCTGCCCCCCCCCAGTTGAGCTCATTAATTTCTATTCAATTATCATCTCTAAACTTATGATTCCCAATTTTCTATATTCAGCCTATCTTTTCTAAGTTCTGACTCCACAATATAAATTTCTTCTTCAACATATCCACTACAGAAAAGGCTTATCAAACTGAACATATTCAAAATATAACTCATATTTCTTGTATGAACTATTTTTCCTTTTTCCTGTTTTTCTGGAGAGCCTGTCACCTTTCTAGCAACCTTGGGTTCATCCTTCACTGTTGCTTCTTCCTTAGTTCCCATATCCAATAACTTATCAATCTAATATCTTCTAAAACATAACTCTTTAACAAATTCTTATCTACTCCCTCCTCTCTATTCACATAGTCACTTGTACATTTCAGGTTCTCATCATCTTTCTCTTGGATTATTATGAAAACCTATCATTATGAAAACCTATAATTCATCCTATCATCATTTTATCCCCTCTCTGGTCTATTCTATATATAGCTGTCCAATTGATACCCCTAAAATAAATATCTGACATTATATACCTTATCATATTCTCTTTTAAAGAAGCTTCAGTGACTCTCTTTTGACCGTAGGATACAATATTACTTCCTTTCCCAGGCATTTAAAGTCCTATTACATGTTTACTCCCTCCATGCAACTTTTATTCTTATCAAATTGGCTTCGTAGCTCTCTTTATAAAAATTTAACCTTTTATTTCTATGTCTTATTCTTGGAATGTACTACATCTCCACTCCTCTCATAGATTTTTAAAAATTTCTTTCACCAAAGTGCCACCTCCTATAGTATTTGATTTTTGTAATTTGCATATCATGTTACATTTTATAATTTGTAATTAATTATACATCTATATGTTGCATACATTAAATAGAGTGTAAGCTCTATGAGGGCAGAAACTGTTTCTTTTTTTTTTCTTTTGCTCTTAATTCCTTTCATAGTACCTCTCCTATAATAGACAGTCAAAAGCTGCTTGAATTTAGTTGACTATGGTTTCTTACCATTCTTCCCATGAAAAATGCTTGATTTATCAGCCTAAGGACATACCAACACTTTTAGAGACCCATGTGTACAAAAACACTTGTGGCAACTCTTTTTGAGGTAGGAAAAAATGGTATGTGAAGGGATCAGTCATCAGTTGGGAAATAGATAAACAACTTGTGGTATATGTGATTCTCATAGAATACTATTGTGCTCTGAGAAAGGGTATTGAAGATAGTTTCAGAAAAACATGAGATTATTTATATGACCTAATGCATATGAAGTGAGCTAAAACTAAGAGAACATTGTATACAGTAACAGTACTATCATAACAATGAACTATTGGGAATGACTTAGATACTCTGATCAATACAATTCAGAAACAATTCCAAAGATTGCATGATTTAAAAAAAAAAAACTACTTCCAGAGAGAGAACTGATGAACTATGAGTAAAAATTTAAGCATATTTTCTTTCACCCTCTTTATTTTTCTTGTTTTTTTGATAAATATGTTTTTGAAAATATGTTTTTTATGGCTTCATATATACAGTGTATATCACATTTCTTTCCTTCATGTGTGTTTGAGGGATTAAAAAGAGGGAATTTTGGAACTATATTTTTTAAATAAGATGGAAAAAAACCCTCTTAGTATCTATAATTTTGTTATTATAATATTTCCTTCATAGATGTAGAGCAATTTAGTTGGTAGTTTTTAAGAGTCTTGACCAGAAATGATGGTGCACACTTATAATTCCAGATACTTGGGATGCTGAGGCAAGTAGATCTCTTGAACTCTGGAATTTTTAGCTACAGTTGAACTAAGTTGACGAGGTATTTGTATTCATTAATAAGATGAACTCACTAGAAATTGGAAGCTTGCCTAAGGAGTAGTGAACCAGCCCACTTTAGCAATAAAATAGGTCAAAATCCCAATTCCAGTCAGTTTTGGGATTAGTCTGTTGAGTATCCTCTATACTTCCTTTCAATTCTCTATATAACTCTATGACTATCAATCACAAAGATGTTATAAGCCCTTATTTGTAGAGAGAATTTGGGAAGAAAATGGAATCTCAGTCTCAAAATAAAGAAGTCTCTTTGGCACAAAAATTAATCATCCTCAGTCTACCCTAATGGCGAAATTCTATAACCTTAGCTATAATGGTCTTCAGATAATGAAAATATAATTTATCACTAAACCTATACTCAAATCCTTTCTTCCTTGGAAGGAACTATCACAGGTTTTACTCCTTTACAATAGTTTGGATCAATCCAGCTCCTTTCTAAATGATGATAAAACATTAGAGCAAGATGCTACTAGAAATGCAAGAAGGGAAAAAATAATTAATTCAACATCCTGGATAATTCTATGCTAAAGTTTAATTTGGTTCTATCTACAGAGCCATGGCAGATGGCTGGACTTAATTGATTTGACAGTATGGCTGAAGGGAATCTTTATTGATGTAACCATCCTTATGTTGGCTAAGACATAAAATAGTGTCACACCCCAGGAACCCAACACTTTTTTGCCAGAGCAAAATCTTTTTGGCCATTATTCCTGTGGCCTAGCAGAAGTACCATTTGGAAGAGGCAGTCCATATATGCCTTAAAGCATGGATAGTCTCACTTATAAATCCCAGTGCGATAGTCTCACTTATAAATCCCAGTGCAATATTGAGAAATCTTAGGTTGATTCACCCTTTGGACCTAGTGAACTCATTTTAAGAGCTATTCTCACTAGTATCTTGAACTCAGTATACCCTCTCCTTTCCTCATTTGTGAAACCTACCATGTGATCAAATCAAAATCATTAAAAATAAAATATTCCAGTTATTATGAAAAATCTTCACCTTATTCATTGACAGAGTTAAGTAGTTGTAGCTGGATTCTCTCCTTAATACAGCTATTCCAAACATTTTAGTGCCTCATCCTTTGATTTCTT